>NC_092318.1:25836250-27121875 GCF_036785885.1 Coffea arabica
TATTCATTTTAAACACTATTTCTCTCTTTGGGGTAACGTCTCAAATTTCTCAGGAAAGACATCGGGAAATTCCTTCACTACTGGCACTTTTTTCCAACTTCATCTTATCGCTAGGTGTATTCATAAGAAAGGCCAGGTATTCTTTAGCCCCACTACCCAACAATTTCCTAACTCGAATCCCGGAATTAGAGCAGACAACGCTAGTCTACTCCTCACATCTAACTTCCAAGTTACTTTTATAGGAATGCACAATTCTACTAATTTCATCTTATAATTCAATTGAATATGGTATCGAGCTAACCAATCCATCCCAAGTATCAGATCATATCCCTTAATTGCTAGGCTCATTAAATCTGCGAACTATTTCCTGTCACCAACCCAAATCTCACAATTTCTATAAATCTTATTAACAATTAGGCACCGTTCCCCGAAGGAGTCTTACTTCCCAATCAAAAGGCGAGAAATTACACTTTACCTCCATACCATTCATAAAGTTAGGATCTACAAATGAATGATTGCCTTGGGATCAATTAAAATCCTAGTTAGACACTCAAGGTGTGAGACCCCGATTAGTCCTTAAGGTTGATATTATGTGATGCTAATTATTTGTGTGGTAAAATTTGGGATTTTAGGGTTAATTGGAAAACCCTAATTTGGGTTATGATTAAAACTCTAGTTTTTGTATTAATCACAAGTTTGAGTTGTAGTTAGAGTTAGTTATGCTAGTGTGTGTTTTAGTATAGGATTCGATCCATTTTATATAGGTTAAGTAAGTTTAAAAGGTTAGAAAATCCTAAACTAGTAAAACCTCTAGTGTTATAATTTATTAGAACCCTAAGTTGGGCTTAAAACCCTTAATTTTGCCTATGACAAGAAAGTTGTTGTTTAGTTGTTTTTATGTGAAATAAGGTATCATTAAGTATAGGTGGTTAAGATAGGAGGGTGATTAGTGAAGTAATTAAGTGTGGTTAAGGATTTTAGACTAGATTAAGTATATAATCTATGGAGTTAATTGAAAGACTTCCAAATGTTAGTGGACAAGAGAGTAAGAATGACAAAGTGTTGTTGTAAGGGCTAAGAGCAAAATTGGAGCTTTTATGTGATTGGTTGTTAGGAAAATATCTTCCATAAGCTTTGACTTATATTACACCACAGGATTTGTAAGAAAATCATAAGACAAAAAAAAAAAAAACAAACCAAAGGAAAAGAAAGAGAGAGAGAGCCGAGATTGAGAGGGAAGAAAAAGCGAAAATTCCTTCCAAGTTCTTTCAAGTTTAATCACTCATCTTAGTTGTGGAGCTTGGGGTAGCAACTTGAGCACTTGATTGTTGTGGATTGATCATCAACAAGACTTGATTGAAGGTAAATCATCTTAATTGAAAGTTAACTCTTGGTGATTAAGTCTTGAAACCATGAAAAGTGATGTTTTTGTTGTAGTTGTGCTCTTTTATGGTTTATATGGTGATTATGGAGTAATTTCATGGTTTAATTTGGTGATAATGTTGCTGAAATTTTGATTAAGGCTAGGAGAATTAGGGCTTGTTGATTTATACTTTCCTTAGTTGGTTTGGTTGAGTAATTGGCTTGTAAATGGAATTCTTGATGTGTTACGTTCACTTGTATGGATGGATCCTAACCAAATCCAGTTTAGTTATGAAGCCCTAGGTTAAGGGGAAGTTAGTTTGGTTTAGTTAAAACTTGGATGGTTACGGTTTGATGGGTTAAGTTTTGAAGTAGCTAGAGTTGGTGAGATTAGAATCTTTATTATGGTTAGTGTTTGGTAAGTTTTGGGATTAAATTGGGAAAGGAATTTTGGGTCTATTTGTGTGTTTATTTGGTATGTCTTTGGTTGGAAAACCTTGCATGAGAACCATAAAAACGGGCCATGCGTTTGCGGCACGCGAAACCGTTCAAATCTGGAAAACAGGGCAGTCCCGAATCTGAACTTTGACCACATTTTTCTTTGTGCTACGTATTGACTCAGGGTCTGCCCAAACATGAAAGTTGTAGATTCTGAAGTTCTTGTTGTGCCTACAAAATTTCAGCCCAATCCGATTAGTGTAACCTGAGTTATGACCAAAACACTAATGACTATGTGAAATGCTGGATTTGGTGACGTTTGTGGTTTTTGCTTCTGACCGTGATCAGTTCACATTGATAACAAAGGAACTGGGTGTTGAGATCTCCATAAGACTTTTAGATATTTGTTTCAAATTCGAAACGGTATAAAGTACGTCCAAATCCGAGTTCCATAGCTCTAGTTATACCCAGAACAAGATCGGGTGTCAGAACTGCCTTTGAAGTTGGACAATTCTGACAGGAACTTTGGACCCATTTTTCCCTATGCTCTGTATTGATTCAGCTTTTGGTCAAAACACAAAAGTTATAGCCTTATAAATGAGCTTTCCAAAGCCTCTAGAATTTCTTGATTCTGATCTCTGAGTCATGAGTTATAGTCGTTCAAATAGGGCCTGCTCGGTAACCTGAATTGAAACGGCTGGGACTGTCTTGTGCATTTTTGTCCTAGTTCCATTGAAATCTGGCTTGAGGTGTCTTCATGAAAGTTTTAGCTCTTCTTCTTAGCTTCGCAATGGTACCTCATTCACTTCGATCCAATAACCGTAGCATGAAATTTGATCAAACTAGTTCTAGGTGCCAAATCTGCCCGTTTCCGTTTGCCGTTTCCGCGCGTGCATGTGCCCGTTTTGCCGTTTTGCTTGATTTATGCACTTTAGTAGTGGTTTGTGTAATAATGTGGTGCAATCTTCTATTTCAGACGGTGGTGAGCTAGACGGAGCCAGTGGGGCCTACTAGCTATCACACGCGAAGTGATTTTCGCCCTTGTGCTATTTTGTACTTTGTGTAAGTACTCAGGCCGTTTGTTTGTATAAGTTGCTTATGTGTTTTGATATCAATGTAAGGGTACTTAGGCGAGGGTGTACTTTATCACACTCGACTTAAACCCTAATTTGCGCATATATTTATACATGACATGTGTATATGATTTGCTTTGGGACTGAACCTCTTGAGCTTGTAGCTCGGGGTGACTTTTGTGAATTTGTGAAATATGATGAAGTTGTGGGCCCGATCTCAAGGCCTAGACGGACTATTCGAGCTGGCCGGGGTTTGGTCGAAGCCAGTCCAACCTAGTCTTAAGGCCACCAAATTTGTGGTTCTGTGAACCAAGTTTGTGAACCGAGCTTGTGAATCAAGTTCAATTTTGTTTCGTTTGCTCGAGCCATTTTGTGAGGTGACTGGCCAGTGTGGGTGATAAGGTGTACGGTGGGAGTAAGTACAGTTCTACGGACCCTTATCGTTGGTCAACGGAGTGTCGACAATAGGTCACACATGGCACATGACGTGGCTTTGGAGCCAACCTGTATCCTTAACTTGTGTTGTTACTTTTATATTTTTGATTTGACATCTTTGTGACGTAATTGTTCGTCTTAATGTGAAATTTATGTTTTACCCCTGTTTACTTACTAAGCATATAGCTTACCCCTTTCCCTTTGTTTTCCTTAACAGGGGCCGACGAGGGGAACTTTTGGCACTATCCCTAGAATAGTTAGGCTTGGTTTGTAATAGCCAGACAACTAAGATGTTTCTTCGATCTGTATAAGGAACCCTCTTTGGGTCTACTTTCTACTTTTGAATATTAGTATAGGATAATGTAGTATTCTGGATAACTCCTCTTAAGGATGTAAATAGAACTCTTTTGGGGTTGTGTATATTGTGAATAGTATTCTTTTGGTTTATCTAGTCTTATTGCTGTGTTTTGAGTCCTGGCGCGAGCTAGGCAGGCGTCCCGCCGATACCCTCGGGTTCGCCCTTGGGAGAAGCGGGGGCGTCACACAAGGACATCAGTTATGTGGTTAAGGGCCGTAGCCACTTGGTCATCCCCCTCAGTTCTAGGGTTTTGGTTTGGAGCAGTCGCTGGTCCTTCATCTCTCTCGGGAGTACGGGATTGCCGAATCCCACACCCACGACCCCGTCTACGTCCTCGCCGGTCCATTTAACAAGAGTATAAACGCATAATTAAAGAGCAAACATAAGCGTAGAAATTTAAAAGCATATACAAGTTACAAAAATACTTGAAATTAAAAGCATAATTCTTTACATAAACTAGAAGTCATGCTACAAGTCAAGAGTTTACAAAACAGCTCAAGAATATCAAGTACAGGACATAGGCATTCAAGTGCTTCAAAATATAGGAATACATGCAGCAAAATACAAAAGGCCTCAAGGCGAGGATCACCCTTTCTAAGTCCTTAGCAAAAGTCAAAAGATCAAAAGATCACTAATATAAGTGAACCGAACTAGTAGACCCCAACTATCCTTAACAAAAACTACCAAAGTAGAAAACTACTAGCTTAGTTATTGGCAGAGCAAGAAGTCTCGACTACTTCAGTAGATTCAACGTCGTCTTCAGCACTAGGTGTTGCGTTCTCCTGCCCCTCATCGAGTATCTTGCCATCAACTATTTGTTCAACCAAGGTCGCACACTCAGCCATCATTCCCTCAGTTCGGTCCCTTACTTCTTGTACTACCCTAGCAAGTCGATGATTAGTCTCTTGAAGTTGCTCACGAAGGGCCTCTGCTCTATTTCGCTTTTCGAGTACATTCGTCTCCAGCTCATGAATCCTAATGGTTTGTGCATCCATAGTCATCTTCAATTCTCGATTATCCTCTTGAGCTATCCTATTCGCATTAGATAACTGCCTCCAATCATCGACTACCGATAGCATCACATAGTTAGAGTGTAAGTAAGTTCTCCAACAATCGCATGAAGGCCTAACTCGACGAGCTGGATTCCACTACTAAATAGGGCCCCAAGCCTCTCTCGATAATGACTCACTGGAAAGCACTTCGGAGATGACTCATTTCCACTATTTCCTTCCATGACTTACAATTACAATTAGAAACTTAGACAGATCTAGGTACACTTAATAAACTAGGCCCTGATGCTTCATACTATCACATATACTTTTCACAAGATCAAGACTTTTAATTGTCCAGATTAATTCAAACATAAGCTCTAATACCAACTGTGACACCCCCACCTCTCCCTAGGGCGAACCCTAGTATATCAGCAGAATGCCTGCCCAACTCTCGTCAGGACTCACGCACTCATTCAAGCTTAATAGCGATCCACGAGTCAACCATTGACTTAGAATTAAAGGAATACTTCAAATATACAATCTAAATTCTTCTAAGGCTACTGTATACAATTACAATTCCCAAAATACAAATATAATAAAGTTTACACTTTCAATGTCTACGATATCATACAAAAGGTTCACTAGTTTCAACCAAAAATCACTAGTCTAGAACTTCCCAACTTCCACTTCCAAACCTGTTAAGAAAAATAATTTGGGGTGAGCTAACGCTCAGCAAGGCCAAGAAAATCAAACAAGAAAGCAAGTAGTACAAATTAAATCGAATAACACACTTAAAACGACTTAACATGAAATTTCAATTAAATGCACAAATAGGAAGTAAAACACACGTAAAAGGAAACAGGAACTCTCAGGAGCTATATCCACACTGCTTCACCGTTAATCTTGATCCACAATTTCTAAGTGTTGACACTCCGTCAACTGAGCAAGTAACAAGTCCGTAGAATCCTACTTTTTACCAATTTCTGTCCACCGTTACACCCCCTACCGGGTCCGAACGTCAAACAAGTTTTGATATTACTCGAGTATATCCAAGCAAGTCAAGTATATGAGCCCAAGGTTCACCAAGCTCCTCAACCAAACCCTTGTTGGCCTGAGTTGAATGGTTAGCCATTGGGTTTTGGGCGTCCCCACAAGTATGAGTGGTCGATGAGACAATACTCCAATCGACTTAGAATCGATCAAAGCACTGAGTCAAGATGAGAGGCACATCCCACCCGAATAGGATGTGGTATATACTGCCGCTCAGTACTGTGAAGCCCCGAAAGAAGAAGAAAAGAAAATTTTGGTGAAAAAGATTAGTACCAAATCCGGCTACAAATCCGGCCAGTTCTTGGCCGGATTGTTGGTGGGTTATGAAAAAAATTTGGGAAATCCCCTGCCTTGAATCCGGCCAGATTCTGGTTGGATTCTGTCGCGTATAGTTTTCCTTAATGGTTAAGTCTTCACTTTTGACCATATTTGGGGGTTCAAAACCCACTTTTCTTTCTCCTCCAAGCTGACCGAACATCTTGGGAGCAAAACTAAGAGAGAAACTCCATTTTTTCCCTTTGATTCCTTCACCAAATCTTGAGGTGTTTCTTTAGATTTTTGAAATGTACTCCGATTAATTTCACATCGAAGGTGATAGCAAGCTAAGGGTGGAGAGTTTTCAAACGACAACGGTTTGCTTTGCTTGTTTCAAGGTGGTTGGAAGGTATAATCCTTAGAAGCTTCTTTTTGTTCTTTAATCTTGTGATTAAGTTATTACTTTTGATGATTTATGGAGATTCTTGTGAATTGGAAGTTGGGATGATGATATTCACTAATTTTTAGACTTTATCTAAGTCTTTCATCTTTGATTTTGGCATGTATGTGACCAGTAGAAGCTATTCTAGTGTTAAGGTGGAAATTCCTAACCTTTAATCGATATTAGTGATGGTTATATGCTATTTGTGGAAGATTTATGGTTTAAAGTAGAGTTTGATAAATTTTAGAATTTTTGGTGATTTTTCTGATTTTATATGATGATTATTGTTGGGACATGGAATGATAGCTTGATATGGTGTCAAATGGAGCCTTTGTGTGTTAATTGTGGTTGTTTGCGAAAAATTTCAGTTTTAGGGTTTCAAATTTGGGGCTTTCTTATAGTTGGTTATTGAGCTCTTAATTGGTTAAGATTTAAGGGTGTTGTGGCCCTAATTAGGTGTGTTTTATAGCTTATGATTTGTTATGATTTGTATGTGAAAATGTGGTTGAATTGAGATGGTATTGGTGTTGTTTATAGGATGGAAAATAAGGAAATTAAGGGAAAATGTTGTCCAATGTTTTAGAGCATTTGATAGTTTTGTTATGTGGAATATTGAGGTTATATGTGCTAGTTTCACTTGCCTAGGGAAATTCCAGCTTGTGTAGGTCAATATCATTGTTAGGGTTTTGAATTGGGGCTTAATTATGATTGGTTTTGTGATACCCCAACTTTTAGGATACTATTGTTGTTTAGTCTCAAAGAGAATATTACGGTTTCTTTATTTTATTATTTTGTTTTACAAACTAGAAACCCTAAATTCTAGAAATAAAGTCTAATCAAAACCCTAGTTTCATTTGTGACTGACCGTTTTCTCAAATTTCTCATATTTCAACCGAAACCCTAAATTCAATTGGAAATTATATCCCTCACGTTTTCTTAAAAATGCCCTTTTAATTGGAAATTATGATTTTATAATAGCCCTACCACCCAATCACCCCACAATAAGTGCAAATGAACATGAAAGTAAAGGTTTTCACTTTTCGTTTTCAAGTTGGAGCAAGTTAGGGTTTTCACATTTTTTGGTAGGGTGATTTTTTGGTACGGAGTGAGGATCAAATTTGGTAGGTACGAATGACTTTTGGATGAGAAAATATTATATGATTTGAAGTGATAATAATAAGTTAGTGATTAGAAGGTAAAAACCCTAGTATACGTGATTTAAGAAAAAATGGCTCGAACCGACGGGTATCGATCACTACCGATTGAACCCACTACTTGACCACCACTTTCTTACTACCACATACCCTTCATATTTTTGCAAAATATCCCCCCCCCATCCTCAGCCATGTGGCCGAAAATTATGGCCAAAAATGCAAGGAAAGAAAAAAAAAATTTTGGATGGCTTTGGTGGTGACAAGTATCACTCACCTATGGTCACTTGACCAACCTCTTGTCTTGCCTTCTTATCCCTTAATTGAGCTCATTTTCCCTCATTTATTTCTGTTTTTGGCCGAGAGCAAGAGGAGTAAGAGAGTGAAGAGAGTTTGCCATCTTCTACCTTGAATTCCACCATTTGATTGCAACCAAAAACAACTAAACTGGTCAATCACTAGTGGGAAGCTTGGGAAGCCTAAGGAACCAAGAATATCAAGGAGAGGTGAAGGATCATCCTAGAAAGGTCTTGCCTTGAGGTATAATGGCTGATCAACCATTTCTTTTCCATTAATCATGATTAAGTTGGGTATTAATGTTAGTATAGTGCTTGTGATGCTTGTTTCAAAGAGTTTTGATGATTGGATGGATGACCTTTGAGTTAGGGTTTCTTGTGGGTTAGGTGTTGTATGATGCATATATGTGGTAAATTATCTTGTAAAGATAGTAGTAGTGGTAGTTTCAAGGTGAAAATATGAATTATAGCTTGAAATAACAAAAATTCCAGATTTCTGGAAATCTTAGCTTCAGTTCTGTCCGGTTCTATTTCATCATGTTAGAGGCCTAACTAGGCTTAGAACAAAACATGAAAGTTGTAGATAATGACATTTTATGGTTACCTACAAAACTTCAGCTCAATCGGACCAACGTAACCTGTGAAAAGACCAAAATACCCTCACTGCCCTAGGATGCATCCAGTGATCCATTTTGGACAGTTCATCCAATTGACCGTGTCTATTCACTATGATCTGTGCTGATTTAGCCATTTTCCGAAACATGAAAGTTTTAGTACATTGTCTTATCTTTTCAACGCCTCCAAGAACATCTTAAACGGACTTTGGTAACTTGAGATATGGCCATTTGAAGGTAGTATGGTTAATTAGCCGATTAGTTGGAATTTAGTTCTGCGAATTGGGAATTTGACTAGGTTACACTGGAAATTAGACTAAGTGGTCTTCATAAAAATTGTAACCTTGTGTCTTAGCTTTGAAACGGCACAATTTACACCTCAATCCGATAAGCGTGGCCTCGGATGTGTCCATTCCGCAAGAACACGTCAAATCTGTCTTTTGTTAAACTTTATTTCCGCACATGTCATTAGCTTGATTTTTGTACTTGTATTACCTTGAGCCTATTGAACAGCTATTGTGATGAATTTATGTTGTGTATGACTTTGGGATTGGCTAAGGAAACTAATGAAGCCGTAAATGGATGGAAAATTAAGTAAATACAAAGGGCATGCTGCCCAAATTTACGCTCGAGGACTAGAGAAATATACTTGCAACTTGAGTAAGGGTTAAGAGTGATTACCACTTGAACTATCTAGGATATTTGCGTCTTCTTTTTCCGAGGTATATAAGTAAGGATTTGGCCGAACTTGTACCCTTGATAAATACAACCATGACTACTAGAAATATGTTTTCCTTGTACTTTCGACTCAAATGGCATTTCCAAGTATACATGTTACAAAATTTTTCAGTTGGAAAAGCGAGCAAGTGTTTCACGTCTATTATTCAAGTGAATTTCAATTTCTTGATTCTTATGAACAAAACGTCTGAGTTTCGAACCTTAGTCAATTTTTAAAGTTCTGAAACAAAGTTTTATCACAGATTTGGACACCGAACCCGGAGTATAACCCAGACGTGATTACTAGGGGCACTTCATTTGGTGAGTGCTTTCAAATACCTGATTGAACTGAACATTTGTTTCCAATACTTGATCAATATGATTAAATGATACATGATTGGTTTGATCGGGCAAGAGTGTACTTTATCGCACTTGCCCTTATTTTTTATATACTTGTTTATTGTTGAAATCGATTTGATATACTTGTTAATGATGTGTGCACTTCCTGGAATTCCAGAAACCCTGCGACAAGTTACTCGAGTCGAGCCGGCAAGGGCTTGGTCGATTGGGTAACGAACCCTGGGTCTCATGTTTGTCGAGTGGAGTGATATCTGCTCGACTAATCGGTATACTCGAGTATTACCACCCGTGTTTATTGAGGATTTTGGGCCCAATAGGGGGTTTGAATGGTGGACGGAGAGTAGTGTAAGTGGTGCTCTACTGGATTGGTTCCTTTAGTTGAAAGTTGACGGAGTGTCAACTATTACATGATCAAGCTCCTGATGATGAAATGGGAAGTTGGCTCCTGAGAGCCATCCGTATCCTTATGCTTTGGAATGATTATTGTTTATTGGATTATTGTCTCTTCTGAAAACTTTTATACTCGCTCATTTTGAGATTGCTACTTGAAGTGTTATTGCTCACTTTTATGAACTCCTCATGCTCGTTACTTTGCTATATCGAAAACTTGTACTTATAAATAATGGTCAATTTGCTATTTGGAACCTCACTGGGCTTTTAGCTCATTCCACTCCATTTGTTTTCCTTACAGGGGGTACGAGCGAGGCGTGAGACGTGTACAGACTAGCGTAGTCTAGTTGTTTTGAATTTTGTAATTGTACTCGTACTAGTCGCTCGATTAGGGTTGAATGTACTGAGAACTTAAATCTTTTGATGTATTTGGGACTGTATGGATGGTTGAGATAGAAATGAATGTATTCGTATGTTCCAAACTTGGGAATCGTTATTTCGTTTATTATTGAGGTTGCACTTTACTTTAATTGATGCGAGTGAGTGAGTCCTGGCGAGAGCTGGGCAGGCGGTCTGCTAAACCCTAGGGTACGCCCAGGGGGAGGTGGGGCCGTCACAGGTTTTGGAGCTATCAATTGGCTCATATTGAAGGGGCATTGTGGCCTAATTAGATATGTGGTATATCTTACGATTCGTATGTGTACTTGTGGTTCTATACAAAGGTTAGCTTAGAAGTGTAATTTCCGTTTAACATGTTTCTGGACTTAACTTGGACTGCATCTTTATCCATGTTTTAGACCGAACCAGCTGTTGGACAAAACATGAAAGTTGTATAAATTTGAGTTAGATATCTACCTACAAAATTTCAGATCGATTGGAGTATTGTAGAATGTGAAAGGACCAAAATACCCTTGACTGCCCATAAGCCTTGTTTCATGGACAGTTTTTTTTTTCTCTCTAAGATGTTGATTTTTGTCCATGAAAATGTATGATTTGGCTTTGGAGGTCTTCATAAGAAATGTTGTTATATGTCTTAGCTTCGTAACGCCCTAAGATTCATTTCAATCGGATAAGTGTATCTTCAATTGTGATAAAAATGCCAGTAGGTGATAGGAACTTGATGCTTTCAGAATTCCTTTTGTTTGACATGATATTTGTGATCTAGGGTTTGGACTTGAGCAAGGCAATGAGTTATGATGGATGAGATTCATGAGCCGTGGTTGGTGAGTGATTTCCTAACTATTTGCAAAGTTGTTTTTCGAACTATTTCTTGCATTGCATACTCGACTGCATATCATGAGTGCTTGCATGTGTATCATGACATGATTTGGCTCTGAGGAGTTCTTGGGAATCTTGTGCTTAGAACCAACGTCACTAGCACTGTCTATTTGGAGCACCGATGGCTTCCTTGTACTATTTGATTTACTGGATCTGTTTGAGCGTTGGAGTTCAAAGTACAATGACTTCACTGGCTCACAAGAGCAATATACATACATTTTATCACTGATTCATGACATCATTTAAATGCACTATTGTGAAGCTTATTTGATTTCTGATTGTTACTGGACACTCGCTGAGCTTCTAGCTCTCCCCAAAACATATTCTTCCACCTCCATAGGGCTCGAGGCAAAGGAAGCACGTGTAATGAGTTATTAGTATGACTGGATGAATATCTCCTGTATAGTTTGAATTTAGATTCACCTTGTGTAGTATTTGGGACTGATATTGCAATTGTAATTGATTTGAGAACTGAGAACTTTTGTTTCATTCAGGGAATTGTAGCACTATTTGAGATTTGAATGTATGTAAGTATACGTGCTAAGCTTGGGAATTGTTATTTCGTTTATTATTGAGGGTTGTACCTTATGTTTTTGGATGTGAGTGTTGTAATTTATTTGAGAACTGTAGTGAGTCTCGGCGAGAGTTAGGCAGGCGGTCCGCCGAATCCTTTGGTTCGCCTTAGGGGGAGGTGGGGCTGTCACAGTTGGTATCAGAGCTTAGGCTTCAGATCTCTATAGTGTATCCTAGGCTTAACGTTTAGGATGCCGAACTGTGGGACAAGTTTGGAAGTGGTAAGCGTAAGATATGACTTGGTTGCTCCCAAGTGTACATCAACCGATTCCGGTACTAGCGTACGGCCTGAGTTGTATAGTTGTTTTGTTTTGGAATCTTGTACTTGAGCACTCGATACTTTTCCTGAGGAAATGCTTGTGAATCTGGAAGGAACATGGTCTAGTGTATGATGATGTGAATAGGAATCATAAGTGAGTTTGAGATAAGTTGTAATAGTACAGGTTAGAGTACAGAGGATTTTGTATTGTACTCAAGACTTAACCGAATGAGGGGATTGAAATGATGAATGTTATCTAGAACTTGTCCGACAAGATTTTGGCTAGGGTTTTGATAGATTGTGGTGTTGGCCGGAATTATTGAGAAAACTTCTAGTTTTTGCATCCTTCTTCTAGTCTACTTGTTTGATTAAAGTTTGCACCACCCGATTTGTAAGTGTTGAGATTTGCAATACTTGGACTGTCTGAGACCGACTAGGATGAGCTCATTTGAGATTTGAACTTGTTTAGGCGAGTGTGCTCCTACGTACACTTAATGGACCTGACTTGACTGAATATATGGTATTTCATTTATGCATGAGCAAGTAGTTTGACTCGTATATGACCTGTATATGGATTTGAATTTGGTGACTACTTAAAAAGGTGAATCGCTGGACATAGGCTAGATGAGTGTGTTTTTATTCGTACTCGTGCTCCTTGAACTTGAAGTAATTGATCCTGCTTCCAGACTTGTATGTTTCATATGTGGTGGTAGACCGGCTATTACTCTTCTGCAGCGGTTGAACTGAACCTCTCTGGCGAGGTATTGCCTGATGTCTTTTCAAGCACCGCCATTTTTCTGGCGAGGCATGCCTGTTGTGTTGTCTAGCACCGCCAGGGATGAACTTCTTGAACTGAACCTCTCTGGTGGGGTATTGCCTGATGTGTTATCAAGCACTGCCATTTTTCTGGCGAGGCATGCCTGTTGTGTTATCAAGCACCACCAGGGATGAAATTCCTGAACTGAGCCTCTCTGGTGAAGTATAGCCGTTGTGCTAACTTGTTGTGTTGTCCAGCACCACCAAGGATGACATTTTTGAACTGAGGCTCTCTGGTGAAGTATAGCCGTTGTGCTAGCTTGTTGTGTTATTGTGACGCCCCCACTTCTCCCAAGGGCGAACCCGAGGGTATCGGCGGGACGCCTGCCTAACTCGTGCCAGGACTCACTACTTATCATGAGAAAATAGATTTCACACCAAAAGAAAGTTCTATTTACTCTATTACAGCTTCAAAAGTTGCATAAACTAGTACATCAAGTCATATATACTACGAGTACCAAAAAGTAAACCCTGGAAAAGCTGAGAACTACAACCACCACGACAACCATATACATCTTACTAGTCAACTTAGAACAAGTACAAATTCAACTATTCTATAATCAAAAGTCTAAACACCTTCTCGAGCAATCCCCGCGTCGGCCCCCTGCTAAGGAAACCAAATAGAATGGGGTAAGCTATATGCTTGTGAGTAATCAGGGGTATAAATGTAAACTCACATTCAAATAACAAGTAATCAGGTTATTTCACATCAATAACAAAAAGGTAACAACACAATGGTAGGATACAGGTGGTTCCAAAACTAGTTCAATTCCCCGAGCTTGAACGCCTGTTGACACTCCGTCAACCAAAGTACTCATAGACTGTAGACTTCACTTAACTTTCTCCGTTCACCTTATCAACCCCCGCTGGCCAATCAACAGCACACAGCAGCTCGAGCGAAACAAAATAACTTAGCTTTCATCAAAGCTTTAACAAAGAACTAAATCCCAAGGTTAGCATGGAACTATCTTCGACCAAACCCCGGCTGGCTTGAATAGTTCGTCTACCCTTGGAACCGGGCTGGAACCAAGCCCTGAGATATCCAATCTCTCAATAGATGATATCTCTCAACAAAGTACTTACCCCAACATCACACAGCAAAAGGGGTTCAACTCAAATCATGTAACCACCCCCATCTGCACACAGCAAGAGGGTGATACTCAACATAAGACATGTATTCTCACATATGAAATCAAAACAAAGGATGGGCTTAGGTCGAGTGAGATAAAGTACACCCTCGCCTAAGTACCCATTTAACATATACAAAGCACTTTGATAATTTCACATCAAGAAACAACCCAATTACTCACTTGATAAAGCTTAGCACGAAAAATGATACAATTCACTGAGCTTGACCGTCACCGTCAAAAGCCTCATGGTCTGTATTGACAGATTATATACACACATAAGTGAAACGGCCATACAATAGCAGTTTATAACTTAAATGATTGAAAACGGTCGAAAATAATCAAAAACGGCCAAAACCGACGTTAATGCCAAAAGAATGTCGAAATTGGCCGAAACTGCCGGAATGGTAAAAAAATAACAAAAGTAGGCCTAAACAGTCCAAAACGGCAAAAACGGTTGAGACATGCACGTGCGCGTGCGTGAAAATGAAAAAGGTATAAAAATAGGTTACACGGTTTGGACCATAACCAAAGCTGTGGTTATCGGATCAAAATGCACTAGGTAGTGTCTCGAAGCTTAGACAAAAGGTTACAACTTCCATGAAGACACTTCAACCCAGTTTTCGGTGTATCCAAGTCAAATTTGCAAAAGACAGAACTAGAACTTCGAAGACCGGTTTATCTCTAGTGAAACTTTGGCGGCATGCCCCTTGTGTTTACCTATTTTCCAGCCATTTATGACTTCAATATTTTCCTTCAACAATCCCAAAGTCACACACAAAATAATCTCATTTCAATAGCCGTTCAATAGGCTCAAAGTCACACAAGTACAAAATCAAGCTAGGAACATGTGCGGAAATGAGATTTAAGTCATAAAACAAAAGACAGATTTGACGTTGTTTTGCGTAATGGACACAACCAAGGCTACGCTTATCGGATTGGGATGAAATTTATACCATAAAAATCTAAGACAAAGGCCTACAACTTTGATGAAGACCACTCAGTCCAATTCATAGTGTAGCTAGGTCACAATTCCATTGTACAAAACCAGAATCTCACAAACGGGTTAGCTAACCGCACTATGGTTAAACAACAATAACTCAGGCTACCGAAGTCCAATCGAGGCGATTCCTGTGACGTTGGAAATCTAAGACATAGCACTACAACTTATGAGTTTTGGCCATAGGCTAAATCAGCACGGATCAGGGTGAACAGATGCGGTCAGATTGGTGAAATGTCAAAACTGTCCCTAACGTTCTACTTATGGCAGTCAAGGGTATTCCGGTCTTTTCATAAGCTACGTTACTCCGATTGAGCTGAAATTTTGTAGGCACCTCTTAAACATAATTCTATACAACTTTCATGTTTTATACTAAGCCTAATTCGGCCTCTAACATAATGAACTGGAACCGGGCAGAACTGAAGCTACAATTTCCAGAAATCTGGAATTTTGTTATGTGCAAGCTATAATTCACATTTTTACCTTAAAACTACCACTAATTTCTCCTTTAAAAGATTATTTACCATATATATACGTCATCTAACACCTAACCCACAAGAAATATAAGTGAATCAATCAAAACCCTAACTCAAAATTCATCACTCCAACCATCAAAACTATTGGAAACAAGCATCACAAGCACAATTCTAACATTAATACCCAACCTAATCATGATTAATGGAGAAAGAAAGGTTGATCAGCCAGTATACCTGAAGACAAGAGCTTGCAAGAAGGATCCTCCACTTCTCCTTGAAATTTTTGGTTCCTTAAGCTTCCCAAGCTCTCAAACTATT
The DNA here is from genome assembly GCF_036785885.1 of Coffea arabica. NCBI lineage: Eukaryota > Viridiplantae > Streptophyta > Magnoliopsida > Gentianales > Rubiaceae > Coffea > Coffea arabica. Next base: position 25,852,031 of record NC_092318.1, read on the forward strand.
GATTAATCGGTTTAGATTTCTTGTTTTCTCACTCAAATGAATCAAACTCAAGATGAAATGGAGTTTCTTCCCCTTGTTTTTCTCTCTCTCTCTCTTGGACAAGACAAGCATAAAATGATGAAGAAATGGAGCCAAATGAAGATAAGAAGGCAAGACAATTAGTTTGGTCAAAGGCCCTTAGATGGCCAACAAGTGTCTCCACCAAATTCCACTCATTTTTCTCTCTCTCTTGGTCAAGAATTTCGGCTGCCTTGAAGGGCATTTTGGGGTGATTTTTGTTGATATCAAAGTAAGGAGATGAAGGTAATAAAGTAGTGTTCAAGTGGTGTGTTCAATCGGTAGTACGCGACACCCGTAGGTCCGAGCCGATTTTCCTTAAATTGCGTATACTAGAGTTTTAACTTATAATTCACTAACTTATTATTACCACTTCTAGTCACACACTTAATATGATCTAAAACTCACTTTTAATCACAAAATTTGATCCACACTTCGTACCGGATAGTCGCACTACGGATAGGCGTAAAACCCTAATTCGCACTAACTTTAAAAGGAAAAGGAAAAACCCTTACTTCTATATTTATTTGCACTTATTGTGGGGTGATTGGGTAGTAAGGCTATTATAAATCATAAGTCCCAAATAAAAGGGAATTTTAAGAAAATATGAGGGGTTTTACAAGTGCATAGATTACCATTAGGGTTTCGGTTGAAATATGAGAAATTTGAGAAAATGGTCAGTCACAAGTGAAACTAGGGTTTTGATTAGACTTTAGGGTTTCTAGAATGTAAAACAAAATAATAAAATAAAGAAACCGTAATATTCTCTTTGAGATTAAACAAAAATAGTATCCTAAAAGTCGGGGTATCACAGTTATCAAGCACCGCCAGGGACAAATGCCTGAATTGAGATTCTCTGGTGAAGTATAGACGTTGTGCTAACTTGTTGTGTTAACAAGCACTGCCAGGGACAAATTCCTGAACTGAGACTCTTTGGTGAATTATAGTTGTATGCTAACTTGTTGTGTTGTCCAGCACCGCCAGGGGTAAATTTTCCGATCGGAGGTTTCGCCATGTCCTGAATTTCTTCCAAATATCTGGGACTTTGAGTCCAACTCAATGCTAGTTGTTTGAATCGAGCCCTTTTGCATATTCTTTTGATTACTTGTTTAGCTATCTGTTGGCCCGTTGCTAAGTGATAAGTGAGATTGGAGTGATTCTTAGTACTTGACTGACTTTCGCGGACTATTTTGATCTGATTAGTACAAGTTGGAAAGTCGAGGACGACATTCTTTTAAGGGGGGGAGTTTGTGAAGCCCCGAAAGAAGAAGAAAAGAAAATTTTGGTGGAAAAAGGTTAGTACTAAATCCGGCTGCAAATCCGGCCAGTTCTTGGCCGGATTGTTGGTGGGTTTTGAAAAAAATTTGGGAAATCCTCTGCCTTGAATCCGGCCAGATTCTGGCCTGATTCTGTCGTGTACAGTTTTCCTTAATGGTTAAGTCTTCACTTTTGATCATATTTGGGGGTTCAAAACCCACTTTTCTTTCTCCTCCAAGCTGACCGAACCTCTTGGGAGCAAAACTAAGAGAGAAACTCCATTTTTTTCCTTTGATTCCTTCACCAAATCTTGAGGGGTTTCTTTAGATTTTTGAAATCTACTCCGATTAATTTCACATCGAAGGTGATAGCAAGCTAAGGGTGGAGAGTTTTGAGAGGACAAGGGTTTGCTTAGCTTGTTTCAAGGTGGTTGGAAGGTATAATCCTTAGAAGCTTCTTTTTGTTCTTTAATCTTGTGATTAAGTTATTGCTTTTGATTATTTATGGAGATTCTTGTGAATTGGAAGTTGGGATGATGATATTCACTAATTTTTAGACTTTATCTAAGTCTTTCATCTTTGATTTTGGCATGTATGTGACTAGTAGAAGCTATTCTAGTGTTAAGGTGGAGATTTCTAACCTTTAATCGATATTAGTGATGGTTATATGCTATTTTGTGGAAGATTTATGGTTTAAAGTAGAGTTTGATAAATTTTAGAATTTTTGGTGATTTTTCTGATTTTATATGATGATTATTGTTGGGACATGGAATGATAGCTTGATATGGTGTCAAATGGAGCCTTTGTGTGTTAATTGTTGTTGTTTACGGAAAATTTCAGATTTGTGTAGAAAATTTCAGTTTTAGGATTTCAAATTTGGGGCTTTCTTATGGTTGGTTATTGAGCTCTTAATTGGTTAAGATTTAAGGGTGTTGTGGCCCTAATTAGGAGTGTTTTATAGCTTATGATTTGTTATGATTTGTATGTGAAAACATGGTGGAATTTATAGGATGGAAAATAAGGAAATTAAGGGGACATGCTGTCCAATCTTCGAGAGCATTTGATAGTTTTGTTATGTGGAATATTGAGGTTATATGTGCAGGTTTCACTTGCCTATGGAAATTCCAGCATGTGTAGGTCAATATCAATGTTAGGGTTTCGAATTGGGGCTTAATTATGATTGGTTTTAGAGCTATCAATTGGCTCATATCGAAGGGGCATTGTGGCCTAATTAGATCTGTGGTATATCTTATGATTCGTATGTGTACTTGTGGTTCTATACAAAGGTTAGTTTAGAAGTGTAATTTCCGTTTACCATGTTTCTGGATTTAACTTGGACTGCACCTTTATCCATGTTTTAGACCGAACCAACTGTTGGATAGAACATGAAAGTTGTAGAGATTTGAGTTAGCTATCTACCTGCAAAATCTCACATCGATGGGAGTATTGTAGCATGTGAAATAACTAAAATACCCTTGACTGCCCATAAGCCCTGTTTCACGGACAGTTTTCTTTTTCTCTCTAAGATATTGATTTTTGTCCATGAAAATGTATGATTTGGCTTTGGAGGTCTTCATAAGAAATGTTGGTATATGTCTTAGCTTCGTAACGCCCTAAGATTCATTTCAATCGGATAAGTGTAGCTTCAATTGTGATTAAAATGCCAGTAGGTGATAGGAACTTGATGCTTTCAGAAATCCTTTTGTTTGACATGATATTTGTGATCTAGGGTTTGGATTTGAGCAAGGCAATGAGTTAAGATGGATGAGATTCATGAGCCGTGGTTGGTGAGTGATTTCCTAACTATTTGCAAAGTTACTTTGCGAACTATTTCTTGCATTGCATACTCGACTGCATATCATGAGTGCTTGCATGTGTATCCTGACATGATTTGGCTCCGATGAGTTCCTGGAAATCTTGTGCTTAGAACCAACATATCCACCACTGTCTATTTGGAGCACCGATGGCTCCATTGTACTGTTTGATTTACTGGATCTGTTTGAGCGTTGGAGTTCTAAGTACAATGACTTCACTAGCTCACAAGAGTAATATACATACATTTGATCACTGATTCATGACATCATTTAAATGCACTATTGTGAAGCTTATCTGATTTCTGATTGTTACTGGACACTCGCTGAGCTTCTAACTCACCCCAAAACATATGTTCCCCCCTCCACAGGGCTCGAGGCAAAGGAAGCGCGTGTAATGAGTTATTAGTATGACTGGATGAATATTTCCTGTACAGTTTGAATTTAGATTCATCTTGTGTAGTATTTGGGACTGATATTGCAATTGTAATTGATTTGAGAACTGAGAACTTTTGTTTTGTTCAGGGAATTGTACCACTATATGAGATTTGAATGTATGTAAGTATTCGTGCTAAGCTTGGAAATTGTTATTTCGTTTATTATTGAGGGTTGTACCCTATGTTTTTGGATGTGAGTGTCATAATTTATTTGAGAACTGTAGTGAATCCCGGCGAGAGTTGGACAGGCGGTCCGCCGAACCCTTTGGTTCACCTTAAGGGGAGGTAGGGCTATCACAAGTACTCAGCATTACAAGCATGTTCAAGTACAAGTTCAAGTCACGCAAATTCATATTTCAAGTAACAAGTATTCAGGAGGGAGAGGATAAGGACGATAAAGTACACTCTTGTCTCGACAAGTACATAAATCACGACAATTTCACATGACACTTGTATGCATATTATTTCAATCATAGTACATGAAACATGTACTTGACACTCACCAAAAGTCAAGAGCAAAATGGGAGCAAAAGCAAGAGGTCAAACAAGCTCATCAATGTTCACGTGATCACCTGAGACACGCACAATCAAGATTATCTAAGTACTCGACCAAGGCCAATAAGAAATATATCCTCTTGCTACCCATACTCAAAGCCACAAGTTTAAGTCGAATTAAAAGAAACTTTTCGCTTAAGCATTGAAATAACATTCACGGAGAACTCAAAAGTCATTTTCGAGTCAAGTCATGGTAAGAAATCTTGATTCTAAGAAGAAAGCACCCTACTTATTTTTTTGGCATGAAAATCGAGGAAAGGAAAGATGGTTTCCATATTTCAAAACTTTTAATATTATGGAGTCCAAATCCATGAAAACGCCACTCATTTTCATAGTAAATATTGAAGTTAAAATGATGAGCAACCCTAGGGGAAGACCCTCCTAGAACATCCCAACCTTGTAATTATCAGAGTTGGATCTTTTCTCCCAACAGAAATTGAACTCGATTGTTCTCATGAACTCAAGACCTCTGACACACAAAGGTAATCAGCAACCTTAAGCAAATAAGGATGGATGAAGCGACACCACGATTAGGGAACAAGCTAATCGATAAAGTCTGATTTGAATCCTAAGCTATGAACTCAAGAATTCAAGAGTAAGTTCGATTAAGAGCTTGAAGGAAAATTCCTCATGATTTCTGGTTGTAATAATCTGTCCTTCCGCTCATACAATAGGTGCCTTTTATAGGCTAAAACTAGGGTAAATCCGGCCCACATAAACCTAGAATAGGAATTCGGTCCGCATAAAGAGCCAGCTCTTTAAGGCTTCACGATAAGGTCCAATAAGTAATAAAATAGCCAGCTCTTTAAGGCTTCCCGATAAGGCCCAATAAGTAATAAAATACTCAACGACTAACAACTACTAAACTAGGCAGTCTTAAGACAACTACCAACTAAGCTAACAAGTATGAGATCATTCTTTCACTTCAAACGTACAAGTGAACAACGTAACTTCATGGTCCATCAAATCTTCAAACTTAGCTTGCTCCATGCTTGTATGGTGAATGATCAAGGCTCGTAAAGCTTCCTTCACCTTCTTGGATCTTGATCTTGTCATCGGACCACCAATGTTGACCAAAGGATCCTTGACCCAAGATTGAAGACCCTCCTAGAACCTCCCAACCTTGTAATTATCAGAGTTGGATCATTTCTCCCAACAGAAATTGAACTAGATTGTTCTCATTGTGACAGCCCCACCTCTCCCTAAGGCGAGCCAGAGGGTTCGGCGGGCCGCCTGCCCAGCTCTCGCCGGGACTCAGTCGTTCACTACTGTCCTCAAATGAATTACAAGAATAACCCCAAATATACATCACATGGTCCACAAACATACATCCAAGTCTCCAATAATTACATGTCATAAGCGAAGCGGAAACGATTCTCAACTATACATAAAATGATTCCAAATCCAAATTATACAAGATATATGCCATCCAGTCACGTGAACAAGTACTACAAGTCCTTCCTTCGCCACGAGCCCTGTGGAGGGGAATAAAATATTTTTGGGGTGAGCTAGAAGCTCAGCGAGTAACCATTAAAATCAGTAATCAAATCGGTTTCACAATAGTTCATTTCAATGATGTCATAAATCAAATGATTAGTCCAGAAACAATTACAACATTTACAATACATTAAAATGGAGTATCAATAATTCAAGGAACATTTACAATGGAAAGCGATAGTAACATTCATTAAAAGGATACGGGCCCACATGGAGCTATTTGTTTGTTCGTGTGATCCCTTAACATTTCCCCTTATTCCTCCAATCATTTAAAAATACATTTTTGTAAGTAGAATCCCTCGTTCATCCTTTTGTTCGTTCATCCCTTTTCCGGACGTTGGCCGGACTCCACCCATCCGACCATTGGCCGGACTCCGCCCATCCGGAGTAGCCGGACTACAAGGTAATACTCGAGTATACCAAATTCACCCAGGGTCACCATATCGCCTGACCGAGTCCGCTTCTGGCTCGAGTCTATCGGTAACGAAGGGCAGTGGCCCGTTCAGCCAAAAAGGCTTACATTCATGCACAAGTAACATTTAATCCTTAATCATTGAAAATTTCACATTTATTTAGGTCGAGTGCGATAAAGTACACCCTCGCCTAGAAAACTCGTTTTAACAATCAGTGAAAGCACTTAACACATTATCAATCAATAATAACAAGCCAATAAGTCAAAGAAATATAACAAACAAGGAACACTCTCATACAAGCACGCATGACATGCAAGAAAACGGTTCAAAAGTAAATAACGCAAGAAAACAGTTCAAAAGTAACTTTGGAAACAGTTTAGAAGTAAATAATGCAAGAAACGTTTCACAAGTACTTTGGAAATAGTTTAGGGTCACTCACCTCCACGGCTCAGAAATCATCCATCATATAACATTGCCTTGCTCAAATCCAAGTCTTAGATCACAAACTCAATGCAAACAAATCCCTTCAAAGTTCGGACAGCACTTCCCCTGAATTTGCTAACTTTTCCAGCCATCATGGCTTCATTATTTCCTCATTCCAACCCAAAGGTACACACACAACAAAAACTTCATCCAATAGCCATTCAGCAAGCTCCAAGTAGTACTAGTGCAAGTCAAGCTAGGGAAAAGTCCGGAAATGAAAGTTAAGCTCAAAACCAGAAAAACAGTTTTGACGTCATTTTACGGTAATGGTACCAAAGGCGGTACGATTGTCGGATGAAGGAGAAAGATACACCGTTTCGAAGCTAAAATGCAGGGCTACAACATTACAGAAGGTCACTCAACCCAGTTTCGAGTGTAACCAGGTCAAAATGCAAGATACCATACCAGAATCACAAAAACAGATTCACAGAACGCATTCTAGCGGAAACATCATAACTCAGGCTATCCAAGTCCACATACAGAAATTCCAAAACCAGATGAAAGCTAAGAAACAGGGCTAAATTTCATCAGAATACCTCAACAACCAATTCGGAAGCAATTCCTGCCAAAACAACCAATTACATGCGCAATTCTTACATTCGGGTAAAACCAGAACAGCAATAGTAATTTCGACTTTTCTCATTATACACTACTCCGATTAACCTGAAATTTTGTAGGCACCTCCAAAATGTCATTCCCTACAACTTTCATGTTTTAAGACAAGGCCAATTCGGCCTCTAACTAGGAGCTATAAATTCGGGCAGAATGAAGAACATAAAACCCTAACTTTCCAAGATTTCTTCCAAAACAGAAATTGTTTGCAATTAACCACTTTTTCCACCTCATAGAGTCCTTAAATATCATTTCCAATCATCATATATAACCACACAATCATATCCATATGAAAACAGAAAAATCCCCAATAATTATAAAACTTCACCAATTCAACCAAAACCAAGATATAATCCATAAAAGTGCATCTTATACCACCACCAATCATGAATTGAACATCATTAGAGGAAGGAGAGGGGTCATTCACAACTCACCTTAGCAATACAAGAGATAGAGCAACTAGTCACCTTAGCTTTCCAAACAACTCCACAAAACACCTCAAGACCACTTAGCAAAGAGATTTTATGGAATGATTTGGAGTTTTATTGGTTGGATTTGAAGATTGAGCAAGAGATAGAAGGAAGAAATTGAGAGCTTTTCTTTCTTTCTTGAGCAAGAACATTCGGCCAAGAAGCTTGCAAAATGAAGAGATTTTTGGCCAATTTTAATTAAATGGTAAAGTTATGAATAGTAGTCAAACCCAAGACTTAATCTTATGGTGACACTTGTCACCTTTAGGTTTAAAACTTATCTTTTTGTCTCTCCAATACAAATATCTTAACACTTTGTAAAATAATATCACTTAATACAAAATTCCAACAAGTTGTCAAAAATATAATGCATTTACCGCACTAGCGGGTCCCACGTTCAAAATACGCTCTTAATTTCTCAAAAACTAACCGATACTAGAAAAATCATTTTAAAACTATCTTTGCTCATAAACTTTATCTGGGGAATTTTTCTAATAAAGAAAATGTAGAAAAGGCGGGCGATTAAAAAAAATAAACCCTAGAAAATTAGAAAATTTCCGGGTTCTCACACTTATACTTTTCGGGGCGTCACAATCTCCCCTCCTTAAAAGAATGTCGTCCTCGACATTCCCTCTTGTACCAATCAAGTCAAGACATCCCGCAAAAATCACTCAAGCATTCCAAGTAAACACTAAGAGTCAAATCAAACCCACAGTCCGGCATCCTAAACTTCAAGCCTAGGATACACTACAGAGATCTGAAGCCTAAGCTCTGATACCAACTGTGACAGTTCTCAGGGTCACATCACGGGGTACCTATCAGCTTGCCACCCGCACGCGGGCATCCCCTACGGAGAGTTTCGCTTCGTGACTCTTCACGAACGAGAGGCTCGGGGCTTTTCCAGACGAAGGACTTAAAGTCCCAACTGTCGGCATATGGCTCTGATACCAACTGTGACAGCCCCACCTCTCCCTAAGGCGAACCAGAGGGTTCGGCGGGCCGCCTGCCCAGCTCTCGCCGGGACTCAGTCGTTCACTACAGTCCTCAAATGAATTACAAGAATAACCTCAAATATACATCACATGGTCCACAAACATACATCCAAGTCTCCAATAATTACATGTCATAAGCGAAGCGGAAACGATTCTCAACTATACATAAAATGATTCCAAATCCAAATTATACAAGATATATGCCATCCAGTCACGTGAACAAGTACTACAAGTCCTTCCTTCGCCACGAGCCCTGTGGAGGGGAATAAAATATTTTTGGGGTGAGCTAGAAGCTCAGCGAGTAACCATTAAAATCAGTAATCAAATCGGTTTCACAATAGTTCATTTCAATGATGTCATAAATCAAATGATAAGTCCAGAAACAATTACAACATTTACAATACATTAAAATGGAGTATCAATAATTCAAGGAACATTTACAATGGAAAGCGATAGTAACATTCATTAAAAGGATACGGGCCCACATGGAGCTATTTGTTTGTTCGTGTGATCCCTTAACATTTCCCCTTATTCCTCCAATCATTTAAAAATACATTTTTGTAAGTAGAATCCCTCGTTCATCCTTTTGTTCGTTCATCCCTTTTCCGGACGTTGGCCGGACTCCACCCATCCGACCATTGGCCGGACTCCGCCCATCCGGAGTAGCCGGACTACAAGGTAATACTCGAGTATACCAAATTCACCCAGGGTCACCATATCGCCCGACCGAGTCCGCTTCTGGCTCGAGTCGATCGGTAACGAAGGGCAGTGGCCAGTTCAGCCAAAAAGGCTTACATTCATGCACAAGTAACATTTAATCCTTAATCATTGAAAATTTCACATTTATTTAGGTCGAGTGCGATAAAGTACACCCTCGCCTAGAAAACTCGTTTTAACAATCAGTGAAAGCACTTAACACATTATCAATCAATAATAACAAGCCAATAAGTCAAAGAAATATAACAAACAAGGAACACTCTCATACAAGCACGCATGATATGCAAGAAAACGGTTCAAAAGTAAATAACGCAAGAAAACAGTTCAAAAGTAACTTTGGAAACAGTTTAGAAGTAAATAATGTAAGAAACGTTTCACAAGTACTTTGGAAATAGTTTAGGGTCACTCACCTCCACGGCTCAGAAATCATCCATCATATAACATTGCCTTGCTCAAATCCAAGTCTTAGATCACAAACTCAATGCAAACAAATCCCTTCAAAGTTCGGACAGCACTTCCCCTGAATTTGCTAACTTTTCCAGCCATCATGGCTTCATTATTTCCTCATTCCAACCCAAAGGTACACACACAACAAAAACTTCATCCAATAGCCATTCAGCAAGCTCCAAGTAGTACTAGTAAAAGTCAAGCTAGGGAAAAGTCCGGAAATGAAAGTTAAGCTCAAAACCAGAAAAACAGTTTTCACGTCTTTTTGCGGTAATGGTACCAAAGGTGGTACGATTGTCGGATGAAGGTGAAAGATACACCATTTCGAAGCTAAAAGACAGGGCTACAACATTACAGAAGGTCACTCAACCCAGTTTCGAGTGTAACCAGGTCAAAATGCAAGATACCATACCAGAATCACAAAAACAGATTCACAGAACGCATTCTAGCGGAAACATCATAAATCAGGCTATCCAAGTCCAAATCCAGAAGTTCCAAAACCAGATGAAAGATAAGAAACAGGGCTAAATTTCATCAGAATACCTCAACAACCAATTCGGAAGAAATTCCAGCCAAAACAACCAATTACAGGCGCAATTCTTACATTCGGGTAAAACCAGAACAGCAATAGTAATTTTGACTTTTCTCATTCTACACTACTCCGATTGACCTGAAATTTTGTAGGCACCTCCAAAATGTCATTGCCTACAACTTTCATGTTTTAAGACAAGACCAATTCGGCCTCTAACTAGGAGCTATAAATTTGGGCAGAATGAAGAACATCAAACCCTAACTTTCCAAGATTTCTTCCAAAACAGAAATTGTTTGCAATTAACCACTTTTTCCACCTCATAGAGTCCTTAAATATAATTTCCAATCATCATATATAACCACACAATCATATCCATATGAAAACAGAAAAACCCCCAATAATTATAAAACTTCACCAATTCAACCAAAACCAAGATATAATCCATAAAAGTGCATCTTATACCACCACCAATCATGAATTGAACATCATTAGAGGAAGGAGAGGGGTCATTCACAACTCACCTTAGCAATACAAGAGATAGAGCAACTAGTCACCTTAGCTTTCCAAACAACTCCACAAAACACCTCAAGACCACTTAGCAAAGAGATTTTATGGAATGATTTGGAGTTTTATTGGTTGGATTTGAAGATTGAGCAAGAGATAGAAGGAAGAAATTGAGAGCTTTTCTTTCTTTCTTGAGCAAGAACATTCGGCCAAGAAGCTTGCAAAATGAAGAGATTTTTGGCCAATTTTAATTAAATGGTAAAGTTATGAATAGTAGTCAAACCCAAGACTTAATCTTATGGTGACACTTGTCACCTTTAGGTTTAAAACTTATCTTTTTGTCTCTCCAATACAAATATCTTAACACTTTTTAAAATAATATCACTTAATACAAAATTTCAACAAGTTGTCAAAAATATAATGCATTTACCGCACTAGCGGGTCCCACGTTCAAAATACGCTCTTAATTTCTCAAAAACTAACCGATACTAGAAAAATCATTTTAAAACTATCTTTCCTCATAAACTTTATCTGGAGAATTTTTCTAATAAAGAAAATGCAGAAAAGACGGCCGATTAAAAAAAATAAACCCTAGAAAATTAGAAAATTTCCGGGTTCTCACACTTATACTTTTCGGGGCGTCACAATCTCCCCTCCTTAAAAGAATGTCGTCCTCGACATTCCCTCTTGTACCAATCAAGTCAAGACATCCCGTAAAAATCACTCAAGCAGTCCAAGTAAACACTAAGAGTCAAATCAAACCCACAGTCCGGCATCCTAAACTTCAAGCCTAGGATACACTACAGAGATCTGAAGCCTAAGCTCTGATACCAACAGTGACAGTTCTCAGGGTCACATCACGGGGTACCTATCAGCTTGCCACCCGCACGCGGGCATCCCCTACGGAGAGTTTCGCTTCGTTATTCTTCACGAACGAGAGGCTCGGGGCTTTTCCAGACGAAGGACTTAAAGTCCCAACTGTCGGCATATGGCTCTAATACCAACTGTGACAGCCCCACCTCTCCCTAAGACGAACCAGAGGGTTCGGCGGGCCGCCTGCCCAGCTCTCGCCGGGACTCAGTCGTTCACTACAGTCCTTAAATGAATTACAAGAATAACCTCAAATATACATCACATGGTCCACAAACATACATCCAAGTCTCCAATAATTACATGTCATAAGCGAAGCGGAAACAATTCTCAACTATACATAAAATGATTCCAAACCCAAATTATACAAGATATATGCCATCCAGTCACGTGAACAAGTACTACAAGTCCTTCCTTCGCCACGAGCCCTGTGGAGGGGAATAAAATATTTTTGGGGTGAGCTAGAAGCTCAGCGAGTAACCATTAAAATCAGTAATCAAATCGGTTTCACAATAGTTCATTTCAATGATGTCATAAATCAAATGATAAGTCCAGAAACAATTACAACATTTACAATACATTAAAATGGAGTATCAATAATTCAAGGAACATTTACAATGGAAAGCGATAGTAACATTCATTAAAAGGATACGGGCCCACATGGAGCTATTTGTTTGTTCGTATGATCCCTTAACATTTCCCCTTATTCCTCCAATCATTTAAAAATACATTTTTGTAAGTAGAATCCCTCGTTCATCCTTTTGTTCGTTCATCCCTTTTCCGGACGTTGGCCGGACTCCACCCATCCGACCATTGGCCGGACTCCGCCCATCCGGAGTAGCCGGACTACAAGGTAATACTCGAGTATACCAAATTCACCCAGGGTCACCATATCGCCCGACCGAGTCCGCTTCTGGCTCGAGTCGATCGGTAACGAAGGGCAGTGGCCAGTTCAGCCAAAAAGGCTTACATTCATGCACCAGTAACATTGAATCCTTAATCATTGAAAATTTCACATTTATTTAGGTCGAGTGCGATAAAGTACACCCTCGCCTAGAAAACTCGTTTTAATAATCAGGGAAAGCACTTAACACATTATCAATCAATAATAACAAGCCAATAAGTCAAAGAAATATAACAAACAAGGAACACTCTCATACAAGCACGCATGATATGCAAGAAAACGGTTCAAAAGTAAATAACGCAAGAAAACAGTTCAAAAGTAACTTTGGAAACAGTTTTGAAGTAAATAATGCAAGAAACGTTTCACAAGTACTTTGGAAATAGTTTAGGGTCACTCACCTCCACGGCTCAGAAATCATCCATCATATAACATTGCCTTGCTCAAATCCAAGTCTTAGATCACAAACTCAATGCAAACAAATCCCTTCAAAGTTCGGACAGCACTTCCCCTGAATTTGCTAACTTTTCCAGCCATCATGGCTTCATTATTTCCTCATTCCAACCCAAAGGTACACACACAACAAAAAGTTCATCCAATAGCCATTCAGCAAGCTCCAAGTAGTACTAGTACAAGTCAAGCTAGGGAAAAGTCCGGAAATGAAAGTTAAGCTCAAAACCAGAAAAACAGTTTTGACGTCATTTTGCGGTAATGGTACCAAAGGCGGTACGATTGTCGGATGAAGGTGCAAGATACACCATTTCGAAGCTAAAAGACAGGTCTACAACATTACAGAAGGTCACTCAACCCAGTTTCGAGTGTAACCAGGTCAAAATGCAAGATACCATACCAGAATCACAAAAATAGATTCACAGAACGCATTCTAGCGGAAACATCATAACTCAGGCTATCCAAGTCCAAATCCAGAAATTCCAAAACCAGCTGAAAGCTAAGAAACAGGGATAAATTTCATCAGAATACCTCAACAACCAATTCGGAAGAAATTCCAGCCAAAACAACCAATTACAGGCGCAATTCTTACATTCGGGTAAAACCAGAACAGCAATAGTAATTTTGACTTTTCTCATTCTACACTACTCCGATTGACCTGAAATTTTGTAGGCACCTCCAAAATGTCATTCCCTACAACTTTCATGTTTTAAGACAAGACCAATTCGGCCTCTAACTAGGAGCTATAAATTTGGGCAGAATGAAGAACATCAAACCCTAACTTTCCAAGATTTCTTCCAAAACAGAAATTGTTTGCAATTAACCACTTTTTCCACCTCATAGAGTCCTTAAATATAATTTCCAATCATCATATATAACCACACAATCATATCCATATGAAAACAGAAAAACCCCCAATAATTATAAAACTTCACCAATTCAACCAAAACCAAGATATAATCCATAAAAGTGCATCTTATACCACCACCAATCATGAATTGAACATCATTAGAGGAAGGAGAGGGGTCATTCACAACTCACCTTAGCAATACAAGAGATAGAGCAACTAGTCACCTTAGCTTTCCAAACAACTCCACAAAACACCTCAAGACCACTTAGCAAAGAGATTTTATGGAATGATTTGGAGTTTTATTGGTTGGATTTGAAGATTGAGCAAGAGATAGAAGGAAGAAATTGAGAGCTTTTCTTTCTTTCTTGAGCAAGAACATTCGGCCAAGAAGCTTGCAAAATGAAGAGATTTTTGGCCAATTTTAATTAAATGGTAAAGTTATGAATAGTAGTCAAATCCAAGACTTAATCTTATGGTGACACTTGTCACCTTTAGGTTTAAAACTTATCTTTTTGTCTCTCCAATACAAATATCTTAACACTTTGTAAAATAATATCACTTAATACAAAATTCCAACAAGTTGTCAAAAATATAATGCATTTACCGCACTAGCGGGTCCCACGTTCAAAATACGCTCTTAATTTCTCAAAAACTAACCGATACTAGAAAAATCATTTTAAAACTATCTTTCCTCATAAACTTTATCTGGGGAATTTTTCTAATAAAGAAAATGCAGAAAAGACGGCCGATTAAAAAAAATAAACCGTAGAAAATTAGAAAATTTCCGGGTTCTCACACTTATACTTTTCGGGGCGTCACAATCTCCCATCCTTAAAAGAATGTCGTCCTCGACATTCCCTCTTGTACCAATCAAGTCAAGACATCCCGTAAAAATCACTCAAGCATTCCAAGTAAACACTAAGAGTCAAATCAAACCCACAGTCCGGCATCCTAAACTTCAAGCCTAGGATACACTACAGAGATCTGAAGCCTAAGCTCTGATACCAACAGTGACAGTTCTCAGGGTCACATCACGGGGTACCTATCAGCTTGCCACCCGCACGCGGGCATCCCCTACGGAGAGTTTCGCTTCGTTACTCTTCACGAACGAGAGGCTCGGGGCTTTTCCAGACGAAGGACTTAAAGTCCCAACTGTCGGCATATGGCTCTGATACCAACTGTGACAGCCCCACCTCTCCCTAAGGCGAACCAGAGGGTTCGGCGGGCCGCCTGCCCATCTCTCGCCGGGACTCAGTCGTTCACTACAGTCCTTAAATGAATTACAAGAATAACCTCAAATATACATCACATGGTCCACAAACATACATCCAAGTCTCCAATAATTACATGTCATAAGCGAAGCGGAAACGATTCTCAACTATACATAAAATGATTCCAAACCCAAATTATACAAGATATATGCCATCCAGTCACGTGAACAAGTACTACAAGTCCTTCCTTCGCCACGAGCCCTGTGGAGGGGAATAAAATATTTTTGGGGTGAGCTAGAAGCTCAGCGAGTAACCATTAAAATCAGTAATCAAATCGGTTTCACAATAGTTCATTTCAATGATGTCATAAATCAAATGATAAGTCCAGAAACAATTACAACATTTACAATACATTAAAATGGAGTATCAATAATTCAAGGAACATTTACAATGGAAAGCGATAGTAACATTCATTAAAAGGATACGGGCCCACATGGAGCTATTTGTTTGTTCGTGTGATCCCTTAACATTTCCCCTTATTCCTCCAATCATTTAAAAATACATTTTTGTAAGTAGAATCCCTCGTTCATCCTTTTGTTCGTTCATCCCTTTTCCGGACGTTGGCCGGACTCCACCCATCCGACCATTGGCCGGACTCCGCCCATCCGGAGTAGCCGGACTACAAGGTAATACTCGAGTATACCAAATTCACCCAGGGTCACCATATCGCCCGACCGAGTCCGCTTCTGGCTCGAGTCGATCGGTAACGAAGGGCAGTGGCCAGCTCAGCCAAAAAGGCTTACATTCATGCACAAGTAACATTGAATCCTTAATCATTGAAAATTTCACATTTATTTAGGTCGAGTGCGATAAAGTACACCCTCGCCTAGAAAACTCGTTTTAACAATCAGTGAAAGCACTTAACACATTATCAATCAATAATAACAAGCCAATAAGTCAAAGAAATATAACAAACAAGGAACACTCTCATACAAGCACGCATGATGTGCAAGAAAACGGTTCAAAAGTAAATAACGCAAGAAAACAGTTCAAAAGTAACTTTGGAAACAGTTTTGAAGTAAATAATGCAAGAAACGTTTCACAAGTACTTTGGAAATAGTTTAGGGTCACTCACCTCCACGGCTCAGAAATCATCCATCATATAACATTGCCTTGCTCAAATCCAAGTCTTAGATCACAAACTCAATGCAAACAAATCCCTTCAAAGTTCGGACAGCACTTCCCCTGAATTTGCTAACTTTTCCAGCCATCATGGCTTCATTATTTCCTCATTCCAACCCAAAGGTACACACACAACAAAAAGTTCATCCAATAGCCATTCAGCAAGCTCCAAGTAGTACTAGTACAAGTCAAGCTAGGGAAAAGTCCGGAAATGAAAGTTAAGCTCAAAACCAGAAAAATAGTTTTGACGTCATTTTACGGTAATGGTACCAAAGGCGGTACGATTGTCGGATGAAGGTGCAAGATACACCGTTTCGAAGCTAAAAGACAGGTCTACAACATTACAGAAGGTCACTCAACCCAGTTTCGAGTGTAACCAGGTCAAAATGCAAGATACCATACCAGAATCACAAAAATAGATTCACAGAACGCATTCTAGCGGAAACATCATAACTCAGGCTATCCAAGTCCAAATCCAGAAATTCCAAAACCAGCTGAAAGCTAAGAAACAGGGATAAATTTCATCAGAATACCTCAACAACCAATTCGGAAGAAATTCCAGCCAAAACAACCAATTACAGGCGCAATTCTTACATTCGGGTAAAACCAGAACAGCAATAGTAATTTTGACTTTTCTCATTCTACACTACTCCGATTGACCTGAAATTTTGTAGGCACCTCCAAAATGTCATTCCCTACAACTTTCATGTTTTAAGACAAGACCAATTCGGCCTCTAACTAGGAGCTATAAATTTGGGCAGAATGAAGAACATCAAACCCTAACTTTCCAAGATTTCTTCCAAAACAGAAATTGTTTGCAATTAACCACTTTTTCCACCTCATAGAGTCCTTAAATATAATTTCCAATCATCATATATAACCACACAATCATATCCATATGAAAACAGAAAAACCCCCAATAATTATAAAACTTCACCAATTCAACCAAAACCAAGATATAATCCATAAAAGTGCATCTTATACCACCACCAATCATGAATTGAACATCATTAGAGGAAGGAGAGGGGTCATTCACAACTCACCTTAGCAATACAAGAGATAGAGCAACTAGTCACCTTAGCTTTCCAAACAACTCCACAAAACACCTCAAGACCACTTAGCAAAGAGATTTTATGGAATGATTTGGAGTTTTATTGGTTGGATTTGAAGATTGAGCAAGAGATAGAAGGAAGAAATTGAGAGCTTTTCTTTCTTTCTTGAGCAAGAACATTCGGCCAAGAAGCTTGCAAAATGAAGAGATTTTTGGCCAATTTTAATTAAATGGTAAAGTTATGAATAGTAGTCAAATCCAAGACTTAATCTTATGGTGACACTTGTCACCTTTAGGTTTAAAACTTATCTTTTTGTCTCTCCAATACAAATATCTTAACACTTTGTAAAATAATATCACTTAATACAAAATTCCAACAAGTTGTCAAAAATATAATGCATTTACCGCACTAGCGGGTCCCACGTTCAAAATACGCTCTTAATTTCTCAAAAACTAACCGATACTAGAAAAATCATTTTAAAACTATCTTTCCTCATAAACTTTATCTGGGGAATTTTTCTAATAAAGAAAATGCAGAAAAGACGGCCGATTAAAAAAAATAAACCGTAGAAAATTAGAAAATTTCCGGGTTCTCACACTTATACTTTTCGGGGCGTCACAATCTCCCATCCTTAAAAGAATGTCGTCCTCGACATTCCCTCTTGTACCAATCAAGTCAAGACATCCCGTAAAAATCACTCAAGCATTCCAAGTAAACACTAAGAGTCAAATCAAACCCACAGTCCGGCATCCTAAACTTCAAGCCTAGGATACACTACAGAGATCTGAAGCCTAAGCTCTGATACCAACAGTGACAGTTCTCAGGGTCACATCACGGGGTACCTATCAGCTTGCCACCCGCACGCGGGCATCCCCTACGGAGAGTTTCGCTTCGTTACTCTTCACGAACGAGAGGCTCGGGGCTTTTCCAGACGAAGGACTTAAAGTCCCAACTGTCGGCATATGGCTCTGATACCAACTGTGACAGCCCCACCTCTCCCTAAGGCGAACCAGAGGGTTCGGCGGGCCGCCTGCCCATCTCTCGCCGGGACTCAGTCGTTCACTACAGTCCTTAAATGAATTACAAGAATAACCTCAAATATACATCACATGGTCCACAAACATACATCCAAGTCTCCAATAATTACATGTCATAAGCGAAGCGGAAACGATTCTCAACTATACATAAAATGATTCCAAACCCAAATTATACAAGATATATGCCATCCAGTCACGTGAACAAGTACTACAAGTCCTTCCTTCGCCACGAGCCCTGTGGAGGGGAATAAAATATTTTTGGGGTGAGCTAGAAGCTCAGCGAGTAACCATTAAAATCAGTAATCAAATCGGTTTCACAATAGTTCATTTCAATGATGTCATAAATCAAATGATAAGTCCAGAAACAATTACAACATTTACAATACATTAAAATGGAGTATCAATAATTCAAGGAACATTTACAATGGAAAGCGATAGTAACATTCATTAAAAGGATACGGGCCCACATGGAGCTATTTGTTTGTTCGTGTGATCCCTTAACATTTCCCCTTATTCCTCCAATCATTTAAAAATACATTTTTGTAAGTAGAATCCCTCGTTCATCCTTTTGTTCGTTCATCCCTTTTCCGGACGTTGGCCGGACTCCACCCATCCGACCATTGGCCGGACTCCGCCCATCCGGAGTAGCCGGACTACAAGGTAATACTCGAGTATACCAAATTCACCCAGGGTCACCATATCGCCCGACCGAGTCCGCTTCTGGCTCGAGTCGATCGGTAACGAAGGGCAGTGGCCAGCTCAGCCAAAAAGGCTTACATTCATGCACAAGTAACATTGAATCCTTAATCATTGAAAATTTCACATTTATTTAGGTCGAGTGCGATAAAGTACACCCTCGCCTAGAAAACTCGTTTTAACAATCAGTGAAAGCACTTAACACATTATCAATCAATAATAACAAGCCAATAAGTCAAAGAAATATAACAAACAAGGAACACTCTCATACAAGCACGCATGATGTGCAAGAAAACGGTTCAAAAGTAAATAACGCAAGAAAACAGTTCAAAAGTAACTTTGGAAACAGTTTTGAAGTAAATAATGCAAGAAACGTTTCACAAGTACTTTGGAAATAGTTTAGGGTCACTCACCTCCACGGCTCAGAAATCATCCATCATATAACATTGCCTTGCTCAAATCCAAGTCTTAGATCACAAACTCAATGCAAACAAATCCCTTCAAAGTTCGGACAGCACTTCCCCTGAATTTGCTAACTTTTCCAGCCATCATGGCTTCATTATTTCCTCATTCCAACCCAAAGGTACACACACAACAAAAAGTTCATCCAATAGCCATTCAGCAAGCTCCAAGTAGTACTAGTACAAGTCAAGCTAGGGAAAAGTCCGGAAATGAAAGTTAAGCTCAAAACCAGAAAAATAGTTTTGACGTCATTTTACGGTAATGGTACCAAAGGCGGTACGATTGTCGGATGAAGGTGCAAGATACACCGTTTCGAAGCTAAAAGACAGGTCTACAACATTACAGAAGGTCACTCAACCCAGTTTCGAGTGTAACCAGGTCAAAATGCAAGATACCATACCAGAATCACAAAAATAGATTCACAGAACGCATTCTAGCGGAAACATCATAACTCAGGCTATCCAAGTCCAAATCCAGAAATTCCAAAACCAGCTGAAAGCTAAGAAACAGGGATAAATTTCATCAGAATACCTCAACAACCAATTCGGAAGAAATTCCAGCCAAAACAACCAATTACAGGCGCAATTCTTACATTCGGGTAAAACCAGAACAGCAATAGTAATTTTGACTTTTCTCATTCTACACTACTCCGATTGACCTGAAATTTTGTAGGCACCTCCAAAATGTCATTCCCTACAACTTTCATGTTTTAAGACAAGACCAATTCGGCCTCTAACTAGGAGCTATAAATTTGGGCAGAATGAAGAACATCAAACCCTAACTTTCCAAGATTTCTTCCAAAACAGAAATTGTTTGCAATTAACCACTTTTTCCACCTCATAGAGTCCTTAAATATAATTTCCAATCATCATATATAACCACACAATCATATCCATATGAAAACAGAAAAACCCCCAATAATTATAAAACTTCACCAATTCAACCAAAACCAAGATATAATCCATAAAAGTGCATCTTATACCACCACCAATCATGAATTGAACATCATTAGAGGAAGGAGAGGGGTCATTCACAACTCACCTTAGCAATACAAGAGATAGAGCAACTAGTCACCTTAGCTTTCCAAACAACTCCACAAAACACCTCAAGACCACTTAGCAAAGAGATTTTATGGAATGATTTGGAGTTTTATTGGTTGGATTTGAAGATTGAGCAAGAGATAGAAGGAAGAAATTGAGAGCTTTTCTTTCTTTCTTGAGCAAGAACATTCGGCCAAGAAGCTTGCAAAATGAAGAGATTTTTGGCCAATTTTAATTAAATGGTAAAGTTATGAATAGTAGTCAAATCCAAGACTTAATCTTATGGTGACACTTGTCACCTTTAGGTTTAAAACTTATCTTTTTGTCTCTCCAATACAAATATCTTAACACTTTGTAAAATAATATCACTTAATACAAAATTCCAACAAGTTGTCAAAAATATAATGCATTTACCGCACTAGCGGGTCCCACGTTCAAAATACGCTCTTAATTTCTCAAAAACTAACCGATACTAGAAAAATCATTTTAAAACTATCTTTCCTCATAAACTTTATCTGGGGAATTTTTCTAATAAAGAAAATGCAGAAAAGACGGCCGATTAAAAAAAATAAACCCTAGAAAATTAGAAAATTTCCGGGTTCTCACACTTATACTTTTCGGGGCGTCACAATCTCCCATCCTTAAAAGAATGTCGTCCTCGACATTCCCTCTTGTACCAATCAAGTCAAGACATCCCGTAAAAATCACTCAAGCATTCCAAGTAAACACTAAGAGTCAAATCAAACCCACAGTCCGGCATCCTAAACTTCAAGCCTAGGATACACTACAGAGATCTGAAGCCTAAGCTCTGATACCAACAGTGACAGTTCTCAGGGTCACATCACGGGGTACCTATCAGCTTGCCACCCGCACGCGGGCATCCCCTACGGAGAGTTTCGCTTCGTTACTCTTCACGAACGAGAGGCTCGGGGCTTTTCCAGACGAAGGACTTAAAGTCCCAACTGTCGGCATATGGCTCTGATACCAACTGTGACAGCCCCACCTCTCCCTAAGGCGAACCAGAGGGTTCGGCGGGCCGCCTGCCCATCTCTCGCCGGGACTCAGTCGTTCACTACAGTCCTTAAATGAATTACAAGAATAACCTCAAATATACATCACATGGTCCACAAACATACATCCAAGTCTCCAATAATTACATGTCATAAGCGAAGCGGAAACGATTCTCAACTATACATAAAATGATTCCAAACCCAAATTATACAAGATATATGCCATCCAGTCACGTGAACAAGTACTACAAGTCCTTCCTTCGCCACGAGCCCTGTGGAGGGGAATAAAATATTTTTGGGGTGAGCTAGAAGCTCAGCGAGTAACCATTAAAATCAGTAATCAAATCGGTTTCACAATAGTTCATTTCAATGATGTCATAAATCAAATGATAAGTCCAGAAACAATTACAACATTTACAATACATTAAAATGGAGTATCAATAATTCAAGGAACATTTACAATGGAAAGCGATAGTAACATTCATTAAAAGGATACGGGCCCACATGGAGCTATTTGTTTGTTCGTGTGATCCCTTAACATTTCCCCTTATTCCTCCAATCATTTAAAAATACATTTTTGTAAGTAGAATCCCTCGTTCATCCTTTTGTTCGTTCATCCCTTTTCCGGACGTTGGCCGGACTCCACCCATCCGACCATTGGCCGGACTCCGCCCATCCGGAGTAGCCGGACTACAAGGTAATACTCGAGTATACCAAATTCACCCAGGGTCACCATATCGCCCGACCGAGTCCGCTTCTGGCTCGAGTCGATCGGTAACGAAGGGCAGTGGCCAGCTCAGCCAAAAAGGCTTACATTCATGCACAAGTAACATTGAATCCTTAATCATTGAAAATTTCACATTTATTTAGGTCGAGTGCGATAAAGTACACCCTCGCCTAGAAAACTCGTTTTAACAATCAGTGAAAGCACTTAACACATTATCAATCAATAATAACAAGCCAATAAGTCAAAGAAATATAACAAACAAGGAACACTCTCATACAAGCACGCATGATGTGCAAGAAAACGGTTCAAAAGTAAATAACGCAAGAAAACAGTTCAAAAGTAACTTTGGAAACAGTTTTGAAGTAAATAATGCAAGAAACGTTTCACAAGTACTTTGGAAATAGTTTAGGGTCACTCACCTCCACGGCTCAGAAATCATCCATCATATAACATTGCCTTGCTCAAATCCAAGTCTTAGATCACAAACTCAATGCAAACAAATCCCTTCAAAGTTCGGACAGCACTTCCCCTGAATTTGCTAACTTTTCCAGCCATCATGGCTTCATTATTTCCTCATTCCAACCCAAAGGTACACACACAACAAAAAGTTCATCCAATAGCCATTCAGCAAGCTCCAAGTAGTACTAGTACAAGTCAAGCTAGGGAAAAGTCCGGAAATGAAAGTTAAGCTCAAAACCAGAAAAATAGTTTTGACGTCATTTTACGGTAATGGTACCAAAGGCGGTACGATTGTCGGATGAAGGTGCAAGATACACCGTTTCGAAGCTAAAAGACAGGTCTACAACATTACAGAAGGTCACTCAACCCAGTTTCGAGTGTAACCAGGTCAAAATGCAAGATACCATACCAGAATCACAAAAATAGATTCACAGAACGCATTCTAGCGGAAACATCATAACTCAGGCTATCCAAGTCCAAATCCAGAAATTCCAAAACCAGCTGAAAGCTAAGAAACAGGGATAAATTTCATCAGAATACCTCAACAACCAATTCGGAAGAAATTCCAGCCAAAACAAACAATTACAGGCGCAATTCTTACATTCGGGTAAAACCAGAACAGCAATAGTAATTTTGACTTTTCTCATTCTACACTACTCCGATTGACCTGAAATTTTGTAGGCACCTCCAAAATGTCATTGTCTACAACTTTCATGTTTTAAGACAAGACCAATTAGGCCTCTAACTAGGAGCTATAAATTCGGGCAGAATGAAGAACATCAAACCCTAACTTTCCAAGATTTCTTCCAAAACAGAAATTGTTTGCAATTAACCACTTTTTCCACCTCATAGAGTCCTTAAATATAATTTCCAATCATCATATATAACCACACAATCATATCCATATGAAAACAGAAAAACCCCCAATAATTATAAAACTTCACCAATTCAACCAAAACCAAGATATAATCCATAAAAGTGCATCTTATACCACCACCAATCATGAATTGAACATCATTAGAGGAAGGAGAGGGGTCATTCACAACTCACCTTAGCAATACAAGAGATAGAGCAACTAGTCACCTTAGCTTTCCAAACAACTCCACAAAACACCTCAAGACCACTTAGCAAAGAGATTTTATGGAATGATTTGGAGTTTTATTGGTTGGATTTGAAGATTGAGCAAGAGATAGAAGGAAGAAATTGAGAGCTTTTCTTTCTTTCTTGAGCAAGAACATTCGGCCAAGAAGCTTGCAAAATGAAGAGATTTTTGGCCAATTTTAATTAAATGGTAAAGTTATGAATAGTAGTCAAACCCAAGACTTAATCTTATGGTGACACTTGTCACCTTTAGGTTTAAAACTTATCTTTTTGTCTCTCCAATACAAATATCTTAACACTTTGTAAAATAATATCACTTAATACAAAATTCCAACAAGTTGTCAAAAATATAATGCATTTACCGCACTAGCGGGTCCCACGTTCAAAATACGCTCTTAATTTCTCAAAAACTAACCGATACTAGAAAAATCATTTTAAAACTATCTTTGCTCATAAACTTTAACTGGGGAATTTTTCTAATAAAGAAAATGTAGAAAAGACGGGCAATTAAAAAAAATAAACCCTAGAAAATTAGAAAATTTCCGGGTTCTCACACTTATACTTTTCGGGGCGTCACAATCTCCCCTCCTTAAAAGAATGTCGTCCTCGACATTCCCTCTTGTACCAATCAAGTCAAGACATCCCGCAAAAATCACTCAAGCATTCCAAGTAAACACTAAGAGTCAAATCAAACCCACAGTCCGGCATCCTAAACTTCAAGCGTAGGATACACTACAGAGATCTGAAGCCTAAGCTCTGATACCAACAGTGACAGTTCTCAGGGTCACATCACGGGGTACCTATCAGCTTGCCACCCGCACGCGGGCATCCCCTACGGAGAGTTTCGCTTCGTTACTCTTCACGAACGAGAGGCTCGGGGCTTTTCCAGACGAAGGACTTAAAGTCTCAACTGTCGGCATATGGCTCTGATACCAACTGTGACAGCCCCACCTCTCCCTAAGGCGAACCAGAGGGTTCGGCGGGCCGCCTGCCCATCTCTCGCCGGGACTCAGTCGTTCACTACAGTCCTCAAATGAATTACAAGAATAACCTCAAATATACATCACATGGTCCACAAACATACATCCAAGTCTCCAATAATTACATGTCATAAACGAAGCGGAAACGATTCTCAACTATACATAAAATGATTCCAAACCCAAATTATACAAGATATATGCCATCCAGTCACGTGAACAAGTACTACAAGTCCTTCCTTCTCCACGAGCCCTGTGGAGGGGAATAAAATATTTTTGGGGTGAGCTAGAAGCTCAGCGAGTAACCATTAAAATCAGTAATCAAATCGGTTTCACAATAGTTCATTTCAATGATGTCATAAATCAAATGATAAGTCCAGAAACAATTACAACATTTACAATACATTAAAATGGAGTATCAATAATTCAAGGAACATTTACAATGGAAAGCGATAGTAACATTCATTAAAAGGATACGGGCCCACATGGAGCTATTTGTTTGTTCGTGTGATCCCTTAACATTTCCCCTTATTCCTCCAATCATTTAAAAATACATTTTTGTAAGTAGAATCCCTCGTTCATCCTTTTGTTCGTTCATCCCTTTTCCGGACGTTGGCCGGACTCCACCCATCCGACCATTGGCCGGACTTCGCCCATCCGGAGTAGCCGGACTACAAGGTAATACTCGAGTATACCAAATTCACCCAGGGTCACCATATCGCCCGACCGAGTCCGCTTCTGGCTCGAGTCGATCGGTAACGAAGGGCAGTGGCCAGTTCAGCCAAAAAGGCTTACATTCATGCACAAGTAACATTGAATCCTTAATGATTGAAAATTTCACATTTATTTAGGTCGAGTGCGATAAAGTACACCCTCGCCTAGAAAACTCGTTTTAACAATCAGTGAAAGCACTTAACACATTATCAATCAATAATAACAAGCCAATAAGTCAAAGAAATATAACAAACAAGGAACACTCTCATACAAGCACGCATGATGTGCAAGAAAACGGTTCAAAAGTAAATAACGCAAGAAAACAGTTCAAAAGTAACTTTGGAAACAGTTTTGAAGTAAATAATGCAAGAAACGTTTCACAAGTACTTTGGAAATAGTTTAGGGTCACTCACCTCCACGGCTCAGAAATCATCCATCATATAACATTGCCTTGCTCAAATCCAAGTCTTAGATCACAAACTCAATGCAAACAAATCCCTTCAAAGTTCGGACAGCACTTCCCCTGAATTTGCTAACTTTTCCAGCCATCATGGCTTCATTATTTCCTCATTCCAACCCAAAGGTACACACACAACAAAAAGTTCATCCAATAGCCATTCAGCAAGCTCCAAGTAGTACTAGTACAAGTCAAGCTAGGGAAAAGTCCGGAAATGAAAGTTAAGCTCAAAACCAGAAAAACAGTTTTGACGTCATTTTGCGGTAATGGTACCAAAGGCGGTACGATTGTCGGATGAAGGTGCAAGATACACCGTTTCGAACTAAAAGACAGGTCTACAACATTACAGAAGGTCACTCAACCCAGTTTCGAGTGTAACCAGGTCAAAATGCAAGATACCTTCCCAGAATCACAAAAACAGATTCACAGAACGCATTCTAGCGGAAACATCATAACTCAGGCTATCCAAGTCCAAATCCAGAAATTCCAAAACCAGCTGAAAGCTAAGAAACAGGGATAAATTTCATCAGAATACCTCAACAACCAATTCGGAAGAAATTCCAGCCAAAACAAACAATTACAGGCGCAATTCTTACATTCGGGTAAAACCAGAACAGCAATAGTAATTTCGACTTTTCTCATTCTACACCACTCCGATTGACCTGAAATTTTGTAGGCACCTCCAAAATGTCATTGCCTACAACTTTCATGTTTTAAGACAAGACCAATTAGGCCTCTAACTAGGAGCTATAAATTCGGGCAGAATGAAGAACATCAAACCCTAACTTTCCAAGATTTCTTCCAAAACAGAAATTGTTTGCAATTAACCACTTTTTCCACCTCATAGAGTCCTTAAATATAATTTCCAATCATCATATATAACCACACAATCATATCCATATGAAAACAGAAAAACCCCCAATAATTATAAAACTTCACCAATTCAACCAAAACCAAGATATAATCCATAAAAGTGCATCTTATACCACCACCAATCATGAATTGAACATCATTAGAGGAAGGAGAGGGGTCATTCACAACTCACCTTAGCAATACAAGAGATAGAGCAACTAGTCACCTTAGCTTTCCAAACAACTCCACAAAACACCTTAAGACCACTTAGCAAAGAGATTTTATGGAATGATTTGGAGTTTTATTGGTTGGATTTGAAGATTGAGCAAGAGATAGAAGGAAGAAATTGAGAGCTTTTCTTTCTTTCTTGAGCAAGAACATTCGGCCAAGAAGCTTGCAAAATGAAGAGATTTTTGGCCAATTTTAATTAAATGGTAAAGTTATGAATAGTAGTCAAACCCAAGACTTAATCTTATGGTGACACTTGTCACCTTTAGGTTTAAAACTTATCTTTTTGTCTCTCCAATACAAATATCTTAACACTTTGTAAAATAATATCACTTAATACAAAATTCCAACAAGTTGTCAAAAATATAATGCATTTACCGCACTAGCGGGTCCCACGTTCAAAATACGCTCTTAATTTCTCAAAAACTAACCGATACTAGAAAAATCATTTTAAAACTATCTTTGCTCATAAACTTTAACTGGGGAATTTTTCTAATAAAGAAAATGTAGAAAAGACGAGCGATTAAAAAAAATAAACCCTAGAAAATTAGAAAATTTCCGGGTTCTCACACTTATACTTTTCGGGGCGTCACAATCTCCCCTCCTTAAAAGAATGTCGTCCTCGACATTCCCTCTTGTACCAATCAAGTCAAGACATCCCGCAAAAATCACTCAAGCATTCCAAGTAAACACTAAGAGTCAAATCAAACCCACAGTCCGGCATCGTAAACTTCAAGCCTAGGATACACTACAGAGATCTGAAGCCTAAGCTCTGATACCAACAGTGACAGTTCTCAGGGTCACATCACGGGGTACCTATCAGCTTGCCACCCGCACGCGGGCATCCCCTACGGAGAGTTTCGCTTCGTTACTCTTCACGAACGAGAGGCTCGGGGCTTTTCCAGACGAAGGACTTAAAGTCCCAACTGTCGGCATATGGCTCTGATACCAACTGTAACAGCCCCACCTCTCCCTAAGGCGAACCAGAGGGTTCGGCGGGCCGCCTGCCCAGCTCTCGCCGGGACTCAGTCGTTCACTACAGTCCTCAAATGAATTACAAGAATAACCTCAAATATACATCACATGGTCCACAAACATACATCCAAGTCTCCAATAATTACATGTCATAAACGAAGCGGAAACGATTCTCAACTATACATAAAATGATTCCAAACCCAAATTATACAAGATATATGCCATCCAGTCACGTGAACAAGTACTACAAGTCCTTCCTTCGCCACGAGCCCTGTGGAGGGGAATAAAATATTTTTGGGGTGAGCTAGAAGCTCAGCGAGTAACCATTAAAATCAGTAATCAAATCGGTTCCACAATAGTTCATTTCAATGATGTCATAAATCAAATGATAAGTCCAGAAACAAT
This sequence comes from Coffea arabica, assembly GCF_036785885.1. Classification (NCBI taxonomy): domain Eukaryota; kingdom Viridiplantae; phylum Streptophyta; class Magnoliopsida; order Gentianales; family Rubiaceae; genus Coffea; species Coffea arabica. The sequence goes on from NC_092318.1 coordinate 25,880,470, forward strand.
TACAACATTTACAATACATTAAAATGGAGTATCAATAATTCAAGGAACATTTACAATGGAAAGCGATAGTAACATTCATTAAAAGGATACGGGCCCACATGGAGCTATTTGTTTGTTCGTGTGATCCCTTAACATTTCCCCTTATTCCTCCAATCATTTAAAAATACATTTTTGTAAGTAGAATCCCTCGTTCATCCTTTTGTTCGTTCATCCCTTTTCCGGACGTTGGCCGGACTCCACCCATCCGACCATTGGCCGGACTCCGCCCATCCGGAGTAGCCGGACTACAAGGTAATACTCGAGTATACCAAATTCACCCAGGGTCACCATATCGCCCGACCGAGTCCGCTTCTGGCTCGAGTCGATCGGTAACGAAGGGCAGTGGCCAGCTCAGCCAAAAAGGCTTACATTCATGCACAAGTAACATTGAATCCTTAATCATTGAAAATTTAACATTTATTTAGGTCGAGTGCGATAAAGTACACCCTCGCCTAGAAAACTCGTTTTAACAATCAGTGAAAGCACTTAACACATTATCAATCAATAATAACAAGCCAATAAGTCAAAGAAATATAACAAACAAGGAACACTCTCATACAAGCACGCATGATGTGCAAGAAAACGGTTCAAAAGTAAATAACGCAAGAAAACAGTTCAAAAGTAACTTTGGAAACAGTTTTGAAGTAAATAATGCAAGAAACGTTTCACAAGTACTTTGGAAATAGTTTAGGGTCACTCACCTCCACGGCTCAGAAATCATCCATCATATAACATTGCCTTGCTCAAATCCAAGTCTTCGATCACAAACTCAATGCAAACAAATCCCTTCAAAGTTCGGACAGCACTTCCCCTGAATTTGCTAACTTTTCCAGCCATCATGGCTTCATTATTTCCTCATTCCAACCCAAAGGTACACACACAACAAAAAGTTCATCCAATAGCCATTCAGCATGCTTCAAGTAGTACTAGTACAAGTCAAGCTAGGGAAAAGTCCGGAAATGAAAGTTAAGCTCAAAACTAGAAAAACAGTTTTGACGTCATTTTGCGGTAATGGTACCAAAGGCGGTACGATTGTCGGATGAAGGTACAAGATACACCGTTTCGAAGCTAAAAGACAGGGCTACAATATTACAGAAGGTCACTCAACCCAGTTTCGAGTGTAACCAGGTCAAAATGCAAGATACCATACCAGAATCACAAAAAACAGATTCACAGAACGTATTCTAGCGGAAACATCATAACTCAGGCTATCCAAGTCCAAATCTAGAAATTCCAAAACCATCTGAAAGCTAAGAAACATGGATAAATTTCATCAGAATACCTCAACAACCAATTCGGAAGAAATTCCAGCCAAAACAACCAATTATAGGCGCAATTCTTACATTCGGGTAAAACCAGAACAACAATAGTAATTTCGACTTTTCTCATTCTACACCACTCCGATTGACCTAAAATTTTGTAGGCACCTCCAAAATGTCATTCCCTACAACTTTTATGTTTTAAGACAAGACCAATTAGGCCTCTAACTAGGAGCTATAAATTCAGGCAGAATGAAGAACATCAAACCCTAACTTTCCAAGATTTCTTCCAAAACAGAAATTGTTTGCAATTAACCACTTTTTCCACCTCATAGAGTCCTTAAATATCATTTCCAATCATCATATATAACCACACAATCATATCCATATGAAAACAGAAAAATCCCCAATAATTATAAAACTTCACCAATTCAACCAAAACCAAGATATAATCCATAAAAGTGCATCTTATACCACCACCAATCATGAATTGAACATCATTAGAGGAAGGAGAGGGGTCATTCACAACTCACCTTAGCAATACAAGAGATAGAGCAACTAGTCACCTTAGCTTTCCAAACAACTCCACAAAACACCTCAAGACCACTTAGCAAAGAGATTTTATGGAATGATTTGGAGTTTTATTGGTTGGATTTGAAGATTGAGCAAGAGATAGAAGGAAGAAATTGAGAGATTTTCTTTCTTTCTTGAGCAAGAACATTCGGCCAAGAAGCTTGCAAAATGAAGAGATTTTTGGCCAGTTTAATTAAATGGTAAAGTTATGAATAGTAGTCAAACCCAAGACTTAATCTTATGGTGACACTTGTCACCTTTAGGTTTAAAACTTATCTTTTTGTCTCTCCAATACAAATATCTTAACACTTTGTAAAATAATATCACTTAATACAAAATTCCAACAAGTTGTCAAAAATATAATGCATTTACCGCACTAGCGGGTCCCACGTTCAAAATACGCTCTTAATTTCTCAAAAACTAACCGATACTAGAAAAATCATTTTAAAACTATCTTTGCTCATAAACTTTATCTGGAGAATTTTTCTAATAAAGAAAATGTAGAAAAGGCGGGCGATTAAAAAAATTAAACCCTAGAAAATTAGAAAATTTTCGGGTTCTCACACTTATACTTTTCGGGGCGTCACACTCATGAACTCAAGACCTTTGACACACAAAGGTATTCAGCAACCTTAAGCAAATAAGGATGGATGAAACGACACCACGATTAGGGAACAAGCTAATCGATAAAGTCTGATTTGAATCCTAAGCTATGAACTCAAGAATTCAAGAGTAAGTTCGATTAAGAACTTGAAGGAAAATTCCTCATGATTTCTGGTTGTAATAATCTGTCCTTCCGCTCATACAATAGGTGTCTTTTATAGGCTAAAACTAGGGTAAATCCGGCCCACATAAACCTGGAATAGGAATTCGGTCCGCATAAAGAGCCAGCTCTTTAAGGCTTCCCAATAAGGCCCAATAAGTAATAAAATACTCAACGACTAACAACTACTAAACTAGGCAGTCTTGAGACAACTACCAACTAAGCTAACAAGTATGAGATCATTCTTTCACTTCAAACGTACAAGTGAACAACGTAACTTCATGGTCCATCAAATCTTCAAACTTAGCTTGCTCCTTGCTTGTATGGTGAATGATCAAGGCTCGTCAAGCTTCCTTCACCTTCTTGGATCTTGATCTTGTCATCGGACCACCAATGTTGACCAAAGGATCCTTGACCTAAGATTGAAGTTATTGCACACCCGCATCCGCATCATAAAAGTTCCAAGTTTCGAATATAAAACTAGTGAAATCCCTAAAGAGTTACTCTAGCCAATACGCTCTATTTTATGGTTTAATTTCATGGAAACCAAGGCATAAGACTACGGGTTGAAATCCATTTTTCAAAGTATGAAATAAGGTGCAAACAATCAAGAAAGTTAGGCTTGAAACCTAGAAAATGTTTCCAAGCCACTTTGGAGTTTTGTCACTTTACAAGGAAAAATACAGTTTTGGCAACCTTCTTTGAGAAATCATAACTTGAGTTCCACAAGTCCAAAATTTACAAATCATACACCATTGGAAAATAAATTTAATGAATTAAAACTCTCTAGAAGACACTTTTTCCAGATTCTGTGAGGACTCGCAAAAATTTACTTATTTAAATTTCCTATTTCTAGTTTATTTAATTATTTATTTGGCCATTTACGCAGAATATTTTATTTTGACCTTTTATTACTCAATTACATAGAATAATAGCTCACATGTATTTTTAAAGTGACTCGTTTCAAAATTTAATTTTTAAAAACTCGTTAAGTGAGAATAGCGAATACGCGTTTGGAGACAATAATCGATTTGAGAGTACTATGAGTTTGAAAATTGGAGACTTATACACTAGTCTTAAAATAGGTATTTTTATGTTTAAATACTCAAGTATTAGTTAGTGTTACTATCGTTATAAGAATTTCGTGAAAATTCCACTCTACCGCGCACAAATTGGAAGTACGCGTTTTTACACGCGCAATTTAATTGAGGGACTTTAGACCCTTATTTTTAGACCATTAAGAGTGAATAATAATAGTAGGAATACAAGTGCATTAGAGGTTTAATGCACAAGTGAAACAAACTCGAGAGAAATCGAGCACGAAACGCACGCGTACGCGCGAGAGAGAGAGTTGAATTTTGAACCAATTTAGAGCCACACATTTTAGCTTCTCTTGGAAGCTTCATTTGCAGCCAAAACCTCTCTCTCACTTGCTCTAAGACATTCGGCCATCCAAGGAGAAAAACAACCAAAGTTCTTCATTTTCCTTCATCAATCCTTGCTTCAAATCTTCACCAAATCACCTCAAAATTCACATACACTTTGCTAACCACTTGGAGATCACCTCAAGCTAGGAAAAGGGGCTTGCTCTCACGGTTTTTCTTGGGCTAAAAGGACCGAAATTTCTGCCTTGATCATCTAAGAAAGTAAGTGATGATCAACCTCTCAAATCTTAACTTATGGAAGTTATATTGCACTTATAAGCTTATATATTCATGTGGGTAGCTTTATTTTTATGTTGGAAATTTGGTGTGTGGGTTCTATGAAATCCCACAATGGCATGGTGGACTGATTTGATGATATATGATGCTATTTATGTTGGATTAGTGCTTAATCTAGTGGAAATACATTGGGTTGTGAAGGAAAACTCAAAAGGAGAGAGTTGAGCAAAAGTGACAAATCTGCCCTTGTTATTGCCGTGACCATTAGTGCATTTTTTTGTGGTTCAATTGACTTGTTTATGATGTATACATGTTGTGTGGAAGGTTTCCACAAAAAATTACGTGATTTGGATGATTAAATGTTGAGTTTTCGAAAATTTGTCAAAGATGGAAATGAGTCCCGTATTACTCTGGCAGTATTTTTGTTTCGGTCATAACTTTTTACTCCGATGTTCAAATCGAGTGCCGTCAGTGGCATTAGAAACTAGACACTTCCAGTTTTCCAATGGTATAAAATTCATGCCCTGATTCCACTTGAGTGAACCATACCAATCGTTTGAACATGACTGCCCTGTTTCGCTGATTCACTGGAGTGCAGGTCATGAGCTGCAAATAGATGCTCGAATATGGGCTAGTTGTGGACCGATTTTTAAAACGATTCCTTCTGTAAAATTTTACCCTTATGAATTTAGTTTCAAACACCACCAACCATGTTCAATTCTAAGTTGAATTGAGTGAGTTGTGGCCGAAGTTCGAAACTGATTCAGTGGTTGAAAACCCTCTTTTTGACTAGTAAATGCCTAACTCTTGATTGGGACTTGTTATTTTGAAATTCTTGGTGTTGATCACCTACCAAATGTATCTTAGATGTTTCTTAGACATTTTCTACACAAATGGACCGTGTTTGAGACATTTTGTTGGCCAAACGTTTTGAAAACGGAAAACGGGACCAAAAGGCAGTTTTGTCTTGGAAGTTCTTGGAGCTTTAATGATTTTGTTAACCGACTTTCCGTATGTATTTTTCTATAAAATTTGATAGAGGAATAGCCCTTATATGGTAGTATAATCATACCAAATTTGGTGCCATTCCGAGTCCATTTCAAAGCTCAAACAAAGTCCTGAAGTACGTGATTTAAACCTGGAATTTGCTTAACAGTTTCACTTTTGCAGCAACTTTGAGCTACCATTTATTGGTGTCTAAAACTCCAATTCTTGTTCCACTTGTTGTGTTGAAAACTTTGATTGTAACTCTAATTGAGTTCCAAATTTCAGAGGTTAGTTCACATTGTGTGAATTTTGCCGAATTTCCAAACTTTGCCAAAAATCAACCCAAATCTGTCTTGGCATTCCAAAACTGCCACTTTGAGCTAAATTTTGAATATCTTTCATTTGGAATCATGGAAAAGTGTCTTCTAGGAACTTTTAGTACTTTGGAATAAGTTTCCAACGATACTAAGTTTTCCAATTTTGGACTTGTAGAGAGTGAGATACGATTTTTCAAAGATTGCTCGACAAATCTAAAATTTCCAAACTTAAAGGAAATTGAGGGTTTCGAACTCTCTATCTCCTTTGATATTGCTAGACCGTTGTATACTTGATTTCAAAGATGAAAAAAATAGATTTTTCTTGTTTTTTAAAACCCCATTTTTTTAGCCTCGATTTACGAGTAATTAAGGCTCATTTTCGTGAAATTTTCTTAGATTGTACAAGTGTACAATCTTCCTTGATAATTGGGGTTTGTCGCGCCCCACTTTTTGAGTGTGTGAGAGTAGTGTGTGGAATATGTATGTGAATGTGTGTGAAAATGAAAATAAAAGGCCGTGGGTGTAACGGCCCCACCTCCCCCTAAGGCGAACCAGAGGGTTCGGCGGGCCGCCTGCCCAGCTCTCGCCGGGACTCAGTCGTTCACTACAATCCTCAATTGAATTTCAAGATATATATATCAAATATACATCAAAGGTTCCCAAACTTTACATATCAAAAGCGAAGCGTCCACGCTTCCACTGCGCCACTCTGATCCTTGATCACAATTAGTATACAGGAGGAAGTCCAAAACTAGACTATTACACATCCAAACAATTCTAAACGTTCAATACAATCCCAATATTAATGATTACACAAAAGGAAATCCAAGTTCAATCCATACATGAGATAATCCATGAATAAACACTACAAGCCCTTCCTTCGCCTTGAGCCCTGTGGAGGGGAATAAAATATTTTTGGGGTGAGCTAGAAACTCAGCGAGTAACCAGAAAATCAGTAATCAAATCGGTTTAACAATATTTCTTTTCAATGATGTCATAAATCAAATGATAAGTCCAGAAACAATTACAACATTTACACAACATTAAATATGGAGTATCAATAATTCAAGAAACATGTACAATGGAAAGCGATAGTAACATTCATGAAAAGATACGTTCGTTCTCCTGTCATTTCCTCTTTTTTTTTTTTCATTTGAAATTGCATCATTTTCCACCAACCTCCACCAACCTACAAAGGTAATACTCGAGTATACCAAACGTTCACCCAGGTCCCTAATCGCCCGACCGAGTCCGTTTCTGGCTCGAGACGACCGGTAACAAGGGGCAATGGCCAGTTCAGCCCAAAAGGCTTACATTCATGCGCAAGTAGCATTTAATCATTTATCATGAAAATTTCACATTGATTTAGGTCGAGTGCGATAAAATACACACTCGCCTAGAAAGCTCGTTTTGGAAATCATTCAAAGCACGTAACACGTTATCAATCAATAATACAAGTCATGAAGTCAAGGAAATATATCAAACAAGGAACACTTTCATATAAGCACGCATGATATGCAAGAAAACAGTTCAAAAGTAGCTTTGGAAACAGTTCAAAAGTAAATAATGTAAGAAACATTTCACAAGTACTTTGGAAATAGTTTAGGGTCACTCACCTCCATGGCTCAGAAACCATCCATCATATATCATTGCCTTGCTCAAATCCGAGTCTTAGATCACAAACTCAATGCAAACAAATCCCTTCAAAGTTCGGACAGCACTTCCCCTAAATTTCTTTACTTTTCCAGCCATCAAGGCTTCATTATTTCCTCAGCCAGTCCCAAAGGTACACACACAACAACAAGTTCATCTAATAGTCATTCAGCAAGTTCCAAGTAGTACTAGTACAAGTCAAACTAGGGAAAAGTCCGGAAATGAAAGTTAAGCTCAAACCAGAAAAACAGTTTTGACGTCATTTTGCGGTAATGGTGCCAAAAGCACTACGATGGTCGGATGAAGATGCAAGACCCACCGTTTAGAAGCTAAGAGACAGGGCTACAACAATGTAGAAGGCCACTCAGTCCAAATCCTAGTACAACTAGGTCAAATATGCAGAATACCAAACCAGAACCGTAATTGCAGGTTTACAAATTACACTATTCTGTAATTAGTCCAACTCAGTCTATACAGGTCCGAATGCAGAAATTCCAAAGGAATATGATAGCTAGGACATCAAGCTACATTTCATCAGAAGACTTCAACCCCCAAATCCAAAGCAATTCCAGTAAAAATAGACGATTACAGGCGTAGTTCGGCCATCCTGATCAACCCAGAACAGCAACAGTAAAATCGACATTTCTCACTCTACACTACTCCAAATGACCTGAAATTTTACAGGCACTTCAAACACATCAATACCTACAACTTTTATGTTTTAAACAAAGGCCAATTCGGCCTCTAACCATATGATACAAAACCGGACAGAAAGGGGGTTATGAAACCCTAACTTTCTCAAATTCCTTCCAAACCCAAAATTGGTTACAATTACCAATCATGTACACCTACTATAGTCATTAAACATAAATTCCCATCATCAAGGATAGCCACAACATCACATTCATATTAAATTAGAAAATTCATCAATAAATTGAAAACTTCACCAATTCCTCTCAAACCAAGAAATAAACCACAAATTCATCACTTTAGCTACCATTAAGCACAACTTAAGCTTCATTAAGTGTAGGAGGAAGTTCATTCACCACTCACCTAGTAAACAAGAGAGGGAGAGTTGTAGGACACCTTAGCTTCTCCAAAAACTTCACCAAACTAACCACTAACACCAAATGGAGAGATTTTATGGAGTAGAAACAAGATCAAGCAAGTGTTTTGGAGGATTTGAGCTAGATAGTTGCCAAGATTTTGAAGAGTTTCTCTTCCTTCATTGCTAGAGAGGGCCGGCCACCAAGGAGGTAAGAAATGGTGATTTTTGTGGTAATTTTGAGATATTTAATCAATGGGTCAAATAAGTCCAAAAGGTGAATAGTTGTCATAAGTCATATCCAATATAATGGTGACACTTGTCACCTTCATTAATGCATTCCTATCCTTCTTTTTCCCTCTCACATCAATCACTTCACCTCCTCTATTTATCTCTTAACACCCGATAAATTTCATCCACTATCCGGAACTTAACCTAATTGGTCGAATTTTTCCGAACTTTTTGCCCTAGTAGGTCCCACATCCGGTATACACTCTTAATTTCTCAAAACCTATTTGATACTAGAAAAATCATCCAAAAACTATATCTGCTCCTTAAAAATATCTAGAAAATTTCCCAACTAAGAAAACGCAGAAAACAAGCCATTAAATAAATAAAACCCTAGAAAATGGGAAAAGTACGGGTTCTCACACTCATTCTTTTCGGGGCGTCACAGTGGGACTTGAAAATGCGACGATTTGGCCAAACAAAGTTCAAAAAGGGTTTTTTGCATGGAAAATGGAGTCGCCACTTGGTATAGAGTTAGGGTGTACCAAGTCACCCAAAAATGAATTTTTGAAAAGCAAAGTAAACAAACCCCTTTTTAAGAACTTTTAGGTCTACGTAACCAAAGAAAGGGATCGGGGGTCTCATTTGATAAGGGAGAAGGCAAAGGCAAAGCCTAAGGCACTCCCTTACCTTAGCCAAAGCTAGTTGCGCGATTTAGTCCCACGTTTCCTAATTCTTCTACCCAAAATATACGCTGCATGTTGGATATGACTAATGGATATGAAAAAGAAATGCAATCCTAAATCTAAAATGTCTCTTACGAGGCTTTTTGGTCCCAACCACATGAGTTGTGGTGGCCAATAAGGAAAGTCCTCATAGAGGTTGCGAATGATGCAAATGAAGACTCAAATATGAGTGCAAGTGTGAAAATGTAAGAAAACGTGCATGTGTGCGAATGTAAGACAAGTGCATGTGTGCAAATTGGGAAAATAAAGGTGTTTGTGTGCAAATGGATGAAAATATGATAGTAGATACATATAAGTGCAATTGGGTGCAATTTGTGAGGTAGAAAAACAAGTGACAAGAAGAAAAATGTGTGAACATGGTATTTGTATTGAGAAGGATATAAGTAGTGAGAAAATGTGGATAAGAGGGTGAGGGAGTGACATGATGAGAATGAAAGTGTATGAACCTATAGGAATGCATCAAGTCGGGTACGGGAATGACTCCTAACTTCATGACTTTAATTTTCCCTTTGATTAGAAGGAAGAACTAGCGTGCTATGGCTATTTTGTACCCACACTCGCTCGTTTCCCTTATCTAAAGGGGACCCTCAAGCAAATGTACCCTATAACTAGCATGAAGATGCAAAAGCCTAAAATGAAGGGGAAGGGATTGGAGGAGCATGCCAAATGCTAGAAAACTAAGAAAAATGTATGAAATGTAGTGAAACATGCAAGTATGCACTAACGAGAGGGGACGGCCTATTGGGGTCTAGCATTGGACTAGCCCTTTTCTAAAATTCTCTCACAAGCATTGGACTTGCGAGAGCTCGAGAGGAAAGACCATGGCCAGCGTTGGACTAGCCACGGTGATGCATTCATCCATCACATTCATCTATGACTATAGAAAGCATGTAGACATGCGAATCACCTATAAACACATAGCACATAACACTTAGCATGCTCGACTAGATGCAAGAGCCTAATAAAGCAAATTAACACGTAGCAACGAAAGCAAGCAATCAATCTAATGAACCTATTACATTTGCTAACTAAAACAAAAGGGGAAAGGGAAAAATGGACAAAAATGCTCTCCAAGCCCTATCTATTACAAGCCAAGAGGTGTACACATACCCCATAAAGAATGACTTAAATAAAAAGCAAAAGTAAAATGAAATAAATGAAAGGAATTAAGGAAAGGCAAGGGAAGCAAGTAGACATGCAATTCTCACTTAGCACGTTGGATCACATAGGGGAGAGACAAAAAGATAAAAGAAGTTATACCTCCCTTGGAGTGGTGTCCAAATGAAAGAAAAATGGCTTCAAAACAATAAAAAGGTCAAGGTACCACTTTAATTAAGAGAAATTAAAAGGAACGTGCAAAACAAATCTCACTTGATCATAAAGCCCCCAAAGTCATGACTTAAGTGCAATTGACAAAGCATGGTAGTTAATTGAAGCAAAGCAAGCAATGAAATTGCAAAAACTAAAGCTGCCAAGGACCAAATTGATGACATTATTCAATTGGTTGGGTCCTAGTAGCATAAGGAGGCTTAAGGGGTTAAAGGGCAATTATTGAAAGTTCTTTCCATGCAAGTTCATGCAAGCTACGAAGAAGCTTTGCTTCTGCAATTTTCAGCCGTGACTTTCTATCCTTGCATGTAACCTTTGGCAAAACAAAATTCATGTAGAACTTCGGATCAACTCCACTCAAGGCCATGTTACACCTCTCAAACACATTTCAAATAATCAAGCAAATTAAATAGTTCAAACAATCTAAAATTTCAGCAACCGAAAGTGAAGCCTGCTGCATTTTTGCTTCTACCATTTCTGCTGCAAATTTGCGGCTTGTTTCGTATGGTTCTATTCGTAAAGAAACTCTAACCAAAGCTGCTATCTCATCAGCCCCAAACTCACATAATCAGTTTTAACATAATCTCAAACATGGTTTGCCCAGCCTTAGCAGATTTCAACAAAGAAGGTCTAAGCCAAAAGGGAAAAAAACAAACAGAATGATAGGACAGAAGGGCCGTGGGAAATCTGGAAAAATTCTTGTAATTTTCATGCAACCGAAACTTGTTTATGCGAGGTGAAGCTTACCCGAGCCCAATGCTATGGATTCTACCCATGTTATTAACATTAACCAAATGTAGTTGTCTACTCCGCAAAGATCAAGTAAGGGAGGTAAACATAAAAAATCAGCAACGAACTGCACTTGGAGCAAACGGAAGTTTCAACCATTAACAAAATAAACTCTATTTCTACTGCAACAAGTCAGAACTTCAAGTTTGTTGTAGCTAGTTGCTACGCCGCGTGCTGCTATCATAAAATGCAGCAACTACACTCCATAGCTGAGCTACCAAAGCAACAAAAACATGCCAACCCAAAACCCCAGTCATCCCAAAAAAAAATAGCTTGCCAACATTACTGTAACAAGTCGAAATCCTTCGAACTCGTTGCAGCAAAGTCCTACGCACAAACTGCAACTAAAACCACCTAATCCTAGGCAACACAAAACTCAAACATTCTCCCTATTTTGCACACGCAAAAGTCAGCATAATAAAAATCAAAATAAAAACATTAGCCAGGAACTTCTTGCAATCCATCCGGCGCATGAACTTAGATACATTTTCAGAGAAACTGGTCATATAAATGCCCTTTCCTTTCAAAGATGACATCTTGCTACTAAAATGCAGCCCAGGAACAAAATAACAACATCGAACAGATTTGGAACCCAACAAAGTATGTCACATAACCTAGGAACAAAAGATCGCAGCTTTACAACTATCAATAAGGTAGTAGCTACCGTAATCCAGACTTTTCCATACTCACGGACTCAAAACCGAGAGAAACAATCAGAAACATCAAGTAAACCCCTGACTTTCATAGGCACAGACTTAGTAACAAAGATTGTCCATAGGACGAAGCCAAGAAGGAACCTTACAGCGCTGTTTTTCTGATGGATTTTATCGGCAAAAAAAACTTGAGTAGCCACCCCCTTCGTTCTTTTGATTTGACCAGATACCTCAAAGCTTTGCCCAGCCGTGACCTTCTTGGTTCTCCTCCTTCAAGCTTTCTCAGCCTTCAAGCCCCCTAGCGTTTGTCTTTTTTTCCTCGCCGCTGTTTTTTATCTAGCCCGCCGTCCGTTCTCCCTTTCAGATTTTTCTTTCAGCTAAACCCCAGACCTTTTTGCTTAGCCATCAGCCCCAGATTCTCCCCCCGTAGCTCTCCCTCTCTCTTTCAGTTTTTCTCTCCAGACCCTCGGTTTCTTTCTTTTGCTCTCCAGAAAACCTTCCCAGCAGTCACCAAAAAAGCTCTGGTTTTCTTTTCTTCGCCGTCTCCCACTCTCTCTCTTTTAGATTTTCAGCCGTCATCTATCCCCCTAGTCGGCTGTGTTTTCTGTTCTATTTATACCAAAGACACCACTCTCAAACCCTCACCTCAAAGGTGAGGATGAGAGTGGAGGTTTGCTGGGCATCTAGGGCCATCCGATGGATGTTGTCCTAGAAAGATTAAAAATGAATGGAAACCAAATGGAGCTGCAATCCCTTTCGTACTGATGCCGCATGCATGGACTCTTTTTTTCTTTTTTTTTCCTTTTCTCTCAGAGCCTCTTAATCAGCCTAAAACCCGCGTGCGGCTTTTCTCCTTTTTCCCAAAATTTTTTTTTTCAGAACCTGTTAAACTGCCTAAAACCCGCTATCGGGTTTCCCCTTTTTTTTCTTCTTTTTTTTTTAGAACCTGTTAAACTGCCTAAAACCCGTTATCGGGTTTCCCCTTTTTTCTTCTTTTTTTTTTCAAAAATTCTATGCTAAAACTTAAAAATAAAATAAAAAAATAAAAAAATAAAAAACTAAAAACTAAAAAGTGAATAAACCTAGCACGACAAATAAAAATAAAAAATAAATAGTAAATGAAATTACACTAAATATTTGGTGTCTACAGGGTTTATAAGTGATAGTTCATTATTAATTGCTCAGGCACTCAAGAGGACCTCCAAGAGGATCTCACAGGAGACGCCTAATCAATCACTTGTACTTGCTACTTGAATCACTCGGTGAGTGTCATGTGTATGAGTACTTGATACATGCTTAACTGTTATAAATGATTGGAGATTTTGAAAATGGAGTCGATTGTATACTTTACTGCACTCGTTCTCATTTGAAATGAATGGAATGAAATGTATTCAATGAAATGAATGATTGAATGATATTAAATGATTGAATGAAATGAAATAGTATGCTATGGCTGCATACGTCGCTGGAGTGAATCTCCTCGACTCACAAATGAACATGAGGGATGCCCAAATCTCACTGGCTAACCTTGGACTCGAGCCGGCATGGGTTTGGTCGGGCTCCTTGATGAACCAAGAGAAAACATAAACTTGACCTATTGAGAGGTCTTGCTTGGCATACTCAAGCAGTATCACCTCAAACAAACGACAGGCAGGCCCGATACAGGGGTATGAAGTTCTACGGACTAAACCTACCCGGTTGACGGAGTATCAACTAGTGGAGGTTCATGATCGTGCAAGTGAAAAATAGCTCCTGAGAGCTCCTATATCTTTGAATTGTTTCTGTTTACTTTTCTCGCTCGAATTGTTAATATTGCAATATTATTGCTCCACTTGTAAATAGGGATTGTTACTTGAACAACGTGCCTGCATGTGTGTTCTTGGCCACACGAGCATTTTGGTCACCATGTAGATTTGTTTTCCTTAACAGGAAAGGATCTGGAATGGACCTCGGAGAAACCCCTTTCCAATGTACTTTTATATTAGGGTTTTTCAATGTACTTGGCTAGACTGTAGATTATTGTATATTTTGAGAACTTGATGTAAGGATTGGATACTTGACGTATTTTGGAACTCGTGATGTAAGTTTGAATGTTATTTATGGGAGTGACCTCCCTTTCTTACTTATATCATCGTGATGGCTGGTATTTCATTAAACTTGAACGGGAATTGTCTTGAGTCCTAGCGAGAGTTGGACAGGCGTCCCGCGGATATCCTTTGATTTATCTTAGGGAGAAGTGGGGACGTCACAGATTCAAAATCGAAATCAGTCAAATCTTAGCTCCAAATCACTGTTTCAGTAAGAATAGAGCAAAACAGTCTTGAATTTCAGTGAAATTTGAAAATTTGGAAAAATTCATAGGAATCAAACCAGCACTTGAAATTTCTGACCTAGAAAGAAATCCAAGTATGGTTTCAAACAAAAAAAGCGGAACTCAATTTGGATCTTTCTACACCAAGATACAACAGTTTTATGAAAACTGATTTTCAAAACCTGGTTCACTAAATTCCAGCCTTGGAGTACTTGACACAGTTTGTAAATCAGGTCATAACTAAAGCTACACAAATAAAAAATTAGCGCGGTTTATGGCATTGAAAACTTGATTCAAAATTCTATAAATCACTAGAGTAAACTGTCCTTAAATTCGTTTTGTAAGATGAGTGAAAATGAGCTACAAACTGCAGCTATGCAGGTCTCATGGGTAAAATAGTAGGAGAAAATCAGTCAAATTTACCGGTTCGCTACAGTTCATAGAAAACGAATTAGCAGGTACATGTTATACCGTTAGAAAGGTCTTGGAGTTTAGTTTCATATGCCATAAACGGTACTTGATTTTGACTCCTGTACGAAAAATTATATGCTGTTGAATGCACATTGGTTGGCCAAACTGATCAGAAATTTTCCAGATTTGTTTCCTCACTTTAACCTAACTTTTACTCAGCCAAATGAAATGCTTTTTGGGAGATAATTTACACACATATACGCCAACATATAACAAGCATTTTGGCATCAAAATAACCACACAATTTGAAATTAAAATAAGGGAAATGAACTAGTAAAATTGCGGACAGCTTGCTCTCCCTCCTCTTCAACTTTTCTTTTCAACTTTCACAACCAAAACCAAATTGCCATTCACTAAAAAAACAACCAAACAACCAATAATTCCTCAAGACCACTGCCTAAGAATCCACCTCAAGACATCTACCTAAAGTCAAGGTTCATTGAACCCATCAACAACCAAAGTTTAACTAGTTAAAACTAAAACTGCCTTTAACTCGAGGTACGGACACTTTGAATTTGCAGTGATACCATTTGGGTTGACTAATTCACCTGCAACTTTTATGGATTTAATGCACAGAATCTTTAAATCTTATCTAGACCAGTTTGTAGTAGTATTCATTGACGACATACTAGTGTATTCTAAAACGCTGGAGGATCATGAGAATCATTTGAGAGTTGTTTTAAAAACCATGAGGGAACATCAGTTGTATGCTAAGTTTAGCAAATGTGAATTCTAGTTAAAGGAAGTAACTTTCTTAGGTTATATAATCTCCAAGGACGGAAGTAAGGTGGATTCGATCAAAGTTGAACCAGTTTTTAAGTGGAAGCAACCGGAAAACCCTACTGAAATTCGAAGTTTCATAAGATTAACAGGGTATTACTGAAGGTTTATCAAAAAATTTTCTAGAATTACGGGACCCATGACTGACTTGATTAAGAAAAGTGAAAAATTTATAAGGAGCCCTAAGTGTGAAGAAAGTTTTTAGGAGTTAAAGAAACGCTTGACAAGGGTACCTATATTAGCTTTACCTAATAGAAATAATAGGTTTGTGGTCTATACAGATGCTTCCAAAGAAGGTTTGGGGTGTGTATTGATGCAGAATGATAAGGTGATTGCGTATGCCTTTAGGAAATTAAAACCTCACGAGAGAAATTATCCAACTCATGATTTGGAGTTAGCGGCTGTAGTGTTTGCATTGAAGAAGTGGAGACATTACCTATATGGGGTGACATTTGAAGTTTTTACGACCACAAGAGCCTTAAGTACTTGTTTTCCCAAAAGGAGTTGAATTTGAGACAACGTAGATGGATGAAATTTTGAGAGGACTATGATTGCACGATAAATTATCACTCAGGGAAAGCTAATGTAGTGGCCGATACTTTAAGTTGTCAAGTGCAAGTGGCAGGATTAATGATTAAAGAATTGCGCTTGTTGGAAGAGGTTAGTGTTTGGAATCCTCGTCTCGAACCGAGAAAAGTGATTCTTAGGAATATTGTTGTGAAATCCACTCTGTTGGAAAGTATCAAGGAAGCTTTGGAAAAGGACACTGAAGTACAAAAGTGGTTGGAGAAAGTTAATAAGGGAGAAAAGTCAGATTTTAATTTGGGAATAAATGGTGTACTAAGATTTCGAAATCATATAGTGGTGCCAAAGGACGAAGGACTAAAAGGGAAATCTTAGAAGAAGCGCACCATTCTAAGTATATGGTACTGTAAGGGTCGAAGACAACCTAAGAGGGGGGTGAATTAGGTGGTTTAAAAACTAGCCAAGATATGAGTCACTTTTTGAGAACTTGCCCTCTTTTTCTAAAGGACCACATAATGGAATAATTGATGAATAAGCACAAGTGCTTGGGAGTATAAGAGATAGACAATTTATATTGTAAGACAGTAAGTAAAATGATAGAATAGCAAACCAAGTTTCAAACTCCACTTGAGTTTGAATACCACTTTATATACCAAGGTTCTTCAAGTTGATCAACTTACAACCAAACTCTTGTGTACAAAGGAAGGATCACTTCCTCTTCGCCCCAAGCCGCACTTGGTCAAGCAAGGAAGTTTTACTATCACTCGGATAACCCTCACAAAGCGGCACTATTGAAGAAATAGAAGCACACTTGAAAAGCTTATTGAAATTTCCACAACCAAGAGTACAAATCTTCTTTAAAGAGTATTCTCACACTTGAATCACTCAAGATCTGATGTAGTCTCAATGTGCGAAAGTTATTTGAAGTGGTTGACTTTTTCCTTTTTATAAGGGACCAAAAAATTCTTCAATTAATGCTACCAACGCATAGAAGGTAGCTGAAGAGTCAACTAGCTGTTGGTGGTGTCGGACATCCAGTAGGCTAGTTTTCTGCATCCGAACGCAGACAGTGAGTTCAAGAAGTTTTCTTGAAATTTTTAGGACGACCGGTACCTCCAGAATATGCATCCGAAGGTATGATGTACAACTAGGAATTCTCCTTCAATTCGTTTGGACGTCCGGTGCCTCCAATGTTTTGCGTCTGAAGTGTCGCAACATTTATCGGACGTCCGGTACTCAGGTGTTGTACGTCTGATCGAGGTAAATTAGCTTAGAAGACTTGGCTCATCATCTTCGGACGCATGAAGAACGTCCGAGAGTGGGTTCTTCATGCGTCCGAAGTTACTCAATGGTTGTCGAATGGCCGATGCAGTCTTTATTTGCGTCCAACAGCTATTTCAGCATATGTTAGCCTTTGAACCTGTTCTGCTCCAATTCTGGAAAGAGCTAATCAGAGAATATTAGTAACATCCATTTTTTGTAATCATCAAAAATTACGGATTGAGATAAATAATCTCCCCCTTTTTAATGATGACAAAACAATGGATGGAGTAAAAAGGTTTTAGGTACAGCTCCCCCTAACTTAATGCATTCAGGGAGAATTCACAACTTCCCTTCAGAATAATCACAACTCCCCCTTAGAATGACTTTCCCTCACATATAGATTACATATCCATATATCTCCCTCTTTTTGTCATCATTAAATCAACTAGTAAAATTATCCATATTACCTATACATTCGCTCACCAATATTGTCACCAGGTATTATCAGCAACACACATCCAAACTAAATTTTAGCAAAACTAATATTGGCAGAACACAGCAACACCATCCATTCAGAACCAAAACATTATAAACCAGAAACAAATATTTGCAGATAAACAGAAATAAGCAACATTCAACATAAAGGATAACTGAATAGTCTTACAAACCAGTAGAGGAATAAAATCCTTAAAACAGAGCACAACAAATATTTTTAAGTGCAAATGGTGCAAAAAATCTAATATGAACTATTATCCTAATCATGAAGTGCAGTAGCCTAGTAGTGCCTATATGGTGATTTTAGAGGATCCGGGCCTTCTTCTAGCTAGGCGAAACTAGGCAGGGACTTCTTCCTTAGTGTTCTCATCCTCATCATCATCATCCTCTTCAGTCTCTTCTTTAGTTACCGGAGCTTTTCCCTTGTCCTGTGGTTGAGAACTGGAGGCACGGTACTCTGGGGTAGCCTCAGTGGTTGGCACAGTCCTAGGCTCCTTTCGGTGTGCATTTTCATTTTCTGGAGGAATGGGAGGTACAAGCAGATTCCTTTTGGCAATAAAGGTGACTTGTTGATCAGAAGTCATGGTTATATTGTGAGGCCCCAGTCCGTTCGTAAGTTGAAATTAGGGTTATTCATTATTCGGTGTGGTGAAAGTAGGGTTTTAGGGCTAAGGAGAAAACCCTAATCTTGGTTAAGATTGAAAACCCTAATTTATGTATTATTATCCGTAGGTTCGAGCTATAATTTATATTCGGTGTTCTAGTGTGTGTTTTGGTATACGTAAGTTTAGGATTCGGTTTAGTTTACAAAGGTTTAGCAAGTTTGATATGGTTAGCAAACACTAGATTGGCAAACCTCTAGTGGTACAATTTATTAGAAAACTTAAGTGGGCTTTAAAAACCCCAATTTTGCCAAAGATATAAAAGTTGTTGTTTGATTGTTTTTATTATGGAGAAAGAATGTTTAAGTATAGGTGATTAAAATAAGAAAGTGATTAGTGAAGTAATCAAGCATGATTACATGTTTTAGATTAGCTTAAGTTATGACCTATGGAGTTAATTGAAAGATTATCAAAAGTTTGAGGGCAAGAGTAGGATAAAAGCTAGGTTGAGGTGCAAGGGTTTAAAAGGCAAATAAAGCATTTTTATGTGATTGGTTAGCCTAAAAATATCTCCTATGGTCTTTGACTATTTATTACCTTAAGACTTGTAGGCTAATCACAAGACAAAACAAAACAAAACTTGGAGAGAAAGAGAGAGAGAGAGTGCCGACCAAGAAGGAAAGAAAAGAAAGGAACTTGCCTTCAAAATTCTGCAATTTATAGCTTCCATCTTGCCTTTGGACCTTGAGGGAACAACTTAGGAACTTGATTGTTGAAGTTTGATCATCTACCAAACCTATTTGAAGGTAAATCATCTTCTTTGAAAGTTAAATTTTGGGGTTTCTAATCTTTAAGCTATGAAAGTGATGTATTTTGTTGTGATTATGGATTTGTATGGTGGAATTGATGTTTATATTGAAGTTTCATGGTTTAATTATGATGATGATGTTGCTGAAATTTTGATTAAGCTTATGAAAGAATTAGGGTTTCATGCTAAATAAGTTAATTAGCTTTAATTTTGTGCTATGAAGATTGTAGTGGTTGTGTTTGATGATTGGTTTCTTTGGGTTGATGAGTTGGTGGTACAAAAACTGATTTGGGTTAAGAAACTCTAGGCTTTCTTAGGTTAGTTTAGCTTGGCTAATGTTTAGTTAGTTAGGGTTTGGTTAGTTGGATGTTAGATTAAGTTCCTTAGTGCAAATGAAGTGAGGTTAGGGATTATGGTTAGTGTTTGGTAATTTTGTGGTAAGGTAAGGAGAGAATTTCGGACCATGAATAGACCTTTTAGAAGCTGGTATATGTGTGTTTCATTGGTAGGATTTTGGGTTGGAAAACTGGTATAAGAACCACAGAAACGGACCGTGCGGTTGCGGCGCACAAAACCGGCAAAACTGGAAAATCAGGGCAGTTCAGCATCTGAACTTTAGCTTCATTTTTATTGATGTTACGTATGGATTCAGAAGTTCCTCAAAACATGAAAGTTGTAGCCTCTTATATCCTGAATATTCCTGTAAAATTTCAGGTCAAACGGATTAGTGTATCCTGAGTTATAGACAAAACACTCATGCCTGTTTTGATTTCCGCACTCGTATGTGCCGATTTTGCCGTTTTGCTTGTTTTAGGCATATTAGTAGCCATTTATGATATTATGTAACGTAATCTTCTATTTCAGATGGTGGTGAGTTAGGTGGAGCCGGTGGGGCCTACTAGCTACTCCTCGCGGCACAAATTTCGAACTTTTGTTCTTTTGTTCGTTGAGTAAGTATTCAAGTCGCTCTTATGTGTTAGTTGCTTATGTGTTTCGATATGTATGAAAAGGGTACCTAGGTGAGCGTGTACTTTATCGCACTCGACCTAAACCCTAACTTGCGCACATAATTGTACATGGCTTGCGTATATGAGCACTTTTGGAACTAAAACCCTTGAGCTTGTGGCTCGGGGTGACTTTTGAATAATTTTGTGAAGTTTGTGAGTTTGGGGCCCGATCTCAATACCTAGATGGACTATTCGAGCCGGTTAGGGCTTGGTCGAAGTCAGTCCAACCTGGTTTGAGGTCACCAAGTTTGTGAATCCGGTTCACCGATTATGTGGACCAATTTTGTGAACCGAGCTTGTGAACCAAGCTCAATTTCGTTCGCTCGAGCAAGTTTGTGAGGTGTCTGGACAGAGAGGGTGATAAGGTGTACGGTGGGAGTACAAGTGAAGTTCTACGGACCATTATTTGTGGTCGACGGAGTGTCGGCAGGAGGTCACGCATGGCAAACGACTTGGCTTTGGAGCCAACCTGTATCCTTATTATGTGATGTTACTTTTCTGCTTTTGCTTTACTCTTACTATGTAACTGTTGTTACGTGAAATTTACGCTTTCGCCCCTGTTTACTTACTAAGCACATAGCTTACCCCGTTTCCTTTGTTTTCCTTAGCAGGGGCCGACGCGGGGACTTTTGGCACATACATTAGTATGGTTAGATTTGCTTGTAATAGTTGGACAACTAGGATGTTTGTTTTTGTTGTGGTGGTTTGTATCAGGACATTGTCACTTCTGATTTTTGAGCCATTGTCACTTCTGATTTTGATGATTTTCAATCCAATGAAATTTTGAACTTTTGCAAATAGTGAAACGAAGTTTTTGAAAGCATCATCTTTGTGTGCAAGAAACATCACCCAAGTGTATCTAGAATAATCATCAACAACAACAAAGCAAAATCTTTTGCCACCTAAGCTGGTAGTTTGTGTAGGATCAAATAAATCCAGATGTAAAAGTTCTAGAGGCTTTGTAGTAGAAACACATTTCTTGGGTTTAAAAGTGTGAGGACTTGCAAATTCCTTATATATTTCTTGAAAATTTCCTTTTATTTGAAAATTATTTGGAAAATACTATTCTATACCATCTTACTACTCAATCACCCTAGAAAAAGTTCCAATGATCTTAGGAAATTAGTTTCCTTTCCGATTTCAATTCGAAGTGAAATAGGGTTTTTCGTGTACCCGTAGTGTAATTATCCGGTATGGAGTAAGGATCAAATTTGGTGCTTAAGAGTGACTTTTAGGTGAGAAATAATATGTGATTAGAAGTTATGATATAAAGTTAGTGAATAGGAAGTAAAAACCCAAGTACGTGTAATTTAAGGAAAACGGTTAGAACTGACGTGTACCGTTCGTTACCGAATGAGTGCACCGATTAAACCCTACTTTATTTCTTTAATCGCCTCATTTTATTTTGACTAATTAACCCTCAAAATATCTTATACATGAGTCACCATGGTGGGCCAAAGGAAGAAGGAAGAAAACTCTAGAAAGGACACATGTCAAGCCCTTATTGGAAGGAGCTTTGACTAATTTGTATCAACCATCATAAAACAAGAATTTAACCAAATCTTCTCCATTTTTTCACCTAGGTGACGACGCTCATCATCTATAGCCATAACCACCTCGTCAGGGTATCCATACGTATGTCGACACTCACACGATCAACTCATCTGGCCGAAGGGAGAATATAGCCTATAGGGTTCCCCAATCCTCCTCTGGTATCTGAGTACTCGTCGGAGTACCACCCGATTCACCGGACCGCCTACACCCGTAGCTCGTGCTCCGGCACCGCTAGGGTATCGGCAGGATGCCTGCCTAGCTCGCGCCAGGACTCACTACTTAACATGAGAAAATAGATTTCACGCTAAAAGTAAGTTCTATGTACTCTATTACAGCTTCAAAAGTTGAATAAACTAGTACATCAAGTCATACATACCACGAGTACCAGAAAGTAAACCCTAGAAAAGCTGATAACTACAACTACCACGACAATTATATACATCTTACTAGTCAATTTATAACAAGTACAAACTCAACTATTCAATAGCTAAACGTCTAAACACCTTCTCGAGCGATCCCCCCGTCGGCCCCCTGCTAAGGAAAACAAATGGAATAGGATAAACTATATGCTTAGTGAGTAATCAGGGGGTAAAAATGTAAACTCACATCCAAATAAACAAGTAAATCAGGATAGTTCACATCAATAACAGAAAGGTAACATCACAAGGGTAGGATACGGGTGGCTCCAAAGCCAGTTCAATTCCCCGAGCTTGAACGCCTGTTGACACTCCGTCAACCAAAGTACTCATGGTCCGTAGACTCCACTTACTTTCCCCGTTCACCTTATCAACCCCCGCTGGCCAGTCAACAGCACACAGTAGCTCGAGCGAAACAAAATCACTTAGCTTTAATCAAAACTTTAACAAAGAACGAAATCCCAAGGTTAGCATGGAACTAATATCGACCAAACCCTGGCTGGCTCGAATAGTTCGTCTACCCTTGAAACCGGGGTGGAACTAAGCCCTAAAATATCCAATCTCTCAACAGATGATATCTCTTAATAAAGTGCACAACAAAGTATTTACTCCAACAGCACACAGCAAAAAGGGGTTCAACTCAAGTCATGTAACCACCCCCATCAGCACACAGCAAGAGGGTGATAATCAACATAAGATATGTATTCTCACATATGAAATCAAAATAAAAGATGTGCTTAGGTCGAGTGAGATAAAGTACACCCTCGCCTAAGTACCCATTTAACATATACAAAGCACTTTGATAATTTCACATCAATGAACAACCCAATTACTCACTTGATAAAGCTTGGCACGAAAAACGATACAATTCACTGAGCTTGACCGTCACTGTCAAAAGCCTCACAGTCTGTATTGACAGATTATATACACACATAAGTGAAATGACCATACAATAACAGTTTATAAGTTAAACGATCGAGAATAGTCGAAAACGGTCAAAAATAATAAAAAACGGTAAAAAATGACGTTAAGGCCAAAAAAATGTCGAAATTGGCCGAAACGGCCGGAATGGTAACAAAATAACAAAATGAGTCTTTAACGGTCCAAAATGGCAAAAACGGTTGAGAATTGCACGTGCGCATGCGCGGGAATGAAAATGATACAAAATGGGTTACACGATTTTGACCATAATTGGAGCTGTGGTTATCGGCTCAAAATGTACTAGGTAGTGTCTCGAACCTTAGACAAAAGGATTACAACTTACATGAAGATACCTCAACCCAGTTTTCAGTGTATCCAAGTCAAATTTGCAAAATATAGAACTAGACCCCCAAAGGCCGGTTCATACTTTTAGTGAACATTTGGCGGCATGCCCCTTGTGTTTACCTATTTTTCAGCCATTTATGGCTTCAACATTTTCCTCAAACAGTCCCAAAGTCACACACAAAATAATCTCATTTCAATAGCCATTCAATAGGCTCAATGTCGTACAAGTACAAAATCAAGCTAGGAAAATGTCCGGAAATGAAGTTTAAGTCAAGAAACAAAAGACAGATTTGACGTTGTTTTACGTAACGGACACAACTGAGGCTACACTTATCGGATTGGGATGAAATTTATACCGTTTCAAACCTAAGATAAAGGGCTACAACTTTGATGAAGACCACTCAGTCCAGTTTGTAGTGTAGCTAGGTCAAAATTTCAATGTACAAAACCAGAATCTCACAAACAGGTTAGCTAACTGCACTATGGTTAAATGACAATAACTCAGGCTACCGAAGTCCGATTAAGTCGTTTTCAGGTCCCTTGGAAATATAAGATATAGCACTACAACTTCTGTGTTTTGGTAAAATGCTAATTCCGTACGGATCAGGGTGAACAGACGCGGTCAGATTGGTGAAATGTCAAAATGGTCCCTAACGTTCTACCTATGGCAGTCAGGGGTATTTTTGTCTTTTCACATGCTACAGTAGTCGGATTGAGCTGAAATTTTATAGAAAACTATAAAATTTCATTCTCTATAACCTTCATGTTTCGTTCTAACCTAATTTGGCCTCTAACCTAGTCAAACAAAACCTGTCAGAACAGGAGAGGTGAAAAACTGAAATCTAGAATTTGGGGTTCCAAAGGGAAATCTCTTCATTTCTTGCTTGAATCACTACCACAATCTCTTATACAAAGTTATAACCATCATATACTAGCTAACCAATAAGAAATACAATTGAAAACCTCAACCCTAACTCAAGAACATGCACCATATCCATCCAAACCATTGAAATAACTATCATTAACCAAAATATTTAAGGTGCTATACCAACTTAACCAAGATTAAAAGTAAGAAAATGGTAAACCATCATTATTACCTTACGAAAGCTGCTTTCAAGAGTAACCCTAGCTTCCCTTCCAAATTTTTACCAACACCCAACTACCTAAGCACTCAAAGGAAGATTTAATCGGTTTAGAATCTTGGTTTTCTCACTCAAATGGTTCAAACGCAAGATGAATTGAAGTTATTTTCTCTTGCTCTCTCTCTCTCTCTCTTATGCTCATGGCTGGTAGAAAGAAAATGAGGAGCAATTATGTGTTTTGTGATGATAAATATGGAGGAAAATTAGTTAGGCAAGAATCCATGGATGGCCGCCACTTGTCGCCACCAAAATCCATCTCAATTTTTTTTCTTTTCCTTGTAATTTTGGGTCAACATTTTCGGCCAAGAGAGCTGAGGATGAGGGAGATATTTTGCAACAATATCAAGGATATGTTATGGTAGGGAAGTGGTAGTCAAGTGGGGTGCTCAATCGGTAGTGAGCGATACCCGTCGGTTCTAGCCGTTTTTTCTTAAGTTGCGTATACTAAGGTTTTAACTTATAATTCACCACCTCATTATTACCACTTCTAATCACACACTTAATATCATCTAAAACTCAATCTCAATCACCAAATTTGATCCCCACTCCATACCGGATAGTCACACTACGGATAGACGTAAAAACCCTAATTCGCACTAACTTGGAAACAAAAAGGAAAAACCCTTAATTCTATATTCATTTGCACTTATTGTGGGGTGATTGGGTAGTAAGGCTATTATAAAGTAATAATTTCCAAGTAAAAGGAATTTCAAGAAACATGTGCGGGATTTTACAATTCCATTAAAAGTAGGGTTTCGATTAAAACATGAGAGATTTAAGAAAACCGATTAGTCACAAGTAACTAGGGTTTTTCTCCTTTTTTAGAATTTAGGGTTTCTAGTCTTTAAACAAAACAAATTTAAGGTTTTAAATCAAAACCAAAAATAAACAATCTCCTAACATTCGGTGTATCACACCTCCCACCAAATCGGTGTGGTACTTACAATCGTTCAGTGGTCGATGAGACATCGCTCCAATCAACTTAGAATAGTTTATGGTTCTGAGATGACACGAGAGGTACCTCCCACCCGAATCGGTGTGGTACTTACTATCGCTCAGTGGTCGATGAGACATCGCTCCAATCGACTTAGAATAGTTTATGGTTCTGAGACGACACGAGAGGTACCTCCCATCCGAATCGGTGTGGTACTAACTATCGCTCAGTGGTCGATGAGACATCGCTCCAATCGACTTATGCAGCCATAGCATAATTAATCACTGAAACACTTCACTTAATTCACTTAACAAGTCACTTCAAGCAATTCCCTTCAAGTAGTTCAAGTACACTTCACGTAAATATTCACTTCAAGTATTTCATGCCAAGTAATTCAAGTACCACTTCACTTAAATGAGAACGAGTGCGGTAGAGTTCACACTCGACTCAGCATTTTCAAAATATTCAATCACTAATAACGATTAAGCACGTAACACGTTCACATACACTTGACACTCATCAAGTAACCAAGGAAGAAATGTCATTTGAAGTTCAGGCGTTCACCATGGGATCCTCTTGAAGGTCCTCGTGCGAGCCTGAGCAATTAATAGTGAACTATCATGTATAAATCCCAATTATCACGAATGATTGTACACTTGTACAATCTAAGAAAATTTCACGAAAGCAAGCCTAAATTACTCGCGAATCAAGACTCAAAAGTGGGGTTTTTAAAGCACAAGATAAATTGAGTTTTCATCTTCAAAATCTAGTATAAAACGTTCAAGTGATATCGAGGAAAAAAGGAGAATTCGAAAAACTCCATTTCCTTAAGTTTCAAAAATTTCTGCTTTGATACAAGATCTTTGAAAAGTCATATCTCACTCATTACAAGTCCAAAATTGGAAAACTTGGTACTGTTGGAAACTTCTTCCAAAGTACTAAAAGTTCCTAGAAGATACTTTTCCATGATTCCAAATGGATGACATTTGAAATGTGGCTCAAAGTGGCTGTTTTGGACCATTAAGACAGTTTTGGGTTGATTGTCGGCAAAGTTTGGAAATTCGGCAAAATTCACACAATGCAAACTAGCTTCTAAAATTTGGATATCAATTAGAGTTACAATCAAAGTTTAAAACACAATAGTTGGAACAGGAATCGGAGTTTTGAGTATCGAGAGACATCAGTCCAAAGTTGGTCACATTTCGCAAACTGTTCAGTCATTTTCCAGATTCGAAGACTATCTTGGAAATATCATTTGGCCATCGATTTGGCATTAGAAATGCACCAAAATTGGCACACTAAATCTTCCATGTACGAACAACATTTCTACGAAGTTTCATGGAAAAATTTCCACGGGAAGGCAGTCATTAAAACAACCAAAGTTCAAGAAATATTTCAAAGCTAATCTGCCTTCTCACTTTGCTTTTGCTTGCAAACGTTTTGTGTAATGAAATCAGTTCTAAATCACTCCATTTTCGAAACCAAGAGTCCATAAACATCCACTAAGCAATTTAAAGGTAATGAACATCACAACTATCGAAATATAACTCCCCAAATCAGATTTGACCATTTGGCCAAGAGAAAAGGAAAAGTTTTCCAGATTTGAAAAGCAGACTTTGGGACATCTGTTGGCATCAAGAAGGACATGGAATGACACCAAACTTGGCAGTATTATACTAACATATGAGGGCTATTCCACTGTAAAATTTCATAGAAAAATACATACGGAAGGTCAGTTAATTATTAAAGTTCCACAAGTTTCCAAAGCAAATCTGCCTTGTATGTAAATTTCTCTTTCTAAACGTTTGGCCAAAGGAAACATCTTAAATCTGGTTCATTTAGGTAGACAATGTCTAAGAAGCATCCAAGATGTGTTTTCTAGGTGATTGACACCAAGAATTTCGAAACAACAAGTCCCAATCAAGATTTAGACATTTACTAGCCAAAAAGAGGGTTTCAAATCATTGAGTCAGTTTCGGATTTCGGCCACAACTCACTCAATTCAACTTTCAATTGAGCATGGTTAGTGGCGTTGAAAACTAAATTCATAAAGCTACAATTTCTTAGAAGAAATCATTTCTAAAATCTATCTACGGATAGCTCATATTTGAGCACCAATTCGCTGCTCAAAACAGAGCTCCCAGTGTAGACGTGAAACAGGACAGTCATGTTCAAACAATTGGTATGGACTACTCAGGTGGAACCAAGATGTACATTTTATACTGTTGGAAATCTGGGAATGTCTAGTTTCCAGTGCCACAAACAGCACTCAATTTTGACGTCGGAACAAAAAGTTATAGCCAAAACAAAAACACTGCCAGAGCAGTTATGGGAAAATTTCCAGTTTTTGCTGATTTCCGAAAACACATAATTTGGCCAACCAAATCATGAAATATTTTGATGAAACTTTCTACACAACCCACACAACATTTATGCATCATAAACAAGTCATTAGAACCGCAAAAAATTGCTCTAAGGGCCACGGCATGTACAGGGGCAGAATTGAAAAAATTCCCTCATCACTTCCTTTGAGTTTTCCTTCAACAGTACAACCTATTTCCACTAGATTAAACACTAATCCAACATTAATAACATCAAAACACAAAAAATCAGTCCATTAAGCCATAGTGGGAGTTCATAGAGCCCAGTCATCAAATTTCTAACAATTTAAAGCTACCCATGAGAATCCAAGAGCTAATGAGTGTAATATAACTTCTATAAACTAAGATTTTTGAGGTTGATCGTTCATTACCTTTTTGGATGAGCAAGACAGAAATTTTCGGCCTCTTGAAGCTCAACAAAACCATGGAAAGAAAGCTCTCTTCCTAGCTAATGTTGTTCACCAAGTGTTTAGCAAGTTGTACGTAAAATTTGAGGTGATTTGGACAAGAAATGAGCAAGAAAATGGAGAGCTTTTGGATCTTGTTTCTTCCTTCTCCTTTGGCTGGCTGGAATGAGAGAGAGAGGAGAGTGTTTGGGATGCAATGAAGCTTCCAAGAGAAGCTAAAATGTGTGGCTCTAAATCGTTTCAAAAGTCAACTCTCTCTCCTGCGCGTACACGCGCGTTTCGTGCTCGATTCCTCTCGAGTTTGTTTCACTTGTGCACTAAACCTCTAATGCACTTCCAATCATATTATTATTATTCACTCTTAATGGTCTAAAAATAAAGGTCTAAAGTCCCTCAATTGATCGTGCGCGTAAAGACGTGTACTTTCGATTTGTGCGTGATAAAGTGAAATTTTCAAGAAATTCTTATAATGATAGTATAACTATCTAACACTTGAACATTTAAACATAAAAATACCTATTTTAAGACTAATGTACAAGTCCCCAATTTTTCAATCTTATTGTATTCTCGAATCGATTATTGACTCCAAACGCGTATTCACTATTCTCACTTAACGAACCTTTTGAAAATTAAATTTTGAAACGAGTCATTTTAAAAATATAAGCAAGTCATAGTTCCATGCAATTGGGTCTAAAAAGATTGAAATAAATTATTTGGAGAAAATGAGTGGATAAATAATTAATTAAGCCATTAAAATAAGTAAAAATTCAGGTCCTCACAGTTATGCATTCCTTTCCATAAAAGAGTTAACATCATCATCAGATTCGTTATCACTATCAGTTTGAGAGTTACAAGTAGTTATGTGAGGACTTGCAAATTCCTTATATTTTTCTTAAAAATTCCCTTTTATTTGAGAATTATTTGGAGATTATTACTTTATAATAGCCCTACTATCTAATCATCCCACAATAAGTGCAAATGAACATAGAATTAAGGGTTTTTCCTTTGGTTTTTAAGTTAGCGCGAATTAGGGTTTTTACGCCTATCCGTAGTGTGATTATCCGGTACAGAATGGGAATCAAATTTGGTGATTAAGAGTGAGTTTAGATGATATTAAGTGTGTGAATAGAGGTGATAATAATAAGTTAGTGAATTATAAGTTAAAACCCTAGTATACGCGATTTAAGAAAAAACGGGTTGAACCGACGGGTACCGTTTGTTACCGAGTGAGTGCACCACTTGAATACTACTTTATTACCTTAATATCCTTGCTATTAAGTGATTAATATCAGCCCCAAAATATCCCTTATGGCAGCCAAAATTATTGACTCAAAAAGGAGAGAAAAGAAAAAAAAATTGAGATGCAAATTGGTTGTAACAAGTGGCGGTCATCCATGGCTTGATTGACCAACTAATTTCCACCATCTTTATCACTAAAAACTACTCAAAATGCTCTTCATTTTGCACCATACCAGCCGAGAGAGAGAGAGAGAAAAGTAAGAGAAAGGAACTTCAACTTCATCTTGAATCAATCATTGTTTGAGTGAAAACAAGAAACTAAACCGATTAGCTTACAACTTGAGAGCTTGGGAAGCTTAGGGAGCTAAAGTTTACAAAGGGAAGTGAAGGATAACTCTTGAAAGCTCTTGTCTTGAGGTATAATTGCTGGAAAATAGGTAAATACAAAGGGCGTGCTGCCCAAATTTACGCCCGAGGACTAGAAAGAGATACTTACGACTTGAGTAAGGCTTGAGAGCGAATACCACGTGAACCATCTAGGATATCTGCGTCTTGTTTATCGAGGTCGATAAGTTAGAATTCGGCCGAACCTTGTACCCTTTGGAAAATGGAAATAATGACTAATTGAAATATGTTTTCCTGATTTTTTTGACTCCAATGAGAGCTTTAAAGTTTTAACCGCTTCCTTACCGAAACTAAACGAGCGAGCATGAATTTTTCGGGATTTGATAAGTATCTTGAATACTACTTAAGAGAATTGCATTTACTTGATTTTATTGAAGCGAAACTCCTATGTTTCGAACTCTAGACAGTTTTACATTCGCAAATGATATTTTTATCGCAGATTTGGACTCCAACCAAGGAGTTGGACCTGAACGTGACTTTTGAGAGGCACTAGACCTTTGGTGAGTGCTTCCAAATATCTGGTTGAACTGGACACTTGTTTACAATACGTGATCAATGTAAATAAATGATATGAGATTTGTTGATCAGGCAAGAGTGTACTTTATCGCACTTGTCCTAACATGATATATACTTGTTTATTGTTGCAATTAACTTGATATACTTGTACTTGATTTGTAAGTGTGGAGCGGCAGTATGTACCACACTCAATCCAAATGGGAGGTGTCTCTCATTCCCGTCTCCATACTTTTATTTTGATTCAGTCGATTGGAGATGTTATCTCATCGACAATCTTGGGGACCCAAACCCCACTGGCTAGTTAATCGAGTCGAGCCTGCAAGGGCTTGATCGATTAGATAACGAACCATGGGTAGTTAGTGATGTCGAGTGGAGTGTTATCTCCTCGACTAATCGGTATACTCGAGTATTACCACCAGTGTTTATTGAGGATTTTGGGCCCAGTAGGGGGTGTGAATGGTGGATGGAGAGTAGTGTAAGTCTCTATTGGATTGGTTACTTACTTGAAGGTTGACGGAGTGTCAACTATTACTTGATCAAGCTCTGGTGATGCAATGGGAATTTGGCTCCTGAGAGCCATCCGTATCCTTATACTTTGGAATGATTATTGTTTATTGGATTATTGTTTCTTCTGGAAAACTTTTACACTCGCTCACTTTGAGATTTGCTACTTGAAGTATTATTGTTCACTTTTATGAACTTTTGATGCTCATTAATTTGCTACGTTGATATTCGTACTTTTGAAAATGGTCAATTTGTTATTTGGAACTTCACCGGGCTTTTAGCTCATTCCACGCCATTTGTTTTCCTTAGCAGGGGGTACGAGCGAGGCGTGAGACGTGTGCAGACCAGCATAGTCTAGTTGTTTTGAATTTTGAATTTGTACTCATGCTAGTACCCGACTAGGGTTGATTGTACTCGAAATGTAAACACTTTGAAGTTTTTTGGCGTGTAGAAGTTTTGTATCTGGATTTGATCATCAATGTATATATTAAGTTGAAGTGGATGTGTTATTCATTTTCTATGGATGTCCGTTATTTTTTTTTTCTTGAGCTATGAGTGAGTGAGTCCTGGCGAGAGTTGGGCAGGCGGTCCGCTAAACCCTGGGGTACGCCCTAGGGAGAGGTGGGGCCGTCACAAGTTACCTCTTCATTACCAATGGCCATGAAAGCCATATGGGCAGACTCCTCTTCTTCTTCGACTTCACCTTCTGAATTGCAGTCATTTCAGGTGATCTGAAAATTGTTAAATTTTGGTTTTTGTTCAACCTTGCTTTCCTTCCTTTTCTTTATTGGACATTCATTTGTATAGTATCTAAGTTGGCCGCATTCAAAGAACTTATCAGTTTGCTTTTTGTTGAGCTCTAGCTTCCCTTTGCTTCTCAGGTTGTTGAACTGATTTGGGAATGAATTGTTGAGTCCACCTTTTCTAAATCTCCTCTTGTTGAGTATTCTTTTGAAGCTTTTCGTGATGAGTGCAATATCACTATCATCACCTTCCATGTCATCTTCATCTAAGGAGACTGAATCATCTTCATCTTGTGAGGCTTTTAGAGCAATACTCTTTCTTACTTTTGTATCTTCTTCCTCTTGCACCTTGGACTTGAGTTTTAGCTCATAAGAGGTTAAAGAATTAATAAGAGATTCAATAGGCAAGGTATTTAGATCTTTAACTTCCTCAATGGCAGTCACCTTACTCTCCCATTCTTTGGATAAAGCATTCAGAATTTTTCTATTTTTCTCACCTAGAGAGTAATCCTTTTCAAGTACTTCTAAGTCCTTAATAAGATCATTGAATCTGCAATACATCTTGTCAATGTTTTCATGAGATTCCATCTTAAAGGATTCATACTTAGTGACTAGAATGAACTTCTTTTGTTCTCTCACATTCTCACTTCCTTCATTAATTTCTCTGAGTTTATCCCAAATCTCTTTTGCAGATCTACAACGTTTGACTCTAATAGACTCATTTGAATCTAAAGCACAGTATAGTACATTCATAGCCTTGGCATTTAAGGTAAGATGAGTTCTATCCTCACCAGTCAACTCACTCCTTATTTTTGGTCTTGGCCTATGAGTAATGTGACAGCCCCACTTCCCCCTAAGGCGAACCAAAGGGTTCAGCGGACCGCCTGCCCAGCTCTCGCCGGAACTACGGATCCGGAACGAGCGTAAACCCTACCAACCGCTCAAAAGAACTTCGAGAAGATAACATTCACTGTCCGAAACCCAAACAAGCACAACAACTTTAGATAACCCTAGAAAAGAACATTTGTGATAGCCCCACCTTCCCCTAGGGCAAACCCAAGAGGTTAGCGGACTGCCTGCCCAACTCTCGCCAGGACTAACGATTCAGTTCACATCGATCTAATACGTTCCGGAAATACTAACGCGCGTAAACAAGTCAAAATCACAAAATAAAAAAAAACGAAAATCGAAGCAGACATGAATAGTGCCCGGCAGGGCAGAATCCGGTCGGATTCTTGGCCGGATACCGGGCAGTGGCTAACTGCCCGGATTCAAAAACTCCCAAGGCAATCCGGCCAGAAATCCGACCAGTTTTTGGCCGGATTTGCCTCTGGCTAGTCCCGCCGAAATTTTTTTTCTTTTTCCGTTACAAAGCCGAATCGGTCCGAAATCCAACCAAACATCAATAACACATATACAACTAAAACTTTAGCAGTTACAAGCCAAATGAGCATACAAAAGTGATCCACCAAGGTTATACATGTACGGCTTGCAAATTACATCTCAAAAGAGGAAAACGGATTCAAATACTTTTAGAGTTTCATCCATTGAGGAGCTACACAAAAATGTAATTTACAACTGGCTCAACTCAGCAACCATTTATCAAAAGTGTTCAATTTCCTGTAAGGAAAACAAAAGCAATCGAGTGAGCTTACGCCCAGTGAGATACTATCACTCAAGCAACCAAATTCATATAGGCATAAAACATTCAATAAAGAAGTACCAAAATCACACATTCGCAACATGATAAAAGGATTACGGACGGCTCTCAAGAGCCCTTTTCCTCGTTTGTATACTTGATCGAATTTAATTGATCCTCCGTCAATTCTTACAAAGTAACCAACCGTAGGCTCCACTTACTTCCATTCCGTCCACCCAACATACCCCAACCGGGCCCGAACTCCAAACAGTACAAATTTGGTAATACTCGAGTATACCGGAATCGAGAGTCTCATACTACAAGATTCCATATAACAGTCCCCATGGCTCGTCGATTTTCACGACCAAGCCCCCCGCCGGCTCGATTCAATCGACTACCAATGGGGTTGAGCTCCACAGTAACCGTAATGGTCGTTGGATACTCGTCCAAACAACACCAAAGCCAGTGTTTCATGTACCACTCAAGTAATACAGTAAACAGTTGCAATAAGGATATAAAGAGTGAGAGTGACAAGTACACTCTCGCCTTAATCCATTTTCATGGTGCAAATAGCATTCAAAGCATCAATAGCAAATATAGCAAAGCCACAGAGTAACACGCAAGTGAGTAGCACACTCACCAAGCAAGTAAATGGTGTTTCATACATCTCCGCCCAAAAAGCGTTTTGCACCACCGTCACGTCCTAACACAATCAAACAAGCACAATAAGACTTGATTACAAGTCATAAACCAATTCCAAATACTACCAAAATAGGGTTCCATAAGCATGAGAGGAAACCAGAAAAATCCGGAAATGGAGTTAAGTGTTAACCCAAAAAAAACAATTTTTGACCCCATTTTACGGTTTTGGCATCAAAGGCACTACGATTATCGGATGAAGGTGAAAGATACACCGTTTCGAAGCTAAGAGATAGGGCTACAATGTTACAGAAGGTCACTCAGCCCAGTTTCAAGTGCAACCAGGTCAAAAATGTAATCGACTACACCAGAACCGCAAAAACAGGTTCACAAATCGCATTCTGGTGCAAACATCATAAATCAGGCTACCTAAATCCAAATCCAGTAATTCCAAAGCCATCTGAAATCTAAGATACAAGGAAACATTTCATCACAAGACCTCAACAACCAATTCTGAAGCATTCCCAACCAAATTAACCA
Source organism: Coffea arabica (assembly GCF_036785885.1). NCBI lineage: Eukaryota > Viridiplantae > Streptophyta > Magnoliopsida > Gentianales > Rubiaceae > Coffea > Coffea arabica. The sequence goes on from NC_092318.1 coordinate 25,915,099, forward strand.
ATTACAGACGCAACTATCAAATTCGGGTAAAACCAGAGCAGCAAGGGTAATTCCATCTTTTCTCAAGCTACGGTACTCCGATTGACCTAAAATTTTACAGGAATCTCTAAAATATCATTCCCTACAACTTTTATGTTTTAACTCAAAGCCAATTCGGCCTCTAACTATGAGCTACAGTGCTGGACAGAATGAAGAACAATGAAACCCTAACTTTTCAATTTTCTTTCCAAAACAGAAATTGCTTGCAATTAACCACTTTTTCCACCTTCTAGCTTCCTTAAATATCATTTTCAATCATCATACATGACCACATAATCATATTCATATGAAAACAGAAAAATCCCCAATAATTATAAAACTTCACCAATTCAACCAAAAATCAAGATATAATCCATAAAATTGCATTTTATACCACCACCAATCATGAATTAAACATCATTAGAGGGAGGAGAGAGGTCCTTCACTACTCACCTTAGTAATACAAGAGAGTGAGCAATTAGACACCTTAGCTTTCCAAACAACTTCACCAATCACCTCACCAACCCTAAGTGAAGAGGTTTTATGGAACAAAAGTAAGTTTAAGTGGTTGATTTGGTAGATTTGAGCAAGATTGAAGCCAAAAACTTGAAGAGTTTTCTTTCTTTTGTTGCTTGAAGAGGTCAGCTATGAGGAGGAAGAAAATGGTGAATTTTTGGTATTATTTTTGATTTATTTGGTCAATTGGTAAGAAAATGAATAGTGGTTATAAAGTACAACCAACCAAATGGTGACACTTGTCACCCTATTTAATGCATACACTTCCTTTTGTTCCCTCTCACACCAATCCAAATAGCAACCTCTAATTATCTCTTAGCACCCGATAATTTAAACCCAATATCCAAAACTTAACCTAATTGGCCGAATGTTTCCGAACTAGAAAAAACTTAAAAACTATTCGATACTAGAAAAATCATTTAAAAACTATATCTGCTCCTTAAAAGTATCTAGAAATTTTCCTAATCATGAAAACGCAGAAAACAAGCCATCGAATATAAGAAAACCCAGGAAATGGAAAAAAAAATACAGGTTCTCACAACATTTCCAAACCAAATCAACTTAGGAACATGGTTAAACACTTTTAGATACACATGGTTGCAAATTTAAAATTCAAAAGGGAATTGTTTGGTTAAAATACATTTAAAGTTTTTCAACCATCAAGGAGCTATACAAAAGAATACTAAAACTAACTCAACTCATGCTTCAAACATCATAGTCTTCAAAAGGTGATTTCCTGTAAGGAAAACAAGGATAACGAAACGGGGTGAGTTAGAAGCTCAATGAGGTACCAAAAATATAACAGAAGAAATCATGAGAAAACATTTATAGGACATATATCCGTATCAAGTAAAAGAAATGAACAAACATCACAATTTAAAGGATACAGGTGGCTCTCAGGAGCCAAATCCCCGTTACAATACTTGATCCAGCCTTGTTGACCCTCCGTCAACGTTCAAATAAAGGAACCAGTCCAGTAGATCACCACTTTAAGGCCAAAATCCCGTTCACCAAACATACCCCTTACCGGACCCGAACGCCAAATAGTAACAGGAATGGTAATACTCGAGTATACCGGAATCAAGAGTCTCAATACCCAAAGATTCCCCCTGGAACAGGCACCTATGGATTGTCAATTATCTCAACGAAGCCCTCGCTGGCTTGATTTAATTAACTCCCCATGAGGTTGAGCTCAGGTTTAACAGGAAGGTCGTTGGATACTCTTCCAAACGACATCATAACAAGTGCAAGTAACAAGTTCAAGTACATAACAAGTACAAGTAATAGATTCCAGTTTGTTCAGTACAGGCAAGAGAACGAGTGTGATAAAGTACACCCTCGTCTCATACAAGATAAACAGTCAGGAAAGACATTCAACTAGCAATTTGCAAGTATAGGAAACCAGTTTAGCAATAATTCAGGGGAGTGGTACAATCACCTGATCAAACAAGGATAATTTCAAAAGTTTCCTTCCCAAGTGTGGCTTTACTCGCCGGCACCTCCTAGAACAATCAAGGCAAACACTTAATACTGGACTCCAAAACCTAATAAGTGAAATTTGCAAGTAAAACTCGATTACAAGTCAGGTGCCTATCCAAATGAACCATTAATGTAAAGCGAAGAGGTGACTTTGGAGTGATAAGATAATGATTAGTCCTAAAGGCATGAACAACCTCAAAACCCTACCTACAATGACTGACCAACTTCAAATTTGAAGTAGAAAATGAAAGTAAGATCGATACTAGGAAAACAGGATTTTCCAGTTTCGCGCAACCCTATATGAAAAATCATATCTCAAGTTTTGTAAGTCGAAAATTAGTAAAAGTTATACCGTTGGAAAATACATTCAAAGGGCTATAACTTTCCCGAAAATACCCTCATAAGATTCAGAATGCAAGTCAGTCAAATTCAAGCCTCAAGTTGCTGCTTTATCCAGTGAAAGACAGAATAGGTAGAATATTTCAGTCAAATTTGAAAAATCACCATTAATGGTACAGACATAAACAGGGTCTGAAATTTACACGGTTTATAGCGCTATGAATCTAGTTTAAAATGCAGCAAACGGAATTCAATTCCGACATTCGTACATCAAGATATAGTAAATTTCATGAGACTGTGCAGAAGCTCCACGAAAATTTTGACAGCATTTCCCTTGTCTTTCTTTACTTTCCAACCAAACCTCAACACCCACAAATCACAAGTTATCAAACACCTTTAATTAGCGCTACAAGAAGGCTCAAATATGAGTCATAAACTGAATCCACATATCACTAGAGTAAAATCATATGGAACGTATAAGTGCAAAATCAAACTAGGACATATGCGAAAACGAAGTTTGGGTTGGAAAACAAAAGGCAGGTTTGCTGTTGCTTAGTGGAATTAACACAACTGAAGTTATCCTTGTTGGATTGAGGTGTAATTCACACCATTTCGAAGCTAAGGAAAAGGGCTACAATGTTGAAGAAGGCCACTCAGTCCAGTTTGTAGTGCAACTAGGTCAAAATGTCAATGTACCAAACCAGAACCGCATAAACAGGTTAACAAACCGCATTCTAGTTAAATAACCATAATTCGGGCTACCTAAGTCCAATTAAGTGATTCCAAAGCCATCCGAAAGCTAAGATACCAAGCTATATTTCTTAAGAAGACATCAACAACCAAATCAGTCGTATTCCCAATCCAATTAACCAATTACCAAAGCTGAATTTCAGTTTCTGACAGAAACAGGACAGCAGGGATATTTCAGTCTTTTCATAGGCTACGTTGCTCCGATTGAGTTGAAATTTTGTAGGTAACTAAAAAATACCATCCTCTACAACTTTTATGTTTAAACCCAAGGCTAATTCTGTGACGACCCCACTTCTCCCAAGGGCGAACCCAAGGGTATCGGCGGGCCGCCTGCCTAGCTCGCGCCAGGACTCAAACCTTAAAGCGATAAAAACCAGAAAATCCAAAAGAGTACCTTACATACTATATACAAATCCCAAAAAGGTTATAATTACATTCTCCAAAAGTACCTGTTCAAACTATTACACCCTTATAATTACAACCAAAACTAAAAGGTAGACCTTAAGGAGGGTCCTTATACAAACCACCACAATAAAAACAAACATCCTAATTGTCCAACTATGACAAACCAATACTAGTGTAAGTGCCCATAAGTCCCCGCGTCGGCCCCTGCTAAGGAAAACAAAAGGAACGGGGTAAGCTATATGCTTAGTAAGTAAACAGGGGCAAAAGCGTAAATGTCACGTAACCACAGTTACTCAATAAGTGTAAAGCAAAAGCAGAAAAGTAACATCACATAATAAGGATACAGGTGGCTCCAAAGCCAAGTCGTTGCCATGCGTGACCTCCTGTCGACACTCCGTCGACCATACATAAGGTCCGTAGAACTCCACTTGTACGCCCACCGAACACCTTATCACCCTTACTGGCCAGTCACCTCACAAACTTGCCCAGGCGAACGAAATCACAAACTTGAGCTTGAGTCACAAGGTCGGGTCACAAAATTGGTTCACATACTCAGCGAACCGGATTCACAAACTTGGTGACCTCAAACCAAGTTGGACTGACTTCGACCAAGCCCTAACCGGCTCGAATAGTCCATCTAGGTATTGAGTTCAACCTCAAACTCACAAAATTCACAAAATTATTCAAAAGTCACCCTGAGCCACCAGCTCAAGGGTTTTAGTTCCAAAATTGCTTATATACATAAGCCATGTTCAAATATGTGTGCAAATTAGGGTTTAGAGCGAGTGCGATAAAGTACACCCTCGTCTAAGTACCCTCTTCATACATATCGAAACACATAAGCAACTAACATACAAAAGCGGCCTGAATACTTACTCCAAATACAAAAGTAGTACAAAAGCGGAAATCACTTCGTTGGTTGGCTAGTAGTGGGCCCCACCGGCTCCGCCTAGTTCACCACCGTCTGAAATCGAAGATTGTGTCACAATATATCACAAACAGCTACTCACACACGTAAAACAAGCAAAACGGCAAAATTGGCACGCGCAAGTGCGAAAACGGCAAAAAGGGGCACACGCGCACGCGCGGAACGGCAAACGGGACGGCCAAATCGGCCATCTTAAACCGTTTTGGTCGAAAGTTAGGCTAGGAGTGTCGGATCAAGGTGAGCGAGATACCGTTTCGAAGCTAAGAGGAAGGGCTACAATTCTCATGAAGACATCTCAACCCAGATCTCAATAGGTATAGGTCAAAAAGGCACGAAATAGTGCCAGCTGTTTCATGGCAAGTTACCAAACATGCCCTGTTTGCAAGGCCGTAACTCACGGCTCAGAAATCGAAATCAAGAAATTCCAAAGGCGTTAGAAAGCTGAGACATAAGGCTAAAACTTTGATGTTTTGGCCAAGACCTGAATCCACTCAGAACAGAACGAAAATCGAGTGTCAACGTACCCATCATAACTGTCCAAATACAAGGCAGTTCTGACGAGCGTTATTGTTTTGATCATAACAGGAGCTACGGAACTCGGTTTTCGACGTATTTTATACCGTTTCGAAGCTGAGACCAAGATCTAAATTTCTTATGAAAATTCGACACCCATATCGTATGGAATCAGAACGGAAAAATGCACGGCAGAAACTGAAATGCAAAACGTACACAAACGGACGTCTAAAACAGGTCTGAGGGTTTTGTCTATAACTCGGAATACATTAATCCGTTTGACCTGCAATTTTACAGGTAGATTCAGCACTTAAAAGGATACAACGTTGAAGAAGGCCACTTAACCCAGTTTCGAGTGTAACTAGGTCAAAACTGTAAGATACTAAACCAGAATCGTAAAACAGGTGAACAAACCGCAACCTGGTGCAAACAGCATAACTCAGCCTACTTAAGTCCAAATTCAGAAATTTCAAAGGCATACGAAAGATTAGAAACAGGGCTACATTTCATCAGAAGACTAGAACAACCAATTCTGAAGTAATCCTATCCAAAATCACCAATTACAAGTGCAGTTCTTACATTCGGACAAAACCAGAACAGCAAGGGTATTTTCGACTTTTCTCACTCTACGCTACTCCGATTGACCTGAAATTTTATAGGCACCTATAAAATGTCATTTCCTACAACTTTCATGTTTTAAGCCAAGGCCAATTCGGCCTATATCTAGGACCAAAATATTCGGACAGAATGAAGAACCAAGAAACCCCAATTTTCCAGATTTCATTCAAAACAGAAATCACTTGCAATCTTCCACTGTTTCCACCATCTAGCATCATTACATACCATTTCCAACCATCATATATAGCCACACAATCATGCTTATATTAAAACAGGAAAAATCCCAATAAATATAAAACTTCACTAAATCATCCACAAATCAAGATATAAACCATAATTTTTCATCTCTTAACACCACTAAGCATGAATTAAGCTTCATTAGGTGAAGGAGAGAGTTCATTCATTACTCACCTAGTAAAACAAGAGAGAGGGAGTTGCTTGTCACCTTAGCTTCCACAAACACTTCACCAATCAACTTACTAATACCAAATGAAGAGGTTTTATGGAAGGAATTCAAGATTAACCGGTTAGTTTATGAGATTGAGCAAGATTAGGACAAGGAATTGAGAGAGATTTTTCTTTCTTCCTTTGGAGAGAATTTCGGCCAAGAGAGAGAAAAGAATGAGGAAGATTAAGCTTCATTTGTCTTATAAGAAGGTTGGAAAAAATAAGAATTAATTCTAGCCACAAGTTTGGTTAACACTTGGTTGAACCACAACCACACAATTTTCTCTCTCTTGTTGCATTTTGAACCACTAATTTTCGGCCAATAAGAAGCTACGAGGGGGGGGGAAGATATTTTGCTCTATTAGTGGTAAACTTGCATGGCAAGTAAGTGGTGGTCAATTGGTGCGTTCAATCGGTAATGCGCGGGACCCGCCGGTTCGCGCCGTTTTTTCTTAAAACACACGTACTAGGGTTTTTACTTCCTATTCACTAATCTTATCTTATTGCTCCTAATTACATATTATTTCTCACTTAAAAGTCACTTTTAATCATCAAATTTGATCCTTTTTCCGTACCAAAATTTCATCCGGCGAAAATCACAAAAACCCTAATTTTGCTCCAATGCTGAAACCGAAGAGTGAAACCCTACTTTCTAGGCTCACTTGCACTTATTATGGAATAATTGGATAGTAGGACTTTAAATCTTAATCCCTACATAGGGTTTTCGAAATACTCCTAAAACCAAACGTTACCGCCCAACTAATGAATATATCAACGTAGAACGGACTGGGGCCTCACAAATTCAGCCTCTAAATAGGAGAAACAGTACCAGACATGATGGGATTAAATGAAACCCTAACTTCTGAAATTTCCTTTCAATGCGGAAATTTTCCGCAAATAGCCACAACTTACACCCTCTAGCTTCATTTTAGATCATTTCCAACCATCATCCAAGGCCACACCATAATAATCATATGAAAATAGAAAAATCATAATTAAATAGAAAAATGCACCAAATTCCACCAAAAGTCATGAAACAACACCTTAATCCATCACTTCATCTCACATAAGTCAATAATCAAACATTATTGAGAAGAAAGAAAGGTCCCTTATGTAGACACCAAATTTTGAATTGGTTTATATGCTTCGTTTTAGTGATAAGTCTTGTCTATTGATTTTTGTTTATCTCATGATTTTTGTTTTAAATGGTTTGCATTTTTGTTTCGCCCCTTTAGATGTTATTTTATTTTATTTTTAGTTTTATTTACTTTTTAGTTTTTTAGTTTTTGTTTTTTAAGTTTTAGCGTAGAAAATCATGAAAAAAATGAAAAAAGGAAAAATCATGAAAAAAGAGGAAAAAGAAAAAGGAAAAATAGCATTTTTTGTTTTTATTTATCTATTTTAGTCATTTCTACTTAATTTAAATTTTTTTTTTGTTTGGTTCATTTAGGGAAAAAAGAAAAAAAAGGAAAAAGGAAAAATGATGAAAATGGAAAATGAAAAAATTGCATTTTGTTGTTTCTAGTTTGTTTATTTTATCCAATGTTAATTAAGTGGGTTTTGTTATTATTATTGTTATTATTATTATCATTTTGGTTCTGTTAAATATCTTTAAAAAAAAAAAAAAAAAAAAAGACAAATGCAGAAAGCTGCGTTTTGTCGCAGCTTTGCAAGGAGGACCTCGGGCAGCCCTTAGCTGCAAATATGGAAGAGATGTTCGAGGCTCTAGGGTTGGCTGACCTCCTATAAAAGAAAAAGAAGGGACAGCCGCAAAGGGGATAGAGAGGATACGGCGTAGAGAAAGGCAGAGGGCTACGGGACTTCATTGAGGGGAGCGAACGGAAAGAAAAACTGGAGCAAGAGAGAAACAGAAAAAGAGCAAGGAGAGAGTGAACGGCGGGATCAGGAAAAGAAAGAGACCGAGGGAGAGCGAGGAGAGTTCTTTGGAGAGGCAAGCTGACGGCAGCAAACTAGAAAAGAAATCTGGGCAAGAAACCTGAGGGTGGAGGAACGGAAAAATCTGAAGAGTAGCAAGAGAGCTTGATCCTGGTACAGCAAGCTCCGTTTCTGGGTTTGCTATCTGGCACCACCTCCACCTTCATCATCAGACCACGGTTGTCCACTCTTGTTATCCTTCCCCCGCCACCATCCAACACCAACTTTGCCCTCTGGATCCAAAAGCTTGAAGAAGCCGCGGCCTTTTCTTCATTTTTATGGTCTACCTCCTCCAGACTTGCAGCTACTGCTGCAGTATCATCAAGAAATCAGCCCGCATCCATCGTCGCTGCTGTACATCATTTCAGTCCCCCTTGCCACCGTAGCCAAGCCGCCTACCATCAGTGCTTCCAGAGCCTCTCATCAACGGCTTCTCCATCTGCTCCCTTTTCGTGGATGATTTGAGCAGCAATGGTAGCAGAGGTTTCCAATGCACCCAGCTGCCACCATCATCATCGCCTGCGAATTGTCATCCCGAGAGCACCGTAAGCTACCTTTTTATTTTCCCGTTGAATTTCAGTTTTGCCTTACGCACAGATGTTCAGAGTATGTTTGTCTTTCTTTTCCTGTTATGGACTCGGTTGGAATGAATGTTGATGTTTTCTTTGCTGCATTCTTTTTTTTCCCTTGCTGATAAAACGGAATCAGAGGGTTGCCGGGGTCCTGTGGCTGAGTTTCTTTTATTAAATGATTAGTTCATGCTTTCATGACGTTTGAGTTGGGTTGTGGGGATGATTTTGATCACAGAACAATGCTCTTCAGTAAATGTATTCAGTTGACTACCGAAAGCTGCATTTCATTTCACATTTTTTTTCCATTTTTCTTTGATCCGCAACAGCCCACAAAAGTTGAATTTCCTCATTTGGTTCGCATATTCATCCTTATGTTAGTGATGGTTGTAGAGGGTTTGATGGGGTTTGGGTTTTGTTTATAGCACTGGATGTCTTTCCGGTTTGACAATCAGCTGCAAATTTCACCGCAAAACAAAAGAAGTCGCATTGTTTGTCCTGTTTAGTGGTTGCTTTTCAAGTCTTTACGTTTGAGTTACATGTTTTATCTTTTGTCAAAGGCAAGGAATATCTAAGCTGTGATTGAATACTAGCTGAAAGGGAACAAATCAGGATGGCCGAATTTTTCTTTTGCGTAGAACTCTCCAGCAATTGCATGATTTTTCTTCTAAGTTCTGGTTTGATTGAATGTTAAAGCTGTTTTGTCATGCTTTTGGATGTTTGGTTGAAAAGATTTTGATCAAGTTATGTTGGAGTTGATGTTTGCTTGCGGAAATAGAAATTGCAGCAATGTTGCTTTGTTACAGAGAATTTCACCAGGAGCATTTCTTGCTCAAGAGCAATGCATCGTGATTTTTGCATAAAGCTTGCATGAAGATTTGCATGAAATAATTCTGGAAATTGCAATTTGACCCTCCAAGTTTCCTTTTTCTTCACTATGGCCCAGTCAATTGAATGATTTCATCAATTTAATCCTTAGTAGTTTTAATTTTTGCAATTCATTGCTTGTTTGTTTCAATTGACTACCATGCTTCGTTTCAATTGCACTCAATTCATGATTTTAGGGGCTTTATGACCATGTGAGCTTTTGTTTTGCCCATTTCTTTTAATTCTTCTTAAATAAAGTGGTGCCTTGACCTTTTTATTATTTTGGAGGGTAATTGAATAATTTCACTTCATTGGGGCGTCAATTCAAGGGAGGTACACTCTATCCCTCATTTGCACTACATTTGACCTTACGTGCTCCTACGTGTTATGTGAATATGCCTGTCTACTTCGCTTTCCTTACCTCCTTGCATGCATTTACTTGCTTTTTACTTTTATCTAAATTTTATGGGGTATGTGTACACCTCTTGGCTTGTAATAGATAGGGCTCGGAGAGCATCTGGTCCATTTTTCCTTCCCCTTTATGCTTTCATGGGGTATGTGTACACCTCTTGGCTTGTAATAGATAGGGCTCGGAGAGCATCTGGTCCATTTTCCCTTCCCCTTTATGCTTTCATGGGGTATGTGTACACCTCTTGGCTTGTAATAGATAGTGCTCGGAGAGCATCTGGTCCACTTCCCCTTCCCCTTGGTTGCTTGTGTTTGTTGCTACATGTTTAATTGCTTTATTAGGCTCCTGCATCTAGTCGAGCATGCTAAATGCTATGTGCTATGTGTTTACGAGCATTTTGGCATGTCTACTTGCTTTCATAGCCATGAATGAATGGAATGGATGAATGTACGTTTCCGCTAGTCCAACGCTAGTCGGAATTCATAGAACGGGCTAGTCCAACGCTAGACCCTTAGGGATTTCCCCTCATTAGCATATCATTTGCTTGTTCACCACATATCATGCATTTTTCTTAGTTTTATCACTTGGCATGCTCCTCGAACCCCCTTTCCCTTCATTTTAGGATTTTTGCATATCATGATAGTTGTAGGGTCCATTTGCTTGAGGGTCCCCTTCTGATAAGGGAAACGAGCGAGTGTGGCTACCCGATAGCCTTAGCACGCTAGTTTTGCCTTCTAATCAAAGGGTAAATCAAAGTCGAAAAGTTAGGAGTCAACCCCCGTACCCGACTTGTTGCATTCCTCTAGGATCATACTTTCATTTTTTATCACCTACATACTCTTTTAATCACATTTTTTCACATTTCTCAAACCATACCTTTTTACTACATGTTACCTATCACTTGCTTATTTTCACTTCACAAATGAAATTCCACTTTACCTTCTATTTCTATTATTCTATTTTCATACACTTGCACACGAAAATACTTGAACTTTATACCATTTCACACGAGCACCTTTATACAATTTCACACAAGCACTTGCACTTACACTTCTTGCATCTTTCATACACCTTCACACCTGCGCACTCGAATCTCATTTGCATTAATCGACCTCTATGAGGTTTTCCTTTGTTGGCCGCCACAATTCATGTGGTTTGGGACCAAAAGCCTCACGAGAGACATCGTAGAATTTAGGATTGCATTTTCCTTTCCGTTTTGCATTCATATAGTCATATCCAACGTGCGAACATACATTGGGTAGAAAAATTAGGAAAATTGGTTTAAGTCACGCAACTAGCCTTGGCTAGGTCGAAGGGGTGCCTTGGATTTTTATCCTTGCCTTCCCCTTCGTCAAATGTGACCCCCGATCCCTCTTTTGGTTACGCAGACCCAAAAGTTCTCAAAAAGGGTTTATTTACTTTTTTTATTCAAAAACAAAAATTATCTTTGGGTGACTTGGTACACCCTAACTCTATACCAAGTGGCGACTCCATTTTTTGATACCAAAACCCTTTTTGAACTTCACTTGGCCAAATCGTCGCATCCTAAGTCCCATGGCCTTTTACTTTTCATTCCGCACACGTTCACATGTATATCACACACACTCACACCACACACATCACTCACACATTCATTCGAAAAGTGGGGCGCGACACCTTAGTTACTCACCTTCACAACCCAAGAAAAGGAGCAATTTAGCACCTTAATCCTTCAAACCACTTCATTAATCACCTCACAACCACTCACTTAAGGGTTTTTATGGAGCAAATACAAGATTAAACGGTTGGAATTGAAGATTGAACAAGATTGGAGCTAGAAATTTGGAGAGGATTTCCTTTCTTTTTCCTTGGAGGAGTTCGGCCACAAGAAGCTTGGAAATGAAGAGATTTTTGGTCAATTTTTGATTTATTTGGTAAAATGGTAAAAGAGTGAATAGTGGTCAAAAAGTAAGACTTAATCTCCAAGTGACACTTGTCACTTTCATTTAATACATGGTTATCCTTTTGTCCCTCTCACACCAATTCATCTAGTAACCTCTAGTTATCTCTTAACACCTGCTAAATGAATTCCGGTATACGAAACTTAACCTAACTGGCCGAATTTTACCGAACTTTCCACACAAGCGGGTCCCACGCCCGGTATACACTTCTAAAATCTCATGAACTAACTTATACTAGAAAAATGAGTTAAAACCCTATTTACTCATAAAAGGAGTTAGAAAATTTCCTAATAAAGAAATTACAGAAAAATGTGTGATTAAATATAATAAAACCCTAGAAAATACGAAAATTTACGGGATCTCACACTCTCTCCCCCTTAAAAGAATTTCGTCCTCAAAATTCCTTATCATCGCCTTCTTCAGAATACAAAATTTTTCTACTTCCTTTTCACAGTCAAATTGAGTATTATACTTAGCTAACCAATCTGTACCCCTTCACTGACCAAGCTCATTGAATTCTTCCTTCCCAAATTGCAAACAGTGGGCAAACGGTGGAATACCAGAATCTTACCTTCCACGTCCTCAAATGGGTCAGAGACTTGATGTTGTTCTAAGGAGTACACCGAGCTGACACTTTTGATCCATTCTTTTCCCCCTTCGACTGGTCAGGGTTGGTGGTGGTTGGCTGTTGGCTCCTACTCCCTTCACGAGATCGGCCTGGGCAATTTGCGATTTGATGGTCTGCGCTTCCACAACGCAGGCATTTTCTTCCTTTCTTCCAGCAGACGTTCTCTGTGTGATTCGGCTTCCCACAGTACCCGCAGGGAGCACGAGAAGTGGAGACTGAGCCTCTCTGTGAGGCACCACTTGACATTCTCGATAATTGTACTTCCCCGTTTCCCCTTCCAATCTTAGGAGGCGTCCCCTTATCCCCTTGCTCTGAGGTACTTCCAGGAAATCCCCTTTTCTTAACTTGAAAGTTTCTAACTTGAAATCTTGCGCTTTCAACTCGTTGAGCTTTCTCTGCCACATCACTGAAGGTATTGAGTTGGGCTACAGCTAGGTCTTTCTGGATCTCAACGTTTAATCCTTGGACAAAACGCCTTATCTTCCTTTGCTCAGTCACGATTAGTTCGGGAGTGAACTTCGATAACCTGGTGAACTAGCTCTCATATTCGGCGACGGTTTGAGTTCCCTGGCGGAGCCTTATAAACTCATCTTCTTTCTTTTCCAGGATCAGGGGTGGAAAATACTTCGTGTTGAACTCTCTCATGAAATTCACCCACGTCCTTGGGGTTTGTTCTCTTTCCCATTTCAGTCTTATGATGTTCCACCAAGAACGGGCTGCTCCCTCCAATTGAAAGACAACAAATGTGACCTGTCGCTCCTCAGTATAATGTAACACGGCAAATATATCAATCATCTTCTCTAGCCATCTCTCGGCTACGTCAGGGTCTGGTCCCCCCCGGAATTTCGGTGGCGAGAACTTCTGAAATCTTTCGAGGGCTCTATTCTCATCCTCTATGTGATTACCAAGGTTTCCTGGCTGATGATTAGGATTTTGACCCTGATGTTCTATTACATGAGCCAACAGGTCAGTCATTCGTTGAATGGCTGGGGCCACTTGTACGTTCGGATCAACTCTAGGTTTAGGGTTTGGTTCAGACGTAGTTCCCCTAGTATCCCTTTCAGTCGTGGGTTGCCTAATTCCGTGACCATGACCACGTCCACTACAGATGCCTTCCATATGGCTTAACCAGTCTAGGGTTGAAGCGCGAAAACAAAGTATGCAGGTATAAGTGATGAAAGTAGGCAATATACATGTAACACATCTAACACAGACAGATCACACAGTAGCAGTCAATTAGATACAGGCAAAAGGAAACATCCTTCGTGATACTAACTAAGCCAATGGTACAAGAGCAACCAACTAAAAGCTATCCCTTTCTAGGGTTCCAGGCACAATCTACGAGAAGAATACAATATATATCTTAGGCAAGGTTAATCAACCATAATGAAACCCTAACACATCACATGACGTTCCATAGAATCAAATTTCAAGTCTGCCCAAGTCATTTCTAACCTAGGCTCTTATCTATTTAATAGTCGGGTACAAGAATCCCAAAATAAGATAACTTCACAACTCGGGCTGGCCAGTCCCAAGAGTAATTCATCTACAATCGAGATTCTTACCTGACCTACAGATCTACTATCCCAAAGCACCATTTCTAACCCAGGCTCTTATCTATTTAATAGTCGGGTACAAGAATCCCAAAATAAGATAACTTCACAACTCGGGCTGGCCAGTCCCAAGAGTAATTCATCTACAATCGAGATTCTTACCTGACCTACAGATCTACTATCCCAAAGCACCATGATAAAGGTTTATATCTTATAACACTTCACGATCCATAGCTTATGCTCAAATAGCACTTAAACATTCGTACACATTCACAGAATCGAGACCATAACACCACTTGGCCCAAGCTCACTCCACGCAGAGACCACGCGAAGCAGGCTCTGATACCACCTGTGACAGCCCCACCTGCCCCTAAGGCGAACCAAAGGGTTCGGCAAACCGCCTGCCCAGTTCTCGCCGGGACTACGGATCCGGAACGAGCGTAAACCCTACCAACCGCTCAAAAGAACTTCGAGAAGATAACATTCACTGTCCGAAACCCAAACAAGCACAACAACTTTAGATAACCCTAGAAAAGAACATTTCCAAACAAAATCAACTTAGGAATGTGACAGCCCCACCTCCCCCTAAGGTGAACCAAAGGGTTTGGCGGACCGCCTGCCCAGCTCTCGCCGGGACTCAGTCGTTCACTCACACAAATCAGAAATAGAACCACAAGAGAAAAAAAAGAAAACGAGGATCCAAAACTTAAAACAAAACTTATATACATAGATATCTCAGAAGGAAGTACAACCGTCAAATATACAGAGGATCTCAATCACCAGACAACCAGCCCGTGCCAAGCACTAGGGCGAGAACCATGACACAAGAAAACCAAGGGCTAGACCCAGCTAGTCTATACCGGCTCTCGTCCTTGCTCGCCTTCCCCTGTTAAGGGAAACAAACTAAAGGGGTGAGCTTTAAGCTCAGTGAGGTTCCGAACACATAGGCAACAAGAAGTTCAATGCACTCATTACATGTTACCAATAATTCAAATACAAAAGAAAGCGATAAACACCTTCATTAAAAGGATACGTGCTCACAAGGAGCCATTCGTTCATTCATTCGTTCATTCATTCTCCCTTCGTTCCCTTATACCTTCAATCATTTGAAAATGCATTTGTATATAAGTAAAACCCTCATTCATTCATTCGTTCATTCATTCTCCCTTCGTTCCCTTATACCTTCAATCATTTGAAAATGCATTTGTATATAAGTAAAACCCTCATTCATTCATTCGTTCATTCACCAGGCTCCACCAACCTCCACCAACCTACAAGGTAATACTCGAGTATACCAAAACGTTCACCCAGGTCCCTAATCGCCCGACCGAGTCCGCTTCTGGCTCGAGACGACCGGTAACAAGGGGCAATGGCCAGTTCAGCCAAAAGGCTTACATTCATGCACAAATAACATTTCAATCATTCAATCATTGAAAATTTCACAATCGTTTAGGCCGAGTGCGATAAAGTACACACTTGCCTAGAAAACTCGTTTTAACAATCATTGAAAGCATATAACATGTTATCAATCATTCATACCAGCCATAAAATCATGAAACATATCAAACAGGGAACACTCACCTATACACGCAAAATAATGTCCACTTCTCAATCACCAATGAAACCTAAAAGTAAACAAAGAACACATTACAATCCATCTAGCATGATTTGGATGAAATCAAGGATTACCCGACTACTCGCGAGTAAACGTATAAAATGACTTTTAAAGTGTCAATAGAGCATATGGATCCGTGGACGGGAATTACTAGGGTTCATAAACCAACCGCGAAACCAAACTCAAAAAGGTTATGAAATTTCCGGCAGAAAACACTTTAACCAACGACAAATCAAAATCCAATAAGGTAAGCTAAGAAGTGTTGTTTCCGGAATCGTTTATGTAGCTCAAAATCAATAGACTCTATGCCTTGATGAAAATCATGAAAAGGTGGCAAAACTATCTCACTTTCACTCTTAAAACTTCACTTAAAAGTTATTCACTTGTGGCCGAGAGAACCCTAGGTCAACCTCTATATTTTGGTAAACAGTAAGTAAACATTTGGAATTGCAACCCAAAGAGGTATTAGGTTTTAGAATAGTAAAATGATCATTTTATTTGCCAAGCGGAAATATACAGGTTCAAATAGAAATTTAGCCCTCGACCACCTTTTGAAAGAGCCGATAACATTTTCAGTAAATACGTCCAATTTGTCACAAAATACATTCGCAAAATTACTTTAACTTGCTCACATTACAAGAAGATAAACGGACGGCATGTCCTTTGTGTTTACCTATTTTCCAGCCATTAATGGCTTCATTATTTTCCTCAAAACAGTCCCAACATCTCATATAGAATAATCTCATGTCTAAAATCCATGCACTAGGCTTAATGTCATATAAATACAAAAATAAATACAAAAATCAAGCTAGAAACATTTCCGGATAAAAACAGTTTTTGACACCATATTACGGTTTTGGCACCATTGGCGTTACGATTATCGGATGAAGGTGCAAGATACACCGTTTCGAAGCTAACAGATAGGGCTACAATGTTGAAGAAGGCCACTCAGTCCAGTTTGTAGGGAAACTAGGTCAAAATTGACATATATGAAACCAGAAACTCACAAACAGGTTGGCTAACCGCACAATTGTTAAACAGCAATAATTCAGGCTACCGAAGTCCGATTGAAGTGTATCTTATGGTGTTTTGAAGCTAAGACACAAACCTACATTTCTTATGAAGACCTCCATGGCCAAATCCTGCATTTTCATGATCAAAGATGGAAAACTACACCAAAACCAGAATTCTGGGCGCGAAACAGGTTTCATGAACAGTCAAGGGTATTTCGGTCATTTCACATGCTACAGTGGTCGGATTAAGCTGAAATTTTCAGGCAACTATTTTATACTATTGGCTACAACTTTCATGTTTTGGCCAAAATCTAATTCGGTAAGGATCATGGTGAAAAGTCCCGGTCAGATTGGGTGAAAAGACAACCCTGTTCGCTGAACTCCTACTAGACCAGTTTGGGTATTTCCGTCTTACCTCAGGCTCCCGAGCTCGGATTCGGCTGAAAATTTACAGGAAACTATAAAACATCATTTTCTACAACTTTCATGTTTTGTGCTAAGGCCAATTCGGCTTCTAACCTGGTCGAACAGAAGCGGGCAGAAAGGGGAAAAATGGAACCCTAATCTGGAAATTCATGCATTCATGTGCCAATTCTTCCATAAAATCACATCTATAACCAACATAAACCATTAATTTGACATTAGCAAGATCAAAGAAAGAATTCCCTAGTTACTCACCTTGCAAGCTCAAGAAAGTAAGCAACTTAGCACCAATTTCTTCCAAACAACTCCACAACCAACCTCAATATCACCAAACTAAGAAGTTCTATGGAAAAATTTGAAGATTAAACGGTTGAATTGAAAGATTGGGCAAGATTGGAGCTTGAAAATTGAGAGAGTTTTCTTTCCTTTGTTCCTAGCAAGAAATTCGGCCAAGAGCTTCAAAATAAGAAGAATTTTGGGTCAATTTTGGTTTAAATGGTAAAGGCATGAATAGTGGTCAAAAGGTCAAAAAGGTAAGAATAAATCCTCAAGTGACACATGTCCTCTTCATTAATTGCTTGCCTAACTTTTTGTCTCTCTTACACTAATCCACTTGGCAACCCCTAAATATGTCATAACACCCGATAAACTAAACCCAGTATCCAAAACTTAACCGAACTGGCCGAATTTTTCCGAATTTTTCACACAAGCGGGTCCCACGTCCGATATACGCTCTTAATTTCTCAAAAACTAACCGATACTAGAAAAATCATTTAAAAACTATATTTACTCATAAAATTGATCTAGAAAAATTTTCTAATAAAGAAAATGCAGAAAACGTGCAATTAAGAAAAGTACGGGTCCTCACACTCTCTCCCCCTTAAAGAAATTTCGTCCTCGAAATTTTTACCTTCATTTGCCTCAGACGAGTCCGGAACTGTTTGGGTGCCTAACGCATAAGCTTTTGCTGGCCCACTAGTTCGGTTCCCTCTTTCATTTGCTTGTTTTGTTTTAGCTCCCTCCAGTTGCGGAAGACTACATCCGCGTGACTGTCTCCTCAGACAGTTGCTAACTTGGTGCTCACCACTCCCACAAATCAAGCACTTCCGCCCTTTCCGCCAACAATCGTTCTCGGTATGATTGGCCTTTCCGCAATAGCCACAAGTCAGGTGAGAAGCCATCTTTTGGCTTTCTTGAGAAATTTCCTCAGGTTCGATTTGGCTCCCTTTAGTAGACCTTTTATCTACCGCCCCTATTGTCCATGGTGGGTAGGACAAAAAATTTGTTTTCTGCATTTTGGAAGGGACTATAGATTCACTTGGTTCCTCACTCATACTACCAGCTACACCTCTTTTCCGTGTTTGGGAGGCTTTTATTTGTGCCTTTGCATTCTCGATTCGTTGAGCCTTCTCAAGGGCCTCCGTAAATGTATTCACTTGCGCTGCTGCCAACGCCTCTTGGATGTCCAAATTTAGTCCCTGTATAAACCGTCTCACTCTTCTCGGTTCTGTGGCTACTAATTCTGAAGCAAACTTGGATAGTTTGGTGAATTTCGTTTCGTATTCAGCCACACTTAAGGTCCCCTGGCGTAGTCCAATAAATTCGTCCTCCCTCCTTTCTTGAATTAAGGGTGGGAGGTATTTCTCGCTAAATTCTCTTACAAAATTCGCCCATGTCCAGACAGTCTGTTCTCTTTCCCACTTTGTTCTAATTACGTTCCACCATGCCCGGGCCGATCCCTCAAATTGAAACACTACGAAGTTCACCTGCCTCTGTTCAGTGTAATTCAAAGCTGTGAATATATTCACCATGACCTCTAGCCATTGTTCAGCGATGTCCGGATCAGGCCCTCCAGCGAATTTTGGAGGTGTAAACTTCTGAAACCGCTCCAGAGCCTTATCCTCACCCGTCTCAGGGTTCCGGGGTTGATTTACGGGTATTTGACCTTGTTGATCAACTAATCTTGCCAAGATATCCGTCATTTGTTGCATTGCCGTCGCCATTTGGTCTCCGGTTGCAACCCTCGGTCCTTGTTCTTGTTCGGCGAACGTTTCCCTTTCTGCTCTAGGTTCTGGGGTCCGTTTAGTTCCACGGCCTCGACCACGTCCCTGACTACGTCTCCCATCCATATTTTTTCCTTCCCTCTCTTTTTTTTTCCAACAGTGATTTAATGAATAAATGCAATAAGGTGACTCAAAAGTAACCAAAATTGAGGGCATCAGATACACAAGTAAACATATATACACATAACACTCCACGTAGCAAGGAAATAGCTGATCAATTATGCAAGTACGGATCAAGTCAGGCACAAATGCATGTACACACATATACAAATTGACGTCATGTAGTAAGAGTGTACGAGCGAATCGAAAGAAAAGGTTATGTGTCGGTCCAGTCTTAGCTAAGGTAACCCCGTCCGGTCCATCGCATCACTTACTATTCACACCAGATATCCCTTAACCTCTTGTACTCATTCTAGTCAAACAAAGCCTGTTCACGTTCCCACAATACAAGTCTCAAATACTTAGCACTATCTTAACTCTGGAGTACTCGGGTACGAGAATCCGAAATAAGATAATTCACCTCTCGAGCTGGCCAGTCCCAAGAGTAAACCATCTACAATCGGAATTCCTCCCAGACGTACCTATCTATGGTCCTCAGATTCCACAAGAAAATTTAAGGCCTATAACGTTCACAACTCATAGCTTATGCTCGAACGAGCACTTAATCCTTCATACCTATTCACCACTCAGTCCAGGCTCACTCCGCGCAGAGACCACGCGAAGCAGGCTCTGATACCAACTGTGACAGCCCCACCTCCCCCTAAGGCGAACCAAAGGGTTTGGCGGACCGCCTGCCCAGCTCTCGCCGGGACTCAGTCGTTCACTCACACAAATCAGAAATAGAACCACAAGAGAAAAAAAAGAAAACGAGGATCCAAAACTTAAAACAAAACTTATATACATAGATATCTCAGAAGGAAGTACAACCGTCAAATATACAGAGGTTCTCAATCACCAGACAACCAGCCCGTGCCAAGCACTAGGGCGAGAACCATGACACAAGAAAACCAAGGGCTAGACCCAGCTAGTCTATACCGGCTCTCGTCCTTGCTCGCCTTCCCCTGTTAAGGAAAACAAACTAAAGGGGTGAGCTTTAAGCTCAGTGAGGTTCCGAACACATAGGCAACAAGAAGTTCAATGCACTCATTACATGTTACCAATAATTCAAATACAAAAGAAAGCGATAAACACCTTCATTAAAAGGATACGTGCTCACAAGGAGCCATTCGTTCATTCATTCGTTCATTCATTCTCCCTTCGTTCCCTTATACCTTCAATCATTTGAAAATGCATTTGTATATAAGTAAAACCCTCATTCATTCATTCGTTCATTCACCAGGCTCCACCAACCTCCACCAACCTACAAGGTAATACTCGAGTATACCAAAACGTTCACCCAGGTCCCTAATCGCCCGACCGAGTCCGCTTCTGGCTCGAGACGACCGGTAACAAGGGGCAATGGCCAGTTCAGCCAAAAGGCTTACATTCATGCACAAATAACATTTCAATCATTCAATCATTGAAAATTTCACAATCGTTTAGGCCGAGTGCGATAAAGTACACACTTGCCTAGAAAACTCGTTTTAACAATCATTGAAAGCATATAACATGTTATCAATCATTCATACCAGCCATAAAATCATGAAACATATCAAACAGGGAACACTCACCTATACACGCAAAATAATGTCCACTTCTCAATCACCAATGAAACCTAAAAGTAAACAAAGAACACATTACAATCCATCTAGCATGATTTGGATGAAATCAAGGATTACCCGACTACTCGCGAGTAAACGTATAAAATGACTTTTAAAGTGTCAATAGAGCATATGGATCCGTGGACGGGAATTACTAGGGTTCATAAACCAACCGCGAAACCAAACTCAAAAAGGTTATGAAATTTCCGGCAGAAAACACTTTAACCAACGACAAATCAAAATCCAATAAGGTAAGCTAAGAAGTGTTGTTTCCGGAATCGTTTATGTAGCTCAAAATCAATAGACTCTATGCCTTGATGAAAATCATGAAAAGGTGGCAAAACTATCTCACTTTCACTCTTAAAACTTCACTTAAAAGTTATTCACTTGTGGCCGAGAGAACCCTAGGTCAACCTCTATATTTTGGTAAACAGTAAGTAAACATTTGGAATTGCAACCCAAAGAGGTATTAGGTTTTAGAATAGTAAAATGATCATTTTATTTGCCAAGCGGAAATATACAGGTTCAAATAGAAATTTAGCCCTCGGCCACCTTTTGAAAGAGCCGATAACATTTTCAGTAAATACGTCCAATTTGTCACAAAATACATTCGCAAAATTACTTTAACTTGCTCACATTACAAGAAGATAAACGGACGGCATGTCCTTTGTGTTTACCTATTTTCCAGCCATTAATGGCTTCATTATTTTCCTCAAAACAGTCCCAACATCTCATATAGAATAATCTCATGTCTAAAAGCCATGCACTAGGCTTAAAGTCATATAAATACAAAAATAAATACAAAAATCAAGCTAGAAACATTTCCGGATAAAAACAGTTTTTGACACCATATTGCGGTTTTGGCACCATTAGCGTTACGATTATCGGATGAAGGTGCAAGATACACCGTTTCGAAGCTAACAGATAGGGCTACAATGTTGAAGAAGGCCACTCAGTCCAGTTTGTAGGGAAACTAGGTCAAAATTGACATATATGAAACCAGAAACTCACAAACAGGTTGGCTAACCGCACAATTGTTAAACAGCAATAATTCAGGCTACCGAAGTCCGATTGAAGTGTATCTTATGGTGTTTTGAAGCTAAGACACAAACCTACATTTCTTATGAAGACCTCTATGGCCAAATCCTGCATTTTCATGATCAAAGATGGAAAACTACACCAAAACCAGAATTCTGGACGCGAAACAGGTTTCATGAACAGTCAAGGGTATTTCGGTCATTTCACATGCTACAGTGGTCGGATCAAGCTGAAATTTTCAGGCAACTATTTTATACTATTGGCTACAACTTTCATGTTTTGGCCAAAATCTAATTCGGTAAGGATCATGGTGAAAAGTCCCGGTCAGATTGGGTGAAAAGACAACCCTGTTCGCTGAACTCCTACTAGACCAGTTTGGGTATTTCCGTCTTACCTCAGGCTCCCGAGCTCGGATTCGGCTGAAAATTTACAGGCAACTAGAAAACATCATTTTCTAAAACTTTCATGTTTTGTGCTAAGGCTAATTCGGCTTCTAACCTGGTCGAACAGAAACGGGCAGAAAGGGGAAAAATGGAACCCTAATCTGGAAATTCATGCATTCATGTGCCAATTCTTCCATAAAATCACATCTATAACCAACATAAACCATTAATTTGACATTAGCAAGATCAAAGAAAGAATTCCCTAGTTACTCGCCTTGCAAGCTCAAGAAAGTAAGCAACTTAGCACCAATTTCTTCCAAACAACTCCACAACCAACCTCAATATCACCAAACTAAGAAGTTCTATGGAAAAATTTGAAGATTAAACGGTTGAATTGAAAGATTGGGCAAGATTGGAGCTTGAAAATTGAGAGAGTTTTCTTTCCTTTGTTCCTAGCAAGAAATTCGGCCAAGAGCTTCAAAATAAGAAGAATTTTGGGTCAATTTTGGTTTAAATGGTAAAGGCATGAATAGTGGTCAAAAGGTCAAAAAGGTAAGAATAAATCCTCAAGTGACACATGTCCTCTTCATTAATTGCTTGCCTAACTTTTTGTCTCTCTTACACTAATCCACTTGGCAACCCCTAAATATGTCATAACACCCGATAAACTAAACCCAGTATCCAAAACTTAACCGAACTGGCCGAATTTTTCCGAATTTTTCACACAAGCGGGTCCCACGTCCGATATACGCTCTTAATTTCTCAAAAACTAACCGATACTAGAAAAATCATTTAAAAACTATATTTACTCATAAAATTGATCTAGAAAAATTTTCTAATAAAGAAAATGCAGAAAACGTGCAATTAAGAAAAGTACGGGTCCTCACACTCTCTCCCCCTTAAAGAAATTTCGTCCTCGAAATTTTTACCTTCATTTGCCTCAGACGAGTCCGGAACTGTTTGGGTGCCTAACGCATAAGCTTTTGCTGGCCCACTAGTTCGGTTCCCTCTTTCATTTGCTTGTTTTGTTTTAGCTCCCTCCAGTTGCGGAAGACTACATCCGCGTGACTGTCTCCTCAGACAGTTGCTAACTTGGTGCTCACCACTCCCACAAATCAAGCACTTCCGCCCTTTCCGCCAACAATCGTTCTCGGTATGATTGGCCTTTCCGCAATAGCCACAAGTCAGGTGAGAAGCCATCTTTTGGCTTTCTTGAGAAATTTCCTCAGGTTCGATTTGGCTCCCTTTAGTAGACCTTTTATCTACCGCCCCTATTGTCCATGGTGGGTAGGACAAAAAATTTGTTTTCTGCATTTTGGAAGGGACTATAGATTCACTTGGTTCCTCACTCATACTACCAGCTACACCTCTTTTCCGTGTTTGGGAGGCTTTTATTTGTGCCTTTGCATTCTCGATTCGTTGAGCCTTCTCAAGGGCCTCCGTAAATGTATTCACTTGCGCTGCTGCCAACGCCTCTTGGATGTCCAAATTTAGTCCCTGTATAAACCGTCTCACTCTTCTCGGTTCTGTGGCTACTAATTCTGAAGCAAACTTGGATAGTTTGGTGAATTTCGTTTCGTATTCAGCCACACTTAAGGTCCCCTGGCGTAGTCCAATAAATTCGTCCTCCCTCCTTTCTTGAAT
This sequence comes from Coffea arabica, assembly GCF_036785885.1. Taxonomy (NCBI): domain Eukaryota; kingdom Viridiplantae; phylum Streptophyta; class Magnoliopsida; order Gentianales; family Rubiaceae; genus Coffea; species Coffea arabica. The sequence goes on from NC_092318.1 coordinate 25,938,892, forward strand.
TAAGGGTGGGAGGTATTTCTCGTTAAATTCTCTTACAAAATTCGCCCATGTCCAGACAGTCTGTTCTCTTTCCCACTTTGTTCTAATTACGTTCCACCATGCCCGGGCCGATCCCTCAAATTGAAACACTACGAAGTTCACCTGCCTCTGTTCAGTGTAATTCAAAGCTGTGAATATATTCACCATGACCTCTAGCCATTGTTCAGCGATGTCCGGATCAGGCCCTCCAGCGAATTTTGGAGGTGTAAACTTCTGAAACCGCTCCAGAGCCTTATCCTCACCCGTCTCAGGGTTCCGGGGTTGATTTACGGGTATTTGACCTTGTTGATCAACTAATCTTGCCAAGATATCCGTCATTTGTTGCATTGCCGTCGCCATTTGGTCTCCGGTTGCAACCCTCGGTCCTTGTTCTTGTTCGGCGAACGTTTCCCTTTCTGCTCTAGGTTCTGGGGTCCGTTTAGTTCCACGGCCTCGACCACGTCCCTGACTACGTCTCCCATCCATATTTTTTCCTTCCCTCTCTTTTTTTTTCCAACAGTGATTTAATGAATAAATGCAATAAGGTGACTCAAAAGTAACCAAAATTGAGGGCATCAGATACACAAGTAAACATATATACACATAACACTCCACGTAGCAAGGAAATAGCTGATCAATTATGCAAGTACGGATCAAGTCAGGCACAAATGCATGTACACACATATACAAATTGACGTCATGTAGTAAGAGTGTACGAGCGAATCGAAAGAAAAGGTTATGTGTCGGTCCAGTCTTAGCTAAGGTAACCCCGTCCGGTCCATCGCATCACTTACTATTCACACCAGATATCCCTTAACCTCTTGTACTCATTCTAGTCAAACAAAGCCTGTTCACGTTCCCACAATACAAGTCTCAAATACTTAGCACTATCTTAACTCTGGAGTACTCGGGTACGAGAATCCGAAATAAGATAATTCACCTCTCGAGCTGGCCAGTCCCAAGAGTAAACCATCTACAATCGGAATTCCTCCCAGACGTACCTATCTATGGTCCTCAGATTCCACAAGAAAATTTAAGGCCTATAACGTTCACAACTCATAGCTTATGCTCGAACGAGCACTTAATCCTTCATACCTATTCACCACTCAGTCCAGGCTCACTCCGCGCAGAGACCACGCGAAGCAGGCTCTGATACCAACTGTGACAGCCCCACCTCCCCCTAAGGCGAACCAAAGGGTTTGGCGGACCGCCTGCCCAGCTCTCGCCGGGACTCAGTCGTTCACTCACACAAATCAGAAATAGAACCACAAGAGAAAAAAAAGAAAACGAGGATCCAAAACTTAAAACAAAACTTATATACATAGATATCTCAGAAGGAAGTACAACCGTCAAATATACAGAGGTTCTCAATCACCAGACAACCAGCCCGTGCCAAGCACTAGGGCGAGAACCATGACACAAGAAAACCAAGGGCTAGACCCAGCTAGTCTATACCGGCTCTCGTCCTTGCTCGCCTTCCCCTGTTAAGGAAAACAAACTAAAGGGGTGAGCTTTAAGCTCAGTGAGGTTCCGAACACATAGGCAACAAGAAGTTCAATGCACTCATTACATGTTACCAATAATTCAAATACAAAAGAAAGCGATAAACACCTTCATTAAAAGGATACGTGCTCACAAGGAGCCATTCGTTCATTCATTCGTTCATTCATTCTCCCTTCGTTCCCTTATACCTTCAATCATTTGAAAATGCATTTGTATATAAGTAAAACCCTCATTCATTCATTCGTTCATTCACCAGGCTCCACCAACCTCCACCAACCTACAAGGTAATACTCGAGTATACCAAAACGTTCACCCAGGTCCCTAATCGCCCGACCGAGTCCGCTTCTGGCTCGAGACGACCGGTAACAAGGGGCAATGGCCAGTTCAGCCAAAAGGCTTACATTCATGCACAAATAACATTTCAATCATTCAATCATTGAAAATTTCACAATCGTTTAGGCCGAGTGCGATAAAGTACACACTTGCCTAGAAAACTCGTTTTAACAATCATTGAAAGCATATAACATGTTATCAATCATTCATACCAGCCATAAAATCATGAAACATATCAAACAGGGAACACTCACCTATACACGCAAAATAATGTCCACTTCTCAATCACCAATGAAACCTAAAAGTAAACAAAGAACACATTACAATCCATCTAGCATGATTTGGATGAAATCAAGGATTACCCGACTACTCACGAGTAAACGTATAAAATGACTTTTAAAGTGTCAATAGAGCATATGGATCCGTGGACGGGAATTACTAGGGTTCATAAACCAACCGCGAAACCAAACTCAAAAAGGTTATGAAATTTCCGGCAGAAAACACTTTAACCAACGACAAATCAAAATCCAATAAGGTAAGCTAAGAAGTGTTGTTTCCGGAATCGTTTATGTAGCTCAAAATCAATAGACTCTATGCCTTGATGAAAATCATGAAAAGGTGGCAAAACTATCTCACTTTCACTCTTAAAACTTCACTTAAAAGTTATTCACTTGTGGCCGAGAGAACCCTAGGTCAACCTCTATATTTTGGTAAACAGTAAGTAAACATTTGGAATTGCAACCCAAAGAGGTATTAGGTTTTAGAATAGTAAAATGATCATTTTATTTGCCAAGCGGAAATATACAGGTTCAAATAGAAATTTAGCCCTCGGCCACCTTTTGAAAGAGCCGATAACATTTTCAGTAAATACGTCCAATTTGTCACAAAATACATTCGCAAAATTACTTTAACTTGCTCACATTACAAGAAGATAAACGGACGGCATGTCCTTTGTGTTTACCTATTTTCCAGCCATTAATGGCTTCATTATTTTCCTCAAAACAGTCCCAACATCTCATATAGAATAATCTCATGTCTAAAAGCCATGCACTAGGCTTAAAGTCATATAAATACAAAAATAAATACAAAAATCAAGCTAGAAACATTTCCGGATAAAAACAGTTTTTGACACCATATTGCGGTTTTGGCACCATTAGCGTTACGATTATCGGATGAAGGTGCAAGATACACCGTTTCGAAGCTAACAGATAGGGCTACAATGTTGAAGAAGGCCACTCAGTCCAGTTTGTAGGGAAACTAGGTCAAAATTGACATATATGAAACCAGAAACTCACAAACAGGTTGGCTAACCGCACAATTGTTAAACAGCAATAATTCAGGCTACCGAAGTCCGATTGAAGTGTATCTTATGGTGTTTTGAAGCTAAGACACAAACCTACATTTCTTATGAAGACCTCTATGGCCAAATCCTGCATTTTCATGATCAAAGATGGAAAACTACACCAAAACCAGAATTCTGGACGCGAAACAGGTTTCATGAACAGTCAAGGGTATTTCGGTCATTTCACATGCTACAGTGGTCGGATCAAGCTGAAATTTTCAGGCAACTATTTTATACTATTGGCTACAACTTTCATGTTTTGGCCAAAATCTAATTCGGTAAGGATCATGGTGAAAAGTCCCGGTCAGATTGGGTGAAAAGACAACCCTGTTCGCTGAACTCCTACTAGACCAGTTTGGGTATTTCCGTCTTACCTCAGGCTCCCGAGCTCGGATTCGGCTGAAAATTTACAGGCAACTAGAAAACATCATTTTCTAAAACTTTCATGTTTTGTGCTAAGGCTAATTCGGCTTCTAACCTGGTCGAACAGAAACGGGCAGAAAGGGGAAAAATGGAACCCTAATCTGGAAATTCATGCATTCATGTGCCAATTCTTCCATAAAATCACATCTATAACCAACATAAACCATTAATTTGACATTAGCAAGATCAAAGAAAGAATTCCCTAGTTACTCGCCTTGCAAGCTCAAGAAAGTAAGCAACTTAGCACCAATTTCTTCCAAACAACTCCACAACCAACCTCAATATCACCAAACTAAGAAGTTCTATGGAAAAATTTGAAGATTAAACGGTTGAATTGAAAGATTGGGCAAGATTGGAGCTTGAAAATTGAGAGAGTTTTCTTTCCTTTGTTCCTAGCAAGAAATTCGGCCAAGAGCTTCAAAATAAGAAGAATTTTGGGTCAATTTTGGTTTAAATGGTAAAGGCATGAATAGTGGTCAAAAGGTCAAAAAGGTAAGAATAAATCCTCAAGTGACACATGTCCTCTTCATTAATTGCTTGCCTAACTTTTTGTCTCTCTTACACAAATCCACTTGGCAACCCCTAAATATCTCATAACACCCGATAAACTAAACCCAGTATCCAAAACTTAACCGAACTGGCCGAATTTTTCCGAATTTTTCACACAAGCGGGTCCCACGTCCGATATACGCTCTTAATTTCTCAAAAACTAACCGATACTAGAAAAATCATTTAAAAACTATATTTACTCATAAAATTGATCTAGAAAAATTTTCTAATAAAGAAAATGCAGAAAACGTGCAATTAAGAAAAGTACGGGTCCTCACAAGGAACATGGTTAAACACTTTTAGATACACATGGTTGCAAATTTACAATTCAAAAGGGAATTGTTTGGTTAAAATACATTTAAAGTTTTCCAACCATCGAGGAGCTATACAAAAGAATACTAAAACTAGCTCAACTCATGCTTCAAACATCATAGTCTTCAAAAGGTGATTTCCTGTAAGGAAAACAATGATAACGAAACGGGGTGAGCAAGAAGCTCAATGAGGTACCAAAAATATAACAGTAGAAATCATGAGAAAATATTTACAGGACATATATCCGCATCAAGTAAAAGAAATGAACAAACATCACAATTTAAAGAATACAGGTGGCTCTCAGGAGCCAAATCCCCGTTACAATACTTGATCCAGCCTTGTTGACCCTCCGTCAACGTTCAAATAAAGGAACCAGTCCAGTAGATCACCACTTTAACGCCAAAATCCAGTTCACCAAACATACCCCTTACCTGTGACAGCCCCACCTCCCCCTAAGGCGAACCAGAGGGTTCGGCGGGCCGCCTGCCCAGCTCTCGCCGGGACTCAGTCGTTCACTACATTCCTTAAACAGATTACAAGATAAATCTTAAATATTACATCACATTCTCCAATAATTACATGTCATAAGTGAAGCGGAAACGATTTCCAACTATACATAAAATGATTCCACATCCAAACGGTACAAAATATAACAATTCCAACTAAGCCATCCAATCGCGTGAATAAGCACAACAAGTCCTTCCTTCACCTTGAGCCCTGTGGAGGGGAATAAAATATTTTTGGGGTGAGCTGGAAGCTCAGCGAGTAACCAGGAAAATCATTAAACAAATTTATTTCACAATGTTGCATTTCGATCATTTCGATGATGTCATGATTCAGAGATCAAATGTTCGTTTAGTGCTCTCGTGAGCCAGGGAAATCATCGCACTTGAACACCCAACGCTCAAATAGATCATTTAACATTAACATTAACATTAAGAGGGAGCCCCTTCTTGAGCTCCAGATAAACATGAACATGAACCATAAACAGAGTGGAGACGTTGGTGTCCAGCACAAGACTTTCCCAGAACTCATTGAAGCCAAATCATGTCATGAACTCACATGCAAGCACGCATGATATGCAATCGAGTACATAATGCAAGTAACATTTCACAAGTACTTTGGAAATAGTTTAGGGTCACTCACCTCCACGGCTCAGAAATCATCCAGCATATAACATTGCCTTGCTCAAATCCAAGTCTTAGATCACAAACTCAATGCAAACAAATCCCTTCAAAGTTCGGACAGCACTTCCCCTGAATTTGCTAACTTTTCCAGCCATCATGGCTTCATTATTTCCTCATCCAGTCCCAAAGGTACACACACAACAACAAGTTCATCCAATAGCCATTCAGCAAGCTCCAAGTAGTACTAGTACAAGTCAAGCTAGGGAAAAGTCCGGAAATGAAAGTTAAGCTCAAAACCAGAAAAACAGTTTTTGACGTCATTTTGCGGTAATGGCACCAAAGGCGCTAAGATTGTCGGATAAAGGTACAAGACCCACCGTTTCGAAGCTAAGAGACAGGGCTACAATATTACAGAATGTCACTCAACCCAGTTTCGAGTGTAACCAGGTCAAAAATGCAAGATACTATACCAGAATCATAAAAACAGATTCACATAACGCATTCTAGCGGAAACATCATAAAACAGGCTATCCAAGTCCAAATCTAGAAATTCCAAAATCAGCTGAAAGCTAAGAAACAGGGATACATTTCATCAGAAGACCTCAACAACCAATTCGGAAGCATTCTCAACCAAAATAACCCATTACAGACGCACTTCTCAATTTCGGGTAAAACCAGAACAGCAATAGTAATTTCGACTTTTCTCATTATACACTACTCCGATTGACCTGAAATTTTGTAGGCACCTCTAAAATGTCATTCCCTACAACTTTCATGTTTTAAGACAAGGCCAATTCGGCCTCTATCTATGAGCTAAAAATTCGGACAGAATGAAGAACATTGAAACCTAGTTTTCCACTTTTCCTTCCAAAACAGAATTGATTGTAATTAATCACTTTTCCACCTCCTAGAGTCATTAAACATCATTTCCAATCATCATACATGACCCCATAATCATATCCATATGAAAACAGAAAAATCCCCAAAAATTATAAAACTTCACCAATTCAACCAAAATCAAGATATAATCCATCAAACCATCTCTTTAGCCATCACAAGTCACTAATTTAGCATAATCAAGAACAAAGAAAGGATTGCTAGACATGAACCTTGAAATATCAAGAAAGTTGATGGCTTAGTCCTTTGCCTTCTCTAATCACTCCACCACTACCTTCAATCTTCCTAAACAAGTGACTTTTGTGGAGGAATTTGAAAGTTTAACGGTTGATTCACAAGATTGAGCAAGAAATGGAGTTGGAGTTGAAGGCTTTCTTCTTGTTTCTCCTCCTCAAAAATTCGGCCAAGAAGCTTGCAAAATGAAGAGATTTTTGGTCAATTTTAATTAAATGGTAAAGTTATGAATAGTAGTCAAACTCAAGACTAAATCTTATGGTGACACTTGTCACCTTTAGGTTTAAAACTTATCTTTTTGTCTCTCCAATACAAATATCTTAACACTTTGTAAAATAATATCACTTAATACAAAATTCAAACAAGTTGTCAAAAATATAATGCATTTACCGCACTAGCGGGTCCCACGTCCAAAATACGCTCTTAATTTCTCAAAAACTAACCGATACCAGAAAAATCATTTTAAAACTATCTTTGCTCATAAACTTTATCTGGGGAATTTTTCTAATAAAGAAAATGTAGAAAAGGCGGGCGATTAAATAAAATAAACCCTAGAAAATTAGAAAATTTTCGGGTTCTCACACTCATTCTTTTCGGGGCGTCACATTACCGGGCCCGAACGCCAAACAGGAAGAGGAATGGTAATACTCGAGTATACCGGAATCAAGAGTCTCAATACCCAAAGATTTCCCCAGGAACAGGCACCCATGGATTGTCAATTATCTCGACCAAGCCCTCGCGGGCTTGATTTAATTAACTCCCCATGAGGTTGAGCTCAGGTTTAACAGGAAGGTCGTTGGATACTCTTCCAAACAATATCATAACAAGTGCAAGTAACAAGTTCAAGTACATAACAAGTACAAGTAATAGATTCCAGTTTGTTCAGTACAGGCAAGAGAACGAGTGTGATAAAGTACACCCTCGTCTCATACAAGATAAACAGTCAGGAAAGACATTCAACTAGCAATTTGCAAGTACAGGAAACCAGTTTAGCAATAATTCAGGGGAGTGGTACACTCACCTGATCAAACAAGGATAATTTCAAAAGTTTCCTTCCCAAGTGTGGCTTTACTCGCCGGCACCTCCTAGAACAATCAAGGCAAACACTTAAGACTGGACTCCAAAACCTAATAAGTGAAATTCGCAAGTAAAACTCGATTACAAGTCAGGTGCCTATCCAAATGAACCATTAATGTAAAGCGAAGAGGTGACTTTGGAGTGAAAAGATAATGATTAGTCCTAAAGGCATGAACAACCTCAAAACCCTACCTACAATGACTGACCAACTTCAAATTTGAAGTAGAAAATGAAAGTAAGATCGATACTAGGAAAACAGGATTTTCCAGTTTCGCGCAACCCTATATGAAAAATCATATCTCAAGTTTTGTAAGTCAAAAATTAGTAAAAGTTATACCGTTGGAAAATACATTCAAAGGGCTATAACTTTCCAGAAAATACCCTCATAAGATTCAGAACGCAAGTCAGTCAAATTCAAGCCTCAAGTTGCTACTTTATCCAGTGAAAGACAGAATAGGTACAATATTTCAGTCAAATTTGAAAAATCACCATAAATGGTACAGACATAAACAGGGTCTGAAATTTACACGGTTTATAACGCTTTGAATCTAGTTTAAAATTCCGCAAACGGAATTCAATTCCGACATTCCTACATCAAGATATAGTAAATTTTCTGAGACTGTACAGAAGCTCCACGAAAATTTTGACAGCATTTCCCTTGTCTTTCTTTACTTTCCAACCAAACCTCAACACCCACAAATCACAAGCTATCAAACACCTTTAATTAGCGCTACAAGAAGGCTCGAATATGAGTCATAAACCGAATCCACATATCACTAGAGTAAAATCATAAGGAACGTATAAGTGCAAAATCAAACTAGGACATATGCGAAAACGAAGTTTGGGTTGGAAATCAAAAGGCAGGTTTGCTATTGCTTAGCGGAATTAACGTAACTGAAGCCATCCTTGTCGGATTGAGGTGTAATTTACACCATTTCGAAGCTAAGGAAAATTTATACAATGTTGAAGAAGGCCACTCAATCCAGTTTGTAGTGCAACTGGGTCAAAATGTCAATGTACCAAACCAGAACTGCATAAACAGGTTAACAAATCGCATTCTGGTTAAATAACCATAATTCAGGCTACCTAAGTCCAATTCAAGTGATTCCAAATCCATCCGAAAGCTAAGATACCAAGCTATATTTCTTAAGAAGACATCAACAACCAAATCAGTCGTATTCCCAATCAAATCAACCAATTACCAAAGCCGAATTTCAGTTTCGGACAGAAACAGGACAGCAGGGGTATTTCAGTCCTTTCGCAGGCTACATTGCTCCGATTGAGCTGAAATTTTGCAGGCAACTATAAAATACCATCCTATACAACTTTCATGTTTTAACCCAAGGCTAATTTGGCCTCTAACGAGGATAAACAGTACCAGGCGAAATGGGGTTAAATGAAACCCTAACTTCCGAAATTTCCTTTCAATGCGGAAATTTTCCGTAAATAGCCACAACTTACACCCTCTAGCTTCATTTTAGATCATTTCCAACCATCATCCAAGGCCACACCATAATAATCATATGAAAACAGAAAAATCATCATTAAATAGAAAAATGCACCAAATTCCACCAAAAGTCATGAAACAACACCTTAATCCATTACTTCATCTCACATAAGTCAATAATCAAACATTATTGAGAAGAAGGAAAGGTCCCTTAGTTACTCGCCTTCACAACCCAAGAAAAGGAACAACTTAGCACCTTAATCCTCCAAACCACTTCACTAATCACCCTACAACCACTCACTTAAGGGTTTTTATGGAGCAAATACAAGATTAAACGGTAGGAATTAAAGATTGAACAAGATTTGAGGTAGAAATTTGGAGAGGATTTCCTTTCTTTTTCCTTGGAGGAGTTCGGCCACAAGAAGCTTGGAAATGAAGAGATTTTTGGTCAATTTTTGGTTTATTTGATAAAATGGTAAAAGAGTGAATAGTGGTCAAAAAGTAAGACTTAATCTCCAAGTGACACTTGTCACTTTCACTTAATATATGGTTATCCTTTTGTCCCTCTCACACCAATTCATCTAGTAACCTCTAGTTATCTCTTAACACCTGCTAAATGAATCCCGGTATACGAAACTTAACCTAACTGGCCGAATTTTACCGAACTTTCCGCACTAGTGGGTCCCACGCCCAGTATACACTTCTAAAATCTCATGAACTAACTTATACTAGAAAAATGAGTTAAAACCCTATTTACTCATAAAATGAGTTAGAAAATTTCCTAATAAAGAAATTACAGAAAAATGTGTGATTAAATACAATAAAACCCTAGAAAATACGAAAATTTACGGGTTCTCACAAGTAATTTCATCAATAATAGAGGCATCATATGGACCTTCATTAACAATAAACCACAACTCAATATCAATAGACTGTAAGAAAATAATCATCCTCTCCTTCCAACTCATATAATTTGATCCATTGAACATTGGGGGTCTAGTGACGGATTGTCCTTCAAAAGACATGGCATTGTTAGTTGTCATTTTCACTCCAAAGCCGATTGAGCTTAATCTCTAGGAGACCAAGCTCTGATACCAATTGTAAGGATCGAAAACAACCTAAGAAGGGGGTGAATTAGGTAGTTTAAAAACTAGCCAAGATATGAGTCACTTTTGAGAGCTTGCCCTCTTTTTCTAAAGGACCACACAATGGAGCAATTGATGAATAAGCACAAGTGCTTGGGAGTAGAAGAGATAGACAATTTATATTGCAAGACAGTAAGTAAAAGGATATAATAGCAAACCAAGTTTCAAACTCCACTTGAGTTTGCATACCACTTTATATAGCAAGCTTCTTCAAGTTGATCAACTTACAACCAAACTCTTGTGTACAAAGGAAGGATCACTTCCTCCTCGCCCCAAGCCGTACTTGGTCAAGAAAGGAAGTTTTATTATCACTCGGATAACCCTCACAAAGCTACACTATTGAAGAAATAGAAGCACACTTGAAAAGCTTATTGAAATTTCCACAACTAAGAGTACAAATCTTCTTTAAAGAGTATTCTCACACTTGAATCACTCAAGATCTGATGTAGTCTCAATGTGCGAAAGTTATTTGAAGTGGTTGACTTTTTTCTTTTTATAAGGGACCAAAAAATTCTTCAATTAATGCTAAAAATGGATAGAAGACAGCTGAAGAGTCAACTAGCCGTTGGTGGTGTCGGACGTCCGGTAGGCTAGTTTTCTGCGTCCGAACGCAGGCAGTGAGTTCAAGAAGTTTTCTTGAAATGTTTAGGACATCCAGTACCTCCAGAATATACATCCAAAGGTATGATGTACAACTGGAAATTTTCCTTCAGTTCGTTCGGACGTCCGGTGCCTCCAATGTTTTGCATCCGAAGTGTCGCAATGTTTATCAGACGGCCGGTACTCAGGTGTTGTACATCCGATCGAGGTCAATTAGCTTAGAGGACTTGGCTCATCATCTTTGGACGTCCGAGAGTGGGTTCTTCATGCGTCCGAAGTTACTCAATAGTTGTCGGACGGCCGATGCAATTTTTATGTGCATCCGACAGCTATTTCAGCATATGTTAGCCTTTGAACCTGTTCTGCTCCAATTCTGGAAAGATCTAATCAGAGAATATTAGTAACATCCATTTTTTGTAGTCATCAAAAGTTACGGATTAAGATAAACAGGTACATCCTGGAGGAAATAAAATGTACCAAAACTTGAAGAACTTGTATTGGTGGGAGAACATGAAGAAGGAAATTGCTCAGTTCGTCGAGATTTGTTTGATTTGCCAGCAGGTTAAAGGTGAGCATCAGAAACCATCTGGCCTATTGCAACCTTTAGAGATACCCGAGTGGAAGTGGGAAAACATCACCATGAATTTTGTATCTGGATTGCCAAGGACGCAGAGAGGTCACGACGCCGTTTGGGTGATAGTAGATAGATTGACCAAATTTGCTCATTTTCAGCCAATTAGTATGAAGTACTCACTGGAGAAGCTAGCTAAGTTGTACTTGGATGAGATTATAAGGCTACACGGAATACCAGTAAGTATTGTATTTGATCGAGAGGCTCGATTTATTTCTCGATTCTGGCAAAAGATGCAAGAAATGTTAGGAATCAAGTTGAATTTTAGCACTACTTACCATCCCCAAACTGATGGACAGTCGAAAAGGACAATTCAGACCCTTGAGAACATATTGAGAACCTGTATTTTGGATTTTGAAGAAAGCTGGAGTAAATACTTGACATTGGTGGAGTTTGCTTATAATAATAGTTTCCATTCATCCATTCAAATGGCTCCGTATGAAGCTCTTTAGGGCGGGAAGTGTAGATCTCCGATTTGTTGGGATGAAGTAGGTGAAAGAAAGATCTTAGACCCAACTGCAGTACCATGGATTGAAGAAGTACGAGAAAAAGTGAAGTTAATACGTCAAAGGATTCAGACAGCTCAGAGCCATGAAAAAGAGTTATGCAGACAATAGAAGGAAGGATTTGGAGTTTTCGATTGGAGATCAAGTTTTCCTTAAGATCACACCTCTGAAAGCAAGTCTGATGGCAGGAAAAGGAAAGAAGTTGCAACCAAGATTCGTAAGGATTTATAAGATTCTCCAACGTGTGGGAAACGTGGCATATAAGTTGGAACCGCCACCAAGTTTAACTCGAATTCATAACATTTTTCATGTGTCTATACTCAAGAAATATTATCCAGACCCGTCTCATGTACTGCAACCGAAAAATATTGAGATTGACGAGACACTGACTTATGAGGAGAGACCGATGAAGCTTTTGGGATCGTAAGGTGAAGGAACTAAGGAATAAGCGAATCCCTTTGGTAAACGTCCTATGGAGGAATCACGGAGTAGAGGAAGCCACTTGGGAAGTAGAGGATGAAATTCGAAAGAAGTTCCCAGATCTATTTCCAGATCAATGTATGAATTTTGTGGACGAAATTCTCTTAAGGGGGAGAGGATGAGAGGACTCATGTTTTATTCTTAATTTAGTCATTTTCAAAATTATTTGCCCTAGTGTTACTTAATTATTCTAGTATTGCATGAATTGCCCTTAAATTTCATTTTTTCGGGCGCGCGTCGAAAGTTTATCTAAAGTCGTGCCGGTTCGATTAATTGGTGAATTGAGGAATTTGTATTAGACTCGTAAGTATGATTAATTAAAGTGTTAGAGAAATTTCCTTGGAGGATTAGTGTATGAGTGTATCAAACAAGAGAGAAAAGTGATAGTACAAAACCCTATTACGACACTATTGAAAGTTGACTTTTGGCAAAGCTTAATAGCTACTTTTCCCTCCCATCCTCCAACACAAGACTCACACTCAACACTCTCGTCTCTCTCTCTTCCATTCAGCCAAGACAAGAAAAGGAAAGGGAAGAAAGAAACTTCATCTCCTAGCTTCGATTTCACTTGCAAATCATCATCCAACTTCATAGATTATTGGGATTTCATTCTATCTTGGAGAAAGAAACAATCTTGTGGAATTTCTTGGAGGAATTTTGGTGAAAAAATTTGATTTTCATTTAGGGTTTAAAGGGTAATCATGTGACAGCCCCACCTCCCCCTAAGGCGAACCAGAAGGTTCGGCGGACCGCCTGCCCAGCTCTCGTCGGGACTCAGTCGAACCTCAATCAAATCCGAAATAAAACCACAAGATCAAATGAAATACCAATCCAAAACTTAAAGCGAAACTTATATACATTTCTATCTCAAAAGGAAGTACAAATATCGAATATACAAAGGTTCTCAATTCTATCTCACTAGGGCGAGAACCATTACAAAACACAAAACTAGGCTAGGCTAACCTACACTGGGCTCTCGTCCTTGCTCGCATCCCCTTGTTAAGGAAAACAAAACTAAAAGGGGTGAGCTAAAAGCTCAGTGAGGTTCCGAACACATATTCAACAACAAAGCCAATACATTAACCATCGATAATCAATAATTCAAGAAACATTTACAATGGAAAGCGATAATAACACATACATTAAAAGGATACGGGCTCACAGGGAGCCATTTGTTCGTTCGTTTGTTCGTTCGTTCTCCTGTCATTCCCCTTATTCCTCCAATCATTTGAAAATGTATTTTTGTAAGTAAACCCCTCGTTCGATCGTTCATTTCATTCACCCCCACCTGGACGTTGGCCAGGCTCCACCAACCTACAAGGTAATACTCGAGTATACCAACGTTCACACCCAGGGTCACCATATCGCCCGACCGAGTCCGCTTCTGGCTCGACTCGATCGGTAACGAATGGCAGGGCCCAGTTCAGCCAAAAGGCTTACATCATGCACAACTAATGTATCAATCATTAAATCATTGAAAATTTCACGTTTCATTTAGGTCGTGCGCGATAAAGTACACGCTCACCTAGAAAATTCGTTTTGGAAATCATTGGAAACACTTAACACATTATCAAACAATAACAAAAAGTCATGAAGTCAAGGAGAATATAACAAATAAGGAACACTCACCTATTTAAGCAAAATAATGTCCAAAGTATCCTCCCGGATAACACTCTCAATCGCCAAGAAACCCTAAAATAGCCAAGAGAAAATATTACAGTTAAACCCCTCTAAAGTTTAAGGGAACCCAAGAAAATCCGAATAACGACTAGTACAAAATATAAGTATAGTTTTGGAAGTGAAAAGAGTACATTTAAACCAAAGGCTATGAGTAAAATATTTGTAAAACTTATGCTTGCTCGTAAAACTTTGAAATCTCCATTTAAGTCGAAGTGACAAAGAAAACGTACTCCGAGCAGTCATTATTTTATTTCTCAAGGGTATAAGTTCAGCCAAGTCCTTACTTATATACCTTGGTAAAAGAAGGTGCAAACATCCTAGATGGTTCAAGTGATATTCACTCTTAACCCTTACTCAAGTTGCAAGTATAGTTCTCTAGTTCTCGAGCATAAATCTCGGCAGCACGCCCTTTGTGTTTACCTAATTTTTCAGCCATTTATGGCTTCATTATTTTCCTCAGCCAATCCCAAAGTTATACAAAATATAAATTCATCACAATAGCCATTCAATAGGCTCAAAGTCATATGAGTACAAAATCAAGTTAACAACATGTGCGGAAATGAGCTTTAGTAAAAGACAGATTTGATAGGGTTTTGCGGAATGGACACATCCGAGGCTACGCTTATCAGATTGGTGTAAAACTTATATCTTTTCGAAGCTAAGACAGATAGATACAACTTTGATGAAGGCTACTCAGTCCAGTTTACAATGTATCTAGGTCAAATTTACCAAAATAACCCCAGATTTTCCAGTTCAGTGTACTGCAGCAGTCCTGACTTATTCAGTCATATCTCAACACCTACAACTCCAATACAAGTTATTCCAAAGCCATTTGAAAGCTAAGATATAAGACTATAAGTCTTAAGAAGACATCGACAACCAAATCAGTAGTATTCTTGGTCAAAACATCCAATTACAGAAGCTGATTATCAGTTTCGGATAAATACAGGGAAGCAGGGGTATTTCAGTCTTTTCTTAGGTTACGTTACTCTGATTGAGCTGAAATTTTGTAGGCACCTATAAATCATCATTCTATACAACTTTCATGTTTTACGTGAAGTCTAATTCGGCCTCTATCATGATGAAACAAAAACGGGCAGAATGGTGTTTTGTGAGAATTTAAACCTGGAATTAGAACTTTGTTGCTAGAATTTCATGTTTGTTAGGTTTAAATCATCAAAACCTCCAACTAGCAACTTCATAACATCAATTAAAGGATATATGATCATAATCAAAGCTCAAAATGAAACCCTAGCTAATCATCCCCCCAACTCCAACAAAACTCACTAATTAACCGTTGTAACTCAAAATTAAAAGCTTCTAGCCATATTTAACCAAAATTGGGAAAAAGAAAAGGGTGAAAAGCCATGATACCTTCCTAGGATGCTTGTAGGAGAAGACCACAACCTTTCCTTCAAAATCTTGCCATACAAAGCTCTAATCTTCCCTAAAGAGTAGTTTTGGTGAAGTGATTCACAAGATTTATGGTTGGAGTTTAAGATTAGGCAAGAAATTTAGTTGATGAAGATGAAGTTTCTCCCCCCTTTTTCGCTCTCTATTTTCGGCCAAGGTGGTGAAGAAATGGAGAAGATTTGGTTAAATTCTTGTTTTATGATGGTTGATACAAATTAGTCAAAGCTCCTTCCAATAAGGGCTTGACATGTGTCCTTTCTAGAGTTTTCTTCCTTCTTCCTTTGGCCCACCATGGTGACTCATGTATAAGATATTTTGAGGGTTAATTAGTCAAAATAAAATGAGGCGATTAAAGAAATAAAGTAGAGTTTAATCGGTGTACTCACTCGGTAACGAACGGTACACGTCAGTTCTAACCGTTTTCCTTAAATTACACGTACTAGGGTTTTTACTTCCTATTCACTAACTTTATATCATAGCTTCTAATCACATATTATTTCTCACCTAAAATTCACTCTTAAGCACCAAATTTGATCCTTACTCCATACCGGATAATTACACTACGGGTACACGAAAAACCCTATTTCACTTCGAATTGAAATCGGAAAGGAAAACCCTAATTTCCTATTATCATTGGCACTTTTTCTAGGGTGATTGAGTAGTAAGATGGTATAGAATAGCATTTTCCAAATAATTTTCAAATAAAAGGAAATTTTCAAGAAATATATAAGGAATTTGCAAGTCCTCACAAATTGTGAGAACCCGTAATTTGCATTTTCTAGGTTTTCGCATTTTTCATGGCTTGTTTTCTGCACTTTCTGTATCCGAAAAATTTTCTAGATAAATTTTATGAGCAAGTATAGTTTTTAGATAATTTTTCTAGTATTGGAGAGTTTTTAGAAAATTAAGAATATATATTGGACGTGGGACCCACTAGTGCGAAAAGTTCGGAAAAATTCGGCCAATAAGGTTAAGTTTCGGATACTGTGTAAAATTTATCGGGTGTTAAGAGATAAGTAGAGAGTGAGATTGATTGATGTGAGAGGAAAAAGAAAGATAAGATTGCATTAATGTAGGTGACAAGTGTCACCACTACATTGGTTTTGACTTAAGAGTTACTATTCACTATTTTGACTTTTGACCAAAAATTGGTTAAATATCACAAAAATGCACAAAAAATTACCATTTCTTACCTCTTGTTGGCCGAACCTCTTGTGCAAGGAAGGAAGAAGAAACTCTTCAAGTTCTAGCTACTACTTGGTGCAAATCACCCAAAAACATTTGCTTACATCCATTTCTACTCCATAAAAATCTTTCTAGTTGGTGATAGAGGTTGTTTGGTGAAGTTTTCTTGAAGAGCTAGGGTGGTCTACAACTCCTCTTCTCTTATTTCTTAGGTAAGTGATGATTAAACATTCTACTACACTTATTGATGCTTATATGGTGCTTAATGGGACCTAAAGTGATGGATTATGTGACTTGTTTCTTGATTTGAAGTGTTTTGGTGAAGTTTTCAATTTTATGATGAATTTTCTGGTTTCATATGATCTTGATGGTGTGGTTGTTTTTGATGGTTGGTAATAAGGGGCTTTAGCTCTAGTAGGTGCATATGATAGGAAATTGCAATCAATTTTGAATTTGGAAGAATTTCTGGAAAATTAGGGTTCTTGGTTGAACATTCTGTCCGAAATTTTAGGTCATAGATAGAGGCCGAATTGGACTTTTCTCAAAACATGAAAGTTGTAGGTATTGATGAGTTTGAAGTGCCTCCAAAATTTCAGGGCATTTGGAGTAGTGTATAGTGAGTTATGTCGTTTTTACTGTTGCTGTTCTGGGTGAACAGAATGTGCGAACTGCGATAGTAATTGTCTATTTTGACTGGCATTGGTTTGGATTTTGAAGTTGGTGTCTTCTGATGAAATGTAGATAGATGTCTTAGCTAGCTTATGCCTTTGGACTTTCTGCATTTGGACTTGTATAGACTGAGTTGTGTTCATTACAGGTTTGTGTGTTTTGCAAACCTGTTTTGGTAATTCTGGTTTAGTATTTGGCACATTTGACTTAGTTGTGCTAGGATTTGGACTGAGAGGCCTTCTACATTGTTGTAGCCCTGTCTTTTAGCTTCGAGATGGTGGGTCTTACGCCCTCATCCGATAAGCGTAACGCATTTTGTGCCATTACCGCATACGGAGGCCAAACCTGTTTTTGTTGATTGATCAAATGAGTTATATTTTCTGATTTTCTGGTTTGCTATTATGCTTATATATGTATATGAAACCCTATTGGGGTTGTGATTGGCATGGCTTTATGATTCGTTATCGAGTCTCATTGTACTTGTTTGCATGTTTTAAGGCTTACTCTTATTCCGGTCATTTCCTAGCTAACTTTTGTACTTGTATTGCTTTGAGCCTAGTGAACGGCTTTTGGGAAATGAGATGACTTTTGTGTGAGGTTTTGGGACTGATTTGAGGAAATCATGAAGCCTTAATGGCTGGAAAAGTAAGAAATTTAGGGGAAATGCTGTCCGATTTTCTAGGCCGTTTGGTTCTTTAAGTTGGATTTGCCTTTTGATGGAAATGAAGGGCTTTTGGGTTGTTGACCCTAGGTCTTCATGTTATCTTTTGTTTCCAAGAAAATCATGTTTTTGCACCCTTGCATTAGTATTTTTGGGCAAGGCGTACGACGTGTAGTCGAGCCTCACTTGTGCATTCCGTTTACTCGATTTTGGATATGAAACCTTCAATTGGTTTATTTTGATTATTTTAGGGTTTCTTGGCGATTAAGGCCAATCTGAAGTAAAAACTTTTGAAGTTGAGCCGGTGAGTGTACCACTCCCCTCCATTGCTATTTAACTTGATTTCTGCTCTGCAATCTGTTTATTTGTTCGAGACGAGGGTGTACTTTATCACACTCGTTCTCTAGTCTGTTCATATGCCAATTTACTATGCAAAATTTGAATCTGTTATCTGTGTCTGCATCTGTTCGGATTTCTATGACCTATGAGCTCAATCCTGTGGCTAAGTTATTCGAGTCGGGCCGGCAAGGGCCTGGACGATTAGATAACGAACCACGGTAGTCTGTTCGGGGATTTTGGGTATTGAGACCCTTGATTCCGGGTATACTCGAGTATTACCATTTTGTTCGTTTGAGGTGAGCGGGCCCGGTAAAGGGGTGTTTGGTGGACGGAATTCGGTGATAAGAGGGGTCTACAGACGCATTGCTCCTATATACGTTGACGGAGAGTCAACCGGTTTGGATCAAGTATTGCGCTGGAAATTTGGCTCCTGAGAGCCACCCGTATCCTTCTTATTTGAATCATTGGTTCCTTTGCTTTACATCTGACATGTGTATCTGATTTGTTAAATGTGAAATGCCATGATTTTAATGCTATCTGTTTGGTACCTCATTGAGCGCAAGCTCACCCCTTTCCGTTCCTTTTGTTTTCCTTACAGGAAAATAAACCCTTTTGGTCTGGATTTGACAAATGGCTGCCAAATTGAGCTAGTTGAACATATCTTTTGTATAGCTCATGTATTAAAACCCTAAGTGTACTTTTGGGTCGTTTTCTCTTTTGATTTGGCAAACCGTGTGTATATATTAACTTTTAAAAACTTTTGTATGTCATTTTGATTTGTAAACGCTAAAGTTCAGATGTGAATGTTTGTTGGCTATTTCGGTTGGGTTCTGACGGGTCGGTCACTATTCATGGCCGACTTCGGATTTCATTTTTTTTAAATTTTGAGTTATTTTACCATTTTGACTCGTTTACGCTCGTTCGTAAGTTCCGGATCGCTATAGATAGTTCTAGTCTGCATCGTGAGTCCTGGCGAGAGCTGGGCAGGCAGTCCGCTCACCCCTTTGGTTCGCCTTAGGGGAAAGTGGGGCTGTTACACAAATCACTTCATCTCTTTAATCCTTCCATTTCTCCAAAGTTTAGCGGTTGGTTTTCATGGGTTTGAAACCCTAATCGTGTTTATAGGTTAGCGGGCTTGAGGAACTTTATTTCTCGCTTTTAATCCTAAGTTAGCTATCTTGATGAGGCCTTTAGATAGCTAACTTGAGGCTTTAATGTTTGATTGTGGTTGTTTATGTGATATATAGTTTGATTATGGTTAGAAAGTGGGGAGAAAGTTGAAAAAATTGGGAAAGGCAAGTTGTCCGAAATTATGTTCATGTTGTTCTGTTTTCATTTCGAAATTTTGATGTTTGGTTTGCTATTAAATTGATGGATATATGTTGTATTATGTGTATAGAAAGTGCCTTTGAAAAATTGTGTCGAATGGTTGCACAAAACTTGAGTTTTGGGAAAAATTTCAAATCTGGAAATTGCTGGCAGGGTAACCGGACAGTGGTTCTTTGTCTAAACATAACTTTTTGTGCAAACGTTGAAATTGAATGCCGTTAGTGGCATTCAAAACTAGACATTCAGAGCTTTCCAACGGTATAAAATTTCCCTGCTAGTTCATTTTGAGCAAATCGTTGTGAATCGGCAAAGCTTTCCAAACCGTTAGATATGGTTTGATTTCAAAACTGCGACAAAGCTGGAAATTGGAAAATTTTCTCTTCCTTGTTGATCGAATGGCCAAGTCTGTTTTGGGATGTTATATTTCAAAAATTTTAGTATCATTTAACCATTAATTACACATTAAATGTTTCTGGAATCTTGGTTTAAAAAATGGAGCAAATTGGGGCTGATTTCGTGAGACAAAACTTTTGAAAAAGAAAGAGAGATAGGATAGGCAGATTAGCTTTGAGAAATTTCACAAACTTTGGTTGTTTCATTAACTGCCTTTCTGTACGATTTCTTGCCTAAATTTTGATAGAGAGGTAGTCCGCATATGAAAGTTTAAGTGAACCAAATTTGGCGTAATTTCAATACCATTTCGATACCCAAATGATGCCCCGAAGATTGCTCTTCAAATTTGGAAATTCACTGATCAGGTCGTGAAAATCAACCGACTTCAAACTGTTATATCTTGTTGCTCAAAACTCTGAATTTAGTTCCGCTCATTGTGTTTGAAACTTTGTTTGGAACTCTTATTGTATTGTAAATTTTGGAGACTGATTCACTTCCTATGAATTTTACCGAATTTCCAAACATCGCTGAAAACCAAGACTGGTTCTGTCTTGTCTTCATGAATCCGCAACTTTGAGCTGAAATTTGAATACTTTCTGGCTGGAATCTTGAAAAAGTGTCTTCTGGGAACTTTTAGTACTTTGGATCTAGTTTCCAACAGTATAAAGTTTTCCATTTTTGGGTATACCAAACTCAAGATCTAATTTTACCAAATTTGTCGTGCAAAGCTGAAATTCTTGATTTCTTAAGAAATGAGTTTTTTGAGAACTTTTCACTTTCCTTCGAGATTGATAGTCCATTTTTAAACCCGATTTCATGGAGGATGCAAGTTTCTCTTGTAACCTTAAATTCTCACTTTTAAATTTCGATTTTCGAGAGATGAAAACTCTTTTAAGACATTGTCTTAATTTTAAGCAAGTGTACATTATTCCTTGATTGATAAGGGGTTGTGAATGTATGAAAATGATTGTTGGTCGTTTTTCTTCAGGCGCTCAAGAGGGTCTTGAGGAGAATTTCGGAGCGAATCACTAAAAACTTTCTTTACTCACTTGTTTTGAATTGGTGAGTGTCAAGTGCATGAAGAGTTGCTAAATGCTTAAATTGTTCCTCATTAATTGAGTATTTTGGAATTGTCGAGACGAGTGTGTACTTTATCGCACTCGTTCTCTTTTACGGGAATTATAATTGAATTGTGTGAAGTGAATTTGCTAAGTGAATTAAGTGAAGTGTTACAATAGTGAGTTATACTTATGTTTGGATTAATGTCGATTGGAGTGAATCTCATCAACTTCTACTTATAATAGTGGGGGACGCCCAAACTCATTGGCCAACCTTGCAACTCGAGTCGGCATGAATTTGATCGTGAAGTTTGGTGAGCCATAAGAAAATCATAAGCTTGATCTATTTGAGAGATCTCGCTTGGCATACTCGAGCAATATCGCCATATATAAAAGAAGTGTGGGCCCGGAACAGGGGGTGTAACGGTGAACAGGAGTGTGTGTGACAGCCCCACCTCCCCTTAAGGCGAACCAAAGGGTTCGGCTGACCGCCTGCCCAACTCTCACCGGGACTCAGTCGTTCACTCACACAAATCAGAAATAGATCCACAAGAAAGAACAAAACGAGGATCCAAACCTTAAAACAAAACTTATATACATTGCTATCTCCGAAAGTAGTACAATTGACGAGAATACAAAAGTTCTCATGTCACCATACAACCAGCCCGTGCCAAGCACTAGGGCGAGAACCAAAAAAAAACCAAAACTAGACCCAGTCAGTCAGTACAGAGTTCTAGCCCTTGCTCGCCTTCCCCTGTTAAGGAAAACAAAACTAAAGGGATGAGCTAAAAGCTCAGTGAGGTTCCGAACATGGAATCAAGTCATAAATCAAACGATAAGTCAAGAAACATTTACAACATTTACAATAGTCACACATGAAAAGGATACGTTCGTTCATTCATTCGTTCATTCGTTCGTTCTCCTGTCATTCCCCTTATTCCTTCATTCGTTTGAAAATGCATTGTTCTTTTATCAATAAAACCCTCGTTCGTTCGTTCGTTCGTTCATTTCATTCAACCCTTCCTGGGCATTGGCCAGGCTCCACCAACCTCCACCAACCTACAAGGTAATACTCGAGTATACCAAACGTTCACCCAGGTCACCATATCGCCCGATCGAGTCCGCTTCTGCCTCGAGTCGATCGGTAACAAGGGGCAGTGGTCAGTTCAGCCAAAAGGCTTACATTCACGCACAAGTAACATTTCAATCGTTCAATCATTGAAAATTTGACAATCATTTAGACTGAGTGCGGTAAAGTACACACTCGCATAGAAAACTCGTTTTGGCTAATCATTGAAAGCGTTTAACATGTTATCAGTCATATATACAAGCCATATAATCAAGAAACATAACAAACAAGGAACACTCACCGAATTATGCAAAACAACGTCCAAAATGTCCTATCGAATCTTACCCTCGGTCACCGAGAAAACCTATGATTCAACGAGAAAGAATATTACAATTCATCTAGCAAAAAAAGTAAGTGGAATCAAGGAACTCAACTAGTTACGAGTAAAACGGATAAAGGTGACTTTAAAGTGAAAATAAAGCCATTTGGATCTGTGGACGGAAACAACTAGGGTGTCCTAAACCAAACTCAAAGGGTTATAACAGTTCCAATGGAAACACTTGAATCAAAGTGAAGTCGGAATCCAACCAGATAGGCTCAGAAATATTATTTTTCGGAATCGTTTATGTGGTTCAAAATCAATATACATTCAAGTAGGTATTATGGCCTACATGTCTTGACTGAGAAAACCTTAGGTCATACCTCTATATTTTGGTATGAAGTAGTAAATAAACATTTGAAGGTTCAAATGGAAAAAGTATCATGTTTTAAGAAGGAAAATGGTCATAGTATTTGCCAAACGAAAATATACAAGTTCAAATAGAAGCTTAGCCCTTGAGCGAAAATTTGGGCAGCACGCCCTTTATATTTTCCTATTTCCAGCCATTTATGGCTTCATTATTTTTCTTATTCAAACCCAAAGGTACACACCCAACAAGTTAATTTCAATAGCCGTTCAGTAAGCTCCAAGTAGTACAAGTACAATTCAAGCTAGGGAAAAGTCCGGAAATGAAAGTTAAGCTCTAAACCATAAAAACAGTTTTTGACATTATTTTACGGTTTTGGCACCATTGGCACTACGATTATCATATGGAGGTGCAAGATACACCGTTTCGAAGCTAAGAGATTGTACTACAATTTTGAAGAAGGCTACTCAGTCCAGTTTCGAGTGCAATCAGGTCAAAAAGTCAATATACGAAACCAGAACCGTAAAAACAGGTTCACCAACCGCATTCTGGTTCAAACATCATAAGTCAGGCTACCTAAGTCCAAATCAAGTGATTCCAAAGCCATACGAAAGCTAAGATACAAGGTTAAAATTATTCAGAAGAAATCAACAACCAAATCAGAAGTATTCCCAGTCAAAGTAGCCAAGCACAGAAGCAATTCTCAAGTTCGGGTAGAAACAGGGCAGCAGGGGTATTTCAGTCTTTTCACAAGTTACGTTGCTCCAATTGACCTGAAATTTTGTAGGAATC
Source organism: Coffea arabica (assembly GCF_036785885.1). Classification (NCBI taxonomy): domain Eukaryota; kingdom Viridiplantae; phylum Streptophyta; class Magnoliopsida; order Gentianales; family Rubiaceae; genus Coffea; species Coffea arabica. The sequence continues at coordinate 25,962,790 of NC_092318.1, forward strand.
TCTAACATTTCATTCCCTAAAATTTTCATGTTTTAACCCAAGGCTAATTCAGCCTCTAACTATGATGAACAGTGCCAGGCAGAATTGGGGAAAATGAAACCCTAATCTGGAAATTTTTGCTTCAAACCAGAAATTTTCCACTAATCATTACAATTCTCATACCAAAGCTTCATTCTAACCCATACTAGACCATCATACATGATCAAACAATATTAATCATATGAAAACAGAAAAATTCCCAATAAATAGAAAACTTAGACAACACAACCATAATTCATGAAATACTCCACCAAATTGCATCTTTAACTACCAACCTCTACTAAGTTCACATCAAAACCAACAAAGGGATAATTTCTTAACCACTCACCTTTGTAACCTCAAGAAACAAGATAGCTAGGGCTTGTTCTTCCCAAATGGCTCCACCAATCCCCTTAAACTAGTTTAGCAACTCACTTTTGTGGAGAATTTTGGAATTTAAACGGTTGATTTGTGAGATTCAAGCAAGAAATTGAAGAAAGAAGTTGGGAGTTTTTCTCTTCTTTTCCACCAAGAAATTCGGCCAAAGAGGGAGAAATGGAAGATGATTTTTGGTCAAAATTAGTTTTAAGAAGGAAAGAAAATATCTTGGTCAAAAGTCCACCCTCGAATAGAAACGCGACATGTGGCGCCTTTTATGTGTAAGCTTATCTTCTTGTCTCTCCACTCTCATCCATTTAACAACCTTCAATTATCTCTTAACACCTGGTAAAATAAATCCGATATCCAAAACTGAACCTAACTGGCCGAATTTTTCCGAACTTTCCGCACTAGCGGGTCCCACGTCCGGTATACGTTCTTAATTTCTCAAAAACTAACCGATACTAGAAAAATAATTTTAAAACCCTATTTGCTCATAAAAATTATCTAGAAAATTTTCCTAATAAAGAAAATGCAGAAAATATGCCATTAAATAGAATAAAACCCAGAAAATGAGAAAATTACGGGGTCTCACACCCTCTCCCCTTTAAAAAAATTTCGCCCTCGAAATTTTACCTTTATTTGCATCAAACGAGTCCGGAACTGTTTGGGTGCCTAATGCATAAGCTTTTGCTGGCCCACTAGTTCGGTTCCCTCTTTCATTTGCTTGTTTTGTTTTAACTCCCTCCAGTTGCGGAATACTACCTCCGCGTGACTGTCTCCTCGGACAGTTGATAACTTGGTGCTCACCACTCCCACAAATCAAGCACTTCCACCCTTTCTGCCAACAATCGTTCTCGGTATGATTGGCCTTTCCGCAATAGCCACAAGTCAAGTAGGAAGCCATTTTTTGGCTTTCTGGAGAAGTCTGCCCATATCCGGTTTGGCTTACTTTGGTAGGCCTTTCATTTCCCGCCCCTACTGTCCATGGCGGGTAGGACAAAAAGTTCACTTTCTGCATTTTAGAAGGTGCTATTGATTCACTAGGAGATTCTTCAATCACACTACCAACTGCACCTCTTTTCCGAGTTTGGGAGGCTTTTACTTGTGCCTTTGCATTCTCAATTCGTTGAGCCTTCTCAAGGGCCTCCGTAAAAGTATTCACTTGCGCCGCAGCTAACGCCTCTTGGATGTCCAAATTCAGTCCCTGTATAAACCGTCTTACTCTTCGCCGTTCAGTGGCTACCAGTTCAGAAGCAAACTTGGATAATCTTGTAAATTTTGTTTCATATTCGACCACACTTAACGTTCCCTGGCGTAACCCAATAAACTCCTCCGCCTTCCTTTCTTGGACTAAAGGTGGGAGGTATTTCTCGTTAAATTCTCTTATGAAGTTCGCCCATGTCCAGATGGTCTGTTCTCTTTCCCACTTTGCTCTAATTACGTTCCACCATGATCGGGCCGGTCCCTCAAATTGAAATACTGCAAAGTTCACTTGCCTTTGCTCAGTGTAGTTTAGGGCTGTGAAGATATTAACCATGGTTTCTATCCATTGTTCAGCCACGTCCGGATCGGGCCCTCCAAGGAATTTTGGCGGAGCAAACTTCTGGAACCTTTCAAGAGCCTTATCCTCGCCCATCTCAGGGTTCCGATTTTGGGTTACTGGTATTTGGCCTTGTTGATCCACCAGTCTTGCCAAGATATCCGTCATCTGTTGCATTGCCATTGCCATTTGGTCTCCAGTCGCAGCTCTTGATCCCTGCCCTTGCTCGGCTGACGTTTCCCTTTCTCCTCTTGATTCCGGGTCCGCTCAGTTCCCCGGCCTCGACCACGTCCACGACTACGTCTCCCGTCCATAGATATGTTTTTCTCTCTCTCTTTTCTTTTCTTTTCCCCAAAAGGTATTTTAGTGAATAAACACAGTAAATTAACTAAGCACCAATTCCAACATACCAAATACACAAGTAAACATATACGCACATAACACGCCAGATCAAGGAGGCACAGAATCAAATATACAAATACATATCACAAATACATATCAAGTTTGACAGATAATCATATACACGAATTCACATGCTAACGTCATGTAGTAGCCATATATGGGTGCATCAAAAGAAAAGGGATACGTTGTCCCACACCCTGTTAACCCCGTCCGGTCTCTCACGTTACTTTCTATCCAACTAGATGTCCATTGGCCTCTTGTGCACATTCTAGCCAGACAAAGCCTGTTCATGTCCCAAAATGCAAATCTCTAATACTGGGCATCGCCGCAACTCTAAAGTACTCGGGCACGAGAATCCGAAATAAGACAATTCACATCTCGAGCTGGCCAGTCCCAAGAGTAAACCATCTACAATCAAAATTCCTCCCAGACGTACCTATCTATGATCCTCAGATACCACAAGAAAAGTTAAGGCCTATCACATTCACAAGTCAAAGCTTAGGCTCGAACGAGCACTTAGTCCTTCATACCTATTCACCACTCAGTCCAGGCTTACTCCGCGCAGAGACCACGCGAAGCAGGCTCTGATACCAACTGTGACAGCCCCACCTCCCCCTAAGGCAAACCAAAGGGTTCGGCAGACCGCCTGCCCAGCTCTCACCGGGACTCAGTCGTTCACTCACACAAATCAGAAATAGATCCACAAGAAAGAACAAAACGAGGATCCAAACCTTAAACAAAACTTATATACATTGCTATCTCCGAAAGTAGTACAACTGACGAGAATACAAAAGTTCTCAAGTCACCATACAACCAGCCCGTGCCAATCACTAGGGCGAGAACCAAAACAAAACCAAAACTAGACCCAGCCAGTCGGTACAGAGTTCTAGCCCTTTCTCGCCTTCCCCTGTTAAGGAAAACAAAACTAAAGGGATGAGCTAAAAACTCAGTGAGGTTCCGAACATAGAATCAAGTCATAAATCAAACGATAAGTCAAGAAACATTTACAACATTTACAATAGTCGCACATGAAAAGGATACGTTCGTTCATTCGTTCGTTCTCCTGTCATTCCCCTTATTCCTTCATTCGTTTGAAAATGCATTGTTCATTTATCAATAAAACCCTCATTCGTTCGTTCGTTCGTTCATTTCATTCAACCCTTCCTGGGCATTGGCCAGGCTCCACCAACATCCACCAACCTACAAGGTAATACTCGAGTATACCAAACGTTCACCCAGGTCACCATATCACCCGACTGAGTCCGCTTCTGGCTCGAGTTGATCGGTAACAAAGGGCAGTGGCCAATTCAGCCAAAAGGCTTACATTCATGCACAAGTAACATTTCAATCGTTCAATCATTGAAAATTTGACAATCATTTAGGCTGAGTGCGATAAAGTATACACTCGCCTAGAAAACTCGTTTTGGCTAATCGTTGAAAGCGTTTAACATGTTATCAGTCATATATACAAGCCATATAATCAAGAAACATAACAAACAAGGAACACTCACCGAATTATGCAAAATAACGTCCAAAATGTCCTATCGAATCTTACCCTCGGTCACCGAGAAAACCTAGGATTCAACGAGAAAGAATATTACAATTCATCTAGCAAAACAAGTAAGTGGAATCAAGGAACTCAACTAGTTACGAGTAAAATGGATAAAGGTGACTTTAAAGTGAAAATAAAGCCATTTGGATCTGTGGACGGAAACAACTAGGGTGTCCTAAACCAAACTCAAAGGGTTATAACAGTTCCAATGGAAACACTTGAATTAAAGTGAAGTCGGAATCCAACCAGATAGGCTCAGAAATATTATTTTTCGGAATCGTTTATGTGGTTCAAAATCAATATACATTCAAGTAGGTATTATGGCCTACATGTCTTGACTGAGAAAACCTTACGTCATACCTCTATATTTTGGTATGAAGTAGTAAATAAACATTTGAAGGTTCAAATGGAAAAAGTATCATGTTTTAAGATGGAAAACGGTCATAGTATTTGCCAAACGAAAATATACAAGTTCAAATAGAAGCTTAGCCCTTGAGCGAAAATTTGGGCAGCACGCCCTTTGTATTTTCCTATTTCCAGCCATTTACAAACCCAAAGGTACACACCCAACAAGTTAATTTCAATAGCCGTTCAGTAAGCTCCAAGTAGTACAAGTACAATTCAAGATAGGAAAAAGTCCGGAAATGAAAGTTAAGCTCTAAACCATAAAAACAGTTTTTGACATTATTTTGTGGTTTTGGCACCATTGGGACTACGATTATCGGATGGAGGTACAAGATACACCATTTCGAAGCTAAGAGATAGTACTACAATGTTGAAGAAGGCTACTCAGTCCAGTTTTGAGTGCAATCAGGTCAAAAAGTCAATAAACGAAACCAGAACCGTAAAAACAGGTTCAACAACCGTATTCTGGTTCAAACATCATAAGTCAGGCTACCTAAGTTCAAATCAAGTGATTCCAAAGCCATCCAAAAGCTAAGATACAAGGCTACAATTCTTCAGAAGACATCAACAACCAAATCAGAAGCATTCCCAATCAAATTAGCCAAGCACAGAAGCAATTCTCAAGTTCGGGTAGAAACAGGGCAGCAGGGTTATTTCAGTCGTTTCACAAGCTACGTTGCTCCGATTGACCTGAAATTTTGCAGGCATCTCTAAAATATCATTCCCTAAAATTTTTATGTTTTAATCCAAGGCTAATTCTGTGACGACCCCACCTCCCCCTAAGGCTACCAAAGGCGCTACGAGTATCGGATGGAGGTCCAAGACCCACCGTTTCGAAGCTAAGAACCAGGGCTACAACAATGTAGAAGGTCACTCAGTCCAAATCCCAGCACAACTAAGTCAAATATGCCAAATAACAAACCAGAACCGTACTTGCAGGTTTACAAATTACACTATGCTGTAATCAGTACAACTCAGTCTAAACAGGTCCAAATGCAGAAATTCCAAAGGCATATGGTAGCTAGGACATCAAGCTACATTTCATCAGAAGACCTCAACACCCAAATCCAAAACAATTCCAGTCAAAACAGACGATTACAATCACAGTTCGCACATTCTGATCACCCAGAACAGCAACAGAAAAAACGACATATATCACTCTACACTAATCCAAATGACCTGAAATTTTGTAGGCACCTCTAAAATGTCATTCCCTACAACTTTCATGTGTTTGAGCTAAGGCCAATTCGGCCTCTATCTATGACCTAAAAATTCGGACAGAATGTTCATCACAAAACCCTCACTTTTCAATTTTTGGTCCAAAATACGCTTTTAATTTCTCAAAAACTAACCGATACTAGAAAAATCATTTTAAAACTATTTTTCCTCATAAACTTTATCTGGGGAATTTTTCTAATAAAGAAAATGTAGAAAAGGCAGGCGATTAAAAATAATAAACCCTAGAAAACTAGAAAATTTACGGGTTCTCACACTTATACTTTTCGGGGCGTCACAAACTCCCCTCCTTAAAAGAATGTCGTCCTCGACATTCCCTCTTGTACCAATCAAGTCAAGACATCCCGCAAAAATCTCTCAAGAGTCAAATCAAACCCACAGTCCGGCATCCTAAACTTCAATCCTAGAATACACTACAGAGATCTGAAGCCTAAGCTCTGATATCAACTGTGACGACCCCACCTCCCCCTAAGGCGAACCAGAGGGTTCGGCGGGCCGCCTGCCCGGCTCTCGCCGGGACTCAGTCGTTCACTAAAGTCCTCAAATGAGTTACAAGAATAAACCTCAAATATACACCACATGGTCCACAAATATACATCCAAGTCTCCAATAATTACATGTCACAAATGCAGCGGAAACAATTCCCAACTATACATAAAATGATTCCAAATCCAAATTGTACAACATAAAGGCCATCCACTCACGTGAATAAGCACAACAAGTCCTGCCTTCGCCTTGAGCCCTGTGGAGGGGAATAAAATATTTTTGGGGTGAGCTAGAAGCTCAGCGAGTAACCAGCAAAATCATTAAGCAAATATATTTCACAATGTTGCATTTCGATGTTTTCGATGATGTCATGATTCAGAGATCAAATGTCCGTTTAGTGCTCTCGTGAGCCGGTGAAATCATAGCACTTGAACACCCAACGCTCAAATATTTTATTTAACATTAACTCACGAACTCACGAAAGTGGGAGCAACATCGGTGCTCCAGATAACCATGAACATGAACCATAAACAAGGTGGAGACATTGGTGTCCAGCACAAGACTTTCCCAGAACTCATTGAAGCCAAATCATGTCATGAATTCACATGCAAGCACGCATGATATGCAATCGAATAATTAATGCAAGAAACATTTCACAAGTACTTTGGAAATAGTTTAGGGTCACTCACCTCCATGGCTCAGAGATCATCCATTAAATATCATTGCCTTGCTCAAATCCAAGTCTTAGATCACAAACTCAAAGCAACCAAGTCCTTTAAAAGTTCGGACAGCACTTCCCCTGAATTTGCTGACTTTTCCAGCCATCATGGCTTCATTATTTCCTCAGCCAGTCCCAAAGGTACACACACAACAACAAGTTCATCTAATAGTCATTCAGCAAGCTCCAAGTAGTACTAGTACAAGTCAAGCTAGGGAAAAGTTCGGAAATGAAAGTTAAGCTCAAAACCAGAAAAACAGTTTTGACGTCATTTTGCGGTAATGGTACCAAAGGCGCTACGAGTATCGGATGGAGGTCCAAGACCCACCGTTTCAAAGCTAAGAACCAGGGCTACAACAATGTAGAAGGTCACTCAGTCCAAATCCCAGCACAACTAAGTCAAATATGCCAAATAACAAACCAGAACCGTACTTGCAGGTTTACAAATTACACTATGCTGTAATCAGTACAACTCAGTCTAAACAGGTCCAAATGCAGAAATTCCAAAGGCATATGGTAGCTAGGACATCAAGCTACATTTCATCAGAAGACCTCAACACCCAAATCCAAAACAATTCCAGTCAAAACAGACGATTACAATCACAGTTCGCACATTCTGATCACCCAGAACAGCAACAGAAAAAACGACATATATCACTCTACACTAATCCAAATGACCTGAAATTTTGTAGGCACCTCTAAAATGTCATTCCCTACAACTTTCATGTGTTTGAGCTAAGGCCAATTCGGCCTCTATCTATGACCTAAAAATTCGGACAGAATGTTCATCACAAAACCCTCACTTTTCAATTTTTGGTCCAAAATACGCTTTTAATTTCTCAAAAACTAACCGATACTAGAAAAATCATTTTAAAACTATTTTTGCTCATAAACTTTATCTGGGGAATTTTTCTAATAAAGAAAATGTAGAAAAGGCGGGCGATTAAAAATAATAAACCCTAGAAAACTAGAAAATTTCCGGGTTCTCACACTTATACTTTTCGGGGCGTCACAAACTCCCCTCCTTAAAAGAATGTCGTCCTCGACATTCCCTCTTGTACCAATCAAGTCAAGACATCCCGCAAAAATCTCTCAAGAGTCAAATCAAACCCACAGTCCGGCATCCTAAACTTCAAGCCTAGAATACACTACAGAGATCTGAAGCCTAAGCTCTGATATCAACTGTGACGACCCCACCTCCCCCTAAGGCGAACCAGAGGGTTCGGCGGGCCGCCTGCCCGGCTCTCGCCGGGACTCAGTCGTTCACTAAAGTCCTCAAATGAGTTACAAGAATAAACCTCAAATATACACCACATGGTCCACAAATATACATCCAAGTCTCCAATAATTACATGTCACAAATGCAGCGGAAACAATTCCCAACTATACATAAAATGATTCCAAATCCAAATTGTACAACATAAAGGCCATCCACTCACGTGAATAAGCACAACAAGTCCTGCCTTCGCCTTGAGCCCTGTGGAGGGGAATAAAATATTTTTGGGGTGAGCTAGAAGCTCAGCGAGTAACCAGCAAAATCATTAAGCAAATATATTTCACAATGTTGCATTTCGATGTTTTCGATGATGTCATGATTCAGAGATCAAATGTCCGTTTAGTGCTCTCGTGAGCCGGTGAAATCATAGCACTTGAACACCCAACGCTCAAATATTTTATTTAACATTAACTCACGAACTCACGAAAGTGGGAGCAACATCGGTGCTCCAGATAACCATGAACATGAACCATAAACAAGGTGGAGACATTGGTGTCCAGCACAAGACTTTCCCAGAACTCATTGAAGCCAAATCATGTCATGAATTCACATGCAAGCACGCATGATATGCAATCGAATAATTAATGCAAGAAACATTTCACAAGTACTTTGGAAATAGTTTAGGGTCACTCACCTCCATGGCTCAGAGATCATCCATTAAATATCATTGCCTTGCTCAAATCCAAGTCTTAGATCACAAACTCAAAGCAACCAAGTCCTTTAAAAGTTCGGACAGCACTTCCCCTGAATTTGCTGACTTTTCCAGCCATCATGGCTTCATTATTTCCTCAGCCAGTCCCAAAGGTACACACACAACAACAAGTTCATCTAATAGTCATTCAGCAAGCTCCAAGTAGTACTAGTACAAGTCAAGCTAGGGAAAAGTTCGGAAATGAAAGTTAAGCTCAAAACCAGAAAAACAGTTTTGACGTCATTTTGCGGTAATGGTACCAAAGGCGCTACGAGTATCGGATGGAGGTCCAAGACCCACCGTTTCAAAGCTAAGAACCAGGGCTACAACAATGTAGAAGGTCACTCAGTCCAAATCCCAGCACAACTAAGTCAAATATGCCAAATAACAAACCAGAACCGTACTTGCAGGTTTACAAATTACACTATGCTGTAATCAGTACAACTCAGTCTAAACAGGTCCAAATGCAGAAATTCCAAAGGCATATGGTAGCTAGGACATCAAGCTACATTTCATCAGAAGACCTCAACACCCAAATCCAAAACAATTCCAGTCAAAACAGACGATTACAATCACAGTTCGCACATTCTGATCACCCAGAACAGCAACAGAAAAAACGACATATATCACTCTACACTAATCCAAATGACCTGAAATTTTGTAGGCACCTCTAAAATGTCATTCCCTACAACTTTCATGTGTTTGAGCTAAGGCCAATTCGGCCTCTATCTATGACCTAAAAATTCGGACAGAATGTTCATCACAAAACCCTCACTTTTCAATTTTTGGTCCAAAATACGCTTTTAATTTCTCAAAAACTAACCGATACTAGAAAAATCATTTTAAAACTATTTTTGCTCATAAACTTTATCTGGGGAATTTTTCTAATAAAGAAAATGTAGAAAAGGCGGGCGATTAAAAATAATAAACCCTAGAAAACTAGAAAATTTTCGGGTTCTCACACTTATACTTTTCGGGGCGTCACAAACTCCCCTCCTTAAAAGAATGTCGTCCTCGACATTCCCTCTTGTACCAATCAAGTCAAGACATCCCGCAAAAATCTCTCAAGAGTCAAATCAAACCCACAGTCCGGCATCCTAAACTTCAAGCCTAGAATACACTACAGAGATCTGAAGCCTAAGCTCTGATATCAACTGTGACGACCCCACCTCCCCCTAAGGCGAACCAGAGGGTTCGGCGGGCCGCCTGCCCGGCTCTCGCCGGGACTCAGTCGTTCACTAAAGTCCTCAAATGAGTTACAAGAATAAACCTCAAATATACACCACATGGTCCACAAATATACATCCAAGTCTCCAATAATTACATGTCACAAATGCAGCGGAAACAATTCCCAACTATACATAAAATGATTCCAAATCCAAATTGTACAACATAAAGGCCATCCACTCACGTGAATAAGCACAACAAGTCCTGCCTTCGCCTTGAGCCCTGTGGAGGGGAATAAAATATTTTTGGGGTGAGCTAGAAGCTCAGCGAGTAACCAGCAAAATCATTAAGCAAATATATTTCACAATGTTGCATTTCGATGTTTTCGATGATGTCATGATTCAGAGATCAAATGTCCGTTTAGTGCTCTCGTGAGCCGGTGAAATCATAGCACTTGAACACCCAACGCTCAAATATTTTATTTAACATTAACTCACGAACTCACGAAAGTGGGAGCAACATCGGTGCTCCAGATAACCATGAACATGAACCATAAACAAGGTGGAGACATTGGTGTCCAGCACAAGACTTTCCCAGAACTCATTGAAGCCAAATCATGTCATGAATTCACATGCAAGCACGCATGATATGCAATCGAATAATTAATGCAAGAAACATTTCACAAGTACTTTGGAAATAGTTTAGGGTCACTCACCTCCATGGCTCAGAGATCATCCATTAAATATCATTGCCTTGCTCAAATCCAAGTCTTAGATCACAAACTCAAAGCAACCAAGTCCTTTAAAAGTTCGGACAGCACTTCCCCTGAATTTGCTGACTTTTCCAGCCATCATGGCTTCATTATTTCCTCAGCCAGTCCCAAAGGTACACACACAACAACAAGTTCATCTAATAGTCATTCAGCAAGCTCCAAGTAGTACTAGTACAAGTCAAGCTAGGGAAAAGTTCGGAAATGAAAGTTAAGCTCAAAACCAGAAAAACAGTTTTGACGTCATTTTGCGGTAATGGTACCAAAGGCGCTACGAGTATCGGATGGAGGTCCAAGACCCACCGTTTCAAAGCTAAGAACCAGGGCTACAACAATGTAGAAGGTCACTCAGTCCAAATCCCAGCACAACTAAGTCAAATATGCCAAATAACAAACCAGAACCGTACTTGCAGGTTTACAAATTACACTATGCTGTAATCAGTACAACTCAGTCTAAACAGGTCCAAATGCAGAAATTCCAAAGGCATATGGTAGCTAGGACATCAAGCTACATTTCATCAGAAGACCTCAACACCCAAATCCAAAACAATTCCAGTCAAAACAGACGATTACAATCACAGTTCGCACATTCTGATCACCCAGAACAGCAACAGAAAAAACGACATATATCACTCTACACTAATCCAAATGACCTGAAATTTTGTAGGCACCTCTAAAATGTCATTCCCTACAACTTTCATGTGTTTGAGCTAAGGCCAATTCGGCCTCTATCTATGACCTAAAAATTCGGACAGAATGTTCATCACAAAACCCTCACTTTTCAATTTTTGGTCCAAAATACGCTTTTAATTTCTCAAAAACTAACCGATACTAGAAAAATCATTTTAAAACTATTTTTGCTCATAAACTTTATCTGGGGAATTTTTCTAATAAAGAAAATGTAGAAAAGGCGGGCGATTAAAAATAATAAACCCTAGAAAACTAGAAAATTTCCGGGTTCTCACACTTATACTTTTCGGGGCGTCACAAACTCCCCTCCTTAAAAGAATGTCGTCCTCGACATTCCCTCTTGTACCAATCAAGTCAAGACATCCCGCAAAAATCTCTCAAGAGTCAAATCAAACCCACAGTCCGGCATCCTAAACTTCAAGCCTAGAATACACTACAGAGATCTGAAGCCTAAGCTCTGATATCAACTGTGACGACCCCACCTCCCCCTAAGGCGAACCAGAGGGTTCGGCGGGCCGCCTGCCCGGCTCTCGCCGGGACTCAGTCGTTCACTAAAGTCCTCAAATGAGTTACAAGAATAAACCTCAAATATACACCACATGGTCCACAAATATACATCCAAGTCTCCAATAATTACATGTCACAAATGCAGCGGAAACAATTCCCAACTATACATAAAATGATTCCAAATCCAAATTGTACAACATAAAGGCCATCCACTCACGTGAATAAGCACAACAAGTCCTGCCTTCGCCTTGAGCCCTGTGGAGGGGAATAAAATATTTTTGGGGTGAGCTAGAAGCTCAGCGAGTAACCAGCAAAATCATTAAGCAAATATATTTCACAATGTTGCATTTCGATGTTTTCGATGATGTCATGATTCAGAGATCAAATGTCCGTTTAGTGCTCTCGTGAGCCGGTGAAATCATAGCACTTGAACACCCAACGCTCAAATATTTTATTTAACATTAACTCACGAACTCACGAAAGTGGGAGCAACATCGGTGCTCCAGATAACCATGAACATGAACCATAAACAAGGTGGAGACATTGGTGTCCAGCACAAGACTTTCCCAGAACTCATTGAAGCCAAATCATGTCATGAATTCACATGCAAGCACGCATGATATGCAATCGAATAATTAATGCAAGAAACATTTCACAAGTACTTTGGAAATAGTTTAGGGTCACTCACCTCCATGGCTCAGAGATCATCCATTAAATATCATTGCCTTGCTCAAATCCAAGTCTTAGATCACAAACTCAAAGCAACCAAGTCCTTTAAAAGTTCGGACAGCACTTCCCCTGAATTTGCTGACTTTTCCAGCCATCATGGCTTCATTATTTCCTCAGCCAGTCCCAAAGGTACACACACAACAACAAGTTCATCTAATAGTCATTCAGCAAGCTCCAAGTAGTACTAGTACAAGTCAAGCTAGGGAAAAGTTCGGAAATGAAAGTTAAGCTCAAAACCAGAAAAACAGTTTTGACGTCATTTTGCGGTAATGGTACCAAAGGCGCTACGAGTATCGGATGGAGGTCCAAGACCCACCGTTTCAAAGCTAAGAACCAGGGCTACAACAATGTAGAAGGTCACTCAGTCCAAATCCCAGCACAACTAAGTCAAATATGCCAAATAACAAACCAGAACCGTACTTGCAGGTTTACAAATTACACTATGCTGTAATCAGTACAACTCAGTCTAAACAGGTCCAAATGCAGAAATTCCAAAGGCATATGGTAGCTAGGACATCAAGCTACATTTCATCAGAAGACCTCAACACCCAAATCCAAAACAATTCCAGTCAAAACAGACGATTACAATCACAGTTCGCACATTCTGATCACCCAGAACAGCAACAGAAAAAACGACATATATCACTCTACACTAATCCAAATGACCTGAAATTTTGTAGGCACCTCTAAAATGTCATTCCCTACAACTTTCATGTGTTTGAGCTAAGGCCAATTCGGCCTCTATCTATGACCTAAAAATTCGGACAGAATGTTCATCACAAAACCCTCACTTTTCAATTTTTGGTCCAAAATACGCTTTTAATTTCTCAAAAACTAACCGATACTAGAAAAATCATTTTAAAACTATTTTTCCTCATAAACTTTATCTGGGGAATTTTTCTAATAAAGAAAATGTAGAAAAGGCGGGCGATTAAAAATAATAAACCCTAGAAAACTAGAAAATTTCCGGGTTCTCACACTTATACTTTTCGGGGCGTCACAAACTCCCCTCCTTAAAAGAATGTCGTCCTCGACATTCCCTCTTGTACCAATCAAGTCAAGACATCCCGCAAAAATCTCTCAAGAGTCAAATCAAACCCACAGTCCGGCATCCTAAACTTCAAGCCTAGAATACACTACAGAGATCTGAAGCCTAAGCTCTGATATCAACTGTGACGACCCCACCTCCCCCTAAGGCGAACCAGAGGGTTCGGCGGGCCGCCTGCCCGGCTCTCGCCGGGACTCAGTCGTTCACTAAAGTCCTCAAATGAGTTACAAGAATAAACCTCAAATATACACCACATGGTCCACAAATATACATCCAAGTCTCCAATAATTACATGTCACAAATGCAGCGGAAACAATTCCCAACTATACATAAAATGATTCCAAATCCAAATTGTACAACATAAAGGCCATCCACTCACGTGAATAAGCACAACAAGTCCTGCCTTCGCCTTGAGCCCTGTGGAGGGGAATAAAATATTTTTGGGGTGAGCTAGAAGCTCAGCGAGTAACCAGCAAAATCATTAAGCAAATATATTTCACAATGTTGCATTTCGATGTTTTCGATGATGTCATGATTCAGAGATCAAATGTCCGTTTAGTGCTCTCGTGAGCCGGTGAAATCATAGCACTTGAACACCCAACGCTCAAATATTTTATTTAACATTAACTCACGAACTCACGAAAGTGGGAGCAACATCGGTGCTCCAGATAACCATGAACATGAACCATAAACAAGGTGGAGACATTGGTGTCCAGCACAAGACTTTCCCAGAACTCATTGAAGCCAAATCATGTCATGAATTCACATGCAAGCACGCATGATATGCAATCGAATAATTAATGCAAGAAACATTTCACAAGTACTTTGGAAATAGTTTAGGGTCACTCACCTCCATGGCTCAGAGATCATCCATTAAATATCATTGCCTTGCTCAAATCCAAGTCTTAGATCACAAACTCAAAGCAACCAAGTCCTTTAAAAGTTCGGACAGCACTTCCCCTGAATTTGCTGACTTTTCCAGCCATCATGGCTTCATTATTTCCTCAGCCAGTCCCAAAGGTACACACACAACAACAAGTTCATCTAATAGTCATTCAGCAAGCTCCAAGTAGTACTAGTACAAGTCAAGCTAGGGAAAAGTTCGGAAATGAAAGTTAAGCTCAAAACCAGAAAAACAGTTTTGACGTCATTTTGCGGTAATGGTACCAAAGGCGCTACGAGTATCGGATGGAGGTCCAAGACCCACCGTTTCAAAGCTAAGAACCAGGGCTACAACAATGTAGAAGGTCACTCAGTCCAAATCCCAGCACAACTAAGTCAAATATGCCAAATAACAAACCAGAACCGTACTTGCAGGTTTACAAATTACACTATGCTGTAATCAGTACAACTCAGTCTAAACAGGTCCAAATGCAGAAATTCCAAAGGCATATGGTAGCTAGGACATCAAGCTACATTTCATCAGAAGACCTCAACACCCAAATCCAAAACAATTCCAGTCAAAACAGACGATTACAATCACAGTTCGCACATTCTGATCACCCAGAACAGCAACAGAAAAAACGACATATATCACTCTACACTAATCCAAATGACCTGAAATTTTGTAGGCACCTCTAAAATGTCATTCCCTACAACTTTCATGTGTTTGAGCTAAGGCCAATTCGGCCTCTATCTATGACCTAAAAATTCGGACAGAATGTTCATCACAAAACCCTCACTTTTCAATTTTTGGTCCAAAATACGCTTTTAATTTCTCAAAAACTAACCGATACTAGAAAAATCATTTTAAAACTATTTTTGCTCATAAACTTTATCTGGGGAATTTTTCTAATAAAGAAAATGTAGAAAAGGCGGGCGATTAAAAATAATAAACCCTAGAAAACTAGAAAATTTCCGGGTTCTCACACTTATACTTTTCGGGGCGTCACAAACTCCCCTCCTTAAAAGAATGTCGTCCTCGACATTCCCTCTTGTACCAATCAAGTCAAGACATCCCGCAAAAATCTCTCAAGAGTCAAATCAAACCCACAGTCCGGCATCCTAAACTTCAAGCCTAGAATACACTACAGAGATCTGAAGCCTAAGCTCTGATATCAACTGTGACGACCCCACCTCCCCCTAAGGCGAACCAGAGGGTTCGGCGGGCCGCCTGCCCGGCTCTCGCCGGGACTCAGTCGTTCACTAAAGTCCTCAAATGAGTTACAAGAATAAACCTCAAATATACACCACATGGTCCACAAATATACATCCAAGTCTCCAATAATTACATGTCACAAATGCAGCGGAAACAATTCCCAACTATACATAAAATGATTCCAAATCCAAATTGTACAACATAAAGGCCATCCACTCACGTGAATAAGCACAACAAGTCCTGCCTTCGCCTTGAGCCCTGTGGAGGGGAATAAAATATTTTTGGGGTGAGCTAGAAGCTCAGCGAGTAACCAGCAAAATCATTAAGCAAATATATTTCACAATGTTGCATTTCGATGTTTTCGATGATGTCATGATTCAGAGATCAAATGTCCGTTTAGTGCTCTCGTGAGCCGGTGAAATCATAGCACTTGAACACCCAACGCTCAAATATTTTATTTAACATTAACTCACGAACTCACGAAAGTGGGAGCAACATCGGTGCTCCAGATAACCATGAACATGAACCATAAACAAGGTGGAGACATTGGTGTCCAGCACAAGACTTTCCCAGAACTCATTGAAGCCAAATCATGTCATGAATTCACATGCAAGCACGCATGATATGCAATCGAATAATTAATGCAAGAAACATTTCACAAGTACTTTGGAAATAGTTTAGGGTCACTCACCTCCATGGCTCAGAGATCATCCATTAAATATCATTGCCTTGCTCAAATCCAAGTCTTAGATCACAAACTCAAAGCAACCAAGTCCTTTAAAAGTTCGGACAGCACTTCCCCTGAATTTGCTGACTTTTCCAGCCATCATGGCTTCATTATTTCCTCAGCCAGTCCCAAAGGTACACACACAACAACAAGTTCATCTAATAGTCATTCAGCAAGCTCCAAGTAGTACTAGTACAAGTCAAGCTAGGGAAAAGTTCGGAAATGAAAGTTAAGCTCAAAACCAGAAAAACAGTTTTGACGTCATTTTGCGGTAATGGTACCAAAGGCGCTACGAGTATCGGATGGAGGTCCAAGACCCACCGTTTCAAAGCTAAGAACCAGGGCTACAACAATGTAGAAGGTCACT
The DNA here is from genome assembly GCF_036785885.1 of Coffea arabica. NCBI lineage: Eukaryota > Viridiplantae > Streptophyta > Magnoliopsida > Gentianales > Rubiaceae > Coffea > Coffea arabica. The sequence goes on from NC_092318.1 coordinate 25,979,597, forward strand.
CAGTCCAAATCCCAGCACAACTAAGTCAAATATGCCAAATAACAAACCAGAACCGTACTTGCAGGTTTACAAATTACACTATGCTGTAATCAGTACAACTCAGTCTAAACAGGTCCAAATGCAGAAATTCCAAAGGCATATGGTAGCTAGGACATCAAGCTACATTTCATCAGAAGACCTCAACACCCAAATCCAAAACAATTCCAGTCAAAACAGACGATTACAATCACAGTTCGCACATTCTGATCACCCAGAACAGCAACAGAAAAAACGACATATATCACTCTACACTAATCCAAATGACCTGAAATTTTGTAGGCACCTCTAAAATGTCATTCCCTACAACTTTCATGTGTTTGAGCTAAGGCCAATTCGGCCTCTATCTATGACCTAAAAATTCGGACAGAATGTTCATCACAAAACCCTCACTTTTCAATTTTTGGTCCAAAATACGCTTTTAATTTCTCAAAAACTAACCGATACTAGAAAAATCATTTTAAAACTATTTTTGCTCATAAACTTTATCTGGGGAATTTTTCTAATAAAGAAAATGTAGAAAAGGCGGGCGATTAAAAATAATAAACCCTAGAAAACTAGAAAATTTCCGGGTTCTCACACTTATACTTTTCGGGGCGTCACAAACTCCCCTCCTTAAAAGAATGTCGTCCTCGACATTCCCTCTTGTACCAATCAAGTCAAGACATCCCGCAAAAATCTCTCAAGAGTCAAATCAAACCCACAGTCCGGCATCCTAAACTTCAAGCCTAGAATACACTACAGAGATCTGAAGCCTAAGCTCTGATATCAACTGTGACGACCCCACCTCCCCCTAAGGCGAACCAGAGGGTTCGGCGGGCCGCCTGCCCGGCTCTCGCCGGGACTCAGTCGTTCACTAAAGTCCTCAAATGAGTTACAAGAATAAACCTCAAATATACACCACATGGTCCACAAATATACATCCAAGTCTCCAATAATTACATGTCACAAATGCAGCGGAAACAATTCCCAACTATACATAAAATGATTCCAAATCCAAATTGTACAACATAAAGGCCATCCACTCACGTGAATAAGCACAACAAGTCCTGCCTTCGCCTTGAGCCCTGTGGAGGGGAATAAAATATTTTTGGGGTGAGCTAGAAGCTCAGCGAGTAACCAGCAAAATCATTAAGCAAATATATTTCACAATGTTGCATTTCGATGTTTTCGATGATGTCATGATTCAGAGATCAAATGTCCGTTTAGTGCTCTCGTGAGCCGGTGAAATCATAGCACTTGAACACCCAACGCTCAAATATTTTATTTAACATTAACTCACGAACTCACGAAAGTGGGAGCAACATCGGTGCTCCAGATAACCATGAACATGAACCATAAACAAGGTGGAGACATTGGTGTCCAGCACAAGACTTTCCCAGAACTCATTGAAGCCAAATCATGTCATGAATTCACATGCAAGCACGCATGATATGCAATCGAATAATTAATGCAAGAAACATTTCACAAGTACTTTGGAAATAGTTTAGGGTCACTCACCTCCATGGCTCAGAGATCATCCATTAAATATCATTGCCTTGCTCAAATCCAAGTCTTAGATCACAAACTCAAAGCAACCAAGTCCTTTAAAAGTTCGGACAGCACTTCCCCTGAATTTGCTGACTTTTCCAGCCATCATGGCTTCATTATTTCCTCAGCCAGTCCCAAAGGTACACACACAACAACAAGTTCATCTAATAGTCATTCAGCAAGCTCCAAGTAGTACTAGTACAAGTCAAGCTAGGGAAAAGTTCGGAAATGAAAGTTAAGCTCAAAACCAGAAAAACAGTTTTGACGTCATTTTGCGGTAATGGTACCAAAGGCGCTACGAGTATCGGATGGAGGTCCAAGACCCACCGTTTCAAAGCTAAGAACCAGGGCTACAACAATGTAGAAGGTCACTCAGTCCAAATCCCAGCACAACTAAGTCAAATATGCCAAATAACAAACCAGAACCGTACTTGCAGGTTTACAAATTACACTATGCTGTAATCAGTACAACTCAGTCTAAACAGGTCCAAATGCAGAAATTCCAAAGGCATATGGTAGCTAGGACATCAAGCTACATTTCATCAGAAGACCTCAACACCCAAATCCAAAACAATTCCAGTCAAAACAGACGATTACAATCACAGTTCGCACATTCTGATCACCCAGAACAGCAACAGAAAAAACGACATATATCACTCTACACTAATCCAAATGACCTGAAATTTTGTAGGCACCTCTAAAATGTCATTCCCTACAACTTTCATGTGTTTGAGCTAAGGCCAATTCGGCCTCTATCTATGACCTAAAAATTCGGACAGAATGTTCATCACAAAACCCTCACTTTTCAATTTTTGGTCCAAAATACGCTTTTAATTTCTCAAAAACTAACCGATACTAGAAAAATCATTTTAAAACTATTTTTGCTCATAAACTTTATCTGGGGAATTTTTCTAATAAAGAAAATGTAGAAAAGGCGGGCGATTAAAAATAATAAACCCTAGAAAACTAGAAAATTTCCGGGTTCTCACACTTATACTTTTCGGGGCGTCACAAACTCCCCTCCTTAAAAGAATGTCGTCCTCGACATTCCCTCTTGTACCAATCAAGTCAAGACATCCCGCAAAAATCTCTCAAGAGTCAAATCAAACCCACAGTCCGGCATCCTAAACTTCAAGCCTAGAATACACTACAGAGATCTGAAGCCTAAGCTCTGATATCAACTGTGACGACCCCACCTCCCCCTAAGGCGAACCAGAGGGTTCGGCGGGCCGCCTGCCCGGCTCTCGCCGGGACTCAGTCGTTCACTAAAGTCCTCAAATGAGTTACAAGAATAAACCTCAAATATACACCACATGGTCCACAAATATACATCCAAGTCTCCAATAATTACATGTCACAAATGCAGCGGAAACAATTCCCAACTATACATAAAATGATTCCAAATCCAAATTGTACAACATAAAGGCCATCCACTCACGTGAATAAGCACAACAAGTCCTGCCTTCGCCTTGAGCCCTGTGGAGGGGAATAAAATATTTTTGGGGTGAGCTAGAAGCTCAGCGAGTAACCAGCAAAATCATTAAGCAAATATATTTCACAATGTTGCATTTCGATGTTTTCGATGATGTCATGATTCAGAGATCAAATGTCCGTTTAGTGCTCTCGTGAGCCGGTGAAATCATAGCACTTGAACACCCAACGCTCAAATATTTTATTTAACATTAACTCACGAACTCACGAAAGTGGGAGCAACATCGGTGCTCCAGATAACCATGAACATGAACCATAAACAAGGTGGAGACATTGGTGTCCAGCACAAGACTTTCCCAGAACTCATTGAAGCCAAATCATGTCATGAATTCACATGCAAGCACGCATGATATGCAATCGAATAATTAATGCAAGAAACATTTCACAAGTACTTTGGAAATAGTTTAGGGTCACTCACCTCCATGGCTCAGAGATCATCCATTAAATATCATTGCCTTGCTCAAATCCAAGTCTTAGATCACAAACTCAAAGCAACCAAGTCCTTTAAAAGTTCGGACAGCACTTCCCCTGAATTTGCTGACTTTTCCAGCCATCATGGCTTCATTATTTCCTCAGCCAGTCCCAAAGGTACACACACAACAACAAGTTCATCTAATAGTCATTCAGCAAGCTCCAAGTAGTACTAGTACAAGTCAAGCTAGGGAAAAGTTCGGAAATGAAAGTTAAGCTCAAAACCAGAAAAACAGTTTTGACGTCATTTTGCGGTAATGGTACCAAAGGCGCTACGAGTATCGGATGGAGGTCCAAGACCCACCGTTTCAAAGCTAAGAACCAGGGCTACAACAATGTAGAAGGTCACTCAGTCCAAATCCCAGCACAACTAAGTCAAATATGCCAAATAACAAACCAGAACCGTACTTGCAGGTTTACAAATTACACTATGCTGTAATCAGTACAACTCAGTCTAAACAGGTCCAAATGCAGAAATTCCAAAGGCATATGGTAGCTAGGACATCAAGCTACATTTCATCAGAAGACCTCAACACCCAAATCCAAAACAATTCCAGTCAAAACAGACGATTACAATCACAGTTCGCACATTCTGATCACCCAGAACAGCAACAGAAAAAACGACATATATCACTCTACACTAATCCAAATGACCTGAAATTTTGTAGGCACCTCTAAAATGTCATTCCCTACAACTTTCATGTGTTTGAGCTAAGGCCAATTCGGCCTCTATCTATGACCTAAAAATTCGGACAGAATGTTCATCACAAAACCCTCACTTTTCAATTTTTGGTCCAAAATACGCTTTTAATTTCTCAAAAACTAACCGATACTAGAAAAATCATTTTAAAACTATTTTTGCTCATAAACTTTATCTGGGGAATTTTTCTAATAAAGAAAATGTAGAAAAGGCGGGCGATTAAAAATAATAAACCCTAGAAAACTAGAAAATTTACGGGTTCTCACACTTATACTTTTCGGGGCGTCACAAACTCCCCTCCTTAAAAGAATGTCGTCCTCGACATTCCCTCTTGTACCAATCAAGTCAAGACATCCCGCAAAAATCTCTCAAGAGTCAAATCAAACCCACAGTCCGGCATCCTAAACTTCAAGCCTAGAATACACTACAGAGATCTGAAGCCTAAGCTCTGATATCAACTGTGACGACCCCACCTCCCCCTAAGGCGAACCAGAGGGTTCGGCGGGCCGCCTGCCCGGCTCTCGCCGGGACTCAGTCGTTCACTAAAGTCCTCAAATGAGTTACAAGAATAAACCTCAAATATACACCACATGGTCCACAAATATACATCCAAGTCTCCAATAATTACATGTCACAAATGCAGCGGAAACAATTCCCAACTATACATAAAATGATTCCAAATCCAAATTGTACAACATAAAGGCCATCCACTCACGTGAATAAGCACAACAAGTCCTGCCTTCGCCTTGAGCCCTGTGGAGGGGAATAAAATATTTTTGGGGTGAGCTAGAAGCTCAGCGAGTAACCAGCAAAATCATTAAGCAAATATATTTCACAATGTTGCATTTCGATGTTTTCGATGATGTCATGATTCAGAGATCAAATGTCCGTTTAGTGCTCTCGTGAGCCGGTGAAATCATAGCACTTGAACACCCAACGCTCAAATATTTTATTTAACATTAACTCACGAACTCACGAAAGTGGGAGCAACATCGGTGCTCCAGATAACCATGAACATGAACCATAAACAAGGTGGAGACATTGGTGTCCAGCACAAGACTTTCCCAGAACTCATTGAAGCCAAATCATGTCATGAATTCACATGCAAGCACGCATGATATGCAATCGAATAATTAATGCAAGAAACATTTCACAAGTACTTTGGAAATAGTTTAGGGTCACTCACCTCCATGGCTCAGAGATCATCCATTAAATATCATTGCCTTGCTCAAATCCAAGTCTTAGATCACAAACTCAAAGCAACCAAGTCCTTTAAAAGTTCGGACAGCACTTCCCCTGAATTTGCTGACTTTTCCAGCCATCATGGCTTCATTATTTCCTCAGCCAGTCCCAAAGGTACACACACAACAACAAGTTCATCTAATAGTCATTCAGCAAGCTCCAAGTAGTACTAGTACAAGTCAAGCTAGGGAAAAGTTCGGAAATGAAAGTTAAGCTCAAAACCAGAAAAACAGTTTTGACGTCATTTTGCGGTAATGGTACCAAAGGCGCTACGAGTATCGGATGGAGGTCCAAGACCCACCGTTTCAAAGCTAAGAACCAGGGCTACAACAATGTAGAAGGTCACTCAGTCCAAATCCCAGCACAACTAAGTCAAATATGCCAAATAACAAACCAGAACCGTACTTGCAGGTTTACAAATTACACTATGCTGTAATCAGTACAACTCAGTCTAAACAGGTCCAAATGCAGAAATTCCAAAGGCATATGGTAGCTAGGACATCAAGCTACATTTCATCAGAAGACCTCAACACCCAAATCCAAAACAATTCCAGTCAAAACAGACGATTACAATCACAGTTCGCACATTCTGATCACCCAGAACAGCAACAGAAAAAACGACATATATCACTCTACACTAATCCAAATGACCTGAAATTTTGTAGGCACCTCTAAAATGTCATTCCCTACAACTTTCATGTGTTTGAGCTAAGGCCAATTCGGCCTCTATCTATGACCTAAAAATTCGGACAGAATGTTCATCACAAAACCCTCACTTTTCAATTTTTGGTCCAAAATACGCTTTTAATTTCTCAAAAACTAACCGATACTAGAAAAATCATTTTAAAACTATTTTTGCTCATAAACTTTATCTGGGGAATTTTTCTAATAAAGAAAATGTAGAAAAGGCGGGCGATTAAAAATAATAAACCCTAGAAAACTAGAAAATTTCCGGGTTCTCACACTTATACTTTTCGGGGCGTCACAAACTCCCCTCCTTAAAAGAATGTCGTCCTCGACATTCCCTCTTGTACCAATCAAGTCAAGACATCCCGCAAAAATCTCTCAAGAGTCAAATCAAACCCACAGTCCGGCATCCTAAACTTCAAGCCTAGAATACACTACAGAGATCTGAAGCCTAAGCTCTGATATCAACTGTGACGACCCCACCTCCCCCTAAGGCGAACCAGAGGGTTCGGCGGGCCGCCTGCCCGGCTCTCGCCGGGACTCAGTCGTTCACTAAAGTCCTCAAATGAGTTACAAGAATAAACCTCAAATATACACCACATGGTCCACAAATATACATCCAAGTCTCCAATAATTACATGTCACAAATGCAGCGGAAACAATTCCCAACTATACATAAAATGATTCCAAATCCAAATTGTACAACATAAAGGCCATCCACTCACGTGAATAAGCACAACAAGTCCTGCCTTCGCCTTGAGCCCTGTGGAGGGGAATAAAATATTTTTGGGGTGAGCTAGAAGCTCAGCGAGTAACCAGCAAAATCATTAAGCAAATATATTTCACAATGTTGCATTTCGATGTTTTCGATGATGTCATGATTCAGAGATCAAATGTCCGTTTAGTGCTCTCGTGAGCCGGTGAAATCATAGCACTTGAACACCCAACGCTCAAATATTTTATTTAACATTAACTCACGAACTCACGAAAGTGGGAGCAACATCGGTGCTCCAGATAACCATGAACATGAACCATAAACAAGGTGGAGACATTGGTGTCCAGCACAAGACTTTCCCAGAACTCATTGAAGCCAAATCATGTCATGAATTCACATGCAAGCACGCATGATATGCAATCGAATAATTAATGCAAGAAACATTTCACAAGTACTTTGGAAATAGTTTAGGGTCACTCACCTCCATGGCTCAGAGATCATCCATTAAATATCATTGCCTTGCTCAAATCCAAGTCTTAGATCACAAACTCAAAGCAACCAAGTCCTTTAAAAGTTCGGACAGCACTTCCCCTGAATTTGCTGACTTTTCCAGCCATCATGGCTTCATTATTTCCTCAGCCAGTCCCAAAGGTACACACACAACAACAAGTTCATCTAATAGTCATTCAGCAAGCTCCAAGTAGTACTAGTACAAGTCAAGCTAGGGAAAAGTTCGGAAATGAAAGTTAAGCTCAAAACCAGAAAAACAGTTTTGACGTCATTTTGCGGTAATGGTACCAAAGGCGCTACGAGTATCGGATGGAGGTCCAAGACCCACCGTTTCAAAGCTAAGAACCAGGGCTACAACAATGTAGAAGGTCACTCAGTCCAAATCCCAGCACAACTAAGTCAAATATGCCAAATAACAAACCAGAACCGTACTTGCAGGTTTACAAATTACACTATGCTGTAATCAGTACAACTCAGTCTAAACAGGTCCAAATGCAGAAATTCCAAAGGCATATGGTAGCTAGGACATCAAGCTACATTTCATCAGAAGACCTCAACACCCAAATCCAAAACAATTCCAGTCAAAACAGACGATTACAATCACAGTTCGCACATTCTGATCACCCAGAACAGCAACAGAAAAAACGACATATATCACTCTACACTAATCCAAATGACCTGAAATTTTGTAGGCACCTCTAAAATGTCATTCCCTACAACTTTCATGTGTTTGAGCTAAGGCCAATTCGGCCTCTATCTATGACCTAAAAATTCGGACAGAATGTTCATCACAAAACCCTCACTTTTCAATTTTTGGTCCAAAATACGCTTTTAATTTCTCAAAAACTAACCGATACTAGAAAAATCATTTTAAAACTATTTTTCCTCATAAACTTTATCTGGGGAATTTTTCTAATAAAGAAAATGTAGAAAAGGCGGGCGATTAAAAATAATAAACCCTAGAAAACTAGAAAATTTCCGGGTTCTCACACTTATACTTTTCGGGGCGTCACAAACTCCCCTCCTTAAAAGAATGTCGTCCTCGACATTCCCTCTTGTACCAATCAAGTCAAGACATCCCGCAAAAATCTCTCAAGAGTCAAATCAAACCCACAGTCCGGCATCCTAAACTTCAAGCCTAGAATACACTACAGAGATCTGAAGCCTAAGCTCTGATATCAACTGTGACGACCCCACCTCCCCCTAAGGCGAACCAGAGGGTTCGGCGGGCCGCCTGCCCGGCTCTCGCCGGGACTCAGTCGTTCACTAAAGTCCTCAAATGAGTTACAAGAATAAACCTCAAATATACACCACATGGTCCACAAATATACATCCAAGTCTCCAATAATTACATGTCACAAATGCAGCGGAAACAATTCCCAACTATACATAAAATGATTCCAAATCCAAATTGTACAACATAAAGGCCATCCACTCACGTGAATAAGCACAACAAGTCCTGCCTTCGCCTTGAGCCCTGTGGAGGGGAATAAAATATTTTTGGGGTGAGCTAGAAGCTCAGCGAGTAACCAGCAAAATCATTAAGCAAATATATTTCACAATGTTGCATTTCGATGTTTTCGATGATGTCATGATTCAGAGATCAAATGTCCGTTTAGTGCTCTCGTGAGCCGGTGAAATCATAGCACTTGAACACCCAACGCTCAAATATTTTATTTAACATTAACTCACGAACTCACGAAAGTGGGAGCAACATCGGTGCTCCAGATAACCATGAACATGAACCATAAACAAGGTGGAGACATTGGTGTCCAGCACAAGACTTTCCCAGAACTCATTGAAGCCAAATCATGTCATGAATTCACATGCAAGCACGCATGATATGCAATCGAATAATTAATGCAAGAAACATTTCACAAGTACTTTGGAAATAGTTTAGGGTCACTCACCTCCATGGCTCAGAGATCATCCATTAAATATCATTGCCTTGCTCAAATCCAAGTCTTAGATCACAAACTCAAAGCAACCAAGTCCTTTAAAAGTTCGGACAGCACTTCCCCTGAATTTGCTGACTTTTCCAGCCATCATGGCTTCATTATTTCCTGAGCCAGTCCCAAAGGTACACACACAACAACAAGTTCATCTAATAGTCATTCAGCAAGCTCCAAGTAGTACTAGTACAAGTCAAGCTAGGGAAAAGTTCGGAAATGAAAGTTAAACTCAAAACCAGAAAAACAGTTTTGACGTCATTTTGCGGTAATGGTACCAAAGGCGCTACGAGTATCGGATGGAGGTCCAAGACCCACCGTTTCAAAGCTAAGAACCAGGGCTACAACAATGTAGAAGGTCACTCAGTCCAAATCCCAGCACAACTAAGTCAAATATGCCAAATAACAAACCAGAACCGTACTTGCAGGTTTACAAATTACACTATGCTGTAATCAGTACAACTCAGTCTAAACAGGTCCAAATGCAGAAATTCCAAAGGCATATGGTAGCTAGGACATCAAGCTACATTTCATCAGAAGACCTCAACACCCAAATCCAAAACAATTCCAGTCAAAACAGACGATTACAATCACAGTTCGCACATTCTGATCACCCAGAACAGCAACAGAAAAAATGACATATATCACTCTACACTAATCCAAATGACCTGAAATTTTGTAGGCACCTCTAAAATGTCATTCCCTACAACTTTCATGTTTTGAGCTAAGGCCAATTCGGCCTCTATCTATGACCTAAAAATTCGGACAGAATGTTCATCACAAAACCCTCACTTTTCAATTTTTGGTCCAAAATACGCTTTTAATTTCTCAAAAACTAACCGATACTAGAAAAATCATTTTAAAACTATTTTTCCTCATAAACTTTATCTGGGGAATTTTTCTAATAAAGAAAATGTAGAAAAGGCGGGCGATTAAAAAAAATAAACCCTAGAAAATTAGAAAATTTCCGGGTTCTCACACTTATACTTTTCGGGGCGTCACAAACTCCCCTCCTTAAAAGAATGTCGTCCTCGACATTCCCTCTTGTACCAATCAAGTCAAGACATCCCGCAAAAATCTCTCAAGAGTCAAATCAAACCCACAGTCCGGCATCCTAAACTTCAAGCCTAGAATACACTACAGAGATCTGAAGCCTAAGCTCTGATATCAACTGTGACGACCCCACCTCCCCCTAAGGTGAACCAGAGGGTTCGGCGGGCCGCCAGCCCGGCTCTCGCCGGGACTCAGTCGTTCACTAAAGTCCTCAAATTAGTTACAAGAATAAACCTCAAATATACACCACATGGTCCACAAATATACATCCAAGTCTCCAATAATTACATGTCACAAATGCAGCGGAAACAATTCCCAACTATACATAAAATGATTCCAAATCCAAATTGTACAACATAAAGGCCATCCACTCACGTGAATAAGCACAACAAGTCCTGCCTTCGCCTTGAGCCCTGTGGAGGGGAATAAAATATTTTTGGGGTGAGCTAGAAGCTCAGCGAGTAACCAGCAAAATCATTAAGCAAATATATTTCACAATGTTGCATTTCGATGTTTTCGATGATGTCATGATTCAGAGATCAAATGTCCGTTTAGTGCTCTCGTGAGCCGGTGAAATCATAGCACTTGAACACCCAACGCTCAAATATTTTATTTAACATTAACTCACGAACTCACGAAAGTGGGAGCAACATCGGTGCTCCAGATAACCATGAACATGAACCATAAACAAGGTGGAGACATTGGTGTCCAGCACAAGACTTTCCCAGAACTCATTGAAGCCAAATCATGTCATGAATTCACATGCAAGCACGCATGATATGCAATCGAATAATTAATGCAAGAAACATTTCACAAGTACTTTGGAAATAGTTTAGGGTCACTCACCTCCATGGCTCAGAGATCATCCATTAAATATCATTGCCTTGCTCAAATCCAAGTCTTAGATCACAAACTCAAAGCAACCAAGTCCTTTAAAAGTTCGGACAGCACTTCCCCTGAATTTGCTGACTTTTCCAGCCATCATGGCTTCATTATTTCCTGAGCCAGTCCCAAAGGTACACACACAACAACAAGTTCATCTAATAGTCATTCAGCAAGCTCCAAGTAGTACTAGTACAAGTCAAGCTAGGGAAAAGTTCGGAAATGAAAGTTAAGCTCAAAACCAGAAAAACAGTTTTGACGTCATTTTGCGGTAATGGTACCAAAGGCGCTACGAGTATCGGATGGAGGTCCAAGACCCACCGTTTCAAAGCTAAGAACCAGGGCTACAACAATGTAGAAGGTCACTCAGTCCAAATCCCAGCACAACTAAGTCAAATATGCCAAATAACAAACCAGAACCGTACTTGCAGGTTTACAAATTACACTATGCTGTAATCAGTACAACTCAGTCTAAACAGGTCCAAATGCAGAAATTCCAAAGGCATATGGTAGCTAGGACATCAAGCTACATTTCATCAGAAGACCTCAACACCCAAATCCAAAACAATTCCAGTCAAAACAGACGATTACAATCACAGTTCGCACATTCTGATCACCCAGAACAGCAACAGAAAAAACGACATATATCACTCTACACTAATCCAAATGACCTGAAATTTTGTAGGCACCTCTAAAATGTCATTCCCTACAACTTTCATGTGTTTGAGCTAAGGCCAATTCGGCCTCTATCTATGACCTAAAAATTCGGACAGAATGTTCATCACAAAACCCTCACTTTTCAATTTTTGGTCCAAAATACGCTTTTAATTTCTCAAAAACTAACCGATACTAGAAAAATCATTTTAAAACTATTTTTGCTCATAAACTTTATCTGGGGAATTTTTCTAATAAAGAAAATGTAGAAAAGGCGGGCGATTAAAAATAATAAACCCTAGAAAACTAGAAAATTTCCGGGTTCTCACACTTATACTTTTCGGGGCGTCACAAACTCCCCTCCTTAAAAGAATGTCGTCCTCGACATTCCCTCTTGTACCAATCAAGTCAAGACATCCCGCAAAAATCTCTCAAGAGTCAAATCAAACCCACAGTCCGGCATCCTAAACTTCAAGCCTAGAATACACTACAGAGATCTGAAGCCTAAGCTCTGATATCAACTGTGACGACCCCACCTCCCCCTAAGGCGAACCAGAGGGTTCGGCGGGCCGCCTGCCCGGCTCTCGCCGGGACTCAGTCGTTCACTAAAGTCCTCAAATGAGTTACAAGAATAAACCTCAAATATACACCACATGGTCCACAAATATACATCCAAGTCTCCAATAATTACATGTCACAAATGCAGCGGAAACAATTCCCAACTATACATAAAATGATTCCAAATCCAAATTGTACAACATAAAGGCCATCCACTCACGTGAATAAGCACAACAAGTCCTGCCTTCGCCTTGAGCCCTGTGGAGGGGAATAAAATATTTTTGGGGTGAGCTAGAAGCTCAGCGAGTAACCAGCAAAATCATTAAGCAAATATATTTCACAATGTTGCATTTCGATGTTTTCGATGATGTCATGATTCAGAGATCAAATGTCCGTTTAGTGCTCTCGTGAGCCGGTGAAATCATAGCACTTGAACACCCAACGCTCAAATATTTTATTTAACATTAACTCACGAACTCACGAAAGTGGGAGCAACATCGGTGCTCCAGATAACCATGAACATGAACCATAAACAAGGTGGAGACATTGGTGTCCAGCACAAGACTTTCCCAGAACTCATTGAAGCCAAATCATGTCATGAATTCACATGCAAGCACGCATGATATGCAATCGAATAATTAATGCAAGAAACATTTCACAAGTACTTTGGAAATAGTTTAGGGTCACTCACCTCCATGGCTCAGAGATCATCCATTAAATATCATTGCCTTGCTCAAATCCAAGTCTTAGATCACAAACTCAAAGCAACCAAGTCCTTTAAAAGTTCGGACAGCACTTCCCCTGAATTTGCTGACTTTTCCAGCCATCATGGCTTCATTATTTCCTCAGCCAGTCCCAAAGGTACACACACAACAACAAGTTCATCTAATAGTCATTCAGCAAGCTCCAAGTAGTACTAGTACAAGTCAAGCTAGGGAAAAGTTCGGAAATGAAAGTTAAGCTCAAAACCAGAAAAACAGTTTTGACGTCATTTTGCGGTAATGGTACCAAAGGCGCTACGAGTATCGGATGGAGGTCCAAGACCCACCGTTTCAAAGCTAAGAACCAGGGCTACAACAATGTAGAAGGTCACTCAGTCCAAATCCCAGCACAACTAAGTCAAATATGCCAAATAACAAACCAGAACCGTACTTGCAGGTTTACAAATTACACTATGCTGTAATCAGTACAACTCAGTCTAAACAGGTCCAAATGCAGAAATTCCAAAGGCATATGGTAGCTAGGACATCAAGCTACATTTCATCAGAAGACCTCAACACCCAAATCCAAAACAATTCCAGTCAAAACAGACGATTACAATCACAGTTCGCACATTCTGATCACCCAGAACAGCAACAGAAAAAACGACATATATCACTCTACACTAATCCAAATGACCTGAAATTTTGTAGGCACCTCTAAAATGTCATTCCCTACAACTTTCATGTGTTTGAGCTAAGGCCAATTCGGCCTCTATCTATGACCTAAAAATTCGGACAGAATGTTCATCACAAAACCCTCACTTTTCAATTTTTGGTCCAAAATACGCTTTTAATTTCTCAAAAACTAACCGATACTAGAAAAATCATTTTAAAACTATTTTTGCTCATAAACTTTATCTGGGGAATTTTTCTAATAAAGAAAATGTAGAAAAGGCGGGCGATTAAAAATAATAAACCCTAGAAAACTAGAAAATTTCCGGGTTCTCACACTTATACTTTTCGGGGCGTCACAAACTCCCCTCCTTAAAAGAATGTCGTCCTCGACATTCCCTCTTGTACCAATCAAGTCAAGACATCCCGCAAAAATCTCTCAAGAGTCAAATCAAACCCACAGTCCGGCATCCTAAACTTCAAGCCTAGAATACACTACAGAGATCTGAAGCCTAAGCTCTGATATCAACTGTGACGACCCCACCTCCCCCTAAGGCGAACCAGAGGGTTCGGCGGGCCGCCTGCCCGGCTCTCGCCGGGACTCAGTCGTTCACTAAAGTCCTCAAATGAGTTACAAGAATAAACCTCAAATATACACCACATGGTCCACAAATATACATCCAAGTCTCCAATAATTACATGTCACAAATGCAGCGGAAACAATTCCCAACTATACATAAAATGATTCCAAATCCAAATTGTACAACATAAAGGCCATCCACTCACGTGAATAAGCACAACAAGTCCTGCCTTCGCCTTGAGCCCTGTGGAGGGGAATAAAATATTTTTGGGGTGAGCTAGAAGCTCAGCGAGTAACCAGCAAAATCATTAAGCAAATATATTTCACAATGTTGCATTTCGATGTTTTCGATGATGTCATGATTCAGAGATCAAATGTCCGTTTAGTGCTCTCGTGAGCCGGTGAAATCATAGCACTTGAACACCCAACGCTCAAATATTTTATTTAACATTAACTCACGAACTCACGAAAGTGGGAGCAACATCGGTGCTCCAGATAACCATGAACATGAACCATAAACAAGGTGGAGACATTGGTGTCCAGCACAAGACTTTCCCAGAACTCATTGAAGCCAAATCATGTCATGAATTCACATGCAAGCACGCATGATATGCAATCGAATAATTAATGCAAGAAACATTTCACAAGTACTTTGGAAATAGTTTAGGGTCACTCACCTCCATGGCTCAGAGATCATCCATTAAATATCATTGCCTTGCTCAAATCCAAGTCTTAGATCACAAACTCAAAGCAACCAAGTCCTTTAAAAGTTCGGACAGCACTTCCCCTGAATTTGCTGACTTTTCCAGCCATCATGGCTTCATTATTTCCTCAGCCAGTCCCAAAGGTACACACACAACAACAAGTTCATCTAATAGTCATTCAGCAAGCTCCAAGTAGTACTAGTACAAGTCAAGCTAGGGAAAAGTTCGGAAATGAAAGTTAAGCTCAAAACCAGAAAAACAGTTTTGACGTCATTTTGCGGTAATGGTACCAAAGGCGCTACGAGTATCGGATGGAGGTCCAAGACCCACCGTTTCAAAGCTAAGAACCAGGGCTACAACAATGTAGAAGGTCACTCAGTCCAAATCCCAGCACAACTAAGTCAAATATGCCAAATAACAAACCAGAACCGTACTTGCAGGTTTACAAATTACACTATGCTGTAATCAGTACAACTCAGTCTAAACAGGTCCAAATGCAGAAATTCCAAAGGCATATGGTAGCTAGGACATCAAGCTACATTTCATCAGAAGACCTCAACACCCAAATCCAAAACAATTCCAGTCAAAACAGACGATTACAATCACAGTTCGCACATTCTGATCACCCAGAACAGCAACAGAAAAAACGACATATATCACTCTACACTAATCCAAATGACCTGAAATTTTGTAGGCACCTCTAAAATGTCATTCCCTACAACTTTCATGTTTTGAGCTAAGGCCAATTCGGCCTCTATCTATGACCTAAAAATTCGGACAGAATGTTCATCACAAAACCCTCACTTTTCAATTTTTGGTCCAAAATACGCTTTTAATTTCTCAAAAACTAACCGATACTAGAAAAATCATTTTAAAACTATTTTTCCTCATAAACTTTATCTGGGGAATTTTTCTAATAAAGAAAATGTAGAAAAGGCGGGCGATTAAAAAAAATAAACCCTAGAAAATTAGAAAATTTCCGGGTTCTCACACTTATACTTTTCGGGGCGTCACAAACTCCCCTCCTTAAAAGAATGTCGTCCTCGACATTCCCTCTTGTACCAATCAAGTCAAGACATCCCGCAAAAATCTCTCAAGAGTCAAATCAAACCCACAGTCCGGCATCCTAAACTTCAAGCCTAGAATACACTACAGAGATCTGAAGCCTAAGCTCTGATATCAACTGTGACGACCCCACCTCCCCCTAAGGCGAACCAGAGGGTTCGGCGGGCCGCCAGCCCGGCTCTCGCCGGGACTCAGTCGTTCACTAAAGTCCTCAAATGAGTTACAAGAATAAACCTCAAATATACACCACATGGTCCACAAATATACATCCAAGTCTCCAATAATTACATGTCACAAATGCAGCGGAAACAATTCCCAACTATACATAAAATGATTCCAAATCCAAATTGTACAACATAAAGGCCATCCACTCACGTGAATAAGCACAACAAGTCCTGCCTTCGCCTTGAGCCCTGTGGAGGGGAATAAAATATTTTTGGGGTGAGCTAGAAGCTCAGCGAGTAACCAGCAAAATCATTAAGCAAATATATTTCACAATGTTGCATTTCGATGTTTTCGATGATGTCATGATTCAGAGATCAAATGTCCGTTTAGTGCTCTCGTGAGCCGGTGAAATCATAGCACTTGAACACCCAACGCTCAAATATTTTATTTAACATTAACTCACGAACTCACGAAAGTGGGAGCAACATCGGTGCTCCAGATAACCATGAACATGAACCATAAACAAGGTGGAGACATTGGTGTCCAGCACAAGACTTTCCCAGAACTCATTGAAGCCAAATCATGTCATGAATTCACATGCAAGCACGCATGATATGCAATCGAATAATTAATGCAAGAAACATTTCACAAGTACTTTGGAAATAGTTTAGGGTCACTCACCTCCATGGCTCAGAGATCATCCATTAAATATCATTGCCTTGCTCAAATCCAAGTCTTAGATCACAAACTCAAAGCAACCAAGTCCTTTAAAAGTTCGGACAGCACTTCCCCTGAATTTGCTGACTTTTCCAGCCATCATGGCTTCATTATTTCCTCAGCCAGTCCCAAAGGTACACACACAACAACAAGTTCATCTAATAGTCATTCAGCAAGCTCCAAGTAGTACTAGTACAAGTCAAGCTAGGGAAAAGTTCGGAAATGAAAGTTAAGCTCAAAACCAGAAAAACAGTTTTGACGTCATTTTGCGGTAATGGTACCAAAGGCGCTACGAGTATCGGATGGAGGTCCAAGACCCACCGTTTCAAAGCTAAGAACCAGGGCTACAACAATGTAGAAGGTCACTCAGTCCAAATCCCAGCACAACTAAGTCAAATATGCCAAATAACAAACCAGAACCGTACTTGCAGGTTTACAAATTACACTATGCTGTAATCAGTACAACTCAGTCTAAACAGGTCCAAATGCAGAAATTCCAAAGGCATATGGTAGCTAGGACATCAAGCTACATTTCATCAGAAGACCTCAACACCCAAATCCAAAACAATTCCAGTCAAAACAGACGATTACAATCACAGTTCGCACATTCTGATCACCCAGAACAGCAACAGAAAAAACGACATATATCACTCTACACTAATCCAAATGACCTGAAATTTTGTAGGCACCTCTAAAATGTCATTCCCTACAACTTTCATGTGTTTGAGCTAAGGCCAATTCGGCCTCTATCTATGACCTAAAAATTCGGACAGAATGTTCATCACAAAACCCTCACTTTTCAATTTTTGGTCCAAAATACGCTTTTAATTTCTCAAAAACTAACCGATACTAGAAAAATCATTTTAAAACTATTTTTGCTCATAAACTTTATCTGGGGAATTTTTCTAATAAAGAAAATGTAGAAAAGGCGGGCGATTAAAAATAATAAACCCTAGAAAACTAGAAAATTTCCGGGTTCTCACACTTATACTTTTCGGGGCGTCACAAACTCCCCTCCTTAAAAGAATGTCGTCCTCGACATTCCCTCTTGTACCAATCAAGTCAAGACATCCCGCAAAAATCTCTCAAGAGTCAAATCAAACCCACAGTCCGGCATCCTAAACTTCAAGCCTAGAATACACTACAGAGATCTGAAGCCTAAGCTCTGATATCAACTGTGACGATCCCACCTCCCCCTAAGGCGAACCAGAGGGTTCGGCGGGCCGCCTGCCCGGCTCTCGCCGGGACTCAGTCGTTCACTAAAGTCCTCAAATGAGTTACAAGAATAAACCTCAAATATACACCACATGGTCCACAAATATACATCCAAGTCTCCAATAATTACATGTCACAAATGCAGCGGAAACAATTCCCAACTATACATAAAATGATTCCAAATCCAAATTGTACAACATAAAGGCCATCCACTCACGTGAATAAGCACAACAAGTCCTGCCTTCGCCTTGAGCCCTGTGGAGGGGAATAAAATATTTTTGGGGTGAGCTAGAAGCTCAGCGAGTAACCAGCAAAATCATTAAGCAAATATATTTCACAATGTTGCATTTCGATGTTTTCGATGATGTCATGATTCAGAGATCAAATGTCCGTTTAGTGCTCTCGTGAGCCGGTGAAATCATAGCACTTGAACACCCAACGCTCAAATATTTTATTTAACATTAACTCACGAACTCACGAAAGTGGGAGCAACATCGGTGCTCCAGATAACCATGAACATGAACCATAACAAGGTGGAGACATTGGTGTCCAGCACAAGACTTTCCCAGAACTCATTGAAGCCAAATCATGTCATGAATTCACATGCAAGCACGCATGATATGCAATCGAATAATTAATGCAAGAAACATTTCACAAGTACTTTGGAAATAGTTTAGGGTCACTCACCTCCATGGCTCAGAGATCATCCATTAAATATCATTGCCTTGCTCAAATCCAAGTCTTAGATCACAAACTCAAAGCAACCAAGTCCTTTAAAAGTTCGGACAGCACTTCCCCTGAATTTGCTGACTTTTCCAGCCATCATGGCTTCATTATTTCCTCAGCCAGTCCCAAAGGTACACACACAACAACAAGTTCATCTAATAGTCATTCAGCAAGCTCCAAGTAGTACTAGTACAAGTCAAGCTAGGGAAAAGTTCGGAAATGAAAGTTAAGCTCAAAACCAGAAAAACAGTTTTGACGTCATTTTGCGGTAATGGTACCAAAGGCGCTACGAGTATCGGATGGAGGTCCAAGACCCACCGTTTCAAAGCTAAGAACCAGGGCTACAACAATGTAGAAGGTCACTCAGTCCAAATCCCAGCACAACTAAGTCAAATATGCCAAATAACAAACCAGAACCGTACTTGCAGGTTTACAAATTACACTATGCTGTAATCAGTACAACTCAGTCTAAACAGGTCCAAATGCAGAAATTCCAAAGGCATATGGTAGCTAGGACATCAAGCTACATTTCATCATAAGACCTCAACACCCAAATCCAAAACAATTCCAGTCAAAACAGACGATTACAATCACAGTTCGCACATTCTGATCACCCAGAACAGCAACAGAAAAAACGACATATATCACTCTACACTAATCCAAATGACCTGAAATTTTGTAGGCACCTCTAAAATGTCATTCCCTACAACTTTCATGTTTTGAGCTAAGGCCAATTCGGCCTCTATCTATGACCTAAAAATTCGGACAGAATGTTCATCACAAAACCCTCACTTTTCAATTTTTGGTCCAAAATACGCTTTTAATTTCTAAAAAACTAACCGATACTAGAAAAATCATTTTAAAACTATTTTTACTCATAAACTTTATCTGGGGAATTTTTCTAATAAAGAAAATGTAGAAAAGGCGGGCGATTAAAAAAAATAAACCCTAGAAAATTAGAAAATTTCCGGGTTCTCACACTTATACTTTTCGGGGCGTCACAAACTCCCCTCCTTAAAAGAATGTCGTCCTCGACATTCCCTCTTGTACCAATCAAGTCAAGACATCCCGCAAAAATCTCTCAAGAGTCAAATCAAACCCACAGTCCGGCATCCTAAACTTCAAGCCTAGAATACACTACAGAGATCTGAAGCCTAAGCTCTGATATCAACTGTGACGACCCCACCTCCCCCTAAGGCGAACCAGAGGGTTCGGCGGGCCGCCAGCCCGGCTCTCGCCGGGACTCAGTCGTTCACTAAAGTCCTCAAATGAGTTACAAGAATAAACCTCAAATATACACCACATGGTCCACAAATATACATCCAAGTCTCCAATAATTACATGTCACAAATGCAGCGGAAACAATTCCCAACTATACATAAAATGATTCCAAATCCAAATTGTACAACATAAAGGCCATCCACTCACGTGAATAAGCACAACAAGTCCTGCCTTCGCCTTGAGCCCTGTGGAGGGGAATAAAATATTTTTGGGGTGAGTTAGAAGCTCAGCGAGTAACCAGCAAAATCATTAAGCAAATATATTTCACAATGTTGCATTTCGATGTTTTCGATGATGTCATGATTCAGAGATCAAATGTCCGTTTAGTGCTCTCGTGAGCCGGTGAAATCATAGCACTTGAACACCCAACGCTCAAATATTTTATTTAACATTAACTCACGAACTCACGAAAGTGGGAGCAAAATCGGTGCTCCAGATAACCATGAACATGAACCATAAACAAGGTGGAGACATTGGTGTCCAGCACAAGACTTTCCCAGAACTCATTGAAGCCAAATCATGTCATGAATTCACATGCAAGCACGCATGATATGCAATCGAATAATTAATGCAAGAAACATTTCACAAGTACTTTGGAAATAGTTTAGGGTCACTCACCTCCATGGCTCAGAGATCATCCATTAAATATCATTGCCTTGCTCAAATCCAAGTCTTAGATCACAAACTCAAAGCAACCAAGTCCTTTAAAAGTTCGGACAGCACTTCCCCTGAATTTGCTGACTTTTCCAGCCATCATGGCTTCATTATTTCCTCAGCCAGTCCCAAAGGTACACACACAACAACAAGTTCATCTAATAGTCATTCAGCAAGCTCCAAGTAGTACTAGTACAAGTCAAGCTAGGGAAAAGTTCGGAAATGAAAGTTAAGCTCAAAACCAGAAAAACAGTTTTGACGTCATTTTGCGGTAATGGTACCAAAGGCGCTACGAGTATCGGATGGAGGTCCAAGACCCACCGTTTCGAAGCTAAGAACCAGGGCTACAACAATGTAGAAGGTCACTCAGTCCAAATCCCAGCACAACTAAGTCAAATATGCCAAATAACAAACCAGAACCGTACTTGCAGGTTTACAAATTACACTATGCTGTAATCAGTACAACTCAGTCTAAACAGGTCAAAATGCAGAAATTCCAAAGGCATATGGTAGCTAGGACATCAAGCTACATTTCATCAGAAGACCTCAACACCCAAATCCAAAACAATTCCAGTCAAAACAGACGATTACAATCACAGTTCGCACATTTTGATCACCCAGAACAGCAACAGAAAAAACGACATATCTCACTCTACACTAATCCAAATGACCTGAAATTTTGTAGGAACCTCTATAATGTCATTCCCTACAACTTTCATGTTTTGAGCTAAGTCCAATTCAGCCTCTATCTATGACCTAAAAATTCGGACAGAATGTTCATCACAAAACCCTCACTTTTCAATTTTTGGTCCAAAATACGCTTTTAATTTCTCAAAAACTAACCGATACTAGAAAAATCATTTTAAAACTATTTTTGCTCATAAACTTTATCTGGGGAATTTTTCTAATAAAGAAAATGTAGAAAAAGCGGGCGATTAAAAAAAATAAACCCTAGAAAATTAGAAAATTTCCGGGTTCTCACACTTATACTTTTCGGGGCGTCACAAATTCGGCCTCTAACTATGATGAACAGTGCCAGGCAGAATTGGGGAAAATGAAACCCTAATCTGGAAATTTTTGCTTCAAACCAGAAATTTTCCACTAATCATTACAATTCTCATACCAAAGCTTCATTCTAACCCATACTAGACCATCATACATGATCAAACAATATTAATCATATGAAAACAGAAAAATTCCCAATAAATAGAAAACTTAGACAACACAACCATAATTCATGAAATACTCCACCAAATTGCATCTTTAACTACCAACCTCTACTAAGTCCATATCAAAACCAACAAAGGGATAATTTCTTAACCACTCACCTTTGTAACCTCAAGAAACAAGATAGCTAGGGCTTGTTCTTCCCAAATGGCTCCACCAATCCCCTTAAACTAGTTTAGCAACTCACTTTTGTGGAGAATTTTGGAATTTAAACGGTTGATTTGTGAGATTCAAGCAAGAAATTGTATCAGAGCTTGGTCTCCTAGAGATTAAGCTTAACCGCTTAGAGTAAAGATCATGGCAACCATAAATGTTTCTTTTTTAGAAAGGCAATCTTTTGATAGACCACCTATGTTTAATG
This sequence comes from Coffea arabica, assembly GCF_036785885.1. Taxonomy (NCBI): domain Eukaryota; kingdom Viridiplantae; phylum Streptophyta; class Magnoliopsida; order Gentianales; family Rubiaceae; genus Coffea; species Coffea arabica. The sequence continues at coordinate 26,002,143 of NC_092318.1, forward strand.
GTTCTCATTTTAGCATGTGGAAACAAAGAATGATGATTTTCTTACAATCCGTTTATATTGAATTATGGTATGTGGTAGAAGATGGTCCTTATGAAGCTAGAATAGTTGACTCTACCACTAATTTGAGTAGATTAAAGACTAGACAAGAATTGAATGAAAAAGACAAGAGATACCTTTCTTTGAATGCCAAGGCCATGTATATATTGTGCAATGCATTAGATGTAAATGAATCTAGTAGAATTAAAGGTTGTAAATCAGCTAAAGATATTTGGGATAAATTGTGTGAATTTCATGAAGGTAACCAAGATATTAAAGAACAAAAGAAATCTTTGCTTGTTTCTAAATATGAATTTTTCAAAATGCATCCTCTTGAAAATGTTGATAAGATGTGTAGTAGATTTTGTGACATTATTCAAGATCTTAAATTGCTTGGAAAAGAATATTCTTTGGGTGAGAAAAATAGAAAGATTTTGAATGCCTTGCCAAAAGAATGGGAAAACAAAATAAATGCTATAGAAGAGGCAAAGGATTTAAATTCTATGTCCATTGAATCTCTTGTGAATTCCCTAACCTCTTATGAATTAAAGCTGAAATTCAAAGTGCAAGAGAAAGAAAATGCAAGAATGTATAAGAGAGGCATAGCTTTTAAAGCATCTCAAATGGGGGATAACCCATCCTTCATGGGTAATGAAAACATGGAAGTGGACAATGATATAACTCCTCACATCAAAAGTTTCAAGAAGATCTTCAACAAGAGAAGTTCAAGAGGAGATTGCAAAATTACATGGGATGAATGCAATTCAAAAAGAGAAAAATAAGAGTTGGCCCAAATGGCACTAATGGCCTTTGGAGAAGATGAGGTAAATTCTTATCACTCTTCTAGTGATGAAGATAATGAAGATGATGATGTGCAAATTCTTATGATTAAAATGTATAAAAGTTTGAGAGAATCTTATGCTAAAAATAAAGATTTGAAAACAAAAATAAATGATTTGTTGGAAGAAAACTCCAAACTTTTTCAAGAAAACAAATGTTTGAGAATGGAAAATGATGATTTAAAAAATCAAAAAGGTGTTTTTGATTGCAAAAATAATTTGAAAAGGAAGTTGGAAGAGAAAACAAAGTTTTATGAAAAAATGTTGGAGGAACAAAATTTGTTAAAGAAAAGAATTAATGACTTGAACGAGTTTCTCCAAAATGAAAAACAAAAGTTTTCTCAAACAAAAGAAAGCAAATCTTTTCAAGGCACAAATAAGTTTGCTATGATAAGAAGTAAGAAAATTAGTTGCATTAAATCCACTTATGTGCAAAATACTTCTATCATGTGTCACTTTTGTTGCCAATTTGGACATATGCAAAATGATTGCTATGTAAAGAAAAATATGAGAAAAGGTATGAAATCCATGTGGATTGCTAGATCATGTTGTACTAACTCCCAAGGACCCTATAAAGAAAAAATACCAAATGAAATTTCTCATACTTAGGTACATCATGAAGATTTGATCCAAAATGTGCTAAATGGTTGAAAGTACATTTGAAAGTTTTGATATTCAATATGGTCTTGATTTGAAAAATAAAGGGGGAGTTTGCTTTTTGATTGATGCCAAAAGGGGGAGTAGGATTTATTGAAATTTCTTTGTATGTTGGCATTTTCTAAAGGGGAGTTTTATTTGAACTTATTTGATCAAAGAAATCTTCATTTTGTTTGTCATCATCAAAAAGGGGGAGATTGTTGACCTTGGTTGATCAGTCCTTGGTTTTGATGATTAACAAACCAAAATGTAGATTTGGACTAATGTTTTTATGTGAGAAATTTGTTAGAACAGGTCATTGATCCAAAAGAGAATCGAAAAGATTTGAATCAAAGAGAAGTTAAGAAATATGAAGGTTCGGACGTAGAGGATCGGACGCTCGATAGAGGATCGGACGTCCGACAGACGACGATACTCTTCGGACGCTTGGATCGGACGCTCATTCATTGCTTCGGCCGTCCGACACAAAAAGAATGAAAGTTGAACATTCTGACTTCTATCGGACGCAGGGTTCGGACGCAGAACAAATGGTTCGGACGTCCGATAGGTGGTTCGGACGCATGGTTCGGACGCAGAGCAAATGGTTCGGACGTCCGACAGGCCAACGGCTAGTTTCGACAGCATTTAATATTTGACCGTTGGAGAGCCTTTTGGAGCCATTTCTCACCTTCTATAAATACCCCAAAACACAAGAAGACACAGACTTTTGGCCAACACTAAATACAAGCTTACAAGTGAGATCTTTGAGTAGAAATATTCTTTGTTGGTTGTATAAGGGGTTGGGAAAGTTGGGTTGTGAGGTTGCTCAAGTGAAGGTTACTCTCTAGGAGGAGTAAAACCTTGGTGAAGGTGAACCTATCACTTGGAGTGGTAAAACCTTGATAAAGGTTGCCTCACTTGTATAAAGTAGTTCTTAATTGAATGGGTAAGCTTTCAATTGTAGCTAGTTGAGGGTTTACTTGGAGAGTAGTAAAATTCCTTTGCTCAACCAAAGTATGTTTGGGGTGAGGAAGGAGTGAGCCTTCACTTGTACAAGTTGGTTAGCACTACCATCAATTGAAGAAACTATTTGGTGGATTCAACTCCAAGTTTGGAAGAAGCTTGGGAGTTTGATTGGTTTGAATTTCTTTTACTTTATTGTTACTCTATTTTTGTGCTTTAAAATTGCTTATATTCTTTGTCATTGTATTTACTTGATTACTTGTCTGGTTGAGTATTTTGGTTGTATTTGGTTGCATCGGGGCTTACAAAGAAGTTGGGAGTTTTTCTCTTCTTTTCCACAAAGAAATTCGGCCAAAAAGGGAGAAATGGAAGATGATTTTTGGTCAAAATTAGTTTTAAGAAGGAAAGAAAATATCTTGGTCAAAAGTCCACCCTCGAATAGAAACGCGACATGTGGCACCTTTTATGTGTAAGCTTATCGTCTTGTCTCTCCACTCTCATCCATATAACGACCTTTCATATAACACGAAAGTTGGTGGAGAACTGGCCAGTGAATTGGCTAGTGGCGGGAAATGAAATCAATGAATGAATGTCAATAAACTGGAGGAATTTTCACTTGCAAATGTTTTCTAATGTCGGAGGGATAAGAAAAATGATTGGCGAATGAATGAATGAATGACTTGAATGAATGGCTCCAAGTGAGCACGTATCCTTCCAATGATTGAGTGTTTGTTTCTTGAATGACTGGATATTACTGTACAAAATACGCAAATTGTTAAATGTAACGTTTCCATGATTTCTATACCGGATTACTCGTTTGGGAACCTCATTGGGCTTTTAGCTTATTTCAAGCCATTTGTTTTCTTTATAGGGGGTACAAGCGAGGCGTGAGACTGGTACAGGCTAGCATAGTCCAGTTTTTGAAATTTTGCGATTGTACTCGCACTAGTCGCTCAATTAGGGTTGAATGTATTGAGAATTTAAATCTTTTGATATATTTGGGATTGTATGGATGTTTGAGATAGAAATGAATATATCTGTATATTCCAAACTTGGGAACTGTTATTTCCTTTATTCTTGAGGTTGCACCCTATTTTCTTGATGTGAGTGAGTGAGTCCTGGCGAGAGCTAGGCAGACGGTCCGCCAAACCCCTGGGGTACGCCTTAGGGGGAGGTGAGGTCGTCACACGTTTTCCATGTGTCTATACTCAAGAAATATCATCCAGACCAGTCTCATGTACTGCAATCGGAAAATATTGAGATTGACGAGACACTGACTTCTGAGGAGAGACCGGTGAAGCTTTTGGGATGTAAGGTGAAGGAACTAAGGAATAAGAGAATCCCTTTGGTAAACATCCTATGGAGGAATCAAGGAGTAGAGGAAGCCAGTTGGGAAGTAAAGGAGGAAATTCGAAAGAAGTACCCAGACCTATTTCTAGATCACGATATGAATTTTGTGGACAAAATTCTTTTAAGGGGGAGAAGATGTGAGGACTCATGTTTTATTTTTAATTTAGTCATTTTCAAAATTATTTGCCCTAGTATTACTTAATTATTCTAGTATTGCATGAATTACCCTTAAATTTCATTTTTTCGCGTGCGCGTCGAAAGTTTCTCGAAAGTCGTGTCGGTCCGATTAATTGGTGAACTGAGGAATTTGTATTAGACTCATAAGTATGAGTAATTAAAGTGTTAGAGGAATTATCTTGGAGGATTAGTATATGAGTGTATCAAACAAGAGAGAAAAGTGGTAGTACAAAACCCTATTACGACACTATTGAAAGTTGACTTTTGGCAAAGCTTAATAGCTACTTTTCCCTCTAATCTTCCAACACAAGACTCACACTCAAGACTCTCATCTCTCTCTCATCCATTCGGCCAAGACAAGAAAAGGAAAGGGAAGAAAGAAACTTCATCTCCTAGCTTCAATTTCACTTGCAAATCATCATGCAACTTCATAGATTATTGGGATTTTGTGACAGCCCCACCTCCCCCTAAGGCGAACCAAAGGGTTCGGCAGACCGCTTGCCCAACTCTCGCCGGGACTCACTACAGTCCTTAAATAAATTACAACACTCACATCCAATAACATAGGGTACAACCTCCATAATAAACGAAATAACAATTCCCAAGCTTAGCACGTATACTTACATACATTCCAATCTCAAGTAGTGGTACAATTCCCCAAATAAGACAAAAGTCCTAAGTTCTCATATAATTACAATTATAATATCAGTCTCAAATATTACATCTTCCAAAGTTTCCCCGAATTCACAAACCACAAGTATATCAAGTTCGAATTCAAATTATACAAGAGATATTCCTTCAGACACTCTAATAACTTATTACACGGGCTTCCTTAGCCTAGAGCCCTGTGAAGGGGAAATAAAATATTTGGGGTGAGCTAGAAGCTCAGCGAGTATCCAGTAAAATCAATAATCAAGTACATTGCACAATAATGCATTTAGATGATGGCATGATGTGACGCCCCGAAAAGTATAAGTGTGAGAACCCGGAAATTTTCTACTTTTCTAGGGTTTATTTTTTAAACGCCCGCCTTTTCTACATTTTCTTGATTAGAAAAATTCCCCAGATAAAGTTTATGAGCAAAAATAGTTTTAAAATGATTTTTCTAGTATCGGTTAGTTTTTGAGAAATTAAAAGCGTATTTTGGACGTGGGACCCGCAAGTGCGGTAAATGCATTATATTTTTGACAACTTGTTGGAATTTTGTATTAAGTGATATTATTTTACAATGTGTTAAGATATTTGTGTAAGAGAGACAAAAAGTTAGGCAAGCAATTAATGAAGAGGACATGTGTCACTTGAGGATTTATTCTTACCTTTTTGACCTTTTGACCACTATTCATGCCTTTACCATTTAAACCAAAATTGACCCAAAATTCTTCTTATTTTGAAGCTCTTGGCCGAATTTCTTGCTAGGAACAAAGGAAAGAAAACTCTCTCAATTTTCAAGCTCCAATCTTGCCCAATCTTTCAATTCAACCGTTTAATCTTCAAATTTTTCCATAGAACTTCTTAGTTTGGTGATATTGAGGTTGGTTGTGGAGTTGTTTGGAAGAAATTGGTGCTAAGTTGCTTACTTTCTTGAGCTTGCAAGGTGAGTAACTAGGGAATTCTTCCTTTGATCTTGATAATGTTCAATTAGTGATTGGTGGTGGTTGAATAAGTGATTTTATGGATGATTTCATGATTTTGGTTGAAATTAGTGAAGTTTTATATTTAATTAGGATTTTTCTGTTCTCATATGATTGTTATTATGTGGTTATGTATGATGATTGGAAATGATAGTTGAGGAAGCTAGGAGGTGGAAAAAGTGATTAATTGCAAGTAAATTCTGTTTTGGAAGAAATCTGGAAAATTAGGGTTCTTGGTTCTTCATTCTGTCCGAAATTTTTGGTCCTAGATAGAGGCCGAATTGGCCTTGGCTCAAAACATGAAAGTTGTAGGTATTGATGTTTTAAGGGTGCCTGTAAAATTTCAGGTCAATTGGAGTAGTGTCGAATGAGATAAGCCGAATTTACTGTTGCTGTTCTGGGTTCATCAGGATGTAAGAACTGCGTCTGAAATGGGTTGTTTTGACTGGAATTGTTTTGGATTTGGGTGTTCAGGTCTTCTGATGAAATGTAACTTGATGTCCTAGCTACCATATGCCTTTGGAATTTCTGCATTTGGACCTGTTTAGACTGAGTTGTACTGATTACAGCATAGTGTAATTTGTAAACCTGCAATTACGGTTCTGGTTTGGTATTTGGCATATATGACTTAGTTGTGCTGGGATTTGGACTGAGTGTCCTTCTACATTGTTGTAGCCCTGGTTCTTAGCTTCGAAACGGTGGGTCTTGCACCTTCATCCGACCATCGTAGTGCTTTTGGCACCATTACCGCAAAATGACGTCAAAACTGTTTTCTGGTTTTGAGCAATTGTGGTTAATTGCAATGTGATTGGGTTTGATTGTAGGTTGGAAAATAAAGGAATTAAGGAGAAATGCTGTCCGAATTTTGAATGGGCTTGATTGCTTTGCGTTTGTGCTTTAGGGCTTGGACTTGAGTGAAGTAATGCAATATGATGGATGGTTTCTGAGCCATGGAGGTGAGTGACCTCAAACTATTTCTAAAATTATTTATGAACCGTTTCTTGCATTATTTACTTTTGAACTGTTTCCGAATTTACTTTTGAACCGTTTCTTGCATTATTTACTTTTGAACTGTTTCCGAATTTACTTTTGAACCGCTTTCCCGCATTATTTACTTTTGAACTGTTTTCAAAGTTAATTTTGGAACTGTTTTCTTACATATCATGCGTGCTTGCATATCAGTGTCTTGTTATTATCGATTTTGCTTTCAATGATTGTTAAAACGAGTTTTCTAGGCGAGTGTGTACTTTATCGCACTCGACCTAAATAAATATGAAATTTTCAATGATTAATGATTAAATGCTACTTGCGCATGAATGTAAGCCTTTTGGGCTGAACTGGCCATTGCCCCTTGTTACCGGTCGTCTCGAGCCAGAAGCGGACTCGGTCGGGCGACTAGGAACTTGGGTGAACGTTTCGGTATACTCGAGTATTACCTTGTAGGTTGGTGGAGCCTGGCCAAAAGCCAGGGACGGGGTGAATGAATGCACGAATGAAACCAAAATGCAATGAAATGACAGGAGAACGAACATATCCTTTTCATGAATGTTACTATCGCTTTCCATTGTAAATGTTTCTTGAATTATTGATACTCCATATTGAAATGACATTATTGAAATGAACGATTGTGAAACTGATTTGATAACTGATTTTACTGGTTACTCGCTGAGCTTCTAGCTCACCCCAAAATGTTTTATTCCCCTCCACAGGGCTCAAGGCGAAGGAAGGGCTTGTAGTGTTTATTCATGGATTATCTCATGTATGGATTGAACTTAGAATTCCTTTTGTGTAATCGTTCATATTGGGATTGTATTGAATGTTTAGAATTGATTGGATGTGCAATAGTCTAGTTTTGGACGTCCTCCTGTAGAATAGTTGGTATCAAGGATCAGAGGGGCGCAGTGGAAGCGTGGACGCTTCGCTTTTGATATGTAAAGTTTGGGAACCTTTGATGTATATTTGATATAAATATCTTGAAATTCCATTGAGGATTGTAGTGAACGACTGAGTCCCGGCGAGAGTTGGGCAGGCGGCCCGCCGAACCCTCTGGGTCGCCTTAGGGGGAGGTGGGGCCGTGACAATTGGTATCAGAGCTTAGGCTTCAGATCTCTGTAGTGTATCCTAGGCTTGAAGTTTAGGATGCCGGACCGTGGGTTTGATTTGACTCTTGCGAGATTCTTGCGGGATGTCTCGACTTGATTAGTACAAGAGGGAATGTCGAGGACGACATTCTTTTAAGGAGGGGAGATTGTGACGCCCCGAAAAGTATAAGTGTGAGAACCCGGAAATTTTCTACTTTTCTAGGGTTTATTTTTTAAACGCCCGCCTTTTCTACATTTTCTTGATTAGAAAAATTCCCCAGATAAAGTTTATGAGCAAAAATAGTTTTAAAATGATTTTTCTAGTATCGGTTAGTTTTTGAGAAATTAAAAGCGTATTTTGGACGTGGGACCCGCAAGTGCGGTAAATGCATTATATTTTTGACAACTTGTTGGAATTTTCTATTAAGTGATATTATTTTACAATGTGTTAAGATATTTGTGTAAGAGAGACAAAAAGTTAGGCAAGCAATTAATGAAGAGGACATGTGTCACTTGAGGATTTATTCTTACCTTTTTGACCTTTTGACCACTATTCATGCCTTTACCATTTAAACCAAAATTGACCCAAAATTCTTCTTATTTTGAAGCTCTTGGCCGAATTTCTTGCTAGGAACAAAGGAAAGAAAACTCTCTCAATTTTCAAGCTCCAATCTTGCCCAATCTTTCAATTCAACCGTTTAATCTTCAAATTTTTCCATAGAACTTCTTAGTTTGGTGATATTGAGGTTGGTTGTGGAGTTGTTTGGAAGAAATTGGTGCTAAGTTGCTTACTTTCTTGAGCTTGCAAGGTGAGTAACTAGGGAATTCTTCCTTTGATCTTGATAATGTTCAATTAGTGATTGGTGGTGGTTGAATAAGTGATTTTATGGATGATTTCATGATTTTGGTTGAAATTAGTGAAGTTTTATATTTAATTAGGATTTTTCTGTTCTCATATGATTGTTATTATGTGGTTATGTATGATGATTGGAAATGATAGTTGAGGAAGCTAGGAGGTGGAAAAAGTGATTAATTGTAAGTAAATTCTGTTTTGGAAGAAATCTGGAAAATTAGGGTTCTTGGTTCTTCATTCTGTCCGAAATTTTTGGTCCTAGATAGAGGCCGAATTGGCCTTGGCTCAAAACATGAAAGTTGTAGGTATTGATGTTTTAAGGGTGCCTGTAAAATTTCAGGTCAATTGGAGTAGTGTCGAATGAGATAAGCCGAATTTACTGTTGCTGTTCTGGGTTCATCAGGATGTAAGAACTGCGTCTGAAATGTGTTGTTTTGACTGGAATTGTTTTGGATTTGGGTGTTCAGGTCTTCTGATGAAATGTAACTTGATGTCCTAGCTACCATATGCCTTTGGAATTTCTGCATTTGGACCTGCTTAGACTGAGTTGTACTGATTACAGCATAGTGTAATTTGTAAACCTGCAATTACGGTTCTGGTTTGGTATTTGGCATATATGACTTAGTTGTGCTGGGATTTGGACTGAGTGTCCTTCTACATTGTTGTAGCCCTGGTTCTTAGCTTCGAAACGGTGGGTCTTGCACCTTCATCCGACCATCGTAGTGCTTTTGGCACCATTACCGCAAAATGACGTCAAAACTGTTTTCTGGTTTTGAGCAATTGTGGTTAATTGCAATGTGATTGGGTTTGATTGTAGGTTGGAAAATAAAGGAATTAAGGGGAAATGCTGTCCGAATTTTGAATGGGCTTGATTGCTTTGCGTTTGTGCTTTAGGGCTTGGACTTGAGTGAAGTAATGCAATATGATGGATGGTTTCTGAGCCATGGAGGTGAGTGACCTCAAACTATTTCTAAAATTATTTATGAACCGTTTCTTGCATTATTTACTTTTGAACTGTTTCCGAATTTACTTTTGAACCGCTTTCCCGCATTATTTACTTTTGAACTGTTTTCAAAGTTAATTTTGGAACTGTTTTCTTACATATCATGCGTGCTTGCATATCAGTGTCTTGTTATTATCGATTTTGCTTTCAATGATTGTTAAAACGAGTTTTCTAGGCGAGTGTGTACTTTATCGCACTCGACCTAAATAAATATGAAATTTTCAATGATTAATGATTAAATGCTACTTGCGCATGAATGTAAGCCTTTTGGGCTGAACTGGCCATTGCCCCTTGTTACCGGTCGTCTCGAGCCAGAAGCGGACTCGGTCGGGCGACTAGGAACTTGGGTGAACGTTTCGGTATACTCGAGTATTACCTTGTAGGTTGGTGGAGCCTGGCCAAAAGCCAGGGACGGGGTGAATGAATGCACGAATGAAACCAAAATGCAATGAAATGACAGGAGAACGAACATATCCTTTTCATGAATGTTACTATCGCTTTCCATTGTAAATGTTTCTTGAATTATTGATACTCCATATTGAAATGACATTATTGAAATGAACGATTGTGAAACTGATTTGATAACTGATTTTACTGGTTACTCGCTGAGCTTCTAGCTCACCCCAAAATGTTTTATTCCCCTCCACAGGGCTCAAGGCGAAGGAAGGGCTTGTAGTGTTTATTCATGGATTATCTCATGTATGGATTGAACTTAGAATTCCTTTTGTGTAATCGTTCATATTGGGATTGTATTGAATGTTTAGAATTGATTGGATGTGCAATAGTCTAGTTTTGGACGTCCTCCTGTAGAATAGTTGGTATCAAGGATCAGAGGGGCGCAGTGGAAGCGTGGACGCTTCGCTTTTGATATGTAAAGTTTGGGAACCTTTGATGTATATTTGATATAAATATCTTGAAATTCCATTGAGGATTGTAGTGAACGACTGAGTCCCGGCGAGAGTTGGGCAGGCGGCCCGCCGAACCCTCTGGGTCGCCTTAGGGGGAGGTGGGGCCGTGACAATTGGTATCAGAGCTTAGGCTTCAGATCTCTGTAGTGTATCCTAGGCTTGAAGTTTAGGATGCCGGACCGTGGGTTTGATTTGACTCTTGCGAGATTCTTGCGGGATGTCTCGACTTGATTAGTACAAGAGGGAATGTCGAGGACGACATTCTTTTAAGGAGGGGAGATTGTGACGCCCCGAAAAGTATAAGTGTGAGAACCCGGAAATTTTCTACTTTTCTAGGGTTTATTTTTTAAACGCCCGCCTTTTCTACATTTTCTTGATTAGAAAAATTCCCCAGATAAAGTTTATGAGCAAAAATAGTTTTAAAATGATTTTTCTAGTATCGGTTAGTTTTTGAGAAATTAAAAGCGTATTTTGGACGTGGGACCCGCAAGTGCGGTAAATGCATTATATTTTTGACAACTTGTTGGAATTTTCTATTAAGTGATATTATTTTACAATGTGTTAAGATATTTGTGTAAGAGAGACAAAAAGTTAGGCAAGCAATTAATGAAGAGGACATGTGTCACTTGAGGATTTATTCTTACCTTTTTGACCTTTTGACCACTATTCATGCCTTTACCATTTAAACCAAAATTGACCCAAAATTCTTCTTATTTTGAAGCTCTTGGCCGAATTTCTTGCTAGGAACAAAGGAAAGAAAACTCTCTCAATTTTCAAGCTCCAATCTTGCCCAATCTTTCAATTCAACCGTTTAATCTTCAAATTTTTCCATAGAACTTCTTAGTTTGGTGATATTGAGGTTGGTTGTGGAGTTGTTTGGAAGAAATTGGTGCTAAGTTGCTTACTTTCTTGAGCTTGCAAGGTGAGTAACTAGGGAATTCTTCCTTTGATCTTGATAATGTTCAATTAGTGATTGGTGGTGGTTGAATAAGTGATTTTATGGATGATTTCATGATTTTGGTTGAAATTAGTGAAGTTTTATATTTAATTAGGATTTTTCTGTTCTCATATGATTGTTATTATGTGGTTATGTATGATGATTGGAAATGATAGTTGAGGAAGCTAGGAGGTGGAAAAAGTGATTAATTGTAAGTAAATTCTGTTTTGGAAGAAATCTGGAAAATTAGGGTTCTTGGTTCTTCATTCTGTCCGAAATTTTTGGTCCTAGATATAGGCCGAATTGGCCTTGGCTCAAACCATGAAAGTTGTAGGTATTGATGTTTTAAGGGTGCCTGTAAAATTTCAGGTCAATTGGAGTAGTGTCGAATGAGATAAGCCGAATTTACTGTTGCTGTTCTGGGTTCATCAGGATGTAAGAACTGCGTCTGAAATGGGTTGTTTTGACTGGAATTGTTTTGGATTTGGGTGTTCAGGTCTTCTGATGAAATGTAACTTGATGTCCTAGCTACCATATGCCTTTGGAATTTCTGCATTTGGACCTGTTTAGACTGAGTTGTACTGATTACAGCATAGTGTAATTTGTAAACCTGCAATTACGGTTCTGGTTTGGTATTTGGCATATATGACTTAGTTGTGCTGGGATTTGGACTGAGTGTCCTTCTACATTGTTGTAGCCCTGGTTCTTAGCTTCGAAACGGTGGGTCTTGCACCTTCATCCGACCATCGTAGTGCTTTTGGCACCATTACCGCAAAATGACGTCAAAACTGTTTTCTGGTTTTGAGCAATTGTGGTTAATTGCTATGTGATTGGGTTTGATTGTTGGTTGGAAAATAAAGGAATTAAGGGGAAATGCTGTCCGAATTTTGGATGGGCTTGATTGCTTTGCGTTTGTGCTTTAGGGCTTGGACTTGAGTGAAGTAATGCAATATGATGGATGGTTTCTGAGCCATGGAGGTGAGTGACCTCAAACTATTTCTAAAAATATTTATGAACCTTTTCTTGCATTATTTACTTTTGAACTGTTTCCGAATTTACTTTTGAACCGTTTCTTGCATTATTTACTTTTGAACTGTTTCCGAATTTACTTTTGAACCGCTTTCCCGCATTATTTACTTTTGAACTGTTTTCAAAGTTAATTTTGGAACTGTTTTCTTACATATCATGCGTGCTTGCATATCAGTGTCTTGTTATTATCGATTTTGCTTTCAATGATTGTTAAAACGAGTTTTCTAGGCGAGTGTGTACTTTATCGCACTCGACCTAAATAAATATGAAATTTTCAATGATTAATGATTAAATGCTACTTGCGCATGAATGTAAGCCTTTTGGGCTGAACTGGCCATTGCCCCTTGTTACCGGTCGTCTCGAGCCAGAAGCGGACTCGGTCGGGCGACTAGGAACTTGGGTGAACGTTTCGGTATACTCGAGTATTACCTTGTAGGTTGGTGGAGCCTGGCCAAAAGTCAGGGACGGGGTGAATGAATGCACGAATGAAACCAAAATGCAATGAAATGACAGGAGAACGAACGTATCCTTTTCATGAATGTTACTATCGCTTTCCATTGTAAATGTTTCTTGAATTATTGATACTCCATATTGAAATGACATTATTGAAATGAACGATTGTGAAACTGATTTGATAACTGATTTTACTGGTTACTCGCTGAGCTTCTAGCTCACCCCAAAATATTTTATTCCCCTCCACAGGGCTCAAGGCGAAGGAAGGGCTTGTAGTGTTTATTCATGGATTATCTCATGTATGGATTGAACTTAGAATTCCTTTTGTGTAATCGTTCATATTGGGATTGTATTGAACGTTTAGAATTGATTGGATGTGTAATAGTCTAGTTTTGGACTTCCTCCTGTAGAATAGTTGGTATCAAGGATCAGAGGGGCGCAGTGGAAGCGTGGACGCTTCGCTTTTGATATGTAAAGTTTGGGAACCTTTGATGTATATTTGATATAAATATCTTGAAATTCCATTGAGGATTGTAGTGAACGACTGAGTCCCGGCGAGAGCTGGGCAGGCGGCCCGCCGAACCCTCTGGTTCGCCTTAGGGGGAGGTGGGGCCGTGACACATGACTTAGTAATCACATGTAAGTTTATTGCTCTTATGAGCCAATGAAATCCTCGTACTTAGAACTCTAACGCCCAAACAGATCAATTAACAATCAAATAGTAATTGGGAACCATCGGTGCTCCAAATAAGCTGTGGGGAAGACGCTGGTTCTAAGCACAAGACTTCCCAAGAACTCATTGGAGTCAAATCATTTCATGAACTCACATGTAAGCCCACATGATATGCAATCGAGTAAGTAATGCAAGAAATAGTTCGAAAAGTAACTTTGCAAATACTTGTGGAATCACTCACTAACCACAGCTCATGAATCTCATCCATCATAACTCATTGCTTCGCTCAAGTCCAAGCCCTTCATTTCTACCAAGAGTTATCTCAAACTCAAAGCAATCGAATGCTCTCAAAGATTGGACAACACTTTCCCTTAATTTCTTCATTTTCCATCCCACAATCAACACCAATTCCTCTCAAATCAACCACATACAAATCTTAGACTACAAAACACACCTTTCGACACAATAACAACAACTGAAGCTACACTTATCGGATTGAGGCGAATCTTATGGCGTTTCGAGCTAAGACATATACCAACATTTCTTAAGAAGACCTCCAAAGCCAAATTATACATTTCATGGTCAAAAATCGAAATCCTAGAGAAAAATGGAAACTGTCCGTGAAATAGGGCTTAAGGGCAGTCAAGGGTATTTCGATTATTTCACAAGCTACAGTACTCCAATCAATTTGAAATTTTACAAGTAGATAGCTAACCCATATGTCTACAACTTTCATGTTTTGTCCAAAGACTGGTTCGGTCTAAAACATGGAGAAATTTGCAGTCCAAGTTGAGTCCAGAAACAACGTAAAAACTGAAATTAAACTTCTAAACTAATCTATGCATATAACCACAATTACACATACGAATCATAAGATATACCACACATCTAATTAGGCCACAATACCCCTTCAATTTGAGCCAATTGATAGCTCCAATTCGAAACCCTAAAACTGAGATTTTCGTACAAATTCTGAAATTTTCTGCAAATAACCACAACTAACACACAAAGGCCCCATTTCACACCATATCAAGCTATCATTCCATGGCCAACCAATAATTATCATATAAAATCAGAAAATTCACTAATAAATCAGAAATTTATCAAACTCTACGTAAAATCATGAAATCTTCCACAAAATAGCATATTTAGCCAATAAAACCACTAATCTACCCTTATTAAGAACAAAGAGGAAATTTCTTAGCAACTCACCTTATAACTCAAGAAAAATGACAACTTAAAGGTTTCTCTTTCAAAACCACTCCACCACCTTCTTCAATCCTACCTAGCAAAGGATTTTTATGGAGTAATTTAAGGTTCTAGTGGTTGGATCATAAGATATGAGCAAGAATGGAAGGAACAAGTTGAAGGTTTTCTCTCTTTTCTCTCCATGAAGCTCGGCCAAGAAGGAGCAAGAATGAAGATGATTTTCAGCCAAGAAACAAGATAAGAACGTAGGAAAATCAGCCAGTCAAACTTGGTTGCTGAAGTGCCACGTCACAATCCGATCGGATTACTGGTCGGATTCATGGCAGTGGCGAAATCAAAATTTTTCAAAGGCCCAAGCCAATCCGGCCAAGTATCCAGCCAAGAACTGGCCGGATTTCCGATCGGAATCTCCAAAAACAAAGGTAACCAGAAATTTTTCCTTTTCTTCTTCTGTCGGGCGTCACAAACTACCCCCTTAAAAGAATGTCGTCCTCGACATTCCAGCTTGTACTAATCAGATTAGAATAGTCCTCGAAAGTCAGTCAAGTACTAAGAATCACTCCAATCCCACTTATCACTTTGTAACGAGCCAACAGATAGCTAAACAAGTAACCAAAAAGAACATACAAAAGGGCTCGGTTCAAACAACTAGCCCTGAGTTGGACTCAAAGTCCAAAGATATTTGGAAAAAATTCAGGATATGGCTTAGCCTCAAGTCAAAAATTTTACCCCTGGCGGTGTTGGACAACACAACAAGCTAGCATACGGCTATACTTCACCAGAGAGTCTTAGTTCAGGAATTTCATCCCTGGTGGTGCTTGACAACACAACAAGTTAGCACAACAGCTATACTTCACCAGAGAGGCTCAGTTCAGGAATTTCATCCCTGGTAGTGCTGAACAGCACAACAAGCTAGCACAACGGCTATACTTCACCAAAGAGTCTCAGGAATTTGTCCCTGGTGATGTTGGACAACACAACAGGCATGTCTCGCCAAAAGAATGGCGGTGCTGGATAACACAATAGGCAATGCCCCACCAGAGAGGCTCAGTTCAGAAGTTCATCCCTGGCGGTGCTTGATAACACAACAGGCATGCCTCGCCAGAAGAATGGTGGTGCTTGATAATACAACAACCAATGCCTCGGCAAAGAGGTTCTGTTCAACAGCTACAGAGGAGTAGTAGCCGGTCTACAACCACACATAAAACATACAAGTCCGGAAGCAGGATCAATTACTTCAAGTTCAAGGAGCACGAGTATGAATAAGAACTCACTCGGCTAGCCTATGCCCAGCAATTCACATTCTCAAGTAGTCACCGAACTCAAATCCACATACAGATCATATACGAATCAAGCTACTTGCTCATGCGTAAAAGAGATTCCTGATATTCAGGCAAGTCAGGTCATTAAGTGTACATAAGAGCACACTAGCCTAAACAGGTTCAAATCGCATGGGAGCTCAGCTTAGTCGGTCTCAGGCAGTTCAAGTATTTCAAATCCCAACACTTACAAATCGGGTGGTACAAACTTTAATCAAACAAGAAGACTAGAAGAAGGATGCAAGACCAGAAGTTTTCTCAATAATTTCGGCCACCACCACAATCTATCAAAGCCCTAGCCAAAATCTTATTGGACAAGTTCTAGATAACATTCATCATTTCAATCTCCTCATCCAGTTAAGTCTCGAGTACAATATGAAATCCTCTGTACTCTAACCTGTACCATTATAACTTATCTCCAACTCACACATCATCATACACTGGACCACGTTCCTTCCAAATTCACAAGCATTTCCTCAGGAAAAGTATCGAGTACTCAAGTACAGGAATCAAAAACTAAGAAACTTTACGATTTAGGCCGTACGCTAGTACCAGAATCGGTTGATGTACCCTTGGGAGCAACCAAGTCATATCTTACGCTTACCTCTTTCAAACCAGTCCCACAGTCCGGCATCCCAAACTTTAGCCTAGGATACACTACAGAGATCTAAAGCCTAAACTCTGATACCAATTGTGACAACCCCACCTCCCCCTAAGGCGAACCAAAGGATTCGGCGGACCGCCTGCCCAGCTCTCATCGAGACTCACTACAGTCCTCAAATAAATTATAACACTCACATCCAATAACATAGGGTACAACCTCCATAATAAATGAAATAACAATTCCCAAGCTTAGCACGTATACTTACATACATTCCAATCTCAAGTAGTGGTACAATTCCCCGAATAAGACAAAAGTTCTCAGTTCTCATATAATTACAATAACAATATCAGTCACAAATATTACATCTTCCAAAGTTTCCCAGAATTCACATACCACAAGTAGATCAAGTTCGAATTCAAATTGTACAAGAGATATTCCTTCAGCCACTCTAATCACTTATTACACGCGCTTCCTTTGCCTCGAGCCCTGTGAAGGGGAAATAAAATATTTGGGGTGAGCTAGAAGCTCAGCGAGTATCCAGTAAAATCAATAATCAAGTACATTGCACAATAATGCATTTAGATGATGGCATGACTTAGTAATCACATGTAAGTTTATTGCTCTTATGAGCCAGTGAAATCCTCGTACTTAGAACTCTAACGCCCAAACAGATCAATTAACAATCAAATAGTAATAGGGAACCATCGGTGCTCCAAATAAGCAGTGGGGAAGACGTTGGTTCTAAGCACAAGACTTCCCAAGAACTCATTAGAGCCAAATCATTTCATGAACTCACATGCAAGCCCATATGATATGTAATCGAGTAAGCAATGCAAGAAATAGTTTGAAAAGTAACTTTGCAAATAGTTATGGAATCACTCACTAACCACAACTCATGAATCTCATCCATCATAACTCATTGCTTCGCTCAAGTCCAAGCCCTTCATTTCTACAAAGAGTTATCTCAAACTCAAAGCAATCGAATGCTCTCAAAGATTGGACAACACTTCCCCTTAATTTCTTCATTTTCCATCCCACAATCAACACCAATTCCTCTCAAATCAACCACATACAAATCTATGACTACAAAACACACCTTTCGACACAATAACAACAACTGAAGCTACACTTATCGGATTGAGGCGAATCTTATGGCGTTTCGAAGCTAAGACATATACCAACATTTCTTAAGAAGACCTCCAAAGCCAAATTATACATTTCATGGTCAAAAATCGAAATCCTAGAGAAAAATGGAAACTGTCCGTGAAATAGGGCTTAAGGGCAGTCAAGGGTATTTCGATTATTTCACAAGCTACAGTACTCCAATCAATTTGAAATTTTACAAGTAGATAGCTAACTCATATGTCTACAACTTTCATGTTTTGTCCAAAGACTGGTTCGGTCTAAAACATGGAGAAATTTGCAGGCCAACGCAAGGCAACGGCCGTCGTGCGTTTTTCTTGCCGTCGGTGTGGCATCGTGCCCATGCCTTGGCCAAGGCAAGGCAACGGCCGTCGTGCCCATGCCATGGCCAACGCAAGGCAACGGCCGTCGTGCGGCCTAAGGCCCACCGCCTAGCCATGAGGGGAACCGTCGTGCGTTTTTCTTGCCGTCGGTGTGGCATCGTGCCCATGCCTTGGCCAAGGCAAGGCAACGGCCGTCGTGCCCATGCCATGGCCAACGCAAGGCAACGGCCGTCGTGCGGCCTAAGGCCCACCGCCTAGCCATGAGGGGAACCGTCGTGCGTTTTTCTTGCCGTCGGTGTGGCATCGTGCCCATGCCTTGGCCAAGGCAAGGCAACGGCCGTCGTGCGGCCTAAGGATGGAATGGTGTTGCTTGTAGGATGGAAAAGTAAGAAAATGTAGGGGAAATGCTGTCCGATCTTTGAAAGCATTTGATGGCTTTGAGTTTGAGTTGAAGGGCTTGGACTTGAGCAAGGCAATGATATATGATGGATGATTCCTGAGCCGTGGAGGTGAGTAACCCTAAACTGTTTCCAAAGTTACTTATGAAATGTTTCTTGCATTATTTACTCATTTGCATATCATGTGTGCCGGCATGTGAGTCCATGACATGATTTGGCTTAAATGAGTTCTTGGGAGTCTTGTGCTGAACACCAACGTCTCCACCACTTTCGTGAGTTCGTGACATGATCTGGAGCACCAACGTTGCCCCCCCTTATTGTTTATCGTTAAATAATCTTTTTGAGCATTGGGTGTTTAAGTGCAATGATTTCACTGGCTCACGAGAGTGATAAACGTACATTTGATCCTTGATTCATGACATCATTGAAGTGCATTATCTTGAAATATATTTGTTTACCGATTTTGCTGGTTACTCACTGAGCTTTTAACTCACCCCAAAACTATTTTATTCCCCTCCACAGGGCTCGTGGCGATGGAAGGACTTGTAATACTTATTCACATGACTGGATGGCCTATATTTTGTACAGTTTAGATTTGGAATTCCTCCTGTATAATAGCTGGTATCAAGGATTAGAGTGGCGCAGCGGAAGCGTGGACGCTTCGCTTATGATATGTAATTCTTGGAGAATTTGATGTAAAATTTGAGATTTATATTGCATTTTGTTTGAGGTTTGTAGTGAGTGAGTCCCGGCGAGAGTTGGGCAGGCGACCCGCCGAACCCTTTGGTACGCCCTAGGGGGAGGTGGGGCCGTCACATTAGCTACATTCAAAACTAGACATTCAGAGCTTTCCAACGGTATAAAATTCCCCTGCTAGTTCGTTTTGAGCAAACCGTGGTGAATCGGAAAAGCTTTCCAAACCGTTATCTATGGTTTGATTTCAAAACTGCGACAAAGCTGTAAACTGGAAAATTTTCTCTTCCTTGTTGATCGAATGGCCAAGTCTGTTTTGGGATGTTATATTTCAAAAATTTTAGTATCATTTAACCGTCAGTTACTCATTAAATGTTTATGGAATCTTGGTTACAAAAATGGAGCAAATTAGGGCTGATTTTGTGAGACAAAACTTTTGAAAAAGAAAGAGAGATAGGATTGGCAGATTAGCTTTGAGAAATTTCACAAATTTTGGTTGTTTCGTTAACTACCTTTCCATATGAGTTTTTGCTTAAATTTTGATAGAGAGGTAGTCCATATATGGAAGTTTAAGTGTACCAAATTTGGCGTAATTTCAATACCCAAATGATGCCCCAAAAATTGCTCTTGAAATCTGAAAATTCACTGATCAGGTCGTGAAAATCAACCGACTTCAAACTGTTATATCTTATTGCTCAAAACTCCGAATTTAGTTCCACTCATTGTGTTTGAAACTTTGTTTGGGACTCTTATTGTGTTATAAATTTCAGAGACTGATTCACTTCCTATGAATTTTACCAAATTTCCAAACATCGCTAAAAACCAAGACTGGTTCTGTCTTGTCTTCATGAATCTGCAATTTTGAGCTGAAATTTGAATACTTTCTGGCTGGAATCTTGAAAAAGTGTCTTCTGGGAACTTTTAGTACTATAGATCTAGTTTCCAATGGTACAAAGTTTTCCAATTTTAGAATTTCCAAACTCAAGATCTAATTTTACCAAGTTTGTCATGCAAAGCTGAAATTCTTGATTTCTTAGGAAATGAGTTTTTTGAGAACTTTTCACTTTCCTTCGAGATTGATAGTCCGTTTTTAAACCCGATTTCATGGAGGATGCAAGTTTCTCTTGTAACTTTAAATTCTCACTTTTAAATCTCGATTTTTGAGGGATTAAAACTCTTTTAAGACATTGTCTTAATTTTAAGCAAGTATACATTCTTCCTTGATTGATAAGGGGTTGTGAATGTATAAGAGTGATTGTTGGTTGTTTTTCTTCAAGCACTCAAGAGGGTCTTGAGGAGAATCTCAGAGCGGATCACTAAAGACTTTCTTTACTCACTTGTTTTGAATTGGTGAGTATCAAGTGCATGAAGTGTTGCTAAATGCTTAAATT
This sequence comes from Coffea arabica, assembly GCF_036785885.1. Taxonomy (NCBI): domain Eukaryota; kingdom Viridiplantae; phylum Streptophyta; class Magnoliopsida; order Gentianales; family Rubiaceae; genus Coffea; species Coffea arabica. Next base: position 26,022,792 of record NC_092318.1, read on the forward strand.
GTTCCTCATTAATTGAGTATTTTAGAATTGTCGAGACGAATGTGTACTTTATCGCACTCGTTCTCTTTTACGTGAATTATAATTGAATTGTGTGAAGTGAATTTGCTAAGTTAATTAAGTGAAGTGTTACAATAGTGAGTTATACTTGTGTTTTGATCAATGTCGATTGGAGTGAATCTCACCGACTACTACTTATAATAGTGGGGGACGCCCAAACTCATTGGCCGACCTTGCGACTCGAGCCGTTCTCTTTTACGTGAATTATAATTGAATTGTGTGAAGTGAATTTGTTAAGTGAATTAAGTGAAGTGTTACAATAGTGAGTTATACTTATGTTTGGATCAATGTCGATTGAAGTGAATCTCATCGACTTCTACTTATAATAGTGGGGGATGCCCAAACTCATTGGCCGACCTTGCGACTCAAGCCGGCATGGGCATGGTCGTGAAGCTTGGTGAGCCATGAGAAAATCATAAGCTTGATCTATTTGAGAGATCTCGCTTGGCATACTCGAGTAGTATCGCCTTACATAAAGAAATGCGGGCCCGGAACATGGGGTGTAACGGTGAACGGGAGTGTGAAGTAAGTGGAGTTCTACGGATTTAATACCTATCCGGTAGACAGAATGTCATCACGTGGAGGTATTGGATCGTGCCTCTGCAAAGCAAGTGGAATCTAGCTCCTAAGAGCTCTCGTATCCTTATTGAGTGTGTTTATTGTTAAATTGTGAATTACTCGAACTTTATAGATTTACTTCCTGTATAAGTGTTATTGTTACTTGAATTATTTGGTTGCATGCTTTCTTGGCCTCACTGAGCGTTCGCTCACCCCATTAGTTTGTTTTCCTTAACAGGAGCTCGGAATGGAAAGAATTTTGGGAGGCCGACTTGATTACTTTTGATTAGAATCTTGGGATGTAATTGATTAGTCGACTTCTAGTGGTTGTATTTTGGGGAAAGTTGATGTACCTTTGGAAACTTCATGATATAGGATTTGAATATTTATGTAAGGTAATGACTTTTCTTTATTTTGGCTTCTATTATTGGTGGTGTATCGTTAAGTTTAAAGTTGACTTGCATCGAGTCCTGGCAAGAGCTAGGCAGGCATTCCGCGGATACCCTTGGGTTCGCCCTAGGGAGAAGTGGGGGCGTCACACTTATCCTAGAAGTGGAAGTAGTAGACCAGGCCAGATTTGACTGCTGGGAGTAGTAGACTCATGTGTGTGATGACTGTGACAGCCCCACCTCCACCTAAGGCGAACCAAAGGGGTCAGCGGACTGCCTGCCCAACTCTCGCCGGGACTCAGTCGTTCACTTCAATCCTCAATCGAAACCAGAATAAAACAAGAATAAACATAACAACGATCCAAAACTTAAAGTACAACTTATATACATTTCTATCTCAAAAGGGAGTACAACCATCGAATATACAAAGGTTCTCAATTCACCATACATCCAGCCCGTGCAGAGCACTAGGGCGAGAACCATTACAAAATCAAAGAAACTAGTCTAAGCTAGTCTCTACCGAGCTCTCGTCCTTGCTCACCTTCCCCTGTTAAGGAAAACAAACTAAAGGGATGAGCTAAAAGCTCAGTGAGGTTCCAAACACATAATCAAATAATCAATCCAGTTCAAGAAACATTTACAAGGAAAATCGATAACAACACATTCATTAAAAGGATACGGGCTCACAGGGAGCTATTTGTTCGTTCGTTCGTTCGTTCGTTCATTCTCCTGTCATTCTCCTTATTCCTCCAATCATTTTAAAAATGAATTTTGATAAGTAAAACCCTTCATTTCATTCATTGCCACTCGTTTATTCATTTCATTTCACCCCCTTCCGGACGTTGGCTGGACTCCACCCGACAACAAGGTAATACTCGAGTATACCAAACGTTCACCCAGGGTCACTAAATCGCCCGATCGAGTCCACTTCTGGCTCGAGTCGATCAGTAACGAAGGGCAGGGCCTAGTTCAGCCAATGGCTTACATTCATGCATATATAATCATTCAATCATTGAAAATTTCACATTCATTTAGGTCAAGTGCGATAAAGTACACACTCGCCTAGAAAACTTGTTTTTAGCAATCATTGAAAGCATTTAACATTCAATCAAATATCCATAACATGGAACAAGGCATATAGTCAAGAGTAACATAACAACAAGGAACACTCACCTATTTATGCAAAATAACGTCCAAAGTATCCTTTCGGATAACACCCTCAATTACCAAGGAACCCTAATATAATCAAAAGAACACATTATGCTTTAACCATCAAGGATGTAAGTGATTCAAAGAAAATTCGAATACGTACTAGTACAAGGTATAAATATGGTTTTCGTAGTGAAAAGAGTACATTTAAACCAAAGGACATACGTAAAATATTTATAAAACTTATGCTCACTCGTAAAACTTTAAAATCTCCATTTGGGTCGAAGTGACAAAGAAAACGTAAATACCCTAGATGGTTCACGTCGTATTCGCTCTCAAGCCTTACTCGATCGCAAGTATATCGACCTAGTTCTCGAGCGTAAATTTGGGCAGCACGCCCTTTGTATTTACCTATTTTCCAGCCATGTATGGCTTCATTCTTTTCCTCAATCAAACCCAAAGTCATATACAAAATCATCCCATTTCAATAGCCATTCCATAGGCTCCAAGTCATACAAGTACAAAATCAAGCTAGGAGCAAGTGTGGAAATGAAGGTTGAGTCAAGAAACAAAAGACAGATTTGATGTTGTTTTGCGTAACGGACACAACCGAGGCTACGCTTATCAGATTGGGGTGAAATTTATACCATTTCGAAGCTAAGACAAAGGTATACAACTTTGATGAATACCACTCAGTCCAGTTTGTAGTGTATCTAAGTCAAAATTTCCATATACAGAACCAGAATCTCACATTCGGGCTAGTTAACCGCACTATGCATAAACAACCATAACTCAGGCTACTGAAGTCCAAATGAGGTGATTCTAGGGGCGTTGGAAAGATAAGACATATAACTACAACTTCTATGTTTTGACCAAATGCTAATTCAGTACATATCATGGTGGAAAAGACACGACCAGATTGGTGAAATATTCAAAACTGATCACTGGATTCACCTAGGGCAGTCAGGGTATTTTGGTCTTTTCACAGGATACGTTTCTCCAATTGAGTTAAAATTTTTCAGGAAACTATAAAACATCATTATCTACAACTTTTATGTTTTGTGCTAAGCCTAATTCGGCTTCTAACATCACGAACTGGAACCGGGCAGAACTGAAGCTTGAATTTCCAGAAATCTGGAATTTTCTACAATTCAAGTTATAATTCACATTTTTACCTTAAAACTACCACTACTTTCTCCTTTACAAGATGATATACCAAATATATACAGTATATAACACCTAACCCACAAGAAATACAAGTGAATAAATCAAAACCCTAACTCAATATTCCTCCCTCCAATCATCAAAACCATTTGAAACAAGCATCACAAGCACAACTCTAACATTAATACCCAACTTAATCATGATTAATGGAGAAAGAAAGAGTGATCAGCCATTATACCTCAAGACAAGACCTTGCAAGAGTGATCCTCCACTACTCCTTGAAATTTTTGGTTCCTTAAGCTTCCCAAGCTTCCAAACTAATGATTAATCGGTTTAGTTTTTTCTTGTTCTCACTAAATCAAGCAAACCCAAGATGCAATTGAAGTTTTCTTTCCTCTTGGTTTTCCTCAAGGCTCACGGCCCTCTCTCTCTATTTTCTATGAGTTTTTGCTTTGTTTTCCTTCTCATTTACTAACATCCTAGATATTTAAGCTAAGGTCAAAGGTCACTTTTCCTCCACCAAACAAATTTAAGCTTAGGAAGGCCTTAGAAGCTTCAAGGTTACTAATATCTTACTTTGCTAAGTCTCACACTATGGCCCCAATAACTTTTAATCTTTGCAATTAACTCCATAGTTCACCAACTAGATGTAAAAAAAATATTGTGTGTATCGCACTAGCGGGTCCCAAGTTCAAAATACACTACTAATGTCACATGAACTATCTTATAGCGAAAAATGTCTTGGAACTTAAGTCCCTCATAATAATAGCTAGAAAATTAATATAATAAAGGAAAGTATAGAAAATGTCTACTCGGAAGTAAAATAAGAGCTAGAAAATAAGAAAAATATTGAATTCTCACCGTTTTTCCTTAACTCACACGTACTAGGGTTTTCACTTACACTTCACTAACTTATTATTATTACTTCTAATCACACATTTAATATCATCTAAAATTCACTCTTAATCACCACATTTATCGCACTAGCGGGCCCCACATCGATAATGCGTTTCACATTTAACGCCCACTAACTCAAACTAGGAAAATGAATTTAAAACTGTACTTGCTTGTAAAAATGCATAGAAATTTTAATATTTCCAAGGAAAGTATAAAATGTAGGCAAAGAAATAAAATATATCCTAGTTTAATTGCCGCGCTCAACCGTACTTCCAACACATACACGTATATACATATCGTTCACCTAAATACACGTAATATCAAAACCTTCCTTTGTTGAAAACAAATGGTTAACACATTTTCACTTAACAAGGGGAAGTAAGAATAAACAAAAGGCTAAGAAAATGTGAAAATTTTAGGGTTCTCACAACGACCCCACCCCCCCCCCTGGGGGAAAAGTTTTAGCAGGACTTCCTTTGTGTTTACCAATTTTTCCAGCCATGAAAGGCTTCAAGTTTTTCCTCAATCAACCCAATTCAACCACCACAAGTAAGCATATCAATATAGCTCTTAAACCATCCAAATATAACTCATATCTATCAAATATTCCACCACTACCAAATCTGGAATTTGCCCATCAAAGCTGAAAATTCATCTTTTAATGCTAAAAAGTCACAATCATGCCATTAATCACCTCACAAATTCCATATCCAAGCTCAATACCAACATTTGCTAGTTAAACAACACAATCAAAGCTGAAAAATATAAAACCCTAGCTGAAATTTTCACTAAACAACCAAAAACTAGAAAATCATCCATAATATTCCAAGATTCAAAATCTCTATAGCATATTTAGCAAGATTAATGTAAAGACAAGAAGTGGATGAACTTATATCTTCCAAAACCTTCTTGAAAATGAAGAACCAAGCTACTTCTTCCAAAACTTTCACCACACCAAGTTTCCTAAGCACCAAGGTGAAGGTTTAATCGGTTTAGTTTTTGTGGTTCAACTCAAACAAGGCTAAATCAAGATGTAGTTGGAGGTTTCTTCCCTCTTGTGTTTCTCTCCTAAAATTTCGGCCACCATGAAGGAAAATGAAGAAAAATGAGCCAAGAAGAAAGATAAGAAGAAAGAGAACTCATTTGGTCAAACATTTCCTTGATTGCCGACACTTGGCAACTCAATATTCTTTCTTTTTTTTTTCTTTTTTTGCCTTTCTTTAGTCAAAAATGGTGGATGACTTAAGGGTTAATTTAGGGGAAATTAAATGAAATAAAAATAAGGAAATTAGGGTAAGAAAGTATTGGTCAAGTGGTGTACTCAACCGGTAACAAACGGCGCATGTCGGTTCAAGCCTATTTCCCTTAACTCCCTTGTATTTTTGTTTTAGCTTATGATTCACTAACTTATTATTAGCACTTTTAATTACACACTTCCTCTTACCTAATACTCACTCTTATCCACCAAATTTAGTATACATATCTCACCAAGTGATCACACGACCAAAATGCACCAAAACCCTAACTTACTCTAACTTTAAAAGTAAAAGTAAAACTCTTGACTCACCTAATAAAATCACCATGAAATTTAGGGCTAGAAAATAGTTAAATATTCAAAGTAAAGAACTATATAAGGAAATATAAATTAATTTTTCAAAAATGGGAGGAAATTGTAAAGGAATTTTCGGGTCCTCACACTCTCTCCCCTTTAAGAAAATTTCGTCATCGAAATTTTTACCTTTCATCACCTCAGATGACTCTGGAGCTTGTTGCTTGTCTAAGGCATATACCCTTACTGGGACTTTCGGTCGGTTCCCTCTTTCATTAGCTTGTCTAGGTTTGGTTCTATCCACTTGTTGAACATTATTCCCTTGTGGCTGTTTCTTCGGGCAGTTGTTAATTTGATGATCGCTATTCTCACAAATCAAACACTTTCGCCCTTTTACCCAGCATTCATCCTTAGTATGATTTGTCTTTCCACAGTATCTACAACCCAAGCGAGGAGCCACTTTTTGGCTTTCTCGAGGAACTCTCTCTTATTGCCCTTTTCCTATTTGAATTCCTCTTGAAGAACCTTCTTCTAATTGCCCTAATGTCCAGGGTGGGTAGTGCGGAAAGTCCGTTCTTCTTACTTTGGAGGGCGTTACATCTTCCTTTGGTTCCTCAGGTGTACTAGTAAGGGTACCCCTCTTTCTCGCATGAAAAGCCTTCACTTGTGCCCTCGCAATTTCAATTCTTTGAGCTTTTTCAAGGGCTTCTGTGAATGTATTAATTTGTACTGCCGCCAAAGCCTCTTGCATTTCTACATTTAACCGCTGTACAAATCGCCTCAACCTCCTTTCCTCTGTAGCTACCAATTCAGGAGCAAATTTGGACAGTTTAGTGAATTGTGTTTCATATTTAGCCAGGCTTAGGGCTCCTTGGCGTAATCTAATGAAATCATTCTCTCTTTTCACTTGGACCAGAGGTGGGAAGTATTTCTCATTAAATTCTCTCATAAAGTTTACCCAAGTCCATGCCATCTAATCTCTCTCCCACTTTGCCCTAATAACATGCCACCATGCCCGTGGGGGTCCTTCAAATTGAAAGATGGCAAAAGCCACTTGTCTTTCCTCCGTATAATACAAGGCTACAAAAATATTTATCATTGCCTCCAACCAATTTTCAGCTACTTCCGGGTCAAACCCTTCAAAGAATTTTGGTGGAGAAAACTTTTGAAAATGCTCTAAGGCCCTGTCCCCTCCTATTTCAGGGTTCCTAGGCTGATTCACTAGAGTTCGGCCTTGTTGCTCTACCAATTGCGCTAAGATATTAGTCATTTGTTGTATTGCCGTTGCTACTTGATCCCCTACTTCGGCCCTTGGTTATTGTTACTGCTTTGCCGCCGCGTCTCTTGTTTCTCTTGGTTCTTGTACTTGCCTACCTCCACGTCCACGGCTAGCCCCACGTCCCCGATTAGCCCCTCGTTCTTCACTTCGTCTACCCTCCATACCCTTCTCTCTCTCTCTTTCTTTTTTTCAAAAGGTTATATAGCACATAAACAAAATCAATCGACTAAAGCAGCAAAAGAAAGACATTTTTAAATCACATCGTCAAAGATAAGGAAATGCACTTAGTAAACTTATAGCATTCCAAGTTCATTCATCGGGTTCCAAAGATACTTTACATATCAACTTGATCAAAACCAAGTGCGTAAAACAAAGCAGATACCATACACATTAGCATTGATATGTCACTAGCAGAACACATACAGTGGTAGAATAAGAAATGGCTTGTCATCCCAGTCACCTACACCTACGTCCTGCATTCTCAAGTCTCTAACGTAGGTCATTATCGAACTGACTGATTCTACTTCTCCCTCGGCGCAGATTGCCCTACCTTAGCCTCAAGATTACATTCATTAGGGCCTACATATCCTTGACATCCCTTGGCTAGGTTCGCTTGTACTACCTCATCCATAAGCATCTCAAATTAGTCAAAGTACAAAACTCTTCAATTGCAGATACAAATTCAAATACATCATTCGTAATGCCAATCCAAGGTAATAACCTATTCTTTCAATCCAGAAACAATTCATATAAGCATGACCTAATCGCATCTTCCACACTTACCCCAATTTCATTCGTAACCGTCATAAAAGTATCAACTCTTTGGTACTTGGGTACAAGAATCTAAAAATAGGATAATTCACAACTCGAGCTGGCCGGTATCAAGAGTAAATCACCTATATTAGAGATTCCTACCTGACATACATATCTATCTTCCACAAGTATCAATAAAAAGGGGTTTATACCTATAAATTCATGATTCATAGCTTACACTCAAGAAGAGTGTGACAGCCCCACCTCACCCTAAGGCGAACCAAAGGGTTCAGCGGACCGCCTGCCCAGCTCTCGCCAGGACTACGGAGTTGAATCACACCAATCCGATATTACGCGAGATAGGACCCAAAAGAAATGAACGATTGAAGACCGCCAAGCTTAAACATGGAGAAAACGTTTTCATATATACATGTCGCTAGGTTTACAATTCAAATGGAACCAGTGAAACGAAATACATTTAGGGTTTGCTCATTCTCGAGGAGCTATACAAAAGAACAAAAGATTTCCTAACTAGCTCAACTCGCTTCTCAAAATCATGATTTCCAAAAGACGTTCCTGTAAGGAAAACAAAGATAACGAGGAGGGGGTGAGCTTACGCCCAATGAGGTACCAAACATGTAGCAGAAAAATCAGGTATTTCACGTTATACAAACCAGATACACATGCTCGCTATAAAGTATGACAGGTAAACACAAGAACTCAAATAGGAAGGATACAGGTGGCTCTCAGGAGCCAGCTTTCCAGCGCAGTACTTGATCCAAGCCGGTTGACTCTCCGTCAACGTATATAGAACCAACACGTCCGTAGATCCCACTTTACACCAAATTCCGTCCACCAAACACCCCTTTACCGGGCCCGCTCACCTCAACAGAAACAGAAATGGTAATACTCGAGTATACCAGAATCAAGGGTCTCAATACCCAAAGATCCCAAAACAGACTACCGTGGTTCATTATCTAATCGTCCAGGCCCTTGCCGGCCCGACTCGAATAACTTAGCCACAGGATTTGAGCTCATAGGTCACAGATACAGATACAGATACAGATATCAGATACAGATACAGATTCAGATTGACACCAAAATTGGCATATGAACAGACAAGAGAACGAGTGCGATAAAGTACACCCTCGTCTCAAACAAATTAAACAGATTGCAGAGCAGAAATCAAGTTAAACAGCAATGGAGGGGAGTGGTACACTCACCGGTTCAAGTACAGATACCTCAAAAGTTTTCACTTCGGATTGGCTTTAATCACCAAGAAACCCTAAAATAATCAAAGTAAACCAATTGAAGGTTTCACATCCAAAATCGAGTAAACAAAATGCACATGTGAGGCTCGACTACTAGTCGTATGCCTCGCCAAATAATTACTAATGGAAGGGTACAAAACATGATTTTTGGGAACAAAAAGGTAACATGAAGACCTAGGTTCAACAACCCAAAAGCCCTTCATTTCTATCACAAGCCAATTCAAACTTAAAGGAACCAATCGGCCTAGAAAAATTGGACAACACTTCCCCTAAATTTCTTACTTTTCCAGCCATCACGGCTTCATTACTTTCCTCAATCAACTCCCAAAGTCATACTCAATATACATTCATCACCACAGCCGTTCAATAGGCTCAAGGTTATCCAAGTACAAAAGTTAGCTAGGAAAATGACCGGAAATAAAAGTCAAGCCCTAGAATATTCCAATAAGCACAAGAAGACTCGATTACAAGTCATAAACCGATGCCAACACGATCACAATAGGGTTCCATAAGCATATATAAGCATTAGAGGAAACCAGAAAAATCCGGAAATGGAATTAGCTTTAGCCCTGAAAAAAACAGTTTTGACCTCATTTTGCGGTAATGGCACCAATTTCACTACGATTATTGGATGAGGGTGCAAGACCCACCATTTCGAAGCTCAAATACAGGGATACAACATCACAGAAGGTCACTCAACCCAGTTTTGAGTGCAAACAGGTCAAAAATGCAAGATACTACATCAAAACGTAAAACAGATTCACCAAAATGCATTCTAGCGGAAACATCACAACTCAGGCTCTCCAAGTCCAAATCCAGAAATTCCAAAACCAGATGAAAGCTAAGAAACGGGGATAAATTTCATCAGAAGGCCTAAACAACCAATTCGGAAGCAATTCCATCCAAAACAACCCATTACAGGCGCAATTCTTACATTCGGGTAAAACCAGAACAGCAATAGTAATTTAGACTTTTCTCATTCTACACTACTCCGATTAACCTGAAATTTTGTAGGCTCCTCTAAAATGTCATTCCCTACAACTTTCATGTTTTAAGACAAGGCCAATTTGGCTTCTATCTAGGACCTAAAAATTCGGACAGAATGCTCCTTCAAGAACCCTAGTTTTCTGAAATTTCTTCCAAACCAGAAATTGGTTGCAATTAATCACTTTTTCCACCTCCTAGAGTCATTATATACCATTTCCAATCATCATAGATAGCCACACAATCATGCTTATATTAAAACAGAAAAATCCCCAAAAATAATAAAACTTCATCATTTCAACCACAAATCAAGAAATAACCCATAAATTTGCATCTCATACAATCACTAAGCATGATTTAAGCATCAATTAAGGGAGGAGGGTGGTTCTTCACAACTTACCTTTAAAACAAGAGAGAGAGCTAGTGGTCACCTTAACTTTCCAAATAACTTCACCAATCACCTCAAAATCACTAAGTGGAGGAGTTTTATGGAGCAATTACAAATTTAACCGGTTGAAGTTGGAGATTGAGCAAGGTTGGAGACCAAAATTGTGAAGAGTTTTCTTTCCTTTGTGCTTGAAAGAAGTCGGCCAAGAAGAGAAACAAATGGTGAGTTTTTGGTCAATTTTGATATTAATTTGGTAAAGGCATGAATAGTGGTCAAATGGCAAGACTTACTCTTATGGTGACACTTGTCACCTTTTATTAAATATCTACATAACTTATCTCTCTCATATCAATCCAAATTGCAACCTCTACTTATCTCTTAACACCCGGTAAATTAACTCCAGTATTCAAAACTTAATCTAGTTGACCGAATTTTACCGAACTTTCCGCACTAGCGGGTCCCACGTCCAATATACGCTCTTAATTTCTCAAAAACTAACCGATACTAGAAAAATCATTTAAAAGCTATATTTACTCATAAAATTTATTTGCACAATTTTTCGAATAAAGAAAAGGTGGGAAAAACGTATAATTAAAAGAAATTAAAACCTAGAAATTAAGAAAATTACGGGTCCTCACAAAGAGCATCTAATTCTTTACGCTTTCCATGTAATCGGGACCATAACACCACCTGGCCCAAGCTTACCCCCACGCAGAAACAACGCGAGGTAGCTCTGATACTACCTGTGACGACCCCACCTCCCCCTAGGGCGTACACTTGAGCTTAGTGAGTCGCCTGCCCAACTCTCGCCAGGACTCACTCACGTTTAACTCGAGAAAAGAACTTACAACCATAGAAAGGAAATAAAACAACGATTCCAAGCTTAACATATGCATTGATGCTCAAATCCAGCTACAAGGCTTATATTGTGATGCCTCCACTTCTCCCAAGGGCGAACGCAAGGGTATCCGCGAGACGCCTGCCCAGCTCTCGCTAGGACTCAAGACAATTCCAATTCAAACTTAAAGCCTAATACTAACAATGAAAATCGGAATAAAGGTACGAAGTCATTTCCATACATAAATATTCAATCTTACATCACAATTTCAATCTTACAATCACTTTCCTCAAAATATACAACATCCAAAAGTGTATAGTCGATTACAATCAAAACATTAATACAAAAGTGTCTCAAGTCGGCATTTCCTTAACTTCTTCCATTCCAGTTCCTATTAAGGAAAACAAACTAATGGGATGAGCCAATACTCAGTGAGGCCAAGAAAATCATGCAAGCACGTAGTTCAAGTATCAATAACATTTATACCATGAATAAAGCGATAAAGTCAAATAATTCACGATTAACAATTCAACACACTTTAGTAGGATACAGGAGCTCTCAGGAGCTAATTTCCACCTGCTTCGCCACGGCTCGATCCGATACCCCCTCGTGATGACACTCCGTTATTCGAGTAGGTATTATGTCCGTAGAAACTTCACTTATTACTTTCTCTATCCATCATTCCACCCTCTCGGATCCGTAACCAAACACGCACAAAAAGGGCGATACTCGACGAGTATGCCGAACAAGACCTCAAGAGATCGAGTTTTGTTTTAAGAACATGCACGAAAAGGGCGATACTCCACGAGTATGCCGAAAAAGATCTCCAAAGATCAAGTTGTGTTTTGTTATTCTCTTGGTTTATCAAGCTTTTCGACCAAACCCATGCCGGCTCGAGTTGCAAGATTGGCTAAGAGAATTGGGCATCCCCATAAGTCGAGGACGTTCACTCCACTCGACAACACGACATGCACACAAAAACAAGTATATTTTGCCGATGAGATTCACTCTAATCGACTTTAAAAATCAAGTTTAATGCAAGTAAAGTTCGAGTAAAGGAGAACGAGTGCGATAAAGTACACACTCGTCTCATCAAGTAACATTCACGCATATAAGCAAGATAGATCAAGTACATACATCAAGTCATGCACTTGACACTCACCTAGTCAAAATAAGAGTGGTGCATCATCAAGTATTTAGGCATCCCTTGTGAGATCCTCTTGAAGGTATCCTTGAGTGGCTGAGCAAATAATTTACAATTACACACTATCACTTTTAAACCCCTTATTAACAAGAAAGAGATTGTACACTTGTACAATCTAAGAAAAATCATGAAAGAGAGCCTTAATTACTCGTAAATCGAGGCTCAAAAGTGGGGTTTAATAATACAAGGAAAACTGATTTTCATCTTTGAAATCAACTGTAAAATGGTCAAGCAATATCGAAGGGAAATGGAGAGTTTCTAAAAACTCAATTCCCTTCAAGTTCAGAAATCCCATATTTGAGGTGCAATCTTTGCAAAATCGTATCTTACACTCCGTAGGTCCAAAATTGGAAAACTTGGTACCGTTGGAAACTACTTCCAAAGTACTAAAAGTTCCTACAAGGCACTTTTCCATGATTCAAAATGGAAGACAATCAAATTTTGGCTTCAAGTTGCTGATTTGGACTCCCAAGACAGATTTGGGGTTAGTTTTTGGCAAACTTTGGAAATTCGACAAAATTCACAGAATGTGAACTAGCCTCTCAAATTTGAAACTCAATTAGAGTTACAATCAAAGTTTAAAACACAATAAACGGAACAAGAATCGGAGTTTTGAGCGCCAGGATATAGCAGCTCAAATTTGGTTCAAAATGACGACCATTGGGCAATTTTCCAGATTTGAAACACAATCTTTGGGACTTCAATTGGGCATTGAAATAGACTTGAAATAGAACCAAATTTGCTATGATTACACTACCATATAAGGGCTACTCCTCTGTCAAAGTTCACTTGAAAATTCACAACAGAAGGTAGTTAACTAAAGGGAAAATCGTTCAAAACGTCCCTCACATTTTACAAGATGACTTTTTTCGTCCCTTACTTTTAAAAATGTAATTTTACATCCTTTACAAATTAACATTGGCCAAATTTGATCCCTACCTAGGTTTCTGACTAATTTTTTGCCGGAATCCACCACATGACTTGCATGTGATCATTTTTTAAGGGCAAAATTATCAAATAAATTTTTTACATAATCTGATTCATAGTTCCTCACATTTCATGAAATGAATTTTTCTATCCCTCACATTTTTCAAAATGAATTTTTTCATCCCTCATTGGTCATGTGTATGAATAACTTTTTTTCTATAAACCCACGTATATGTTTATTTAATTTTACCTGAATAGTACGAATAACATGTAATTTATCTCTATTGGATTTCATCTAAACATGCTAATCGTAGTTATACACATGCTATTCAATAAATATATATAGGGGCTTAAAACTAATAATTTTGTTTGAAACCCATGTACATATTTATATGATTTCACCATTTGAACCTATTTAATATTTGTGACATTTCTCTTTTGGTAATAATTTATTTATTGAATTGTATAATAAGGTTATCTAATTAATGGGTCCTAACTCGAATTCTATAATTGTGCTAACAAATTTCAGTTTAAATATGAAATTTTTACTCGACACTTTTAAGACCAACAGTTGAATTACTTGCCTTGTGATTATTTTAAAATTTGAAAATGCCAATCACTTATTTCTTTTGTCATAATTTTCTTTTGTTTATTTTTTTTGTCCAAATTTAATTTGATATAAACACTTGATAATATTTAGGATTAAATGTTTTCTTTATTTTCAAATTTTGAGTAAAAAAATGAATATAAGTGAAAAACTAACAATTTTTTTAACTCATTTATATATCTATTTGATTTCACTTGAGCAGTATGAATAGTATGTAATATATCTCTATTTTATTTCACATGCTATTCGTACTGTTCAGGTGAAATCAAATAGATATATACATAGATTTTAAAAAAAATTATTTACACACATGATCAATAAAAAGATGAAAATTTTCATTTTGAAAAATGTGAAGGATGAAAAAATTTATTTTGTGAAATGTAAGGGATGAAAAAATTTATTTTATGAAATGTGAAGGGTTATGAATCGAATTATATAAAATTTAATTTGACAATTTTGCCCTTAAAATATGATCACGTGCAAGACAAGTGGTGAATTCCGACAAAAAAATAGTCAGAAATCTAAGTAGGGACCAAATTTGACCAATGTGAATTTGTAAGGGATGTAAAATTACATTTTTAAAAGTGAGGGACGAAAAAAGTTAATTTGTAAAATGTGAGAGACGTTTTGAGCGATTTTCCCTTAACTAAACTACCAAAATTCAAGGGAATCCGAAGACAAATCTGTCTTCAAGCTTCCGTTTTCAGTTTTCAAACATTTGGCCAATGAAATCATCTCAAACATGGTTCATTTATGGAGGAAAAGTCTAAGAAACATCCAACATATATTTGGTAGGTGGTTAACACCGAGAATTTCAAAATAACAAGTCCCAATTCAAATTAAGGCATTCAACTAGCCAAAAAGAGGGTTTCCATCACTGAGACAGTTTTGTAATTCGGCCGCAATTCACTCAATTCAATAGGGAATTGAGCGTGGTTGGTGGCGTTGGAAACTACATTCATAAGGCTACAATTTCATAGAAGGAATCATTTTCAAATTCTGTCCATAACTAGCTCATATTTAAGCAACAATTTGCAGTACTTAACAGGGTCTCTAACACAGCCGAGAAACAGGACAGGTGAATTTGAAAGGCTGGTACGGTTCACTCAAGTGGAATCAGGGTATGAATTTTATACCGTTAGAAAACTGGAAGTGTCTAATTTCTAATGCCGCAAACAACACTCAATTTCAACATTGGAGCAAAGAGTTATAGTCATTTGAAATTCACTGCCAGAGCAACTCTGGACACGTTTTCCAGCCATGAACCCATTTCGAAAATTCAACTTTTGGCCAACCAAATCAAGTGATTTTTGGTGAAAACTTTGCAAACAACCTATACAACATATCTACATCAAAACCAAGTCAATTTAACCAAAAAAAATTGCACCTAGAGGCGCGGGAAATGTGACGCCCCGAAAAAAAAAATGAGTTTGAGAACCCGGAAATTTTCTAATTTTCTAGGGTTTATTTTTTAAACGCCCGCCTTTTCTGCATTTTCTTGATTAGAAAAATTCCCCAGATAAAGTTTATGAGCAAAAATCATTTTCAAACGATTTTTCTAGTATCGGTTAGTTTTTGAGAAATTAAAAGCTTATTTTGGACGTGGGACCCGCAAGTGCGGTAAATGCATTATATTTTTGACAACTTGTTGGAATTTTGTATTAAGTGATATTATTTTACAAAGTGTTAAGATATTTGTATTGGAGAGACAAAAAGATAAGTTTTGAACCAAAAGGGTGACAAGTGTCATCTTCCTATTCAACCTTGACTTTGACCATTATTTCTTACCTTTACTAATACTCAATTTTGACCCAAAAAGCACCCAAATTTCTTCAAGCTTGGCCGAGCCTCTCTAGCTAAGAAGAAAGAAAAACTCTCCAAGATTCTTGCTTCCATCTTGCTTGAGTGTAATCATCCAACCATTTGATCTTGTTTCTACTCCATAAAATCTCTCCATTTGGTACTAGAAAGTGATTTGGTGAAGTGTTTAAGGAAGCTAAGGTGTCCAACAACTCTCCCTCTCTTGTTTACTAGGTGAGTGGTGATTGAACTTCCTCCTACACTTAATGAAGCTTAAGTTGTGCTTAATGGTAGCTAAAGTGATGAATTTGTGGTTTATTTCTTGGTTTGAGAGGAATTGGTGAAGTTTTCAATTTATTGAGGAATTTTCTGGTTTAATATGAATGTGATGTTGTGGATATCTTTGATGATGGGAATTGATGGTTAATGACTATAGTAGGTGTACATGATTGGTAATTGTAACCAATTTTGGGTTTGGAAGGAATTTGAGAAAGTTAGGGTTTCATAACCCCCTTTCTGTCCGGTTTTGTATTATATGGTTAGAGGCCGAATTGGCCTTGACTCAAAACATAAAAGTTGTAGGTATTGATGTTTTAAGGGTGCCTGTAAAATTTCAGGTCAATTGGAGTAGTGTAGAATGAGATAAGCCGAAATTACTATTGCTGTTCTGGGTTCATCAGGATGTTAGAACTGTGTCTGAAATGGGTTGTTTTGACTGGAATGTTTTTGGATTTGGGTGTTGAGGTCTTCTGATGAAATGTAGCTTGATGTCCTAGCTACCATATTCCTTTGGAATTTCTGCATTTGGACCTGTTTAGACTGAGTTGTACTGATTACAGTATAGTGTAATTTGTAAACCTGCAATTACGGTTCTGGTTTGTTATTTGGCATATTTGACTTAGTTGTGCTGGGATTTGTGTGACATCCCAACTTTTAAGATGTTATTGTTTTACGGTTTCTTTAGTTCATTTTATTTTAAAACATTATTTTGTCAAAGGAAGATACTAAAGTTATTTCTTTGGGTTTGATTTAAAACCTTATTTTGTTTTAAAAGACTAGAAACCCTAAAATTTTAATTAAAAAAAAAACCCTAGCTTACTTGTGACTGGGTTTAAATCCCTCATATTTGACTCAAAACCCTAATTTTATTCTATGGAATTGTGAAATTCATCACACTTTTCTTAAAATTCTTTTTATTTGGAATTATTCATTGAATATGGCCCTACTACCCAATCATCCCTCAATAAGTGCAAATAGACCTAGAAAGTAGGGTTTCACTTTTGGATTTAAGATTGGAGCAAAATTAGGGTTTTCGCGATTTTCCGCCGGATGAATTTTCGGTACGAAGCAAGGACTAAATTTGGTGATTAAAAGTGACTTTTAAGTGAGAAATAATATGTGATTAGGAGCAATGATATAAAATTGGTGAATAGAAAGTAAAAATCCTAGTACGGGGGATTTAAGGAAAAACAGTGCGAATCGACGTGTACCGGGTACTACCGATTTAACCACCACTTTCTTACCATACAAGCTTGTCACTAATTGAGCAAAATATCTTCCCTCTCATGATTACCTATTGACCAACATATGTGGCCCAAAATGCAAGGAAAGAAAGAGAAAATTGTGTGGTTGAGGTTGAGCCAAGTGTTGGCCAACATGTGGACTAAATTAAACCTTATCTCTCCTACCTTCTTATAAGACAAACTAAGCTCTTTCTTCTTCATTTTTTTCTTGCTTATGGACGAAATTGTTGAGAGAGAAAAGAGAGAGCAAGAGAAACCATTTTTTTTTCTTCTTGATTTGCACTAACCAAGTGAGGAAATGAAATTTTAAACCGATTAAAGAGTGAGTTGTGATCTTGGGAAGCTAGGGGAACTAAAAATTTCCAAAGGAGGTGAAGTATCACTCTTCCAAGCTTTGTCTTTGAGGTATAAAATCTGATCTATGGCTTTGATCATTTTACTCTTGTTTAAGATGTTAAATAGTTCATGTTTTGGGTTAGATTACAAGTTATACAAGTTGTTGTGATGATTTTTGGATGATATAAGTGAGTTAGGATTTGATAAATTTCTGCCCAAACTTGCTATATGGTTACTATATGTTGAATATAAGATTATACAAGGGGATTTGGTAGTGATTGGAACAAGAAATTTGAGAAAGTTTCATTGAAGAACAAAAATTCCAGATTCTGGAAAATTTTCCCCCTTTTTCTGTCCGGTTTTGTAGCCTCATGTTAGCGGCTGATTTGGCCTTAGGTAAAAACATGAAAGTTGTAGAGAATGGTATTTTATAGTTGTGTACAAAATTTCAACTCAATCGGAGCAACGTATCTTGTGAAAAGACCAAAATACCCTCGCTGTTCTAGGTTACATTCCAGAGTTCCGCGTGGACAGTTTAGTCTTTTTGGTTGTGTTTATTCACTATAATCTGTTCAAATTTCACCATTTTCGAAAACATTAAAGTTTTAGTACACTGTCTTAGCTTTTAAACGCCTCCAAGAACACCTTAATCGGACCTTTGTAACCTGAGATATGACCATTCCAGTGTAGTGTGGTTAAATAGCCGACGAGTTGGATTTTGGTTCTGTAATTTGAGGATTTGACTAAGTTGCATTAGAAACTGGACTAAGTGGCATTAGAAACTGGACTAAGTGATCTTCATGAACATTGTAGGCCTTCATCTTAGCTTCGAATTGGTATAAGTTTCACCTCAATCCGATAAGCATAGCCTCGGATGTGCCATTCCGCAAAAACCCGTCAAAACTGTCTTTTGTAAACTTCGTTGCCACACTCGTTATTAACTTGACTTCTTGTTCTTGTACCGTATTGAGCCTATTGAATGGCTATTGAAATGAAATTATGTTATGGATAATCTTGGGTTTGATTGAGTAAAAGAATGAAGCCATAATGGCTGGAAATTAGGTAAATACAAAGGGCATGCTGCCCAAATTTACGCTCGAAGACTAGAAGACTATACTTATACTTTGTACTAGTAGTTATTCGGATTTTCTTTGGTTTACTTAAACTTTGGAGAGGTTTAACTGTAATATTTTCTCTTGGCTATTATTAGGGTTTCTTGGCGATTGAGAGTGTTATCCGGGAGGATACTTTGAACATTATTTTGCTTAAATAGGTGAGTGTTCTATATACGTTTTGTTTCTATGACTATGTGGATTGTTATGACTATGTGGTTATTTGTGAACATTTGATTAAATGTTAATTGTTTTCTACGATTTCTAAAATGAACTTTTGCTAGGTGAGTGTGTACTTTATCGCACTCAACCTAAATAAATATGAGATTTTGGTGTTTAAATGTTGAAATATTAGTTGCGCATGAATGTAAGCCTTTTGGCTGAACTTGGGCCCCGCCTCGGTTACTGACCTACTCGAGCCAGGACTGGGCTCGGTCGGGTAGGTTGGAACCCTGGACAACCGTCGGTATACTCGAGTATTACCACTGGAGGGATAAGGTGATGGCCAGTCAACCGTGGGGATTCAGAAGTTATAAGGTGCAGAGGACCGACAAAGTTCCACCGGAACACCGTATCCTTCAGTATCTGGTTACCGCGTATCATGATAATTGTTCCATGCTAAAATGCCAACATGAAATCATGTGCTATACCTGTGATATGCTCCATACCTGTAATAAGTCCCAACCACTCATGAACTATACATAAGGTTTTCTGGATTAATTGTCATTACATGATTAATGTTCCTTGTTTAATTACTTGTTTATATATATAGAACCTCACTGGGCTTTTTAGCTCATACCACGTCAATTGTTTTCCTTAGCAGGGGAAGGCGAGCAAGGACGAGAGTTCTGTATAGTCTAGTTGATCTAGTTCTTTGGCCTTGTAATGGTTCTCGCCCTAGTGCTTGGCACGGGCTGGTTGTGTGAGGAATGAGAACCCTTGTATATTCGATGTTTGTACTTGAATGGTAAAAACTTTGAAGACTTCTGGTGTGTAGAAGTTTCTTATCTTTTACTTGAGCATCTATTGTCTATGGATGTATATACATGATACGAGTGAGTGAGTCTTGGCGAGAGTTGGGCAGGCAACCCGCCGAACTCTCTGGTACGCACTAGGGTGAGGTGGGGCCGTCACAATTTGGACTGAGTGACCTTCTACATTGTTGTAGCCCTGGTTCTTAGCTTCGAAACGGTGGGTATTGGACCTCCATCCGATACTCGTAGTACCTTTGGTGCCATTACCGCAAAAGGACGTCAAAACTGTTTTTCTGGTTTTGAGCTTAACTTTCATTTCCGGACTTTTCCCTAGCTTGACTTGTACTAGTACTACTTGGAGCTTGCTGAATGGCTATTGGATGAACTTGTTGTTGTGTGTGTACCTTTGGGATGGAATGAGGAAATAATGAAGCCATGATGGCTGGAAAAGTAAGCAAATTTAGGGGAAGTGCTGTCCGAACTTTGAAGGGATTTGTTTGCATTGAGTTTGTGATCTAAGACTCGGATTTGAGCAAGGCAATGATATATGATGGATGGTTTCTGAGCCATGGAGGTGAGTGACCCTAAACTATTTCCAAAGTACTTGTGAAATGTTTCTTACATTATTTACTTTTGAACTGTTTCCAAAGCTACTTTTGAACTGTTTTCTTGCATATCATGCGTGCTTATATGAAAGTGTTCCTTGTTTGATATATTTCCTTGACTTCATGACTTGTATTATTGATTGATAACGTGATACGTGCTTTGAATGATTTCCAAAACGAGCTTTCTAGGCGAGTGTGTATTTTATCGCACTCGACCTAAATCAATGTGAAATTTTCATGATTAATGATTAAATGCTACTTGCGCATGAATGTAAGCCTTTTTGGGCTGAACTGGCCATTGCCCCTTGTTACCGGTCGTCTCGAGCCAGAAGCGGACTCGGTCGGGCGATTAGGGACCTGGGTGAACGTTTGGTATACTCGAGTATTACCTTTGTAGGTTGGTGGAGGTTGGTGGAAAATGATGCAATTTCAAATGAAAAAAAAAAGGAAATGACAGGAGAACGAACGTATCTTTTCATGAATGTTACTATCGCTTTCCATTGTACATGTTTCTTGAATTATTGATACTCCATATTTAATGTTTTGTAAATGTTGTAATTGTTTCTGAACTTATCATTTGATTTATGACATCATTGAAAAGAAATATTGTTAAACCGATTTGATTACTGATTTTCTGGTTACTCGCTGAGCTTCTAGCTCACCCCAAAAATATTTTATTCCCCTCCACAGGGCTCAAGGCGAAGGAAGGGCTTGTAGTACTTGTGCACGTGATTGGATGGCCTATGTTTTGTACAATTTGGATTTGGAATCATTTTATGTATAGTTGGGAATTGTTTCCGCTGCAATTGTGACATGTAATTATTGGAGAATGTGATGTAATATTTGAGATTTATATTACAATTTATTTGAGGACTTTAGTGAACGACTGAGTCCCAGCGAGAGCTGGGCTGGCGGCCCGCCGAACCCTCTGGTTCGCCTTAGGGGGAGGTGGGGCTGTGACAGTTGGTATCAGAGATTAGGCTTCAGATCTCTGTAGTGTATCCTAGGCTTGAAGTTTAGGATGCCGAACTGTGGGTTTGGTTTTTAGTGATTCTTGCGGGATGTCTCGACTTGATTGGTACAAGAGGGAATGTCGAGGACGACATTCTTTTAAGGAGGGGAGATTGTGACGCCCCGAAAAAAAAAATGAGTTTGAGAACCCGGAAATTTTCTAATTTTCTAGGGTTTATTTTTTAAACGCCCGCCTTTTCTGCATTTTCTTGATTAGAAAAATTCCCCAGATAAAGTTTATGAGCAAAAATCATTTTCAAACGATTTTTCTAGTATCGGTTAGTTTTTGAGAAATTAAAAGCTTATTTTGGACGTGGGACCCGCAAGTGCGGTAAATGCATTATATTTTTGACAACTTGTTGGAATTTTGTATTAAGTGATATTATTTTACAAAGTGTTAAGATATTTGTATTGGAGAGACAAAAAGATAAGTTTTGAACCAAAAGGGTGACAAGTGTCATCTTCCTATTCAACCTTGACTTTGACCATTATTTCTTACCTTTACTAATACTCAATTTTGACCCAAAAAGCACCCAAATTTCTGCAAGCTTGGCCGAGCCTCTCTAGCTAAGAAGAAAGAAAAACTCTCCAAGATTCTTGCTTCCATCTTGCTTGAGTGTAATCATCCAACCATTTGATATTGTTTCTACTCCATAAAATCTCTCCATTTGGTACTAGAAAGTGATTTGGTGAAGTGTTTAAGGAAGCTAAGGTGTCCAACAACTCTCCCTCTCTTGTTTACTAGGTGAGTGGTGATTGAACTTCCTCCTACACTTAATGAAGCTTAAGTTGTGCTTAATGGTAGCTAAAGTGATGAATTTGTGGTTTATTTCTTGGTTTGAGAGGAATTGGTGAAGTTTTCAATTTATTGAGGAATTTTCTGGTTTAATATGAATGTGATGTTGTGGATATCTTTGATGATGGGAATTGATGGTTAATGACTATAGTAGGTGTACATGATTGGTAATTGTAACCAATTTTGGGTTTGGAAGGAATTTGAGAAAGTTAGGGTTTCATAACCCTCTTTCTGTCCGGTTTTGTATCATATGGTTAGAGGCCGAATTTGTGAGGCCCCAGACATGAAAGTTGTAGGTATTGATGTTTTAAGGGTGCCTGTAAAATTTCAGGTCAATTGGAGTAGTGTAGAATGAGATAAGCCGAAATTACTATTGCTGTTCTGGGTTCATCAGGATGTTAGAACTGTGTCTGAAATGGGTTGTTTTGACTGGAATGTTTTTGGATTTGGGTGTTGAGGTCTTCTGATGAAATGTAGCTTGATGTCCTAGCTACCATATGCCTATGGAATTTCTGCATTTGGACCTGTTTAGACTGAGTTGTACTGATTACAGCATAGTGTAATTTGTAAACCTGCAATTACGGTTCTGGTTTGTTATTTGGCATATTTGACTTAGTTGTGCTGGGATTTGGACTGAGTGACCTTCTACATTGTTGTAGCCCTGGTTCTTAGCTTCGAAACGGTGGGTATTGGACCTCCATCCGATACTCGTAGTACCTTTGGTGCCATTATCGCAAAAGGACGTCAAAACTGTTTTTCTGGTTTTGAGCTTAACTTTCATTTCCGGACTTTTCCCTAGCTTGACTTGTACTAGTACTACTTGGAGCTTGCTGAATGGCTATTGGATGAACTTGTTGTTGTGTGTGTACCTTTGGGATGGAATGAGGAAATAATGAAGCCATGATGGCTGGAAAAGTAAGCAAATTTAGGGGAAGTGCTGTCCGAACTTTGAAGGGATTTGTTTGCATTGAGTTTGTGATCTAAGACTCGGATTTGAGCAAGGCAATGATATATGATGGATGGTTTCTGAGCCATGGAGGTGAGTGACCCTAAACTATTTCCAAAGTACTTGTGAAATGTTTCTTACATTATTTACTTTTGAACTGTTTCCAAAGCTACTTTTGAACTGTTTTCTTGCATATCATGCGTGCTTATATGAAAGTGTTCCTTGTTTGATATATTTCCTTGACTTCATGACTTGTATTATTGATTGATAACGTGATACGTGCTTTGAATGATTTCCAAAACGAGCTTTCTAGGCGAGTGTGTATTTTATCGCACTCGACCTAAATCAATGTGAAATTTTCATGATTAATGGTTAAATGCTACTTGCGCATGAATGTAAGCCTTTTTGGGCTGAACTGGCCATTGCCCCTTGTTACCGGTCGTCTCGAGCCAGAAGCGGACTCGGTCGGGCGATTAGGGACCTGGGTGAACGTTTGGTATACTCGAGTATTACCTTTGTAGGTTGGTGGAGGTTGGTGGAAAATGATGCAATTTCAAATGAAAAAAAAAAGGAAATGACAGGAGAACGAACGTATCTTTTCATGAATGTTACTATCGCTTTCCATTGTACATGTTTCTTGAATTATTGATACTCCATATTTAATGTTTTGGAAATGTTGTAATTGTTTCTGAACTTATCATTTGATTTATGACATCATTGAAAAGAAATATTGTTAAACCGATTTGATTACTGATTTTCTGGTTACTCGCTGAGCTTCTATCTCACCCCAAAAATATTTTATTCCCCTCCACAGGGCTCAAGGCGAAGGAAGGGCTTGTAGTACTTGTGCACGTGATTGGATGGCCTATGTTTTGTACAATTTGGATTTGGAATCATTTTATGTATAGTTGGGAATTGTTTCCGCTGCAATTGTGACATGTAATTATTGGAGAATGTGATGTAATATTTGAGATTTATATTGCAATTTATTTGAGGACTTTAGTGAACGACTGAGTCCCGGCGAGAGCTGGGCTGGCGGCCCGCCGAACCCTCTGGTTCGCCTTAGGGGGAGGTGGGGCTGTGACAGGAAAGGCAGGCCAGAACCGGCCCTTCAACATGCATCACTTCCTTTGATTTTCTTTTCACTCTTTTAACTTAAATCCACTAGATTAACACTTAATCAACACAAATAACATCCAAACTCATCAAATCAGATCATCAAGTCCATTTTAGGATTTCATAGAGCCCACTCACATGATTTTCAACAATCCAAAGCTACCCACATGAAGCTACAAGCTTCTAAGTGTAATCTAACTTACAAAAGCTAAGATTCAAGGGTTAGATGATTAGCTACCTCCTTAGATGATGAAGACCAGAATTTTTGGCCACAAGAAGCTCAAGAAAACCGTGAGAATGAATCTCCTTTCCTAGCCCAAGATGATCTCCAAGTTATTTGCTAGTTGTGGTATGAATTTGAGAGGATTTGGTGCAAGAATGTGAGATGAGATGAAGAAATTTTTTGGTCTTCTTCTCCTTGGTGTTGCACGGCTGCTTGAGAGAGAGAAGGAGAGTTGTTGGCTGATGGTTGAGGCTTCCTTGAGAAGTTTAAGAGTTTGTGGCCAAAATTACTCCAAAAGTCAACTAAGAATAGTGCGCGTACGCGCGCGTTTCGTGCTCGTTTCCTCTCGGTTTTGTTTCACTTGTGCACTAAACCTCTAATGCACTTCCGTTGATACTATTATTATTCACCCTTAATAGTCTAAAAATAAAGGTCTAAAGTCCCTCAATTAATCGCGCGCGCGAAAACGCGTACTTCCGATTTGTGCGTGATAGAGTGAAATTTCTAAGAAATTCTCAGAATGATAGTATTGCTAACTAATACTTGAGTACTTAAACATAAAAATAACCAATTTAGGGTAAGCCAATAAATAAGTGAATAAATCAATAAAATAAATAAATAAATAGATATAAGAATTACGAGTCCTCAAATCTCCAAGGTCACTGTACTCCCAAATCGACTACTGCCTCCAAACACGTTTTCACTAAATCTCACTAAACGAGCTTTCGAAAATTAAATTTATTAACGGGACATTTTAAGAATATATGCAAGTCATAGTTCCATGTAAATGGTTCCAAAAGGGTTAAAATAAATTATTCGAAGAAAACGAATGAATAAATATTTAAATAAACTAGTAATATACGATAAAATAAGAAAATTTTCGGGTCCTCACATATACACGCCCAAATATATCAAGGTGCTTACAATCCAAGTACAACCAACCCTAGTCGAGCACTAGCGCGAGTACAATTGCAAAATCCAAAAAAACTAGACTACGCAAGCCTGTACAAGTCTCACGCCTCGCTCGTATCCCCTGTAAGGAAAACAAAACCAAAGGAATGAGCTAAAAACCCAGTGAGGTTCCATACACATAATCGAGCAATTAAATCCAGGACATTAATCATTTAATAGCAAATAATCCAAAAAATATTTAACATATAAAAGCAATAATAACTCACTCATTAAAAGGATACATCCTCACGTGGAGCCATTCGGTCATTCGTTCGCCAACCATTTTTCTTATTCGTCCAACATTAGAAAACATTTGCAAGTGAAAACTCCTCCAATGTTTTTGACATTCATTCATTCATTTCATTTCCCGCCACTAGCCAATTCATTGGCCAGTCTTCACCAATCTTCGTGGTCATACTCCAGTATACCAAGCATTATCCCAGGGTCACCAATCACCTGACCGAGTCCGCTTCTGGCTCGAGTCGACTGGCAACGAAGGGCAAGGGTCCAGTTCAGCCAAAAGGCTTACATTCATGCACAAGTAGCATTTAATCATTAAAAATTTCACGTTCATTTAGGTCGAGTGCAATAAAGTACACACACTCGCCTGGCAAAAATTCATTTTAACAATCATTGAAAACATTTAACATTTAATCAAACATTCACAACAATCCGCAGTCATTTGAAGCATAACCTATAAAGAACATTGACCAATTTAAGCAAAATAATGTCAAAAGTTTCCTTCCAGATTATGCCCTTGATCACCGACAAACCCTAAGAATAACCAATCCCAAATTGAAGTGACCAAAGGTAATTCAAAGTTTTCGAGAGAAAACTAACACCTTTCATCTTAGTTGATACCGAATCTTGGTCAAAACAACTCATATACTAATATTGAAATGCATTCAAGGCTACATATGTAACTTAAGATCCAACTAACCCTAAACTCAAACCTTACATCTCACTAATATTCATAAAAGCAAGTAATAGATATTTGGGCAGCATGCCCTTTGTATTTTGCTATTTTCCAGCCATTTATGGCTTCATTTTTTTTCCTCAACTCAGCCCAAATTCACACATAAGCAATCTTAACACAACAGCCCTTCAACTAGGCTCAATGTCATCCAAATACAAGGCAATTCTAGCAATGCAACCATAAAAATCAAAGTTGGAAACCAGTTTTGAACACGAATGGCTAAGTAGCAGGTTTGACATCTTCCGGTGTTTTGGTCGTATTTGAAGCTACGCTTATCGGATTGAGGTAAATTTTATGATGTTTCGAAGATAAGACATAGACCTACATTTCCTATGAAGACATTGACACCTAGTTCATGCATTTTCAGGGTCAAAATGTGCAATCTCAGAGAAAATAGAAAGCTGCCTGTGAAATAGGGCTTTTGGCAGTCAGGGGTATTTTAGTCATTTAGCATGCTACAGTACTCCAATTGATCTGAAATTTTACAGGAAGATACTTAACTCCATTCCCTACAACTTTCATGTTTTGACCTAGACCTGATTCGGCATCTAACATGGACCTATATGCAGGTTAGGAACAGGACAGATTCATCATTAATGCTGGAAATTTGATGTTTTAATGCTTAAAACTAACACTCATGCCTTTAATCATTACCCCAAGTCCCTATCCAAGCTCATAAACATCATATACTAAATAAACAACCTTAATCACAACTGAAATTTACAAACCCTAGCTGAAAATTATAAGCTAATAAGCAAGACCATGAAATCTTCCATAAAATCCATCACTATCAAGCCATGTATTGCTTCAATTGCAAAATAAGAAAGAAAAAGATAGGTTTCTAGTATAATACCACAAAACCCCCAAAATAAGTTGTGATACAAGGACTTTCTTCCTCCCAAAAGTCGCACCAAGCTCACCTCCAAGTTTCCCCAAAGATTAATCGGAGTGGATTCAAATTTCACTTTACTTTTCTCAAGAATCAAGCAAGCTATCAAGATGGAATTTTTGGAAGTTTTTCTCTCTTTTCTTTCCCTAGAATTTCGGCAAAGGTGAAGGAAATGGAGAAGAAATGAAGACAAGAGAAAGATAAGAAAGGAAATTAATTTGGTCAAAGTTGGTTGGATCCTTGACACTTGTCAAGCCAAAATTTCCCTTCTTTGTTTTATTCTTTTCTTTCCTTTCCTTTGGTAAAAAATGGTGGCTTCTTTATAGGATATTTTAGGGGTGATTAGCTGAAATAAAAGCAAGGTGATTAAGGTAATAAAGTAGTGTTCAAGTGGTGTACTCACTATGAGGACTCGCAAATTTTCTTATTTTAAATCCCTATTTCTAACTCATTTAATTATTTATTTGACCATTTATTTCGAATATTTTATTTCAACCTTTTTATATCCAATTATATGGAATTATGGCTTAAGCGTATTTTAAAGTAACTTGTTTCAAAATTTATTTTATCGAAAGCTCGTTTAGTGAGAATAGTGAATACGCGTTTGGAGATAATAATCGAATCGAGGATACAATATACTTGAAAAATTGGAGATTTGTACATTAGTCTTGAAATAGGTATTTTTATGTTTGAGTGCTCAAGTGTTAGAAATTTCACTCTATCGTGCTTAAATCGGAAATACGCGTTTTTACGCGCGCGATTAATTGAGGGAATTAAGACCTTTATTTTTAGACTATTAAGAATGAATAATAATAGTATGAATGGAAGTGCATTAGAGGTATAGTGCACTAGTGAAACAAACCCGAGAGGAAACGGGTACCAAACTCTAGCGTACACGCGTACCTTTAAGAGTTGAGTTTTGTTCAAAAGGCTACCAACCACCAAGCTTCTCAAGGAAGCCTCTTTTGATCAGCACAACACACACTCTCTCTCACCCTCTCTTGGCCGAAATTCTCAAGGAGGAAGAAGACCCAAAAGCTTCATCATCCTACTTCATTTCTTGCTCATTTCACTTCAAATTCATCGTACAAACTCAAAACTACTTGGAGATCAACTCTAGCTAGGTGAGGAGCAGCTTATGTAACAGCCCCACTTTCCCCTAAGGCGAACCAAAGGGGTTAGCGGACTGCCTGCCCAGCTCTCGCCAGGACTACGGATCAGTTCACGTCGATCTAATACGTTCCGGAACATACCCACACGCGTAAACAAGTCAAAATCACAAAATAAAAAAAAATGAAAATCGAAGCCGATGATGAACAGTACCGGCCACATCAGAATCCGGATACTAGGCCGAGAGTAGCCAAAATTTTTCTTTTGCCGTTTGAAATACGAGTTGATCCGAAATTCAACCAAATATCAACCAAACATATATACATTGAAATGTAACATTTACAAGCCAAAAGCCAAAGCGGCATATCAAAACGATTCATCATGGATATACATGTTCGGTTTGCCAATCAAAAGAAATTGAACCCAATACACATTAGGGTTTCGAGCTATTCAAAAGACATTTACATGAGCTCAACTTGACAACCAACTAACACAACCTTATCCAAAAGTGGTCATTTCCTGTAAGGAAAACAAATGGAACGGAATGAGCTTAAGCCCAGTGAGTTACTACCACATAAGCAACAAAGAGCATATAGCATAACCTTTCATTTCAAGTACACAATTAAGAAGTAAAACAAGTCGGTAAAAGGATACGGACGGCTCTCAAGAGCCCATTTCCACGCTTACATTCTTGATTCAATCTCATTGACTCTCCGTCAACGTTTATGAGTACCAACCGTAGAACCCACTTCACTCCCATCCCTTCCACCAAACATACCCCAACCGGGCCCGCACTCCAATCAGTAGCTTTTGGTAATACTCGAGTTTACCGGAATCAAGAGTCTCATTACTACAAGATTCCCCAGTACAGTCCCCGTGGCATGTCAATTTTCACGACCAAGCCCTCGCCGGCTCGATTCAATTGACTACCAACGGGGTTGAGCTCAGTAGTACAGTAAGGCCGTTGGATACTCGTCCAAACGACACCAAATCAGTTTTTCATGAAGTGAATTCAATATCTCATATAGCAAGTGCAGTATATCAGTGAAGCGGTAAACAGTCATTAACGGTATCACAAGGGGTGAGGGCGGTCAAGTACACCCTCACCTCAATCAATTCCAATAGCCAAATAAGCCTTCAAGGCATCAAAATCACATATAGCAAAGCCACATTGTAACATTCAAGTGAGTAGTATACTCACCAATCAAGTAGGTGATGTTTCATGCACCGTCGTTAAAAGGACGTCGTGAACCCCCGTCACGTCCTAAAACATACAAACAAATACAATGAGACTCGATAACGAGTCATAAAACCATGTCAATCACAACCCCAATAGGGTTTCATATGCATATATAAGCATTATAGCAAACCAGAAAATCAGGAAATGTAACTAACTTGGCCCTAACAACAAAAACAGTTTTGTCCTCATTATGCGGTAATGGCACAAATTGCGCTACGCTTATCGGATGAGGGTGCAAGACCCACCATCTCGAAGCTAAAAGACAGGGCTACAACAATGTAGAAGGCCACTCAGTCCAAATCCTAGCACAACTAGGTTAAATATGCAAAATACCAAACCAGAACCTTAATTGCAGGTTTACAAATTACACTATGCTGTAATTAGTCCAACTCAGTCTATACAAGTCCAAATTCATTGATTCCAAAGGCATATGGTAGATAAGACATCAAGATACATTTCATCAGAAGACCTCAACAACCAAATCCAAAGCAATTCCAGTCAAAACAGCCAATTACAGGCGCAGTTCGGCCATCCTGAAGAACCCAGAACAACAACAGTAAAATTGACTTTTCTCACTCTACACAACTCCGATGAACCTGAAATTTTACAGGCACCTCAAACAATCAATACCTACAACTTTCATGTTTTAAGCCAAGGCCAATTCGGCCTCTAACCATGAGATACAAAATCGGACAGAATTGGGGATATAAAACCCTAACTTTCTCAAATTCCTTCCAAACCCAAAATTGCTTGCAATAACCAATCATGTACACCTACTATAGTCATTAACCATCATTTCCAACCATCATAGATAGCCACAACATCATGATCACATTAAACCAGAAAATTCATCAATAAATGGAAAACTTCACCAATTCATCTCAAACCAAGAAATAAACCACAAAATCATCACTTTAGCTACCATTAAGCACAACTTAAGCTTCATTAAGTGTAGGAGGAAGTTCAAACACCACTTACCTAGAACACAAGAGAGGGAGAGTTGTAGGACACCTTAGCTTCCTTGGACACTTCCACAAAAACACTTACTAGCACCAAATGGAGGGATTTTATGGAGTAGAAACAAATTTAAGCACTTGGTTTGGATGATTTGCACTAGATGGAGAGTTTTTCTTTGAAGAGTTTTTCTTTCTTCCTTGCTAGAGAGGGCCGGCTACAATGGTGAAGAAATGGTGATTTTTGTGGTAATTTTGAGATATTTAATCAATAGGTCAATTAAGTCAAAAAAATGAATAGTTGTCATCCACTCTTAAAGTGACACTTGTCACTTCATTTAAAGCATTTCTATCCTTTTGTTTCCTCTCACATCAATCACATCACATCCTCTACTTATCTCTTAACACCC
The DNA here is from genome assembly GCF_036785885.1 of Coffea arabica. Classification (NCBI taxonomy): domain Eukaryota; kingdom Viridiplantae; phylum Streptophyta; class Magnoliopsida; order Gentianales; family Rubiaceae; genus Coffea; species Coffea arabica. Next base: position 26,053,777 of record NC_092318.1, read on the forward strand.
GGTAAAGTTCAACCAGTATCCGAAACTTAACCTTATTGGCCGAATTTTTTCCGAACTTTTCGCACTAGTGGGTCCCACGTCAATTATATATTCTTAATTTTTCAAAAACTATCCAATACTAGAAAAATCATCTAAAAACTAGAATTACTCATAAAATCCACCAAGAAAATTTTCCTAAGCCAGAAAATGCAGAAAACATGCAATTAAAGGGAAAAACCCTAGGAAAATTATTAGGGAAAATACGGGTTCTCACATATATAACATAACTGTATCAAACAAGCCACACAGTAGCAATCAATTAGATACAAATCCATGAAAATAGCGGGGTTATCCAAAAGTACTATAGACACACTAGGTCACAAGTACAAGAATAACTAACGAAAAGCTTTTCCCCTTTAGGGCTCCGTCCTTAATCTACGAGAACAACACCATTGATATCTTAATCAAGGTTGATCATGCTTAACAACACCCGAACAGACTGCGCGAGGTTCCATCGAATCACATTGCTAGTTCGCCCATGTGACGACCCCACCTCCCCCTAAGGCGTACCAAAGGGTTCGGCGGACCGCCTGCCCAGCTCTCGCCAGGACTCACTCACTATCTCAATCGAGTCACGTACACACATCCATGAACCATAAATAACATTCCCAATTCAAGCTTATAATTTAAGAAATCGAAGTACAAAGTCTCAATACACCAAACTAGTTCAGAACGTATACAATCCAAGTACAACATGTTTCATTCGAGGAATAGCGCGAGTACAAGACCAAAAAGTCAAAAGTCAAACAAAAGGCTACGCTAGTCTTTTACAAGTCTCACGCATCACTCGTACCCCTGAAAGGAAAACAAATGGAGTGGAATGAGCTAAGAGCCCAGTGAGGTTCCAAATAGCAAATTGACCATTATTTATAAGTACGAGTTTTCGATATAGCAAAGTAACGAGCATAAAGTGTTCATAAAGTGTTCATAAATGTGAACAGTAGCACGTCAAGTAGCAATCTTAAAATGAGCGCATGTAGAAAATTTTTCAAAAGAAACAATAATCCAATAAACAATAATCATTCCAAAGTATAAGGATACGGATGACTCTCAGGAGTCAAATTCCCATTGCATTACCAGAAGCTTGGTCCCGTAGTAGTTGACACTCCGTCAACTTTCAAGTAAGTAACCAATCCAGTAGAACACCACTTAAACGACTCTCCGTCCACCGTTCAACCCTCAGCTGGGCCCAAAATCCTCAAGAACACGGGTGGTAATACTCGAGTATACCGATTAGTCGAGGAGATATCACTCCACTCGACGATACAAGAGACCCAGGGTTCGTTACCCAATCGACCAAGCCCTTGCCGGCTCGACTAGAGTAACTCGCCACAGGGTTTCTGGAATTCCAGGAAGTGCGCGCATCATAAACAAGTATATCAAGTCAATTGCAACAATAAACAAGTATATCACGTAAGGGCAAGTGCGATAAAGTACACTCTTGCCCTTACAATTCACGTATATAACATGTAATCAGATTGGTCACGTATCAAGTTCAAGTATCAAGTTCAATTCGGTATTTGAAAGAACTCACCCAAAAGATATAGTGCTACTGGTCACTTTCAGGTTATACTCCGAGTTCGGAGTACAAATCTGCGATAAAACTCAATTTGAGAACTTTGAAACATGACTAGAGTTCGAAACTTAGACGTTTCGTTCAATAAGAATCAAGAAATTGAAATTCACTTGGAGAATACTCGTGAGATACTCGCTCACTTTTTAAATGATAAAACTTTGTAACATTTATACTTGAAATGGTCATGCGAGTCGAAAGTACAAGGGAAAACGTACTTTGAGCAATCATTATTTCATTTCTCAAGGGTACAAGTTCGGCCAAATCCTTACTTATATACCTCGAACAAGAAGACTCAAGTACCCTAGATGGTTCAAGTACTATTCATATCAACTCGACCCAAGTCGCAAGTGTATTTATATAGTTCTCGAGCGTAAATTTGGGCAGCATGCCCTTTGTGTTTACCTAATTTTCCAGCCATTTAGGCTTCATTATTTTTCTTCAACAACAGCCCAACAACATACATATCAGCAATTTATGTCAAGAGCCGTTCCATAGGCTCACAATATCATAACAACAAGAACCGCATTAAGTACAAGTGCAGAAATTCAATGTGGCACAAGACAGATTTGACGTATACAAGCGGAAATAACTTGTCCGAGGCTACGCTTATCGGATTAAGGCGAAACCTATGCCGTTTCGAAGCTAAGACACAAAGCTACAACATTTATGAAGGTCACTTAGTCCATTTCCTAATGTAACTTAGTCAAAATCTCAGACTACTAAACCAGAAACCAATTCATCGGCTGTTTAAACGCATTATGCTGTAGCAGACCTAACTCAGTGTACACAAGTCCGAATCAGGTTTTCTTTGAGGCATTTTAAAGCTACTTCAGAACACTACAACTTTTATGTTTTGGCCCAGAGCTAAATCATAATGGATCCTGGTCAAAAATCGTGATAAACTGGACTGAACTGAAGAAACGGACTGCTGGGAAATTCTTAAAACAGTAGGGGTATTTTGGACTTTTCACGACCTCCGTTGCTCCGATTGAGCTGAAATTTTACAGGCACCTATAAAATTCCATTCTATACAACTTTCCTTCTTTGACCAAAGGCTAAATCGGCCTCTAACATATAGATACAATTTCGGACAGAATGCTTGGGAAATTTTCCAGAAATCTGGAATTTTTAGCTCTAAGTGTAATTTCCTCAAATTTCTGGTTCTAATCACCACTAAACAACCTTATATAACCTTAATTGCAACATTTACACATCATACATCACATTGAGCAGAAAATCAGAACCCCTAGTTCATCAAATAAATTGGGGAAAACCTCTAAATCATGCTAATCATCCATGATTCCACCACTATAATCAAACTACTAACTTAATTTAACAAAATCAAAAGCAAAACTTAGAGAGATGAGTTCTCTTACCTTGGTTAGAAGTCTCTAAAAGCAGCCCCAAGCTTTCCTTTTCCAAACTTTCACCACCAAACACTAACTAACCACTCAAAGACAAGATTAATCGGTTTCTTTTGTTTGATTTCTCACTTTGTTGGTGGATTGAAGAAGAAATGGAGAAGAGTTTTGTTTTTCCTCTCTTATTCTTACTCTCTCTCTCTCTCGGCTCTTGGCAGCAGAAAATGAAGAGAAATGAAGCTGATTTTTGTCTTATAAGGAGTAAGAAGGTTAGAGTTAATTAAGACCACAATTTGGCTAACACTTGGACAATTCTTAGCCACTAATTTTTCTCTTTCTTCCCCTTACTTATAAGCCACAAATTTCGGTCCCCTTAGCTGTAATATAAGAAGATATTTTGGCTCAAATATCAATAAGCTTGTGGTGCAAGAAAGTGGTGGTCCAGTGGTGCGTTCAAACGGTAGTGCGCGGGACCCACCGGTTCACGCCGTTTTTCTTAAAAACTCACGTACTAGGGTTTTTACTTCCCATTCACTAACCTTATTTTACTGCTACTACTCACATATTATTTTTCACTTAAAAGTCACTTTTAATCTCCAAATTTAATCCTTACTCTGTACCGAAAATTCATCCGGCGAAAAATCGCGAAAACCCTAATTTTACACCAAACTTGAAACCAAAGCGTAAAACCTTATTTTCTAGGTTTATTTACACTTATCATGGGATAATTGGATAGTAGGGCTTTAATAAATGATAATCTTCAAATAAAAAGAAATTATTAAGAAAACGTGAGGAATTTTCCAATTCCAGTAATTAAAATTAGGGTTTCAATTAAAATATGAGAGATTTAGGAAAACCGGTTAGTCACAAGTAAACTAGGGTTTTTGGCTACAATATTAGGGTTTCTAGTCTTTTAAACCAAAATAAGGTTTTAAATCAACCCAAAGAAATACACTTTAATATTTTCTTCACAAACAACCTCCTAATATTCGGGATGTTACAGCTGGGCAGTCCTTTTTAACCTAGGCTCTCATCTCTTTCGTATCCGAGCGCAAGAATTCCATCTAAGATAATTCACAACTCGAGCCGGCCGGTCCCAAGCGTAAATCATTCATATTAAAGATTCCTACCCGACATACATTCCTAACTTCCTCAAGTCCCATGGTAATGATCCTTACACTTATAACATGCACAGTTCATCGCTTACGCTCAAACGAGCACATATACCTTTTGACGCTTTCATAAAAGCAGGACCATAACACCATTTGGCCCAAGCTCTCTCCGCGCAGAGACCACGCGAAGTGGCTCTGATACCAACTGTGACAGCCCCACCTCACCCTAAGGCGAACCAAAGGGTTCAGCGGACCGCCTGCCCAGCTCTCGCCAGGACTACGGAGTCGAATCACACAAATCCGATATTACGCGAGAAGACCCAAAAGAAATGAGCGATTGAAGATCGCTAAGCTTGAACATGGGGAAAACGCTTTCATATATACATGTCACTAGGTTTACAATTCAAATGGAACCAGTGAAACGAAATACATTTAGGGTTTGCTCATTCTCGAGGAGCTATACAAAAGAACAAAAGATTTTCTAACTAGCTCAACTCGCTTCTCAAAATCATGATTTCCAAAAGAGGTTCCTGTAAGGAAAACAAAGATAACGAGGAGGGGGTGAGCTTACGCCCAATGAGGTACCAAACATGTAGCAGAAAAATCAGGTATGTCACGTTATACAAACCAGATACACATGCTCGCTATAAAGTAAGACAGGTAAACACAAGAACTCAAATAGGAAGGATACAGGTGGCTCTCAGGAGCTAGCTTTCCAGCGCAGTACTTGATCCAAGCCGGTTGACTCTCCGTCAACGTATATAGAACCAACACGTCCGTAGACCCCACTTTACACCAAATTCCGTCCACCAAACACCCCTTTACCGGGCCCGCTCACCTCAATAGAAACAGAAATGGTAATACTCGAGTATACCGGAATCAAGAGTCTCAATACCCAAAGATCCCAAAACAGACTACCATGGTTCGTTATCTAATCGTCCAGGCCCTTGCCGGCCCGACTCGAATAACTTAGCCACAGGATTTGAGCTCATAAGTCACAGAAAGGTCGTTGGTTACAAGTTTTCAAACGACGTCCGAACAGATACAGATACAGATACAGATACAGATATCATATACACAGATTCAGATTGACACCAAAATTGGCATATGAACAGACAAGAGAACGAGTGTGATAAAGTACACCCTCGTCTCAAACAAAATAAACAGATTGCAGAGCAGAAATCAAGTTAAACAGCAATGGAGGGGAGTGGTACACTCACCGGTTCAAGTACAGATACCTCAAAAGTTTTCACTTCGGATTGGCTTTAATCGCCAAGAAACCCTAAAATAATCAAAGTAAACCAATTGAAGGTTTCACATCCAGAATCGAGTAAACAAAATGCACATGTGAGGCTCGACTACTAGTCGTATGCCTCGCCAAATAATTACTAATGCAAGGGTACAAAACATGATTTTTGGGAATAAAAAGGTAACATGAAGACCTAGGTTCAACAACCCAAAAGTCCTTCATTTCTATCACAAGCCAATTCAAACTTAAAGGAACCAATTGGCCTAGAAAAAATTGGACAGCACTTCCCCTAAATTTCTTACTTTTCCAGCCATCACGGCTTCATTATTTTCCTCAATCAACTCCCAAAGTCATACTCAATATACATTCATCACCACAGCCGTTCAATAGGCTCAAGGTTATCCAAGTACAAAAGTTAGCTAGGAAAATGACCGGAAATAAAAGTCAAGCCCTAGAATATTCCACTAAGCACAAGAAGACTCGATTACAAGTCATAAACCGATTCCAACACGATCACAATAGGGTTCCTTAAGCATATATAATCATTAGAGGAAACCAGAAATTTCGGAAATGTAACTAGCTTTGGCCCTGAAAAAACAGTTTTTGTCCTCATTTTACGGTTACAAATTTCACTACACTTATCGGATGAGGGTGTAAGACCCACCATCTCGAAGCTAAAAGACAGGGATACAACATCACAGAAGGTCACTCAACCCAGTTTTGAGTGAAAACAGGTCAAAAATGCAAGATACTACATCAACAACGTAAAACAAATTCACCAAAACGCATTCTAGCGGAAACATCATAACTCAGGCTCTACAAGTCCAAATCCAAAAATTCCAAAACCAGCTGAAAGCTAAGAAATAGGGACAAATTTTATCAGAAGGCTTCAACAACCAATTCGGAAGCAATTCCAGGCAAAACAACCAATTACAGGCGCAGTTCTCAATTTCGGGTAAAACCAGAACAGCAATAGTAATTTCGACTTATCTCATTCTACACTACTCCGATTGACCTGAAATTTTGTAAAAACCTCTAAAATGTCATTCCCTACAACTTTAATGTTTTGAGCTAAGGCCAATTCGGCCTCTATCTAGGACCTAAAAATTTGGACAGAATGCTCCCACAAGAACCCTAATTTTCTGAAATTTCTTCCAAAACAGAAATTGATTGCAATTGTCCACTTTTTCCACCTTCTAGAATCATTATATACCATTTCCAATCATCATAGATAGCCACACAATCATGCTTATATTAAAACAGAAAAATCCCCAAAAATAATAAAACTTCATCATTTCAACCACAAATCAAAAATTAATCCATAAACTTGCATCTTATACTACCACTAAGCATGATTTAAGCATCAATTAAAGGAGGAGGGTGGTTCTTCACAACTTACCTTAGAAACAAGAGAGAGAGAGCTATTGGTCACCTTAGCTTTCCAAAAAACTTCACACAACAACTCACCAACACTTCCTTAAGTGGTTTTATGGAGCAAAATCAAGGTTGGATGGTTGGTTTTGGTGATTTGGAACAAGATTGAAGTGTTTTCTTCCTTGTGCTTGGAGTAAGAGAGAGAGAAAGAGAGCAAGAGAGGGCCAGCTTCAAGGAGGATTTTTTTTGAGGATTTTTGGGTCAATTTTGGTTATTTAAGTCAATGGTAAGAAAGGTCTTAAGGCAAGCCCAATCAAATGTTGACACTTGTCACCATTTATTAACTCTCTACCTAACTTGTCTCTCTCATATCAATCCAAATTGCACCCTCCACTTATCTCTTAACACCCGGTAAATTCATTCCAGTATTCAAAACTTAATCTAGTTGGCCGAATTTTTTCGAACTTTTCGCACTAGTGGGTCCCACGTCCGGTATACGCTCTTAATTCCTCAAAAACTAACGGATACTAGAAAAATCATTTAAAAGCTATATTTACTCATAAAATTTATTTGCACAATGTTTCGAATAAAGAAAAGGTGGAAAAATGTATAATTAAAAGAAATTAAAACCTAGAAATTAAGAAAATTACGGGTCCTCACACTCTCTCCCCCTTAAAGAAATTTCGTCCTCGAAATTTTCTTATCAGCGGAATCCATCAAATCTAAGGTACCCAATGGATCGTACCTTCTACGTCCTCAGATGAGTCAGGGACCAGATGATGCTCCAGGGAATATACTCGAGCCGGTACTTTCGCTCCAGTCCCTTCCCCTTTCGACTGTCCAGGGTTGGTCTTGGCTGGTTGCTGAGAGTTAGTCTTGGTTGGTGGCGGAGTCCCTCTCCGCTCGCGCAGGCGAGCTGGACAGTTAGCAATCTGATGTTCAGCGCTTCCACAATGCAAGCATTTTCCTTCTTTCTTCCAGCAATTGGTTTCTGTATGATTTGGCCCTCCACAATATCCACAGGAACCACGAGTAACAGAGACTGATCCCCCCTGTGGAACACCACCTGTCACTCCCGGTAGCCGTACTTCCCCGTTTCCCTTTCGAACTTTAGGGATTGTACTATTATCCGCTTGTTCTGAGCTGCTCCCCGGAAAGCCCCTTTTTCTTGTTTGGAAGTTTCTAACTTGTAACCTTGCAGTTTCAACGCGCTGGGCCTTCTCCACCGCATCACTAAAGGCATTAAGTTGGGCTACCGCCAGATCCTTTTGAATTTCAACATTTAATCCCTGGATGAATCGCCTTATCCGTCTTTGTTCAATTACAATCAGTTCGGGCGCAAACTTAGACAACCGAGTGAATTGACTCTTATACTCGGCTACGGTCTGAGTTCCTTGGCGAAGCCGAATAAATTCATCTTCCTTCTTTTCTTGGATTAGAGGAGGGAAAAACTTGGCACTAAATTCTCTCATAAAGTTCGCCCACGTCCTCGGGGTTTGTTCTCTTTCCCATTTCATTCGAATGACATTCCACCAGGAACGGGCGGCTCCCTCTAGTTGAAAGACAGCAAATGTTACCTGTCTCTCCTCGGTATAGTGTAAGGCAGCGAAAATATCGATCATCTTCTCCAGCCACTTCTCAGCTACGTCAGGATCAGGGCCTCCAAGAAATTTGGGTGGGGAGAACTTCTGAAATCTCTCAAGGGCTCTATCCTCGCCCTCTATGTGATTACCAGGATTCCCAGGGTTGGGGTTAGGGTTTTGACCTTGTTGGTGCACCACTTGGGCTAGCAAATCAGTCATTTGCTGCATGGCAGCAGCTATTTGGACATTGGGGTCAACCCTAGGTTCAGGGTTTGGTTCATATGAGGTTTCTCCAGTGCGCCTCTCAGATATAGGTTGCCTAATTCCACGCCCGCGGCCCCGTCCACTACGAGTGCCTTCCATTGGTCTAATAAATCTAGGGTCGAAGCGGGAATATAATATTAAACATAGGTAGGCAAAAGCAAGTAGCAAAAGGTACGCACAGATCAAAAGTATACATATATAACATAACTGTATCAAACAAGCCACACAGTAGCAATCAATTAGATACAAATCCATGAAAATAGCGGGGTTATCCAAAAGTACTATAGACACACTAGGTCACAAGTACAAGAATAACTAACGAAAAGCTTTTCCCCTCTAGGGCTCCGTCCTTAATCTACGAGAACAACACCATTGATATCTTAATCAAGGTTGATCATGCTTAACAACACCCGAACAGACTGCGCGAGGTTCCATCGAATCACATTGCTAGTTCGCCCAAGTCCTTTTTAACCTAGGCTCTCATCTCTTTCGTATCCGAGCGCAACAATCCCATCTAAGATAATTCACAACTCGAGCCGGCCGGTCCCAAGCGTAAATCATCCATATTAAAGATTCCTACCCGACATACATTCCTAACTTCCTCAAGTCCCATGGTAATGATCCTTACACTTATAACATGCACAGTTCATCGCTTACGCTCAAACGAGCACATATACCTTTTGACGCTTTCACGAAAGCAGGACCATAACACCATTTGGCCCAAGCTCTCTCCGCGCAGAGACCACGCGAAGTGTCTCTGATACCAACTGTGACAGCCCCACCTCACCCTAAGGCGAACCAAAGGGTTCAACGGACCGCCTGCCCAGCTCTCGCCAGGACTACGGAGTCAAATCACACAAATCCGATATTACGCGAGAGGACCCAAAAGAAATGAGCGATTGAAGACCGCCAAGCTTAAACATGGGGAAAACGCTTTCATGTATACATGTCACTAGGTTTACAATTCAAATGGAACCAGTGAAACGAAATACATTTAGGGTTTGCTCATTCTCGAGGAGCTATACAAAAGAACAAAAGATTTTCTAACTAGCTCAACTCGCTTCTCAAAATCATGATTTCCAAAAGAGGTTCCTGTGAGGAAAACAAAGATAACGAGGAGGGGGTGAGCTTACGCCCAATGAGGTACCAAACATGTAGCAGAAAAATCAGGTATGTCACGTTATACAAACCAGATACACATGCTCGCTATAAAGTAAGACAGGTAAACACAAGAACTCAAATAGGAAGGATACAGGTGGCTCTCAGGAGCCAGCTTTCCAGCGCAGTACATGATCCAAGCCGGTTGACTCTCCGTCAACGTATATAGAACCAACACGTCCGTAGACCCCACTTTACACCAAATTTCGTCCACCAAACACCCCTTTACCGGGCCCGCTCACCTCAACAGAAACAGAAATGGTAATACTCGAGTATACCGGAATCAAGAGTCTCAATACCCAAAGATCCCAAAACAGACTACCGTGGTTCGTTATCTAATCGTCCAGGCCCTTGCCGACCCGACTCGAATAACTTAGCCACAGGATTTGAGCTCATAAGTCACAGAAAGGTCGTTGGTTACAAGTTTCCAAACGACGTCCGAACAGATACAGATACAGATACAGATACAGATATCAGATACACAGATTCAGATTGACACCAAAATTGGCATATGAACAGACAAGAGAACGAGTGTGATAAAGTACACCCTCGTCTCAAACAAAATAAACAGATTGCAGAGCAAAAATCAAGTTAAACAGCAATGGAGGGGAGTGGTACACTCACCGGTTCAAGTACAGATACCTCAAAAGTTTTCACTTCGGATTGGCTTTAATCGCCAAGAAACCCTAAAATAATCAAAGTAAACCAATTGAAGGTTTCACATCCAGAATCGAGTAAACAAAATGCACATGTGAGGCTCGACTACTAGTCGTATGCCTCGCCAAATAATTACTAATGCAAGGGTACAAAACATGATTTTTGGGAATAAAAAGGTAACATGAAGACCTAGGTTCAACAACCCAAAAGTCCTTCATTTCTATCACAAGCCAATTCAAACTTAAAGGAACCAATTGGCCTAGAAAAAATTGGACAGCACTTCCCCTAAATTTCTTACTTTTCTAGCCATCACGGCTTCATTATTTTCCTCAATCAACTCCCAAAGTCATACTCAATATACATTCATCACCACAGCCGTTCAATAGGCTCAAGGTTATCCAAGTACAAAAGTTAGCTAGGAAAATGACCGGAAATAAAAGTCAAGCCCTAGAATATTCCACTAAGCACAAGAAGACTCGATTACAAGTCATAAACCGATGCCAACACGATCACAATAGGGTTCCATAAGCATATATAAGCATTAGAGGAAACCAGAAATTTCGGAAATGTAACTAGCTTTGGCCCTGAAAAAACAGTTTTTGTCCTCATTTTGCGGTAATGGCACAAATTTCACTACACTTATCGGATGAGGGTGTAAGACCCACCATCTTGAAGCTAAAAGGCAGGGATACAACATCACAGAAGGTCACTGAACCCAGTTTTGAGTGTAAACAGGTCAAAAATGCAAGATACTACATCAACAACGTAAAACAGATTCACCAAAACACATTCTAGCGGAAACATCATAACTCAGGCTCTACAAGTCCAAATCTAGAAATTCCAAAACCAGCTGAAAGCTAAGAAACAGGGACAAATTTCATCAGAAGGCCTCAACAACCAATTCGGAAGCAATTCCAGGCAAAACAACCAATTACAGGCGCAGTTCTCAATTTCGGGTAAAACCAGAACAGCAATAGTAATTTCGACTTATCTCATTCTACACTACTCCGATTGACCTGAAATTTTGTAGGCACCTCTAAAATGTCATTACCTACAACTTTAATGTTTTGAGCTAAGGACAATTCTGCCTCTATCTAGGACCTAAAAATTCGGACAGAATGCTCCCACAAGAACCCTAATTTTCTGAAATTTCTTCCAAAACAGAAATTGATTGCAATTGTCCACTTTTTCCACCTTCTAGAATCATTATATACCATTTCCAATCATCATAGATAGCCACACAATCATGCTTATATTAAAACAGAAAAATCCCCAAAAATAATAAAACTTCATCATTTCAACCACAAATCAAAAATTAATCCATAAACTTGCATCTTATACTACCACTAAGCATGATTTAAGCATCAATTAAAGGAGGAGGGTGGTTCTTCACAACTTACCTTAGAAACAAGAGATAGAGAGCTATTGGTCACCTTAACTTTCCAAAAAACTTCACACAACAACTCACCAACACTTCCTTAAGTGGTTTTATGGAGCAAAATCAAGGTTGGATGGTTGGTTTTGGTGATTTGGAACAAGATTGAAGTGTTTTCTTCCTTGTGCTTGGAGTAAGAGAGAGAGAAAGAGAGCAAGAGAGGGCCGGCTTCAAGGAGGATTTTTTTGAGTATTTTTGGGTCAATTTTGGTTATTTAAGTCAATGGTAAGAAAGGTCTTAAGGCAAGCCCAATCAAATGGTGACACTTGTCACCTTTTATTAACTCTCTACCTAACTTGTCTCTCTCATATCAATCCAAATTGCACCCTCCACTTATCTCTTAACACCCGGTAAATTCATTCCAGTATTCAAAACTTATTCTAGTTGGCCGAATTTTTCCGAACTTTTCGCACTAGTGGGTCCCACGTCCGGTATACGCTCTTAATTCCTCAAAAACTAACCGATACTAGAAAAATCATTTAAAAGCTATATTTACTCATAAAATTTATTTGCACAATGTTTCGAATAAAGAAAAGGTGGAAAAACGTATAATTAAAAGAAATTAAAACCTAGAAATTAAGAAAATTACGGGTCCTCACAGAATGGGCCCACACTGGGGCAAATTTTTATTTGTGAGATTTCGCAAAATAAACCCACACTGGGACAAAATTTTGTAACACATTTGAGGATTTTGTCCAAGAGTCAAGCAAGACATTTTTTTGAATCAATCATGCTGCTCTTTACATGAGTAGTAGGTGCATCAATTCAAAAAAATAATAAATTTAAGCGCATATTGTACTTTGGTAAGCCCCCTGTGCAGGTATTCATGGCTGAAATCGACGAAGAAGCATCTAGTGATGTGGAAGGCCAATACCGAAGAAAGAGAAGAAAGAAGGAAAAAGGGCCCTACATTGGGGCAAATTATTTTTGAAAAGATTCTTTCCAAACTCAAAAATCAAAAATCAAAACAATTCAAAAAGTCAAAAATAAAAAAAAAATCAAAAAGTCAAAAATCAAAAAAAATTCAAAAAGTCAAAAATCAAAATCAAGTTTAAATTCTTGTTTCTTGGAAAATCAAATTTAATTTCTTGTTTATTGACAAATCAAATTTAATTTTTTGTTGAAAGATCATCAAGGCAGGCTCGGGTATTATCCCACTGACCAATTCTCACGGCAGGATCGGGTTCAATCCTACTGACTCGTTATTATGGCAGGCTCGGGTTTAATCCCACTGACCAATTCATCACACTGGGACAAATCTTTGGATAATTTTCCAAACAAGTCTTATACAGTTTCTTCATACATACCAACATTTCATTACACTGCCACTAGCCGTGGGTCAGTCCCACTAGTGAGCATTTTCATTTGCACCGCCACTAGCCGTGGATCAGTCCCACTAGTGAGCATTTTCATTTGCATCGCCACTAAGCATGGGTTAGTCCCACTAGTGAGCATTTCATCACATTGCCACTAAATATGGGTTAGTCCCACTAGTGTGCATTACATCTTATCGTTTGACATGAGTTAGTCCCACTAACACTTCATTTCACTTCACTTCATCACGTTGGGCCTGGATTTTGTGCCGCCAACATCACAAACATCACGTTGGGCCTGGACTTTGTGCCGCCAACATCACGTTGAGCTTGGATTTTGTGCCACCAACACCACTTCATCTCGTTGGGTTTGGATTTTGTGCCACCAACCTCGGCAGGCATGGGTGTATCCCACTGACCGATGTCATGGTAGTTTCGGGTCAGTCCCATTTTAAATTTCTTGTCCGGGCCAGTCCCATTATTAAATTCTCCGTTCGGGTCAGTCCCATGTTTTAAATTTCTCGTTCGGGTCAGTCCCATGATTAAATTATTGTTCGGGTCAATCCCATGTTTAAATTCTCATTCGGGTCAGTCCCATGTTTAAATTTTTGTACGGGTCAGTCCCATGATTAATTCCTCGTTCGGGTCAGTCCCATGTTTAATTTCTTGTTCGGGTCAGTCCCATGTTTAAATTTCTCGTTCGGGTCAGTCCCATGATTAAATTCTCGTTCGGGTCAGTCCCATGTTTAAATTCCTCGTTCGGGTCAGTCCCACATTTAAATTTTTGTTCGGGTCAGTCCCATGATTAAATTCTCGTTCGGGTCAGTCCCATGTTTAAATTCCTCGTTCGGGTCAGTCCCACATTTAAATTTCTCGTTCGGGTCAATCCCATGTTTAAATTCCTCGTTCGGGCAGTCCCATGTTTAAATTTTTGTTCGGGTCAGTCCCGTTTTGAATTCCCAGTTCGGGTCAGTCCCGTTTTAAATTTGTTGTTCGGGCCAGTCCCGTTTTAAATTTCTTGTTCGGGTCAGTCCCGTTTAAATTTCTTGTTCGGGTCAGTCCCGTTTTAAATTCCTTGTTCGGGTCAGTCCCGTTTTAAATTTCTTGTTCGGGTCTGTTCCGTTTTAATTTCATGTTCGGGTCAGTCCCGTTTTAAATTCCTTGTTCGGGTCAGTCCCGTTTTAAATTCCCGTTCGGATCAGTTCCGTTTTAAATTCCTTGTTCGGGTCAGTCCCGTCTTAAATTTCCTGTTCGGATCAGTTCCGTTTTAAATTTCTTGTTCGGGTTAGTTCCGTTTTAAATTTCTCGTCTGGGTCAGTCCCATTTTAAAATTTTTTTTGTTAAAGGGGTCAGTCCTCATTTCAGAAGCGTCAGTCGTTCGAGTAGTTTGCGGCAAAATAACTACAGGTAAGTTTTTGGTGTCTACATCTTTGTCTCAAGTGTCGCGCCCCATTTTTGAAAAGAAAAATAATGAACGAGTTTAGAAAAATGGAATTTTAATTCAATTTTTGATTGAAAAAAATGATTTTTGATTTAAAAATTAAATGGGCCTAAAATGGGGTTTGTAATGCGACGATTTGGGCCCAAATTATAGTTTCAAAAGGATTTTTGAAAAAAATCGGAGTCGCCACTTGGTATTGAGTTAAAGTATACCAAGTCATCTAAAAATGAATTTTTTAAAGAAAAAATAGAAAAAATCCTTTTTAAACGACTCCAAGTCTACGTAAATCAAAGAAAAAGGTTCGGGAGTCACATTTGAAGAAAGGGAAGGCAAGGATAAAAAATCCAAGGCACCCTTTCGACCTAGTCAAGGCTAGTTGCGTGATTTTGTCAAAGATTTTCTTATTTTAACCTAAGAATTTATCACATTTAGACGTACTATATGAATGCAAACCCTAGGCGTAAGAGGGTATCAGGGGTCGAAGTTTCTCTTCAAAGCTCGATTGATGCCAATCACATTAATTGTGATGCCCAATGTGGACTCTTTGAAGAAGTCACGAATAATGTAAAAATATGAGACTCTAAGGAAAGAAAATGAATAAAATAATTATACAAATACACATGTCTTAAAGGAGTGCATCATGTCAGGTACGGGGGACTAAGGTTCGTGACTCAATTTTTCCTTTAATAGAGGGAATACGAGCGTGTTAAGACTAGAAAAGCCAAACTCGTCCATATCCCATATCCAAGGGGTTATTCCCTAATCTAATCAAGCAAATGCACTACCCTAATTCTAATTCTTAAATGAAATGCAAATCTAATGTTATGTATCGCACATAGGGGAAAGGAATATACATATAAGGGGAATACCATGCAAAAATGATAAAAAAATTCTAAAAGTAGAAAAACATGCATGAGATGAAGTGATTTTATCACACAATCATGATCTAACGCTCGAAGGGCTCCTAAGGGTCTAGCGTTGGACTAGCCCTTATTTCTATTTTCTCACTAGCGTTGGACTAGTGAGAAATCGGACAAGGGAACCACAACTAGCGTTGGACTAGTGTAGTATTGAGAAATTGATCACAACTAGCGTTGGACTAGTATGATAACGTCACACATTAATCATAACTAACTAATCATGTGAAATATAATAAAAGCATGTAAACACATAATATCACATAGACACATAACAAATAAGCATGATATCTAGATGCAAGACCCTAAGAAAGCGGTAACACATAGCACATAAGCATGCAAATCACACAAGCGAAAAGAAAGCGAATAAAACCCTAGCTATTACATTCGGGGGAAGCCTACTACAATCTAAGAGGGGAAGGAATAAATAAAATAATAACCTAGCTATTACAACTTTGGCATTCAAGTGCCTTCCAAATAATTAAAACTGAATTAAGATAAAATATACAAAACTAAAAAAACAAATGAAGCGAATAAATAAATAAATGAAATGAAAACATCCAAGGGGCATGCAATTAAACACGTAAAGTCACATAAGGCACACAGGGTCAAATTGAATCAATTAAATCATGTAAACAACCCACATTTAAGAAGTCAAAAGAAGAAAGGATTAGATTGAAAATATTAACAAAGTTTTGGGGCCAAAATTAAAGAAAAATAGAGTTTAGGGACCTATTTGCAATTGAATTAAGGACCTAATCGAAAGAAATTGAAAGCTTTTAGGGCCACAGTGAAAATACCCGAAAGTTAGGGGACTGAAATGAAATCGCGTCATCAGGCCTCTTGACTTAATAGGCCATTGAGCCCCTTTCTTATTTGTTTGGGCCAACAACTCTCCTAGCCCAACCGAAGCCCAAGCAAAACAAACGGGCTAGCCTATCTTAAGTCCAGGCAAAAATCCAACTAAAAAATATATGGGCTTTATCCCTTAGCCCATGCCAACAACCTAGAAAAAAGTCATTAATCCGCTTATCAAGCCCAAACAATAAACCTAATTTTATTTTGGGAAACCCAACAAGATAAGAACCCAACTAAAACTTGCTAACCTTTGATTATGCATCAAATCCCACCATTAATCTATCCAAAATCACATAAAATATGCAAACAGAGGATTAAGCTTAAAAGGGCGAACTTAGTTCGATTTTTCCATATTTTGAGCCACAATGGAATTAGACAGAAATTGAGGGATTAAATTGCAATTTTTCAGAAATTTATGCTTCATGCCTCGCAGAAGCTTCCTTCTTCGATGCAAATGAGAAGGAAAAGTTTCTTTAACTTTTGATGCTTCACCAATCCAGCAAAATTACACGGCAAAAATGCACCACCATCATCCAATACAAAAGACAGCAAAAAAGAGAAAATTGAACCCAAAATTTATTCACTTCTTTTCCCTTTCCCAACTAACGAACGTGCGGATTCAAAGCTAGCCAGATTTCCTTTTGAACGCATAGGAAAAAAAAATAAAACCTCCTGTTTTGGTTCAAAATTTTCATTCGGGCATTTTATCAAACACCACATGGGCATGGAGAAAAATCTGCAATTTTTGTCTAATTGAATCTACAACCAACTCAAAATTTACCAGGAACGAATATTCCAGTTCACTCAACCCACAAAACATGTATGTTCTAAAAATCTTAAACGATTGACATGAAAATTTTGCCATAGCAGCCCGTGGCAGACATGTTTTTGAAAGAGTAATGAAATGCAAAGGAACAAGGCAACTTACAGTGATTCGCAGGCGATGGTGGATTCAGGGGAGGTGATGGCGGCTTCTCGCGAGCGGCGGCGGCTTCGGAAAATTCTGGAGCTGGCAAGATTCAGCTCGTCCGCACCACTTTTGCCTCTTTTCTGGCTTCTTCCCCTCTGATTTTCCTTCTTTTTTGTTTACTTTCTGACTCCCTCTCTCTCGTTTGATTCATCCGAAAACTCCCCAATTTTCTGTTTTCTTGCTCCTGTTTTTCTTCCCCTCGCCGAAGCCTCCCCTTTTTTGTTTTTGCTTTTCCTTCCTCTCCGTTTTCCCTTACTCTGTTTTCCTTTCCAGCCCTCAGTCCTCAGTTCTCCTTCTTTCTCTGCTTTTCTTATTTTTTTTTCTTTCCTTTGCTCCCCAGACGAAACTCGCTCCTTTCTTCTCAACCTAGCCGCCAATCCTTTTTCTCTTCAATCCGTCCCCTTTCCTTGTCCTCGTCCGTCCGCCTCTGTTTCTTTCTTTTCTTCTATTTTTTTTCTGGCCTCAAATGAAGCTCCCCTCTCTAATTGTTCCCCCCCTTTTTTCCCCCCCAGCTCTCAGACCTCCCCTCTGTCGGCTATTCATTTCCCTTTTTGTCATTTCATTTCTTTTTTTTCTTTTAAATCTTGGGCCTCCAAGTGTCTACCATTTAACCCTTTAGGTGCCTTGTTGTCTAATATCCAAACGGACACTTGTCCCCATGCATGCCCCTCCACTTGTCATTTTTACTTTTTCTTCTTTTTTTCCTTTTGTTTTTTCTGAAAATTTAGTATGAAGACAAAAAATAAAATAAAATAAAAATAAGAAAATAAAATAAACTAGAACAAAATAAAATAAAATAAAAACCCTAGAATTGAAACAAATAAAGCTATTAAATTAATTAAACAAATAAAGTTAAAAAATCAAAAATTTGGTGTCTACATCAAGTTTTTCCAAAACTCAGACAAAGAGGGGCAAACTGTAGACACCAAAATTTTAGCCTTTCTTTTTATTCTAGGTGATTTTTGTTTATTTATTTATTTTATTATTATTATTATTTCTTGCTTACTTTATCTCATTCTCATTTTTGTTAAGAAAATTGTTAATTAATTCAAAAAAAGAAAAAAAAGAAGCATGCGGGAGTAACCTAGAAGGGAAAGGATCCGATGGCTAAAAGAAAAGGCAAGAATTGAGGATTCTTGGGAAGCCCTTAAGATGAGGGTTAGAGAGCCGAGTTCCCTATAAAAGGGTCACAACCGCAGCAAAGTGAAAAGAAGGGGGGGATTCGGATGACGGCTGATAGAGGAAAAGAGAGGATTTTTGGGTGGCGGCTGGAAGCAAGGATAGATTGAGAGATAGAGGGAGAAAGAGAGTTGGGGTAAGGGAGATTGAGAAGGGTTTTCGGCTGGGCAATAGAGACCTTCAAGAAAGAGATAGAACGAGAGAAACAGAGAAAGGAAAGAAACCAGGATAGCTTGGTGAAATCTGAGAAAAGTGCTGCGGATAAGAAACCTACGAGTTGGGAAGGAAAAAGCTAGGAAGGCCGTGAGCTTGAGAGAGAAAAGAGAGGAAGATTGCTGGGGGTTGTTTACGGCTGAAGAAAACCTAAGCTAGAAGGGTTTCGGCTGTGAGGAAGAGAGAGAGAGACCGAAAGGGAGAGAGCGAGAGAGGTAGGCAGCTGAGAGTTCTTCGGCCGAGAGAAGGAGAGTGGCGGCTGAGAGTAAGGAACTAGAACCTACAGGCTGAGGAGAGATTGGTGACGGCTGAACGGGAAATAAAGAGATGGAGAGGAGGAGCTACGGCTGAGTGAAGAGCTGGGGGTGGCGGACCGAAACAAGAAAAGGAAGAAGAAATTTCTGTGATACGAAATATGGGCCGCTTATGGGCCATGTTTTGGGCTGCAAGAGATTGAATCTTTTAGTAATAGTTAGTAGTTTATTTTCTAGATTTCTATTTTATTTGCTAGGAATAAATTCGGTCCAAGACCTCATGTTGAGTTGGATCCGATTTATAGAGTCTAGGCTCACTATAACTTAAGTTGGTTAATTAGCTTTTATTGGGTTATGTTGGGCCAGCTTAAAGCTTTCATTGGATCGATTATAAGCTGACCATTAGATAGTGGATTTGAGTAGTGGAATCGGGCCAAAGGCCTAGCCTAGCCGATTTAGGGTTTTCAAGTCAATTTAGGTTTTCAAGTTGTAAGGCTATATATAGCCTAGGTTTTCATTCATTAAAGGGAATTCAGATTTTATAAAATATATGTGAGTTATTTCACTCTCTCTTGCCTCAAGAGAATTTCCTTTGAATACTTGAGAATCAATCTCAAGCTGTTCATTGAACTTATCAATCAAGTAGTCTCCTTGATTGTGGCGTTCTTCTATCCATACTTTTGGTTCACTAAATTTGCTAGTCGTGGGTTAAGGAATCTCCTTAGTTCGTGGCTCGTGATTCTAGAAGGGTCAAAGTTCCGCCAATCATCCCAACTTGGTGTTCGTCTAGATCCGTCTCACATCAGTTGGTATCCAGAGCTAGTCGACGACATCAAGTATATCCCGTTGAGTTTGTTCGTAAGCTTTCTAGTCAATTTTATTTTGCAATTCTGGTCGTGTCTTCCTTGTGTCAAATCCGATTGTTATTACAAAAAAAAAAAAAAAAAAAAGTACTGTAGCATCATACTGTTCATCGCTACTGTAGCGATACTGTTCACCGCGCCGCACTGTAGCTATACTGTTCATCGCTGCTGTAGCGACACTGTTCATCCCGAAAAAAAAAACTTTTGTTCATAACTTGTGTTTCTTTCTTATTTTGGTGTCTTGTTATATTGTTCTTGAAGTTTTGTGTTGGTTTAGAGTAAAAAAAAAAAAAAAAAAAAAAAAAAAAATCCAGCCGCTAGGGTTTCCTTTGGGCGCAAGTTTCTTGCCAAATCTGTCCAAACTTTAGTTTATTCCACCAAGTTGTTTTAATTAATTTCCTAAACTGATTTTGTGGTTGAACTTGTTTGGGGTTGGAATCTTGGAGAGGGACTACCATAATCTAGGGTTTCTTGAGTTTCTTGAAACTAATCTTGAAGTCTTGAAACTTTGATACATGTCTTGATAATTATTGGAGGATTGAAGGAGAACATTGGATTGACATTAAATTCTGGAATTCTGCCCAAAAAAAAACAGCCGAGTAATTGTGTGTTCTTAGAGTCAAAAAAAAAAAAAAACAAACAGAAAAAGGAAAAGAGAAAAGGCATTCGGGTAGCAAACAACAAAGAAGGAAGCCGCACTTTTATTTGCCAAATTCTGTCTTGTTGCACTTGTTCCAACAAACCAGAAAATTACATCAAGAAAAGACTACTCAAAAGTTTTGACCAACCTCCTCTTGAAAATCTTGCACACCTTGAGCCTTGATCACTTGTATCACCCGTTGAGTTTTTTTGAGGATCTTGACCATCTTGATTCTTGAAGATTTGCACCTCCCTACGTATAAACAGTTTCTTGTACGTCCTTGCATCCATACGGGGCTTTCTTGGCTTAGGAGTAAACCTCTTGGGAGTTTCTTGAGCAGGCCGCTTGGGGTATTCTTGGGTGACGTTGCTTGTGTCATCTTGTGAAGCCATTGTTTAGCACCAAGCGTCAAAACTGTCCTTGTGTGGAGCAAAGAGGGGAGGGCCGAATTGTTGTTCTTGAGGGAGAGTAAGGGACGAAAATTTTGAGGGGATTTAAGAAGAGGCAATTCTGGAAAATTTTGGGGTTAGGAAGCTACCAAATCTGGAAAAATTTTTAGGAAATTCCAGCCGACTTTGAGGGGAATTTAAAAAGACAAGAAATCTGGAATTTTTTTCGTGGAAGCTATTCTGATTTGATAAGGTAACAAATCTGGAAATTTTCAGCGGTTAGGAAGCTACCAAATTCTGTTTTGCAGCCGACTTTGGAAGGTTTAAAAGGAGCAGAAATCTGGAAATTTTTTTAGCTACCAAATTCTGATTTGTTATAGCCGACTTTAGGAAGGTTTTTGGAGAGGGAATCTGGAAAAATTTTGGTAATAATTCTGTTTGGTTAGCCGACTTTAAGGAAATTTCCAAATAAGTCCAACACCTAACTTGTTTCCAAAAATCAATTGGGCAATTAAGTAAAGCACTTGGGAACTCCATCATCGTACTTGGACTTTCTTTTTCTTTGTACATCAATTTTTTCCTCTTCCATTCCTTATTCATTACTTGAGCTTTCCATTTCTACTTTTTGTTTCCTTGTTCCTTTGATACAATTGGGAGCTATATTGATTAAAGTTTGATTGAACTTTCTTGAGAAAATTTCTGATTTCTTCAAAGGAAACAAACAAGTGGTCTGAGAAGTGAATTGGTGAGATCATTAGAGTGTTTTAAACACTTGAGCAAAACACGAGAGTGAGCGAAACACGTAAGGGAGCGAGTGAGGACTGTTCTACTAATTTTTGTTGAGTTTTGCAGGTAATAAAAGTATGAGACAAACAAATGCTCAACTGGAGCTCCACCATCTTGTGCCTAAAGGAGTAAATACTGTGGCATTGCGTGAGATAACTGAGCAATTGGAAATCATCAAAGCTCAAAAAAATGATTGGTTTTATACACGTTGCCATATCAAGGATAAAGTTTGCAGCTTAGCCATTGATAAGGGTTGTGAAGTTAATCTCGCAAGTACTGTCTTGGTTGAGAAATTGAATCTTCCAACCATTGATCATCTTCGCCCTTACAAGTTGCAAAGTGATAGTGGTGATATTTGGATTACTAAGCACACACTTGTTCCTTTTCGTATTGGTCAATACGTGGATGAGGTGTTGTGTGATGTGGTTCCCATTCAAGTGACGCATGTGCTGTTGGGACAATGGTGGATGTTTAATCGAGAAGTCAAATATGATGGATATACTAATAAGTATTCCTTCACATTTAATGGCCGTCGTACCAGGCTTGTGTCGCTTAACTCTAAGCAACTTTGTATTGATCTAGCATACATGAAGAGTGAGCATGAGCGTTATAGTATGAAGAAAGAGCTGGAGGAGAGAATTGTGACTGAAGAGGTAAAATTCGAGGGAGTTGAAAAGGAGAAAGATGTTGAGAATAATGAGGGGAAAAAGTCAGCTACTGAGCATGAAAAAGAGATTAAAAATTCTAAGAGTAAGCTGATTGTGAGAAAGGATGTGAGATCATATGTTTTTTCTAACGATCTTGACTCTACTTTGTTTAGTGTTTCTACTTTTATGCAGGTTAAGCAAGGAAAAATTGAGTTGATCTTGGCATGTTCTATGCCTAAATCCATTGGTGAATATCAAACTTTTCATGGAGTTTGCACCTTAAGTGTTGTCTCTCTTTGTCATCCACTGATGTTCAACGTCAACCATGAGCCTGATTTGCTTGTTGGGAGGAATAATGAAGTTTCAAAGGGAGTTTCTACACTTGAAACTTGTTATATATTTCCTTCTTATTTTGTTGGTGACAATCCTTTCCTCATTGGTCCAAATTCTGATTCCTTTCAACCTGGTTTTATTCTTCAATTTGAGGGTTCAAAAGCTACCTATCTCGATCTTGTTCCATTTGTGCAAGATAGGCCATACCCACAACAACTTGCAATGAATTTTGTAACTTTGCACAATCATGTCCGAGACTTTCCTAGCCTGATTGAGCATCACTATGAAGATCCTTATCTTGTGAATGTGAATGGTAAGCTGTCAAGTGATTTTATACCTACAAATCCTAATCGTGTGATTTATTGTGTAGGTCCAAATTCGACCATTCATGACACAATGCTGATTAGAGAGCTTTGGAGTGGTTGGAGCAAAGCCTTGAGTTTCCCATGGCGGATTGTGAGCATTTTCAAGCTAACCAAGAGACATGTGCACCGAATTACAATAATCATGACGTATGCAAGTATCATCCATTCTAAGAGAGCCAATATGTGGAGATTTGAAGTTTCATACTGCCAACTCTTGTAGTACCATTCATTTCCAAACACGATTTGAGGACAAATCTTTTTTTAAGAGGAGGGGAATGATACGAAATATGGGCCGCTTATGGGCCATGTTTTGGGCTGCAAGAGATTGAATCTTTTAGTAATAGTTAGTAGTTTATTTTCTAGATTTCTATTTTATTTGCTAGGAATAAATTCGGTCCAAGACCTCATGTTGAGTTGGATCCGATTTATAGAGTCTAGGCTCACTATAACTTAAGTTGGTTAATTAGCTTTTATTGGGTTATGTTGGGCCAGCTTAAAGCTTTCATTGGATCGATTATAAGCTGACCATTAGATAGTGGATTTGAGTAGTGGAATCGGGCCAAAGGCCTAGCCTAGCCGATTTAGGGTTTTCAAGTCACTTTAGGTTTTCAAGTTGTAAGGCTATATATAGCCTAGGTTTTCATTCATTAAAGGGAATTCAGATTTTATAAAATATATGTGAGTTATTTCACTCTCTCTTGCCTCAAGAGAATTTCCTTTGAATACTTGAGAATCAATCTCAAGCTGTTCATTGAACTTATCAATCAAGTAGTCTCCTTGATTGTGGCGTTCTTCTATCCATACTTTTGGTTCACTAAATTTGCTAGTCGTGGGTTAAGGAATCTCCTTAGTTCGTGGCTCGTGATTCTAGAAGGGTCAAAGTTCCGCCAATCATCCCAACTTGGTGTTCGTCTAGATCCGTCTCACATCATTCTGCAAAATTTTCGGCAGAACGGGCTGATTTTCGGCACACCTTGTGGCATGATTATCTCTTGTCTGGTTGCTCAATCTGATTGGATTTTGGTTTCCGCATAAATTACGAAGTCAGGGGAAGAATTCTTGTTTAGAAATCTTGGAGAGAAAACATCAGAAAGACCCTCGAATTTGGCCCTGAATTGGTCGGTCTCAACTCATTGTTACATGTTCGAAGCCGCAAACGATTCCAGCAGTCTCTTTTTCACGCGTTTTCCTACCCTAATTTTGATCCAAAAGGCTTTGTCAGGTACTCTTCAACCCTTTTTTCTTGTTCGTTTTCAATCTCAAATGGAACCCAAATCTGCTAAACTGAAAGCTAATCCTTTGCTTATTTGCTGGGTTTCGTTAAAACCATGCCATCTGCATTCTTTTTAGGATGATCGAAATTGCGCTTGATTTGATTAGAACTGAATTTCCTCTAGTTGTGCATGGCTTCTGTTTCTTCGTCCTTTTTCTCGTTGTTTCGTCCTCTCCAGTCATTGCTGTTCTTGTCTTGGAAATTTGGTTTATCAAAGCTAAGGTAGTCGGTGTTCTTGTCAGAGGGCTGGTTTAGGTTTTGTTTACATGCTATAGTTGTCTTTCCTGCCCTGTGTTGAATGTGCAATAGATCTGAGTAGCTGAGAGTTGTGAAAATGGCGGCTGCAATTTGCAAAAAGAAACCCAGCAACCAGAAATGTTGCAGTGAAAGGAAACCAGAAAGGAGAAAGCTATAAAAGCTTAGTGATCCTATTATGAAGTTCTTTTTGCATGATTAGATGTTAAATTTCAGTGGTCTTACTGTCTAGATTAAAGCTTTGATGTTTAGTTTGAGAAAGTTTTGATTAAAGTGTGCGTTTGAATCTGAAATTTGTGTGCGAAAATGAAATGGCAGCAGGTTTGAGTTGCAGAAGCTTGTTTCGTAACTTGCATGAAAACTTCAGAAAAATTGCCCTTTAACCCCTCTAATTTCCCCCTTATTCTACTATGGCACAAACAATTGGAAAATTCAATCAAATTGACCCCTCAAATTTCTTTAGTTTTTCCAATCAAGTCATTACTTGTTTTAATTTTACATGGGTTGTTCACCTTCCTTTAAACGCCCTGGATTGATTCAATTTCATGCTTATTCCCATTTCATGTGATTATTTATTAATTAAAGTGATGCCTTGACCTTTTCTTTGTTTTTTGGAGGTTAAATAAGTAAATTTCTTTCGCTAGGGCCCCAACTCAAGGGAGGTACACTCTATCCCTTCTTTTGTGTGACAGCCCCACCTCACCCTAAGGCGAACCAAAGGGGTCAGCGGACCGCCTGTCCAGCTCTCGCCAGGACTACGGAGTCGAACCACTCAAACCCTAGATAGGACGCGCGATTCAACGAAAACGTACAATTGGAGACCACTCAGGGTTAAACAGAGCTTACCAAACTATACGGAAGTACGGGACATCAATTAAATACTTATACATAGATTTACATCGGAGTCTTGAACCAATGAACCAACATACAAGCCAGAGTATTCACGCTATACAAAATACAATTAGGGTTTCAGTTACAGAAGAGCATAAACAAAAGAAGTCCTACAACTGGCTCAACTCTTTACTTCCAAAAATCTTGGTTTCAAAACATGGAACCCTGTAAGGAAAAACAAAGGTAACAGAAAGGGGTGAGCTTGTGCTCAATGAGGTACCAGACATATAGCAGTAAAATCATGGCATTTCACGTTTAACAAATCAAGTACACATGCCAGATGTAAAGTAAAGTAGTTAGACACAATGATTCAAATAGGAAGGATACAGGTGACTCTCAGGAGCCAAATTCCCATTTGCTTCACTGAAGCTTGATCGAAATAATAGTTGATACTCCGTCAACGCTAAAGGAGCAACCAATACCGTAGACTCCACTTTCTCCGATTCCTTCCACCTCACATACCTCTACCGGGCCCGAACCCCAATCAGTTCAGAAATGGTAATACTCGAGTATACCGGAATCAAGGGTCTCAATACCCAAAGATTCCTGAAACAGACTACCGTGGTTCGTTATCTAATCAACCAGGCCCTTGCCGGCCCGACTTGAGTAACTAGCCACAGGTGTTGAGCTCAGAGGTCACAGAAAGGTCGTTGGATACCAGTCTCTAAATGACGTCCGAACAGACTCAGATACAGATAACAGATTTAGATACAGATAACAGATTACATATAGTCAAGAGGCATACAGACAGACAAGAGAACGAGTGTGATAAAGTACACTCTCGTCTCAAACAGATTAAACAGATAGTACAATCATTCAGATCACAGATTGCAAGTGCAGAAATCAAGTTAAGCAACAAGTGAGGGGAGTGGTACACTCACCGGTTCAAGTACGGATACTTCAAAAGTTTTCACTTCAAACTGGCTTTAATCGCCAAGAAACCCTAAAAGAACCAAAGTAAAACAATTGAGGGTTTCACCTCCAAAATCGAGTAAACAGAATACACAAGTGAGGCTCGACTACTAGTCGTATGCCTCGCCAAATAATTACTAATACAAGGGTGCAAAACATGATTTTGGAAACAAAAGTAACGAGGGGACCTAGGGTTTGAACGACCCAAAAAGCCCTTCATTTCTTTCAAAAGGCGACTCAAACCTAAAGAGACTAAACGGCCTAGAAAAATTGGACAGCATTTCCCCTGAATTTGCTTACTTTTCCAGCCATCATGGCTTCATTATTTTTCTCAATCAAGCCCAAAATCATACACAACAGCCATTCAATAGGCTCAAAGTCATTCAAGTACAAAATTTAGCTAGGAAAATGACCGGAAATGAAAGTCAAGCCCAAAAATATTCAAATAATCACAATAAGGCTCGATTACAAGTCATAAACCAATTCCCAATACTATCAAAATAGGGCTCCATAAGAATACATAAGCACTAGGGTAAACCAGGAAAATCCGGAAATGGAATTAAGCTCTACCCAAAAAAAAACAGTTTTTGACATCATTTTGCGGTTTGGGCACCGTTTGGAAGCTAAGAGATAGGGCTACAATATTGCAGAAGGTCACTCAATCCAGTTTCGAGTGTAACCAGGTCAAAAATGCAAGATACCATACCAGAATCACAAAAACAGAGTCACAGAATGCATTCTAGCGGAAACATCATAAATCAGGCTATCCAAGTCCAAATCCAGAAATTCCAAAACCATATAAAAGATAATAAACAGGGATAAATTTCATTAGAAGACTTGAACAACCAATTCTGAAGCAATTCCAGCCAAAACAACCAATTACAGGCGCAATTCTTACATTCGGGTAAAACCAGAACAGCAATAGTAAGTTCGACTTTTCTCACTCTACACTACTCCGATTGACCTGAAATTTTGTAGACACCTCTAAAATATCATTTCCAACAACTTTCATGTTTTAAGCCAAGGCCAATTCGGCCTCTATATAGGACCTAAAAATTCGGACAGAATGTAGCTTCAAGAACCCTAGGTTTTTCAATTTTCTTCCAAAACAGAAATTGGTTGCAATCTTCCACTTTTTCCACCTTCTAGAATCATTATATACCATTTCCAATCATCATACAAGGCCACACCCTCAAATTCATATATAAACAGAAAAATCACCAATAAATGGAAAACTTTACCACTTCATCCAAAATCAAGAAATAATCCATAAAAGTGCATCTTATACCACCTCCAATCATGAATTGAACATCAATTAAGGGAGGAGAGTGGTTCTTCACAACTCACCTTAGCCATACAAGAGATAGAGCAACAAAACACCTTAGCTTTCCAAACAACTCCACAAAACACCTCAAGACCACTTAGCAAAGAGATTTTATGGAATGATTTGGAGTTTTATTGGTTGGATTTGAAGATTGAGCAAGAAATAGAAGGAAGAAATTGAGAGCTTTTCTTTCTTTCTTGAGCAACAACATTCGGCCAAGAAGCTTGCAAAATGAAGCTTATTTTGATCAATTTTTTTGTATTTATTTGGTAAAGGTAAAGGTAAAGTCAAATGGTCAAAGTCCAAGATTAAATTAGATGGTGACACTTGTCACCTTTAGGTTTAAAACTTATCTTTTTGTCTCTCCAATACAAATATCTTAACACCTTGTAAAATAATATCACTTAATACAAATTTCCAACAAGTCGTCCAAAATATAATGCATTTACCGCACTTGCGGGTCCCACGTTCAAAATACGCTCTTAATTTCTCAAAAACTAACCGATACTAGAAAAATCATTTTCAAACTATCTTTGCTCATAAACTTTATCTGGGGAACATTTTCTAATAAAGAAAATGTAGAAAAGGAGGGCGATTAAATAAAATAAACCCTTGAAAATTAGAAAATTTTCGGGTTCTCACACTCATACTTTTCGGGGCGTCACAATCTCCCCTCCTTAAAATAATGTCGTCCTCGACATTCCATCTTGTACCAATCAAGTCGAGATATCCCGCATGAATCACTAATATTGCAAACCAAACCCACAGTCCGGCATCCTAAACTTCAAGCCTAGGATACACTACCGAGATCTGAAGCCTAAGCTCTGATACCAACTGTGACCGCCCCACCTCCCCCTAAGGCGAACCAGAGGGTTCGGCCTGCCCAGCTCTCGCCGGGACTCAGTCATTCACTACAATCCTCAAATGAATTACAAGAATAAACCTCAAATATTACAATCTAAATCTCCAATATACATCAAATTCTCCAAAAATTACATGTTATAAGCGAAGCGGAAACAATTCCCAACTATACGTAAAATGATTCCCAAATCCAAACTGTACAAGATATAGGCCATCCAGACATGTGAATAAGCACAACAAGTCCTTCCTTCGCCTTGAGCCCTGTGGAGGGGAATAAAATATTTTTGGGGTGAGCTAGAAGCTCAACGAGTAACCAGGAAAATCATTAAACAAATATATTTCACAATGTTGCATTTCGATCATTTCGATGATGTCATGATTCAGAGATCAAATGTACGTTTAGTGCTCTCGTGAGCCGGTGAAATCACAGCACTTGAACACCCAACGCTCAAATAGATCATTTAACATTAACATTAACATTAGGAGGGAGCCCCTTTTTGAGCTCCGGAGCCATTTGCTCCATCATGTCACGAACTCACGAAAATGGTGGAGACGTTGGTGTCCAGCACAAGACTTTCCCAGAACTCATTGAAGCCAAATCATGTCATGAATTCACATGCAAGCACGCATGAGATGCAATCGAGTACATAACGCAAGAAACATTTCACAAGTACTTTGGAAATAGTTTAGGGTCACTCACCTCCACGGCTCAGAAATCATCCAGCATATAACATTGCCTTGCGCAAATCCAAGTCTTAGATCACAAACTCAATGCAAACAAGTCCTTTAAAAGTTCGGACAGCATTTCCCCTGAATTTGCTTACTTTTCCAGCCATCATGGCTTCATTATTTCCTCGGCCAGTCCCAAAGGTACACACACAACAACAAGTTCATCCAATAGCCATTCAGCAAGCTCCAAGTAGTACTAGTACAAGTCAAACTAGGGAAAAGTCCGGAAATGAAAGTTAAGCTCAAAACCAGAAAAACAGGTTTTGACATCATTTTGCGGTAATGGTACCAAAGGCGCTACGATTGTCGGATGAAGGTGCAAGATACACCGTTTCGAAGCTAAGAGATAGGGATACAATATTTCAGAAGGTCACTCAATCCAGTTTCGAGTGTAACCAGGTCAAAAATGCAAGATACCATACCAGAATCACAAAAACAGAGTCACAGAACGCATTCTAGCGGAAACA
Source organism: Coffea arabica (assembly GCF_036785885.1). Lineage (NCBI taxonomy): Eukaryota > Viridiplantae > Streptophyta > Magnoliopsida > Gentianales > Rubiaceae > Coffea > Coffea arabica. Next base: position 26,083,465 of record NC_092318.1, read on the forward strand.
TCATAAATCAGGCTATCCAAGTCCAAATCCAGAAATTCCAAAACCATCTGAAAGCTAAGAAACAGGGATAAAAGACTAGAACAACCAATTCTGAAGCAATTCCAGCCAAAACAACCAATTACAGGCGCAATTCTTACATTCGAGTAAAACCAGAACAGCAATAGTAATTTCGACTTTTCTCACTCTACACTACTCCGATTGACCTGAAAATTTGCAGGCACCTCTAAAATATCATTTCCTAAAACTTTCATGTTTTAAGCCAAGGCCAATTCGGCTTCTATCTAGGACCTAAAAATTCGGACAGAATGTAGCTTCAAGAACCCTAGGTTTTTCAATTTTCTTCCAAAACAGAAATTGGTTGCAATCTTCCACTTTTTCCACTTTCTAGAATCATTATATACCATTTCCAATCATCATACAAGGCCACACCCTCAAATTCATATATAAACAGAAAAATCACCAATAAATGGAAAACTTCACCACTTCATCCAAAATCAAGAAATAATCCATAAAAGTGCATCTTATACCACCTCCAATCATGAATTGAACATCAATTAAGGGAGGAGAGTGGTTCTTCACAACTCACCTTAGCCATACAAGAGATAGAGCAACAAAACACCTTAGCTTTCCAAACAACTCCACAAAACACCTCAAGACCACTTAGCAAAGAGATTTTATGGAATGATTTGGAGTTTTATTGGTTGGATTTGAAGATTGAGCAAGAAATAGAAGGAAGAAATTGAGAGCTTTTCTTTCTTTCTTGAGCAACAACATTCGGCCAAGAAGCTTGCAAAATGAAGCTTATTTTGATCAATTTTTTTGTATTTATTTGGTAAAGGTAAAGGTAAAGTCAAATGGTCAAAGTCCAAGATTAAATTAGATGGTGACACTTGTCACCTTTAGGTTTAAAACTTATCTTTTTGTCTCTCCAATACAAATATCTTAACACCTTGTAAAATAATATCACTTAATACAAATTTCCAACAAGTCGTCCAAAATATAATGCATTTACCGCACTTGTGGGTCCCACGTTCAAAATACGCTCTTAATTTCTCAAAAACTAACCGATACTAGAAAAATCATTTTCAAACTATCTTTGCTCATAAACTTTATCTGGGGAACATTTTCTAATAAAGAAAATGTAGAAAAGGCGGGCGATTAAATAAAATAAACCCTTGAAAATTAGAAAATTTTCGGGTTCTCACACTCATACTTTTCGGGGCGTCACAATCTCCCCTCCTTAAAATAATGTCGTCCTCGACATTCCATCTTGTACCAATCAAGTCGAGATATCCCGCATGAATCACTAATATTGCAAACCAAACCCACAGTCCGGCATCCTAAACTTCAAGCCTAGGATACACTACCGAGATCTGAAGCCTAAGCTCTGATACCAACTGTGACCGCCCCACCTCCCCCTAAGGCGAACCAGAGGGTTCGGCCTGCCCAGCTCTCGCCGGGACTCAGTCGTTCACTACAATCCTCAAATGAATTACAAGAATAAACCTCAAATATTACAATCTAAATCTCCAATATACATCAAATTCTCCAAAAATTACATGTTATAAGCGAAGCGGAAACAATTCCCAACTATACGTAAAATGATTCCCAAATCCAAACTGTACAAGATATAGGCCATCCAGACATGTGAATAAGCACAACAAGTCCTTCCTTCGCCTTGAGCCCTGTGGAGGGGAATAAAATATTTTTGGGGTGAGCTAGAAGCTCAACGAGTAACCAGGAAAATCATTAAACAAATATATTTCACAATGTTGCATTTCGATCATTTCGATGATGTCATGATTCAGAGATCAAATGTACGTTTAGTGCTCTCGTGAGCCGGTGAAATCACAGCACTTGAACACCCAACGCTCAAATAGATCATTTAACATTAACATTAACATTAGGAGGGAGCCCCTTTTTGAGCTCCGGAGCCATTTGCTCCATCATGTCACGAACTCACGAAAATGGTGGAGACGTTGGTGTCCAGCACAAGACTTTCCCAGAACTCATTGAAGCCAAATCATGTCATGAATTCACATGCAAGCACGCATGAGATGCAATCGAGTACATAACGCAAGAAACATTTCACAAGTACTTTGGAAATAGTTTAGGGTCACTCACCTCCACGGCTCAGAAATCATCCAGCATATAACATTGCCTTGCGCAAATCCAAGTCTTAGATCACAAACTCAATGCAAACAAGTCCTTTAAAAGTTCGGACAGCATTTCCCCTGAATTTGCTTACTTTTCCAGCCATCATGGCTTCATTATTTCCTCGGCCAGTCCCAAAGGTACACACACAACAACAAGTTCATCCAATAGCCATTCAGCAAGCTCCAAGTAGTACTAGTACAAGTCAAACTAGGGAAAAGTCCGGAAATGAAAGTTAAGCTCAAAACCAGAAAAACAGGTTTTGACATCATTTTGCGGTAATGGTACCAAAGGCGCTACGATTGTCGGATGAAGGTGCAAGATACACCGTTTCGAAGCTAAGAGATAGGGATACAATATTTCAGAAGGTCACTCAATCCAGTTTCGAGTGTAACCAGGTCAAAAATGCAAGATACCATACCAGAATCACAAAAACAGAGTCACAGAACGCATTCTAGCGGAAACATCATAAATCAGGCTATCCAAGTCCAAATCCAGAAATTCCAAAACCATCTGAAAGCTAAGAAACAGGGATAAAAGACTAGAACAACCAATTCTGAAGCAATTCCAGCCAAAACAACCAATTACAGGCGCAATTCTTACATTCGAGTAAAACCAGAACAGCAATAGTAATTTCGACTTTTCTCACTCTACACTACTCCGATTGACCTGAAAATTTGCAGGCACCTCTAAAATATCATTTCCTAAAACTTTCATGTTTTAATCCAAGGCCAATTCGGCTTCTATCTAGGACCTAAAAATTCGGACAGAATGTAGCTTCAAGAACCCTAGGTTTTTCAATTTTCTTCCAAAACAGAAATTGGTTGCAATCTTCCACTTTTTCCACTTTCTAGAATCATTATATACCATTTCCAATCATCATACAAGGCCACACCCTCAAATTCATATATAAACAGAAAAATCACCAATAAATGGAAAACTTCACCACTTCATCCAAAATCAAGAAATAATCCATAAAAGTGCATCTTATACCACCTCCAATCATGAATTGAACATCAATTAAGGGAGGAGAGTGGTTCTTCACAACTCACCTTAGCCATACAAGAGATAGAGCAACAAAACACCTTAGCTTTCCAAACAACTCCACAAAACACCTCAAGACCACTTAGCAAAGAGATTTTATGGAATGATTTGGAGTTTTATTGGTTGGATTTGAAGATTGAGCAAGAAATAGAAGGAAGAAATTGAGAGCTTTTCTTTCTTTCTTGAGCAACAACATTCGGCCAAGAAGCTTGCAAAATGAAGCTTATTTTGATCAATTTTTTTGTATTTATTTGGTAAAGGTAAAGGTAAAGTCAAATGGTCAAAGTCCAAGATTAAATTAGATGGTGACACTTGTCACCTTTAGGTTTAAAACTTATCTTTTTGTCTCTCCAATACAAATATCTTAACACCTTGTAAAATAATATCACTTAATACAAATTTCCAACAAGTCGTCCAAAATATAATGCATTTACCGCACTTGTGGGTCCCACGTTCAAAATACGCTCTTAATTTCTCAAAAACTAACCGATACTAGAAAAATCATTTTCAAACTATCTTTGCTCATAAACTTTATCTGGGGAACATTTTCTAATAAAGAAAATGTAGAAAAGGCGGGCGATTAAATAAAATAAACCCTTGAAAATTAGAAAATTTTCGGGTTCTCACACTCATACTTTTCGGGGCGTCACAATCTCCCCTCCTTAAAATAATGTCGTCCTCGACATTCCATCTTGTACCAATCAAGTCGAGATATCCCGCATGAATCACTAATATTGCAAACCAAACCCACAGTCCGGCATCCTAAACTTCAAGCCTAGGATACACTACCGAGATCTGAAGCCTAAGCTCTGATACCAACTGTGACCGCCCCACCTCCCCCTAAGGCGAACCAGAGGGTTCGGCCTGCCCAGCTCTCGCCGGGACTCAGTCGTTCACTACAATCCTCAAATGAATTACAAGAATAAACCTCAAATATTACAATCTAAATCTCCAATATACATCAAATTCTCCAAAAATTACATGTTATAAGCGAAGCGGAAACAATTCCCAACTATACGTAAAATGATTCCCAAATCCAAACTGTACAAGATATAGGCCATCCAGACATGTGAATAAGCACAACAAGTCCTTCCTTCGCCTTGAGCCCTGTGGAGGGGAATAAAATATTTTTGGGGTGAGCTAGAAGCTCAACGAGTAACCAGGAAAATCATTAAACAAATATATTTCACAATGTTGCATTTCGATCATTTCGATGATGTCATGATTCAGAGATCAAATGTACGTTTAGTGCTCTCGTGAGCCGGTGAAATCACAGCACTTGAACACCCAACGCTCAAATAGATCATTTAACATTAACATTAACATTAGGAGGGAGCCCCTTTTTGAGCTCCGGAGCCATTTGCTCCATCATGTCACGAACTCACGAAAATGGTGGAGACGTTGGTGTCCAGCACAAGACTTTCCCAGAACTCATTGAAGCCAAATCATGTCATGAATTCACATGCAAGCACGCATGAGATGCAATCGAGTACATAACGCAAGAAACATTTCACAAGTACTTTGGAAATAGTTTAGGGTCACTCACCTCCACGGCTCAGAAATCATCCAGCATATAACATTGCCTTGCGCAAATCCAAGTCTTAGATCACAAACTCAATGCAAACAAGTCCTTTAAAAGTTCGGACAGCATTTCCCCTGAATTTGCTTACTTTTCCAGCCATCATGGCTTCATTATTTCCTCGGCCAGTCCCAAAGGTACACACACAACAACAAGTTCATCCAATAGCCATTCAGCAAGCTCCAAGTAGTACTAGTACAAGTCAAACTAGGGAAAAGTCCGGAAATGAAAGTTAAGCTCAAAACCAGAAAAACAGGTTTTGACATCATTTTGCGGTAATGGTACCAAAGGCGCTACGATTGTCGGATGAAGGTGCAAGATACACCGTTTCGAAGCTAAGAGATAGGGATACAATATTTCAGAAGGTCACTCAATCCAGTTTCGAGTGTAACCAGGTCAAAAATGCAAGATACCATACCAGAATCACAAAAACAGAGTCACAGAACGCATTCTAGCGGAAACATCATAAATCAGGCTATCCAAGTCCAAATCCAGAAATTCCAAAACCATCTGAAAGCTAAGAAACAGGGATAAAAGACTAGAACAACCAATTCTGAAGCAATTCCAGCCAAAACAACCAATTACAGGCGCAATTCTTACATTCGAGTAAAACCAGAACAGCAATAGTAATTTCGACTTTTCTCACTCTACACTACTCCGATTGACCTGAAAATTTGCAGGCACCTCTAAAATATCATTTCCTAAAACTTTCATGTTTTAATCCAAGGCCAATTCGGCTTCTATCTAGGACCTAAAAATTCGGACAGAATGTAGCTTCAAGAACCCTAGGTTTTTCAATTTTCTTCCAAAACAGAAATTGGTTGCAATCTTCCACTTTTTCCACTTTCTAGAATCATTATATACCATTTCCAATCATCATACAAGGCCACACCCTCAAATTCATATATAAACAGAAAAATCACCAATAAATGGAAAACTTCACCACTTCATCCAAAATCAAGAAATAATCCATAAAAGTGCATCTTATACCACCTCCAATCATGAATTGAACATCAATTAAGGGAGGAGAGTGGTTCTTCACAACTCACCTTAGCCATACAAGAGATAGAGCAACAAAACACCTTAGCTTTCCAAACAACTCCACAAAACACCTCAAGACCACTTAGCAAAGAGATTTTATGGAATGATTTGGAGTTTTATTGGTTGGATTTGAAGATTGAGCAAGAAATAGAAGGAAGAAATTGAGAGCTTTTCTTTCTTTCTTGAGCAACAACATTCGGCCAAGAAGCTTGCAAAATGAAGCTTATTTTGATCAATTTTTTTGTATTTATTTGGTAAAGGTAAAGGTAAAGTCAAATGGTCAAAGTCCAAGATTAAATTAGATGGTGACACTTGTCACCTTTAGGTTTAAAACTTATCTTTTTGTCTCTCCAATACAAATATCTTAACACCTTGTAAAATAATATCACTTAATACAAATTTCCAACAAGTCGTCCAAAATATAATGCATTTACCGCACTTGTGGGTCCCACGTTCAAAATACGCTCTTAATTTCTCAAAAACTAACCGATACTAGAAAAATCATTTTCAAACTATCTTTGCTCATAAACTTTATCTGGGGAACATTTTCTAATAAAGAAAATGTAGAAAAGGCGGGCGATTAAATAAAATAAACCCTTGAAAATTAGAAAATTTTCGGGTTCTCACACTCATACTTTTCGGGGCGTCACAATCTCCCCTCCTTAAAATAATGTCGTCCTCGACATTCCATCTTGTACCAATCAAGTCGAGATATCCCGCATGAATCACTAATATTGCAAACCAAACCCACAGTCCGGCATCCTAAACTTCAAGCCTAGGATACACTACCGAGATCTGAAGCCTAAGCTCTGATACCAACTGTGACCGCCCCACCTCCCCCTAAGGCGAACCAGAGGGTTCGGCCTGCCCAGCTCTCGCCGGGACTCAGTCGTTCACTACAATCCTCAAATGAATTACAAGAATAAACCTCAAATATTACAATCTAAATCTCCAATATACATCAAATTCTCCAAAAATTACATGTTATAAGCGAAGCGGAAACAATTCCCAACTATACGTAAAATGATTCCCAAATCCAAACTGTACAAGATATAGGCCATCCAGACATGTGAATAAGCACAACAAGTCCTTCCTTCGCCTTGAGCCCTGTGGAGGGGAATAAAATATTTTTGGGGTGAGCTAGAAGCTCAACGAGTAACCAGGAAAATCATTAAACAAATATATTTCACAATGTTGCATTTCGATCATTTCGATGATGTCATGATTCAGAGATCAAATGTACGTTTAGTGCTCTCGTGAGCCGGTGAAATCACAGCACTTGAACACCCAACGCTCAAATAGATCATTTAACATTAACATTAACATTAGGAGGGAGCCCCTTTTTGAGCTCCGGAGCCATTTGCTCCATCATGTCACGAACTCACGAAAATGGTGGAGACGTTGGTGTCCAGCACAAGACTTTCCCAGAACTCATTGAAGCCAAATCATGTCATGAATTCACATGCAAGCACGCATGAGATGCAATCGAGTACATAACGCAAGAAACATTTCACAAGTACTTTGGAAATAGTTTAGGGTCACTCACCTCCACGGCTCAGAAATCATCCAGCATATAACATTGCCTTGCGCAAATCCAAGTCTTAGATCACAAACTCAATGCAAACAAGTCCTTTAAAAGTTCGGACAGCATTTCCCCTGAATTTGCTTACTTTTCCAGCCATCATGGCTTCATTATTTCCTCGGCCAGTCCCAAAGGTACACACACAACAACAAGTTCATCCAATAGCCATTCAGCAAGCTCCAAGTAGTACTAGTACAAGTCAAACTAGGGAAAAGTCCGGAAATGAAAGTTAAGCTCAAAACCAGAAAAACAGGTTTTGACATCATTTTGCGGTAATGGTACCAAAGGCGCTACGATTGTCGGATGAAGGTGCAAGATACACCGTTTCGAAGCTAAGAGATAGGGATACAATATTTCAGAAGGTCACTCAATCCAGTTTCGAGTGTAACCAGGTCAAAAATGCAAGATACCATACCAGAATCACAAAAACAGAGTCACAGAACGCATTCTAGCGGAAACATCATAAATCAGGCTATCCAAGTCCAAATCCAGAAATTCCAAAACCATCTGAAAGCTAAGAAACAGGGATAAAAGACTAGAACAACCAATTCTGAAGCAATTCCAGCCAAAACAACCAATTACAGGCGCAATTCTTACATTCGAGTAAAACCAGAACAGCAATAGTAATTTCGACTTTTCTCACTCTACACTACTCCGATTGACCTGAAAATTTGCAGGCACCTCTAAAATATCATTTCCTAAAACTTTCATGTTTTAATCCAAGGCCAATTCGGCTTCTATCTAGGACCTAAAAATTCGGACAGAATGTAGCTTCAAGAACCCTAGGTTTTTCAATTTTCTTCCAAAACAGAAATTGGTTGCAATCTTCCACTTTTTCCACTTTCTAGAATCATTATATACCATTTCCAATCATCATACAAGGCCACACCCTCAAATTCATATATAAACAGAAAAATCACCAATAAATGGAAAACTTCACCACTTCATCCAAAATCAAGAAATAATCCATAAAAGTGCATCTTATACCACCTCCAATCATGAATTGAACATCAATTAAGGGAGGAGAGTGGTTCTTCACAACTCACCTTAGCCATACAAGAGATAGAGCAACAAAACACCTTAGCTTTCCAAACAACTCCACAAAACACCTCAAGACCACTTAGCAAAGAGATTTTATGGAATGATTTGGAGTTTTATTGGTTGGATTTGAAGATTGAGCAAGAAATAGAAGGAAGAAATTGAGAGCTTTTCTTTCTTTCTTGAGCAACAACATTCGGCCAAGAAGCTTGCAAAATGAAGCTTATTTTGATCAATTTTTTTGTATTTATTTGGTAAAGGTAAAGGTAAAGTCAAATGGTCAAAGTCCAAGATTAAATTAGATGGTGACACTTGTCACCTTTAGGTTTAAAACTTATCTTTTTGTCTCTCCAATACAAATATCTTAACACCTTGTAAAATAATATCACTTAATACAAATTTCCAACAAGTCGTCCAAAATATAATGCATTTACCGCACTTGTGGGTCCCACGTTCAAAATACGCTCTTAATTTCTCAAAAACTAACCGATACTAGAAAAATCATTTTCAAACTATCTTTGCTCATAAACTTTATCTGGGGAACATTTTCTAATAAAGAAAATGTAGAAAAGGCGGGCGATTAAATAAAATAAACCCTTGAAAATTAGAAAATTTTCGGGTTCTCACACTCATACTTTTCGGGGCGTCACAATCTCCCCTCCTTAAAATAATGTCGTCCTCGACATTCCATCTTGTACCAATCAAGTCGAGATATCCCGCATGAATCACTAATATTGCAAACCAAACCCACAGTCCGGCATCCTAAACTTCAAGCCTAGGATACACTACCGAGATCTGAAGCCTAAGCTCTGATACCAACTGTGACCGCCCCACCTCCCCCTAAGGCGAACCAGAGGGTTCGGCCTGCCCAGCTCTCGCCGGGACTCAGTCGTTCACTACAATCCTCAAATGAATTACAAGAATAAACCTCAAATATTACAATCTAAATCTCCAATATACATCAAATTCTCCAAAAATTACATGTTATAAGCGAAGCGGAAACAATTCCCAACTATACGTAAAATGATTCCCAAATCCAAACTGTACAAGATATAGGCCATCCAGACATGTGAATAAGCACAACAAGTCCTTCCTTCGCCTTGAGCCCTGTGGAGGGGAATAAAATATTTTTGGGGTGAGCTAGAAGCTCAACGAGTAACCAGGAAAATCATTAAACAAATATATTTCACAATGTTGCATTTCGATCATTTCGATGATGTCATGATTCAGAGATCAAATGTACGTTTAGTGCTCTCGTGAGCCGGTGAAATCACAGCACTTGAACACCCAACGCTCAAATAGATCATTTAACATTAACATTAACATTAGGAGGGAGCCCCTTTTTGAGCTCCGGAGCCATTTGCTCCATCATGTCACGAACTCACGAAAATGGTGGAGACGTTGGTGTCCAGCACAAGACTTTCCCAGAACTCATTGAAGCCAAATCATGTCATGAATTCACATGCAAGCACGCATGAGATGCAATCGAGTACATAACGCAAGAAACATTTCACAAGTACTTTGGAAATAGTTTAGGGTCACTCACCTCCACGGCTCAGAAATCATCCAGCATATAACATTGCCTTGCGCAAATCCAAGTCTTAGATCACAAACTCAATGCAAACAAGTCCTTTAAAAGTTCGGACAGCATTTCCCCTGAATTTGCTTACTTTTCCAGCCATCATGGCTTCATTATTTCCTCGGCCAGTCCCAAAGGTACACACACAACAACAAGTTCATCCAATAGCCATTCAGCAAGCTCCAAGTAGAACTAGTACAAGTCAAACTAGGGAAAAGTCCGGAAATGAAAGTTAAGCTCAAAATCAGAAAAACAGGTTTTGACATCATTTTGCGGTAATGGTACCAAAGGCGCTACGATTGTCGGATGAAGGTGCAAGATACACCGTTTCGAAGCTAAGAGATAGGGATACAATATTTCAGAAGGTCACTCAATCCAGTTTCGAGTGTAACCAGGTCAAAAATGCAAGATACCATACCAGAATCACAAAAACAGAGTCACAGAACGCATTCTAGCGGAAACATCATAAATCAGGCTATCCAAGTCCAAATCCAGAAATTCCAAACCATCTGAAAGCTAAGAAACAGGGATAAATTTCATTAGAAGACTAGAGCAACCAATTCTGAAGCAATTCCAGCCAAAACAACCAATTACAGGCGCAATTCTTACATTCGAGTAAAACCAGAACAGCAATAGTAATTTCGACTTTTCTCACTCTACACTACTCCGATTGACCTGAAAATTTGCAGGCACCTCTAAAATATCATTTCCTAAAACTTTCATGTTTTAAGCCAAGGCCAATTCGGCTTCTATCTAGGACCTAAAAATTCGGACAGAATGTAGCTTCAAGAACCCTAGGTTTTTCAATTTTCTTCCAAAACAGAAATTGGTTGCAATCTTCCACTTTTTCCACTTTCTAGAATCATTATATACCATTTCCAATCATCATACAAGGCCACACCCTCAAATTCATATATAAACAGAAAAATCACCAATAAATGGAAAACTTCACCACTTCATCCAAAATCAAGAAATAATCCATAAAAGTGCATCTTATACCACCTCCAATCATGAATTGAACATCAATTAAGGGAGGAGAGTGGTTCTTCACAACTCACCTTAGCCATACAAGAGATAGAGCAACAAAACACCTTAGCTTTCCAAACAACTCCACAAAACACCTCAAGACCACTTAGCAAAGAGATTTTATGGAATGATTTGGAGTTTTATTGGTTGGATTTGAAGATTGAGCAAGAAATAGAAGGAAGAAATTGAGAGCTTTTCTTTCTTTCTTGAGCAACAACATTCGGCCAAGAAGCTTGCAAAATGAAGCTTATTTTGATCAATTTTTTTGTATTTATTTGGTAAAGGTAAAGGTAAAGTCAAATGGTCAAAGTCCAAGATTAAATTAGATGGTGACACTTGTCACCTTTAGGTTTAAAACTTATCTTTTTGTCTCTCCAATACAAATATCTTAACACCTTGTAAAATAATATCACTTAATACAAATTTCCAACAAGTTGTCCAAAATATAATGCATTTACCGCACTTGCGGGTCCCACGTTCAAAATACGCTCTTAATTTCTCAAAAACTAACCGATACTAGAAAAATCATTTTCAAACTATCTTTGCTCATAAACTTTATCTGGGGAACATTTTCTAATAAAGAAAATGTAGAAAAGGCGGGCGATTAAATAAAATAAACCCTTGAAAATTAGAAAATTTTCGGGTTCTCACACTCATACTTTTCGGGGCGTCACAATCTCCCCTCCTTAAAATAATGTCGTCCTCGACATTCCATCTTGTACCAATCAAGTCGAGATATCCCGCATGAATCACTAATATTGCAAACCAAACCCACAGTCCGGCATCCTAAACTTCAAGCCTAGGATACACTACCGAGATCTGAAGCCTAAGCTCTGATACCAACTGTGACCGCCCCACCTCCCCCTAAGGCGAACCAGAGGGTTCGGCCTGCCCAGCTCTCGCCGGGACTCAGTCGTTCACTACAATCCTCAAATGAATTACAAGAATAAACCTCAAATATTACAATCTAAATCTCCAATATACATCAAATTCTCCAAAAATTACATGTTATAAGCGAAGCGGAAACAATTCCCAACTATACATAAAATGATTCCCAAATCCAAACTGTACAAGATATAGGCCATCCAGACATGTGAATAAGCACAACAAGTCCTTCCTTCGCCTTGAGCCCTGTGGAGGGGAATAAAATATTTTTGGGGTGAGCTAGAAGCTCAACGAGTAACCAGGAAAATCATTAAACAAATATATTTGACAATGTTGCATTTCGATCATTTCGATGATGTCATGATTCAGAGATCAAATGTACGTTTAGTGCTCTCGTGAGCCGGTGAAATCACAGCACTTGAACACCCAACGCTCAAATAGATCATTTAACATTAACATTAACATTAGGAGGGAGCCCCTTTTTGAGCTCCGGAGCCATTTGCTCCATCATGTCACGAACTCACGAAAATGGTGGAGACGTTGGTGTCCAGCACAAGACTTTCCCAGAACTCATTGAAGCCAAATCATGTCATGAATTCACATGCAAGCACGCATGAGATGCAATCGAGTACATAACGCAAGAAACATTTCACAAGTACTTTGGAAATAGTTTAGGGTCACTCACCTCCACGGCTCAGAAATCATCCAGCATATAACATTGCCTTGCGCAAATCCAAGTCTTAGATCACAAACTCAATGCAAACAAGTCCTTTAAAAGTTCGGACAGCATTTCCCCTGAATTTGCTTACTTTTCCAGCCATCATGGCTTCATTATTTCCTCGGCCAGTCCCAAAGGTACACACACAACAACAAGTTCATCCAATAGCCATTCAGCAAGCTCCAAGTAGAACTAGTACAAGTCAAACTAGGGAAAAGTCCGGAAATGAAAGTTAAGCTCAAAATCAGAAAAACAGGTTTTGACATCATTTTGCGGTAATGGTACCAAAGGCGCTACGATTGTCGGATGAAGGTGCAAGATACACCGTTTCGAAGCTAAGAGATAGGGATACAATATTTCAGAAGGTCACTCAATCCAGTTTCGAGTGTAACCAGGTCAAAAATGCAAGATACCATACCAGAATCACAAAAACAGAGTCACAGAACGCATTCTAGCGGAAACATCATAAATCAGGCTATCCAAGTCCAAATCCAGAAATTCCAAACCATCTGAAAGCTAAGAAACAGGGATAAATTTCATTAGAAGACTAGAGCAACCAATTCTGAAGCAATTCCAGCCAAAACAACCAATTACAGGCGCAATTCTTACATTCGAGTAAAACCAGAACAGCAATAGTAATTTCGACTTTTCTCACTCTACACTACTCCGATTGACCTGAAAATTTGCAGGCACCTCTAAAATATCATTTCCTACAACTTTCATGTTTTAAGCCAAGGCCAATTCGGCGTCTATCTAGGACCTAAAAATTCGGACAGAATGTAGCTTCAAGAACCCTAGGTTTTTCAATTTTCTTCCAAAACAGAAATTGGTTGCAATCTTCCACTTTTTCCACCTTCTAGAATCATTATATACCATTTCCAATCATCATACAAGGCCACACCCTCAAATTCATATATAAACAGAAAAATCACCAATAAATGGAAAACTTCACCACTTCATCCAAAATCAAGAAATAATCCATAAAAGTGCATCTTATACCACCTCCAATCATGAATTGAACATCAATTAAGGGAGGAGAGTGGTTCTTCACAACTCACCTTAGCATTACAAGAGATAGAGCAACAAAACACCTTAGCTTTCCAAACAACTCCACAAAACACCTCAAGACCACTTAGCAAAGAGATTTTATGGAATGATTTGGAGTTTTATTGGTTGGATTTGAAGATTGAGCAAGAAATAGAAGGAAGAAATTGAGAGCTTTTCTTTCTTTCTTGAGCAACAACATTCGGCCAAGAAGCTTGCAAAATGAAGCTTATTTTGATCAATTTTTTTGTATTTATTTGGTAAAGGTAAAGGTAAAGTCAAATGGTCAAAGTCCAAGATTAAATTAGATGGTGACACTTGTCACCTTTAGGTTTAAAACTTATCTTTTTGTCTCTCCAATACAAATATCTTAACACCTTGTAAAATAATATCACTTAATACAAATTTCCAACAAGTTGTCAAAAATATAATGCATTTACCGCACTTGCGGGTCCCACGTTCAAAATACGCTCTTAATTTCTCAAAAACTAACCGATACTAGAAAAATCATTTTCAAACTATCTTTGCTCATAAACTTTATCTGGGGAACATTTTCTAATAAAGAAAATGTAGAAAAGGCGGGCGATTAAATAAAATAAACCCTTGAAAATTAGAAAATTTTCGGGTTCTCACACTCATACTTTTCGGGGCGTCACAATCTCCCCTCCTTAAAATAATGTCGTCCTCGACATTCCATCTTGTACCCATCAAGTCGAGATATCCCGCATGAATCACTAATATTGCAAACCCAACCCACAGTCCGGCATCCTAAACTTCAAGCCTAGGATACACTACCGAGATCTGAAGCCTAAGCTCTGATACCAACTGTGACCGCCCCACCTCCCCCTAAGGCGAACCAGAGGGTTCGGCCTGCCCAGCTCTCGCCGGGACTCAGTCGTTCACTACAATCCTCAAATGAATTACAAGAATAAACCTCAAATATTACAATCTAAATCTCCAATATACATCAAATTCTCCAAAAATTACATGTTATAAGCGAAGCGGAAACAATTCCCAACTATACATAAAATGATTCCCAAATCCAAACTGTACAAGATATAGGCCATCCAGACATGTGAATAAGCACAACAAGTCCTTCCTTCGCCTTCAGCCCTGTGGAGGGGAATAAAATATTTTTGGGGCGAGCTAGAAGCTCAACGAGTAACCAGGAAAATCATTAAACAAATATATTTCACAATGTTGCATTTCGATCATTTCGATGATGTCATGATTCAGAGATCAAATGTACGTTTAGTGCTCTCGTGAGCCGGTGAAATCACAGCACTTCAACACCCAACGCTCAAATAGATCATTTAACATTAACATTAACATTAGGAGGGAGCCCCTTTTTGAGCTCCGGAGCCATTTGCTCCATCATGTCACGAACTCACGAAAATTGTGGAGACGTTGGTGTCCAGCACAAGACTTTCCCAGAACTCATTGAAGCCAAATCATGTCATGAATTCACATGCAAGCACGCATGAGATGCAATCGAGTACATAACGCAAGAAACATTTCACAAGTACTTTGGAAATAGTTTAGGGTCACTCACCTCCACGGCTCAGAAATCATCCAGCATATAACATTGCCTTGCGCAAATCCAAGTCTTAGATCACAAACTCAATGCAAACAAGTCCTTTAAAAGTTCGGACAGCATTTCCCCTGAATTTGCTTACTTTTCCAGCCATCATGGCTTCATTATTTCCTCGGCCAGTCCCAAAGGTACACACACAACAACAAGTTCATCCAATAGCCATTCAGCAAGCTCCAAGTAGTACTAGTACAAGTCAAACTAGGGAAAAGTCCGGAAATGAAAGTTAAGCTCAAAACCAGAAAAATAGGTTTTGGCATCATTTTGCGGTAATGGTACCAAAGGCGCTACGATTGTCGGATGAAGGTGCAAGATACACCGTTTCGAAGCTAAGAGATAGGGATACAATATTTCAGAAGGTCACTCAATCCAGTTTCGAGTGTAACCAGGTCAAAAATGCAAGATACCATACCAGAATCACAAAAACAGAGTCACAGAATGCATTCTAGCGGAAACATCATAAATCAGGCTATCCGAGTCCAAATCCAGAAATTCCAAAACCATCTGAAAGCTAAGAAACAGGGATAAATTTCATTAGAAGACTAGAACAACCATTTCTGAAGCAATTCCATCCAAAACAACCAATTACAGGCGCAATTCTTACATTCGAGTAAAACCAGAACAGCAATAGTAATTTCGACTTTTCTCACTCTACACTACTCCGATTGACTTGAAAATTTGCAGGAACCTCTAAAATATCATTCCATACAACTTTCATGTTTTAAGCCAAGGCCAATTCGGCCTCTATCTAGGACCTAAAAATTCGGACAGAATGTAGCTTCAAGAACCCTAGGTTTTTCAATTTTCTTCCAAAACAGAAATTGGTTGCAATCTTCCACTTTTTCCACCTTCTAGAATCATTATATACCATTTCCAATCATCATACAAGGCCACACCCTCAAATTCATATATAAACAGAAAAATCACCAATAAATGGAAAACTTCACCACTTCATCCAAAATCAAGAAATAATCCATAAAAGTGCATCTTATACCACCTCCAATCATGAATTGAACATCAATTAAGGGAGGAGAGTGGTTCTTCACAACTCACCTTAGCCATACAAGAGATAGAGCAACAAAACACCTTAGCTTTCCAAACAACTCCACAAAACACCTCAAGACCACTTAGCAAAGAGATTTTATGGAATGATTTGGAGTTTTATTGGTTGGATTTGAAGATTGAGCAAGAAATAGAAGGAAGAAATTGAGAGCTTTTCTTTCTTTCTTGAGCAACAACATTCGGCCAAGAAGCTTGCAAAATGAAGCTTATTTTGATCAATTTTTTTGTATTTATTTGGTAAAGGTAGAGGTAAAGTCAAATGGTCAAAGTCCAAGATTAAATTAGATGGTGACACTTGTCACCTTTAGGTTTAAAACTTATCTTTTTGTCTCTCCAATACAAATATCTTAACACCTTGTAAAATAATATCACTTAATACAAATTTCCAAAGTGTTGTCAAAAATATAATGCATTTACCGCACTTGCGGGTCACACGTTCAAAATACGCTCTTAATTTCTCAAAAACTAACCGATACTAGAAAAATCATTTTCAAACTATCTTTGCTCATAAACTTTATCTGGGGAACATTTTCTAATAAAGAAAATGTAGAAAAGGCGGGCGATTAAATAAAATAAACCCTTGAAAATTAGAAAATTTTCGGGTTCTCACACTCATACTTTTCGGGGCGTCACATTCTCCCCTCCTTAAAATAATGTCGTCATCGACATTCCATCTTGTACCAATCAAGTCGAGATATCCCGCATGAATCACTAATATTGCAAACCAAACCCACAGTCCGGCATCCTAAACTTCAAGCCTAGGATACACTACCGAGATCTGAAGCCTAAGCTCTGATACCAACTGTGACCGCCCCACCTCCCCCTAAGGCGAACCAGAGGGTTCGGCCTGCCCAGCTCTCGCCGGGACTCAGTCGTTCACTACAATCCTCAAATGAATTACAAGAATAAACCTCAAATATTACAATCTAAATCTCCAATATACATCAAATTCTCCAAAAATTACATGTTATAAGCGAAGCGGAAACAATTCCCAACTATACATAAAATGATTCCCAAATCCAAACTGTACAAGATATAGGCCATCCAGACATGTGAATATGCACAACAAGTCCTTCCTTCGCCTTCAGCCCTGTGGAGGGGAATAAAATATTTTTGGGGCGAGCTAGAAGCTCAACGAGTAACCAGGAAAATCATTAAACAAATATATTTCACAATGTTGCATTTCGATCATTTCGATGATGTCATGATTCAGAGATCAAATGTACGCTTAGTGCTCTCGTGAGCCGGTGAAATCACTGCACTTCAACACCCAACGCTCAAATAGATCATTTAACATTAACATTAACATTAGGAGGGAGCCCCTTTTTGAGCTCCGGAGCCATTTGCTCCATCATGTCACGAACTCACGAAAATGGTGGAGACGTTGGTGTCCAGCACAAGACTTTCCCAGAACTCATTGAAGCCAAATCATGTCATGAATTCACATGCAAGCACGCATGAGATGCAATCGAGTACATAACGCAAGAAACATTTCACAAGTACTTTGTAAATAGTTTAGGGTCACTCACCTCCACGGCTCAGAAATCATCCAGCATATAACATTGCCTTGCGCAAATCCAAGTCTTAGATCACAAACTCAATGCAAACAAGTCCTTTAAAAGTTCGGACAGCATTTCCCCTGAATTTGCTTACTTTTCCAGCCATCATGGCTTCATTATTTCCTCGGCCAGTCCCAAAGGTACACACACAACAACAAGTTCATCCAATAGCCATTCAGCAAGCTCCAAGTAGAACTAGTACAAGTCAAACTAGGGAAAAGTCCGGAAATGAAAGTTAAGCTCAAAATCAGAAAAACAGGTTTTGACATCATTTTACGGTAATGGTACCAAAGGCGCTACGATTGTCGGATGAAGGTGCAAGATACACCGTTTCGAAGCTAAGAGATAGGGATACAATATTTCAGAAGGTCACTCAATCCAGTTTCGAGTGTAACCAGGTCAAAAATGCAAGATACCATACCAGAATCACAAAAACAGAGTCACAGAACGCATTCTAGCGGAAACATCATAAATCAGGCTATCCAAATCCAAATCCAGAAATTCCAAAACCAGATGAAAGCTAAGAAACAGGGATAAATTTCATTAGAAGACTAGAACAACCAATTCTGAAGCAATTCCAGCCAAAACAACCAATTACAGGCGCAATTCTTACATTCGGGTAAAACCAGAACAGCAATAGTAATTTCGACTTTTCTAACTCTACACTTCTCCGATTGACCTGAAAATTTGCAGGCACCTCTAAAATATCATTCCATACAACTTTCATGTTTTAAGCCAAGTCCAATTCGTCCTCTATCTAGGACCTAAAAATTCGGACAGAATGTAGCTTCAAGAACCCTAGGTTTTTCAATTTTCTTCCAAAACAGAAATTGGTTGCAATCTTCCACTTTTTTCACCTTCTAGAATCATTATATACCATTTCAAATCATCATACAAGGCCACACCCTCAAATTCATATATAAACAGAAAAATCACCAATAAATGGAAAATTTCACCACTTCATCCAAAATCAAGAAATAATCCATAAAAGTGCATCTTATACCACCTCCAATCATGAATTGAACATCAATTAAGGAAGGAGAGTGGTTCTTCACAACTCACCTTCGCCATACAAGAGATAGAGCAACAAAACACCTTAGCTTTCCAAACAACTCCACAAAACACCTCAAGACCACTTAGCAAAGAGATTTTATGGAATGATTTGGAGTTTTATTGGTTGGATTTGAAGATTGAGCAAGAAATAGAAGGAAGAAATTGAGAGCTTTTCTTTCTTTCTTGAGCAACAACATTCGGCCAAGAAGCTTGCAAAATGAAGCTTATTTTGATCAATTTTTTTGTATTTATTTGGTAAAGGTAAAGGTAAAGTCAAATGGTCAAAGTCCAAGATTAAATTAGATGGTGACACTTGTCACCTTTAGGTTTAAAACTTATCTTTTTGTCTCTCCAATACAAATATCTTAACACCTTGTTAAATAATATCACTTAAAACAAATTTTCAACAAGTTGTCAAAAATATAATGCATTTACCGCACTTGCGGGTCCCACGTTCAAAATACGCTCTTAATTTCTCAAAAACTAACCGATACTAGAAAAATCATTTTCAAACTATCTTTGCTCATAAACTTTATCTGGGGAACATTTTCTAATAAAGAAAATGTAGTAAAGGCGGGCGATTAAATAAAATAAACCCTTGAAAATTAGAAAATTTTCGGGTTCTCACACTTATACTTTTCGGGGCGTCACACGCCCCTTCTAGATGGAAGACGGCAAAAGTCACCTGCCTTTCTTCGGTGTAATGCAGAGCCGCAAAGATATCCATCATCTTCTCGAGCCACCTTTCGGCGACATCCGGGTCGGGCCCCCCAAGAAACTTGGGTGGAGCAAACTTTTGAAATCTTTCGAGAGCTCTGTCCTTACTCTCGGTATGGTTGCCAGGGTTTCCAGGATTAGGGTTCGGGTTTTGGCCCTGTTGCTGCACCGCTTATGCCAGCAAGTTGGTCATTTGCTGCATAGCAGCAGCTATTTGCACGTTCGGGTCAACCCTCGGTTCAGGATTAAGTCCAGATGAGGCTTCCCCAGCACCTCTGTCCGGCGTTGGTTGCCTACGCCCGCGCCCACGTCCCCAGCCACTACGTGTGCCTTCCATTAATCTAAGTCAATCTAGGGTCGAAGGGACGAGGTGCAAAGATAATATTACAGATAATGATAAGCATAAGTAAATAACAAGAGGTACACACAGATCAAAAGCATATATACACACAACTGGACCGAACCAGTCACACAGTAGCAGTCAATTAGATACAAATATAAGAGATCCATGAAAGTAGCGGGATCATTCGAAAGTACTATAGACAGACTAGGTCACGAGTACAAAAATAACTCACGAAGAGCTTTTCCCCCCTCTAGGGCTCCGTCCATAATCTACGACAACAACACCATCTATATCTTAATCAAGGTTGATACGCTTAACCACACCCGAACAGACCACACGAAGTTCCATAGAATCACCTTCTAGTTCGCCTAAGTCCTTTCTAACCTAGGCTCTTATTGATTTAGTAGCCGGGCACAAGAATCGCAAATAAGATAATTCACAACTCAAGCCGGCCGGTCCCAAGAGTAAATCATCCATATTATAGATTCCTACCCGACATACAGATCTATCTTCCTCAAGTTTCATGATAAAGATTTTTTTACACTTATAACATGCCCGGTTCATAACTTATGCTCAAAAGAGCACTTAACCCTTTTAGACACCTTTACCAAAAGCAGGACCATAACACCACTTGGCCCCAAGTTTACTCCGCACAGAGACCACGCGAAGCGGCTCTGATACCACCTGTGACAGCCCCACCTCACCCTAAGGCGAACCAAAGGGGTCAGCGGACCGCCTGCCCAGCTCTCGCCAGGACTACGGAGTCGAACCACTCAAACCCTAGATAGGACGCGCGAGAACTCAACGAAAACGTACAATTGGAGACCACCCAGGGTTAAACAGAGCTTACCAAACTATACGGAAGTACGGGACGTCAATTAAATACTTATACATAGATTTACATCGGAGTCTTGAACCAATGAACCAACATACAAGCCAGAGTATTCACGCTATACAAAATATAATTAGGGTTTCAGTTACAGAAGAGCATAAACAAAAGAAGTCCTACAACTGGCTCAACTCTTTACTTCCAAAAATCTTGGTTTCAAAACATGGAACCCTGTAAGGAAAAACAAAGGTAACAGAAAGGGGTGAGCTTGCGCTCAATGAGGTACCAGACATATAGCAGTAAAATCATGGCATTTCACGTTTAACAAATCTGGTACACATGCCAGATGTAAAGTAAAGTAGTTAGACACAATGATTCAAATAGGAAGGATACAGGTGACTCTCCGGAGCCAAATTCCCATTTGTTTCACCGAAGCTTGATCAAAATAATAGTTGACACTTCGTCAACGCTAAAGGAGGAACCAATACCGTAGACTCCACTTTCTCCGATTCCTTCCACCTCACATACCCCTACCGGGCCCGAACTCCAATCAGTTCAGAAATGGTAATACTCGAGTATACCGGAATCAAAGGCCTCAATACCCAAAGATTCCCGAAACAGACTACCGTGGTTCGTTATCCAATCGACCAGACCCTTGCCGGCCCGACTTGAGTAACTTGCCACAGGTGTTGAGCTTAGAAGCCACAGAAAGATCGTTGGATACCAGTCTCCAAACGACGTCCGAACAGACTCAGATACAGATAACAGATTCAGATACAGATAACAGATTACATATAGTCAAGAGGCATACAGACAGACAAGAGAACGAGTGTGATAAAGTACACTCTCGTCTCAAACAGATTAAACAGATAGTACAATCATTCAGATCACAGATTGCAAGTGCAGAAATCAAGTTAAGCAACAAGTGAGGGGAGTGGTACACTCACCGGTTCAAGTACGGATACTTCAAAAGTTTTCACTTCAAACTGGCTTTAATCGCCAAGAAACCCTAAAAGAACCAAAGTAAAACAATTGAGGGTTTCACCTCCAAAATCGAGTAAACAGAATACACAAGTGAGGCTCGACTACTAGTCGTATGCCTCGCCAAATAATTACTAATACAAGGGTGCAAAACATGATTTTGGAAACAAAAGTAACGAGGGGACCTAGGGTTTGAACGACCCAAAAAACCCTTCATTTCTTTCAAAAGGCAACTCAAACCTAAAGAGACTAAACGGCCTAGAAAAATTGGACAGCATTTCCCCTGAATTTGCTTACTTTTCCAGCCATCATGGCTTCATTATTTTCCTCAATCAAGCCCAAAATCATACACAACATAAATTCATCACAACAGCCATTCAATAGGCTCAAAGTCATTCAAGTACAAAATTTAGCTAGGAAAATGACCGGAAATGAAAGTCAAGCCCTAAAATATTCAAATAATCACAATAAGACTCGATTACAAGTCATAAACCAATTCCCAATACTATCAAAATAGGGCTCCATAAGAATACATAAGCACCAGGGTAAACCAGGAAAATCCGGAAATGGAATTAAGCTCTACCCAAAAAAAAATAATTTTTGACATCATTTTGCGGTTTTGGCACCATTGGCACTACGATTATCGGATGGAGGTGAAAGATACACCGTTTCGAAGATAAGAGATAGGGATACAATGTTGAAGAAGGCTACTCTGCCCAGTTTCTAGTGTAACTAGGTCAAAAATGCAAGATACTAAACCAGAACCGCAAAAACAGGTTCACAAACCGCATTCTAGTTCAAACATCATAAGTCAGGCTACCTAAGTTCAAATCAAGTGATTCCAAAGCCATACAAAAGCTAAGATACAAGGATACAACTCATCAGAAGGTAACAACAACCAAATCAGAAGCATTCCCAACCAAATTAACCAATTACAGACGCAATTATCAAACTCGGGTAGAACCAGGGCAGCAGGGGTATTTCAGTATTTTCACAAAATACATTGCTCCGATTGACCTGAAATTTTGTATGAATATCTAAAATATCATTCCCTAAAACTTTCATGTTTTAACCCAAGGCTAATTCGGCCTCTAACCATGATAAACAGTGCCGGGCAGAATGTAGAACATGAAACCCTAACTTTCCAAATTTCTTTCCAAAGCAGAAATTTCTTGCAATTAACCACCATTTACACCTCCTAGCTTCATTCTAGATCATTTCCCCTCTTCATACAAAGCCACAACATATGAATCATATTAAATCAGAAAAATCATCAATAATTATAAAACTTCACCAAATGCAACCAAAATCAAGATATAATCCACAAAATTCCCTCTTAGGCTACCACAATTCATGAATTAAACATCATTAGATGGAGGAGAGGGGTTCCTTCACAACTCACCTTAGCAACACGAGAGAGAGCAACTAGTCACCTTAGCTTTCCAAACAACTTCACCAATCACCTCACCAACACTAAGTGAAAAGGTTTTATGGAACAAAAGCAAGTTTAAGTGGTTGTTTTGATGGATTTGAGCTAAATGGAAGCAAGAACTTGG
Organism: Coffea arabica; assembly: GCF_036785885.1. Classification (NCBI taxonomy): domain Eukaryota; kingdom Viridiplantae; phylum Streptophyta; class Magnoliopsida; order Gentianales; family Rubiaceae; genus Coffea; species Coffea arabica. The sequence continues at coordinate 26,106,846 of NC_092318.1, forward strand.
AGAGTTTTCTTTTCTTTCTTCAAGGAAGAGAGCCGGCTTCAAGCTTGCAAATTTGAGGGATTTTTGGTCAATTTTTGAGTTGTTTTAAATAAATGGTAAAGTTATGAATAGTAGTCAAACTTAAGAATTAATCTTATGGTGACACTTGTCACCCTATTTAATGCATCTCTATCTTTTTATTTCTCTCACACCAATCCACTTGGTAACCTCTAATTATCTCTTAACACCCGGTAAATTAAATCCAGTATCCAAAACTTAACCTAACTGGTCGAATTTTTCCGAACTTTTCGCCTTAGTGGATCCCACGTCCGGTATACGCTCTTAATTTCTCAAAAACTAACCGATACTAGAAAAATTATTTTAAAACTATATTTACTCATAAAATTTATTTTTTTAAAATTTTCGAATACAGAAAATGTGGAAAAACGTGCAATTAAAAGAAATTAAAACCTAGAAATTAAGAAAATTACGGGTCCTCACATTTTGACTTTATTTGATCCTATGTGCACTATGTGACTTTATGTGCTTAATTGCAAGCTTTTTGAATGTTTTTCATTTTATTTATTTATTTAATTTATTTGTTTTAATTTTGTATATTCATTTTAGTTCAATTTTGATTATTTGGGAAGGCAATTAAATGCCAAAGTTGTAATAGCTAGGTTATTATTTTATTTATTTATTCCTTCCCCCCTTAGATTGTAGTAGGGCCTCCCTAATGTAATAGATAGGGCTTCCTTTGCTTTATTTGCCTTACGTGATTTGCATGCTTACTTGCTATGTGTTACCGCTTTCCTAGGATCTAGTATCTAGATTTGCATGCTTATGTGTTATGTGAATTACGTGCTCACATGCCTACTTGCTTTAACTATGCCCATTTGCTTGTGTATATGGTGAATGCAAATGTACGATATAACCGTGGTTAGTCCAATGCTAGTCATGGTTACTTATTCCCGATCGCTCACAAGTCCAATGTTTGTGAGAGAGCATTAGTAAAGGGCTAGCCCAACCTAGACCCAATAGGGCCGTCTCTCGCTAGTACATACTCGCATGCCTTCACTACACTTTCATGCATTTTTCTTAGTTCTTCTTACGTTTTTGCATGATCCTTTACCCTTTTCCCACATTTAAAGTATGATTTTTAGGATTTTCCATTTCACTCTAATCATTAGGGTCATTTGCCTGATTAGGTTAAGGAGTTACTCTTTTGGTAAGGGGGATGGACGAGTTTGGCTACACATAGCCTTAGCACACTCATTCTTTTTCTAACCAAAAGGAAAAGCAAAAGTCACGATTTAGGGTCTCCCCGTACTCGTCTTGCTTGTATTCCTCTAGGGTTCATGCATTTCATTTACTCACTATCGCTTTGCACTCTCACTTCATATACTTTTACTTTTTCCACATGTTCACTTCACATGACTCTTATCTTACACATTTGCACACTCCCACTTACACACTATTATTTTTATTATTACTTTCTTTTCACTTCACACAAGCTCATGTTTTCACATTTCATACATTCATTTCATTCATTTTTTCGTCAATAGCATTACTCGTGACCTCTTGGAAGGCTTATTGTGACGCCACGAAAGAATGAGTGTGAGAACCCGAAAATTTTTATATATTTTCTAGACATTATTTTGTTTCCTTGTTTATAATTTTGTACCTTTCTTCAAGACATTAATTTTCTATACATTTTTATAAAGGAATATAATTTTTAAATTATTTCCTTGATATGAGTTAGTCCACGTTAAGTTTGAAGTGTATTATGGATGTGGGACCCACTAGTGCGGTAAATGCAATATATTTTTGACAACTTGTTGGAGGTTTGTATTAAGTGATATTATTTTACAAGGTGCTAAGAGATTTGTATTAGAGAGACAAAAAGATAAGTTTTAAGCTAAAAGGTGACAAGTGTCACCATTCAATTCACCCTTGGACTTTTGACCAAGATATTTTTACCATCTTAAAGCTAATTTTGGCCATTTTAGTTCTTCATTTGAAGCTCTCTTGGCCGAACTCCTTAGGGAGAGAAAAGAAAGAAACCTCCAACTTCTTTCTTCAATTTCTTGCCTTGATCTCACAAACCAACCGCTAAAACTTTGATTTGCTCCATAAAAACCTATCTCTTGGTAGGATTAAGGTGAGTGGTGAAGTGGTTTGAGAAACAAAGGTGCTAAGTTGCTTGTTGTCTTAAGGTTACAAGGTGAGTTGTTAAGAATCTTCAAGTTCTTAAGGTTCAATTTCTTGTTAATATGATGGCATATGATGTGATTATGGTTTGTTTATGGTTGGAAGTGAAGGTTTGATGAATTTTGATTTATTCTTGTTATTTTTCTGTTTTGTATGAGGATCATGGTTTGATCATGGTATGATGGCTGGTAATGGTGTAAAATGAAGCTTGTATATGTTAGATGAAGTTGGTTGCGGAAAATTTCTGGTTTGATACGAAATTCCAGGTTTAGGGTTTGCTTTTGCCCTGTTCTGACCGGATTTATTTGGACATGTTAGAGGCCGAATCAGGCTTAGGGAAAAACATGAAAGTTGTTGGTAATTGCGTTATCTAGCAACCTGTAAAATTTCAGCTCAATCTAAGTACTGTATCATGTGAAATGACCGAAATACCCTTGACTGCTCATGAACCCTGTTTCGCGCCCAGATTTCTGTTTTCGTGGAGTTTTCCATTTTTGACCATGAAAATGCATGATTTGGCTTTGGAGGTCTTCATAAGAAATGTAGGGTTATGTGTTTTCTTCGAAACTCTATAAGATTCGTTTCAATCCGATAAGTGTAGCTTCAGTTATGGATATTGTGCCGAAAGGTGTATTTGATAGTCTATGATGTGTATGTGGTTGATTTGAGATGAAATGGTGTTGCTTGTAGGATGGAAAAGTAAGAAAATGTAGGGGAAATTCTGTCCGATCTTTGAAAGCATTTGATGGCTTTGAGTTTGAGTTGAAGGCCTTGGACTTGATCGAGGAAACTGTCTACGATGGATGAGGATTATGTGCCGTAGTTGGTGAGTGACCCTAAACTATTTCCAAAGTACTTGTGAAATGTTTCTTGCATTATGTACTGGATTGCATATCATGCGTGCTTGCATGTGGGTTCATGACATGATTTGGCTTCAATGAGTTCTTGGGGAGTCTTGAGCTGAACACCAACGTCTCCACCCTGTTTATTGTTCATGACATGATCTGGAGCACCAACGTTGCTCCCCCTTATTGTTTAACGTTAAGTGATCTATTTGAGCGTTGGTTGTTTAAGTGCAATGATTTCACTGGCTCACGAGATCAATAAACGTACATTTGATTACCGATTCATGACATCATTGAAATTAACGATTTTGAAATATATTTGTATATTTGAGTACTGATTTTACTGGTTACTGAGCTTTTAGCTCACCCCAAAACTATTTTATTCCCCTCCACAGGGCTCGTGGCGAAGGAAGGCTTGTAGTACTTATTCACGTGACTGGATGGCATATATCTTGTGCAGTTTGGATTTGGAATCATTTTATGTATAGTTTGGGGAATTGTTTCCGCTTCGCTTCTTACATGTAATTATTGGAGAATTTGATGTAATATTTGAGATTTATATTGCAATTTATTTGAGGACTGTAGTGACTGACTGAGTCCCGGCGACAGCTGGGCAGGCGGTCCGCCGAACCCATTTGGTTCACCTTAGGGGGAGGTGGGGCTGTCACACTTATGCTTGGCTATCACAACTCATGTGATTTAGTCCGATCGAGCCTCTAAGAGATATTGTCCCTTTCGATTCCTCATTAGGTTTAGGATTGCATTCATATTAGTTACATCCAAATGCGATACATCTTTTGGTTAGAAATTAGGAAAATCATGACTAAATCATGCAACTAGCTTAGGCTAGGTTGGGAGGGTGCCTTAGACATTGTCTTTGCCTTCCCTCTCTTCAACTGTAACCTCCGAACCATTTTTTTCTCTGATTTATCGTAGATTTTGGAGTCAATCTAAAAAGGTTTTACATTTAAATCCACATTTTTTGGGTGACTTGGTACACCCTAACTCAATACCAAGTGGCGACTCCTACATTTTACCGAAACCTTTTTAGATTACTATTTTCGGCCAAAATGTCGCATTTCAAAATCCCATGGCCTTTCCTTTCATTTTCACACACATCACCATTTTAAACCATACTTCACTCACTTATTATATTTTTATTATTAAAAATGGGGCGCGACAGTATGCGTGGGATATGAGTGAGTGAGTCCTGGCGAGAGTTGGGCAAGCGGTCCGCCGAACCCTTTGGTTCGCCTTAGGGGAAAGTGGGGCCGTCACAAAAACTCTCTGGTGAGGCATTGCCTATTGTGTTTTCAAGCACCGCCAGGGATGAACTTCTTGAACTAAGACTCACTGGTGAAGTATAGCCGTTGTGCTAGCTTGTTGTGTTGTCCAGCTGTGAGGCCCCAGTCCGTTCGTAAGCTGATATGAGGGTTATTCGTTAATCGGTGAGGTGGTTTCGGGTTTTTATCGCCCGCCTTTTCTACATTTTTTTCTTTATTGGAAATTTCCCCAGATAATTTTCTGAGTAAATATGGGTTTTCGATGATTTTTCAAGTATCGGTTAGATGTTGAGAAAATAAGAACGTATATCGGATGTGGGACCCACTAGTGCGGTAAGTTCAGAAAAATTCGGCCAATTAGGTTAAATTCTGGATACTGTGTAAAATTTATCGGGTGCTAAGAGATAAGTAGAGGATGTGAAGTGATTGATGTGAGAGGTGAACAAAGGATAGAAATGCAATTAATGTGATGCCAAGTGTCACCATGATATTGGTTAGGACTTAAGAGTTACTATTCATTTTCTTGACTATTTTGACTAAGTGGTTAATATCTTCAAAAAAAAAATCACAAAAATTCACCATTTTCACCTCTTGATGGCCGAACCTCTCTAGCAAGAAAAAGACAAAATTCTTCAACTTTCTAGCTTCCATTTCACTCAATCTTCCAAAACCAACCACATAACTTAGATTCTACTCCATAAAATCTATCCTTTGGGTGCTTGTGAGTGGTCTATTGAAGTTTGTTTGAAGGTCTTAGGTGGCCAACATCTCTACATCTCTTGTTTCTTAGGTAAGTGATGTTTGACTACTCCCTTATACTTAATGATGGTTATTTTATGCCTAATGGTGGCTATGGTGTGAGAAATTGTGGATTATTTCATGGTTTGGAATGAATTGGTTGAGTTTTTATATTTTTGAGGAATTTTCTGGTTTAATATGAATGTGTTGTTGTGGTCATCTATGATGGTTGATAATGAGGGGAAAAGACTCTAGTAGGTGTGAATTAGTGATAATTGTAACCAATTTTGGGTTTGGATTGAATTGTGGAAAGTTAGGGTTTTATCACCCCTTATTCTGTCCGGTTTTGGATCATAGGGTTAGAGGGCGAATTGGACTTTGATTAAAACATAAAAGTTGTAGGTATTGATGTGTTTGAGGTGTCTGTAAAATTTCAGGTCATTTGGAGTAGTGTAGAGTGAGATATGTCGATTTTACTGTTGCTGTTCTGGGTTGATCAGAATGTGCGAACTGCGTTTGAACTCGTCTGTTTTGACTGGCATTGCTTTCGATTTGGATGTTGAGGTCTTCTGATGAAATGTAACCCTGTTTCTAAGCTTTCGAATGGCTTTGGAATTTCTGGATTTGGACTTGTGTAGGTTGAGTTATGATGTTTGTACTAGGATACGGTTTGTGAACCTGTTTTGCGATTCTGGTATAGTGTCTTGCATTTTTGACCTTGTTATCTTCAAAACTGGACAAAGTTACCTTCTTCAACATTGTAGCCCCTTAAGTCCTGAATATTTCTGTAAAGTTTCAAGTCAAACGGAGTAGTGTATTATGAGTTATAGACAGAACACTCAGGCCTGTTTTAGACATTAGTTTGGGTACGTTTTGCATTTCAGCTTCTGACCGTGGGGGTTTTCATTTTGATCCTGTACGATCTGGATTTTGATTCCTTCATAATAAATGTAGTTCTTGGTCACAGCTTCGAAACGCTATAAAGTGCGTCAAAATCCGAGTCCCGTAGCTCGAGTTATGATCGAAATAAGAATGCATGTCAGAACTGTTTTATATCCGGACAGTTTATGACTGGAGCTTTGGCTTCACGTTTGACTAGGTTACAAGCTGTTTGGGCTTGCGACCAAAACACCAAACTTATAGCCCTATATCAGAGCTTTCTAACGCCCTTGGAATTTCATGAATCGGATTTATAAAACCTGAGATATAGCCGAGCAAATAAGGCCTGCCCGTGAAAATGACCATTTTCTGGTCAGATCTGTTTTGGTCCTGATGACCAATTTCCGTTCCGAATTTGGATTGCCGACCTTCATGAAAGTTGTTCCATTTGGAATGAACCATCTAACTGCCAATTTTCAGCTCTTTTGACCATGTGTAGCATGGACAACAGTTTGCACTCAAAACTGACCATTTGTGTATTGGCCAGATTTCGTAAGTGATTGTGTTTGGTTCATTTGGGACTGAAGCCTCCAGTTTCAGTTCTGGATGTCTTCATAACAGTTGTTGTTTATCCTTTAAGCTTCGATATGGCATCTCATACGCCTTAATCTGATATTCGTAGCTCAACTTATGAGTAAACTAGAAACGAGTGTCAAATCTGCCGTTTCCGCTAACGGCCGTTTCCGTTTCCGTCCGTCATATTTACGTGCGCGCGTGTCATTTTTTCCGTTTTGCTTGTTTTAGGCACAATGGTAGCCGTTTGCGATATTATGTGACACAATCTTCTATGTCAGACGGTGGTGAGCTGGGCGGAACTGGTGGGGCCCACTACTAGCTGTTCATTTCGATCCGACTTCGTGTTTTTGCTATTTCAGATTCTGGGTAAGTATTCAGGCCAGTTTGGTGTGTTTTCTTTGCTATGTGTTTGAGAGGTGTGAAAAGGGTACTTAGGCGAGGGTGTACTTTATCGCACTCGACCTAAACCCTAATTTGAATGTATAATTGTACTTGGCATATGTATATGAACCTTTTGGAACCAAAACCCTTGAGCTTGTGGCTCGGGGCGACTTTCGAGTAAAGTTTGTGAAGTTTGCAAAGTTTGTGAGTTCGTGGGCCCGATCTAAGACCTGTTTGGACTATTCGAGCCGGTTAGGGCTTCGTCGAAGTCAGTCCAACTTAGTCTGAGGTCACCAAGTTTGCAGGTTCATGTTATGAACCAATTTTGTGAATCCGGTTCACTGAGAAGGTGACCAAGTTTGTGACCCGAGCTTGTGACTCAAGCTCAAGTTTGTGATTTCGTTCGCCCGGACAAGTTTGTGAGGTGACTGGCCAGTGAGGGTGATAAGGTGTCGGTGGGTGTACAAGTGAAGTTCTACGGACCATTGAGTGTGGTCGACGGAGTGTCGGCAGGAGATCACGCATGGCATATGAATTGGCTTTGGAGCCACCTGTATCCTTATTATGTGATGTTACTTTTCTGCTTTTGCTTTACTCTTACTGTGTAACTGTTGTTACGTGAAATTTATGCTTTCGCCCCTGTTTACTTACTAAGCATATAGCTTACCCCGTTCCATTTGTTTTCCTTAGCAGGGGCCGACGCGGGGACTTTTGGTTCGTATACTAGTATAGTTAGATTGGCTTGTAATAGTTGAACAGTTAGGATGTTTGTTTTTGTTTTGGTGGTTTGTATAAGGACCCTTCTTAGGGTCTATCTTCTGCTGGTTGTGGTTATAGTGTATTAGAGTGGTTTGACTCGAGACTTTTGAGTATTACTTTAAGTTTTGAGTCCTGGCGCGAGCTAGGCAGGCGGCCCGCCGATACCCTTGGGTTCGCACTTGGGAGAAGTGGGGTCGTCACAGTTGGTATCAGACCGCCTAGGTTAGAGGACTTGGGCAATTGTGGGACATACGTGATAGGTTCATTAGGATTACGTGATTCTCTTTAAGTTGAATGATATATTTTAAGTTGAAATGTCGGTTAACTAACGAATTAATGTTTGTAGGTATGGATCCGGGCAGTTCTAGCGGCGTGGGACCGGGACCGAGACCTCCGAGTGGGAGGGGCTCGGATGATCGGGTGCTGCGTAAGCGGGCGATCCGCTATCGGAGGAGGCTTGGGGAGCCCTATACTTTGTATTCTCCCTTCGGCTAGGTGTCGCGCCGACCCTGTGCGTGCTGGTATACCTATAGCTATCCTGACGAGGTTGTCTTAGCGTTGGATGATGAGCGTTATCACCTAGACCAGACGGTCGAGACTTTGCGGGCGCAGCTGGCGGAGGCTAGAGAGTTTAGCCGCTGGCAGGCGTTGCGCGTTAGAGACCTGGAGCGGGATCTCCGAGACACACACCAGCACCTCTTCGCTATGAAGAGGCAGCTCAGGGAGAGGGCCCGGAGTATCACGTTTGATTGTGGGGTCTTACTAGATATGGCCGCGGAGGCACCCCCACGAGCTACCGGGCCAGAGCAGATAGGTGAGCTAGGTACTTTAGGTTCCGTGGGGAACCGGAGCCCTAGGGGAGGCGTTTAGGGTCGCTTTTGTATTTGGATTAGCTGGCCGATTACTTTTGTTATCTGGTTGGTTGACTAGATTTTTGGAGCCGGAGTGCTCGTGTGTATATTGGGTTTTGACCCGACTGGAGGTCGGGTAATTTGCATATCTTTTGGTGTGACTTTGTAAGTAAATGTATATATGCGAGTATTATCTTTTGTACCTATCCTTTGCGTGCCTTTCGTGTATCTGTTTTGTGTTTTGTGTTTTCGTGTATCCTTTACGGCAGGTTTCGAAGGTACGCTTTGACCACGGATTGAATTTCGAGGACGAAATTGTCCTAAGTAGGGGAGATTGTGAGGCCCCAGTCCGTTCGTAAGCTGATATGAGGGTTATTCGTTAATCGGTGAGGTGGTTTCGGGTTTTTATCGCCCGCCTTTTCTACATTTTTTTCTTTATTGGAAATTTCCCCAGATAATTTTCTGAGTAAATATGGGTTTTCGATGATTTTTCAAGTATCGGTTAGATGTTGAGAAAATAAGAACGTATATCGGATGTGGAACCCACTAGTGCGGTAAGTTCAGAAAAATTCGGCCAATTAGGTTAAATTCTGGATACTGTGTAAAATTTATCGGGTGCTAAGAGATAAGTAGAGGATGTGAAGTGATTGATGTGAGAGGTGAACAAAGGATAGAAATGCAATTAATGTGATGCCAAGTGTCACCATGATATTGGTTAGGACTTAAGAGTTACTATTCATTTTCTTGACTATTTTGACTAAGTGGGTAATATCTTCAAAAAAAAAATCACAAAAATTCACCATTTTCACCTCTTGATGGCCGAACCTCTCTAGCAAGAAGAAAGACAAAATTTTTCAACTTTCTAGCTTCCATTTCACTCAATCTTCCAAAACCAACCACATAACTTAGATTCTACTCCATAAAATCTATCATTTGGGTGCTTGTGAGTGGTCTATTGAAGTTTGTTTGAAGGTCTTAGGTGGCCAACATCTCTACTGTAGACACCAAATTTTTGGTGTAATTTCATTTACTGTTTATTTTTAGTTTTTATTTGTCATGCTAGTTTTATTCGATTTTTAGTTTTTAGTTTATAGTTTTATTTTTATTTTTAAGTTTTTAGCATAGAATTTCTTGAAATGAAAAAAAAAGAAAAAAAAGGGAAAATTTGTTCACAAAATATGTTTATTCAATCTTTGGGCACTTTAGTTATTTTTATTAAGTTATTTTGAGAAAAAGAAAATGAATGAAAATGAAAAAAAAAGAAAATGTAGAAAATTTGAAAAATGGACATTTTGTCGTTTTTATTTAGTTTGTTTTTTTTATTATTTATTTATTTGTTTTCGTTCTTATTATTATTGCATGGTTCTGTCATTTTATTTTATTATTATTATCATTTATATGCATTCTTTTTATAAAAAAAAAAAAAAAAGAGATTACCGCAGCATGCACGCTGCATTTTTTTTGCAGCGTGCGAGGCACAACCTCAATGCCCATCGGATGGCTAAGATAAGGGGCTGAGAGGAGGTTGATTGCTGGCCATTGAGAGCAGGTTTAGGGGATTGGGAGATGGTACAAAAAGGAAAGAAGACATCAGCCGCAAGGAGAGCTTCATCGTGGGGAGAGTTTTGCAGCTAACGGGAGCGGAAAGAAAAAACGGGAAAAAACTGGACAGAGGGGAGAGCAAGGGAAACCCACGGAGAGAAAAGAGAGAGGTCGGAAGAGAAAGGGCTAAGGTCGAGAGGAGGAGTAAGTGGCGGCTGCATAAGGGATAGAGAGGAATCCGGAAAAGAGAACCAGGGGAAAAGACTACGGGGGGATCACCTAAGGACGCCGCGAGCGGAAAGGCAAGGGAGAAGAATGGTGAGTTTCGTCTGAGAGAACAAAACCAAAGAACAGAAAGAAATAGAGCAACAGGGACAAAAAGGACGGCTGGATTTTGGGGGAGAGTTTTGAGGGAGCCACGGCGCAAGGCTGCGAAGAAACAACGCAAGAGAAATCTGTCCAGGCCACCACAGTCCGCACTTGCCGCTGCTGCTGTCCACCGTCGCCGCATCACGCGCAATTTCCATCGCAGCCACCAACGACCACAATCCTTCTTCTCCCGCGTAGCCAACAAGTGGACAACGCCTGCCCAAGAACCGGAGCCGCCTCCACCACCAGAATCAGCCGTCACCGCCAGCGAAGCTTGCTGAAAGTTCCTGCTGAGATTCCAATTCCAGAAGAAGTGAAACAGGTAACATTTAACTCTTTTTCTCGTCGTTCTAAACTGCACATGGAACCAAATCCGCTAAGCTGAAATCTGGTCCTTCGATTCCTTTGCTGGGTCTCTGTGCCTTCTCCTCGCGTCTGACTGGTTTGACACTAGATGCCCGTGGTTGCTGCCTTTTGGTCGAGTCTCCTTTGTTTGGTAGCTTCGTTGAGTTTTGCCGGTTTATGTGGTTGTTTTCTTGCCATTGTCTTGCTTTTTTCTTGTCGTTCATAATACTGCCATTGTGGTAGCTTAGTTGAGCTTTCTTCTGGGTCATTTTGTTGATGTTACCTTGCTGCGTTTTTCTTTCTTTCTTTTCTTTTGCTGTTTGGATCTTGTCGCCCCTGATGGGTATGTCGAATGCTTGGCCGCATTTCCTACGATGAGTTCATGTGAATGTAACGAATGTTGGGCTGCAAATTTCCTGGATTCTTGACAAGCTGCGTCCGTCCTTGTGTTTCGCTGTTTCATCATGCAACAGCCCACAAAAAATGAATTTTCACCACCTTATATGCTAGTTAATTTTTGTGTTTTGGAAGAAGGGTTTAAATGATCGATGGTGAGCTTGTATGCTGAACCTAAAGCTACAACAGTTTTCATGTGTTTTGTCTCGTGGGTTGAAGCTGCAAAGTTGCAGCCGACATGGTAGAAATAAAGTGCAGCAGTTTTCGTTCTTCAATGTTTACATGTTTTCCAGGATTTGCAGAATTCCATTCTAAGTTTTAGCTTGTTTGGATGTTGAGATCATGTGTTTTGTTTGTCTAGTTTAAAGTTTTGATGTTTGGTTGAAAGAGTTTGGATCAAAAATTGCATGTTTGGGTTTGAAATGTTGGAAAAGAAAGTGCAGCAAATTTCATTTCGGTTGCTAGAGTGAAGAAAGTAGTTGCAGAAGCCTGATTCCTTCGTGGGTTTGCATGGTTTGCATGCAAATCAACTTTCAAAATTGCATTTTGGCCCCAAGTCTCTCCTTGTTCCACTAGGACCCAAGTAATTAAAAATTTTCATCAATTTGGTCCTTGGTAATTTCAATTTGTGCAACTCCATTGCTTGTTTGCTTCAATTAACTACCATGCTTTGTTTCAATTGCGCTTAAGTCATGACTTTAGGGATTTTATGATCAAGTGAGTTTTGCTTTGCACATTTCTTTTAATTTTTCTTAAATAAAGTGGTGCCTTGACCTTTTTATTATTTTGGAGGGTAATTGAATAATTTCACTTCATTGGGGCGTCAATTCAAGGGAGGTACACTCTATCCCTCATTTGCACTACATTTGACCTTACGTGCTCCTACGTGTTATGTGAATATGCCTGTCTACTTCGCTTTCCTTACCTCTTTGCATGCATTTACTTGCTCTTTACTTTTATTTAAGTTTTATGGGGTATGTGTACACCTCTTGGCTTGTAATAGATAGGGCTCGGAGAGCATCTGGTCCATTTCCCCTTCCCCTTTATGCTTTTATGGGGTATGTGTACACCTCTTGGCTTGTAATAGATAGTGCTCGGAGAGCATCCGGTCCATTTCCCCTTCCCCTTGGTTGCTTGCTTTTGTTGCTACATGTTTAATTGCTTTATTAGGCTCTTGCATCTAGTCGAGCATGCTAAATGTTATGTGCTATGTGTTTATGAGTGTTTTGGCATGTCTACTTGCTTTCATAGCCATGAATGAATAGAATGGATGAATGTACGTTTCCGCTAGTCCAACGCTAGTCGGAATTCATAGAATGGGCTAGTCCAACGCTAGACCCTTAGGGATTTCCCCTCGTTAGCACATCATTTGCTTGTTCACTACATATCATGCATTTTTCCTTAGTTTTAACATCTGGCATGCTCCTCGAGCCCCTTTTCCCCTCATTTTAGGATTTTTGCATCTCATGCTAGTTACAGGGTACATTTGCGTGAGTGTCCCCTTCTGATAAGGGAAACGAGCGAGTGTGGCTACTCGATAGCCTTAGCACGCTAGTTTTGCTTTCTAATCAAAGGGAAAATCGAAGTCGAAAAGTTAGGAGTCATTCCCATACCCGACCTGATGCATTCCCTTAGGTTCATTCATTCTCATTTACCACTTACTCATTCTTTTCAATTCACATTTTCCTTTCCTTATTGTTCATTTTGATTTCTACTTCACAGAATTGCACTGAATTACACCTATATGCACTTATCACTATATTTCATACACTTGCACACAAACACTTGGATTTTTCATACAATTTCACACGTGCACTTTTTCATACACTTGCACACAAACACTTGGATTTTTCATACAATTTCACACGTGCACCTTTTTATACAATCGCACACTTGCACTTTAGCCATCATTTGCATTAATCGACCTCTATAAGGTTTTCCTTTATTGGCCGCCACAACTCATGTGGTTGGGACCAAAATCCTTACAAGAGACATTTTAGAATTTAGGTTTGCATTTTTGCATTCATCTAGTCAAATCCAACATGCGATACATACCTTGGGTAGAAAAATTAGGAAAAATTGGTTTAAGTCACGCAACTAGCCTTGGCTAGGTCGAAGGGGTGCCTTGGATTTTTATCCTTGCCTTCCCCTTCGTCAAATGTGACCCCCGATCCCTCTTTTGGTTACGTAGACCCACAAGTTCTCTAAAAGGGTTTATTTACTTTTTTATTCAAAAACAAAAATCATTTTTGGGTGACTTGGTACACCCTAACCCTATACCAAGTGGCGACTCCATTTTTTGATACAAAAAACCCTTTTTGAACTTTATATGGCCGAACCGTCGCATTATCAAGTCCCATGGCCTTTCTTTTCATTTCGCACACGTTCACATTTATATCATACACACACACACACCATCACACACAACACATCATTCAAAAAGTGGGGCGCGACAGTTGGCGACTCCACTGGGGACTTCCTAAGTGGGTCCAAGCATTTGACTTAGCCATTCGTTTCCTTTTTCTACCCTTTTTATGCATTGCATTTGGATATTAGGCTTGCATTTTCCATTTTTAGGGCCTTTTTGCCTCGCGCGCGTATCCAACTATTCCCTCACTCACGTATGTGTGATTGGTTGATTGGATGTGTGTTTACTTGTTATCTCGCGCTTGCATTGCATTTTTGGAGGTATGGGTCACCCTAGAGCCTCGCGCTGGTTCTTGACCCTTCCCCTCCAAACGAGCACTAGCATACGAGCATACGCTTTACTTCTTTTATCCCTTTTATTTTTCTTTAGTGGCTTGTCACGCCACTCCACCCTATTAGGATTAGGTGACTCACTTGGACATGTGATCACGACACGATGTGTGTGTAGCATGTTCCAATGGGTCACTCAATCTTCCGCTTAAAGCTATTGGTTGATAGCCTTTAGCTTTTGGTCGAACATTGAGGTTTTGATAGATTCACTCAAACACGTAGCCGTGACACGATGTGTGCGTAGCGGTGTTTGGGGAATCGCTCGAGCCACCGACCAAGAATCTTGGGATTGATGACCCTTGATTTCTAAGTCTGAAGGCTCGGGGACCTGAGCTTATCGAGTCTAGATGCATTAGCAAATCCCAACCTCATGCATCCATATTAGATTTGCCTAGGGTAGAGTCGACCTTATCCTGAGATAGGGACACTATTCACGAGGGGAGGGGTCCAACCCCTTTTTCCTTTTTATTGCTTTGTTTCTTTGATTGCTTTATCTTGTTGTTACAATGTGTTATGTGTACTATCAATTGCACTAACCATTTTTTTGTTTTCTTGGCCTGCATTCATGTGCCTTAGCAATAAGGGGCCTCTTTGGCACTCTTTTAGTGACTCATCTACTAGATAGCTCACATGTTTAAATTTCAGTCTTTGCACTTACTTTTCAGTAAATACATTTCATTTTTAGACCTTTTCCCCCGTTGCATTATTTATATCCTTTAGGCCATATTTGTCACATATTTATATCGCTTTAATAAACTGGCATCACGCATAAACCCTAGAAAGGGAATGCCATTTAGGCGATCCCGTGCTAGGAATAAGCCACCTTGTGTCTCGGATACTTAATCCAGTGAGACTTGCACGTTTACATTTTATACCATCCAAAGGGGTAGTGCACAAGGTAAGGTAGGATCCGATTATTTTCATAGAGTGATTTTTGGAATATGAGCATCTAATAATCACTTTTTGGCCATTTTATCAAAAATTGGTAAGAATCCCTTGCGTGAAGGACATTAATTTGAAGAAATTCACAAATGATTCCTCCTATTGAGACGATAAATAAATTGAGGCCAAAATTTGATTTTTTAGAAGGTCATAGGCTAGTGCACTTCAATAATTTTGAAATAACCAATGGTCAGATGATTCAACCAATCCATTTTGCCAATTCATTCAACAAATCATCAATTCATTTGACCAATTTACCCTTTTTAGGGTCATTCGGTCGATTTTGAATAAATCGTCAATTCAATTGACCAATTTACCCTTTTTAGGGTCCTTTGACCAAATTACCCTTTTTAGGGTCTTTTGACCAATTTACCCTTTTTAGGGTCATTCGGCTGATTTTTGAATAAATCCCTAATTCAATTTCATTCATTTGACCAATTTACCCATTTTTAGGGCAACCGAGCCGATTTTGAATAAATCATGTTTCGTTCGATCTATTTGATCAATTTACCCTTTTTAGGGTGATCTGATTAATTTCGGATAAATTTCATTCATTTCATTTGACCTGTTTCCCTTTTAGGGTAATTCGGTCGATTTTAAATAAATTGTCAATTTCATTCAACCCATTTGCCCTATTAGGATTTCATTGTCAAATTCCAAATTGGGAGATCTAGTCAATTTTGAAAAATCGTCCATTGCATCCAATCATTTGATCCATTAGGGTTTTGACCCGTAATTCACTGAGAAAATTTGTTAAAACGAATTCCAATCTTTTCGATGGGAGGTTCGTCAAGGTCAAACCCGTGCCTTTTGCAAATCAAAGGTGATCAATCTATTCGGACGTTGACCTCATTTTGACAAATCTTTCGTCACCCGAATTGACCAAATTCTTTCAAAATTAATTTTCACTCCATGAGCTGATTGGATCCATCAGGTATTGTATAGTGCCTGCTCTGGAGGATTGCATTTTCATGCTAGGCCTACCCTTGGCATAAAAGGGTTCTCCCATAGGACATGCATACCGATTTTGCAGTTTTGCCTACTAACTCGGGGTATTTTTCTTTTGTTTCCCCCCTCCCCTGCATTCATAAAAATATTTCAATAAGACGAAAATGTTCTTCTATATCTGATGATAATTTTAATCCAATAAAGTTTGAAGATTACAAGTGTTATTTGATTCTTGGGCGGATCCTACGATGAAAACCCTCTGAGAGATGTTGTAATTGTTTTCCAAAGGGAAATTTTGTATATTTGAAAAGGAGACAAAAGTGTATATGTGGAGCTCTTTACAAGTTTCTCCCTTCTCACTTGTATCGTAATTGAATGAGAAAATTTGTTTCAAACTTTTTCAGCAATAAACTGTTTGGACAATCATTGTTTTGTGTATATTTATGTACATTTCATTCTTTATTCTTATTCATTGGAGATTTCATGATGAATTTTAAGAAATAAGACTAAATTGGGATTTTTTCAACCTCCGACCTGAAAATTCACAATAAGAGTGTTCAGAATTAAAAGAGGTCATTCAGAAGGCCCAATGAGATATCTTTTTTCCTTCACTGAACCCCAAAATAAAATCAGTCACATTGATTGATAAATCGCAAATTGGGGCCATCTTTGCTTGAAAATATCCATTGTGTTTAATCGATTCAATCACATCTAAGTGAAAGCAGAAATGTGCATCATCCTTATTCGTTTGGAAAATTTGGAATGATACTTTGAGCATTTGTTTCACTATCTATACAGATTTTTATCACTTGCTCTCCCATTTGAGCCTATGAAAAGAATAATTTCGTTTCAGATAAGAGCCCTAATGATCACTACCCTATATTGGAAAATTTTCAAATATCAAATAGGGGAATGGATTTTCAATAACCGTTTCGTTACTTTGGTTGTCATGAGGTGTAAGAATGATGCTTTGGCCGTCGTTTCTACAACCTAAACACTGATCACCCCTTGCATCCCCATTTTGAGCTAAAATTGGTGGTTCTTTTCTAATGCACTTATGATCGTACCCCGCATTGGGGAAGGAGATTGGGAAATTTTAAAAAGAAAAAGGAAAGGGGAAAAGCAAAAATGCTCGAATAAGGAGGGAACCGCAAATTGTGGAAAATTGACTCCACTTGGGTTCCGAATTTTGGAAAAAGAGAAAAGGAAGGGATTTGTCCGCGTGGATCGCCTATGTTTCACAAATATGGATGAACAAGGGTTTTCCTCAATCAGTTAATTCAGGTACATGCTAAAAATTTCCCATTAATGAATGTTTCCTTTCAGAGTTATTGTAAGGAATGGAATAAAAGTCAGGCCCTCTTCTTTTCCAATCAAGCATTCTATCTCTAGTTATCCCTTTTGAGCCTTCAGAATAAAATACTTCGTTTGGCGAACCCTGAGAATCGCAAACCCCACACTGGGGGCGAGTCTGAGTTGAAAAGAAAATTTCAAGAAGTGAAAAGTGAAAAGCAACAAGATCAAAAACAAAGGAAGAAAAGAGAACCTCAGTTCAAAAATAAACTGGGGCAAATTTTATGAAAGTTCAAAAGAATGGCAAAAGGCCGAAAAGTCAAAAGGAAAAAGGAAATGAAAGTGAAAAGCCTCAATTGAGCAAAAACCGAGGCAAATTCTGATTTTACCCTAAAATAGGGTTTGGCGCAACAATGCGATCTCAGATTCTTCAAACCAGTTTTGAAATCCGTTTTCAAGCCTTAACTTTTCTGAAGCACCCCACCTGACCCCATTACAAAACCGAAAGTCCTGACTTCTGTTCTTTGCAATAGCCCTGTCAAGCAAATTTCTGATGCCGGAAGTTTTTGCTGTATTCTGAATTGATTAGGTGTGAGGTTGACACTGCTCTTCATGTGAAACCCCGCGAAGGGGGAAAAAGAAAAGGAAAAATGAGCAAAATGAATGCAAAGAAAGATGCAAAAGGATTTGATGTTGAAAGACCCTGTTGGGTGATGATAAAAAGTCAAACCAAGTCCAAGAACCTGGAGTCCAGATGAGGGCGATGTTGAAAAATGCGATCTTCAGTGCAATGTCCTTTGAAAATTGCTTCTTTAGCTATCGTTTTCAAGCCAAATTACAAGCTAATAAAGTCCATCGTTGACTTATTCTTTCATGACAATCCAAAGTGACGATTATGCTCGTACGAAATCCATCAATCATTTGTGATCATAAGGGCATAACCCGTTTCCACATGTTTAGCTATCACTTCTGTCCATACGTTACAAGCCTAGAAAGCTTGTATGTTGACTAAGTTTTCTTGAAAATAAGGGTAACAAACTCTTTGCTTTCACTAAGATGTGACATTGAATGGATTACATACAACTGGGGCACAAAAATGAGACAGATTCTTATCTCCCATTTCCTTGGCCATTTCAAAAAATAAAGTCACCTGATTGGTCCTGAAAAGATGAGTCAACCAGAAGTGGTGACCCATTACCCTAAGCACCAATGCTAAAAGTAAGGAAGAAATCTTCTTCTTAAATTTGGTGTTATTTCGAGGAATTCATCATGAAATTTCTGCATGAGTTCAAACTTGACGATTAAAGTTTCTTCACATTGTTGTATGTGCATTCTTTTCTAAATTTTAGAAAGTGCGGTTTTTCTTTGTTCAAGTAAATGGGAAATCATCTAAACCAATTTTTGCAATCAAATGGGCCCAAACTGGGGCAAAATTTTTATTTGCAAAATTTCGCAAAATAAGCCCACACAGGGGCAAATATTTTTGTAGTCCAATTGAGGATTTCGTCCAAGAATCAAAATAATGCATTTTTTCAAATCAGTCACGCTCATTTGAGTGCATGTAAGCCCTGTGCAGGTATTCATAGTTGAAATCGACGAAAGAGCGTCTGGTGATATGGAAGGCCGATGCCGAAGAAAGAGAGGAGAAAGAAGGGAGAAGGGCCCTACACTGGGGCAAATTATTTGTGAAAAAGATTCTCTCGAAAAATCAGAAAAATTCAAAAAATCAAAAAAAACAAGTTCAAAATATTGTTTCTTGGAAAATCAAATTTAATTTTTTGTATTTTGACGAATCAAATTCAATTTCTTCACCAATTGGATGGCAGGATTGGGTCTTATCCCACTGACCATTCTAAAAATCACGTTGGGCCTGGATTTTGTGCCGCCAACATTCCAAAGATCCCGTGGGTCTATCCCAATTTTAAATCATTTTCGGGTCAGTCCCAGGATCAAAAGCATTTTTGGGTCAGTCCCACGAGCAAAAGCATTTTCGGGTCAGTCCCACGATCAAAAGCATTCGGGTCAGTCCCACGATCAAAAGCATTCGGGTCAGTCCCACGATCAAAAGCATTCGGGTCAGTCCCATGATCAAAAGCATTCGGGTCAGTCCCACGATCAAAAGCATTTTCGGGTCAGTCCCACGATCAAAAGCATTCGGGTCAGTCCCACGATCAAAAGCATTCGGGTCAGTCCCATGATCAAAAGCATTTTCGGGTCAGTCCCATGATCAAAAGCTCATTCGGGTCAGTCCCACGATCAAGAGCATTTTCGGGTCAGTCCCATGATCAAAAGCATTTTCGGGTCAGTCCCATGATCAAAAGCTCATTCGGGTCAGTCCCACGATCAAGAGCATTTTCGGGTCAGTCCCATGATTAAAAGCGTTTTCGGGTCAGTCCCACGATCAACAGCATTTTCGGGTCAGTCCCACGATTAAAAGCTTATTCGGGTCAGTCCCACGATCAAAAGCATTTTCGGGTCAGTCCCATGATCAAAAGTTCATTCGGGTCTGTCCCACGATCAAGAGCATTTTCGGGTCAGTCCCACGATCAAAAGCATTTTCGGGTCAGTCCCATGATCAAAATCGTTTTCGGGTCAGTCACACGATCAACAGTATTTTCAGGTCAGTCCCACGATTAAAAGCTTATTCGGGTCAGTCCCACGATCAAAAGCATTTTCGGGTCAGTCCCATGATCAAAAGCTCATTCGGGTCAGTCCCACGATCAAGAGCATTTTCGGGTCAGTCCCACGATCAAGAGCATTTTCGGGTCAGTCCCACGATCAAAAGCATTTTCGGGTCAGTCCCACGATCAAAAGCATTTTCGGGTCAGTCCCATGATCAAAACTTATTCGGGTCAGTCCCGCGATTCAAAGCCTGTTCGGGTCAGTCCCGCGATTAAAATCTTATTCGGGTCAGTCCCACGATCAACAGCATTTTCGGGTCAGTCCCACGATCAAAAGCATTTTCGGGTCAGTCCCACGATTCAAAGCTTATGCGGGTCAGTCCCACAATTCAAAGCCTGTTCGGCTCAGTCCCACGATTCAAAGCTTATGCGGGTCAGTCCCACAATTCAAAGCCTGTTCGGCTCAGTCCCGCTATTCAAAGCTTATTCGGGTCGGTCCTGTGATTAAAGCTTGGTCGGGCCAGTCCCATGATTTGAATTTCCTTCTCTAGTCAATCCCAATGTTACATTTCTGTCCGGGTCTATCCCAATTTTAAATTTCTGTCCGGGTCTATCCCAATTTTACATTCCTGTTCGGGTCAGTCCCATTTAAATCTCTATCTCGGGTCAGTCCCGATTTTAAAATTTCCCGTCAGGGGTCAGTCCCCATCGTTTGAGTAATTCGCAGCTGAATAACACAGGTAAGTTTTGGTGTCTACTTCTTTGTCTCAAGTTTTTCCAAAACTCAGACAAAGAGGGGCAAACTGTAGACACCAAATTTTTGGTGTAATTTCATTTACTGTTTATTTTTAGTTTTTATTTGTCATGCTAGTTTTATTCGATTTTTAGTTTTTAGTTTATAGTTTTATTTTTATTTTTAAGTTTTTAGCATAGAATTTCTTGAAATGAAAAAAAAGAAAAAAAAGGGAAAATTTGTTCACAAAATATGTTTATTCAATCTTTGGGCACTTTAGTTATTTTTATTAAGTTATTTTGAGAAAAAGAAAATGAATGAAAATGAAAAAAAAGAAAATGTAGAAAATTTGAAAAATGGACATTTTGTCGTTTTTATTTAGTTTGTTTTTTTTATTATTTATTTATTTGTTTTCGTTCTTATTATTATTGCATGGTTCTGTCATTTTATTTTATTATTATTATCATTTATATGCATTCTTTTTATAAAAAAAAAAAAAAAAAAAAAAAGAGATTACCGCAGCATGCACGCTGCATTTTTTTTGCAGCGTGCGAGGCACAACCTCAATGCCCATCGGATGGCTAAGATAAGGGGCTGAGAGGAGGTTGATTGCTGGCCATTGAGAGCAGGTTTAGGGGATTGGGAGATGGTACAAAAAGGAAAGAAGACATCAGCCGCAAGGAGAGCTTCATCGTGGGGAGAGTTTTGCAGCTAACGGGAGCGGAAAGAAAAAACGGGAAAAAACTGGACAGAGGGGAGAGCAAGGGAAACCCACGGAGAGAAAAGAGAGAGGTCGGAAGAGAAAGGGCTAAGGTCGAGAGGAGGAGTAAGTGGCGGCTGCATGAGGGATAGAGAGGAATCCGGAAAAGAGAACCAGGGGAAAAGACTACGGGGGGATCACCTAAGGACGCCGCGAGCGGAAAAGCAAGGGAGAAGAATGGTGAGTTTCGTCTGAGAGAACAAAACCAAAGAACAGAAAGAAATAGAGCAACAGGGACAAAAAGGACGGCTGGATTTTGGGGGAGAGTTTTGAGGGAGCCACGGCGCAAGGCTGCGAAGAAACAACGCAAGAGAAATCTGTCCAGGCCACCACAGTCCGCACTTGCCGCTGCTGCTGTCCACCGTCGCCGCATCACGCGCAATTTCCATCGCAGCCACCAACGACCACAATCCTTCTTCTCCCGCGTAGCCAACAAGTGGACAACGCCTGCCCAAGAACCGGAGCCGCCTCCACCACCAGAATCAGCCGTCACCGCCAGCGAAGCTTGCTGAAAGTTCCTGCTGAGATTCCAATTCCAGAAGAAGTGAAACAGGTAACATTTAACTCTTTTTCTCGTCGTTCTAATCTGCACATGGAACCAAATCCGCTAAGCTGAAATCTGGTCCTTCGATTCCTTTGCTGGGTCTCTGTGCCTTCTCCTCGCGTCTGACTGGTTTGACACTAGATGCCCGTGGTTGCTGCCTTTTGGTCGAGTCTCCTTTTTTTGGTAGCTTCGTTGAGTTTTGCCGGTTTATGTGGTTGTTTTCTTGCCATTGTCTTGCTGTTTTCTTGTCGTTCATAATACTGCCATTGTGGTAGCTTAGTTGAGCTTTCTTCTGGGTCATTTTGTTGATGTTACCTTGCTGCGTTTTTCTTTCTTTCTTTTCTTTTGCTGTTTGGATCTTGTCGCCCCTGATGGGTATGTCGAATGCTTGGCCGCATTTCCTACGATGAGTTCATGTGAATGTAACGAATGTTGGGCTGCAAATTTCCTGGATTCTTGACAAGCTGCGTCCGTCCTTGTGTTTCGCTGTTTCATCATGCAACAGCCCACAAAAAATGAATTTTCACCACCTTATATGCTAGTTAATTTTTGTGTTTTGGAAGAAGGGTTTAAATGATCGATGGTGAGCTTGTATGCTGAACCTAAAGCTACAACAGTTTTCATGTGTTTTGTCTCGTGGGTTGAAGCTGCAAAGTTGCAGCCGACATGGTAGAAATAAAGTGCAGCAGTTTTCGTTCTTCAATGTTTACATGTTTTCCAGGATTTGCAGAATTCCATTCTAAGTTTTAGCTTGTTTGGATGTTGAGATCATGTGTTTTGTTTGTCTAGTTTAAAGTTTTGATGTTTGGTTGAAAGAGTTTGGATCAAAAATTGCATGTTTGGGTTTGAAATGTTGGAAAAGAAAGTGCAGCAAATTTCATTTCGGTTGCTAGAGTGAAGAAAGTAGTTGCAGAAGCCTGATTCCTTCGTGGGTTTGCATGGTTTGCATGCAAATCAACTTTCAAAATTGCATTTTGGCCCCAAGTCTCTCCTTGTTCCACTAGGACCCAAGTAATTAAAAATTTTCATCAATTTGGTCCTTGGTAATTTCAATTTGTGCAACTCCATTGCTTGTTTGCTTCAATTAACTACCATGCTTTGTTTCAATTGCGCTTAAGTCATGACTTTAGGGATTTTATGATCAAGTGAGTTTTGCTTTGCACATTTCTTTTAATTTTTCTTAAATAAAGTGGTGCCTTGACCTTTTTATTATTTTGGAGGGTAATTGAATAATTTCACTTCATTGGGGCGTCAATTCAAGGGAGGTACACTCTATCCCTCATTTGCACTACATTTGACCTTACGTGCTCCTACGTGTTATGTGAATATGCCTGTCTACTTCGCTTTCCTTACCTCTTTGCATGCATTTACTTGCTCTTTACTTTTATTTAAGTTTTATGGGGTATGTGTACACCTCTTGGCTTGTAATAGATAGGGCTCGGAGAGCATCTGGTCCATTTCCCCTTCCCCTTTATGCTTTTATGGGGTATGTGTACACCTCTTGGCTTGTAATAGATAGTGCTCGGAGAGCATCCGGTCCATTTCCCCTTCCCCTTGGTTGCTTGCTTTTGTTGCTACATGTTTAATTGCTTTATTAGGCTCTTGCATCTAGTCGAGCATGCTAAATGTTATGTGCTATGTGTTTATGAGTGTTTTGGCATGTCTACTTGCTTTCATAGCCATGAATGAATAGAATGGATGAATGTACGTTTCCGCTAGTCCAACGCTAGTCGGAATTCATAGAATGGGCTAGTCCAACGCTAGACCCTTAGGGATTTCCCCTCGTTAGCACATCATTTGCTTGTTCACTACATATCATGCATTTTTCCTTAGTTTTAACATCTGGCATGCTCCTCGAGCCCCTTTTCCCCTCATTTTAGGATTTTTGCATCTCATGCTAGTTATAGGGTACATTTGCGTGAGTGTCCCCTTCTGATAAGGGAAACGAGCGAGTGTGGCTACTCGATAGCCTTAGCACGCTAGTTTTGCTTTCTAATCAAAGGGAAAATCGAAGTCGAAAAGTTAGGAGTCATTCCCATACCCGACCTGATGCATTCCCTTAGGTTCATTCATTCTCATTTACCACTTACTCATTCTTTTCAATTCACATTTTCCTTTCCTTATTGTTCATTTTGATTTCTACTTCACAGAATTGCACTGAATTACACCTATATGCACTTATCACTATATTTCATACACTTGCACACAAACACTTGGATTTTTCATACAATTTCACACGTGCACTTTTTCATACACTTGCACACAAACACTTGGATTTTTCATACAATTTCACACGTGCACCTTTTTATACAATCGCACACTTGCACTTTAGCCATCATTTGCATTAATCGACCTCTATAAGGTTTTCCTTTATTGGCCGCCACAACTCATGTGGTTGGGACCAAAATCCTTACAAGAGACATTTTAGAATTTAGGTTTGCATTTTTGCATTCATCTAGTCAAATCCAACATGCGATACATACCTTGGGTAGAAAAATTAGGAAAAATTGGTTTAAGTCACGCAACTAGCCTTGGCTAGGTCGAAGGGGTGCCTTGGATTTTTATCCTTGCCTTCCCCTTCGTCAAATGTGACCCCCGATCCCTCTTTTGGTTACGTAGACCCACAAGTTCTCTAAAAGGGTTTATTTACTTTTTTATTCAAAAACAAAAATCATTTTTGGGTGACTTGGTACACCCTAACCCTATACCAAGTGGCGACTCCATTTTTTGATACAAAAAACCCTTTTTGAACTTTATATGGCCGAACCGTCGCATTATCAAGTCCCATGGCCTTTCTTTTCATTTCGCACACGTTCACATTTATATCATACACACACACACACCATCACACACAACACATCATTCAAAAAGTGGGGCGCGACATCTACATCTCTTGTTTCTTAGGTAAGTGATGTTTGACTACTCCCTTATACTTAATGATGGTTATTTTATGCCTAATGGTGGCTATGGTGTGAGAAATTGTGGATTATTTCATGGTTTGGAATGAATTGGTTGAGTTTTTATATTTTTGAGGAATTTTCTGGTTTAATATGAATGTGTTGTTGTGGTCATCTATGATGGTTGATAATGAGGGGAAAAGACTCTAGTAGGTGTGAATTAGTGATAATTGTAACCAATTTTGGGTTTGGATTGAATTGTGGAAAGTTAGGGTTTTATCACCCCTTATTCTGTCCGGTTTTGGATCATAGGGTTAGAGGGCGAATTGGACTTTGATTAAAACATAAAAGTTGTAGGTATTGATGTGTTTGAGGTGTCTGTAAAATTTCAGGACATTTGGAGTAGTGTAGAGTGAGATATGTCGATTTTACTGTTGCTGTTCTGGGTTGATCAGAATGTGCGAACTGCGTTTGAACTCGTCTGTTTTGACTGGCATTGCTTTCGATTTGGATGTTGAGGTCTTCTGATGAAATGTAACCCTGTTTCTAAGCTTTCGAATGGCTTTGGAATTTCTGGATTTGGACTTGTGTAGGCTGAGTTATGATGTTTGTACTAGGATACGGTTTGTGAACCTGTTTTACGATTCTGGTATAGTGTCTTGCATTTTTGACCTTGTTATCTTCAAAACTGGACAAAGTTACCTTCTTCAACATTGTAGCCCCTTAAGTCCTGAATATTTCTGTAAAGTTTCAAGTCAAACGGAGTAGTGTATTATGAGTTATAGACAGAACACTCAGGCCTGTTTTAGACATTAGTTTGGGTACGTTTTGCATTTCAGCTTCTGACCGTGGGGGTTTTCATTTTGATCCTGTACGATCTGGATTTTGATTCCTTCATAATAAATGTAGTTCTTGGTCACAGCTTCGAAACGCTATAAAGTGCGTCAAAATCCGAGTCCCGTAGCTCGAGTTATGATAGAAATAAGAATGCATGTCAGAACTGTTTTATATCCGGACAGTTTATGACTGGAGCTTTGGCTTCACGTTTGACTAGGTTACAAGCTGTTTGGGCTTGCGACCAAAACACCAAACTTATAGCCCTATATCAGAGCTTTCTAACGCCCTTGGAATTTCATGAATCGGATTTATAAAACCTGAGATATAGCCGAGCAAATAAGGCCTGCCCGTGAAAATGACCATTTTCTGGTCAGATCTGTTTTGGTCCTGATGACCAATTTCCGTTCCGAATTTGGATTGCTGACCTTCATTAAAGTTGTTCCATTTGGAATGAACCATCTAACTGCCAATTTTCAGCTCTTTTGACCATGTGTAGCATGGACAACAGTTTGCACTCAAAACTGACCATTTGTGTATTGGCCAAATTTCGTAAGTGATTGTGTTTGGTTCATTTGGGACTGAAGCCTCCAGTTTCAGTTCTGGATATCTTCATAACAGTTGTTTTTTATCCTTTAAGCTTCGATATGGCATCTCATACGCCTTAATCTGATATTCGTAGCTCAACTTATGAGTAAACTAGAAACGAGTGTCAAATCTGCCGTTTCCGCTAACGGCCGTTTCCGTTTCCGTCCGTCATATTTACGTGCGCGCGTGTCGTTTTTTCCGTTTTGCTTGTTTTAGGCACAATGGTAGCCGTTTGCGATATTATGTGACACAATCTTCTATGTCAGACGGTGGTGAGCTGGGCGGAACTGGTGGGGCCCACTACTAGCTGTTCATTTCGATCCGACTTCGTGTTTTTGCTATTTCAGATTCTGGGTAAGTATTCAGGCCAGTTTGGTGTGTTTTCTTTGCTATGTGTTTGAGAGGTGTGAAAAGGGTACTTAGGCGAGGGTGTACTTTATCGCACTCGACCTAAACCCTAATTTGAATGTATAATTGTACTTGACATATGTATATGAACCTTTTGGAACCAAAACCCTTGAGCTTGTGGCTCGGGGTGACTTTCGAGTAAAGTTTGTGAAGTTTGCAAAGTTTGTGAGTTCGTGGGCCCGATCTAAGACCTGTTTGGACTATTCGAGCCGGTTAGGGCTTGGTCGAAGTCAGTCCAACTTAGTCTGAGGTCACCAAGTTTGCAGGTTCATGTTATGAACCAATTTTATGAATCCGGTTCACCGAGAAGGTGACCAAGTTTGTGACCCGAGCTTGTGACTCAAGCTCAAGTTTGTGATTTCGTTCGCCCGGACAAGTTTGTGAGGTGACTGGCCAGTGAGGGTGATAAGGTGTCGGTGGGTGTACAAGTGAAGTTCTACGGACCATTGAGTGTGGTCGACGGAGTGTCGGCAGGAGATCACGCATGGCATATGAATTGGCTTTGGAGCCACATGTATCCTTATTATGTGATGTTACTTTTCTGCTTTTGCTTTACTCTTACTGTGTAACTGTTGTTACGTGAAATTTATGCTTTCGCCCCTGTTTACTTACTAAGCATATAGCTTACCCCGTTCCATTTGTTTTCCTTAGCAGGGGCCGACGCGGGGACTTTTGGTTCGTATACTAGTATAGTTAGATTGGCTTGTAATAGTTGAACAGTTAGGATGTTTGTTTTTGTTTTGGTGGTTTGTATAAGGACCCTTCTTAGGGTCTATCTTCTGCTGGTTGTGGTTATAGTGTATTAGAGTGGTTTGACTCGAGACTTTTGAAGTATTACTTTAAGTTTTGAGTCCTGGCGCGAGCTAGGCAGGCGTTCCGCCGATACCCTTGGGTTCGCCCTTGGGGGAAGTGGGGTCGTCACAGTTGGTATCAGACCGCCTAGGTTAGAGGACTTGGGCAATTGTGGGACATACGTGATAGGTTCATTAGGATTACGTGATTCTCTTTAAGTTGAATGATATATTTTAAGTTGAAATGTCGGTTAACTAACGAATTAATGTTTGTAGGTATGGATCCGGGCAGTTCTAGCGGCGTGGGACCGGGACCGAGACCTCCGAGTGGGAGGGGCTCGGATGACCGGGTGCTGCGTAAGCGGGCGATCCGCTATCAGAGGAGGCTTGGGGAGCCCTATACTTTGTATTCTCCCTTCGGCCAGGTGTCGCGCCGACCCTGTGCGTGCTGGTATACCTATAGCTATCCTGACGAGGTTGTCTTAGCGTTGGATGATGAGCGTTATCACCTAGACCAGACGGTCGAGACTTTGCGGGCGCAGCTGGCAGAGGCTAGAGAGTTTAGCCGCTGGCAGGCGTTGCGCGTTAGAGACCTGGAGCGGGATCTCCGAGACACACACCAGCATCTCTTCGCTATGAAGAGGCAGCTCAGGGAGAGGGCCCGGAGTATCACGTTTGATTGTGGGGTCTTACTAGATATGGCCGCGGAGGCACCCCCACGAGCTACCGGGCCAGAGCAGATAGGTGAGCTAGGTACTTTAGGTTCCGTGGGGAACCGGAGCCCTAGGGGAGGCGTTTAGGGTCGCTTTTGTATTTGGATTAGCTGGCCGATTAC
Source organism: Coffea arabica (assembly GCF_036785885.1). Lineage (NCBI taxonomy): Eukaryota > Viridiplantae > Streptophyta > Magnoliopsida > Gentianales > Rubiaceae > Coffea > Coffea arabica. The sequence goes on from NC_092318.1 coordinate 26,134,951, forward strand.
TTTTGTTATCTGGTTGGTTGACTAGATTTTTGGAGCCGGAGTGCTCGTGTGTATATTGGGTTTTGACCCGACTGGAGGTCGGGTAATTTGCATATCTTTTGGTGTGACTTTGTAAGTAAATGTATATATGCGAGTATTATCTTTTGTACCTATCCTTTGCGTGCCTTTCGTGTATCTGTTTTGTGTTTTGTGTTTTCGTGTATCCTTTACGGCAGGTTTCGAAGGTACGCTTTGACCACGGATTGAATTTCGAGGACGAAATTGTCCTAAGTAGGGGAGATTGTGAGGCCCCAGTCCGTTCGTAAGCTGATATGAGGGTTATTCGTTAATCGGTGAGGTGGTTTCGGGTTTTTATCGCCCGCCTTTTCTACATTTTTTTCTTTATTGGAAATTTCCCCAGATAATTTTCTGAGTAAATATGGGTTTTCGATGATTTTTCAAGTATCGGTTAGATGTTGAGAAAATAAGAACGTATATCGGATGTGGGACCCACTAGTGCGGTAAGTTCAGAAAAATTCGGCCAATTAGGTTAAATTCTGGATACTGTGTAAAATTTATCGGGTGCTAAGAGATAAGTAGAGGATGTGAAGTGATTGATGTGAGAGGTGAACAAAGGATAGAAATGCAATTAATGTGATGCCAAGTGTCACCATGATATTGGTTAGGACTTAAGAGTTACTATTCATTTTCTTGACTATTTTGACTAAGTGGGTAATATCTTCAAAAAAAAAATCACAAAAATTCACCATTTTCACCTCTTGATGGCCGAACCTCTCTAGCAAGAAGAAAGACAAAATTCTTCAACTTTCTAGCTTCCATTTCACTCAATCTTCCAAAAGCAACCACATAACTTAGATTCTACTCCATAAAATCTATCCTTTGGGTGCTTGTGAGTGGTCTATTGAAGTTTGTTTGAAGGTCTTAGGTGGCCAACATCTCTACATCTCTTGTTTCTTAGGTAAGTGATGTTTGACTACTCCCTTATACTTAATGATGGTTATTGTATGCCTAATGGTGGCTATGGTGTGAGAAATTGTGGATTATTTCATGGTTTGGAATGAATTGGTTGAGTTTTTATATTTTTGAGGAATTTTCTGGTTTAATATGAATGTGTTGTTGTGGTCATCTATGATGGTTGATAATGAGGGGAAAAGACTCTAGTAGGTGTGAATTAGTGATAATTGTAACCAATTTTGGGTTTGGATTGAATTGTGGAAAGTTAGGGTTTTATCACCCCTTATTCTGTCCGGTTTTGGATCATAGGGTTAGAGGGCGAATTGGACTTTGATTAAAACATAAAAGTTGTAGGTATTGATGTGTTTGAGGTGTCTTTAAAATTTCAGGTCATTTGGAGTAGTGTAGAGTGAGATATGTCGATTTTACTGTTGCTGTTCTGGGTTGATCAGAATGTGCGAACTGCGTTTGAACTCGTCCGTTTTGACTGGCATTGCTTTCGATTTGGATGTTGAGGTCTTCTGATGAAATGTAACCCTGTTTCTAAGCTTTCTAATGGCTTTGGAATTTCTGGATTTGGACTTGTGTATTCTGAGTTATGATGTTTGTACTAGGATACGGTTTGTGAACCTGTTTTGCGATTCTGGTATAGTGTCTTGCATTTTTGACCTTGTTATCTTCAAAACTGGACAAAGTTGCCTTCTTCAACATTGTAGCCCCTTAAGTCCTGAATATTTCTGTAAAGTTTCAAGTCAAACGGAGTAGTGTATTATGAGTTATAGACAGAACACTCAGGCCTGTTTTAGACATTAGTTTGGGTACGTTTTGCATTTCAGCTTCTGACCGTGGGGGTTTTCATTTTGATCCTGTACGATCTGGATTTTGATTCCTTCATAATAAATGTAGTTCTTGGTCACAGCTTCGAAACGCTATAAAGTGCGTCAAAATCCGAGTCCCGTAGCTCGAGTTATGATAGAAATAAGAATGCATGTCAGAACTGTTTTATATCCGGACAGTTTATGACTGGAGCTTTGGCTTCACGTTTGACTAGGTTACAAGCTGTTTGGGCTTGCGACCAAAACACCAAACTTATAGCCCTATATCAGAGCTTTCTAACGCCCTTGGAATTTCATGAATCGGATTTATAAAACCTGAGATATAGCCGAGCAAATAAGGCCTGCCCGTGAAAATGACCATTTTCTGGTCAGATCTGTTTTGGTCCTGATGACCAATTTCCGTTCCGAATTTGGATTGCTGACCTTCATTAAAGTTGTTCCATTTGGAATGAACCATCTAACTGCCAATTTTCAGCTCTTTTGACCATGTGTAGCATGGACAACAGTTTGCACTCAAAACTGACCATTTGTGTATTGGCCAGATTTCGTAAGTGATTGTGTTTGGTTCATTTGGGACTGAAGCCTCCAGTTTCAGTTCTGGATATCTTCATAACAGTTGTTTTTTATCCTTTAAGCTTCGATATGGCATCTCATACGCCTTAATCTGATATTCGTAGCTCAACTTATGAGTAAACTAGAAACGAGTGTCAAATCTGCCGTTTCCGCTAACGGCCGTTTCCGTTTCCGTCCGTCATATTTACGTGCGCGCGTGTCGTTTTTTCCGTTTTGCTTGTTTTAGGCACAATGGTAGCCGTTTGCGATATTATGTGACACAATCTTCTATGTCAGACGGTGGTGAGCTGGGCGGAACTGGTGGGGCCCACTACTAGCTGTTCATTTCGATCCGACTTCGTGTTTTTGCTATTTCAGATTCTGGGTAAGTATTCAGGCCAGTTTGGTGTGTTTTCTTTGCTATGTGTTTGAGAGGTGTGAAAAGGGTACTTAGGCGAGGGTGTACTTTATCGCACTCGACCTAAACCCTAATTTGAATGTATAATTGTACTTGACATATGTATATGAACCTTTTGGAACCAAAACCCTTGAGCTTGTGGCTCGGGGCGACTTTCGAGTAAAGTTTGTGAAGTTTGCAAAGTTTGTGAGTTCGTGGGCCCGATCTAAGACCTGTTTGGACTATTCGAGCCGGTTAGGGCTTGGTCGAAGTCAGTCCAACTTAGTCTGAGGTCACCAAGTTTGCAGGTTCATGTTATGAACCAATTTTATGAATCCGGTTCACCGAGAAGGTGACCAAGTTTGTGACCCGAGCTTGTGACTCAAGCTCAAGTTTGTGATTTCGTTCGCCCGGACAAGTTTGTGAGGTGACTGGCCAGTGAGGGTGATAAGGTGTCGGTGGGTGTACAAGTGAAGTTCTACGGACCATTGAGTGTGGTCGACGGAGTGTCGGCAGGAGATCACGCATGGCATATGAATTGGCTTTGGAGCCACATGTATCCTTATTATGTGATGTTACTTTTCTGCTTTTGCTTTACTCTTACTGTGTAACTGTTGTTACGTGAAATTTATGCTTTCGCCCCTGTTTACTTACTAAGCATATAGCTTACCCCGTTCCATTTGTTTTCCTTAGCAGGGGCCGACGCGGGGACTTTTGGTTCGTATACTAGTATAGTTAGATTGGCTTGTAATAGTTGAACAGTTAGGATGTTTGTTTTTGTTTTGGTGGTTTGTATAAGGACCCTTCTTAGGGTCTATCTTCTGCTGGTTGTGGTTATAGTGTATTAGAGTGGTTTGACTCGAGACTTTTGAAGTATTACTTTAAGTTTTGAGTCCTGGCGCGAGCTAGGCAGGCGGCCCGCCGATACCCTTGGGTTCGCCCTTGGGGGAAGTGGGGTCGTCACAGTTGGTATCAGACCGCCTAGGTTAGAGGACTTGGGCAATTGTGGGACATACGTGATAGGTTCATTAGGATTACGTGATTCTCTTTAAGTTGAATGATATATTTTAAGTTGAAATGTCGGTTAACTAACGAATTAATGTTTGTAGGTATGGATCCGGGCAGTTCTAGCGGCGTGGGACCGGGACCGAGACCTCCGAGTGGGAGGGGCTCGGATGACCGGGTGCTGCGTAAGCGGGCGATCCGCTATCAGAGGAGGCTTGGGGAGCCCTATACTTTGTATTCTCCCTTCGGCCAGGTGTCGCGCCGACCCTGTGCGTGCTGGTATACCTATAGCTATCCTGACGAGGTTGTCTTAGCGTTGGATGATGAGCGTTATCACCTAGACCAGACGGTCGAGACTTTGCGGGCGCAGCTGGCAGAGGCTAGAGAGTTTAGCCGCTGGCAGGCGTTGCGCGTTAGAGACCTGGAGCGGGATCTCCGAGACACACACCAGCATCTCTTCGCTATGAAGAGGCAGCTCAGGGAGAGGGCCCGGAGTATCACGTTTGATTGTGGGGTCTTACTAGATATGGCCGCGGAGGCACCCCCACGAGCTACCGGGCCAGAGCAGATAGGTGAGCTAGGTACTTTAGGTTCCGTGGGGAACCGGAGCCCTAGGGGAGGCGTTTAGGGTCGCTTTTGTATTTGGATTAGCTGGCCGATTACTTTTGTTATCTGGTTGGTTGACTAGATTTTTGGAGCCGGAGTGCTCGTGTGTATATTGGGTTTTGACCCGACTGGAGGTCGGGTAATTTGCATATCTTTTGGTGTGACTTTGTAAGTAAATGTATATATGCGAGTATTATCTTTTGTACCTATCCTTTGCGTGCCTTTCGTGTATCTGTTTTGTGTTTTGTGTTTTCGTGTATCCTTTACGGCAGGTTTCGAAGGTACGCTTTGACCACGGATTGAATTTCGAGGACGAAATTGTCCTAAGTAGGGGAGATTGTGAGGCCCCAGTCCGTTCGTAAGCTGATATGAGGGTTATTCGTTAATCGGTGAGGTGGTTTCGGGTTTTTATCGCCCGCCTTTTCTACATTTTTTTCTTTATTGGAAATTTCCCCAGATAATTTTCTGAGTAAATATGGGTTTTCGATGATTTTTCAAGTATCGGTTAGATGTTGAGAAAATAAGAACGTATATCGGATGTGGGACCCACTAGTGCGGTAAGTTCAGAAAAATTCGGCCAATTAGGTTAAATTCTGGATACTGTGTAAAATTTATCGGGTGCTAAGAGATAAGTAGAGGATGTGAAGTGATTGATGTGAGAGGTGAACAAAGGATAGAAATGCAATTAATGTGATGCCAAGTGTCACCATGATATTGGTTAGGACTTAAGAGTTACTATTCATTTTCTTGACTATTTTGACTAAGTGGGTAATATCTTCAAAAAAAAAATCACAAAAATTCACCATTTTCACCTCTTGATGGCCGAACCTCTCTAGCAAGAAGAAAGACAAAATTCTTCAACTTTCTAGCTTCCATTTCACTCAATCTTCCAAAAGCAACCACATAACTTAGATTCTACTCCATAAAATCTATCCTTTGGGTGCTTGTGAGTGGTCTATTGAAGTTTGTTTGAAGGTCTTAGGTGGCCAACATCTCTACATCTCTTGTTTCTTAGGTAAGTGATGTTTGACTACTCCCTTATACTTAATGATGGTTATTGTATGCCTAATGGTGGCTATGGTGTGAGAAATTGTGGATTATTTCATGGTTTGGAATGAATTGGTTGAGTTTTTATATTTTTGAGGAATTTTCTGGTTTAATATGAATGTGTTGTTGTGGTCATCTATGATGGTTGATAATGAGGGGAAAAGACTCTAGTAGGTGTGAATTAGTGATAATTGTAACCAATTTTGGGTTTGGATTGAATTGTGGAAAGTTAGGGTTTTATCACCCCTTATTCTGTCCGGTTTTGGATCATAGGGTTAGAGGGCGAATTGGACTTTGATTAAAACATAAAAGTTGTAGGTATTGATGTGTTTGAGGTGTCTTTAAAATTTCAGGTCATTTGGAGTAGTGTAGAGTGAGATATGTCGATTTTACTGTTGCTGTTCTGGGTTGATCAGAATGTGCGAACTGCGTTTGAACTCGTCCGTTTTGACTGGCATTGCTTTCGATTTGGATGTTGAGGTCTTCTGATGAAATGTAACCCTGTTTCTAAGCTTTCTAATGGCTTTGGAATTTCTGGATTTGGACTTGTGTATTCTGAGTTATGATGTTTGTACTAGGATACGGTTTGTGAACCTGTTTTGCGATTCTGGTATAGTGTCTTGCATTTTTGACCTTGTTATCTTCAAAACTGGACAAAGTTGCCTTCTTCAACATTGTAGCCCCTTAAGTCCTGAATATTTCTGTAAAGTTTCAAGTCAAACGGAGTAGTGTATTATGAGTTATAGACAGAACACTCAGGCCTGTTTTAGACATTAGTTTGGGTACGTTTTGCATTTCAGCTTCTGACCGTGGGGGTTTTCATTTTGATCCTGTACGATCTGGATTTTGATTCCTTCATAATAAATGTAGTTCTTGGTCACAGCTTCGAAACGCTATAAAGTGCGTCAAAATCCGAGTCCCGTAGCTCGAGTTATGATCGAAATAAGAATGCATGTCAGAACTGTTTTATATCCGGACAGTTTATGACTGGAGCTTTGGCTTCACGTTTGACTAGGTTACAAGCTGTTTGGGCTTGCGACCAAAACACCAAACTTATAGCCCTATATCAGAGCTTTCTAACGCCCTTGGAATTTCATGAATCGGATTTATAAAACCTGAGATATAGCCGAGCAAATAAGGCCTGCCCGTGAAAATGACCATTTTCTGGTCAGATCTGTTTTGGTCCTGATGACCAATTTCCGTTCCGAATTTGGATTGCCGACCTTCATGAAAGTTGTTCCATTTGGAATGAACCATCTAACTGCCAATTTTCAGCTCTTTTGACCATGTGTAGCATGGACAACAGTTTGCACTCAAAACTGACCATTTGTGTATTGGCCAGATTTCGTAAGTGATTGTGTTTGGTTCATTTGGGACTGAAGCCTCCAGTTTCAGTTCTGGATGTCTTCATAACAGTTGTTTTTTATCCTTTAAGCTTCGATATGGCATCTCATACGCCTTAATCTGATATTCGTAGCTCAACTTATGAGTAAACTAGAAACGAGTGTCAAATCTGCCGTTTCCGCTAACGGCCGTTTCCGTTTCCGTCCGTCATATTTACGTGCGCGCGAGTCGTTTTTGCCGTTTTGCTTGTTTTAGGCACAATGGTAGCCGTTTGCGATATTATGTGACACAATCTTCTATGTCAGACGGTGGTGAGCTGGGCGGAACTGGTGGGGCCCACTACTAGCTGTTCATTTCGATCCGACTTCGTGTTTTTGCTATTTCAGATTCTGGGTAAGTATTCAGGCCAGTTTGGTGTGTTTTCTTTGCTATGTGTTTGAGAGGTGTGAAAAGGGTACTTAGGCGAGGGTGTACTTTATCGCACTCGACCTAAACCCTAATTTGAATGTATAATTGTACTTGGCATATGTATATGAACCTTTTGGAACCAAAACCCTTGAGCTTGTGGCTCGGGGCGACTTTCGAGTAAAGTTTGTGAAGTTTGCAAAGTTTGTGAGTTCGTGGGCCCGATCTAAGACCTGTTTGGACTATTCGAGCCGGTTAGGGCTTGGTCGAAGTCAGTCCAACTTAGTCTGAGGTCACCAAGTTTGCAGGTTCATGTTATGAACCAATTTTGTGAATCCGGTTCACCGAGAAGGTGACCAAGTTTGTGACCCGAGCTTGTGACTCAAGCTCAAGTTTGTGATTTCGTTCGCCCGGACAAGTTTGTGAGGTGACTGGCCAGTGAGGGTGATAAGGTGTCGGTGGGTGTACAAGTGAAGTTCTACGGACCATTGAGTGTGGTCGACGGAGTGTCGGCAGGAGATCACGCATGGCATATGAATTGGCTTTGGAGCCACATGTATCCTTATTATGTGATGTTACTTTTCTGCTTTTGCTTTACTCTTACTGTGTAACTGTTGTTACGTGAAATTTATGCTTTCGCCCCTGTTTACTTACTAAGCATATAGCTTACCCCGTTCCATTTGTTTTCCTTAGCAGGGGCCGACGCGGGGACTTTTGGTTCGTATACTAGTATAGTTAGATTGGCTTGTAATAGTTGAACAGTTAGGATGTTTGTTTTTGTTTTGGTGGTTTGTATAAGGACCCTTCTTAGGGTCTATCTTCTGCTGGTTGTGGTTATAGTGTATTAGAGTGGTTTGACTCGAGACTTTTGAAGTATTACTTTAAGTTTTGAGTCCTGGCGCGAGCTAGGCAGGCGGCCCGCCGATACCCTTGGGTTCGCCCTTGGGAGAAGTGGGGTCGTCACAGTTGGTATCAGACCGCCTAGGTTAGAGGACTTGGGCAATTGTGGGACATACGTGATAGGTTCATTAGGATTACGTGATTCTCTTTAAGTTGAATGATATATTTTAAGTTGAAATGTCGGTTAACTAACGAATTAATGTTTGTAGGTATGGATCCGGGCAGTTCTAGCGGCGTGGGACCGGGACCGAGACCTCCGAGTGGGAGGGGCTCGGATGACCGGGTGCTGCGTAAGCGGGCGATCCGCTATCCGAGGAGGCTTGGGGAGCCCTATACTTTGTATTCTCCCTTCGGCCAGGTGTCGCGCCGACCCTGTGCGTGCTGGTATACCTATAGCTATCCTGACGAGGTTGTCTTAGCGTTGGATGATGAGCGTTATCACCTAGACCAGACGGTCGAGACTTTGCGGGCGCAGCTGGCGGAGGCTAGAGAGTTTAGCCGCTGGCAGGCGTTGCGCGTTAGAGACCTGGAGCGGGATCTCCGAGACACACACCAGCACCTCTTCGCTATGAAGAGGCAGCTCAGGGAGAGGGCCCGGAGTATCACGTTTGATTGTGGGGTCTTACTAGATATGGCCGCGGAGGCACCCCCACGAGCTACCGGGCCAGAGCAGATAGGTGAGCTAGGTACTTTAGGTTCCGTGGGGAACCGGAGCCCTAGGGGAGGCGTTTAGGGTCGCTTTTGTATTTGGATTAGCTGGCCGATTACTTTTGTTATCTGGTTGGTTGACTAGATTTTTGGAGCCGGAGTGCTCGTGTGTATATTGGGTTTTGACCCGACTGGAGGTCGGGTAATTTGCATATCTTTTGGTGTGACTTTGTAAGTAAATGTATATATGCGAGTATTATCTTTTGTACCTATCCTTTGCGTGCCTTTCGTGTATCTGTTTTGTGTTTTGTGTTTTCGTGTATCCTTTACGGCAGGTTTCGAAGGTACGCTTTGACCACGGATTGAATTTCGAGGACGAAATTGTCCTAAGTAGGGGAGATTGTGAGGCCCCAGTCCGTTCGTAAGCTGATATGAGGGTTATTCGTTAATCGGTGAGGTGGTTTCGGGTTTTTATCGCCCGCCTTTTCTACATTTTTTTCTTTATTGGAAATTTCCCCAGATAATTTTCTGAGTAAATATGGGTTTTCGATGATTTTTCAAGTATCGGTTAGATGTTGAGAAAATAAGAACGTATATCGGATGTGGGACCCACTAGTGCGGTAAGTTCAGAAAAATTCGGCCAATTAGGTTAAATTCTGGATACTGTGTAAAATTTATCGGGTGCTAAGAGATAAGTAGAGGATGTGAAGTGATTGATGTGAGAGGTGAACAAAGGATAGAAATGCAATTAATGTGATGCCAAGTGTCACCATGATATTGGTTAGGACTTAAGAGTTACTATTCATTTTCTTGACTATTTTGACTAAGTGGGTAATATCTTCAAAAAAAAAATCACAAAAATTCACCATTTTCACCTCTTGATGGCCGAACCTCTCTAGCAAGAAGAAAGACAAAATTCTTCAACTTTCTAGCTTCCATTTCACTCAATCTTCCAAAAGCAACCACATAACTTAGATTCTACTCCATAAAATCTATCCTTTGGGTGCTTGTGAGTGGTCTATTGAAGTTTGTTTGAAGGTCTTAGGTGGCCAACATCTCTACATCTCTTGTTTCTTAGGTAAGTGATGTTTGACTACTCCCTTATACTTAATGATGGTTATTTTATGCCTAATGGTGGCTATGGTGTGAGAAATTGTGGATTATTTCATGGTTTGGAATGAATTGGTTGAGTTTTTATATTTTTGAGGAATTTTCTGGTTTAATATGAATGTGTTGTTGTGGTCATCTATGATGGTTGATAATGAGGGGAAAAGACTCTAGTAGGTGTGAATTAGTGATAATTGTAACCAATTTTGGGTTTGGATTGAATTGTGGAAAGTTAGGGTTTTATCACCCCTTATTCTGTCCGGTTTTGGATCATAGGGTTAGAGGGCGAATTGGACTTTGATTAAAACATAAAAGTTGTAGGTATTGATGTGTTTGAGGTGTCTGTAAAATTTCAGGTCATTTGGAGTAGTGTAGAGTGAGATATGTCGATTTTACTGTTGCTGTTCTGGGTTGATCAGAATGTGCGAACTGCGTTTGAACTCGTCCGTTTTGACTGGCATTGCTTTCGATTTGGATGTTGAGGTCTTCTGATGAAATGTAACCCTGTTTCTAAGCTTTCTAATGGCTTTGGAATTTCTGGATTTGGACTTGTGTATTCTGAGTTATGATGTTTGTACTAGGATACGGTTTGTGAACCTGTTTTGCGATTCTGGTATAGTGTCTTGCATTTTTGACCTTGTTATCTTCAAAACTGGACAAAGTTGCCTTCTTCAACATTGTAGCCCCTTAAGTCCTGAATATTTCTGTAAAGTTTCAAGTCAAACGGAGTAGTGTATTATGAGTTATAGACAGAACACTCAGGCCTGTTTTAGACATTAGTTTGGGTACGTTTTGCATTTCAGCTTCTGACCGTGGGGGTTTTCATTTTGATCCTGTACGATCTGGATTTTGATTCCTTCATAATAAATGTAGTTCTTGGTCACAGCTTCGAAACGCTATAAAGTGCGTCAAAATCCGAGTCCCGTAGCTCGAGTTATGATCGAAATAAGAATGCATGTCAGAACTGTTTTATATCCGGACAGTTTATGACTGGAGCTTTGGCTTCACGTTTGACTAGGTTACAAGCTGTTTGGGCTTGCGACCAAAACACCAAACTTATAGCCCTATATCAGAGCTTTCTAACGCCCTTGGAATTTCATGAATCGGATTTATAAAACCTGAGATATAGCCGAGCAAATAAGGCCTGCCCGTGAAAATGACCATTTTCTGGTCAGATCTGTTTTGGTCCTGATGACCAATTTCCGTTCCGAATTTGGATTGCCGACCTTCATGAAAGTTGTTCCATTTGGAATGAACCATCTAACTGCCAATTTTCAGCTCTTTTGACCATGTGTAGCATGGACAACAGTTTGCACTCAAAACTGACCATTTGTGTATTGGCCAGATTTCGTAAGTGATTGTGTTTGGTTCATTTGGGACTGAAGCCTCCAGTTTCAGTTCTGGATGTCTTCATAACAGTTGTTTTTTATCCTTTAAGCTTCGATATGGCATCTCATACGCCTTAATCTGATATTCGTAGCTCAACTTATGAGTAAACTAGAAACGAGTGTCAAATCTGCCGTTTCCGCTAACGGCCGTTTCCGTTTCCGTCCGTCATATTTACGTGCGCGCGAGTCGTTTTTGCCGTTTTGCTTGTTTTAGGCACAATGGTAGCCGTTTGCGATATTATGTGACACAATCTTCTATGTCAGACGGTGGTGAGCTGGGCGGAACTGGTGGGGCCCACTACTAGCTGTTCATTTCGATCCGACTTCGTGTTTTTGCTATTTCAGATTCTGGGTAAGTATTCAGGCCAGTTTGGTGTGTTTTCTTTGCTATGTGTTTGAGAGGTGTGAAAAGGGTACTTAGGCGAGGGTGTACTTTATCGCACTCGACCTAAACCCTAATTTGAATGTATAATTGTACTTGGCATATGTATATGAACCTTTTGGAACCAAAACCCTTGAGCTTGTGGCTCGGGGCGACTTTCGAGTAAAGTTTGTGAAGTTTGCAAAGTTTGTGAGTTCGTGGGCCCGATCTAAGACCTGTTTGGACTATTCGAGCCGGTTAGGGCTTGGTCGAAGTCAGTCCAACTTAGTCTGAGGTCACCAAGTTTGCAGGTTCATGTTATGAACCAATTTTGTGAATCCGGTTCACCGAGAAGGTGACCAAGTTTGTGACCCGAGCTTGTGACTCAAGCTCAAGTTTGTGATTTCGTTCGCCCGGACAAGTTTGTGAGGTGACTGGCCAGTGAGGGTGATAAGGTGTCGGTGGGTGTACAAGTGAAGTTCTACGGACCATTGAGTGTGGTCGACGGAGTGTCGGCAGGAGATCACGCATGGCATATGAATTGGCTTTGGAGCCACATGTATCCTTATTATGTGATGTTACTTTTCTGCTTTTGCTTTACTCTTACTGTGTAACTGTTGTTACGTGAAATTTATGCTTTCGCCCCTGTTTACTTACTAAGCATATAGCTTACCCCGTTCCATTTGTTTTCCTTAGCAGGGGCCGACGCGGGGACTTTTGGTTCGTATACTAGTATAGTTAGATTGGCTTGTAATAGTTGAACAGTTAGGATGTTTGTTTTTGTTTTGGTGGTTTGTATAAGGACCCTTCTTAGGGTCTATCTTCTGCTGGTTGTGGTTATAGTGTATTAGAGTGGTTTGACTCGAGACTTTTGAAGTATTACTTTAAGTTTTGAGTCCTGGCGCGAGCTAGGCAGGCGGCCCGCCGATACCCTTGGGTTCGCCCTTGGGAGAAGTGGGGTCGTCACAGTTGGTATCAGACCGCCTAGGTTAGAGGACTTGGGCAATTGTGGGACATACGTGATAGGTTCATTAGGATTACGTGATTCTCTTTAAGTTGAATGATATATTTTAAGTTGAAATGTCGGTTAACTAACGAATTAATGTTTGTAGGTATGGATCCGGGCAGTTCTAGCGGCGTGGGACCGGGACCGAGACCTCCGAGTGGGAGGGGCTCGGATGACCGGGTGCTGCGTAAGCGGGCGATCCGCTATCCGAGGAGGCTTGGGGAGCCCTATACTTTGTATTCTCCCTTCGGCCAGGTGTCGCGCCGACCCTGTGCGTGCTGGTATACCTATAGCTATCCTGACGAGGTTGTCTTAGCGTTGGATGATGAGCGTTATCACCTAGACCAGACGGTCGAGACTTTGCGGGCGCAGCTGGCGGAGGCTAGAGAGTTTAGCCGCTGGCAGGCGTTGCGCGTTAGAGACCTGGAGCGGGATCTCCGAGACACACACCAGCACCTCTTCGCTATGAAGAGGCAGCTCAGGGAGAGGGCCCGGAGTATCACGTTTGATTGTGGGGTCTTACTAGATATGGCCGCGGAGGCACCCCCACGAGCTACCGGGCCAGAGCAGATAGGTGAGCTAGGTACTTTAGGTTCCGTGGGGAACCGGAGCCCTAGAGGAGGCGTTTAGGGTCGCTTTTGTATTTGGATTAGCTGGCCGATTACTTTTGTTATCTGGTTGGTTGACTAGATTTTTGGAGCCGGAGTGCTCGTGTGTATATTGGGTTTTGACCCGACTGGAGGTCGGGTAATTTGCATATCTTTTGGTGTGACTTTGTAAGTAAATGTATATATGCGAGTATTATCTTTTGTACCTATCCTTTGCGTGCCTTTCGTGTATCTGTTTTGTGTTTTGTGTTTTCGTGTATCCTTTACGGCAGGTTTCGAAGGTACGCTTTGACCACGGATTGAATTTCGAGGACGAAATTGTCCTAAGTAGGGGAGATTGTGAGGCCCCAGTCCGTTCGTAAGCTGATATGAGGGTTATTCGTTAATCGGTGAGATGGTTTCGGGTTTTTATCGCCCGCCTTTTCTACATTTTTTTCTTTATTGGAAATTTCCCCAGATGATTTTCCGAGTAAATATGGGTTTTCGATGATTTTTCAAGTATCGGTTAGATGTTGAGAAAATAAGAACGTATATCGGATGTGGGACCCACTAGTGCGGTAAGTTCAGAAAAATTCGGCCAATTAGGTTAAATTCTGGATACTGTGTAAAATTTATCGGGTGCTAAGAGATAAGTAGAGGATGTGAAGTGATTGATGTGAGAGGTGAACAAAGGATAGAAATGCAATTAATGTGATGCCAAGTGTCACCATGATATTGGTTAGGACTTAAGAGTTACTATTCATTTTCTTGACTATTTTGACTAAGTGGTTAATATCTTCAAAAAAAAAATCACAAAAATTCACCATTTTCACCTCTTGATGGCCGAACCTCTCTAGCAAGAAGAAAGACAAAATTCTTCAACTTTCTAGCTTCCATTTCACTCAATCTTCCAAAAGCAACCACATAACTTAGATTCTACTTCATAAAATCTATCCTTTGGGTGCTTGTGAGTGGTCTATTGAAGTTTGTTTGAAAGTCTTAGGTGGCCAACATCTCTACATCTCTTGTTTCTTAGGTAAGTGATGTTTGACTACTCCCTTATACTTAATGATGGTTATTTTATGCCTAATGGTGGCTATGGTGTGAGAAATTGTGGATTATTTCATGGTTTGGAATGAATTGGTTGAGTTTTTATATTTTTGAGGAATTTTCTGGTTTAATATGAATGTGTTGTTGTGGTCATCTATGATGGTTGATAATGAGGGGAAAAGACTCTAGTAGGTGTGAATTAGTGATAATTGTAACCAATTTTGGGTTTGGATTGAATTGTGGAAAGTTAGGGTTTTATCACCCCTTATTCTGTCCGGTTTTGGATCATAGGGTTAGAAGGCGAATTGGACTTTCCTTAAAACATGAAAGTTGTAGGTATTGATGTTTTTGAACTGTCTGTAAAATTTCAGGTCATTTGGAGTAGTGTAGAGTGAGATATGTCGATTTTACTGTTGCTGTTCTGGGTTGATCAGAATGTGCGAACTGCGTTTGAACTCGTCCGTTTTGACTGGCATTGCTTTCGATTTGGATGTTGAGATCTTCTGGTGAAATGTAACCCTGTTTCTAAGCTTTCGAATGGCTTTGGAATTTCTGGATTTGGACTTGTGTAGGCTGAGTTATGATGTTTGTACTAGGATACGGTTTGTGAACCTGTTTTGCGATTCTGGTATAGTGTCTTGCATTTTTGACCTTGTTATCTTCAAAACTGGACAAAGTTTCCTTCTTCAACATTGTAACCCCTTAAGTCCTGAATATTTCTGTAAAGTTTCAAGTCAAACGGAGTAGTGTATTATGAGTTATAGACAGAACACTCAGGCCTGTTTTAGACATTAGTTTGGGTACGTTTTGCATTTCAGCTTCTGACCGTGGGGGTTTTCATTTTGATCCTGTACGATCTGGATTTTGATTCCTTCATAAGAAATGTAGTTCTTGGTCACAGCTTCGAAACGCTATAAAGTGCATCAAAATCCGAGTCCCGTAGCTCGAGTTATGATCGAAATAAGAATGCATGTCAGAACTGTTTTATATCCGGACAGTTTATGACTGGAGCTTTTGCTTCACGTTTGACTAGGTTACAAGCTGTTTGGGCTTGCGACCAAAACACCAAACTTATAGCCCTATATCATAGCTTTCTAACGCCCATGGAATTTCATGAATCGGATTTATAAAACCTGAGATATAGCCGAGCAAATAAGGCCTGCCCGTGAAAATGACCATTTTCTGGTCAGATCTGTTTTGGTCCTGATGACCAATTTCCGTTCCGAATTTGGATTGCCGACCTTCATGAAAGTTGTTCCATTTGGAATGAACCATCTAACTGCCAATTTTCAGCTCTTTTGACCATGTGTAGCATGGACAACAGTTTGCACTCAAAACTGACCATTTGTGTATTGGCCAGATTTCGTAAGTGATAATGTTTGGTTCATTTGGGACTGAAGCCTCCAGTTTCAGTTCTGGATGTCTTCATAACAGTTGTTGTTTATCCTTTAAGCTTCGATATGGCATCTCATACGCCTTAATCTGATATTCGTAGCTCAACTTATGAGTAAACTAGAAACGAGTGTCAAATCTGCCGTTTCCGCTAACGGCCGTTTCCGTTTCCGTCCGTCATATTTACGTGCGCGCGTGTCGTTTTTGCCGTTTTGCTTGTTTTAGGCACAATGGTAGCCGTTTGCGATATTATGTGACACAATCTTCTATGTCAGACGGTGGTGAGCTGGGCGGAACTGGTGGGGCCCACTACTAGCTGTTCATTTCGATCCGACTTCGTGTTTTTGCTATTTCAGATTCTGGGTAAGTATTCAGGCCAGTTTGGTGTGTTTTCTTTGCTATGTGTTTGAGAGGTGTGAAAAGGGTACTTAGGCGAGGGTGTACTTTATCGCACTCGACCTAAACCCTAATTTGAATGTATAATTGTACTTGGCATATGTATATGAACCTTTTGGAACCAAAACCCTTGAGCTTGTGGCTCGGGGCGACTTTCGAGTAAAGTTTGTGAAGTTTGCAAAGTTTGTGAGTTCGTGGGCCCGATCTAAGACCTGTTTGGACTATTCGAGCCGGTTAGGGCTTGGTCGAAGTCAGTCCAACTTAGTCTGAGGTCACCAAGTTTGTAGGTTCATGTTATGAACCAATTTTGTGAATCCGGTTCACCGAGAAGGTGACCAAGTTTGTGACCCGAGCTTGTGACTCAAGCTCAAGTTTGTGATTTCGTTCGCCCGGACAAGTTTGTGAGGTGACTGGCCAGTGAGGGTGATAAGGTGTCGGTGGGTGTACAAGTGAAGTTCTACGGACCATTGAGTGTGGTCGACGGAGTGTCGGCAGGAGATCACGCATGGCATATGAATTGGCTTTGGATCCACCTGTATCCTTATTATGTGATGTTACTTTTCTGCTTTTGCTTTACTCTTACTGTGTAACTGTTGTTACGTGAAATTTATGCTTTCGCCCCTGTTTACTTACTAAGCATATAGCTTACCCGTTCCATTTGTTTTCCTTAGCAGGGGCCGACGCGGGGACTTTTGGTTCGTATACTAGTATAGTTAGATTGGCTTGTAATAGTTGAACAGTTAGGATGTTTGTTTTTGTTTTGGTGGTTTGTATAAGGACCCTTCTTAGGGTCTATCTTCTGCTGGTTGTGGTTATAGTGTATTAGAGTGGTTTGACTCGAGACTTTTGAAGTATTACTTTAAGTTTTGAGTCCTGGCGCGAGCTAGGCAGGCGGCCCCCCGATACCCTTGGGTTCGCCCTTGGGAGAAGTGGGGTCGTCACACCAGCACCGCCAGGGGTAAAATTTCTGACCTGAGAAATTTTCGACTTGAGACTAAGCCATGTTCTGAATTTTTCGAATATCTGAAACTTTATTTTCACTCATGGCCAGTTGTTTGAACCAAACCCTTTTGCATGTTCTATTTGGTTTCTTGTTTAGCTATCTATTGGATCTTTACTAAGTGATAAGATCATATATAAGGGATTGGAGTGATTTTTAGTACTTAACTGACTTTGGAGGACTATTTTGACTGGATCAGTACCCGTTGGAATTTCGAGGACGAAATTCTTTTAAGGAGGGGAGATTGTGATACCCCAACTTTTAGGATACTATTGTTGTTTAGTTTCAAAGAGGATATTACGATTTCTTTATTTTTTTTTATGTTAATACATTGTTTTGTTTAAAGGCTAGAAACCCTAAAAAAAAAAAAACCCTAGTTACTTGTGACTGGCTGGTTTTCTTAAATTTCTCATATTTCAACCGAAACCCTAATTGTAATCTATGCACTTGTAAAACCCCTCATATTTTCTTAAAATTCCCTTTAATTTGGAATTTATTACTTTACAATAACTTTAGTATACATTCACTTCCCCAATAGCTACAACTAATCATAAAAACAAGGGTTTCCTTTTTACTTTCATCTTTACGATAAATTAGGGTTTTCGCGTCTTTTCGTAGTACGATTATTCGGTACGGAGTGTGTATCCAATTTGGTGATTAAGAGTTAGTTCTAGATGATATTAAGAGTATGACTGGAAGAGAAAATAATAAGTTGGTGAATTATAAGTTAAAACCCTGGTATACGCGATTTAAGGAAAAACGGGTGGAACCGACGGGTATCGTTTGTTACCGGATGAGTGCACCACTTGAATACTACTTTATTACCTTAATCTTCTCACTTTTATTTCAGCAAAATTGGCCCTAAATATCTTCTTCAAAGGGCAGAAATTCTTGACCAGAAAATCAAGGAAAAAGAAACAAAATTGACTTCCAATCAAAAGATGACACTTGTCCAATTTTGACCCAAATGAATTGCTATCATCTTAACCTTCTTGAAGCTTCAAATCAGCCACCATTTCTGCACATTCCAACAGTGAGAGTGAGAGAGAAAAGAGGGAAGAAACCATTCAATTTCCATCTTGATTTTAGCTTAATTTGAGTGAAAATCCAAAAAACTAAACCGATTAATCACTAGTTTGGGAGCTTAGGAAGCTTGGAAGCTAAACTTTGCAAGGAGTGGTGGAGGATATCCTTTGTAAGCTTGTTATTGAGGTTTATTGGTTGTCCCTTATCTTTGGTTCTTTATTTTTGGCTTAAGTTGCTATACAACTCATGTTTTGACTAAATTGGTAGCTATCAAGTAGTTGTGATGATTTTGGGTGGATTAGTAAGGTAGGGTTTTGTATTGTTCAGCCCTATTTCTTATTGTGTGGATGGTATATGATGTATATCCCCTCCTTAAAAGAATTTCATCCTCGAAATTCATACGTTTATTCGTAAATAAGTATAAGCAAAATAAAATAGCTATAAGGTTCAATAAAAGCATTTTCAAATCATAAAACAAAAATTAATAAAACACATTGAAAATAACACACTTTCTTTGTATATATCATAGTAATTCACACATCCTACGGGACAGTAACCCTAGGTATTGCTCAGGTACTATACTTTATCAAAACTTGACGAAATACAACCAAGTACGTACGCATGAATAATCAGAGTCCCCAATCTCACTAATATCTTCAATATATCCTAAATGCAGACTATTCGCATCCCCCATGCCTTGGCTTTCACCATTCAAACTTACTCTCATATTACTCGGGATATCGACTTATCATAAAGGTATCACTCTTTGGTACTCGGGTACAAGAATCCAAAAATATGATCATTTTCCACCCGAGTTAGCTACGCTCAAGAGAAAATCAACCACTTTTGAAATTCCTACCCAACATACATATCTAAGGTCCCCAACAATAGACATTTCTTCTACACTTAACAAGCCAATCCCTACAGTCTGAGAACCCTCTCCCGGCACGATCGCAATAGGAGCTCTGATACCATCTGTGACGGCCCCATTTTCCCCTAGGGTGAACCAAAGGGTTCGGCGGACCGCCTGCCCAGCTCTCGCCAGGACTCACTCACTCATATTTCACGCTTACATCCATATACAATAAATAACCTCACAATTCAAACTTATAATATACATCGATGCCCAAATCCAAATACAAAGCTTCTACACATCAAAATACTTCAATGTGTTTACAATTCGAGTACAATCAACCCTAGTTGGGTACTAGCGCAAGTAAAATTTCAAAATTCAAAACAACTAGACTAAGCTAGTCTGCACACGTCTCATGTGAGAACCCGTAAATTTTCTCATTTTCTAGGTTTTATTCTAGTTAATGGCATGTTTTCCTGCATTTTCTTTATTAGAAAAATTTCTAGATAATTTGTATGAGTCAATATAGTTTTTAGATGATTTTTTTTAGTATCGGTTAGTTTTTGAGAAATTAAAAGCGTATACCGGACGTGGGACCCACTAGTGCGAACAGTTCGGAAAAATTCGGCCTAATAGGTTAAGTTTTGGATATTGGGTTTAATTTATCGGGTGTTATGAGATATTTAGAGGTTACCAAGTGGATTGGTGTGAGAGAGGCAAAAAGTTAGGCAAGCAATTAAGGAAAGTGACATGTGTCACTTAGAGATTAATTCCTACTTTTGACTTACTATTCATTCTTTTACCCTTTTACCAAAATAACTTCAAAATTGACCAAAATTTCTTCATTTCCAAGCTTCTTGTAGCCGGCCACCTTCAAGCAACAAAGGAAGAAAAGCTCTCCAATTTCTTTGCTCCAAGCTTGCTCAATCTTCACTTTTAACCGTTTAATTTTAGTTTTGCTCCATAAAACCCCTCCACTTAGTGATTTTGGGGTGATTGGTGAAGTTGTTTGGAAAGCTAAGGTGTTGAATTGCTTCCTTTCTTGTTTTATAAGGTGAGTAACTAAGGGACTACTCTTTTCCTTCCAATAATGTTTAATTAGCAACTTATGTGAGTTGAGGTGATGATTATTGGTGCTATTTCATGATTTGGGTTAAGATTGATGACATTTTTCTATTTAATCATGTGATTTCTGTTTTAATATGATTTTTATGGTGTAGCCATGTATGATGATTGGGAATGACCTAAACTGAAGCTAGAAGGTGTAATTGGTGGTTAATTGCAGGAAATTTCTGTTTTGGAAGAAATTTGGAAAGTTAGGGTTTCATGTTCTTACATTCTGCCTGGCACTGTAGTTCATAGTTAGAGGCCGAATTGGCCTTGGGTCAAAACATGAAAGTTGTAGGGAATGATATTTTAGAGATGCCTACAAAATTTCAGGTCAATCGGAGCAACGTAACTTGAGAAAAGACTGAAATACCCCTACTTCCCTAGTTCTACCCGAATTTGATAATTGCGTCTGTAATTGGTTAATTTGGTTGGGAATTCTTCTGATTTGGTTGTTGGTGCCTTCTGATGAATTGTATCCTTGTATCTTAGATTTCGATGGCTTTGGAATTACTTAATTTAGACTTAGGTAGCCTGACTTATGATGTTTGAACCAGAATGCGGTTTGTGAACCTATTTTTGCGGTTCTGGTGTCATATCTTGCATTTTTTACCTAGTTACACTCGAAACTGGTCAGAGTAGCCTTCTTCAACATTGTAGCCCTATCTCTTAGTTTCGAAACGTTGTATCTTGCACCTCCATCCGATAATCATAGTGCCAAGGGTGCCAAAACCGTAAAATGATGTCAAAACCTATTTTTTTTGGGTTAAAGCTTAATTCCATTTTCAGATCTTCCTGGTTTACTCTAGTGCTGATACATTCTTATGGAGCCCTATTTTGATAGTATTGGGAATTGGTTTATGACTTGTAATTGAGTCTTATTGTGTTTATTTGAATATTTTAGGGCTTGACTTTCATTTCCGGTCATTTTCCTAGCTAAATTTTGTACTTGAATGACTTTGAGCCTATTGAATGGCTGTTGTGATGAATTTATATTTCGCATGACTTTGGGACTGGCTGAGGAAAATAATGAAGCCATGACGGCTGAAAAAGTAAGCAAATGTAGGGGAAATGCTGTCCAATTTTCTAGGCCGTTTGGTTCCTTTAAGTTTGAATTGCCTTTTGGTAGAAATGAAGGGTTTTTGGGTTGTTTGAGCCTAGGTCTTCATGTTACCTTTTCGTTCCCAAAAATCATGTTTTACACCCTTGCGTTAGTAATTATTTTGGCGAGGCATACGACTGGTAGTTGAGCCTCACATGTGCATTCTGTATACTCGATTTTGGAAGTGGAACCTTCAATTGTTTTAATTTGGTTCTTTTAGGGTTTCTTGGCGATTAAAGCCAATCTAAAGTGAAAACTTTTGAAGTTTCTGTATTGAAACCGGTGAGTGTACTACTCCCCTCACTTGTTGTTTAACTCGATTTCTGTACATGCAATCTGTGATATGAACGACTGAATTATCTATTTATTTTGTTGGAGACGAGGGTGTACTTTATCACACTCGTTCTCATGTCTGTTCATATGCCAATTTTTGGTGTGAACCTGAATCTGTTATCTGTATCGGTATCCGCATCTGTATCTGTTCTGACGTCGTTTGGAAGCTTGTATCCAATGACCTTTCTGTGACCTCTGAGCTCAACACCTGTGGCTAGTTACTCGAGTCGGGCCGGCAAGGGCCTGGTCGATTAGATAACGAACCACGGTAGTCTGTTTTGGGATCTTTGGGTAATGAGACCCTTGATTCCTGTGAGGACCGGAAAATTTTCCGAATTTCTAGGTTTTATTTTATTTAATTGCACACTTTTATACCTTTTCTTTATTAGAAAATTCCCCAGATAATTTTTATGAGCAAATATAGTTTTTTTAAATCATTTCTCTAGTATCGGATAGGTTTTGAGAAATTAAGAGCCTATTTCGGACGTGGGACCCGCTAGGGTGAAAAGTTCGGCAAAATTCGGCCAACTAGGTTAAGTTTTGGATACTGGAATTAATTTATCGGGTGTTAAAAGATAAGTAGAGGGTGCTATTTGGATTGGTGTGAGAGGAAACAAAAAGATAGGGATGCATTAAATAAAGTGACAAGTGTCACTTAGTGATTGGTTGGACTTGAAGACCACTATTCACCTTTTTCCATTTGACCAAATAAATCACAAAAATTACCAAAATTTCACCATTTTCTTCTTCTCTTTGGCCGGCCACTTCAAGAAAAAAAGAAAGGGAAAAGCTCTCCAAGTTTTGCTTTAATCTTGCTCCAATCTACCAAATCAACCATTGAATATTGTTTTTGCTCCATAGAAAACCTTAAGTGAGTGATAGTGAGGTGTTTTGTGGAGTTGTTTGGAAAGCTAAGGTGACTAGTTGCTCTCTCTCTTGTGTTGCTAAGGTAAGTTGTGAAGGACCCCGCTCCTCCCTCTAATGATGCTTAATTCATGAGTGGTGGTAGTATAAGATGCACTTTTATGGATTATATCTTGATTTTTGGTTGAATTGGTGAAGTTTTGTAATTATTGGGGATTTTTCTGTTTTCATATGAATATGATTATGTGGTCATGTATGATGACTGGAAATGATATTTAAGGAAGCTAGAAGGTGGAAAAAGTGGTTA
Organism: Coffea arabica; assembly: GCF_036785885.1. Taxonomy (NCBI): domain Eukaryota; kingdom Viridiplantae; phylum Streptophyta; class Magnoliopsida; order Gentianales; family Rubiaceae; genus Coffea; species Coffea arabica. The sequence continues at coordinate 26,157,524 of NC_092318.1, forward strand.
ATTGCAAGCAATTTCTGTTTTGGAAGAAATTTGGAAAGTTAGGGTTTTATGATTGTACATTCTGCCCGGCACAGTAGCTCATAGTTAGAGTCCAAATTGGCCTTGGTTTAAAACATGAAAGTTTTAGGTAATGATATTTTAGAGATTCCTACAAAATTTCACGTCAATCAGAGTAGCGTATCTTGAGAAAATACAGAATTACCCTTGCTGCCCTGGTTTTACCCGAATTTGATAGTTGCGTCTGTAATTGGTTATTTTGGTTGGGAATGCTTCCGAATTGGTTGTTGAGGTCTTCTTATGAAATGTATCCTTGTTTCTTATCTTTCGGATGGCTTTGGAATCACTTGATTTGGACTTAGGTAGCCTGACTTATGATGTTTGAACCAGAATGCGGTTGGTGAACCTGATTTTGCGGTTCCGGTTTAGTATATTGAATTTTTGACCTGATTGCACTAGAAACTGGTCTGAGTAGCCTTCTTCAACATTGTAGCCCTATCTCTTAGCTTCGAAACGGTGTATCTTTCACCTCCATCCAATAATCATAGTGCCAATGGTGCCAAAACCGTAAAATGATGTCAAAAACTATTTTTATGGTTAGAGCTTAACTTTCATTTCCGGACTTTTCCCTAGCTTGAATTGTACTTGTACTACTTGGAGCTTACTGAACGGCTATTGAATGAACTTATTTTGTGTGTGACTTTGGGACTGGATGAGAAAAATAATGAAGCCATAAATGGCTGGAAATAGAAAAATACAAAGGGCGTGCTGCCCAAATTTTCGCTCGAGGGCTAAGTTTCTATTTCAACTTGTCTATTTTTGGTTTGGCAAATACTATGCCCATTTTCCATCTTAAAACATGATACCTTTTCCATTTGAACCTTCAAATGTTTATTTACTGCTTCATACCAAAATATCGAGGTATGACCTAAGGTTTTCTCAGTCAAGACGTATAGGCCATAATACCTACTTGAATGTATATCGATTTTGAACCACATACACGATTCCGAAAAATAATATTTCTGAGCCTATCTAGTTGGTTTCTGACTTGACTTTGATTTAAGTGTTTTCCATTGGAACTTTTATAACCCTTTGAGTTTGGTTTATGATACCCTAGTTATTTCCGTCCACAGATCCAAATGGTTGTTTTTCACTTTAAAGTCACTTTTATCCGTTTTACTCGTAACTAATCGAGTTCCTTGATTCCACTTACTTGTTTTGCTAGATGAATTGTAATATTCTTTCTCGTTGAATCATAGGTTTTCTTAGTGACCGAGGGTAAAATCCGATAGGACATTTTGGACGTTATTTAGCATAATTCGGTGAGTGTTCCTTGTTTGTTGTATTTTCTTGACTTCATGACTTGTATTGTTGTTTGATAACGTGTTAAGTGCTTTCAATGATTTCCAAAATGAGCTTTCTAGGCGAGTGTGTACTTTATCGCACTCGACCTAAATAAATGTGAAATTTTCAAAGATTGAATGATTGGAACGTACTTGTGCATGAATGTAAGCCTTTTGGCTGAACTGGGCCCTACCCCTTGTTACCGATCGACTCGAGCCAGAAGCGGACTCGGTCGGGCAATTTGGTGACTTGGGTGAACGTTTGGTATACTCGAGTATTACCTTGTAAGTTGGTGGAGGTTGGTGGAGCCTGGCCAATGTCCAGGAGAGGGTGAATGAAATGAACGAACAAACGAACGAACGAGGGTTTTATGTATAAACGAAAATGCATTTTCAAATGAATGAAGGAAAGGGGAATGACAGGAGAACGAACGAACGAACGAACGTATCCTTTTCATGTATGGTTTATTGTACATGTTGAAAATGTTTCTTGACTTATTGTTTGATTTATGGCTTGATTCTATGTTCGGAACCTCACTGAGCTTTTAGCTCATCCCTTTAGTTTTGTTTTCCTTAACAGGGGAAGGCGAGCAAGGGCGAGAGCTCTGTGTCGACTGGCTGGGTCTAGTTTTGGTTTTATTTTGGTTCTCGCCCTAGTGCTTGGCACGGGCTGGTTGTATGGTGACTTGAGAACTTTTGTATTCTCGACGGTTATACTTCTTTCTGAGATAGCAATGTATATAAGCTTTGTTTTAAGTTTTGGATCCTCGTTTTGCTCTTTCTTGTGGTTCTATTTTTGTTTTGTGTGAGTGAACGACTGAGTCCCGGCGAGAGCAGGGCAGGCGGCCCGCCGAACCCTTTGGTTCGCCTTAGGGGGAGATGGGGCTGTCACAATTCCGGTATACTCGAGTATTACCATTTCTGAACTGATTGGATTTCGGGCCCGATGGGGGTATGTGAGGTGGAAGGAATCGGAGAAAGTGGAGTCTACGGTATTGGTTACTTCTGTAACGTTGACGGAGTGTCAACTGTTATTTCGATCAAGTTTCGGTGAAGCAAATGGGAATTTGGCTCCTGAGAGCCACCCGCATCCTTTCTGTCTATGGTGTTTGTTCACTTCTTTATTTGATGCACATATGTGATTAATTGAATATGAAGTTCCATGTTTCTTATTTGCTATTATTTTGGTACCTCATTGAGCGTAAGCTCACCCCTTCCCGTTATCTTTATTTTTCCTTACAGGGAACCACTTTTGGGGCTAAGATGTTTTGATGAACGAGTCGAGCTAGTTTTATTATATTTTTTGTAAAGCTCCTCGATAGTTGAAAACCCTAAATGTATTTTGATCTATGTGACAGCCCCACCTTCCCCTAAGGCGAACCAAAGGGGTTAGCGGACTGCCTGCCCAGCTCTCGCCAGGACTAACGAGCAGTTACACGCGATCTAAAACGTTTCGGGAAAGTAAAAGCGCGCTCGGACAAGCCACAAGTACCAAAATAACAAAATAAAAAAAAATGAAAACGATGAATACATGGAAATTCAACATTTACAACCACATTGGCATGTCAAAAGCTATTCATCATAGGTAGACAAAGTTCGGTTTGCCAATCAAAAGATGAACCCAATACACTTTAGGGTTTCATACAAAGAGCTATTCAAAATAGACATATACATGGCTCAATTTGGCAACCAACAAGTATGATCTTCCAAAATGATCATTTTCCTGTAAGGAAAACAAATGGAACAGAGTGAGCTAAAGCTCAGTGAGCAACTATCACAAATCAACCAAGATCACTTAAGCATAACCGTTCATTTCAAGTATACAAATAAGAAGCAAAACAAATAAGTAAAAGGATACGGACGGCTCTCAAGAGCCCATTTCCACGCGTACATTCTTGATCCAACTTCATTGACCCTCCGTCAATGTTAAAAGTACCAAACCGTAGACCTCTCTTCACTTCCATTCCTTCCACCCAACATACCCCAACCGGGCCCGCACTCCAAGCAGTAACTTTAGGTGATACTCGAGTACACCGGAACCAAGGGTCTCATTACCACAAGATTCCCATTTCAGTCCCCGTGGCTAGTCAATTTTCACGACCAAGACCTCGCTGGCTCGATTCAAGTGACTACCAACGGGGTTGAGCTCAGTAGTACAGTAGGGCCGTTGGATACTCGTCCAACCGACACCCAAACAATTTCCCATGAATGGAATTCAATATCTCATATAGCAAGTGCAATAATACAGTGAAACGGTAAACAGTCATTCACAGGAATAAAAGGAATGAGGGCGGTCAAGTACACCCTCACCCTAATCATTTCCAATAGCCAAACAAGCCTTCAAGGCATCACAATCACATATAGCAAAGCCACATTATAAACATCCAAGTGAGTAGTATACTCACCACTCAACTACGTGATGTTTCATGCACCGATGTTAAAAAGGTCGCCGTGAACCCTCGTCACGTCCTAAATCACGTAAACAAATACCATAAGACTCGATAACGAGTCATAAAGCCATGCCAATCACAACCCCAATAGGGTTTCACATGCATATATAAGCATAATAGCAAACCAGAAATTTCAGCAATGCACTAACTTGACCTCAACAAAAAACAGTTTTCGTCCTCCTTTTGCGGTAATGGCACAAAATGCTCTACGCTTATCAGATGAGGGTGTAAGACCCACCATCTCGAAGCTAAAAGACAGGGCTACAACAATGTAGAAGGCCACTCAGTCCAAATCCTAGCACAACTAGGTCAAACATGCAGAATACCAAACCAGAACCGAGATTGCAGGTTTACAAATCACACAATGCTGTAATTAGTCCAACTCAGTCTATACAGGTCCAAATGCATTGATTCCAAAGGTATACGGTAGCTAAGACATCAAGATACATTTCATCAGAAGACACCAACATCCAAATCCAAAGAAATTCCAGTCAAAACAGACGATTACAATCGCAGTTCGCACATTCTGATCACCCAGAACAGCAACAGTTAAAATGACATATCTCATTCTACACTACTCCAAATAACCTGAAATTTTACAGGCATCACAAAAACATCAATACCTACAACTTTCATGTTTTAAGCAAAGGACAATTCGGCCTCTACCCATATGATCCAAAACCGGACAGAAAAGGGTGTTATGAAACCCTAACTTTTCACATTTCAATCCAAACCCAAAATTGGTTGCAATTTCCTATCATACACACCTACTAGAGTCATAACCCCTCATTACCAACCATCATAAATAACCACAACACCATGATCACATTAAACCAGAAAATTCCTCAAAAAAATAAAAACTTCACCAATTCATTCCAAACCAAGAAATAAACCACAATTTTCAACACTATAGCCACCATTAGGCACAAATTAAACATCATTAGGTGTAAGAGGAAGTGTAATCATCACTTACCTAGTAAACAAGAGAGAGGGAGTTGTAGAACACCTTAGCTTCCTTAAAAAACTTCACCAAACAACTTACTAGCACCTAATGGAAGACTTTTATGGAGTAGAAACTAGTTGATGCAATTGGTTTGGAAGATTGAGCTAAATGGAAGCTTGAAAATTGGAGAAATCTTCTTCCTTCTTGAGCTTAAGAGAGTCGGCCACCAAGGAGTGAAAAATGGTGATTTTTAGTCAATTTTTGAGATATTTAACTTAAGGGTAAAAAGTCAAAAAGTCCAACCAATGAGAAAGTGCCACTTGGCACTCTATTAAATTCATTTCTATCCTTTAAGTCTCTCTCACATCAATCAAATCACCTCCTCTTCTTATCTCTTAACACCCGATAAATTTCACTCAGTATCCGGAACTTAATCTTATTGGCCGAATTTTTCCGAACTTTTCGCACTAGTGGGTCCCACGTCCTTTCTATATCCTTAATTTTTCAAAAACGACCCAATGCTAGAAAAATCATCTAAAAACTGTAATTACTCATAAAATCCACCAAGAAAATTTTGCTATGCCAGAAAATGACGCGCGACGGATCTAGACGAACACCAAGTTGGGATGATTTGCGGAACTTTGACCCTTCTAGAATCACGAGCCACAAACTAAGGAGATTCCTTAACCCAAGACTAGCAAATTTAGTGAACCAAAAGTAAAGATAGAAGAACGCCACAATCAAGGAGACTACTTGATTGATAAGTTCAATGAACAGCTTGAGATTGATTCTCAAGTATTCAAAGGAAATTCTCTTGAGGCAAGAGAGAGTGAATAAACTCACGAATATTTTATAAAATCTGAATTGTCCTTTAATGAATGAAAACCTAGGCTATATATAGCCTTACAACTTGAAAACCTAAAGTGACTTCAAAACCCTAACTCGGCTAGGCTAGGCCTTTGGCCCGATTCCACTACTCAAATCCACTATCTAATGGTCAGCTTATAATCGATCCAATGAAGGCTTTAAGCTGGCCCAACATAACCCAATAAAAGCTAATTAACCAACTTAAGTTATAGTGAGTCTAGACTCTATAAATCGGATCCAACTCAACATGAGGTCTTGGACCGAATTTATTCCTAGCAAATAAAATAGAAATCTAGAAAATAAACTACTAACTATTACTAAAAGATTCAATCTCTTGTAGCCCAAAACATGGGCCATAAGCGGCCCATATTTCGTATCATTCCCCTCCTCTTAAAAAAAGATTTGTCCTCAAATCGTGTTTGGAAATGAATGGTACTACAAGAGTTGGCAGTATGAAACTTCAAATCTCCACATATTGGCTCTTTTAGAATGGATGATACTTGCATACGTCGTGATTATTGTAATTCGCTGCACATGTCTCTTGGTTAGCTTGAAAATGTTCACAATCCGCCATGGGAAACTCAAGGCTTTGCTCCAACCACTCCAAAGCTCTCTAATCAGCATTGTGTCATGAATGGTCGAATTTGGACCTACACAATAAATCACACGATTAGGATTTGTAGGTATAAAATCACTTGACAGCTTACCATTCACATTCACAAATAAGGATCTTCATAGTGATGCTCAATCAGGTTAGAAAAGTCTCGGACATGATTGTGCAAAGTTATAAAATTCATTGCAAGTTGTTGTGGGTATGGCCTATCTTGCACAAATGGAACAAGATCGAGATAGGTAGCTTTTGAACCCTCAAATTGAAGAATAAAACCAGGTTGAAAGGAATCAGAATTTGGACCAATGAGGAAAGGATTGTCACCAACAAAATAAGAAGGAAATTTATAACAAGTTTCAAGTGTAGAAACTCCCTTTGAAACTTCATTATTCCTCCCAACAAGCAAATCAGGCTCATGGTTGACGTTGAACATCAGTGGATGACAAAGAGTGACAACACTTAAGGTGCAAACTCCATGAAAAGTTTGATATTCACCAATGGATTTAGGCATAGAACATGCCAAGATCAACTCAATTTTTCCTTGCTTAACCTGCATAAAAGTAGAAACACTAAACAAAGTAGAGTCAAGATCGTTAGAAAAAACATATGATCTCACATCCTTTCTCACAATCAGCTTACTCTTACAATTTTTAATCTCTTTTTCATGCTCAGTAGCTGACTTTTTCCCCTCATTATTCTCAACCTCTTTCTCCTTTTCAACTCCCTCGAATTTTACCTCTTCAGTCACAATTCTCTCCTCCAGCTCTTTCTTCATACTATAACGCTCATGCTCACTCTTCATGTATGCTAGATCAATACAAAGTTGCTTAGAGTTAAGCGACACAAGCCTGGTACGACGGCCATTAAATGTGAAGGAATACTTATTAGTATATCCATCATATTTGACTTCTCGATTAAACATCCACCATTGTCCCAACAGCACATGCGTCACTTGAATGGGAACCACATCACACAACACCTCATCCACGTATTGACCAATACGAAAAGGAACAAGTGTGTGCTTAGTAATCCAAATATCACCACTATCACTTTGCAACCTGTAAGGGCGAAGATGATCAATGGTTGGAAGATTCAATTTCTCAACCAAGATAGTACTTGCGAGATTAACTTCACAACCCTTATCAATGGCTAAGCTGCAAACTTTATCCTTGATATGGCAACGTGTATAAAACCAATCATTTTTTTAAGCCTTGATGATTTCCAATTGCTCAGTTATCTCACGCAATGCCACAGTATTTACTCCTTTAGGCACAAGATGGTGGAGCTCCAGTTGAGCATTCGTTTGTCTCATACTTTTATTACCTGCAAAACTCAACAAAAATTAGTAGAACAGTCCTCACTCGCTCCCTTACGTGTTTCGCTCACTCTCGTGTTTTGCTCAAGTGAAACACTCTAATGATCTCACCAATTCACTCCTCAAGCCTACTTGATTGTTTCCTTTGAAGAAATCAGAAATTTTCTCAAAGAAATTCAATCAAACTTTGATCAAACAGCATCCAATTGTACCAAAGAAACAAGAAGCAAGAGTAGAAACGGAAAGCTCAAGTAATGAAATCGACAAGGAATGGAACGAGGAAAAATTGATGGAAGAAAAAAAAAAAACTGTCCAAGTACAATGATGGAGTTTCCCAAGTGTTTACTTAATGTCCTAATTGATTTTTTTGGAACCAAGTTAGGTGTAGAACCTCTTTGGGAATTTCCTAAAGTCGGATAGGACCTCCTTAAAATTTTTCCCAGATTTGGTAACTTCCTATTTCCCAAAAATTTTCCAGAATTCCTTCTTCCAGAATTCCTTCTTCTTAAATTCCCCTCAAAGTCGGCTGGAATTTCCTAAAAAGTTTTCCAGATTTGGTAGCTTCCTAACCCAAAAATTTTCCAGAATTACCTCTCCAAAAGCCTTCCTAAAGTCGGCTATAACAAATCAGAATTGTTCCCAAAAAAATTCCAGATTTCCTTCTCTTTTGAAACCTCCCAAAGTCGGCTGCAAAACAGAATTTGGTAGCTAAAAAAAATTTCCAGATTTCTGCTCCTTTTAAACCTTCCAAAGTCGGCTGCAAAACAGAATTTGGTAGCTTCCTAACCGCTGAAAATTTCCAGATTTGTTACCTTATCAAATCAGAATTGCTTCCACGAAAAAATTCCAGATTTCTTGTCTTCTTGAAGCCTTCAAAAAGTCGACTATCCCTCACTAAAATTTCCTCTCTCCAGCCGCCCTTAGCTTGCCAACAATTCGGCCTTTCTCCTTCAAGACGCAACGCACAATTCTGTTCTCTCTTCCTTAGACAAGGCCACGGCAGTTTTGTTTCTTGTTTCAAGGAAATGGCTTCTCAAGACAACGAGAGTATTGTCACTCAAGAGTCCCCCAAGCGGCTTGCTCAAGAAATTCCCAAGAGATTTACTCCTAAACCAAGGAAGCCCCGTATGGATGCAAGAACGTACAAGAAACTTTTTTATACGAAGGCAAGTGCAAGTTTTTAAGGCCCAAGATAATCAAGAACCTCAAGCAAGGGTTGTTCAAGTGATCAAGACGCAAGGTGTTCGAGACTTTCAAGAAGAGGTTGGACAGAATTTTTGAGTTTCTTTTGTTTCTTTTTTTTTTTTTTTTTTTCCTGGTGTAGTTTCTGGTTTGGTTTGGAACAAGGAGTAACAAGACAGCTTGGTCTATAAAATTTCGGCTTCTTTCTTTGTCGCTTGCTACCCGAATGCCTTTTCTCTTTTCTTCTTTTTTTTTTTTTTGACTCTAAAACACACAATTACTCGGCTATTTTTGGGTAAAATTCCAGAATGTTAATGTCAAACCAATGTTCTCCTTCAATCCTCCAACAACTATCAAGACATGTATCAAAGTTTCAAGACTTCAAGATTAGTTTCAAGGAACTCAAGAAACCCTAGATTATTGTAGTCCCTCTTCAAGATTCCAACCCCAAACAAGTTTAACCACAAAAATCAGTTTAGGAAATTAATGAAAACAACTTGGTGGAATAAACTAAAGTTTGGACAAATTCGGTAAGAAACTTGTGCCCAAGGAAAACCCTAGTTGCAAGTGAAAACCCTAGCCGTCGCAGAATTTTTTTATTTTTTTTTGTTTGATATTTAAACAGAATATGCAACGAACAAAACACGGCTACACTTGAAGGCAGGCTTCAAGACAGAATCACACAACAAGTAATGCACGAAGTGGACACGAAGCAAAAGAAATCAAAGAGTGACTCAACAAGACAACAAAGGCGGACAGAAAATTTTTTTTTTTTGTAAAAATAATCGGACTTGACACAAAGAGAGACTCAACCAGTTTTTGCAAGATAAAATTTACTAGAAATCTTACGAACAAACTCAACGGGATATACTTGATGTCGTCGACTAGCTCTGGATACCAACTGACGCGCGACGGATCTAGACGAACACCAAGTTGGGATGATTTGCGGAACTTTGACCCTTCTAGAATCACGAGCCACGAACTAAGGAGATTCCTTAACCCAAGACTAGCAAATTTAGTGAACCAAAAGTAAAGATAGAAGAACGCCACAATCAAGGAGACTACTTGATTGATAAGTTCAATGAACAGCTTGAGATTGATTCTCAAGTATTCAAAGGAAATTCTCTTGAGGCAAGAGAGAGTGAATAAACTCACGAATATTTTATAAAATCTGAATTGTCCTTTAATGAATGAAAACCTAGGCTATATATAGCCTTACAACTTGAAAACCTAAAGTGACTTGAAAACCCTAACTCGGCTAGGCTAGGCCTTTGGCCCGATTCCACTACTCAAATCCACTATCTAATGGTCAGCTTATAATCGATCCAATGAAGGCTTTAAGCTGGCCCAACATAACCCAATAAAAGCTAATTAACCAACTTAAGTTATAGTGAGTCTAGACTCTATAAATCGGATCCAACTCAACATGAGGTCTTGGACCGAATTTATTCCTAGCAAATAAAATAGAAATCTAGAAAATAAACTACTAACTATTACTAAAAGATTCAATCTCTTGTAGCCCAAAACATGGGCCATAAGCGGCCCATATTTCGTATCAGAAAATGCAGAAAACATGCAATTAAAGGGAAAAACCCTAGGAAAATTATTAGGGAAAATACGGGTTCTCACAATCTAATTATCTTCTTTTGTTCCGTAAATTACAAACGTATGTGTATAAAACTATTTACCCTGTTCATGCATCCTATTTGGATTGGAAATGTTTTCCCGAGTCATATGGCCATATCTGTATTCATTGGGCTCCTGGCGGGGTGGTGAGGTGGCAACCACTATTCATTTTTGGTGTTGATTTTCGTTTTGCCATTTGGCGACTTTGAATCGTTTGAGCGCGCTATTACCTTCCTGACCGTTTTCGATTTCATTTAACGGCTCGACTGAGTCCTGGCGAGAGCTGGGCAGGCGGCCCGCCGAACCCTTTGGTTCGCCTTAGGGTGAGGTGGGGCTGTCACATCTCATGCCTCGCTCGTACCCCCTGTAAGGAAAACAAATGACGTGGAATGAGCTAAAAGCCCAGTGAGTTTCCAAATAACAAATTGACCATTTTTAAAAGTACGAATATCAACGTAGCAAATTAATGAGCATCAAAAGTTCATAAAAGTGAACAATAATACTTCAAGTAGCAAATCTCAAAGCGACCAAGTGTAAAATTTTTTCAGAAGAAACAATAATCCAATAAGCAATAATCATTCCAAAGTATAAGGATACGGATGGCTCTTAGGAGCCAAATTCCCATTGCATCACCAGAGCTTGATCAAGTAATAGTTGACACTCCGTTAACTTTCAAGTAAGTAACCAATTCAGTAGAGCACCACTTACACTACTCTCCGTCCACCATTCACACCCTCTACTGGGCCTAAAATCCTCAATAAACATTGGTGGTAATACTCGAGTATACCGATTAGTCGAGGAGATAACACTCCACTCGACATCGCTAACAACCCTTGGTTCGTTATCTAATCGACCAAACCCTTGCCGGCTCGATTCGATTAACTAGCCAGTGGGGTTTGGGTCGCCAAGAAAGTCGATAAGATAACACTCCAATCGACTGAATCAAGATAAAAGTACGGAGACGGGAATGAGAGGCACCTCCCACTCGGATTGAGTGTGGTACATACTGCCGCTCCGCACTTACAACTCAAGTATGTGAGAACCCGTAACTTTTCCATTTTCTAGGTTTTATTATCTTTAATGGCATGTTTTCTGCATTTTCTTTATTAGGAAAATTTTCTAGATAATTTTTATGAGTAGATATAGTTTTTGGATAAGTTTTCTAGTATCGAATAGGTTTCGAGAAATTAAGAGCGTATACCGGACGTGGGACCCACTAGGGCGAAAAGTTCGGAAAAATTCGGCCAACTAGGTTAAGTTTGGGATACTGGAATTAATTTACCGGGTGTTAAGAGATAAATAGAAGGTGCTATTTGGATTGGTGTGAGAGGAAACAAAAAGATAGAGATGCATTAATGATGGGGACAAGTGTCACCATAGGGTTGGTAGAAACTTTTGACTACTATTCCGTGTCTTACCATTTGACTTAATAAACTAAAAATTTACCAAAAATTGCTCCATTTCCTAGCTCAAGTGGCCGGCTCTCTCAAGGAAGGAAAGAAAGAAAACCTCTTCAATTTCTTGATTCCCTCTTGCTCAAATCCAATCACTCAACCATCTACTCTTGTTTTTGTTCCATAGAAAACCTTAAGGGAGTGTTTGTGGGTTGTTTTGTGGAGTTACTTGGAAAGCTAAGAGGACTAGTTGCTCTCTTTCTTGTGTTGCTAAGGTAAGTTGAGAAGGACCCCTCTCCTCCCTCTAATGATTCTTAAATCATGATTGGTGGTAGTATAAGATGCACTTTTATGGATTATATCTAGATTTTTGGTTGAATTGATGAAGTTTTGTAATTATTGGGGATTTTTCTGTTTTCATATGAATATGATTATGTGGTCATGTATGATGATTGGAAATGATATTTAAGGAAGCTAGAAGGTGGAAAAAGTGGTTAATTGCAAGCAATTTCTGTTTTGGAAGAAATTTGGAAAGTTAGGGTTTTATGATTGTACATTCTGCCCGGCACATTATCTCATAGTTAGAGGCCGAATTGGCCTTGGGTTAAAACATGAAAGTTGTAGTGAATGATATTTTAGAGATACCTGAAAAATTTCAGGTCAATCGGAGTAGCTTAGATTGGGAAAAGACAGAATTACCCTTGCTGCCCTGGTTTTACCCGAATTTGATAGTTGCGTCTGTAATTGGTTATTTCGGTTGGGAATGCTTCCGAATTGGTTGTTGAGATCTTCTGATCAAATGTATCCTTGTTTCTTATCTTTCAGATGGCTTTTGAATTTCTGGATTTGGACTTAGGTAGCCTGATTTATGATGTGTGCACCAGAATACGTTCTGTGAATCTGTTTTTTCCGGTTCTGGTGTAGTATCCTGCATTTTTTATCTGGTTAAACTCAAAACTGGGCTGAGTAACCTTCTTCAATATTGTAGTCCTATCTCTTAGTTTCGAAACGGTGGGTCTTGTACCTTCATCCGATAATCGTAGTGCCATTGGTACCAAAACCGCCAAATGATGTCAAAAACTATTTTTTTCCGGGTTAACACTTACTCCATTTCCGGATTTTTCTGGTTTCCTCTATTGCTTGTGTGTGCTTATGGAACCCTATTTTGGGAATATTTGGCACTGGTTTATGACTCGTTATCGAGTCTCATTGTACTTGTTTGCATATTTTAGGGCGTGACGGTGGTTCACGACGCTCCTTTGACGGAGGTGCATGAAATATCATTTTCAACCTTGGTTAGTGTACTACTCACTTGTGTGTTACTATATGGCTTTGATACTTGAACTTGATGAGTTAAATGTTATTGCACCATCGACATTGATTGAAGTGAGGGTGTACTTTATCACTCTCACTTATTTCTCATGTTATTGGAATGTTACATGGAATGTTACATGAAATGAAAAGTGCTTGACTTGGTGTCGATTGGACGAGTATCCAATGACCATGATTGTTACCATTGAGCTCAACCCCATTGGTAATTGATTGAATCGAGGCGGCGAGGGCTTGGTCGTACCAATTAATGAACCTTGGGGACTGTTATAAGGAATCTTGTAGTATGAGAGACTCTCGATTCCGGTATACTCGAGTAATACCACATTGCAAGTGTTTGGAGTTCGGGCCTTGTAGGGGTATGTTGGGTGGAAGGAATGGAAGTAAAGTGGAGGCTACGGTTGGATACTTTGAAACATTGACGGAGAGTCAATGAGGTTCGATCAAGAATGCAAACGAGGAAAATGGCTCTTGAGAGCCGCCCGTATCCTTTTATCACCACTTTTGATGTGTGCCTTTGCTTACTTTTGATGAATTGGAATGAAAAGCTTGATGCTTATATGAACTTGGTTGCTTGAGTGGTATTATCTCACTGGGCGTAAGCTCACCCTATTCCTTTTATTTTCCTTACAGGAAAATAAATACTTTTGGACTGCAATTGAGAGTTGGTTGCCGAATTGAGCTAGATGGACATATCTTTTGTATAACTCCTAGATTGAAACCCTAAATGTACTTTTGGGACCGTTTCTCTTTTGATTTGGCAAACCATACATGTATCCACTTTTGAATACTTTAGTATGCCACTTGGGATTGTAAATGCTAAATTTCAAGATGTGAATGTTTGCTTGATATTTGGTTGGGTTCTAACGGGTTGGTTACTATTCATGACCGGCTCCGATTTCATTCTTTTTTTTTATTTTGGGATTTTGACTTGTTTACGCGCGATTGTATGTTTCGAAACGTATTAGATCGCTCTAAACGGAACCGTTAGTCCTGGCGAGAGTTGGGCAGGCAGTCCGCTAACCCCTTTGGTTCGCCTTAGGGGAAGGTGGGGCTGTCACAGGTGGTATCAGAGCTACTTCGCGTGGTCTCTGCGCGGAGAGAGCTTGGGCCAAGTGGTGAATGCGTCAAAAGGTATAAGTGCTCTTTTGAGCGTAAGCTATGAACTGTGCATGTCATAAGTGTAAGGATCATTATCATGGGACTTGAGGAAGCTAGATGTGTACGTCAGGTAGGAATCTTAACCCTTGTTGATTTGCACTTGGGAGCGTACGGCCTGAGTTGTAAATTCTCTTAGTTTGGGATTCTTGTACTTGAGTACCAAATACTTTTCCTAAGGGAATACTTGTGAATTCGGAAAGGGGTATAGTCTTGTGTATGATGAGGTAACTAGAAATCATAAGTGATTTTGAGATAAGTTATGATGACAAAGGTCAGAGCACGGGGAATTCTTGTATTGGACTTGACATTGACCCGATTGAGGAGATTGGAATGAGGGATGCTATCTCGGATTTGCCCAATAAAAGTTGAGCTAGGGTTTTGATAGATAGTGGTTAGATTTGGACTGTAATAGTTACTGTGGATGTTTAACGTTTTAGCTTTGAAAACCTATTTTGTTTCTCCTATGAATGTGCATATTGTTATGTGTCTACTTGATTTTCCTGTGGACTACTTTAAACTACATATGTAATTAGTTTGTGCTATACCAGATAAATACATTTTGGATTCTTGATTGATTACCTGTGTCTATGTGCCTAACTGAACCCTCTCCTCTGAGATATATTTATATATATATAATGGAAAGGAAAGCTAAGAAAATGATATTTCGACATCTGTGTAGATTTAGACGACCTTGGGATTAAGAAAGGGCCATTGGAAATCCGTGACTGACCAAATCGAGAACCTAGGACCGAGAGAAGGGACCCAGTAGTGTAGGCCTATGTCTTAGATTCAAAACGCCATAAGATTTCTTTCAATCCGAGAGGTGTAGCTTCAGGTGTAATAGGAAATGTAAAAAGGTGAGAGGAACTTGATGATTTTAGATTTCCTTTGCTTGATATGATATTTGTGATCGAGGGAATTGGACTAGAGCTAGGAAACTATCTATGAGGGATGAGGATCATGAGCTGTGGTTGGTAAATGATTTCAAAAATTTTTTGCAAAAGTATTTTCGAACTATTTCCTGTACTGTTTTCTTGTGTGTTTGCCATGCAATGATTTGGCTCAAATGAGTGCTTGGAAGTCTTGTGCTTAAAACCAACGTCTCCAGTTTAATGACAATTGACTTGAACATGGGAGCACCGATGGCTCATTTGTACCGCTTGACTGATACTGGATTTTCTTGGAGAGTTGCATGTTTAAGTACCATGATTTCCCTGGCTCACAAGAGCAATAAACGTACATTTGATTACTGATTCATGATACCAGCTAAATGTACTACTGCGAAACTTATTTGAATATTGAGTTTTCTGGATACTTGTTGAGCTTTTAGCTCACCTTAAAAGATGTATTTCCTCTCCATAGGACTCGAGGCAAAGGAAACACTTGTATGAACTTGTTAGTGTGACGGGATGGGAGATCTCGGGTATATGTTGAATTTCGATTAGAGTGATCCTTAGTGCCTCAGTGATTTTCGAGAACTATCCTAACTTGACTAGGGCATGAATGAGGAGAAGCTCCTGTAAGATAGAAGAATTCACTGTGGAATCAATTTTTGTGAGCAAAAGAGAGAATTTCGAGGACGAAATTCTTTTAAGGGGGAGAGAGTGTGAGAACCCGTAACTTTTCCATTTTCTAGGTTTTATTATCTTTAATGGCATGTTTTCTGCATTTTCTTTATTAGGAAAATTTTCTAGATAATTTTTATGAGTAGATATAGTTTTTGGATAAGTTTTCTAGTATCGAATAGGTTTCGAGAAATTAAGAGCGTATACCGGACGTGGGACCCACTAGGGCGAAAAGTTCGGAAAAATTCGGCCAACTAGGTTAAGTTTGGGATACTGGAATTAATTTACCGGGTGTTAAGAGATAGATAGAGGGTGCTATTTGGATTGGTGTGAGAGGAAACAAAAAGATAGAGATGCATTAATGATGGGGACAAGTGTCACCATAGGGTTGGTAGAAACTTTTGACTACTATTCCGTGTCTTACCATTTGACTTAATAAACTAAAAATTTACCAAAAATTGCTCCATTTCCTAGCTCAAGTGGCCGGCTCTCTCAAGGAAGGAAAGAAAGAAAACCTCTTCGATTTCTTGATTCCCTCTTGCTCAAATCCAATCACTCAACCATCTACTCTTGTTTTTGTTCCATAGAAAACCTTAAGGGAGTGTTTGTGAGTTGTTTTGTGGAGTTACTTGGAAAGCTAAGAGGACTAGTTGCTCTCTTTCTTGTGTTGCTAAGGTAAGTTGAGAAGGACCCCTCTCCTCCCTCTAATGATGCTTAAATCATGATTGGTGGTAGTATAAGATGCACTTTTATGGATTATATCTAGATTTTTGGTTGAATTGATGAAGTTTTGTAATTATTGGGGATTTTTCTGTTTTCATATGAATATGATTATGTGGTCATGTATGATGATTGGAAATGATATTTAAGGAAGCTAGAAGGTGGAAAAAGTGGTTAATTGCAAGCAATTTCTGTTTTGGAAGAAATTTGGAAAGTTAGGGTTTTATGATTGTACATTCTGCCCGGCACATTATCTCATAGTTAGAGGCCGAATTGGCCTTGGGTTAAAACATGAAAGTTGTAGGGAATGATATTTTAGAGATACCTGAAAAATATCAGGTCAATCGGAGTAGCTTAGCTTGGGAAAAGACAGAATTACCCTTGCTGCCCTGGTTTTACCCGAATTTGATAGTTGCGTCTGTAATTGGTTATTTCGGTTGGGAATGCTTCCGAATTGGTTGTTGAGGTCTTCTGATGAAATGTATCCTTGTTTCTTATCTTTCAGATGGCTTTTGAATTTCTGGATTTGGACTTAGGTAGCCTGATTTATGATGTGTACACCAGAATGCGTTCTGTGAATCTGTTTTTTCCGGTTCTGGTGTAGTATCCTGCATTTTTGATCTGGTTAAACTCAAAAGTGGGCTGAGTAACCTTCTTCAATATTGTAGTCCTATCTCTTAGTTTCGAAACGGTGGGTCTTGAACCTTCATCCGATAATCGTAGTGCCATTGGTACCAAAACCGCCAAATGATGTCAAAAACTATTTTTTTCCGGGTTAACACTTACTCCATTTCCGGATTTTTCTGGTTTCCTCTATTGCTTGTGTGTGCTTATGGAACCCTATTTTGGGAATATTTGGCACTGGTTTATGACTCGTTATCGAGTCTCATTGTACTTGTTTGCATATTTTAGGGCGTGACGGTGGTTCACGACACTCCTTTGACGGAGGTGCATGAAATATCATTTTCAAGCTTGGTGAGTGTACTACTCACTTGTGTGTTACTATATGGCTTTGATACTTGAACTTGATGAGTTAAATGTTATTGCACCATCGACATTGATTGAAGTGAGGGTGTACTTTATCACTCTCACTTATTTCTCATGTTATTGGAATGTTACATGGAATGTTACATGAAATGAAAAGTCCTTGACTTGGTGTCGATTGGACGAGTATCAACGACCATGATTGTTACCATTGAGCTCAACCCCATTGGTAATTGATTGAATCGAGCCGGCGAGGGCTTGGCCGTGCCAATTAATGAACCTTAGGGACTGTTATATGGAATCTTGTAGTATGAGAGACTCTCGATTCCGGTATACTCGAGTAATACCACATTGCAAGTGTTTGGAGTTCTGGCCTTGTAGGGGTATGTTGGGTGGAAGGAATGGAAGTAAAGTGGAGGCTACGATTGGATACTTTGAAACATTGACGGAGAGTCAATGAGGTTCGATCAAGAATGCAAACGAGGAAAAGGGCTCTTGAGAGCCGCCCGTATCCTTTTATCACCACTTTTGATGTGTGCCTTTGCTTACTTTTGATGAATTGGAATGAAAAGCTTGATGCTTATATGAACTTGGTTGCTTGAGTGGTATTATCTCACTGGGCGTAAGCTCACCCTATTCCTTTTGTTTTCCTTACAGGAAAATAAATACTTTTGGACAGCAATTGATAGTTGGTTGCCGAATTGAGCTAGATGGACATATCTTTTGTATAACTCCTAGATTGAAACCCTAAATGTACTTTTGGGACCGTTTCTCTTTTGATTTGGCAAACCATACATGTATCCACTTTTGAATACTTTAGTATGCCACTTGTGATTGTAAATGCTAAATTTCAAGATGTGAATGTTTGCTTGATATTTGGTTGGGTTCTGACGGGTCGGTTACTATTCATGACCGGCTCCGATTTCATTCTTTTTTGTTATTTTGGGATTTTGAATTGTTTACGCGCGTTTGTATGTTCCGGAACGTATTAGATCGCTCTAAACGGAACCGTTAGTCCTGGCGAGAGCTGGGCAGGCAGTCCGCTAACCCCTTTGGTTCGCCTTAGGGGAAGGTGGGGCTGTCACAAAGTACAAGTATATCAAATCAATTGCAACAATAATCAAGTATATACCATATTCGGGCAAGTGCAATAAAGTACACTCTTACCCGATCAACAAATTACATTGTGATGACCCCACCTCCCCCTAAGGCGTACCAAAGGGTTCGGCGGACCGCCTGCCCAGCTCTCGCCAGGACTCACTCACTCGTATCACAAACATACATCCATAGACCATAAATAGCATCGCAAATCAAACTTATAATTTACATTGATGCACAATCAAGATACAAAACCTCAATATACCCAAACTGGTTCAAAGTGTATACAATCCATATTCAAAACATTCTATTCGAGTAATAGCGCGAGTACAAGTCAAAAGTCAAAAACAACTAGTCTGTGCTAGTCTTTACATATCTCACACCTCGCTCGTGCCCCTGAAAGGAAAACAAATAGAGTGGAATGAGCTAAAAGCCCAGTGAGGTTCCAAATAGCAAATTGACCATTATTTATAAGTACAAGTTTTCTGTCGCGCCCCACTTTTTGAATGAATTGTGTGAATGTGAGTGATGTGTGTGTGAAGTGTGGTGTGAACGTGTGCAAAATGAAAAGTAAAAAGGCCATGGGACTTTGGAAAGCGACGATTTGGCCAAATGAAATTTTAAAAAGGGTTTTTTAAATATGAAAACGGAGTCGCCACTTGGTATAGATTTGGGGTGTACCAAGTCACCCAAAAAGTGTTTTTTAAAGACAAAGTAGTAAAACCCTTTTTAAAACGACTCCTAGTCCACGTAAGCCAAAGAAAAAGGTTCGGGGGTCACGTTTGACAAAGGGGAAGGCAAGGATAGAATCCAAGGCACCCCTTTGACCTAGCCAAGGCTAGTTGCGCGACTCAAACCAATTTTTCCTAATTTTTCTACCCAAGGTATGTATCGCGTATTGGATATGTCTATATGAATGCAAAAACCTAGACCTAGGGGGATTGGGGGAAATTTCTCTTCAAAGGTTGAGTGGTGCCAATCACATTAATTGTGAAGCCCAATAATGATCCTTTTGGAGAGGTCACACCTAAACCTAAATGACGTGAAAAATGAGTGGAATGCATGCCATGTGAAAGTGTGAGTTTGTGTGAAGTGAGAAAAATGATAAAAGTAATAAGATAAGAGTGAAGGTGTGCAAATGTAGATGAAAGTACACGTGTGCGAGTGAAGATAAAAGGGTTCGTGTGCAAGTGAAGATAGAAAAAGCAAGTGAAAGTGATAAAAAGGTGCATGCGTGCAAATGAGACAAAAAAGTGTTCGTGTGCAAGTGAAGGTGATAAAAAGGTGCATGTGTGCAAATGAGACAAAAAAGTGTTCGTGTGCAAGTGAAGGTGATAAAAAGGTGCATGTATGCAAATGAGACAAAAGTGAAAGTGTAATGATAGAGTGGATTGAGAATGCATGAGCCTAGGGAATTCATGCATATTGGGTACGGGGAGACCTAAATCGTGACTTGATTTTCCCTTTGATTAGAAGGCGAAACTAGCGTGCTAAGGCTATCGAGTAGCCACACTCGCTCGTTTCCCTTATCGGAAGGGGATACTCAAGCAAAATGAACCCTATAGCTAGTATGGGATGCAAAACCTAAAGTGAGGGGAAAAGGGGGTCGAGGATCATGCCAAATGATAAAACTAAGGAAAATGCGTGATATGTAGTGAACAGGCAAATAATGCATTAATGAAAAAACCAAAGGAAAAAATCCTATTGGGTCTAGCGTTGGACTAGCCCTTTCTATGAATTCCTAATAAAAAAAAAAAGAGCCACAACTAGCATTAGGCTAGTGTGGTGACGTACATTCATCCATTCCATTCATTCATGGTTATGAAAGCAAGTAGACATGCCAAAACGCTCGTAAACACGTAGCACGTAGCACTTAGCATGCTCGACTAGATGCAAGAGCCTACTAAAGCAATTTAACATGTAACAACAAAAGCAAGCAACCAAGGGGAAAGGGAAATGGACCAGATGCTCTACGAGCACTATCTATTACAAGCCAAGAGGTGTACACATACCCCATAAAAGCATAAAGGGGAAGGGAAAATGGACCAAATGCTCTTCGAGCCCTATCTATTACAAGCCAAGAGGTGTACACATACCCCATAAAAGCATAAAGGGGAAGGGAAAATGGACCAAATGCTCTTCGAGCCCTATCTATTACAAGCCAAGAGGTGTACACATACCCCATAAAAGCATAAAGGGGAAGGGAAAATGGACCAAATGCTCTTCGAGTCCTATCTATTACAAGCCAAGAGGTGTACACATACCCCATAAAACTTAAATAAAAGTAAAAGCAAGTAAATGCATGCAAGGAGGTAAGGAAAGCGAAGTAGGCATATTCATATAACACGTAGGAGCACGTAGGGTCAAATGAAGTGCAAATGAAGAATAGAGTGTACCTCCCTTGAAGCGACGCCCTAACGTAGTGAAATTACTAACTTACCCTCCAAAATAATAAAGAGGTCAAGGTACCACTTAAATAATCACAAAAGATAAAAATAAGCATGAATTTGAATCAATTAAATCATGTCAACAATCCACATTTAAGAAGTCAAAAGAAGAAAGGACCTGATTGCAAAGATTGACAAAATTTTGGGACCAAAATTAAAGTAAAATAAAGTTCAGGGACCTATTTGCAATTAAACTAAGGACCCAATTGAAAGAAGTTGAAAATATCCAAGGCCACAGCACAGTTAAGGAGAAATTCAGGGACTGATTTACAAAAATTGTTTTCTGGCTTCTTAATGGACCAAGCCATTGGGCCATTTCCTTTATTTGTTTGGGCCAAAGCTTCCAAGCCCAATCGGAAATCCCAAAACAAAAGGGAATGGGCCATTGTCACCCTTCTTGGGCCAAGATCACTTGGCCCAATCGGAAGTCCAAGGAAAAAACGAGTGGGCTAGTATTATTTTGGCCCAAAAATTAGCCAACCAAAACACATGGACCATGACCCTCTAGCCCAAGCCAAAAACCCAAAAATGAATTAAACCCTCTTACACAAACCCAACTAAAAAAATCATTAGCCAAACATAAATCTAAGCCCAACAAGATAACAAACCAACTAAAATTATTTAAACCACAATTATGATCTAAAACCCAAAATAAATGTATCCCAAAAAGTCACATAAAATAGGCAAACATAGGATTAAGCTCAAGAAAGGCAAAATGGATTTGATTTTTCCAAATTTTGAGGCCACGGTGAACAAGGGGACTTGAGTGATTAAAATGCAACAAAAGCAAGGAGCTAAAGTGAGACCTCCAATCATGTGATAAAATTCACAAGAAATGAATAAAAACCCCATCTTACAATCGAATGGCAAAATTCAACATTCCACTAAAGTTTCAAATCAAAGCTATAAGTCTATAAAGGTTATTAAAATCTGCAAAATCATTCTAAACTCACTAAAAGTTTTACCCAAAATCATATCAAAGCATGTCAAGAACAATTAAAATTCTAGAATGACGCAATTGATTAAATTACTCAACTAATTGGACCATAACAAGACAAGAGGGAACTTAGGGGGTTAAAGTGCAAGTGTTTTAGGACCTAATTGTAAGAACAAACACCTAATTGGGCCTTTGAAACATGGATGGAAACTAAGGGGAGTAAAGCTGCGATTTTTTTTAGACATTCTTCATGCAAAGCATGCATACGAGGAAGATTTCTGCATTTTAAACTTTCTGCATTTTAAACTTGCTGCAGCTAGAGTGTCGGTTGCACTTTCATCTTCAACCATAGAACTCAAGAACTAACTCAAACTTTGAATTAACGAATCAACACACAACTTGGACATCTAAATAAGTGCAGCACAGAAATGATGCAAGACATGGGAACTTTTCATGCAAAAGCCATCATGCATTCTGGTTTCTGCAACTTCCGTTGCTTTAAGCATTCAACATTCCTTTGGCAGCCAAATTTTTATGTTAATCCTCAAACCAAAACAACAAACTCATCAATTACAATCCAATAGTAACCAGCTCGTCAACAAGCAAGGAGGATTCAAACATGAAGCAACCATTGAGGACCCAAACAAACAGCAAAAGCAAGAAAATGAAAGACGCACGGAGAAATGCAGCTGGCCTCTGATGAAACCGGCGGTGGCATCATCATGTTCAAAAGATTTTTAAACTGCCTCACTCCAACCACCAAACATCAGACCCGAGAAGAAAATTTAGCTAAACAAAACTGCAGTTACCAACAAGCAACAACTCTATGGTCATCGCTGCACCCGAAACAGAATTCAAGACCTCAAAACAGATTTTTATGCATCGACCTTTGGCCACACACAATCTACAATCTGGCCATAGGATCATCAAACATTCTGCGCTTTTTAAATATGAGACCCCTAATTTGAAATCCAGAAAAATCCGAAAGCAAAAGATGCAAACTTTAGCCATTTTCTGCAATCATTTCAACCGAAACTAAGACTACATGTGCGAAGAAGAAAAAGAAAACTCAGACAAGCTTCACAACAGCCAAAACCCACCGTGAGGACCTCAACCCATCTACAATCACACGACCCTCATAGCATTGCCCAAGTCCAAAAGATCTAACCAGGCTGCTAATTACAGAACAATAGACAAAAGCAGAAACTTGCAGCCAAATCAAAACTAGATTCATCAAAAGGTACTACTTTTCTAGCCGAATCATCTAATCATTGAGCATCCATTTACCGTAAAGCTTTCGAATTTCTCAAAGGGCATCAGAAATCATAGACAGAGGAACTAACAGATGCACGTACACGGAAAGAAACAGAGACGGGCGTGATGAACTCAAACCCTCACAAGATAAATGATACAAAAATGAAATGGGTTACCTCAGAACAGCACGTTGTTCTTTGGAAAAGAGAAACCAAAAATGGCTTGCTGCAGGAACTTTTAACGCCAATGAAGCTGCTCCTCCTTCCTCTATTTCCTCTTGCTTGGTTCCTTCTCTTCACACACTCTCCCGTAGCTTCCTCTTTTAGTCCGACACTCAAACCTTCTCTTTTCTCTCTCAGCTATCTCTCCCTCTTTCTTCTCCCCGTTAGCTTTCCCTATAACCGTTCCCTTTTGTTCCAGGTTCTCTCCTAAACTAGCTCTCTGTACTTTTGTTTTTGCCTTGAAACTCCCTTCTAAAACCCTTGCTTAGTTTTTTTCTGTTTGCCCGTCGCTGGTCTCCCAACTCACTCTTGCGGCTGATGCTTTTCTTTTCTCTTTTATATGGAACTCCAAGTTCCTTAAACCCTCCACTGAATGGTCAGGATGAAGGCCAGCCTCTGCCTTCATCCTGCCCCTCCATGGCACGCATGAAATGTCCTTGGCAAGCTGCAAAAAAAGAATGCAGCCTGCCTGCCGAAAACATTTTCTCTCTTTTTTTTTTTTTTTTTTTTTTTTTTTTAAGAAAACAACTTGAAGATTACAGAAAATATAAATAATAAAATAACAATAACAATAATAACAAAATTACACAAACCAGGTAATAATAATAATAACAAAACAAAAATAATTTTAAACAAAAGAAACTAAACAAAAATGGCCATTTTTAAAAATTTCCAATTTTTCATTTTTCCATCATTTTCTTTTCCTCAAAATAACTTAATAAAAATAACTAAAGTGCCCAAAGATTGAATTTAAAGAAATAAACATATTTTTGCGAACAAATTTCCCTTTTTCTCTTTTTCCTCTTTTTCATTTTTTATGATTTTTCATTTTCATTTTTCTTTCAAGAAAGCATTGAATAAAAAAAAAATGACTAAAATGATTTTTCTTTTCTTTCTAAAAACTCTATAAACTTAAAAACTAAAAAAAAAAAACTAAAAACTAAAAACTAAAAACTAAAATCAACCTAAAATGACAAAATAAAAATGAATAGACAAACTAAAAGAGCAAAATGAATAAAACTAAAATAAAATAACAACTAGAAATGCAAAACACACAACAATGAACTAAATGCAAGCGATCTAAAATAAAAATCATGAAGTAGATGCCACATACAAATTATTCAAAATTTGGTGTCTACATTTTCGATATAGCAAAGTAACGAGCATGAAGAGTTCATAAAAGTGAGCAATAACACGTCAAGTGGCAATCTAAAAAATGAGTGAGTGTAAAAGTTTTCAGAAGAGTCAATAATCCAATAAGCAATAATCATTCCAAAGTATAAGGATACGGATGGCTCTCAGGAGCCAAATTCCCATTGCATTACCAGAAGCTTGATCACGTAGTAGTTGACTGTGACGCCCCGAAAGAATAAGAGTGAGAACCCGGAAATTTTCTAATTTTCTAGGGTTTATTTTTTTTATCGCCCGCCTTTTCTACATTTTCTTGATTAGAAAAATTCCCCAGATAAAGTTTATGAGCAAAGATAGTTTTAAAATGATTTTTCTAGTATCGGTTAGTTTTTGAGAAATTAAGAGCGTATTTTGACCGTGGGACCCGCAAGTGCGGTAAATGCATTATATTTTTGACAACTTGTTGGAATTTTGTATTAAGTGATATTATTTTACAAAGTGTTAAGATATTTGTATTGGAGAGACAAAAAGATAAGTTTTAAACCTAAAGGGTGACAAGTGTCACCTTCCTATTCAACCTTGACTTTGACCATTATTTCTTACCTTTACTAATACTCAATTTTGACCCAAAAAGCACCTAAATTTCTGCAAGCTTGGCCGAACCTCTTGGAGCAAAAATACAAGAAGAAAGCCTTCAACTCCAACTCCATTTCTTGCTCAATCTTGTGAATCAACCGTTAAACTTTCAAATTCCTCCACAAAAGTCACTTGTTTAGGAAGATTGAAGGTAGTGGTGGAGTGATTAGAGAAGGCAAAGGACTAAGCCATCAACTTTCTTGATATTTCAAGGTTCATGTCTAGCAATCCTTTCTTTGTTCTTGATTATGCTAAATTAGTGACTTGAGATGGCTAAAGAGATGGTTTGATGGATTATTTTCTTGATTTGTGGTTGAAGTGATGAAGTTTTATTATTTTTGGGGATTTTTCTGTTTTAATATAAGCATGATTGTGTGGCTATCTATGATGATTGGAAATGGTATATAATGACTCTATGAGGTGGAAAAAGTGGACAATTGCAATCAATTTCTGGTTTGGAAGAAATTTCAGAAAATTAGGTTTTGTGAAGAACATTCTGCCCGAATTTTTAGCTCCTAGTTAGAGGCCGAATTGGCCTTGGATTAAAACATGAAAGTTGTAGGGAATGATATTTTAGAGGGGCCTACAGAATTTCAGATCAATCGGAGTAGCGTAGAGTGAGAAAAGTGGAAATTACTATTGCTGTCCTGGTTTGATCCGAATGTAAGAATTGCGCCTGTAATTGGTTGTTTTGGCTGGAATTGCTTCCAAATTGGTTGTTGAGGTCTTCTTATTAAATGTAGCCCTGTTTCTTAGATTTCAGCTGGTTTTGGAATTTCTGGATTTGGACTTGGATAGCCTGTGTTATGATGTTTCCGCTAGAATGCGTTCTGTGAATCTGTTTTTGTGATTCTGGCATAGTATCTTGCATTTTTGACCTGGTTACACTCGAAACTGGGTTGAGTTACCTTCTGTAATATTTTAGCCCTATCTCTTAGCTTCGAAACAGTGTATCTTGCACCTTCATCCGACCATCGTAGTACCTTTGGTGCCATTACCGCAAAATGACATCAAAACGGTTTTTCTGGTTTTGAGCTTAACTTTCATTTCCGGACTTTTCCCTAGCTTGACTTGTACTAGTACTACTTGGAGCTTGCTGAATGGCTATTGGATGAATTTGTTGTTGTGTGTGTACCTTTGGGTTGGAATGAGGAAATAATGAAGCCATGATGGCTGGAAAAGTTAGCAAATTCAGGGGAAGTGCTGTCCGAACTTTGAAGGGATTTGTTTGCATTGAGTTTGTGATCTAAGACTTGGATTTGAGCAAGGCAATGCTATATGATGGATGATTTCTGAGCCGTGGAGGTGAGTGACCTCAAACTCTTTCTAAAATTATTTATGAACCGTTTCTTGCATTATTGACTTTTGAACTGTCTCCAAATTTACTCTTGAACCGCTTTCCCGCATTATTTACTTTTGAGCTGTTTTCAAAGTTAATTTTGGAACTGTTTTCTTACATATCATGCGTGCTTGCATATCCGTATCTTGTTATTATTGATTTTGCTTTCAATGATTGCTAAACGAGTTTTCGAGGCGAGTGCGTACTTTATCGCACTTAGCCTAAGTGATTGTGAAATTTTAATGATTGAGCGATTGAAATGTTAATTGTGCATGAATGTAAGCCTTTTGGGCTGAACTGGCCATTGCCCCTTGTTACCGATCGTCTCAAGCCAGAAGCGGACTCGGTCGGGCGACTAGGAACTTGGGTGA
Organism: Coffea arabica; assembly: GCF_036785885.1. Taxonomy (NCBI): domain Eukaryota; kingdom Viridiplantae; phylum Streptophyta; class Magnoliopsida; order Gentianales; family Rubiaceae; genus Coffea; species Coffea arabica. The sequence goes on from NC_092318.1 coordinate 26,184,444, forward strand.
ACGTTTCGGTATACTCGAGTATTACCTTGTAGGTTGGTGGAGCTTGGCCAAAAGCCAGGGACGGGGTGAATGAATGAACGAATGAAACCAAATGCAATGAAATGACAGGAGAACGAATGTATCCTTTTCATGAATGTTACTATCGCTTTCCATTGTAAATGTTTCTTGAATTAATGATACTCCATATTGAAATGACATTATTGAAATGAATGATTGTGAAACTGATTTGATAACTGATTTTACTGGTTACTCGCTGAGCTTCTAGCTCACCCCAAAATGTTTTATTCCCCTCCACAGGGCTCAAGGCGAAGGAAGGACTTGTTGTGCTTATTCACGTGATTGGATGGCTTAGTTGGAATTGTTATATTTTGTACCTGTAGACACCAAATTTTTAAGGATTTTTGTTTGCTATTATTTCTATTTTTTTGATTAATTTCAATTTTTATTTTTATTTTTTATTTTTATTTTAAGTCATTTTATCATTTAATTAAATCATTTAATTTTTAGTTTAATTTGTTTCAATATTAGGGTTTTACTTTATCCTATTTTATTTTTGCACATAAGCCTATTTTTAGAGGATTAAATCTTAGCCCTTCGTCTTAGGTTTAGTTTTTCTTTCGGGAGGTGCCTTAAAAAGAGAGGAGCCGCAAGCAATGAGCCGAACCACTGATCCAGTTTCATCAGTTCCAGATCCGAATTCATCAACTCCTGTGACTCCTCATGGCCCTTCCACATCAGACAAAGGCAAGGCACCAATTGAAGAAGCTGCTGTAGATGATGAAGAAACTGATGAGGAAGACCTCTCTCAATATCAGCTCTCTCGAAGAACACCTGGATCCACATAGTTCACTACTTAGGACATTTGCATTCTGTTTGTCTATTTTATGTGTTTGTAATGTTCAACAGTTGTAATGTTTTTCTTTTATGTTTATGTTAAGTACTTTGAATGATGACTGTGTTTATGGATGTTAAGTATTTTATGTGTTTATGGATGTTTATGGATGTTTAAGTATTTCATTGATGAATGTGTTTGTGGATGAGTTATGTGATTGGTTGCCCTTTTGTGATGACAAAAAGGGGGAGAGGACTGGATTGATTTGATGATTGGTGTTGATTAATGATTAGTGTTGATTGATGATTGATGATATTGGATTGATTGCCTGTTGGCTGCTTAAATTGTCACATTTTGGATAATTGTTTAATTCGGTTGGGCAGCCAAGTGAGGGGGAGCCTTTCAAATTTTTTTATGATTCATTAAGTAAGGGGGAGTTCTTGTCTATTGAGAAAGGGGGAGTTTTTATTGTAATCATCAGATCTCATTTCAAACTTTTGTTTTGTCATCATCAAAAAGGGGGAGAATGTTATTCTTGGTTTTGATGATCACAAAAGTTCTTTGAAATGTCTATCTAACCTTCTTGTCCTAAAAATTCCACAAAGTTTTTGATGACTCGCTGCCAAGACTCTGTCGGACGCTCGCAAGGAATCATCGGACGTCCTAAAGGATCGGACGCATGCTTCGGACGAACATCGATATCATCGGACGTCCTAAAAATTCTTCGAAGATTTGATAACTCTCTGGACGTCGTTCGGACACTGAAGCTCGGACGATAAAATTCCATCGGACGTCCGAACAACAACTTGACTGTTTTTCGGACGATGTGTTCGGACGATGAATACGCCATCGGACGTCCGACAGCCCTAACGGCTAGCTGACTCTTCATATGCCTTCTAGCCGTTGGAAGTATTAATGAACCCCATTTTTGGTTCCCTTCAAATACAAACGACTCTAAGTCAGATAGGGACTTTTGCACACTTGGTCTACAAGATCTGTGGAGATATTTTAGCTAGAAAATAGTCTCCAAAGTTAGATTTGTTCTCTAAGTGGTGTGAATTTCTTGTGAGCTTTTCTCGTGTGGTTGAAAGTTTCTTTAGTGTAGCTTTGTTGAGGGTTATCTGAGTGTTTGTAAAACTTCTTAACTTGACTAAGTGAGGCTTAGGGCAAGGAGGAAGTGCTCCCTCCATTGTACATCTAGTTGATCATCTTTCATCAAAGAGAAGTTGCTCAACCTTGTGATTGGTCTTCAAGTTTGAGGAAAGCTTGGTAGACAATTGGTTTGATTTCCTATTTTACTTTTTGTTTAATAAAATTCTCATTGCTTGTCTATACTTGTTTTTCTGATCAATATTGCTATTGTCTTCTAATCTACTTGGTTGATCTTTACTAGAAAAGAAGGTAAATTTTTATTAAAGAAAAAGTGCATAAATTTGGTTAAGATTTTAATCAACCCAATTCACCCCCCCTCTTGGTTGTATTTGGGACTTACAATTGGTATCAGAGCTTGGTCTCCTTGAGATTAAGCTCTAACGGCTTGGAGTAAAGATGACAACCAGTCATGCTATGTTTGTTGAGGGGCAATCTGTTACTAGGCCTCCCATGTTCAGTGGCTCCAACTATGTTAGCTGGAAAGAACGGATGATTATCTTTTTGCAATCTATTGATATTGAACTATGGTTTATTGTGAGTGAAGGACCGCATGAAGCTAACTTTCTTGATGCAGATACAGGGTTGCTTCGGCCAAAAATGAGAGTTGAAATGAATGCTCAAGATAGGACTAACCTCACATTGAATGCCAAGGCCATGAATGTTCTTTATAGTGCCCTAGATTCAAATGAATCAATTAGAGTAAAAGGCTGCAAATCGGCCAAAGAAATGTGGGATAAACTAAGAGAAATCCATGAGGGTGGTGACAACGTTAAAGAACAGAAAAAGGCTATCTTGGTCACAAAATATGAATCATTTAGAATTGAACCTCTTGAGGATATTGACAAAATGTATTGCAGGTTCACTGACTTGATCAAAGATCTTGAGGTGTTGGGCAAAGAGTACACCTTGGGAGAGAAGAACAGGAAAATTCTCAATGCGTTGGGCAAAGAATGGGAAAATAAAGTGACTGCAATAGAGGAGGCTAAGGATTTAAGTTCTGTGCCTACTGAATCTATCATTAACTCACTAACCTCTTATGAGTTGAAACTGAAATCTAAAGTGCAGGAGGAAGAGGAAGCCAGAGCAAAGAGAAACATTGCTCTAAAGACTACTCAAGGTGAAGATGATAAAGCTCATTTGGATGATGAAGACTCGGATGGTGATGATAATGATCTTGCTCTCATCACCAGAGGCTTCAAGAGAATCTTGAATAAAAGAAAGTTTAGAAGGGGAGGACCTAGCAATCAATTCCAGAATCAGCCATCTATCACAAAGTACAAAGGAAAACAGGATTTCAACAAGAAACAGTTGGACAAATGCTTCGAATGTGGACAGATTGGACACTATGCAAACGAATGCCCCATGAAGAAGATGAAAGATGGAAAAGCTGATCGGAAGCCAAGATTCAACAACTTTCAGATTACTTGGAATGAATGCAACTCCGAAGGGGAAGTAGAAGAAGAAGAAGAATCAGCTCAAATGGCCTTCATGGCTATTGGAAATAATGAGGTAACTTCCACACACTCTCAATCTGAAAGTGATGATGATGAAGATGATGATCTTGAATCCTTTGTTGAAAAATTGCATAATGCCTTGAAGGAATCTTATGATAAAAACAAGCAGTTAAAACAGAAAATGGCTTTTCTCATTCAAGAAAATGCAAGTCTTTTTCAACAAAATAAACAACTAAAGACTGACAATGAAAGTCTTGTAAGAGCCGGATGTAATATTCAAAATGAGCTTGATAGAAAGACAAATATTTGTGAAATGCTGAAGGAAAGACATGGTGATTTGAAAAAAAGGATGGACAACTTGGATGAGACTTTGAAAGCAAGAAAGCAGGAGTTTATCAAAAGGAACATGTCATCCACACATCCTACTACTTTTCAAAGAACATTTGCACACAACAAAAATGCACATGGTTTCACAACATATAGAAGAGGTGGATTGAGATATGTCAAACCAGTACATGTTAAGGACTCTTCCATTATGTGTGGTTTTTGTTGTCAAAGAGGGCATTTGAAAGGTGATTGCTATGTGAAAAGAAATCTGAACAAAGGGATGAAATGCATGTGGTTAGTTAGATACAATGCTAACTATTGCGGACCCAAAAATTAAAATGGGTACCAAACACTTTCTCTTTTCAGGAAAAATGCTCAAACAAGTCCAAATGGTTTATTGATAGCGGTTGCTCAAGGCATATGACCGGTGATCCCTCTTTGTTCATAAAGCTGAAATCAAAGTCAAGTGGAAAAGTGACATTTGGTGATGATGTGAAAGCTAAGACAATTGGAATAGGTGATGTTGGTAAGGATGGTGATACTTTTGTCCATAATGTGCTCTTAGTTGATAACTTAAGTTATAACTTGCTTAGTGTTAGTCAATTGTGTGATAAAGACTTGAATGTATTGTTTAAAAAACATGAATGCATTGTGCTTGATTCCAAATATAATATTGTGTTCAAAGGTAAGAGGTTCAACGACATATATATTGTGGTTCTTGATAAAATTGATTCTTCTAGCTTAAAATGTCTTAAAGCTTCAAATGAAGATCCTTGGTTGTGGCATAGAAGACTTTGTCATTTTAACATGGATTTACTAAAGGAAATTTCGAAAAAGGAGTTGGTTAGAGGCTTGCCAAAAATCAGTTTTGATAAGGACAAAATATGTGATGCATGTCAATTTGGGAAGCAAACAAAAAATTCCTTTAAACCTAAGATGTGTGTATCTACTTCTAAACCTTTGGAACTCTTGCATCTTGATTTATTTGGTCCCACTCAAATTACTAGCTTGGGAGGTAAAAGATATTGTTTTGTAATTGTTGATGATTATTCTAGATACACTTGGGTGATATTTCTTGCTCATAAAGATGATGCCTTCAAGAATTTTACTTCATTGTTTGCTAAAGTGCAAAATCTGCTTGGGTTAAAAATTGTTAGGATTAGAAGTGATAATGGGACGGAATTCAAGTATTGTGGTTTTCCAGAATTTTGTGATCATAATGGTATAACACATGAGTTCTCTATTGCAAGGACTCCACAGCAAAATGGTGTTGTAGAAAGGAAAAACAGGACTCTTCAAGAGGCTGCTAGAACTATGTTGAATGAATGTAGGTTGCCTAAATATCTTTGGGCTGAAGCGGTAAACACTGCATGTTATGTGATGAATAGAATACTCTTGAGACCTATTTTAAAGAAAACTCCTTATGAGCTGATTTTTGATAAGAAACCTACGGTTGGTTATTTCAAAGTATTTGGTTGTAAATGCTTTATTTTGAATCTAAAGGAACATCTTGGTAAGTTTGATAAAAAATCTGATGTAGGAATATTTTTGGGGTATTGTGAGAATAAAAGAGGATATAGAGTTTTTAATAGAAGGACTCTTGTGATTGAAGAAGCTATACATATAACATTTGATGAAACCAATGATGATAATTCCAAAAGTTCGTGTGAGGATGATGATGTAGGTGTTCAAGAAGGAATGGAAAAGCTATCAATTGGAAATGAAGGAAGCTCTAAACCAGCAGCAACTGAAATGGAAAATGAAGTTCATAATGATCAAGAAGAGGAAGATGAAGACAAAAATGATGATTCACTCAAAGATCTTCCCAAGGCTTGGAAATTCAGCCAAAATCATCCAAAAGAGCTTATAATTGGTGATCCATCCGAGAAGGTAAACACTCGTTCCTCATCTAGAAAATTGATTGACAATTTTGCTTTAGTTTCTCTTTTTGAACCTAAAAATATCAATGATGCTTTAAAGGATGATAACTGGATTTTGGCAATGCAAGAGGAACTTAATCAATTTGAGAGAAATGAAGTTTGGACACTTGTTAATAGACCTCAAAATCAACCTATCATTGGCACAAAGTGGATTTTTAGAAATAAGTTGGATGATAAAGGTGTTGTTGTAAGAAATAAAGCCAGATTAGTTGCTAAAGGATATGCACAAGAAGAAGGAATTGATTTTGATGAAACATTTGCTCCCGTAGCTAGATTAGAATCTATTAGAATGCTTCTTGCTTTTGCATGCTTTAAAGGCTTCAAATTGTTTCAAATGGATGTTAAAAGTGCTTTTTTAAATGGTTTTATTGATCAAGAAGTATATGTGGATCAACCCCCCGGTTTTGAAAATACAAAATTTCCAAGTCATGTGTTTAAACTATCTAAAGCTTTATATGGTCTAAAACAGGCTCCAAGAGATTGGTATGAAAGACTAAGTGGTTTTTTGATTGAAAATGGTTTCAAAAGGGGTGTTGTGGACACCACACTTTTTACTAAGCAAGTGTTGAATGACCTTCTTATTGTGCAAATATATGTTGATGATATTATTTTTGGTGCTACTAATGAGTATCTATGTAAGGAGTTTTCCACCACTATGCAAAGTGAATTTGAAATGAGTATGATGGGAGAATTAAATTTCTTCCTTGGACTTCAAATACATCAAGCTCTTGAGGGAATTTTTATAAATCAAGCAAAATATACCAAGGAATTGCTGAAAAGGTTTGGTATGGAGGACTCAAAGCAAGTTGGAACTCCAATGTGCACTTCTACAAAGCTTGACAAAGATGAAGAAGGTAATCATGTGGATGAAAAGCATTATAGAGGTATGATCGGAAGCCTACTCTATTTAACCGCAAGTAGACCTGATATTATGTTTGCTGTTTGCTTGTGTGCTAGATTTCAATCTTGTCCAAAAGAATCACATTTGAATGCTGTAAAAAGGATTTTTAGGTATTTGAAAGGTACATTAGACTATGGTCTTTGGTATGCTAGATCTAATGAGTTTGCACTATATGGTTATTCGGATGCTGATTTTGGAGGTTGTCGTGTGGATAGAAAGAGTACTAGTGGAACTTGTCATTTTCTTGGAAACTGTTTAGTCTCTTGGTTTAGTAAGAAACAAAATGCAATCTCTTTGTCTACAACCGAAGCGGAATATATTGCCGCTAGTGCATGTTGTGCTCAACTTTTATGGATGAAGCATACCTTGAATGATTTTGGATTGTTGTATGATTGCATGCCTGTATTCTGTGATAATACTAGTGCCATAAATCTGACCAAAAATCCCATTCAACATTCTAGGACTAAGCATATAGATATAAAGCACCACTTTATTCGTGATCTTGTTCAAAAAGGTGAAATTTGTGTAAATTATGTTTGTTCTAAAGATCAATTTGCTGATATTTTTACAAAAGCTTTGCCATTAGATCAGTTCATGCATCTAAGATCAAAATTAGGGATAATCGAAAAATCATCTTAAAATTGTTCATAGTCTTCGGACGTCCGAAAGAAGATGAACGGACGTCCGATGATGTTCTTCAGCCATTTTCCAGAATTGCACCTGTTCGGACGCAACTGTCGGACGCACAACTTCGTTCGGCCGTCCGACAGTGCAACGGCTCATTGTTTAAATCAACTTTCTTCCTCATTTGCTTCAGACTCTTCCTATTCTATTTCCTCTCGGACGAAAACTCTCTCCTCTCTCACTCTCAAATTCATACTTCTCTGAAACCCTCATTCCCAAATTGACCCAACCAAAACTTTTCCTGATTGATTGCGATTCATTTCTCCTGATCATTTCATCGAATCGCATAACATTTCGCAAATTCCCAAATTTCCCTCCAAACCCTACTCTTTCATAACTGCTCTGACAACTCTTGATCAAGGCCTTTTTGTCCCAAAATTTCTGTGCGATTCACTTCCATACAACTGTGTGCATCATTTGCATTCCTCATTCCACACATTTCACACAATGGTGAATCTAAGGGGAGGAAAGGTTACTGCCGGACGCAAGCATCCACTCAGGGATGAGGATGAGGATCTTCCTACTGTCAAACGGACATCCAAACGCTTCAAAAGAGGAGCCATCAAAAGTCAAGTGTCACGGCCTACACCACAACCATCCTCTCAGCCTGAATCTGGACAGGGAACATCTTCTCAACCGCCTCCAAAATCAGCCCCACTCCCTGCATTCTTTGATGATGCTGCAAAAGACAAACACTCCTGGATATCCCAGAAAGGTGTCATCCCTCAACGCACTGTCAATTCTTCTGAATTTCGCCAAATAGGTTTAGAATCCATTCTGAGTCTGTTTGCTTTCCAGAAATGGTCACATCTCATTTCTATGCCTAATGTCTATTATCTTGAAATGCTGTTTCAATTCTTTGCCAATCTTAGGAAAGGCACTGATCAAACTGAGATTATGTCCAGGGTTAATGGGGTAGACTTAATCTTTGATTCTGAAATTGTGAATGAGATTTTAAAATCTTCTATTGAACCTGGATGCAAGAGTAAAATTGAAAATTTCTTTTCCTATGAAGAGCATCCAAATGCTGATAATCATTTTGATGGGGCTAAGATGATGACTTATTTTAAAAGAAGCTTTTCTTCTCCTGCTGATGCTAAACTAAATGATCTTGCCCCTGTGAATCTAATTGCCTTTTCAATCATTTCAAACCTGCTTGTGCCTACTGATGGCCATAGAACTGATGCAAACAAAATGGAGTTGTATCTCTTTTACTGTTTTCAAGAAAAAATTCGTATTGATTTTGGTTTTGTCATGTGCAAGTTTTTGCTTCGCTATGCCACTGATTCTCGCAGAAAATTATCTTATGGAAAGTTTCTTCAAAAGATTTTTGAGTATTACAAAGTTCCAATTCTAGGTGTTTGTCCCAAAGAAGCATCTTCTTATGCCTTTTCCAAAGGATATTTTGAAAGGAAAAATCTTGTTTTTAAAGATAATATATGGGCTTATAAGGGGGCATCGTCCAGTGAACATAGGTCTAAGGCTGCACATGATCCTTCATCTATTCCACTCACTCCCATTCATCCTAGGAAATCTGCCACTAAGGCATCTTCCTCCTCCAATGATGAAGTGATTGAGCTTCTTCATGAACTCAAACAGCATGTTCTTCTTCTAGAACATGGACTAATGCTCACCATGTCCTCTGAGCAACAAACTGCCTTTCTAGACAAAAAGAACCTTCTTTTTCCCCCACCTGTGGTTGAGGAAGTCTCACATGACAAAGAACCTCGAACCACTGATCCAGTTTCATCAGTTCCAGATCCGAATTCATCAACTCCTGTGACTCCTCATGGCCCTTCCACATCAGACAAAGGCAAGGCACCAATTGAAGAAGCTGCTGTAGATGATGAAGAAACTGATGAGGAAGACCTCTCTCAATATCAGCTCTCTCGAAGAACACCTGGATCCACATAGTTCACTACTTAGGACATTTGCATTCTGTTTGTCTATTTTATGTGTTTGTAATGTTCAACAGTTGTAATGTTTTTCTTTTATGTTTATGTTAAGTACTTTGAATGATGACTGTGTTTATGGATGTTAAGTATTTTATGTGTTTATGGATGTTTATGGATGTTTAAGTATTTCATTGATGAATGTGTTTGTGGATGAGTTATGTGATTGGTTGCCCTTTTGTGATGACAAAAAGGGGGAGAGGACTGGATTGATTTGATGATTGGTGTTGATTAATGATTAGTGTTGATTGATGATTGATGATATTGGATTGATTGCCTGTTGGCTGCTTAAATTGTCACATTTTGGATAATTGTTTAATTCGGTTGGGCAGCCAAGTGAGGGGGAGCCTTTCAAATTTTTTTATGATTCATTAAGTAAGGGGGAGTTCTTGTCTATTGAGAAAGGGGGAGTTTTTATTGTAATCATCAGATCTCATTTCAAACTTTTGTTTTGTCATCATCAAAAAGGGGGAGAATGTTATTCTTGGTTTTGATGATCACAAAAGTTCTTTGAAATGTCTATCTAACCTTCTTCAAATATAAGTGTTTTTGCCTATCAAAGAATCAGGTACTAAAATGTCATGAATTGCAAATCAACCAAAAAGAAGAAGCAAAAACAGGACACTCATGTCGGACGTCCGAAAGGAAACTGTCGGACGTCCGAAGGGATGAAGAACATCAGGAAGGAGTCTCTGTCGGACGCACATCGATCATGACGGACGTCCTAAAAATTCCACAAAGTTTTTGATGACTCTCTGCCAAGACTCTGTCGGACGCTCGCAAGGAATCATCGGACGTCCTAAAGGATCGAACGCATGCTTCGGACGAACATCGATATCATCGGACGTCCTAAAAATTCTTCGAAGATTTGATAACTCTCTGGACGTCGTTCGGACACTGAAGCTCGGACGATAAAATTCCATCGGACGTCCGAACAACAACTTGACTGTTTTTCGGACGATATGTTCGGACGATGAATACGCCATCGGACGTCCGACAGCCCCAACGGCTAGCTGACTCTTCATATGCCTTCTAGCCGTTGGAAGTATTAATGAAGCCCATTTTTGGTTCCCTTCAAATACAAACGACTCTAAGTCAGATAGGGACTTTTGCACACTTGGTCTACAAGATCTGTGGAGATATTTTAGCTAGAAAATAGTCTCCAAAGTTAGATTTGTTCTCTAAGTGGTGTGAACTTCTTGTGAGCTTTTCTCGTGTGGTTGAAAGTTTCTTTAGTGTAGCTTTGTTGAGGGTTATCTGAGTGTTTGTAAAACTTCTTAGCTTGACTAAGTGAGGCTTAGGGCAAGGAGGAAGTGCTCCCTCCATTGTACATCTAGTTGATCATCTTTCATCAAAGAGAAGTTGCTCAACCTTGTGATTGGTCTTCAAGTTTGAGGAAAGCTTGGTAGACAATTGGTTTGATTTCCTATTTTACTGTTTGTTTAATAAAATTCTCATTGCTTATCTATACTTGTTTTTCTGATCAATATTGCTATTGTCTTCTAATCTACTTGGTTGATCTTTACTAGAAAAGAAGGTAAATTTTTATTAAAGAAAAAGTGCATTAATTTGGTTAAGATTTTAATCAACCCAATTCTCCCCCCCTCTTGGTTGTATTTGGGACTTACAATTGAAATGAACGATTGTGAAACTGATTTGATAACTGATTTTACTGGTTACTCGCTGAGCTTCTAGCTCACCCCAAAATGTTTTATTCCCCTCCACAGGGCTCAAGGCGAAGGAAGGACTTGTTGTGCTTATTCACGTGATTAGATGGCTTAGTTGGAATTGTTATATTTTGTACCGTTTGGATGTGGAATCATTTTATGTATAGTTGGTAATCGTTTCCGCTTCACTTATGACATGTAATTATTGGAGATTTATATTGGAATATGTGAGTTTTATCTGGTAATCTGTTTGAGGACTGTAGTGAACGACTGAGTCCCGGCGAGAGCTGGGCAGGCGGCCCGCCGAACCCTCTGGTTCGCCTTAGGGGGAGGTGGGGCTGTCACAGTTGGTATCAGAGCTTAGGCTTCAGATCTCTGTAGTGTATCCTAGGCTTGAAGTTTAGGATGCCGGACTGTGGGTTTGGTCTGAAATATTAGTGATTCTTGCGGGATGTCTCGACTTGATTGGTACAAGATGGAATGTCGAGGACGACATTCTTTTAAGGAGGGGAGTTTGTGACGCCCCGAAAGAATAAGAGTGAGAACCCGGAAATTTTCTAATTTTCTAGGGTTTATTTTTTTTTATCGCCCGCCTTTTCTACATTTTCTTGATTAGAAAAATTCCCCAGATAAAGTTTATGAGCAAAGATAGTTTTAAAATGATTTTTCTAGTATCGGTTAGTTTTTGAGAAATTAAGAGCGTATTTTGACCGTGGGACCCGCAAGTGCGGTAAATGCATTATATTTTTGACAACTTGTTGGAATTTTGTATTAAGTGATATTATTTTACAAAGTGTTAAGATATTTGTATTGGAGAGACAAAAAGATAAGTTTTAAACCTAAAGGGTGACAAGTGTCACCTTCCTATTCAACCTTGACTTTGACCATTATTTCTTACCTTTACTAATACTCAATTTTGACCCAAAAAGCACCTAAATTTCTGCAAGCTTGGCCGAACCTCTTGGGGCAAAAATACAAGAAGAAAGCCTTCAACTCCAACTCCATTTCTTGCTCAATCTTGTGAATCAACCGTTAAACTTTCAAATTCCTCCACAAAAGTCACTTGTTTAGGAAGATTGAAGGTAGTGGTGGAGTGATTAGAGAAGGCAAAGGACTAAGCCATCAACTTTCTTGATATTTCAAGGTTCATGTCTAGCAATCCTTTCTTTGTTCTTGATTATGCTAAATTAGTGACTTGTGATGGCTAAAGAGATGGTTTGATGGATTATTTTCTTGATTTGTGGTTGAAGTGATGAAGTTTTATTATTTTTGTGGATTTTTCTGTTTTAATATAAGCATGATTGTGTGGCTATCTATGATGATTGGAAATGGTATATAATGACTCTATGAGGTGGAAAAAGTGGACAATTGCAATCAATTTCTGGTTTGGAAGAAATTTCAGAAAATTAGGTTTTGTGAAGAACATTCTGCCCGAATTTTTAGCTCCTAGTTAGAGGCTGAATTGGCCTTGGATTAAAACATGAAAGTTGTAGGGAATGACATTTTAGAGGTGTCTGCAAAATTTCAGATCAATCGGAGTAGCGTAGAGTGAGAAAAGTGGAAATTACTATTGCTGTCCTGGTTTGATCCGAATGTAAGAATTGCGCCTGTAATTGGTTGTTTTGGCTGGAATTGCTTCCGAATTGGTTGTTGAGGTCTACTTATTAAATGTAGCCCTGTTTCTTAGATTTCAGCTGGTTTTGGAATTTCTGGATTTGGACTTGGATAGCCTGTGTTATGATGTTTCCGCTAGAATGCGTTCTGTGAATCTGTTTTTGTGATTCTGGTATAGTATCTTGCATTTTTGACCTGGTTACACTCGAAACTGGGTTGAGTTACCTTCTGTAATATTGTACCCTATCTCTGAGCTTCGAAACGGTGTATCTTGCACCTTTATCCGACCATCGTAGTACCTTTGGTGCCATTACCGCAAAATAACATCAAAACTATTTTTCTGGTTTTGAGCTTAACTTTCATTTCCGGACTTTTCCCTAGCTTGACTTGTACTAGTACTACTTGGAGCTTGCTGAATGGCTATTGGATGAATTTGTTGTTGTGTGTGTACCTTTGGGTTGGAATGAGGAAATAATGAAGCCATGATGGCTGGAAAAGTTAGCAAATTCAGGGGAAGTGCTGTCCGAACTTTGAAGGGATTTGTTTGCATTGAGTTTGTGATCTAAGACTTGGATTTGAGCAAGGCAATGCTATATGATGGATGATTTCTGAGCCGTGGAGGTGAGTGACCTCAAACTCTTTCTAAAATTATTTATGAACCGTTTCTTGCATTATTGACTTTTGAACTGTCTCCAAATTTACTCTTGAACCGCTTTCCCGCATTATTTACTTTTGAGCTGTTTTCAAAGTTAATTTTGGAACTGTTTTCTTACATATCATGCGTGCTTGCATATCCGTATCTTGTTATTATTGATTTTGCTTTCAATGATTGCTAAACGAGTTTTCGAGGCGAGTGCGTACTTTATCGCACTTAGCCTAAGTGATTGTGAAATTTTAATGATTGAGCGATTGAAATGTTAATTGTGCATGAATGTAAGCCTTTTGGGCTGAACTGGCCATTGCCCCTTGTTACCGGTCGTCTCGAGCCAGAAGCGGACTCGGTCGGGCGACTAGGAACTTGGGTGAACGTTTCGGTATACTCGAGTATTACCTTGTAGGTTGGTGGAGCCTGGCCAAAAGCCAGGGACGGGGTGAATGAATGAACGAATGAAACCAAATGCAATGAAATGACAGGAGAACGAATGTATCCTTTTCATGAATGTTACTATCGCTTTCCATTGTAAATGTTTCTTGAATTAATGATACTCCATATTGAAATGACATTATTGAAATGAACGATTGTGAAACTGATTTGATAACTGATTTTACTGGTTACTCGCTGAGCTTCTAGCTCACCCCAAAATGTTTTATTCCCCTCCACAGGGCTCAAGGCGAAGGAAGGACTTGTTGTGCTTATTCACGTGATTGGATGGCTTAGTTGGAATTGTTATATTTTGTACCTGTAGACACCAAATTTTTAAGGATTTTTGTTTGCTATTATTTCTATTTTTTTGATTAATTTCAATTTTTATTTTTTATTTTTTATTTTTATTTTTATTTTAAGTCATTTTATCATTTAATTAAATCATTTAATTTTTAGTTTAATTTGTTTCAATATTAGGGTTTTACTTTATCCTATTTTATTTTTGCACATAAGCCTATTTTTAGAGGATTAAATCTTAGCCCTTCGTCTTAGGTTTAGTTTTTCTTTCGGGAGGTGCCTTAAAAAGAGAGGAGCCGCAAGCAATGAGGGAAAGGACAATTAGAGAAGGGAGCTATCGGGCATGGAAAAAAAAAGAAAAATAGCTACGGCTGAAACATGAAAAACAGAGGAGGGCTGAGAAAGAGGAAACAGAGAGACAAGATGATTGCAACGTCTGGGCAGAACGGAGAAAGAACAAGCAAAAAAAAAACAACGGAAGGGCGGCGGATAACAAAAGAAAACAGAGAAGGGGAATAGGGGAGATAGGCTTCAGCGAAAAAAGCAGAGGAAATTGAGAGCTTGAAAAAGGGGAAATCTGAGAATTGGGAGAGGGTTTGGGACGGATTAGAGAAATTTGAAGGGAGAAGGTTTCACAAGCAAAGGGAGGCGGCGGATTAAAGACCGAGAGGGGGAGATTGAGGGAGGAGTTAAAAAATCAGCAAGAATAGGGAACTGGGTCTAAAAGAAAGAACAAAAACAGAGCCACGGCTAGGCGAGGAAAAGAAAGGCTAAGAAAAAGGCAGCAGGAGGCGGCGCCTTTGGCTTCCCTTCACGGAGCCCTCAAATCTTCAATGGGGAAATCTGGGCAACGGCTACAGCTTGCAGCTGGAAAGGAAAACAGAGGGAGGAAAGCAGGGGAGTCCATCCGAAGAGTTGCCGGAACCACCGCCGCTCATGCCGTCACCGCCTCGCCGAGTCCACCTCTGCCGCATCTTTCAACCTTCACCACCGCTGGAACCACCATCGTCGTTATCGGCGAAAGTTTGCCAAGCAGAGCACTGTAAGCTGCCTTTGTTCTTTAAGATTTCCGTTTTCTTTTTCAAGTTTTGATACAGATTCCCCGTGGTTTTGCTTTAGTGCAATTTTTCCTGTTAAATTGTCTGAATTTGTCGAACATACACGTATCGATTAGATTTAATTCTCTTGGGTTGCTGATAAAGTTTTGGACTGATTTCCTTGGTTTTTGACAAATCTCTGGGTTAGTCATGCTTCAATTTGAGCAGAAATCTGGTAGGATTTTGATGCCTACAACCTGTTCGATGAAATGCCCAACTAAGTGTTCTAATTAAAAGATAATTGGTCTGCATTTTTGCGTGTGAAGAAACTGAATAAGTTAGCAAGTTCAATTTTTTGCATTTGAGAAAATTCTGATGAATCGATGTTTTGCATCTTCTGTTCTTCTTGTTTTCTTGCCTGGATACTCTCTGTTGGGATTACTAGTGATAGACAACTATGCTTGAATTATGATAAAGTTGAGGACTTGGAATTCATATGAGTTGGGTGGACAGATCACGACGTGCTCATTTCCATTACTGCGCATGGTCACCATTTTCGGCTTGCAGCCGGAAAATTGCAGAATGTTGTTTTGATGTTGGCATGCTCTTTTGTCTGACTTCTGGGTTTAAATTTAGAGGTTGCATGGGTTCGGGTCAGTCCCGTTTAAATTTCTGTTCGGGTCAGTCCCGTTTAAATTCCTGTTCGGGTCAGTCCCGTTTAAATTCCTGTTCGGGTCAGTCCCGTTTAAATTTCTGTTCGGGTCAGTCCCGTTCAAATTCCTGTTCGGGTCAGTCCCGTTTAAATTTCTGTTCGGGTCAGTCCCGTTTAATTTCTGTTCGGGTCAGTCCCGTTTAAATTTCTGTTCGGGTCAGTCCCGTTTAAATTCTTGTTCGTGTCAGTCCCGTTTAAATTTCTGCTCGGGTCAGTCCCGTTTAAATTCCTGTTCGGGTCAGTCCCGTTTAAATTCCTGTTCGGGTCAGTCCCGTTTAAATTTCTGCTCGGGTCAGTCCCGTTTAAATTCTGTTCGGGTCAGTCCCGTTTAAATTCCTGTCTCGGGTCAGTCCCGATTTTAAAATTTCCTGTCAGGGGTCAGTCCCCATCGTTTGAGTAATTCGCAGCCGAATAATGCAGGTAAGTTTTTGGTGTCTACTTCTTTGTCTCAAGTTTTTCCAAAACTCGGACAAAGAGGGGCAAACTGTAGACACCAAATTTTTGACTTTATTTTTCATTGTTAATTTTATTGATATTTATTTTAGTTTGGTTTTACTAATCTCATTTTTAGACATTCGAGCATTAAAAAAAAGAAAAAATAATAATAATAAAAAAGAGAAAAAAGAAAAAAAGGAAAAGTCAAAAATCAAAAATCAATAAAAGGACAAAAACAAGACACATAAACCTATTTTTTAGGAGGAGATCCTGGCCTTTCATATTAGGTTTAGTTTTGGGGTGCCCAAAAAGATAAAAGGGCCGCAAGCTAAAAGGGGGTGCAAAAAAAATGAGGGAGGAATTGGGGTCTAAGGCAGCCGGCAGAGAGAAAAAAAGAGGGAGAGCTGCGGGGGGTTTCTTGAAGGGGCTTACGGCTAGAAAAACAGGGAAAAAGGGAGAGAAGGTTTCGGTTGGGCTTATGGGTAAAGAAAACAGCACAAGAACAGGGGAATAGAAAGGCAATAGAGGCGGCAAAGAAAGCAGAGGGAGAACTAGAGAGGGGCGGCTGGAAAAAGGGGAGAGTTTCGTGAGGCAGGGGAGCTTCATCTGGGGGGCGGCGCAGCAGGGAGGAGGAAGAAAAGACTATCGGGCGAGAAAACAAGAAAAGGGAGAGGGCAACAAAATGAAAGGAAAGAAAAACGCAAGGGGAAAACAGAGGTGGGGAGGCTTCGGCTTCAATGATTGGCGCGGAGAAAAGTTTCCAACCACAGCAACCATCTCAACTCCATCCGCTGCCTGCCCAGACTCCTCCTCAAGCTATCAGCCCAAGTTGCCATTGACCCGCATCCGCCGCCTCTGTCTGTGCCAAGCCCAAAGAACTCATCCTCGGCAACCTTTTTAATTCTCGGTGAAGAGGACGAGTACAGCCATGGTGTCGAGAGTCTCATTAGCTTCTTCTTCACCTGCTTTTCTTCCGTGGACGACTTGAGCAGCAACAGCAGCGAAGATTGCCAATTCAACCGTCGACCACCACCAGCACTGCCACCGTCCAGCTTCGATTCAACTTCAGAAACCGAGAGCCCTGTAAGTTTCCTCTTAAAATTTCAGTTCTTTTTCAGCCACTGAAATGGGTCTACCGTGGCACTATTTAGTGCAGTTTTCCTGTTAATTGTCTGAAATTGTCAAACATACATGTTTTATGTATCGATTAGATTGAATGTTCTTGGGTTGCTGATAAAGTTTTGGACTGATTGTCCTTGGTTTTTGACAAATTTCTGAGCCGATTATGACTTCAATTAAGCAAAAAATCATTGATTTATCTTTTGCTCATTTGCTGCTCGATGAAATGCCCAACCGGGGGTTCAACTTCAAAGACAAATTAATTTCTGTTTTGTATACATTCGGCCAAATCACTTTCTTCACATTTGAAAATTTATGATGCATTTGCTGTATTTCATTTCTTTCCGTTTCGTATGATCCGGTTGAATGAACTCGAATTGATATTGTATGAGAGGAGTTTTTGGGTGATTTTCGTTTTTGATTGAGAATGGCTAGAATTTGCCTGAGGGTCCAAGGATTTGACTTAGCTGGCATGCTTACTTCTTAGAGTTTTCGGTTGGGCCAGGAAGGGTTTGGCCCAAACGAACAAATAAAATGGCCCATTCCTTTTTGTTCTGGATTTCCATTGGGATGGGAAGCTTTTGGCCCAAACAAATAAAGGAAATGGCCCAATGGTTTGGTCCATTAGGAGACCAGAAAACGTTTTTGCAAATCAGCCCCTGAATTTCTCCTTAGCTGTATTGTGGCCCTGGACATTTTCAACTTCTTTCAATTCGGTCCTTAATTAATTGCAAATAGGTCCCTGAACTTTATTTTTCTTTAATTTTGACCTCCAAACTTTGTTAATTTGTGCGATCAAGTCCTTTCTTCTTTTGACTTCTTGAATGTGGGTTGTCGACATGATTTAATTGATTCAAATTCATGCTTATTTTTTATCCTTTGTGAATATTTGCCAAATAAATTGGTACCTTGACCTTTTTATTGTTTTGAAGCTAATATCTCATTTACTCGATTTCCATTGCAAGGGAGGTAACTTCTATATTCTTGAGTTTATTTTTCCTACGTGCTCCTACGTGTTATGTGAATATGCATGCCTATTTCGCTTTCCTTGCCTTTACTTAATTCCTTGCATTTGTTTCATTTACTTTTACTTTTATTTAAGCATTTCATTATGGGGTATGTGTACACCTCTTGGCTTGTAATAGATAGGGCTTGGAGGAGCATTCGATGAAGACCTGTTGAAGACATGTGCCTAGCTAGCAAATGTAATAGTTAGGGCTTTAATTGCTTTATGTGTCTTGCATGCTTACTTGCTATGTGTTAATTTACTTTATTAGGTTCTTGCATCTAGTCGAGCATGCTAATTGTTATGTGCTATGTGTTTATGGGTGTTTGGCATGTCTAATCGCTTTCCATAGCCATGAATGAATGTGATGGATGAATGTACGTCACCACACTAGTCCAATGCTAGTTGTGGCTCATTATTTCATTAGGAATTCATAGAAAGGGCTAGTCCAACGCTAGACCCAATAGGATTTTTCCTTTGTTTTTCATTAATGCATTATTTGCCTGTTCACTACATATCATGCATTTTTCCTTAGTTTTATCATTTGGCATGCTCCTCGATTCCCCTTTCCCCTCACTTTAGGTCTTGCATCTCATGCTAGTTAGGGTACATTTGCCTGAAGAGTCCCCTTCTGATAAGGGAAACGAGCGAGTGTGGCTACTCGATAGCCTTAGCACGCTAGTTCCCCCTTCTATCAAAGGAAAAATCAAGTCACAAAGTTAGGACTCCCCGTTCCCGTTTTGATGCATTCCCATAGGATTCATGCATTTCATTCATTCACTATCACTTACTTTATATTCCATTCCTCTTTCTACATTCTCACTTCACACTACTTTCACATTACTTTCTACATTCTCACTTCACACATGCACCCTATGGCATTTTTCACCTTATTAATCTTTACTTACTTTACCTTGCAAAGACATTTGCACACCTCCACTTATATCTTATTACTTTTATCATTTTTTCTCACTTCACACAAACTCACACTTTCACATGGCATGCATTCATTGCACTCATTTTTACGTCATTTAGGATTATGTGTGACCTCTCCAAAAGGATCGTTGTTGGGCTTCACAATTAATGTGATTGGCACCACTTAACCTTTGAAGAGAAATTTCCCCCATGTCCCCCTAGGTCTAGGTTTTTGCATTCATATAGACATGTCCAACACGCGATACATACCTTGGGTAGAAAAATTAGGAAAAATTGGTTTAAGTCACGCAACTAGCCTTGGCTAGGTCGAAGGGGTGCCTTGGATTTTTATCCTTGCCTTCCCCTTCGTCAAATGTGACCCCCGATCCCTCTTTTGGTTACGTAGACCCAAAAGTTCTCTAAAAGGGTTTATTTACTTTTTTCATTCAAAAACAAAAATCATTTTTGGGTGACTTGGTACACCCTAACTCTATACCAAGTGGCGACTCCATTTTTCAAGAAACCCTTTTGAACTTTGTTTGGCCAAAATCGTCGCATTCTTAAGTCCCATGGCCTTTTACTTCTCATTTCGCACACGTTCACATTCCACTATACACACACTACACACACCATCACCACACATCATTCGAAAAGTGGGGCGCGACAGTTGGCGACTCCACTGGGGACTGACCATGTTTGAGGGAATTCTAGCCTTAAAGTTGCTTGCTTCAATTGACTACCATGCTTTGTTTCAATTGCACTTAATTCATGATTTTAGGGGCTTTATGACCAAGTGAGCTTGTGTTTGCCTGTTTTCTTTATTTTTTCCAAATAAATTGGTGCCTTGACCATTTCTTTTATTTTGGAAGATAAATAAGTGATTTCGCTTCATTGGTGCCCAATTACAAGGGAGGTAACCTCTATCTCCTTGATTTTCATTTCTCCTATGTGATCCAACGTGCTAAGTGTGAATTGCATGTCTACGTTGCTTTCCTTGACTTTCTTTAAGTCTTTGCATTTATTTCATTTACCTTTACCTTTATTTAAGTTATTCATTATGGGGTATGTGTACACCTCTTGGCTTGTAATTTAAGTTATTCATTATGGGGTATGTGTACACCTCTTGGCTTGTAATAGATAGGGCTTGGGGAGCACTTGATGAAGACCTATTGAAGACATTGTGCCTAGCTAGCAAATGTAATAAGTTTATTAGCTTGATTGCTTGTTTTTGTTGCTATGTGTTAATTTGCTTTATTAGGTTCTTGCATTTAGTCGAGCATGCTAATTGTTATGTGCTATGTGCTTATAGGTGTTTGGCATGTCTAATCGCTTTCCATAGCCATGAATGAATGTGATGGATGAATGTACGTCACCACACTAGTCCAATGCTAGTTGTGGCTCATTATTTCATTAGGAATTCATAGAAAGGGCTAGTCCAACGCTAGACCCAATAGGCCATCCCCTTTTGTTAGTGCATATTTGCATGTCCACTACATGTCATGCATTTTTCTTAGTTTTATCATTTGGCATGCTCCTCGAGCCCCTTTTCCCCTCATTTTAGGATTTTTGCACCTCATACTAGGTATAGGGTACATTTGCCTGAAGAGTCCCCTTAAATATGGGATATAGACGAGTGTGGCTTTTTCTAAGCCTTAGCACGCTTATATTCCCTCTATCAAAGGAAAAATCAAGTCACAAAGTTAAGAGTCCCCGTACCCGTTTTGCTTGCATTCCCATAGGATTCATGCATTTCATTCATTCACTATCACTTACTTTATATTCCATTCCTCTTTCTACATTCTCACTTCACACTACTTTCACACTACTTTCTACATTCTCACTTCACACATGCACCTTATGGCATTTTTTACCTTATTATTCTTTACTTACTTTACCTTGCAAAGACATTTGCACACCTCCACTTATATCTTATTACTTTTATCATTTTTCTCACTTCACACAAACTCACACTTTCACATGGCATGCATTCCACTCATTTTTACGTCATTTAGGATTACGTGTGACCTCTCCAAAGGATCATTATTGGGCTTCACAATTAATGTGATTGGCACCACTCAACCTTTGAAGAGAAATTTCCCCCATGTCCCCCTAGGTCTAGGTTTTTGCATTCATATAGACATATCCAACACGCGATACATACCTTGGGTAGAAAAATTAGGAAAAATTGGTTTAAGTCACGCAACCAGCCTTGGCTAGGTCGAAGGGGTGCCTTGGATTTTTATCCTTGCCTTCCCCTTCGTCAAATGTGACCCCCGATCCCTCTTTTGGTTACGTAGACCCAAAAGTTCTCTAAAAGGGTTTATTTACTTTGTCATTCAAAAACAAAAATCATTTTTGGGTGACTTGGTACACCCTAACACTATACCAAGTGGCGACTCCATTTTTGATACAAAAAACCCTTTTTGAACTTTATATGGCCAAACCGTCGCATTATCAAGTCCCATGGCCTTTATTTTCATTTTGCACACGTTCACACCACACTACACACACATCACACATTCACCATTCAAAAAGTGGGGCGCGACAGTTGGCGACTCCACTGGGGACTTCCTAAGTGGGTCCGAGCATTTGATTTAGCCGTTCTTTTCCTTTTTCTACCTTTTTTATGTATAGCATGTGGATATTAGGGTTGCATTTTCCCTTTTTAGGACCCTTTTCCTCACGCGCGTATCAAACTACTCCCTCGCTCACGAATGTATGATTAGTTGATTGGATGTATGTTTACTTGTTTATCTCGCGCTTGCATTGCATTTGGGGGGGGTGTGTGTCACCTTTGGAGCCTCGCGTGGTTCTCAACCCCTTCTCTCAAAATAGGGGAACACTTCATACGTGCACGTTTACTTGCTTTCATCCCATTTTATTTTGATTTTCGTGGGCGCCATCCCACACCGCCTTGTAGGACTAGGATCGATTGCCTTGGGTAGGCGGATGGTGTGCTCTGCGCCCATAGCGCTACCTAAGGGATCACTCGAGCCACCGATCGAAGGCTTTGGGAGTGATGACCCTTTGCCTTTGGGTCTGAAGGCTTGGGGACCTTTTAAACCTTATCGAGTCTAGTCGCATTAGTGAACCCCAGCCTCATGCATCCATGTTAGAATTTTCCTAGGTTAGAGTCAGCCTCACCCTATTTTAAGCACATTAGGCACGAGGGAAGGGGTTCCACCCCTTTTACTTGCTTTATTGTATTTCTTTTTCTTAATTGCTCCCAATGTGTTATGTGTACTATCAATTGCACTAACCATTTCTTTGTTTTCTTGGCCTGCATTCATGTGCCATAGCAATAAGAGGCCTTTTTGGCACTCTTTTAGTGACTCACCCACTAGATAACTCACATGTTTAAATTTCAGTTATTATACTTAATAAATACATTTCATTTTAGACCTTTTCCCCCTCGATGCATTATTTATGTCCTTTATGTCATATTTGTCACATATTTGCATAGCTTTAATAAACTGGCATCATGCATTAACCCTAGAAAGGGAATGCCATTTAGGGAATCCCGTGTTTAGGAATAAGCCACCTTGTGTCTCGGATACTTAATCCAGTGAGACTTGCACGTTTACATTTTTGTACCATCCAAAGGGGTAGTGCACAAGGTAAGGTAGGATCCGATCATTTTCATAGAGTGATCTTTGGAATATGAGCATCTAATAATCACTTTTTGGCCATTTTATCAAAAATTGGTAAAAATCCCTTGCGTGAAGGACATTAATTTGAAGAAATTCACAAATGATTCCTCTTATTGAGACGATAAATAAATTGAGGCAAAAATTTGATTTTTAGAAGGTCATAGACTAATGCACCTCAATAATTTTGAAATAACCAATGGCCGGACAATTCAACCAATCCATTTTGCCAGTTCATTCAATTTCATTCATTTGACCAATTTACCCTTTTTAGGGTCACCCGGTCGATTTTGAATAAATCGTCAATTCATTTGACCGATCCTTTTTAAGGTCATTCGGCCGATTTTTGAATAAATCACTAATTCTGTAACGCCCCGAGGCAGAAGAAAAGGAAAAATTTCTGGTGAATAGAGTTTTGTGAGGAATCCGGCCCACATAAATCTGGAAGAAATTCGGTTCGCATAAACAGCTTAAAGAGCCAGCTCTTTAAGGCTTTCCGATAAGGACTAAAATACCCTTTTATTTGAAAATTATTATTTACAAAAGCCCCCTACCTAATTATTTCACATTAAGTGTAGATAAACCTAGAAAATAGGGTTTTACACTTCGGTTTCAAGTTTGGAGCGAAATTAGGGTTTTTGCGATTTTTAGCCGGATGAATTTTCGGTACAGAGTAAGAATTAATTTGGGGATTAAAAGTGACTTTTAAGTGAGTAATAACATGTGACTAGTGGCAATGATATAAGGTTAGTGAATGGGAAGTGAAAAACCTAGTACGTGAGTTTTTAAGAAAAACGGCGCGATCCGGCGGGTCCCGCGCATTACCGATTAAACGCACTGCTTGACCACCATTTTTCTTACCCAACAAGTTTGTTGACTTTTGTACATAATATCTTCTCAAATTGCGGCAGCCTTGACCGAAATTATGAGGCTAGAAATAACAAGAAGGAAAGAGAAAAAAAGAGAGGTGGTGGTGGTGACACTTGTCACCACCTCATGGCTTCTTAACCAAGACTAACCCCAACCATTTAACTCCAACACTTAGCATTTTTCTTCTTCATTTTTGGGTGCTGCTGGCCGAGAACAACAAGAAGAGAAACCCAAAGGAAAACATTCCAATTCATCATCAAATCCAACAACTTAGGAAGAAATCCAACAAAGTAAACCGATTAAACTTGTCCTTGAGTGATTAGCTAGTAGCTTGTGGTGTGATTTTTGAAAGAGAAAGCTTGGGCTACTTGTAGTGACTTCTATTCAAGCTCTGGACTTCAAACCTGGAGTATAATTGAACGTGACTACTTGAAGCACTATAGTTTGAGTGAGTGATCTCTCCACTACTTCTCAAAGATTACTTTTGAAATGATTCTTGCATTGATTGCACCATTGCATATCATTGTGTTTGTGTGTGTGCCATGACATAATTTGGCTCCAATGAGTTCCTGGAAAGTCTTGTGCTTAGAACCAATGTCTCTGCTATTGTTTACACATTCTTTGGAGCCGATGGCTCCTTACTTCTGTTTCATGGTTACTTGATCTAAACGAGCATTGGATATTTAAGTACAAGAACTTCACTGGCTCACATGAGCAATAAATGAACATTTGATTACTGCATCATGACATCATATCAATGCTTTATTGTGAAATATACGTGGCTGTTGATTTTACTGGTCACTCGCTGAGCTTCTAGCTCACCCCCTATTATCTTCTTCTCCCCACAGGGATCGAAGGAAAGGAAGAACTTGTTTTTGGATCTTTGTGTAGCTGGATGGCGTACATCTTGTATAGTTTAGTTTTAGTTTTGGTTTATGTACTTTTGGGCTTGTATAAATATTTGAACTTGAATCAGATGTAAATCTACATTTTACGCTTAGAATTGGTTTCCGCTTCGCTTAAGATATGTAATTTTGGAGAATTGGATGTATTATTTGAGTTGTACCTTGTAATTTACTTGAGGAATGTAGTAAGTGAGTGAGTCCCGGCGAGAGCTGGGCAGGCGGCCCGCTAAACCCTCTGGTACGCCTTAGGGGGAGGTGGGGTCGTTACAAATTCAATTTCATTCATTTGACCAATTTACCCTTTTTAGGGTCACCTGGTCGATTTTGAATAAATCGTCAATCCATTTGACCAATTTACCCTTTTTAGGGTCATTTGGCCGATTTTTGGAATAAATCACTAATTCAATTTCATTCATTTGGCCAATTTACCCATTTTTAGGGCAACCGAGCCGATTTTGAATAAATCAAGTTTCGTTCAATCTATTTGATCAATTTACCCTTTTTAGGGTGATCTGATTAAATTTGGATAAATTAAATTTCATTCAATTCATTTGACCTGTTTCCCTTTTTAGGGTAATCCGGTCGATTTTTAATTTCATTTGACCAATTAGGGTTTCCATGTCGAATTTCAAAACGGAAAACCTAGTCGATTTTGAGAAAAACATCCATTGCATCTAGCCATTTGATCAGTTGGAGTTTTGACCCGTGCTTCACTGAGAAAAGTTGTCAAAACGAATTCCAATCTCTTCGATAGGAAGTTCGTCAAGATCAAACCCGTGCGTTTTTGTAAGTTCCCTATATTGGATAAGCCATTCTGGGAATTCTAGCCTTCGCACGAAAAAATACAAACCAAACATCCTTCAATAAGAATTTTTCAGCTAGGCATTTCATCAAACAGATTGAAGGTACTAGAAATTTCATTAATTCTTTGATGCATTCAAACCATAATCGACCCCAAAATTTGTCAGACTCAAAAATTCCAGTCCAATCAATATATAAAGCATGTGTATTCGAAAGGCCATGAACAATCCACATGAAATTTGAATTGACAGCTCGCGGCAAACATGATTTGAAAACTTTCATGGCCTGTGCTTGGAGGAACACTAAAATGGGCAGGAAGGTGATAACTTACAGTGGCCCTTCACGGTGAGGATTCTCAGGCAGCAGTGGTGAAATCCGACGAGGTGGTGGCGGCTCCGATTCTTCCTCTGTCCCTTGCTTTCTTCTTCTTTTCCTCCGCCTGTTTCGCTCACCGAAGCCTTCCCTTTTCCTTCACTTGTTCGTTTCTCCCGCAGCTATCTCTCGGCTTTTGGCTCCCCTCTCGGTGCCCTTTTTCATTGCCCATCCCAGGACGAAACTCCTCGTTCAACCCCGTCGTCTGCTGCTCCTTTTCTCTTTTCCGCTTTCTTTTGTTTGCTCTTGTTTTTCGTGAGCCGAAGCCCCCTTTCCAATTCCCAGTTTCTTCGTGTCAGCCCTTGAAATAAAATTCTCTGTTTTCTCCGTTAGCCTCTTGCTCTGTTTTTGAGCCCCAATCTCTCTCATTTTTTATTCACCCCAAATCTCCCTTCTAATTTTCCTTGTTCTTTTTCCCTCTGCCGCCCTCTGTTCTTGCTCTGTTTTTCCTTTTGTTGATTCCCTCAGACGAAAACCTCCCCTGTTTTTCATTCTCGTTTTTTTCGATGCCTCCCTCCTATTTCCATTTTCTGTCTTGCCCGTAACCTCCTAGCCTCTCCTTGTTTGCGGCTCTTTCATCTTTTTAAGGCACCTCAAGGAAACTAAACCTAATATGAAAGGCCAGGATCTCCTCCTCAAAAATAGGTTTATGTGTCTTGTTTTTAACAATGTGTTTTGTTGCTCATTTGCTTGGTGTTCTTCTTGTATGGTTTTAAATTCATGACATGAAATGGCGTGCGAGGAGATTCATGTAAGTGTTTTGTCTTGGAGAACCTGAAGATGACTTTCACTGAGAAATTATGAACTTTGCCGTGTAATTTTGCTGAATTGGTGAAGCATCAAAAGTTGCAGAAACTTTTCTTTCTCATATCGCATGAAAGAGGAAAGCTTCTGCGAGGCATGAAGCATAAATTTCTGATTTAATCCCTCGTTTTCTGTCTCATCTCATTGTGGCCAAAAATCTGGAAAAATCAAACTAATTTCTCCCCCTTAAGCTTAATCCCCTGTTTGCATATCGTGTGTGATTTCTGGGTAGATTAATGCTGCGATTTAATGTGTAATCAGTGCTTAGCAAATTTTAGTTGGATTTTATCATGCTGGGCTTTCATGAAATAAGGTGAGATCTGATTTAGAGTTGTTGGTTGGGCTTGACAAAAGGATTAATGACTTGTTTTTCTGGGTCTTTGACATGGGCTTGAGAGGTGAAGCCCATCTGTTCTAGTTGCACTTTGTCCGGGCTTAAAGATAGGCTGGCCTGCTTACTTCTTAGAGTTTTCGGTTGGGCCAGGAAGGGTTTGGCCCAAACGAACAAATAAAATGGCCCATTCCTTTTTGTTCTGGATTTCCATTGGGCTGGGAAGCTTTTGGCCCAAACAAATAAAGGAAATGGCCCAATGGTTTGGTCCATTGGGAGACCAGAAAACGTTTTTGCAAATCAGCCCCTGAATTTCTCCTTAGCTGTATTGTGGCCCTGGACATTTTCAACTTCTTTCAATTGGGTCCCTAACTTAATTGCAAATAGGTCCCTGAACTTTATTTTTTCTTTAATTTTGACTTCCACACTTTGTTAATTTGTGCGATCAAGTCCTTTCTTCTTTTGACTTCTTGAATGTGGGTTGTCGACATGATTTAATTGATTCAAATTCATGCTTATTTTTTATCCTTTGTGAATATTTGCCAAATAAATTGGTACCTTGACCTTTTTATTGTTTTGAAGCTAATATCTCATTTACTCGATTTCCATTGCAAGGGAGGTAGCTTCTATATTCTTGAGTTTATTTTTCCTATGTGATCCAACGTGCTAAGTGTGAATTGCATGTCTACATTGCTTTCCTTGCCTTTCTTTAATTCCTTTCATTTATTTCATTTACTTTTGCCTTTTATTTAAGTTATTCATTATGGGGTATGTGTACACCTCTTGGCTTGTAATAGATAGGGCTTGGAGGAGCATTCGATGAAGACCTGTTGAAGACGTGTGCCTAGCTAGCAAATGTAATAGTTAGGGCTTTAATTGCTTTATGTGTCTTGCATGCTTAGTTGCTATGTGTTAATTTGCTTTATTAGGTTCTTGCATCTAGTCGAGCATGCTAATTGTTATGTGCTATGTGTTTATGGGTGTTTGGCATGTCTAATCGCTTTCCATAGCCATGAATGAATGTGATGGATGAATGTACGTCACCACACTAGTCCAATGCTAGTTGTGGCTCATTATTTCATTAGGAATTCATAGAAAGGGCTAGTCCAACGCTAGACCCAATAGGCCATCCCCTTTTGTTAGTGCATATTTGCATGTTCACTACATGTCATGCATTTTTCTTAGTTTTATCATTGGCATGCTCCTCGAACCCCTTTTTCCCCTCATTTTTAGGTTTTGCATCTCATACTAGTTATAGGGCTCATTTGCTTGAGAGTCCCCTTTCGATAAGGGAAACGAGCGAGTGTGGCTACTCGATAGCCTTAGCACGCTAGTTTTGCCTTCTAATCAAAGGGAAGATTAAGTCACAAAGTTAGGACTCCCCGTTCCCGTCTTGATGCATTCCTATAGGATTCATGCATTCTATTCATTCACTATCACATACACTTACTTTATATTCTAACCCTTTTCCCACATTCTCACTTCACACTACTTTTGGACGTTTTCACTTAACTACTCACACTTTACACTTTTATTTGCACACGTGCACCTTTATATCCCTTCACTTGCACACGAACACTTTTTATCTTCATTTGCACACCTCCACTTACATCCTATTATTTTTATCATTTTTCTCATTTCACACAAACTCACACTTTCACATGGCATGCATACCACTCATTTTTACGTCATTTAGGATTACGTGTGACCTCTCCAAAGGCTCATTAGTGGGCTTCGCAATTAATTTGATTGGCACCACTCAACCTTTGAAGAGAAATTTCCCTCATGTCCCCCTAGGTCTAGGTTTTTGCATTCATATAGACATATCCAATACGCGATACATACCTTGGGTAGAAAATTTAGGGAAAATTGGTTTAAGTCACGTAACTAAATAAAGGTTTAATAAAAATAAAAGTGGGTCCAAGCATTTGACTTAGCCATTCATTTCCTTTTTCTACCCTTTTTATGCATGGCATGTGGATATTAGGGTTGCATCTTCCATTTTTAGGACCTTTTTTGTCTCACGTACGTCTCAAATTACTCCCTCACTCACGTATGTATGATTGGTTGCTTGGATGTATGTTTTACTTATCTCGCGCTTGCATTGCATTTGGGGGGGTGTGTGTCACCTTTAGAGCCTCACGTGGTTCTCAACCCTTTCCCTCAAAATAGGGAACACTTCATACGTGCACGTTTACTTGCTGTTATCCCATTTTATTTTATTTTTCGTGGGCGCCATCCCACACCTCCTTGTAGGACTAGGATCGATTGTCTTGGGTAGGCGGATGGTGTGCTCTGCGCCCATAGCGCTACCTAAGGGATCACTCGAGCCACCGATCGAAGGCCTTGGGAGTGATGACCCTTTGCCTTTGGGTCTGAAGGCTTGGGGACCTTTTTAAACCTTATCGAGTCTAGTTGCATTAGTGAACCCCAGCCTCATGCATCCATTATAGAATTTTCCTAGGTTAGAGTCGGCCTCACCCTTTTTTAAGCACATTAGGCACGAGGGAAGGGGTTCCACCCCTTTTACTTGCTTTATTGTATTTCTTTTTCTTAATTGCTCCCAATGTGTTATGTGTACTATCAATTGCACTAACCATTCTTTTGTTTTCTTGGATTGCATTCATGTGCCCTAGCAATAAGAGGCCTCTTTGGCACTCTTTTAGTGACTTACCCACTAGATAACTCACATGTTTAAATTTCAGTCATTACACTTAATTTTCAATAAGTACATTTCATTTTAGACCTTTTCCCCCCGATGTATTATTTATGTCCTTTAGGCCATATTTGTCACATATTTACATCGCTTTAATAAATGGCATCATGCATAAACCCTAGAAGGGAATGCCACATAGGGAATCCCATGTTTAGGAATAAGCCACCTTGTGTCTCGGATACTTAATCCAGTGAGACTTGCACGTTTACATTTTTGTACCATCCAAAGGGATAGTGTACAAGGTAAGGTACGATCCGATCATTTTCACAGAGTGATCTTTGGAATATGAGCATCTAATAATCACTTTTTGGCCATTTTATCAAAAATTGGTAAAAATCCCTTGCGTGAAGGACATTAATTTGAAGAAATTCACAAATGATTCCTCCTATTGAGACGATAAATGAATTGAGGCCAAAATTTGATTTTTAGAAGGTCATAGACTAATGCACCTCAATAATTTTGAAATAACCAATGGCCGGACAATTCAACCAATCCATTTTGCCAATTCCTTCAATAAATCATCAATTCATTTGACCAATTTACCCTTTTTAGGGTCACCTGGTCGATTTTGAATAAATCATAGATTCATTTGACCGATTTACCCTTTTTAGGGTCGTTCGGCCGATTTTTGAACAAGTCACTAATTCAATTTCATTCATTTGGCCAATTTACCCATTTTTAGGGCAACCGAGCCGATTTTGAATAAATCAAGTTTCGTTCAATCTATTTGATCAACTTACCCTTTTTAGGGTGATCTGATTAATTTTGGATAAATTGAATTTCATTCAATTCATTTGACCTGTTTCCCTTTTTAGGGTAATCCGGTCGATTTTTAATAAATTGTCAATTAGGATGTCAA
This sequence comes from Coffea arabica, assembly GCF_036785885.1. Lineage (NCBI taxonomy): Eukaryota > Viridiplantae > Streptophyta > Magnoliopsida > Gentianales > Rubiaceae > Coffea > Coffea arabica. The sequence goes on from NC_092318.1 coordinate 26,214,877, forward strand.
TGTCGAATTTCAAAATGGAAAACCTAGTCGATTTTGAGAAAAGCATCGATTGCATCCAGCCATTTGATCAGTTGGAGTTTTGACCCGTGCTTCACTGAGAAAAGTTCCAATCTCTTCGATAGGAAGTTCGTCAAGGTCAAACCCGTGCGTTTTTGCAAATTCTTGTATCGATCAAAAGTGATCAATCCATTCGGACGTTGACCTCATTTTGACAAAGTGTCTCTTGTCACTCCAATTGACCAAATTTTTCAAAATTATTTTTCACTCAATGAGTTGATCAGATCCGTCAGGTATGGTATAGTGCCTACCCTAGAGGATTGCATTTTCATGCTAGGCCTACCCTTGGCATAAAAGGGTTCCCCCATAGGACATGCATACCGATTTTATATTCTTGTTTACTAACTCGGGGTATTTTTCTTTTGTTTCCCCCCTCCCCTGCATTCATAAAAAAGGTTTCAATAAGATGAAAATATTTCCCAATATTGGATAACAATTTTTTTTGATCCGATAAAGTTTGGAAAGTATTATTTGATTCTTGGGCAGATCCAATAATGGAAACCTGAAAGATCCATCTGAAAGCTCTAGGCTAAGAGCTTCTAAGAGATTTCATAATTGCTTTCAAGGAAGATTCTGTATATTTGACTTGTTAATATATTTTTGTGTCAAAAGAGAATGAGACAAAAGGGATATATATGTGGAGCTCTTTAGAAGCTTTCTATTCTCATTTGTATCATAATTGAACGAGAAATTTTGTTTCAAACCTTTTCAGCAATAAAATTTTTGGACAATTATTGTTTTGTGTATATTCATGTACATTTCATTCTTTATTGAGCTCATTAAGAGATTTCATGGTGAATTTTAAGAAATAAGCTCAAATTGAGATTTTTCAACCTTTGGCCTGAAAACTCACAAATGTATACACCAGATTGGTGATCCGAGCTACACAATAAGAGTGCTCAAAAATTGAAAGAGGTCATTCAGAAGGCCCATGAGATACCTTTTCTCCTGCACTTAATCCCAAAATAAAGTCAGTCACATTGATTGATAAATTGGGGCAACTTTTGCTTGAAAATAGCCGCGGTGTCTAATCTGATTCAATCACATCTAAGTGAAAGCAAAAATGTGCATTATTCTTGTTTGTCTGGGAAATTTGGAATGATACTTCGAGCATTCTTTTCTCTACCTATACACATTTTATCATTTGTTCTCCCATTTGAGCCTTTGAAAGAATAATCTCGTTTCAAATAAGAGTCCTAATGATCACTACCCTACATTGAAAAATTTTAAATATTAAAAGGGGAATGGATTCTCAACGACCATTTCGTTATTTTGGTTGTCATGAAGTGTAAGAATGACGCTTTGGCCGTCGTTTCTACAACCTAAACACTGATTACCCCTTGCATCCCTATTTGAGCAAAAATTGGTGGTTCTTTTTCGAGTGCACATATGATCGCACCCCACATTGGGGAAGGAGATTGGGGAATTTTGAAAAAAAGGGAAAAGAAAAAGGGGAAAGAGAACCGCAATTTGGGGAAATTTGATTCCACTTGGGTTCCAATTTTGAAAAAAGAAAAGGACAAGTTCTATCCGGTGGATCACTTATGTTTCATAGATATGAATGAGCAAGGGTCTTCCTCAGTCAATTAATTCAGATACATGCCAGAAATTTCGCATTAATGAAAGTTTCCTTTCAGAGTTATTGTAAGGAACGGAATACAAGTCAGGCCATCTTCTTTTCCATTCAAACATTCTATCCCTAGTTATCCCTTTTGAGCCTTCAGAATAAAATATTTCGTTTGGCAACCCCTGAGAATCGCAAACCCCACACTGGGGCAAGTTTGAGTTGAAAAAAAAAAGTTTCAAGAAGTGGAAAAGTGAAAGGCCACAAAATCAAAAGCAAAAGAAGAAAAGAGAACCTCAGTTCAAAAATAAACTGGGGCAAATTTTGCGAAAGATCAAAAGAGTGGCAGAAAGTCGAAAAGTCAAAAAAGAAAGAAAATGAAAGTGAAAAAGCCCCAATTAAGCATAAACTGGGGCAAATTCTGATTTAACCCTAAAATAGGGTTGGCACAACAATGCGATCTCAGATTCTTCAAACCACTTTTGAAATCCGTTTTCAAGCCTTAACTTTTCTAAGCACCCCACCTGACCCCATTACAAAGCCGAAAGTCCTGACTTCTGTTCTTTGCACTGGCCTTGTCAAGGAAATCTCTGATGTCGAAAATTTTAGCTGTATTTCTGAATTGCTGAATTGATTAGGTGTGAGGTTGACACTGCTCTACATGTGAAACCCCGCGTGGGTATTTTTGGAAAAGGGGGAAAAGAAAAGAGAAACGAGCGAAATGAATGCAAAAGAAAGATGCAAAAAGTTTTGATGCTGTTGGGTGATGGTAAAAAGTCAAACAAAGTCCAAGAGTTTGAAGTCCAGATGAGGGCAATGTTGAAAAATGCGATCTTCGGTGCAATGTCCTTTGAAAATTATTTCTTTAGCTATCGTTTTCAAGCCAAATTACAAGCTAATAAAGTCCATCGTTGACTTATTCCTTCATGACAACCCAAAGTGAGGATATGCTCATAAGAAATTCATCGATCACTCATGATCATAAGGGTATAACCAGATTTCACATGTTTAGCTATCATTTCTACCCGAAATTTTGCAAGCCCATGAAGCTTATACGTTGACTAAGTTTTCTTAAGACATGAGGGTGACAAACTCTTTGCTTTCACTAAGATATGGTATTGAAGGGATTACATACCATCTGCGCACATGAATAAGACAAATCTTGACCTCCCATTTCCAAATCAGAAATAACGCCCATTACCCAAAGCTTCGATGCTAAGGTAAGGAAGAAATCTCTTGTAATTTGGCATTATTTTGAGGAATTCATCATGAAATTTTCTTTCTTACAGTGTTCGAATAAATGGAAAGTCATCCAAACCAATTTTTGCAATCAAATGGGCCCATACTGGGGCAAAATTTTTATTTGCAAGATTTCACAAAATAAGCCCACACTGGGGCAAATTTTTATAGTCCATTTGAGGATTTCGTCAAAGACTCAAGCAAGACTTTCAAATCAATCATGCTGTCCTTTTCATGAAAATTCGAATGCATGTAAGCCCCTGTGCAGGTATTCATAGTTGAAATTGACGAAGGGGCATCCGGTGATGTGGAAGGCCGATGCCGAAGAAAGAGAAGAAAGAAGGGAAAAGGGCCCTACACTGGGGCAAATTTTGAAAAGATTCTCTCGAAAAATCAGAAAAATTCAAAAGTCAAAAATCAAAAATCAAGTTCAAATTTTTGTTTCTTGGAAAATCAAATTTAATTTCTTGTATCTTGACAAGATCAAATCCAATTTCTTGATCAATTGGATGGCAGGATTGGGTCTTATCCCACTGACCATTCACCAAACCACGTTGGGCCTGGATTTTGTGCCGCCAACATTTCAAACATCAAGTTGGGCCTGGATTTAGTGCCGCCAGCTTCACTTTATCACATTGGGACCGGGTTTCATCCCGCCAATCTCGGCAGGGCCGGGTATAATCCCGCTGACCGCTTTTTATCAAATTGGGACTGGGTTTCATCCCCCCAACCTCGGCAGAACTGGGTTCTATCCCGCTGACCGCTTATCACGTTGGAGCTGGGTTTTATCCCGCCAACCTCGGCAGAACTGGGTTCTATCCCGCTGGCCGCTTATCACGTTGGAGCTGGGTTTTATCCCGCCAACCTCGGCAGAACTGGGTTTTATCCCGCTGGCCGCTTATCACGTTGGAGCTGGGTTTTATCCCGCCAACCTCGGCAGAACTGGGTTTTATCCCGCTGGCCGCTTAAATCACGTTGGAGCTGGGTTCTATCCCGCCAACCTCGGCAGAACTGGGTTTTATCCCGCTGGCCGCTTAAATCACGTTGGAGCTGGGTTCTATCCCGCCAACCTCGGCAGAACCGGGTGTTATCCCACTGACCGACAAATTGTCAAGTCATTTCATGTTCAGCCACTGGAGCAGAGGTTAGTCCCGCCAGTGTGCATTTCATTCAGCCACTGGAACAGAGGTTAGTCCCGCCAGTGTGCATTTCATTCAGCCACTGGAACAGAGGTTAGTCCCGCCAGTGTGCATTTCATTCACAGCCATTGGAGCAGAGGTTAGTCCCGCCAGTGTGCATTTCATTCAGCCACTGGAACAGAGGTTAGTCCCGCCAGTGTGCATTTCATTCACAGCCATTGGAGCAGAGGTTAGTCCCGCCAGTGTACATTTCATTCACAGCCACTGGAGCATGAGGTTGGTCCCGCCAGTGAGCATTTCATTTTCACAGCCACTGGAGCAGAGGTTAGTCCCGCCAGTGTGCATTTCATTCACAGCCACTGGAGTTGGGTTTGTCCCGCCAGTAAGCATTACATTTTCATTGCCACTGGAGCTGAGGTTTATCCCGCCAGTGAGCATTTCTTTTTTCATAGCCACTGGAGCGTGTGGTTTGTCCCGCCGGTGAGCTTTTCATTTTTACAGCCACTGGAGTGTGAGGTGAGTCCCGCCAGTGGGCATTTTATTTTGTACCGCCGCTAGCTGTTGGGTCAATCCCACTAGCGTGCGTCCCATGATTAAAATTTCAGTTCGGGTCTATCCCGTGGGTCTATCCCATTTACTTTTCAGTCCGGGTCTATCCCGTGGGTCTATCCCATTTATTTTTGTCCGGGTCTATCCCATTTACTTTTCTGTCCGGGTCTATCCCGTGGGTCTATCCCATTTACATTTCTGTCCGGGTCTATCCCGTGGGTTTATCCCATTTACATTTCTGTCCGGGTCTATCCCGTGGGTCTATCCCATTTACTTTTCAGTTCGGATCTATCCCGTGGGTCTATCCCATTTACATTTTCTGTTTGGGTCTATCCCATTTACATTTTCTGTTCGGGTCAGTCCCGTTTAATTTCTGTTCGGGTCAGTCCCGTTTAAATTCTGTCCGGGTCAGTCCCGTTTAAATTCCTGTTCGGGTCAGTCCCGTTTAAATTCTGTTCGGGTCAGTCCCGTTTAAATTCTTGTTCGGGTCAGTCCCGTTTAAATTTCTGTTCGGGTCAGTCCCGTGTTAATTTCTGTTCGGGCCAGTCCCAAGCTAAAATTCCTTGTTTAGGTTAGTCCTCCGAATAGGGGCAACCGAATGGCACAGGTAAGCATTTTGTGTCTACTTCTTTGTCTCAGGTTTTTCCAAAACTCAGACAAAGAGGGGCAAACTGTAGACACCAAATTTTTAAGGATTTTTGTTTGCTATTATTTCTATTTTTTTGATTAATTTCAATGTTTATTTTTTATTTTTATTTTTTATTTTTATTTTAAGTCATTTTATCATTTAATTAAATCATTTAATTTTTAGTTTAATTTGTTTCAATATTAGGGTTTTACTTTATCCTATTTTATTTTTGCACATAAGCCTATTTTTAGAGGATTAAATCTTAGCCCTTCGTCTTAGGTTTAGTTTTTCTTTCGGGAGGTGCCTTAAAAAGAGAGGAGCCGCAAGCAATGAGGGAGAGGACAATTAGAGAAGGGAGCTATCGGGCATGGAAAAAAAAAGAAAAATAGCTACGGCTGAAACAAGAAAAACAGAGGAGGGCTGAGAAAGAGGAAACAGAGAGAAAGAGGAAACAGAGAGACAAGATGATTGCAACGTCTGGGCAGAACGGAGAAAGAACAAGCAAAAAAAAAAACAACGGAAGGGCGGCGGATAACAAAAGAAAACAGAGAAGGGGAATAGGGGAGATAGGCTTCAGCGAAAAAAGCAGAGGAAATTGAGAGATTGAAAAAGGGGAAATCTGAGAATTGGGAGAGGGTTTGGGACGGATTAGAGAAATTTGAAGGGAGAAGGTTTCACAAGCAAAGGGAGGCGGCGGATGAAAGACCGAGAGGGGGAGATTGAGGGAGGAGTTAAAAAATCAGCAAGAATAGGGAATTGGGTCTAAAAGAAAGAACAAAAACAGAGCCACGGCTAGGCGAGGAAAAGAAAGGCTAAGAAAAAGGCAGCAGGAGGCGGCGCCTTTGGCTTCCCTTCACGGAGCCCTCAAATCTTCAATGGGGAAATCTGGGCAACGGCTACAGCTTGCAGCTGGAAAGGAAAACAGAGGGAGGAAAGCAGGGGAGTCCATCCGAAGAGTTGCCGGAACCACCGCCGCTCATGCCGTCACCGCCTCGCCGAGTCCACCTCTGCCGCATCTTTCAACCTTCACCACCGCTGGAACCACCATCGTCGTTATCGGCGAAAGTTTGCCAAGCAGAGCACTGTAAGCTGCCTTTGTTCTTTAAGATTTCCGTTTTCTTTTTCAAGTTTTGATACAGATTCCCCGTGGTTTTGCTTTAGTGCAATTTTTCCTGTTAAATTGTCTGAATTTGTCGAACATACACGTATCGATTAGATTTAATTCTCTTGGGTTGCTGATAAAGTTTTGGACTGATTTCCTTGGTTTTTGACAAATCTCTGGGTTAGTCATGATTCAATTTGAGCAGAAATCTGGTAGGATTTTGATGCCTACAACCTGTTCGATGAAATGCCCAACTAAGTGTTCTAATTAAAAGATAATTGGTCTGCATTTTTGCGTGTGAAGAAACTGAATAAGTTAGCAAGTTCAATTTTTTGCATTTGAGAAAATTCTGATGAATCGATGTTTTGCATCTTCTGTTCTTCTTGTTTTCTTGCCTGGATACTCTCTGTTGGGATTACTAGTGATAGACAACTATGCTTGAATTATGATAAAGTTGAGGACTTGGAATTCATATGAGTTGGGTGGACAGATCACGACGTGCTCATTTCCATTACTGCGCATGGTCACCATTTTCGGCTTGCAGCCGGAAAATTGCAGAATGTTGTTTTGATGTTGGCATGCTCTTTTGTCTGACTTCTGGGTTTAAATTTAGAGGTTGCATGTTGCAAAGTAAAGGTATAGGTAGTAGCTTTGTTTGTTCAAGATTAAGCTAGATTTGATTGTGTTTGTGAGTTGGGTTTGTGAATTGCTGAGTTGCAGAAGCTTTTGTCTAAATGAGAAAGAAACCTGTTCTTCGTAAGTTTGTTTGGGTTTTCCAAAAGAATTGCCATTTAAACCCTCAATTTCTGTCTAATTTCATTGAGGCTCAAAATCTGGAAAATTCAAACTAATTTCTCCCCCTTAAGCTTAATCCCCTGTTTGCATATTGTGTGTGATTTCTGGGTAGATTAATGCTGCGATTTAATGTGTAATAAATTTTAGTTGGATTTTATCATACTGGGCTTTCATGAAATAAGGTGAGATCTGATTTAGAGTTGTTGGTTGGGCTTGACAAAAGGATTAATGACTTGTTTTTCTGGGTCTTTGACATGGGCTTGAGAGGTGAAGCCCATCTGTTCTAGTTGCACTTTGTCTGGGCTTAAAGATAGGCTGGCCTGCTTGCTTCTTAGAGTTTTCGGTTGGGCCAGGAAGGGTTTGGCCCAAACGAACAAATAAAATGGCCCATTCCTTTTTGTTCTGGATTTCCATTGGGCTGGGAAGCTTTTGGCCCAAACAAAAAAAGGAAATGGCCCAATGGTTTGGTCCATTAGGAGACCAGAAAACGTTTTTGCAAATCAGCCCCTGAATTTCTCCTTAGCTGTATTGTGGCCCTGGACATTTTCAACTTCTTTCAATTCGGTCCTTAATTAATTGCAAATAGGTCCCTGAACTTTATTTTTCTTTAATTTTGACCTCCAAACTTTGTTAATTTGTGCGATCAAGTCCTTTCTTCTTTTGACTTCTTGAATGTGGGTTGTCGACATGATTTAATTGATTCAAATTCATGCTTATTTTTTATCCTTTGTGATTATTTGCCAAATAAATTGGTACCTTGACCTTTTTATTGTTTTGAAGCTAATATCTCATTTACTCGATTTCCATTGCAAGGGAGGTAACTTCTATATTCTTGAGTTTATTTTTCCTACGTGCTCCTACGTGTTATGTGAATATGCATGCCTATTTCGCTTTCCTTTCCTTTACTTAATTCCTTGCATTTGTTTCATTTACTTTTACTTTTATTTAAGCATTTCATTATGGGGTATGTGTACACCTCTTGGCTTGTAATAGATAGGGCTTGGAGGAGCATTCGATGAAGACCTGTTGAAGACATGTGCCTAGCTAGCAAATGTAATAGTTAGGGCTTTAATTGCTTTATGTGTCTTGCATGCTTAGTTGCTATGTGTTAATTTGCTTTATTAGGTTCTTGCATCTAGTCGAGCATGCTAATTGTTATGTGCTACGTGTTTATGGGTGTTTGGCATGTCTAATCGCTTTCCATAGCCATGAATGAATGTGATGGATGAATGTACGTCACCACACTAGTCCAATGCTAGTTGTGGCTCATTATTTCATTAGGAATTCATAGAAAGGGCTAGTCCAACGCTAGACCCAATAGGATTTTTCCTTTGTTTTTCATTAATGCATTATTTGCCTGTTCACTACATATCATGCATTTTTCCTTAGTTTTATCATTTGGCATGCTCCTCGATTCCCCTTTCCCCTCACTTTAGGTCTTGCATCTCATGCTAGTTAGGGTACATTTGCCTGAAGAGTCCCCTTCTAATAAGGGAAACGAGCGAGTGTGGCTACTCGATAGCCTTAGCACGCTAGTTCCCCCTTCTATCAAAGGAAAAATCAAGTCACAAAGTTAGGACTCCCCGTTCCCGTTTTGATGCATTCCCATAGGATTCATGCATTTCATTCATTCACTATCACTTACTTTATATTCCATTCCTCTTTCTACATTCTCACTTCACACTACTTTCACATTACTTTCTACATTCTCACTTCACACATGCACCCTATGGCATTTTTCACCTTATTAATCTTTACTTACTTTACCTTGCAAAGACATTTGCACACCTCCACTTATATCTTATTACTTTTATCATTTTTTCTCACTTCACACAAACTCACACTTTCACATGGCATGCATTCATTGCTCTCATTTTTACGTCATTTAGGATTATGTGTGACCTCTCCAAAAGGATCGTTGTTGGGCTTCACAATTAATGTGATTGGCACCACTCAACCTTTGAAGAGAAATTTCCCCCATGTCCCCCTAGGTCTAGGTTTTTGCATTCATATAGACATATCCAACACGCGATACATACCTTGGGTAGAAAAATTAGGAAAAATTGGTTTAAGTCACGCAACTAGCCTTGGCTAGGTCGAAGGGGTGCCTTGGATTTTTATCCTTGCCTTCCCCTTCGTCAAATGTGACCCCCGATCCCTCTTTTGGTTACGTAGACCCAAAAGTTCTCTAAAAGGGTTTATTTACTTTTTTCATTCAAAAACAAAAATCATTTTTGGGTGACTTGGTACACCCTAACTCTATACCAAGTGGCGACTCCATTTTTATTAAAACCCTTTTTTGAACTTCACTTGGCCAAATCGTCGCATTCCTAAGTCCCATGGCCTTTCATCATTTTCACTTTCACACGTTCACATTTCATATCTCACACACACACTCACAACACACACCACGATCACACATCACCATTCAAAAAGTGGGGCGCGACAGTATCGTTTGGATGTGGAATCATTTTATGTATAGTTGGAAATCGTTTCCGCTTCACTTATGACATGTAATTATTGGAGATTTATATTGCAATATGTGAGTTTTATCTGGTAATCTGTTTGAGGACTGTAGTGAACGACTGAGTCCCGGCGAGAGCTGGGCAGGCGGCCCGCCGAACCCTCTGGTTCGCCTTAGGGGGAGGTGGGGCTGTCACATTGACACTCCGTCAACTTTCAAGTAAAAGAACCAATGCAGTAGAGCACCACTTACGCTACTCTCCGTCCACCATTCAAACCCCCTACTGGGCCCAAAATCCTCAAGAAACACGGGTGGTAATACTCGAGTTTACCGATTAGTCGAGGAGATATCACTCCACTTGACAAAACAAGAGACCCAGGGTTCGTTACCCAATCGACCAAGCCCTTGCCGACTCGACTCGAGTAACTTGCCATGGTTTTTGGAATTCCAGGAAGTGCGCACAACATGAACAAGTATATCAATTCAATTTGAACAATAAACAAATATGTATCAAATAAGGGCAAGTGCGATAAAGTACACTCTTGCCCGATCAAGCCAATCATATATCATTTAATCATATTGATCAAGTATTGGAAACAAGTGTCCAGTTCAATCAGGTATTTGGAAGCACTCACCAAAATGAAGTGCCCCTAGTAATCACGTCTGGGTTATACTCCGGGTTCGGAGTCCAAATCTGCGATAAAACTTTGTTTCAGGACTTTAAAAATCAACTAAGGTTCGAAACGTAGACATTTCGTTCAATAAGAATCAAGACATGGAAATTCACTAGGAGAATATTCGTGAAACACTCGCTCGAAGCTAAGACGAATTCCTACAACTTTCATGCAGATCACTTGGTCAAATTTCCAGTGTAACCTAATCAAATTCCCAGCTCACCGAACCAGGTCCCAACTAATCGGCTAATTAACCGTACTACATTTAAATGGTCATATCTCAGGCTACCAAAGTCCGTTTAAGGCGTTCTTTGAGGCGTTTAAAAGCTAAGACAGATTACTAAAACTTTAATGTTTTGGTAAATGGCTAAATCTGCACGGATCATAGTGAATAAACACAGTCAATTGGATCAACTGTCCAAAACGGATCACTGGAAATATCCTAGGGTAGCGAGGGTATTTTGGTCTTTTCACAGGCTACGTTGCTCCGATTGAGTTGAAATTTTGTAGGCAACTATAAAATACCATTCTATACAACTTTAATGTTTTATGCTAAGCCTAATTTGGCCTCTAACCACACGAACTGGAACCGGACAGAACAAGGTGAAATTTTTCCAGAAATCTGGAATTTTTTGTTTCAATTATAACTTTCTTCATTTCTTGCTTCACTTGATACCAAAACCCCCTATATAATCTTGGATACAACATATATTAACCATACATCAAGTATAGGCAGCAATCCATCAAACCCTAATTCATGTAACTAAAAGGAAAAACACCCAAAACATGATAACAACCATCATTCACCACAAATTTGAGATGCTAAGCTAATTTAAACAAGATCAAGAGTAAGTGTGACGACCCCATTTTCCCCTAAGGCGAACCAGAGGGGTTAACGGACCGCCTGCCCAGCTCTCGCCAGGATTACGAACCCGAAACACGCAAATCGAAACTAATTCACGAGGGAAAATTCAATAACACAAGCGATTAACCTTTATTAAGCTACTCATATCATCACAGAATTAGCACGGAAGAAAGTGTAACGCTCGAGCACTCGAATCGGCCAAGAAAACAAAACTGAAAATTTTGCCGCGGATGAACAGTGACGGGCCACGTCACTATCCGGCTGGATTCTTGGCCGGATATGAGGCAGTGGCCAAACCCCAAAAGGGATCGAAATCTCCTGTCAATCCGGCCAACAATCCGGCCGGAAGTTGGCCGGATTGCTTTGGCCGGATTGCGTCCAGTGGCTAAACTCAAAATTTTTTCCTTTCTCCCCTGCCTATCCGACCTTGTATCCGGCCATAAACTGGCCGGATTCTTGGCCGGATTCGTGAACAGTACCTTCGTCAAAAATCTTTTCCTTCCTAGTTCGAAACCGGTGTTCGCTCAAAACACATTAAACACATAACACAGTTAATCCAAAACTTGATATGGATATATATACATGAAAAGGTTCAATTGTACAACTCAAAAGGGTACTCAAATTCACATACATCAAAGTTTCCAAGTGTTCGAGAAGCTACTCAAAACTAGCTACTTAACTACCTCAACTCAATTTCTCAAAACTTGGGTCCAACAGTGTTCCTGTAAGAAAAACAAAACAACGGGGGGGTGAGCTTACGCTCGTGAGGTACCAAATGCACAAATAGATTATGCAGACTAACAAACACACATAAGAGTGCCTTTATTAAACCAACCATGTATAAAAGGATACGGTCGGCCCTCAAGGGCCGTTCTCCACTTGCCATACTTGATCGTACTCATTGACACTCGATCAACTATTAAGGCGAAACAAAACCGTAGACTCCTCTTTACACCATTTTCTTCCACCATTCACCCCCTTACCGGACTCGAACACCTCACAGTTACAAAAGGTAATACTCGAGTATACCATCGGGTCGAGGAGTTAACACTCCAGTCGACTATCAGTGACCCAAAGGCTCGTTAACGATTCGCCCAAGCCCTCGCCGGCTCGACTCGAATAACGGCCTAAGGGAAAGAGCTCAGATTTCACAATGATAATAGGGCATAGCCCTAGCAGATGCCAAACTATATACACATGAAATTTCATAGTCCAACAGTAACAATAATGCAAGTAAGTGGTCAAGAGCGATAAAGTACACTCTTGACCTATTCAAGTCATTCAAGTCACATAACACATAACAAGTACATTTAACCATTCAATGATACACTCACCAAGCAATCAAGTAATTCACACGTTCGCGTCGGACGTAGGCCCCGGACCACCGGTACGACCTAAAAACAAGCAAGAGAACATATTTGAGACTCAAACACGAATCAACGTCTTGATAATGAATTACTAGTACAATATACAAAAGTGAAATGGGGTGACAAAGGTGCGGAATGTAAACAACTCCAAGATTCTTCCATTTCTATTCAAATCCTTCTCAAATCAAGGGCACCCACATTTCCAACCAATTGGGCGGCATTTCCCCACAATTTCTTCACATTCTCAACCTAACCAACAACATCCAACTCATACAAATGCACTTATGTATCATAAACTAGTCCTAACACCTTATTTGAGTCACAATATGCTCAAGTACACATCAATTAGTGGTATGAAAGCCATGTATAGAAAAGCCCCAATTCACCAAACCCTAAAACCAAAATTGCTCACAAATACAGAAATTTTCCGCTATCAACCACTACTAACACTTATAAGCTCTAAAACATACAATATAAAACCATCACACCTTATTCAATCATAAGGGATCATATAAAACAGAAAATTCCTCAATAAATAGAAAATTGACATAACCCATCCATAAGTCATGAAATAATCCACAAAATGGTATCTTTAATCACTATCACCTTCCAATTTCATCTTATCAACAACAAAGAAACAAATTCTTACTCACTTACCTTACAAAGACTAGATACAAGGTAGATGGAGGTCTCTCCCTTCAAACAAAAACCACCAAGCTCTTCAATCACTCCTAGCAAGAAGGTTTTATGGAGGAATTCAAGAAATAAACGGTTAGATGTTAAGATTGAGGCAAGGAATAGAAGGAAAATTGAAGAAGTTTCTCTCCTCTTTTCTCTCTAGTTGGCCGGCCAAGAAGGTGGAAAATGAAGAGGAAATTTGGTCAATTTTTAATTTAGTAAAGGTGTAAGACAAGTCAAAATTCTAACCTCCAATGGAATTGCAACAAGTGGCCTTGCCAAGCTTATATTAATTCCTTGTCTTGCAATGCTTAATTACACTAGCTAACCTCTAATTAACTCATAACACAAGGTAATAAAGTCTCCGTATATAAATTTTTCCCCAACTACATTTTTACGGCACCGATCGCCCTAGTGGGTCCCACAACCACTATACACACCTAAAAACACAGAAAATAACTTATATCCTAAAAATGATGCAAAATTCATATTTTCTCATAAAATCCCTCAAAATTTTAACATCTTAAAGAAAATACTAAAACTAAGCCGAAAAGGCTAAAATAAAATGTCTAGAAATAAGAAAATTTTCGGGGTCTCACACTCTCTCCCCCTTAAAGAATTTCGTCCTCGAAATTTCTCACCTGAGTCAATAAACAGTTCTGGATATTTTGTTCTCATCTTTTCTTCTATCTCCCAGGTTGCCTCTTCGACTCCGTGGTTCTTCCACAGAATGTTCACCAGTGGAATTTGCTTATTCCTCAGCTCTTTAACTTTTCTATCAAGCACTTGCACTGGTTTCTCCTCGTAAGTAAGGGTTTCATCAATTTTGATTTCTTCCGGCTGGACGATGTGAGTCGGATCGGGGTAATACTTTTTGAGCATGGATACGTGGAATACATCGTGAACCCGCAACAAGTTTGGCGGCAACTCAAGTCGGTACGCTACTTTTCCAACTCGCTGAAGGATCGGAAAAGGTCCTATGTATCTAGGTTGGAGTTTCTTTCCTCTGCCGGCAGTAATACTCCGTAACGGGGTAATCTTAAGAAATACCCGATTTCCAACTTCAAACTCCAGATCTTTTCTTCGGTTATCGGCGTAGCTCTTTTGGCGACTTTGGGCTGTCTGTAGTTTTTGACGGACTAACTTTATCTTTTCTTGGGCATCCTCCATCCAAGGAATGACGGTAGGGTCTAGGATCTTCTTCTCTCCCACTTCATCCCAATATATCGGTGAACGGCCCTTTCGTCCATAAAGAGCTTCGTACGGTGCCATTTGGATTGACGAGTGGTAGCTGTTATTATAGGCGAATTCCACTAATGTCATGTGTTGACCCCAATTACCACCGAAATCTAGAATGCACGTTTGTAACATATCGTCGAGGGTCTGAATCGTCCGTTCTGACTGTCCATCCGTCTGCGGATGATAGGTGGTGCTCAAATTCAGCTTTGTTCCTAAAGTCTTCTGAAATTTTTGCCAAAATCTGGACACCAAACGTGGGTCTCGGTCGGAAACTATGCTCACGGGCACCCCATGCAATCTCACAATCTCCTCTATATATACGCGAGCTAACTTATCCATGGAATACTTCATATTCACAGGTAAGAAATGAGCCGACTTGGTCAATCGATCAACGATCACCCAAACGGCATCATGTCCTTTTTGGGTTCTAGGTAGTCCAGAAACAAAGTCCATGGTAATATGTTCCCATTTCCATTCGGGTATCTCCAAAGGCTGCAGTAGTCCAGAAGGCTTTTGGTGTTCGGCCTTAACTTGCTGGCACACTAGATAGGTTTGTACGTACTGAGCTATCTCTCTCTTCATCCTGTCCCACCAGTACAATCTTCGCAAGTCATGATACATCTTGTTACTTCCTGGATGGATTGTATATTTAGATCGATGAGCTTCCTCCAAAATCTCCCTTTTCAAGTTTTCATCATTAGGCACCACTATTCGATTCCGAAACCTTAGAATCCCCTCAGGGCTCAAGTTAAAATCGGGAGTTTCTCCTTTATTTACCTTTTTTACCTATTTTTGAGCTGTTGGATCCTTAATTTGAGCCTCCTTAATCTTATCTAGAAACAGAGACGTCACTCGTATATTCCCAAAGGTTATCCTATTATGACCTAGTTTTGGATTCCACTCTCCAACAGTTCTTAATAATTCCCACTCTTTCACCATCAATCCAGAAATCTGAGCCTTACGACTTAGGGCATCGGCTACCACATTAGCCTTGCCCGGATGGTAGTTAATGGTATAATCATAATCCTCCAAAAATTCCATCCACCGGCGCTGTCTCATGTTCAACTCCTTCTGGGAAAAGAGATATTTGAGACTCTTATGATCAGAATAGACTTCAAAGGTCACCCCATACAGATAGTGTCTCCACTTTTTCAAAGCGAAGACAACTGCGGCCAGCTCGAGGTCATGAATGGGATAGTTTTGCTCATGGGTTTTCAGTTTTCTAGAAGCATAAGCTATCACATTTTGGTGTTGCATCAACACGCACCCCAAACCTTCTCTGGAGGCGTCAGCGTAAACAGTGAAACCGTCCGGACCGTTAGGTAAGGCCAGGATATGAGCTATAGTTAATCTCCGCTTCAGCTCTTGAAAGCTGGTTTAACACTTATCACCCCACAGGAATCGTCCACCCTTCTTTGTTAAATCGGTTAAGGGACTGGCAAGTTTCGAAAAATCTTTAATAAATCGCCGGTAATAACCTGCCAACCCTAGAAAACTTCAGATCTCAGTGGGGTTGTCGGGTCTCTTCCACTCAGTCACCGCCTCTACCTTGGCCGGATCCACAGCAATTCCCTCCTTTGAAATCACGTGCCCCAGAAAAGAAACCGTTTCTAGCCAAAACTCACATTTGCTAAATTTAGCATACAACTGGTGCTCCCTCAGGATTTGTAGGACCTCTTTCAAATGTTCTTCATGCTCCTCCCGGGTTTTTGAATAAACCAATATGTCATCGATAAAAACAACGACAAATCGGTCGAGATAGGGTTTGAAAATCCGATGCATGAGGTCCATGAAAGCGGCAGGGGCATTAGTCAGGCCAAAAGGCATCACGGCAAATTCGTAGTGCCCATACCGAGAATTGAAGGCAGTTTTAGGCACATCTTCCTTTCTAATCAACAGTTGGTAATACCCCTGTCGAAGGTCTAATTTTAAGAAGACCACCGCACCATGCAATTGATCAAATAACTCATCAATGTGGGGTAGTGGGTATTTATTCTTAATGGTCACGTTGTTCAACCCTCGGTAGTCAATACACAGTCTCAAGGTCCCGTCCTTCTTTTTAACAAAGAGAACAGGTGCCCCCCAAGGAGATCCGCACTCGTGAATAAAACCCCGCTCTAGAAGGTCTTGCAACTGTAATTTCAACTCTTTGAGTTCCGCTGGTGCCATTCGGTAAGGAGTTTTGGAAATAGGAGAAGTCTCAGGTAAAAGGTTAATTTCAAACTCAATTTCTCTTTCTGGAGGTAGATTTACTAACTCGTCAGGAAAAACATCTAGGTATTCACTCACCACTGGTACATCTTCTATCTTCAGTTTGTCGGCAGGAGTATTAATAAGAAAAGCTAGAAACCCTTGCGCCCCTCTACTCAATAATTTCCTAGCTCGAATACCCGAAATCATAGCAGATGAGGCTAGACTACCCCTCACATCTAACCTCAAAGTTGCCTCCCCAGGAATACGAAATTCTACTTGTAGACACCAAATTTTGAATAATTTGTATGTGGCATCTACTTCATGATTTTTATTTTAGATCGCCTGCATTTAGTTCATTGTTGTGTGTTTTGCATTTCTAGTTGTTATTTTATTTTAGTTTTATTCATTTTGCCCTTTTAGTTTGTCTATTCATTTTTATTTTGTCATTTTAGGTTTTTAATCACTTTTAAGTTTTAGATTTTAGTTTTTACTTTTTAGTTTTTAGTTTTTAGTTTTTAGTTTATAGAGTTTTTAGAAAGAAATGAAAAATCATTTTAGTCATTTTTGTTTTTATTCAATGCTTTCTCGAAAGAAAAATGAAAACGCAAAATCATAAAAGGAGGAAAAAGAAATTAAGAAAAAAAAGAAAAAGGAAAATTTGTTCACAAAAATATGTTTATTTCTTTAAATTCAATCTTTGGGCACTTTAGTTATTTTTATTAAGTTATTTTGAGGAAAAGAAAATGATGAAAAATTGGATTTTTTAAAAAAATGGCCATTTTTATTTAGTTTCTTTTGTTTAAGATTATTTTTGTTTTGTTATTATTATTACCTGGTTTGTGTATTTTTGTTATTATTGTTATTGTTATTTTATTATTTATATTTTCTGTAATCTTCAAGTTGTTTTTTTAAAAAAAAAAAAAAAAAAAACGATCGCGGCCTGCAAGCTGCATTTTTTTGGCAGCTTGCAAAGGGTTAGTTTCGTGCGTGCCACTGAAGGGCAGGATGAAGGCAGAGGCTGGCCTTCATCCTGACCATTCAGTGGAGGGTTTAAGGGCCATGGAGTTCCATATAAAAGCGGACAAGAAGCTACAGCCGCAACGGAGAGTTTTGGAGGAGATAGAGAAAGGCTACGGGACAGAGGAAAAAAAAGAAACTATCGGGCGAGGGGGCAAAAAGAGAAACCAGAGAGAGAGTTGGGGAGTATGAGAAGGGCAGTGGCGGCTGAGTTCTAGAAAAAAAACGGAGGGGAGAGTAAGAACGGCTAAGCAGAGAAAAACTGGGGAAAGGTGAAGGGAAAAGGAAAAGTAAGAGAGGAAGTTCACGGTTGCATCAGGCAGGGACGGAGGAGCAAACTAGAAGGCTAGGGGAGCAAGGAGAGAGGTGTGCGAGAGAGAGAAAGAGGGGATTGGAGTAACGGAAAAAGGGGTGAAAAGGGAGCCGAGAGAGTTTTGGAGAGCTCTGGGAGGCTGAGCAGAAGAAAAGAAAAACCAAAGCAGCGAGTGACGGAACAAAACAGGAGCGGAAGGGCAAGGCAGAAAGGGTTCTCGGCTGAGAGATTGCAGAAAAGAAAGGTGACGGAACCATCTTCAGCATTCAATACTTGGGGAGATCATCTGAGTTTCCGCACTTCAGGTATGGTCTTCACCTTTATAGCTACAAGCTGTCTCTTTTAGTTGCTTTCTCGCTTTCCGCTGCTGTATTCTGTTCCTGTTTGTTCGAATGTTGATTGATGGCTTTTGTTTGGGTCTAATGGTATCTGTTTAGGTAACATTAAGCCTGGGGTTTGGGTAAATGAGTTAGCTTCTGTGTGTTTGAGTTTCGGCTGAACAAAATTGCAGAGAAATTTTACAGTTTTGATCGTTTGGTGCTTAGAATCCTGGGATCGAATTTAAGAGACGGAAACTCAGGGATTTTCGGGGGCTGGTTACTTGTACGTTTGTTTTTTTTTATGTTTGCTTACGGTTTGGCATGTGCTTGTTGCGTAAGGCTGCTAAAAGCTCAAAGTTTCAAGTTGTGTTAAGATTTGCACATAAATCTGCTGAAGCAAAGCATGAAACTATCGTTTGGTGCAGTAGCCTGGGCAAATTGGTTCCTTTAATTGTTCAAACTTCAGCTTCTCCGATATTTTTACATCTGCTTTTGAAGGCATCTGAAATATGTCTAAGTGCTTGCTGAAAGATGCTTGTTAGCTTGCTGAACCAGAAATTCCCAGCCTTGTTTCCCTGCTTTGCATGTTTTTTGACTGCATTTTTTTTTACAGCAGGAGCTTGCGAAGCTGTCAAAAGAAATTAGCAAAGAAAATAGCTTGCTTGTTAGGACAGTAGAAAGATAAAGTTAGCAGCATTTTTTTCTGTTTGACGTCTTTTGCTGGAAATTCTTTTATCAAAGCTATGGTAGACAGTCAGGTCGAAGGTTTGTCACGGCCATGCCCGGAACTTTTGGGTTTGTTGCTGCTATATTCGGAACCTGTGGCTGGTTCGAATTTGCTGCTGCAATTCTTGTTGCAGCTATGTTCAATGCTCCAAATTCAAACTTGCAACGAAACTGTTTGATGATTGATGATTGAGCTCTAAGTTTTTGATGAAAGATGGTTGATGATTGAACTCTAAGCCAACTGCATTTTAGTTGATGTTTGATAGGTGGAACTCTAAGTTTTTGATGAGCATGTTTGCATTGTACAAAAGGTAAAAGCTGCGGCTGGAGCTTGCAGCAAGCTTGAAGGCAGAAAAAAAAAACATGCTTCTTTTTTAGTTACAGTAGTGAAAGTCCCACGTAGGTTTGCATGGCATTTGCATGTTAACAAAAGAAAATTGCACTTTGACCCCCCCAAGTCTCCCCTTGTCCTACTATGGCCCAATCAATTAGATAATATCCTCAATTTGGTCCTTGACAACTTTAATTTTACAATTTTTATTGCTTGTTTGTTTCGATTAATTACATTACTTTGTTTAAATTGCACTTCATGCATGAATTTAAGAGCTTTATGACCATGTGAGCCCGTGTTTGCATGTTTTCTTTAATTTTCCCAAATAAATTGGTGCCTTGACCATTTCTTTTATTTTGGAGGGTAATTGAATAATTTCACTTCATTGGAGCGTCAATTCAAGGGAGGTACACTCTATCCCTCATTTGCACTACATTTGACCTTACGTGCTCCTACGTGTTATGTGAATATGCATGCCTACTCCGCTTTCCTTACCTCCTTGCGTGCATTTACTTGCTTTTTATTTTATTTATGCTTTATGGGGTATGTGTACACCTCTTGGCTTGTAATAGATAGGGCTCGGAGAGCATCTTGTCCATTTCCCTTTCCCCTTTATGCTTTTATGGGGTATGTGTACACCTCTTGGCTTGTAATAGATAGGGCTCGGAGAGCATCTTGTCCATTTCCCTTTCCCCTTTATGCTTTTATGGGGTATGTGTACACCTCTTGGCTTGTAATAGATAGGGCTCGGAGAGCATCTGGTCCACTTCCCCTTCCCCTTGCTTGCTTGTTTTTGGTGCTACATGTTTAATTGCATTATTAGGCTCTTGCATCTAGTCGAGCATGCTAAATGCTATGTGCTATGTGTTTACGAGTATTCTGGCATGTCTACTTGCTTTCATAGCCATGAATGAATGCGATGGATGAATGTACGTCACCACACTAGTCCAATGCTAGTTGTGGCTCATTAGGTATTTCCCCTCATTAGCATATCATTTGCTTGTTCACCACATATCATGCATTTTTCTTAGTTTTATCACTTGGCATGCTCCTCGAACCCCCTTTCCCTTCATTTTAGGATTTTTGCATATCATGATAGTTGTAGGGGCCATTTGCTTGAGGGTCCCCTTCCGATAAGGGAAACGAGCGAGTGTGGCTACTCGATAGCCTTAGCACGCTAGTTTCGCATTCTAATCAAAAGGAAAATCAAGTCACGATTTAGGTCTCCCCGTACCCAATATGTATGAATTCCCTAGGCTCATGCATTCTCAATCCACTCCATCATTACACTTTCACTTTCCCTCTCATTTGCACACGTACACCTTTTTATCCTTTCACTTGCACATGAACACTTTTCCTCCCATTTTTGCACACGTGCACCCTTGAGTTTCTTCACTTGCACACGAATACTTTTATCATTACTTGCACACATGCACTTCATATTATCATGTCACATACCGTACATTGCCCACTCACGTGCACACTTTCATTTACATATTTATTTTCTTTTTATTACTTTTTCAAACTCATGTCCTCACATTGCACGCATGCATTTCATTCATTTGCATCCCACTTGCATTATTCGTGACTTCTTCAAAGGATTGATATTGGGCTTCACAATTAATGTGATTGGCACCACTCAACCTTTGAAGGGAAATTTCCCCCAATTCCCCTAGGTCTAGGGTTTGCATTCATGTAGGGCACTCAAATGTAATAAATTCTTTGGTTAAAACAAGAAAATCTTTGATTAAATCAACGCAACTAGCCTTGGCTAGGTCAAAGGGGTGCCTTGGATTCTATCCTTGCCTTCCCCTTTGTCAAACGTGACTCCCGAACCTTTTTCTTTGGTTTACGTAGACTAGGAGTCGTTTTAAAAAGGGTTTATTACTACTTGACTTTAAAACTCATTTTTGGGTGACTTGGTACACCTTAAACCATTACCAAGTGGCGACTCCAAACTTTTCATTTCAAAACCCTTTTTAAAACTTTTTTTTTGGCCAAATCGTCGCTTTCCAAAGTCCCATGGCCTTTACTTTTACTTTGCACACGTTCACACACCACACTTCACACACATACATTCGACGATCGAAAAGTGGGGCGCGACAGTTGGCGACTCCACTGGGGACATTCGAGAGTCCGAGCAAATTTGATTTAATCAACCTTTTCCTTCTTTTAACCTTTTCATATATTACATTTGGGTGTTTTAGGGTTGCATTTTTTTCCTTTTAGGATTTTGCATCACTCGCGTCTCAAACCAATCCCTCGACTCATGAATGTATGTTTGGATGTATATTTACTTCTTTATTTCGCGCTTGTATTGCATTTGGGAGGGGGTGTGTGTCACCTTTAGAGCCTCGCGTGGTTCTCAACCCCTTCCCTCAAAATAGGGGAACACTTCATACGTGCATGTTTACTTGCTTTATCCCATTTTATTTTATTTTTCGTGGGCGCCATCCCACACCGCCTTGTAGGATTAGGATCGATTGCCTTGGGTAGGCGGATGGTGTGCTCTGCGCCCATAGCGCTACCTAAGGGATCACTCGAGCCACCGATCGAAGGCCCTGGGAGTGATGACCCTTCGCCTTTAGGTCTGAAGGCTTGGGAGCCGAAGCTTTATCGAGTCTAGGCATTAGTGAACCCCAGCCTCATGCATCCATATTAGAATGACCTAAGGTAGAGTCGGCCTCACCCTATTTTAAGCACATTAGGCACGAGGGAAGGGGTTCCACCCCTTTTACTTGCTTTATTGTATTTCTTTTCTTAATTGCTCCCAATGTGTTATGTGTACTATCAATTGCACTAACCATTTTTTTGTTTCTTGGCTTGCATTCATATGCCTTAGCGATAAGAGGCCCTTTTGGCACTCTTTTAGTGACTCACCCTCTAGATAGCTCACATGTTTAAATTTCAGTCTTTGCACTTGATTTTCAATAAATATATTTCATTTTTAGACTTTTTCCCCCCGATACATTATTTATGTCCTTTAGGTCATATTTGTCACATATTTACATCGCTTTAATAAAATGGCATCATGCATAAACCCTAGAAAGGGAATGCCATTTAGGGGATCCCATGTTAGGAATAAACCACCCCATGTCTCGGATATATAATCCAAATGAGACTTGCACGTTTACCTTTCTCGTACCATCCGAAGGGGTAGTGCACAAGGTAAGGTAAAGATCCGATCATTTTCATGAAGCAATTTTTGGAATATGAGCATCTAATAATCACTTTTTGGCCATTTTCTCAAAATTGGTAAAATTCCCTTGCGTAAAAGGACATTAATTCGAAGAAAATTCACAAGTAATTCCTCCTTTTGAGACGATAAATAAATTGAGGCCAAAATTTGATTTTAGAAGGCTCATAGACTAATTTTCTGAAATAACCAATGGCCGGACAATTCAATCAATCCATTTTGCCAATTCATTCAATAAATCATCAATTCATTCGACCAATTTACCCTTTTTAGGGTCACCTGGTCGATTTTTGAATAAATCATCAATTCATTTGACCATTTTACCCTTTTTAGGGTCTTTTGACCAAGTTACCCCTTTTAGGGTCATCCGGTCGTTTTTGAATAAATCGTCAATTCATTTGATCAATTTACCCCTTTTAGGATCATTCGGCCAGTTTTTCAATTTCATTCATTTGACCAGTTTACCTATTTTTAGGGCAATTTGGTCATTTTTAATTAAATCATCAATTTTATCCAATCCATTTGACCCGTTTTTTCCCTTTTTAGGGTTTAAGTCTAAGGGTCACCGAATAAATTAATTGAGACATTGCAATCTCTTTTACACATTATTTCATGCATCAATCAAAGTAGCAATCCATTCGGACTTTTCCCTCATTTTAGGACAAATGTCTCTTTTCATTCCAATGGGCCAAATTTTTCAAATCATTTTTCACTCAATCAAGTGATCGGATCCATCAGGTATTGTATAGTGCCTGCTCTGGAGGATTGCATTTTCATGCTAGGCCTACCCTTGGCATAAAAGGGTTCTCCCATAGGACATGCATACCGATTTTGCAGTTTTGCCTACTAACTCGGGGTATTTTTCTTTTGTTTCCCCCCTCCCTTGCATTCATAAAAATATTTCAATAAGACGGAAATATTCTTCTATATCTGATGATAATTTTAATCCAATGAAGTTTGAAGATTACAAGTGTTATTTGATTCTTGGGCGGGTCCTACGATGAAAACCCTCTGAGAAATGTTGTAATTGTTTTCCAAAGGAAAATTTTGTATATTTGAAAAAGGAGACAAAAAGTGTATATGTGGAGCTCTTTACAATTTTCTCTCTTCTCATTTGTATCGTAATTGAATGAGAAATTTTGTTTCAAACTTTTTCAGCAATAAATTTTTTGGACAATCATTGTTCTGTGTAAATTTATGTACATTTCATTCTTTATTCTTACTCATTGGAGATTTCATGATGAATTTTGAGGAAAATAAGACCCAATTTGAGATTTTTTAACCTCTAGGCTGAAAATTCACAAGTGTATGCTTCCTAAATCCTTACATTTGATCGGTGATCCAAGCTATACAATAAGAGTGCTCAGACAACAAAAGGATGAATGGCCACTCAAAAAGCCCGATGAGATACCTTTTCTCCTTCACTTAACCCCAGAATAAAATCAGTCACATTGATTGATAAATTGGGGCCATCTTTGCTTGGAAAAATCCCCATCGGTTTAACCAGATTCACATCACATCTAAGTGAAAGCAAAAATGTGCATTATTCTTGTTTGTTTTGAAAATTTGGAATGATACTTTGAGCATTTGTTTCACTACCTATACAGATTTTTATCACTTGCTCTCCCATTTGAGCCTATGAAAGAATAATTTCGTTTCAAATAAAGGCCTTAATGATCTCTACCCTATATTGGAAAATTTTCAAATATCAAATAGGGGAATGGATTTTCAATGACCGTTTCGTTACTTTGGTTGTCATGAAGTGTAAGAATGATACTTTGGCCATCGTTTCTACAATCCAAACACTATTTATCCCTTGCATCCTCATTTGAGCAAAAATTGGTGGTTCTTTTCGACTGCACATATGATCGCACCCCACATTGGGGAAGGAGATTGGGGAATTTTGAAAAAAGAGAAAAGCAAAAATGCTAGAATAAGGAGGGAACCGCAAATTGGGGAAATTTGATTCCACTTGGGGTCCAGGTTTGAAAAAAGAAGAAGAAAGAAAGGGAAGAGTTTTGTCCGCACGGATCGCCTACGTTTCACAAATATGGACGAACAAGGGTCTTCCTCAGTCAGTTAATTCAGATACACGCAAAAAATTTCGCATTAACGAAAGTTTCCTTTCAGAGTTGTTGTAAGGAACGGAATACAAGTCAGGCCATCTTCTTTTCCAATCGAACATTTTATCCCTAGTTATCCCTTTTGAGCCATCAGAATAAATTATTTCGTTTGGCAACCCCTGAGAATCGCAAACCCCACGCTGGGGGCGAGTTTGAGTTGAAAAGAAAATTTCAAGAAGTGAAAAGTGAAAAGCAACAAGATCAAAAACAAAGGAAGAAAAGAGAACCTCAGTTCAAAAGTAAACTGGGGCAAATTTTGTGAAAGTTCAAAAATGGCCGAAGGCCGAAAAAATCAAAAGAAAGAAAATGAAAGAGAAAAAGCCTCAATTGAGCAAAAACTGGGGCAAATTCTGATTTAACCCTAAAATAGGGTTGACGCAACAATGCGATCTCAGATTTTTCAAACCGCTTTTGAAATCCGTTTTCAAGCCTTAACCTTTCTAAGCACCCCACCTGACCCCATTACAAAAGCCAAAAGTCCTGACTTCTGTTCTTTGCAATGGTCCTGTCAAGAAAATTTCTGATGTCGAAAATTTTAGATGTATTCTGAATTGATTAGGTGTGAGGATGACACTGCTTTTCATGTGAAACCCCGCGAGGGCATTTTTGGGAAAAAGGAAAAACGAGCGAAATGAATGCAAAAGAAAGATGCAAAAAAAACAAAACAAAAAGAAAAAGGAAAAAGATTTGATGCTGAAAGACCCTGTTGGGTGATGATAAAAAAGTCAAACAAAGTCCAAGAATCTGGAGTCCAGATGGGGGCAATGTTGAAAAATGCGATCTTCGATGCAATGTCCTTTGGAAATTATTTCTTTAGCTATCGTTCTCAAGCCAAATTACAAGCTAATAAAGTCCATCGTTGACTTATTCTTTCATGACAATCCAAAATGAGGATCATGCTCATAAGAAACTCATCAAATCATTTGTGATCATAAGGGCATAACCCGTTTCCACATGTTTTAGCTATCACTTCTGTCCATACGTTACAAGCCTAGAAAGCTTGTATGTTGACTAAGTTTTCTTGAAAATAAGGGTAACAAACTCTTTGCTTTCACTAAGATGTGACATTGAATGGATTACATACAACTGGGGCACAAAAATGAGACAAATTCTTATCTCCCATTTCCTTAGCCATTTCAAAAATAAAGTCACTTGATTGATTCTGAAAAGATGAGCCAACCAAAAGTGGTGACCCGTTACCCTAACACCAATGCTAAAAGTGAGGAAGAAATCTTCTTGAATTTGGTGTTACTTCGAGGAATTCATCATGAAATTTCTGCATGAGTTCAAACTTGACGCTTAAAGTTTCTTCACATTGTTGTATATGTGCACTCTTTTCTAAATTTTAGAAAGTGCGGTTTTTCTTTGTTCAAGTAAATGGGAAATCATCTAAACCAATTTTTGCAATCAAATGGGCCCAAACTGGGGCAAAATTTTTATTTGCAAAATTTCGCAAAATAGGCCCACACAGGGGCAAATATTTTTGTAAGTCCAATTGAGGATTTCGTCCAAGAATCAAAATAATGCATTTTTTTCAAATCAGTCACGCTCATTTGAGTGCACGTAAGCCCTGTGCAGGTATTCACAGTTGAAGTCGACGAAAAGCATCTGGCGATGTGGAAGGCCGATGCCGAAGAAAGAGGAGAAAGAAGGGAGAAGGGCCCTACACTGGGGCAAATTATTTGTGAAAAAGATTCTCTCGAAAAATCAGAAAAATTCAAAAATCAAAAAATCAAGTTCAAAATTTTGTTTCTTGGAAAATCAAATTTAATCTTTTGTATTTTGACGAATCAAATTCAATTTCTTCACCAATTGGATGGCAGGATTGGGTCTTATCCCACTGACCATTCTAAAAATCACGTTGGGCCTGAGTTTCGTGCCGCCAACAGTTCAAATGTCAAGTTGGGCCTGAGTTTCGTGCCGCCAACAGTTCAAATGTCAAGTTGGGCTTGGTTTTCGTGCCACCAACTTCACTCTATCACGTTGGGCTTGGTTTTCGTGCCACCAACTTCACTTCATCCCGTTGGGCCTGGACTTGGTGCCGCCGACATCACAAATGTCACGTTGGGCTTGGTTTTCGTGCCGCCAACCTCACAAACATCAAGTTGGGCCTGGATTTCGTGCCGCCAACATTCCAAAAATCAAGTTGGGCCTGGATTTTGTGCCGCCAACATTCCAAAGATCGAGTTGGGCCTGGACTTTGTGCCGCCAACATTCCAAAAATTCTGTTGGGCCTGGATTTTGTGCCGCCAACATTCCAAAGATCGAGTTGGGCCTGGATTTCGTGCCGCCAACCTTCCAAAAATCAAGTTGGGCCTGAGTTTCGTGCCGCCAGCTTCACAATATCAAGTTGGGCCTGGACTTGGTGCCGCCAACGTCACTTTACCACGTTGGGCCTGGATTTTATGCCGCCAACTTCACAAAAGTCATGTTGGGATTGTTTTTCACTTCAACCGCCGTTAGCATCGAGTCTATCTCACTAACGTGTGCGTTTCTATTTCACCGCCGTTAGCATCGAGTCTATCTCACTAACGTGTGCGTTTCTATTTCACCGCCGTTAGCATCGAGTCTATCTCACTAACGTGTGCGTTTCTATTTCACCGCCGTTAGCATCGAGTCTATCTCACTAACGTGTGCGTTTCTATTTCACCGCCGTTAGCATCGAGTCTATCTCACTGACGTGCGTGTTTTACTTCAACCGCCGTTAGCATCGAGTCTATCTCACTAACGTGCGTGTTTTCATCCTACCACCGTTAGCATCGAGTCTATCTCACTAACGTGTGCGTTTCTATTTCACCGCCGTTAGCATCGAGTCTATCTCACTGACGTGCGTGTTTTACTTCAACCGCCGTTAGCATCGAGTCTATCTCACTAACGTGCGTGTTTTCATCCTACCACCGTTAGCATCGAGTCTATCTCACTACCGTGTGCGTTTCTATTTCACCGCCGTTAGCATCGAGTCTATCTCACTGACGTGCGTGTTTTACTTCAACCGCTGTTAGCATCGAGTCTATCTCACTAACGCGTGTGTTTTATTCTAATTCGGCAGGACCGGGTATAATCCCGCTGACCGTTTTTTATCACATTGGGACCGGGTTTCATCCCGCCAATCTCGGCAGGACCGGGTATAATCCCGCTGACCGGCCACACCCCGTCAGGCTCAGATGTCGTCTCACTGACCAATTCATCATACTGGGGCAAATTTTGAAAAGGTTCCTTAAAAAAAAAAAAAAAAAGTCAAAAAATCAAAAAATCAAAAAAATCAGAAAAATCCAAAAATCCAAAAATCCAAAAATCCAAAAAATCAAAAATCCAAAAATCAAATCAAGTTCTCACGGCAGGTTCGGGTTTGATCCCACTGTCTGATTGTCGAGACATTTCATTTTCACAGCCACTGGAACGTGGATCAGTCCCATTAACACTTCATTTCGCTTCTTTCATTTGCATCACCAATAAACATGGGTCTATCCCAATTTTACATTTCTGTCCGGGTCTATCCCGTGGGTCTATCCAAATTTTAATTTCAGTCCGGGTCTATCCCGTGGGTCTATCCCATTTACATTTCTGTCTGGGTCTATCCCATTTACATTTCTGTCCGGGTCTATCCCGTGGGTCTATCCCATTACATTTCAGTTCGGGTCTATCCCATTTACATTTCAGTCCGGGTCTATCCCGTGGGTCTATCCCATTTACATTTCTGTCCGGGTCTATCCCATTTACATTTCTGTCCGGGTCTATCCCGTGGGCTATCCCATTTTAGAATTTTGTCAAAGGGGTCAGTCCCCATTTCTAAAGAGTCCATCGTTCGAGACGTTTGCAGCCGAATAACACAGGTAAGTATTTGGTGTCTACTTCTTTGTCTCAAGTTTTTTCAAAACTCAGACAAAGAGGGGCAAACTGTAGACACCAAATTTTGAATAATTTGTATGTGGCATCTACTTCATGATTTTTATTTTAGATCGCCTGCATTTAGTTCATTGTTGTGTGTTTTGCATTTCTAGTTGTTATTTTATTTTAGTTTTATTCATTTTGCCCTTTTAGTTTGTCTATTCATTTTTATTTTGTCATTTTAGGTTTTTAATCACTTTTAAGTTTTAGATTTTAGTTTTTAGTTTTTAGTTTTTAGTTTTTAGTTTTTAGTTTATAGAGTTTTTAGAAAGAAAAGAAAAATCATTTTAGTCATTTTTGTTTTTATTCAATACTTTCTCGAAAGAAAAATGAAAACGCAAAATCATAAAAGGAGGAAAAAGAAATTAAGAAAAAAAAGAAAAAGGAAAATTTGTTCACAAAAATATGTTTATTTCTTTAAATTCAATCTTTGGGCACTTTAGTTATTTTTATTAAGTTATTTTGAGGAAAAGAAAATGATGAAAAATTGGATTTTTTAAAAAAATGGCCATTTTTGTTTAGTTTCTTTTGTTTAAGATTATTTTTGTTTTGTTATTATTATTACCTGGTTTGTGTATTTTTGTTATTATTGTTATTGTTATTTTATTATTTATATTTTCTGTAATCTTCAAGTTGTTTTTTTTAAAAAAAAAAAAAAAAAAAAAAACGATCGCGGCCTGCAAGCTGCATTTTTTTGGCAGCTTGCAAAGGGTTAGTTTCGTGCGTGCCACTGAAGGGCAGGATGAAGGCAGAGGCTGGCCTTCATCCTGACCATTCAGTGGAGGGTTTAAGGGCCATGGAGTTCCATATAAAAGCGGACAAGAAGCTACAGCCGCAACGGAGAGTTTTGGAGGAGATAGAGAAAGGCTACGGGACAGAGGAAAAAAAAGAAACTATCGGGCGAGGGGGCAAAAAGAGAAACCAGAGAGAGAGTTGGGGAGTATGAGAAGGGCAGTGGCGGCTGAGTTCTAGAAAAAAAACGGAGGGGAGAGTAAGAACGGCTAAGCAGAGAAAAACTGGGGAAAGGTGAAGGGAAAAGGAAAAGTAAGAGAGGAAGTTCACGGTTGCATCAGGCAGGGACGGAGGAGCAAACTAGAAGGCTAGGGGAGCAAGGAGAGAGGTGTGCGAGAGAGAGCAAGAGGGGATTGGAGTAACGGAAAAAGGGGTGAAAAGGGAGCCGAGAGAGTTTTGGAGAGCTCTGGGAGGCTGAGCAGAAGAAAAGAAAAACCAAAGCAGCGAGTGACGGAACAAAACAGGAGCGGAAGGGCAAGGCAGAAAGGGTTCTCGGCTGAGAGATTGCAGAAAAGAAAGGTGACGGAACCATCTTCAGCATTCAATACTTGGGGAGATCATCTGAGTTTCCGCACTTCAGGTATGGTCTTCACCTTTATAGCTACAAGCTGTCTCTTTTAGTTGCTTTCTCGCTTTCCGCTGCTGTATTCTGTTCCTGTTTGTTCGAATGTTGATTGATGGCTTTTGTTTGGGTCTAATGGTATCTGTTTAGGTAACATTAAGCCTGGGGTTTGGGTAAATGAGTTAGCTTCTGTGTGTTTGAGTTTCGGCTGAACAAAATTGCAGAGAAATTTTACAGTTTTGATCGTTTGGTGCTTAGAATCCTGGGATCGAATTTAAGAGACGGAAACTCAGGGATTTTCGGGGGCTGGTTACTTGCACGTTTGTTTTTTTTTTATGTTTGCTTACGGTTTGGCATGTGCTTGTTGCGTAAGGCTGCTAAAAGCTCAAAGTTTCAAGTTGTGTTAAGATTTGCACATAAATCTGCTGAAGCAAAGCATGAAACTATCGTTTGGTGCAGTAGCCTGGGCAAATTGGTTCCTTTAATTGTTCAAACTTCAGCTTCTCCGATATTTTTACATCTGCTTTTGAAGGCATCTGAAATATGTCTAAGTGCTTGCTGAAAGATGCTTGTTAGCTTGCTGAACCAGAAATTCCCAGCCTTGTTTCCCTGCTTTGCATGTTTTTTGACTGCATTTTTTTTTACAGCAGGAGCTTGCGAAGCTGTCAAAAGAAATTAGCAAAGAAAATAGCTTGCTTGTTAGGACAGTAGAAAGATAAAGTTAGCAGCATTTTTTTCTGTTTGACGTCTTTTGCTGGAAATTCTTTTATCAAAGCTATGGTAGACAGTCAGGTCGAAGGTTTGTCACGGCCATGCCCGGAACTTTTGGGTTTGTTGCTGCTATATTCGGAACCTGTGGCTGGTTCGAATTTGCTGCTGCAATTCTTGTTGCAGCTATGTTCAATGCTCCAAATTCAAACTTGCAACGAAACTGTTTGATGATTGATGATTGAGCTCTAAGTTTTTGATGAAAGATGGTTGATGATTGAACTCTAAGCCAACTGCATTTTAGTTGATGTTTGATAGGTGGAACTCTAAGTTTTTGATGAGCATGTTTGCATTGTACAAAAGGTAAAAGCTGCGGCTGGAGCTTGCAGCAAGTTTGAAGGCAGAAAAAAAAAACATGCTTCTTTTTTAGTTACAGTAGTGAAAGTCCCACGTAGGTTTGCATGGCATTTGCATGTTAACAAAAGAAAATTGCACTTTGACCCCCCCAAGTCTCCCCTTGTCCTACTATGGCCCAATCAATTAGATAATATCCTCAATTTGGTCCTTGACAACTTTAATTTTACAATTTTTATTGCTTGTTTGTTTCGATTAATTACATTACTTTGTTTAAATTGCACTTCATGCATGAATTTAAGAGCTTTATGACCATGTGAGCCCGTGTTTGCATGTTTTCTTTAATTTTCCCAAATAAATTGGTGCCTTGACCATTTCTTTTATTTTGGAGGGTAATTGAATAATTTCACTTCATTGGAGCGTCAATTCAAGGGAGGTACACTCTATCCCTCATTTGCACTACATTTGACCTTACGTGCTCCTACGTGTTATGTGAATATGCATGCCTACTCCGCTTTCCTTACCTCCTTGCGTGCATTTACTTGCTTTTTATTTTATTTATGCTTTATGGGGTATGTGTACACCTCTTGGCTTGTAATAGATAGGGCTCGGAGAGCATCTTGTCCATTTCCCTTTCCCCTTTATGCTTTTATGGGGTATGTGTACACCTCTTGGCTTGTAATAGATAGGGCTCGGAGAGCATCTTGTCCATTTCCCTTTCCCCTTTATGCTTTTATGGGGTATGTGTACACCTCTTGGCTTGTAATAGATAGGGCTCGGAGAGCATCTGGTCCACTTCCCCTTCCCCTTGCTTGCTTGTTTTTGGTGCTACATGTTTAATTGCATTATTAGGCTCTTGCATCTAGTCGAGCATGCTAAATGCTATGTGCTATGTGTTTACGAGTATTCTGGCATGTCTACTTGCTTTCATAGCCATGAATGAATGCGATGGATGAATGTACGTCACCACACTAGTCCAATGCTAGTTGTGGCTCATTAGGTATTTCCCCTCATTAGCATATCATTTGCTTGTTCACCACATATCATGCATTTTTCTTAGTTTTATCACTTGGCATGCTCCTCGAACCCCCTTTCCCTTCATTTTAGGATTTTTGCATATCATGATAGTTGTAGGGGCCATTTGCTTGAGGGTCCCCTTCCGATAAGGGAAACGAGCGAGTGTGGCTACTCGATAGCCTTAGCACGCTAGTTTCGCCTTCTAATCAAAGGGAAAATCAAGTCACGATTTAGGTCTCCCCGTACCCAATATGTATGAATTCCCTAGGCTCATGCATTCTCAATCCACTCCATCATTACACTTTCACTTTCCCTCTCATTTGCACACGTACACCTTTTTATCCTTTCACTTGCACATGAACACTTTTCCTCCCATTTTTGCACACGTGCACCCTTGAGTTTCTTCACTTGCACACGAATACTTTTATCATTACTTGCACACATGCACTTCATATTATCATGTCACATACCGTACATTGCCCACTCACGTGCACACTTTCATTTACATATTTATTTTCTTTTTATTACTTTTTCAAACTCATGTCCTCACATTGCACGCATGCATTTCATTCATTTGCATCCCACTTGCATTATTCGTGACTTCTTCAAAGGATTGATATTGGGCTTCACAATTAATGTGATTGGCACCACTCAACCTTTGAAGGGAAATTTCCCCCAATTCCCCTAGGTCTAGGGTTTGCATTCATGTAGGGCACTCAAATGTAATAAATTCTTTGGTTAAAACAAGAAAATCTTTGATTAAATCAACGCAACTAGCCTTGGCTAGGTCAAAGGGGTGCCTTGGATTCTATCCTTGCCTTCCCCTTTGTCAAACGTGACTCCCGAACCTTTTTCTTTGGTTTACGTAGACTAGGAGTCGTTTTAAAAAGGGTTTATTACTACTTGACTTTAAAACTCATTTTTGGGTGACTTGGTACACCTTAAACCATTACCAAGTGGCGACTCCAAACTTTTCATTTCAAAACCCTTTTTAAAACTTTTTTTTTGGCCAAATCGTCGCTTTCCAAAGTCCCATGGCCTTTACTTTTACTTTGCACACGTTCACACACCACACTTCACACACATACATTCGACGATCGAAAAGTGGGGCGCGACACTACTATTTTTCTCTTACAGTCTAATTGGGCATCATATCGAGCCAACCAATCCATGCCCAGAATTACGTCGTATCCCTTTATGGCCAAACTTATCAGATTCCCTAATAACTTCCTCTCACCTACCCAGATCTCACAATTTCTATACATTTTGCTAGAAATCAAGCATTGGTCCCCCGTAGGAGTACTAACTTCCAGCTCAAAGGGAAGAGTGACAGGGCTTATATCAATTCCACACATAAACTCGGGGTTAACAAAGGAATGGGTGGCTCCAGGGTCTATCAAAATTCTAGCTAGGCGGTGGAAGACAGGAATCGTACCTTCCACTACCTCGGCCGAGTCAGGAACTGGACGTTGTTCGATGGAGTACACATGAGCGGGCACCTTCGGTTTAGCTCCTTCTACCCGTGACTGACTTGAGGTAGCTTTCGAGGACTGCGTAATTCCTTTCGCTTCCCGTGACTGGACCGGACAACTGGCAAGCCGGTGTTCCGCACTCCCGCAGCGTAAACACTTATTCTGCTTCCTCCAACAGTCATCCTCCGTGTGGTTGGGTTTCCCACAAAAGTTACACGGCCCACGAGAAACTGTGGCTGAACTCCCTTGTGAGGCGCTCTTTTGCTGGCCTCGTCCTGATTGACCTCCTCGAGAGGAGCCCCTCTAGCCGTACCCGAGAACCGTCCCCCTCCGGCTCCCCGTCCAAATTGAGGAGGGGCACCTTTATCCCCTTGAGTTGAGCTACTCCCAGCAGCTCCACGCTTTCTATTTTGGAAATTCCTTACTTGAAGCCTTGCGTTCTCGGATCGTAATGCTTTCTCAACAGCATCACTGAAATTGGTAATTTGGGCTACGGCCAAATCCTTTTGAATTTCTACATTAAGCCCTTGAAGGAAGCGTCTCACCCTCCTTTGTTCAGTCAGAATAAGTTCAGGGGCAAACTTGGACAAGCGTGTGAATTGGCTCTCATATTCGGCCACCGATTGCGTGCCTTGGCGTAGACGAATAAATTCTTCTTCCTTTTTCTCCTGAACCAATGGCGGAAAATACTTGGCATTAAATTCCCTGACAAAGTTCGCCCATGTCCTTGGCGTCTGTTCTCGCTCCCATTTTGTCCGGATAATGTTCCACTAAGAACGAGCGGCCCCTTTGAGTTGGAAAACCGCAAAGGTCACTTGCCTCTCGTCCGAATAACGTAGGGCAGCAAAAATGTCTATCATCTTTTCCAGCCACTGCTCGGCTACGTCCGAGTCGGGCCCTCCAAGAAACTTAGGTAGAGAAAATTTTTGGAATCGTTCGAGAGCTCAATCCTCACTCTCGACATGATGTCCAGGGTTTCCAGGGTTGCCGATTGGTGGATTAGGGTTGGGGCCCTGATGTTGTACCGCCTGGGCCAGGAGATCGGTCATCCGCTGGATAGCAGCGGCTACTTGAATATTGGGATCGATTTGGGGTTCAGGATTTGGTTCAGGTATTGAAGTTCCTGTATCACGGTCAGTCGTAGGCTGTCTACCCCCACGTCCCCGGCCTCGGCCACTACGCGTGCCTTCCATCGATCTAGATCAATCTAAGGTCAAAATATAGAAATAACTATAAATATAGCATCAACAGTAAAGGGTACACACCCCTTATTACATAACAATAAACATAATCACTTAACCACACATTAACTTCATAGGGCATTTAAGCACATAACACATATTCATAGTATTCACAACAAGATCAACCAAAACAGTCAGTCAAGTACAACCAGGGAAAGCCGCTTACGGAAAAGGGCAACAACAAAAGTAATATCTACAAAGCTAGTCCAACGTACAAAACGGCTAGCTAAGGTTCATTTCTGGCCTACCATTCCGTATCCCTTATATATACAAGAGTGAAAATCATCCAAAATGGCTTAAGAGCCAAGCCCTAGCCTACAGTGAGACTAGAGGACCCACCCGCCTGGACGGGTTCACCTCCAACCCCGCCTCCAAAGCAAGAGCCCTCATCGCTCTCGTCTCCTAACAAGTCATCACATAGGTTCAAAATCGATTCGCTCTCTCCCTCAGTTGCCTCGCCCTCTTGACCATACGTTCGCGTGCCTCTCCAAGTTGCGTACACAAGTCGTCCACCCTATCTTGACCCTCAACCAGGTCATATTCCAATTCCCCAATTCACTCGGCTTGCCTCTTGTTGGCCTCCCTTAGTTGGTTCGTTTTAGCTTCTAGCCTCGCATTATCCTTGGCCAATTCCTTTCTTTCCTTGACCACGGCCAATACGATGGTATTGGGGTAGGCAAACTTGTGGCGGCACTCACAACGCCGAAGGCAACTAGCCGGACTCCAGCGTACAGTAGCCCCTCTCGGCCGGATTTGGTACTTGATCATAGGAAGTACTCCACGGCCCCGCACCACAGTCGACCTCTCATCCGATCCACTATGCGGATCCATCCTACACCAAAACATAGTCAAACTTAAACATCCTAAGAAGGATAAACAAAAACAAGTCCCAAGTCAAGAATTTTCTAACACGCCCAGGTTAATCTAAACCTAGGCTCTGATACCACTTGTGACGACCCCTCTGGTTCACCTTAGGGGAAAATGGGGTCGTCACAGTAAGAAATGGGAAAATCATCATCCTTACCTTGCTTAAGTGCTTACCAAGAGCAACCCTAGCTTCCCCTTCAAAATTTCACCAACACCTCACTAAATAAACACTCAAGGATAACTTTAATCGGTTTAGTTTTCTTTCTTTCTCACTTGGTGGCTAGATTCAAGAAGAAATGGAGCAATTTTCCCTTGGTGTTTTTTTTTCTCTCTCTCTCGGCCAAGCAGTAGGAAAAATGAAGAAGAAAAATGGCTCCAAGTATTAAGAAGGTAAGATAAGTATCTTGGTCAATGGCCCTTAGGTGGCCAACAAGTGGCTTCTCCACCACCACTCATTTTTTTGTTTCTTTACCCCTTGCATTTTAGCCCTAAATTTCGGTCAAAGCTAGCTGGAAATAAGGAGATATTTTGCTCAAATATTAATGAGCTTGTATGGTAAGAAAATGGTGGTCAATTGGTGCGTTCAATCGGTAGTACGCGGTACCCGTCGGTTCGCAACGTTTTTCCTTAAATCACACGTACTAGGGTTTTTACTTCCCATTCACTAACTTATTATCATTGCTTCTAATCACATATTATTTCTCACCCAAGAGTCACTCTTAAACACCAGATTTGATCCTCGCTCCGTACCGGATAATTACACTATGGATACACGTGAAAACCCTAACTTGCTCCAACTTGAAAACGAAAAGTGAAAACCTTTACTTTCATGTTCATTTGCACTTATTGTGGAATGATTTGAGTAGGGGCTATAATAAAATCATAATTTCCAATTAAAAGGGCATTTTTAAGAAAACGTGAGGGGTTTTACAATTCCATAAATTGAATTTAGGGTTTCGGTTGAAATATGAGAAATTTGAGAAAACGGTCAGTCACAAATGAAACTAGGGTTTTGATTAGACTTTATTTCTAGATTTTAGGGTTTCTAGTCTTTAAAACAAAACAATAAAATAAAGAAACCGTAATATTCTCTTTGAGGCTAAACAACAATAGTATCCTAAAAGTTGGGGTATCACAATCTATCCTCCTTAAAAGAATTTCGTCAACGAAATTCATCCATGCACTCCTAAATAACGTAGGGTATTTTCTTGTATATCCATTTCTAGCTCTCAGGTCTCACTGTAGCCAAAATTTTGCTTAATAATAGAAATCACGAATCGTACCTTCTACTATCTCCGATGATTCAGGTAATGCCTGTTGATCCAAGGCGTACACTCTAGCTGGCACTCTTGGCTTAGCCCCTCATACATTTGCTTGTTCAGGGTTTAGGTGTGATCTACGGGGACAAGTTGCAAGCTGGTGCTCGGCACTACCACACCATAAACATTTTCCTGCCTTTCGCCAACAATCATTTTCCGTATGATTGGCCTTCCTACAGTACTCACAATATACTTGAGTTTGACCTCCTTGTGAGGCACCTCTTGCTTGCTCCCGGCCACGCGAGACTCCTCATGGAGTAATTTCCTTAGATGTCCCTGAAATTTTCTCACCACCATCTCCTCGACCCATCTTAGAGGGTGGCATGTCTAAATCAACTTGTCCTTGCCTTTGACTTCCACCAGGCGCACCTTTCCTTTTTGAATGAAAAGCTCTCACTTGTGCCATAGCAATTTCTATTCATTGGGCCTTCTCCAAGACCTCTGTAAATGTATTAATCTGGGCTGCCTCTAAGGCTACTTGTATCTCCACATTGAGCCCTTGCACAAACCTCCAGACTCTTCTTTGCTCCGTAGCTATCAGTTCAGGAGCAAATTTAGACAACTTCGTAAATTGGGTTTCATACTCAGCTATACTCAAAGTTCCCTGCCGAAGCTTAATAAAATCATCTTCTCTTTTCTCCTGGACAATAGGTGGGAGGTATTTTTCGTTAAACTCTCGCACGAAATTCACCCACGTCCATGCGGTCCCCTCTCTCTCCCACTTAGCTTGAACCACATTCCACCAAGCCCTGGCCGGACCTTCAAATTGAAAAATGGTAAAGTGCACTTGTCTATCCTCCGCATAGTTCAATGCGGCAAAGATATTGATCATGGCCTCTAGCCATCTCTCGGCTCCCTCCGGGTCTGGTCCTCCCAAGAACTTAGGTGGAGAGAACTTTTGGAATCTCTCAAGAGCCCTATCTTGCCCCATATCGGGGTCCCTAGGTTGATTTACAGGGGCTTGACCCTGTTGTTCCACTAAACGGGCCAGAATGTTCGTCATTTGTTGGATTGCAGTTGCTACTTGATCTCCCCCTACAGCCTGGGGTCCAGGTTGTGGCTCAATCGTTGCCTCTCTCTCCTCTCTCGGTTCTTGCACCGATTCCTGTGCTTGTCTACCTCCACGGCCAGGACTAGGGCCGCGTCCTTGGTTAATTCCCCTGGCTTGACTTCTTCTACCCTCCATGTTTTGGGTTTAACCAACTATAAACATGTAAACAAGGTAAGGTATGGCTCATGTAGCACATTTCAAAAGGATAAACAGAGGCAATAAAACGCATAATAAACAGGTTCTTTATATACATAGCAAACAAGTCACATAACCTATAGGACATTAACCCTAGGTATTGCTCAGACACTACACTTAATCAAAACTCGAAGCACGTGAATAATAAGGATCCCAAATCCCACGAATATCTTCAATATATTTCAAGTCCAGACTATTCGCATTCCCCGTGCCTTTGCTTTTGCCATCTAAACTTATCCTAATATTACACAAGATCTCAACTTATCGTAAATGTATCACTCATTGGTACTTGGGGACAAGAATTCGAAAATATGATAATTCACCACTCAAGCTGGCCAGGCTCAAGAGCAAATAACCCGTATTAGAGATTCCTACCCAACATACATATCTAATGTTCCCAACAATAGACAATTGTTCCACACTTAATAAGTCAATCCCCACAGTCCGAGAACCCTCTCCCGGCACGAGCTCAATAGGAGCTCTGATACCATCTGTGACGACCCCACCTCCCCCTAAGGCGTACCAAAGGGTTCGGCGGACCGCCTGCCCAACTCTCGCCAGGACTCACTCACTCGTATCACATGCATACATCCATAGATCATAAATAACATCGCAAATCAAGCTTATAATTTACATTGATGCACAATCAAAATACAAAACCTCAATATACCCAAACTGGTTCAAAGTGTATACAATCCAGATTCAAAACATTCTATTCGAGTAATAGCGCGAGTACAAGTCAAAAGTCAAAAACAACTAGTCTATGCTAGTCTTTACATATCTCACACCTCGCTCGTACCCCTGAAAGGAAAACAAATAGAGTGGAATGAGCTAAAAGCCCAGTGAGGTTCCAAATAGCAAATTGACCATTATTTATAAGTACAAGTTTTCGATATAGCAAAGTAACGAGCATGAAGAGTTCATAAAAGTGAGCAATAACACGTCAAGTGTGAGAACCCGTATTTTTTCCCTAATAATTTTCCTAGGGTTTTTCCCCTTTAATGGCATGTTTTCTGCATTTTCTGGCTTAGGAAATTTTCCTGGTGAATTTTATGAGTAATTATAGTTTTTTAGATGATTTTTCTAGTATTGGATAGTGTTTGAAAAATTACGGATATATAACGGACGTGGGCCCCACTAGTGCGAAAAGTTCGGAAAAATTCGGCCAATTAGGTTGAGTTTCGGATACTGGTTGAAATTTATCGGGTATTAAGAGATAAGTAGAGGAGGTGAAGTGATTGATGTGAGAGGAAAAAAGAAGGATAGACTTGCATTTATGGAGTGACAAGTGTCACATGGCCATTGGTTGTCTTTGTTGACAACTATTCACTTTTTGACTTGTCTTACCAAGTGATGAAATATCTGAAAAAAATCACCAAAATTCACTCTTTTCTTCTCCCTCTTGGTCGGCACTCTTGAGCAAAGGAAGGAAGAGAACTCTTCAAAATTTTAGGTACCGTCTAGTGCAAATCATCCAAACCAATTGCTTAAATTTGTTTCTACTCCATAAAATCCCTCCATTTGGTGCTAGTAAGTGATTTTGTGGAAGTGTTCAAGGAAGCTAAGGTGTCCTACAACTCTCCCTCTCTTGTGTTCTAGGTAAGTGGTGTTTGAACTTCCTCCTACAGTTAATGAAGCTTAAGTTGTGCTTAATGGTAGCTAAAGTGATGATTTTGTGGTTTATTTCTTGGTTTGAGATGAATTGGTGAAGTTTTCAATTTATTGATGAATTTTCTGGTTTAATGTGAATGTGATGTTGTGGCTATCTTTGATGATGGGAATTGATGTTTAAGGACTCTAGTAGGTGTCTATGATAGATAATTG
The DNA here is from genome assembly GCF_036785885.1 of Coffea arabica. NCBI lineage: Eukaryota > Viridiplantae > Streptophyta > Magnoliopsida > Gentianales > Rubiaceae > Coffea > Coffea arabica. Next base: position 26,254,746 of record NC_092318.1, read on the forward strand.
TAACCAATTTTGGGTTTGGAAGGAATTTAAGAAAGTTAGGGTTTCATAACCCCCTTTTCTGTCCGGTTTTGTATCATATGGTTAGAGGCCGAATTGGCCTTTTCTTAAAACATGAAAGTTGTAGGTATTGATGTGTTTGAGGGTCCTGTAAAATTTCAGGTCATTTGGAGTAGTGTAGAGTGAGAAATGTCGAATTTACTATTGCTGTTCTGGGTTCATCAGGATGGCCGAACTGCGCCTGTAATCGGCTGTTTTGACTGGAATTTCTTTGGATTTGGTTGTTGAGGTCTTCTGATGAAATGTATCTTGATGTCCTAGCTATCATATGCCTTTGGAATTTCTACATTCGGACCTGTATAGACTGAGTTGGACTAATTACAGTATAGTGCAATTTGTAAACCTGCAATTAAGGTTCTGGTTTGGTATTTTGCATATTTGACCTAGTTGTGCTAGGATTTGGACTGAGTGGCCTTCTACATTGTTGTAGCCCTGTCTTTTAGCTTCGATATGGTGGGCCATGCACCCTCATCCGATAAGCGTAGCGCAATTTGTGCCATTACCGCATAATGAGGACAAAACTGTTTTTGTTGTTAGAGCCAAGTTAGTTACATTTCCTGATTTTCTGGTTTGCTATAATGCTTATATATGCATATGAAACCCTATTGGGGTTGTGGTTGGCATGGCTTTATGACTCGTTATCGAGTCTCATTGTATTTGTTTACGTGTTTTAGGACGTGACGAGGGTTCACGACGTCCTTTTAACTACGGTGCATGAAACATCACCTACTTGAGTGGTGAGTATACTACTCACTTGAATGTTTATAATGTGGCTTTGCTATATGTGATTGTGATGCCTTGAAGGCTTGTTTGGCTATTGGAAATGGTTAAGGTGAGGGTGTACTTGACCCCCCTCATCCTTTTTATCTTGTTAATGACTGTTTACCGTTTCACTGTAATACTGCACTTGCTATATGAGATATTGAATTCCATTCATGGGAAACTGTTTCGGTGTCGGTTGGACGAGTATCCAACGGCCCTACTGCATTACTGAGCTCGACCCCGTTGGTAGTCAATTGAATCGAGCCAGCGAGGGCTTGGTCGTGAAAATTGACTAGCCATGGGGACTGAAATGGGAATCTTGTGGTAATGAGACCCTTGGTTCCGGTGTACTCGAGTATCACCTAAAGCTACTGCTTGGAGTGCGGGCCCGGTTGGGGTATGTTGGGTGGAAGGAATGGAAGTGAAGTGAGGTCTACGGTAGGGTATTTTTAAACATTGACGGAGGGTCAATGAGGTTGGATCAAGAATGTAAGCGTGGAAATGGGCTCTTGAGAGCCGTCCATATCCTTTTACTGATTTGTTTTATTCCTTCGTTGTGTACTTGAAATGAAAGGTTATGCTTAAGTGATCTTTGTTGCTTATGTGGTAGTATATCACTGGGCTTAAGCTCATTCCGTTCCATTTGTTTTCCTTACAGGAAATGACCACTTTTGGATAAGGTTGTGTTAGTTGGTTGTCAAGTTGAGCTCATGTAAATGTCTTTTGAATAGCTCGAAACCCTAATGTGTATTGGGTTTAATTTCTTTTGATTGGCAAACCGAACATGTATATCCATGATGAATCGTTTTGATATGCCGCTTTGGCTTTTGGCTTGTAAATGTTACATTTCAATGTATATATGTTTGGTTGACATTTGGTTGGATTTCGGATTAACTTGTATTTCAAACGGCAAAAGAAAAATTTGGCTACTCTCGGCCTAGTATCCGGATTCTGACGTGGCCGGTACTGTTCATCATCGGCTTTGATTTTCGTTTTTTTTTTAGTTTGTGATTTTGACTTGTTTGCGCGCGTTGGTATGTTCCGGAACGTATTAGATCGACGTCAACTGATCCGTTAGTCCTGGCGAGAGCTGGGCAGGCAGTCCGCTAACCCCTTTGGTTCGCCTTGGGGGAAAGTGGGGCTGTTACATCAAGCAGCAATCTCAAAAATGAGCGAGTGTAAAAGTTTTCAAAAGAGTCAATAATCCAATAAGCAATAATCATTCCAAAGTATAAGGATACGGATGGCTCTCAGGAGCCAAATTCCCATTGCATTACCAGAAGCTTGATCACGTAGTAGTTGACACTCCGTCAACTTTCAAGTAAAAGAACCAATCCAGTAGAGCACCACTTACGCTACTCTCCGTCCACCATTCAAACCCCCTACTGGGCCCAAAATCCTCAAGAAACACGGGTGGTAATACTTGAGTATACCGATTAGTCGAGGAGATATCACTCCACTCGACAAAACAAGAGACCCAGGGTTCATTACCCAATCGACCAAGCCCTTGCCGACTCGACTCGAGTAACTTGCCATGGTTTTTCGAATTCCAGGAAGTGCGCACAACATGAACAAGTATATCAATTCAATTTGAACAATAAACAAGTATGTATCAAATAAGGGCAAGTGCGATAAAGTACACTCTTGCCCGATCAAGCCAATCATATATCATTTAATCATATTGATCAAGTATTGGAAACAAGTGTCCAGTTCAATCAGGTATTTGGAAGCACTCACCAAAATGAAGTGCCCCTAGTAATCACGTCTGGGTTATACTCCGGGTTCGGAGTCCAAATCTGCGATAAAACTTTGTTTCAGGACTTTAAAAATCAACTAAGGTTCAAAACGTAGACGTTTCGTTCAATAAGAATCAAGACATGGAAATTCACTTGGAGAATATTCGTGAAACACTCGCTCGCTTTTCAAACTATATAACTTTGTAACATTTATACTTTAAAATGCCATTTGAGTCGAAAGTAAAAGGAAAACATATTTCTAGTAGTCATAGTTGTATTTCTCAAGGGTACAAGTTCGGCCAAATCCTTACTTATATACCTCGGTAAAAGAAGACGCAAATATCCTAGATGGTTCAAGTAGTAATCACTCTTAACCCGTACTCAAGTCGCAAGTATATTTCTCTAGTCCTCGAGCGTAAATTTGGGCAGCATGCCCTTTGTGTTTACCAAATTTTCCAGCCATTTTGGCTTCATTATTTTTCTCATTCAAACCCAAGTTTATACACAACACAAATGCATTTCAATAGCCGTTCCATAGGCTCAAGACAATACAAGGACATAAATCAACTAATAACAAGTGCGGAAATGAAGTTTACAAAAGACAAATTTGATGGGTTTTTGCGGAAAGAACACATCTGAGGTTACGCTTATCGGATTGGTGTGAAACTTATACCATTTCGAAGATAAGACGAAGTCCTACAACTTTCATGAAGATCACTTGGTCAAATTTCCAGTGTAACCTAATCAAATTCCCAGTTCACCGAACCAGGTCCCAACTAATTGGCTAATTAACCGTGCTACATTTAAATGGTCATATCTCAGGCTACCGAAGTTCGTTTAAGACGTTCTTTGAGGCGTTTAAAAGCTAAGACAGAGTAATAAAACTTTCATGTTTTGGTAAATGACTAAATCTGCACGGATCATAGTGAATAAACACAGTCAATTGGATGAACTGTCCAAAACGGATCACTGGAAATATCCTAGGGCAGCGAGGATATTTTGGTCTTTTCACAGGCTACATTGCTCCGATTGAGCTGAAATTTTGTAGGCAACTATAAAATACCATTCTATAAAATTCATGTTTTATGCTAAGCCTAATTTGGCCTCTAACCACACGAACTGGAACCGGACAGAACAGGGTGAAATTTTTCCAGAAATCTGGAATTTTTGGTTTCAATGATAACTTACTTCATTTCTTGCTTCACTTGATACCAACACCCCCTATATAATCTTGGATACAACATATATTAACCATACATCAAGTATAGGCAGCAATCCATCAAACCCTAATTCATGTAACTAAAAGGAAAAACACCCAAAACATGATAACAACCATCATTCACCACAAATTTGAGATGCTAAGCTAATTTAAACAAGATCAAGAGTAAGAAATGGGAAAATCATCATCCTTACCTTGCTTAAGTGCTTACCAAGAGCAACCCTAGCTTCCCCTTCAAAATTTCACCAACACCTCACTAAATAAACACTCAAGGATAGCTTTAATCGGTTTAGTTTTCTTTCTTTCTCACTTGGTGGCTAGATTCAAGAAGAAATGGAGCAATTTTCCCTTGGTGTTTTTTTCCTCTCTCTCTTGGCCAAGCAGCAGGAAAAATGAAGAAGAAAGATGGCTCCAAGTGATAAGAAGGTAAGATAAGTATCTTGGTCAATGGCCCTTAGGTGGCCAACAAGTGGCTTCACCACCACCACTCATTTTTTTGTTTCTTTTCCCCTTGCATTTTAGCCCTAAATTTCGGTCAAAGCTAGCTGGAAATAAGGAGATATTTTGCTCAAATATTAATGAGCTTGTATGGTAAGAAAGTGGTGGTTAATTGGTGCGTTCAATCGGTAGTACGCGGTACCCGTCGGTTCGCAATGTTTTTCCTTAAATCACACGTACTAGGGTTTTTACTTCCCATTCACTAACTTATTATCATTGCTTCTAATCACATATTATTTCTCACCCAAGAGTCACTCTTAAACACCAAATTTGATCTTCGCTCCGTACCGGATAATTACACTACGGATACACGTGAAAGCCCTAACTTGCTCCAACTTGAAAATGAAAAGTGAAAACCTTTACTTTCAGGTTCATTTGCACTTATTGTGGAATGATTTGGGTAGGGGCTATAATAAAATCATAATTTCCAATTAAAAGGGCATTTTTAAGAAAACGTGAGGGGTTTTACAATTCCATAAATTGAATTTAGGGTTTCGGTTGAAATATGAGAAATTTGAGAAAACGGTCAGTCACAAATGAAACTAGGGTTTTGATTAGACTTTATTTCTAGAATTTAGGGTTTCTAGTCTTTAAAACAAAACAATAAAATAAAGAAACCGTAATATTCTCTTTGAGGCTAAACAACAATAGTATCCTAAAAGTTAGGGTATCACATACATATCATTAAATCACATTGGTCGAGTATTGAAAACAAGTGTCCAGTTCAATCAGGTATTTGGAAGCACTCACCAAAGGTCTAGTGCCTCGCAAAAGTCACGTTCAGGTCTAACTCCTTGGTTGGAGTCCAAATCTGCGATAAAATATCATTTGCGAATGTAAAACTCTCTAGAGTTCGAAACAAAGGAGTTTCGCTTCAATAAAATCAAGTAAATGCAATTCGCTTAAGTAAATTCCGAAAAGGTCATGCTCGCGCGTAAAACTTTGAAACTTTGAATCAATTATACTGTGAAATACCATTTGAGTCGAAGACATGGAGAAAACATATTTCTATTAGTCGTAAATTTCATTTTTCCAAGGGTACAAGTTCGGCCAAGTTCTAACTTATATATCTCGATAAAAGAGGACGCAAGGATCCTAGATGATTCAAGTGGTATTCGCTCTCAAACCTTACTCAAGTCGCAAGGATATCTACCTAGGTTTTGAGCGTAAATTTGGGCAGCACGCCCTTTGTATTTACCTATTTTCCAGCCATTTATGGCTTCATTCTTTTCCTCAATCAATCCCAAAGTCACACACAAAATCATCTCATTTCAATAGCCATTCAATAGGCTCAAAGTATACAAGTACAAAATCAAGCTAGGAACATGTGCGGAAATGAAGTTTGAGTCAAGAAACAAAAGACAGATTTGACGTTGTTTTGCGTAACAGACACAACCCAGGCTACGCTTATCGGATTGGGATGAAATTTATACCGTTTCGAAGCTAAGATAAAGGGCTACAATTTTTATGAAGACCACTTGGTCCAATTCGTAGTCTAGCTAGGTCAAAGCCTGGATTACAGAACCAAAATGTCCTTGTCAGGACAGTCATCAGTACTGATTTCCAACGACAACAACTCAGGCTACACAATTCCGTTTGAGGTGTTTTCGGTTGTGTTGGAAAGCTGAAACATAGGGCTAAAAGTTTCATGTTTTTGCCAAAGACTGGTTTGGTACGGATCAAGGTGAAAAACGCAGCCAACGTGAGGAAATGTCAAAACTGTCTGCTGGACCCTACCTAGGCAGTCTCAGGGGTATTTTTGTCTTTTTATGAGATACAGTGCTCGGATTGGGCTGGACTTTTGTAGGAAACTATAAAACATCATTATATACAACTTTCATGTTTTGTGCTAAGCCTAATTCGGCCTCTATCAAGGTGAACTAAAACCGGACAGAACCAAGTAGTGAAGAGTTCTAATTCTGGAATTCAACGAATTTAAGGTGCAAACTTCATATTTCTAGCTTGAACAACTACCTCAACCTCCTATACAAGATTATATACACCATATACCACCTAAAAAACAACAAATACAGTTAACCAACTCAACCCTAACTCAAGAACATGCACCATATCCATCCAAACCACTAAAATAGCTATCATTTGGCACAAATATGCATTGTTACCCAACCTTAACCAAATTTAAGTAAGAGATAAGGAGAAGACAGCCATGTACCTGCCAAAAACTCCCTTGTAGGTGTGAAACCAAACACTTTCTTCCCAAACTTTTACCACACACAACTACCTAAGCACTCAAATGAAGGTTTAATTGGTTTGGATTCAGTGATTTTGCTCAAATGAAGGTGATTCAAGGTGAAACTTGGTGGTTGCTCACTTGGTTTCTTTCTCTCCTTTTCTCCTCTCTAAGTCACGGTTCTAATGTGCAGAAATGGAGGCTAAAATGAAGCTTCAAGTGTAACGGCCCCACTTCTCCCAAGGGCGAACCCAAGGGTATCGGCGGGCCGCCTGCCTAGCTCGCGCCAGGACTCAAAACTTAAAGTAATACTTCAAAAGTCTCGAGTCAAACCACTCTAATACATTAGAATAACGACCAGCAGAAGGTAGACCATATGGAAGGTTCTTATACAAACCACCAAAACAAAAACAAACATCCTAACTGTCTGACTGTTACAATCAAACCTAACTATACTAGTGTATGTGTCAAAAGTCCCCGCGTCGGCCCCTGCTAAGGAAAACAAAAGGAAAGGGGTAAGCTATATGCTTAGTAAGTAAATAGGGGCAAAAGCTTAAATCTCACGTAACAACAATTGCACAGTAAGAGTAAAGCAAAAGCAGAAAAGTAACATCACATAATAAGGATACAGGTGGCTCCAAAGCCAAGTCATTTGCCATGCGTGATCTCCTGTCGACACTCCGTCGACCATAAATAAGGTCCGTAGAAACTTCACTTGTACACCCACCGAACACCTTGTCACCCTCACTGGCCAGTCACCTCACAAACTTGCCCGGGCGAACGAAATCACAAACTTGAGCTTGAGTCACAAGCTCGGGTCACAAACTTGGTCCACATAATCGGTGAACTGGATTCACAAACTTGGTGACCTCAAACCAGGTTGGACTAACTTCGACCAAGCCCTAACCGGCTCGAATAGTCCATCTCGGTCGGAAGATCAACCCCAAACTCACAAACTTCACAAAATTATTCAAAAGTCACCCCGAGCCACAAGCTCAAGGGGTTTAGTTCCAAAATGATTCATATACATATGCCATATACAAATGTGTGCGTAAATTAGGGTTTAGGTCAAGTGTGATAAAGTACACTCTCGCCTAGGTACCCATTTCATACATATCAAAACACATAAGCAACTAACACATAAGAGTGGCCTGAATACTTACACAACGAACAAAAGAGCAAAAGTACGAAATTCGTGCCGCGAGGAGTAGCTAGTAGGCCCCACCGGCTCCACCTAGCTCACCAACGTCTGAAATTGAAGATTGTGTCACAATATATCACAAACGGCTACTAACATACTTAAAACAAGCAAAACGGCAAAATCGGCACATGCAAGTGCGGAAACGGCAAAACGGGTGCACATGCCCACGCGGAACGGCAAACGAAAATGGTCAAATCTGCCTTCTCAAACCGTTTTGATCAAAAGTTAGCCTAAGAATGTCGGATCAAGGTAAATGAGGTATCGTTGCGAAGCTAAGAGGAAGGGTTACAATTTTCATGAAGACACCTAAATCCGGATCTGAACAGAAATAGGTCGAAAGTACAGAAAACCGTTCCAGGAATTCGCACTCTAGAGTAACGAACAGGGTATGTTTGCTGGACCATAACTCCCAGCTCATAAATCCAAATCAGGAAATTCCAAAGGCATTAGAAAGCTGAGACATAAAGCTAAAACTTTGATGTTTTGGTCAAGACCTGAATCCACTCAGAACAGAACGAAAATTGAGTGCCAAAGTACCTGTCAGAACTGTCCAGATTCAAGGCAGTTCTGACGATCGATTTCGTTTTGGTCATAACAGGAGCTACGGAACTCGGATTTCGACGTACTTCATATCGTTTCGAAGCCAAAACCAAGATCTACATTTCTTATGAAGGAGTTGACACCCAGATCGTATGGGATCAAAACGGAAAAATGCACGGACAGAGGCTGAAATTCAAAACGTACACAATTTCAGGGTACAAAACAGGTGCGAGTGTTTTGGTTATAACTCGAGCTACACAGATCCGTTTCACCGGAAATTTTATAGATATATTCAGGACATAAGAGGCTACAATATTGAAGAAGGCTACTCAGTCTAGTTTCGAGGGTAACTAGATCAAAAATGCAAAATACTACACCCGAATCACAAAAACAGATTCGCAGAATGCATTCTAACGGAAACATCATAAATCAGGCTATCGAAGTCCAAATCAAGTAATTCCAAAGCCATCCGAAAGCTAAGATACAGGGATACAACAATGTAGAAGGTCACTCAGTCCAAATCCTAGCACAACTAGGTCAAATATGCAGAATACCAAACCAGAACCGTAATTGCAGGTTTGCAAATCACACTATGCTGTAATCAGTACAACTCAGTCTATACAGGTCCAAATGCAGAAATTCCAAAGGCATATGATAGATAGGCCATCAAGATACATTTCATCAGAAGACACCAACATCCAAATCCAAATAAATTCCAGTCAAAACAGACGATTACAAGCGCAGTTCGCACATTCTGATCAACCCAGAACACTAACAGTAAAATCGAAATATCTCATTCTAAACTACTCCAATTGCCCTAAAATTTTTCAGACACCTATAAAATGTCATTCCCTACAACTTTCATGTTTTAAGCCAAGGCCAATTCGGCCTCTAACATAGGGCTACAAAACCGGACAGAAAGGGGAACAAATTTTCCAGATTCTGGAATATTTGGTCTTCAATGAAACTTTCTCAAATTTCTTGTTCCAATCACTACCAAAGCCCCTTATATAACCTTATATACAACATATACTAACTATACAACAAGTTTAGGCAGAAAATTATTAAACCCTAACTTGCATATCTCATCCAATAATCATCACAACTATTTGCACATCTTGAAATCAAGCCAAAACTTAAGCTAAATAACATCTTAAAGCAAGATTTAAAAGATCAAGGACCATGATCAGATTTAGTACCTCAAAAACAAAGCTTGGAAGAGTGATACTCCACTCCCTTTGAAAATTTCTAGTTCCTCTAGCTTCCCAACTCACAATTAGCACTTTAACCTGTTTGGAAATTTGATTTGTCACTTGGATTGCTAAGATTCAAGAAGAAGAAAGTTGTTCTTGTTCTCTCTTTTCTCTCTCTCTTTGGTCGGCTATGGAGCAGAAATAATGAAGGGAAAGTGCAGACAATTGGTTTAAGAAGGTTAGTTACTCACTTGGCCAAGAAACTCTAGGATGGCGACAAGTGTCGCCACCTCCACCTTTCATTTTTCTCTTTCTTTCCTTGCTATTTCTAGCCTCTACTTTTCGGTCAAACAAGCTGACAATTAAGAGGATATTTTGCTCAAATATCAATAACCTTGTATGGTAAGAAAGTGGTGGTCAATTGGTGCGTTCAATCGGTAGTGCGCGGGACCCGCCGGTTCGCGCCGTTTTTCTTAAAAACACACGTACTAGGGTTTTTACTTCCCATTCACTAACTTTATATCATTGCTCCTAGTCACATATTATTTCCCACTTAAAAGTCACTTTTAATCACCAAATTTGATCCTTGCTCCATACCGAAAATTCATCCGGCGGAAAATTGCGAAAACCCTAATTTTGCTCCAATCTTGAAAACGAAGAGTGAAACCCTACTTTCTAGGTTTATCTGCACTTATTGTGGAATAATTGGGTAGGAGGCTTTAATAAATAATAATTTTCAAATAAAAGGCATTTTTGAGGAAAAACATAAGAAATTTGCGGGTCCTCACATCAAGAAGGTTAAGATGATAGGATTTTAATTTGGTCAAAGTTGGACAAGTGTCACCTTGTGATTGGAAGTCAATTTTTTTCTTTTCTCTCTTGTTTTTAGTCCACAATTTCGGCTGCCTTAAGAAGATATTTAGGTCTGATTTTGGTCAATTAATAACAAGGAGATTAAGGTAATAAAGTAGTGGTCAAGTGGTGCTGTGACGCCCCGAAAAGTATGAGTGTGAGAACCCGAAAATTTTCTAATTTTCTAGGGTTTATTTTTTTTTAATCGCCCGTTTTTTTTACATTTTCTTTATTAGAAAAATTCCCCAGATAAAGTTTATGAGCAAAGATAGTTTTAAAATGATTTTTCTAGTATCGGTTAGTTTTTGAGAAATTACGAGCGTATTTTGGACGTGGGACCCGCTAGTGCGGTAAATGCATTATATTTTTGACAACTTGTTGAAATTTTGTATTAAGTGATATTATTTTACAAAGTGTTAAGATATTTGTATTGGAGAGACAAAAAGATAAGTTTTAAATCAAAAGGTGACAAGTGTCACCATCCTATTCACTATTGGACTTTTGACCATCTTACCTTAACTTTACTAAAACCAAAATTTGACAAAAAATCAAACCATTTCTTCCTTCTCATGGCTGAAACTTGGAGAGCAAGAGAGAGAGAAAAACCTTCATCTTTCACTCCAATTTCTTACTTCAATCTTGAGTTTTAACCGATGGAATTGCAAATCACTCCATAAAAGTTGGTTACTAAGGAGATTCCAAGGTCTTGGTGGAGTTATTTTGGAGAAGGAACCACTAAGCTACTATCTTTTGTGAGGTATCAAGGTATGGTGTGTAAAGATTCATTGTTTGTTTCCAATAATGGTGAATTAGTGACTTGTGATGGCTAAAGAGATGGTTTGATGGATTATATTTTGAGTTGTGGTTGAATTGTTGAACTTTTATAATTTTTGGGGATTTTTCTGTTTTCATATGAACATGATTGTGTGGCTATCTATGATGATTGGAAATGGTATATAGTGATTCTAGAAGGTGGAAAAAGTGGACAATTGCAATCAATTTCTGTTTTGGAAGAAATTTTGGAAAGTTAGGGTTCTAATGCGGACATTCTGTCCGAATTTTTAACTCCTAGTTAGAGGTCGAATTGGCCTTGGCTTAAAACATGAAAGTTGTAGGGAATGATATTTTAGAGGTACCTACAAAATTTCAGGTCAATCGGAGTAGCGTAGAATGAGAAAAGTCGAAATTACTATTGCTGTTCTGGTTTTACCCGAATGTAAGAATTGCGCCTGTAATTGGTTGTTTTGGCTGGAATTGCTTCCGAATTGGTTGGTGAGGCCTTCTGATGAAATTTATACCTGTTTCTTAGCTTTCATATGGTTTTGGAATTTCTGGATTTGGACTTGGAGAGCCTGAGTTATGATGTTTCCGCTAGAATGCGTTCTGTGAATCTGTTTTTGTGATTCTGGTATGGTATCTTGCATTTTTTACCTAGTTACACTCCAAACTGGGTTGAGTGACCTTCTGTAATATTGTAACCCTATCTCTTAGCTTCGAAACGGTGGATCTTTCACCTTCATCCGAAAATCGTAGCGCCTTTGGTACCATTACCGCAAAATGACGTCAAAACTGTTTTTCTGGTTTTGAGCTTCACTTTCATTTCCGAACTTTTCCCTAACTTGACTTGTACTAGTACTACTTGGAGCTTGCTGAATGGCTATTGGATGAACTTGTTGTTGTGTGTGTACCTTTGGGTTGGAATGAGGAAATAATGAAGCCATGATGGCTGGAAAAGTTAGCAAATTCAGGGGAAGTGCTGTCCGAACTTTGAAGGGATTTGTTTGCATTGAGTTTGTGATCTAAGACTTGGATTTGAGCAAGGCAATGTTATATGCTGGATGATTTCTGAGCCGTGGAGGTGAGTGACCCTAAACTATTTCCAAAGTAAATGTGAAATGTTTCTGCATTATTTACTCGATTGCATCTCATGCGTGCTTGCATGTGAATTCATGATATGATTTTGGCTTCAATGAGTTCTGGGAAAGTCTTGTGCTGGACACCAACGTCTCCACTCTGTTTATGGTTCATGTTCATGTTTATCTGGAGCTCAAAAAGGGGCTCCCTCTCTCTGTTAATATTATATGATCTATTTGAGCGTTGGGTGTTCAAGTGCAATGATTTCACTGGCTCACGAGAGCAATAAACGTACATTTGATCTTGGAATCATGACATCATTGAAATGCATTATTGTGAAATATATTTGATTTCTGATTTTACTGGTTACTCGCTGAGCTTCTAGCTCACCCCAAAAATATTTTATTCCCCTCCACAGGGCTCAAGGCGAAGGAAGGACTTGTAATACTTGTTCACGTGACTGGATGGCTTAGTTGGAATTGTTATATTTTGTACAGTTTGGATTTGGAATCAATTTTGTATAGTTGGGATTAGTTTCCGCTGCATTTGTGACATGTAATTATTGGAGACTTGGATGTATATTTGTGGACCATGTGATGTATATTTGAGATTTATATTGTAATTCATTTGAGGATTGTAGTGAACGACTGAGTCCCGGCGAGAGCTGGGCAGGCGACCCGCCGAACCCTCTGGTTCGCCTTAGGGGGAGGTGGGGCCGTCACAGGTGCACTCAATCGGTAATGAACGGTATACATCGGTTCAACCCGATTTTTCTTATTTCACACGTACTAGGGTTTTTCACTTATAATTTACTATCTTATGGTTATTACTTCTAATCACACATTTTTTCTTATCTAAAACTCACTCTTAATCACCAAATTTAATACACACTCCGTACCGAATAATCATACTACAAAAAGACGTAAAAACCTTAGTTTACACTAACGATGAATGAAAAGGGAAAACTCTTAATTCTATTGTTTATTCTAACCCTTGGGGATGTAAATGAGTAGTATAGCTATTATAAGGTAATGGATTTCAAATAAAAGGGAATTTTAAGAAAATTGTGAGGGATTTTACAACTCTATAGACTAAAATTAGGGTTTTGAGTAAAATTTAAGGGATTTAAGAAAAATTTGTTAGTCACAAGTAAAACTAGGATTTTGAGTACAAGTAGGGTTTCTAGTATTTAAAACAAATAATGTCTTAAAACAAAAAAAAAATAAAATAAAATAGCCGTAATATCCTCTTTGAGACTAAACAAAACATCAGCCTAAATATCGGCGTATCACAGATTTTGAAAATGATTTCTTCTAAGAAATTGTAGCCTTATGAATCTAGTTTTCAACGCCACTAATCATGCTCAATTCCGAGTTGAATTGAGTGAATTATGATCAAATTACAAACCTAGATTTTTGCTTGAAAATCCTCTGTTGGCTAGTTAAATGGCCTAGCTTGATTTGGGACTTGTTGTTTTGGAAACTTGGATGTCAAACATCTACCAAACTTTATATTAGATGTTCAACCAGATTTGGGTTGGTTGCATTGGACAAAATGTTTAAAAAGGAAAGAAGAGCTAGAAGACAGTATTGCCTTGGGAAATTTCTTGAATTTTGATGGTTTAGTTAACTACCTTCCCGTGTGAATTTTCAAATGAAATTTGATAGACGAGTAGTCCTCATATGGAGGTTTAGTTGTACAAAATTTGGTAATATTCTAAGACCATTTTGATATGCAAATGATGTCACAAAATTCGCTCATCGAATCTGGAAAACTTTTCCTTTTCTCTTAGCCAAATGGTCAAATCTAATTTTGGGAGTAATATTTCAAAAATTTGGATGTCAATGGTCTTTAGATTGCTCGGTGGATGTTTATGAACTCTTGGTTTCAATAATGGAGAGATTTGGAACTGATTTCATGGTACAAAAAGTATGTAAACAAAAGAAAAGTGAGAAGGTAGTTTAGCCTTGAAACTCTTCATAAACTTTGGTTGTTTTAATGACTGCCTTACCGTGAGAGTTTTTGTATGAAACTTGGTAGAAATGTTGTCCACACATGAAAGATTTAGTGTACGTACCAAGTTTGGTGTATTTCCAATGCCAACTCGATGACCAAATGATACTTCGAATCTAGTCTTCAAACCTGGAAAATAGCCCAACAGTCTTAACATTTTCAGCAACTTGAAGCTACTATATCTTGGTATTCAAAACTCCGATTCTTGTTCCGCTTGTTGTGTTTTAAACTTTGTTTGTAACTCTAATTAAGTTCTAAATTTCATAGGCTAGTTCATATTCTGTGAATTTTACCAAATTTTCAAAGTTGGCCAAAAACCAACCCCGAAGCTGTTTTACGAGTCCAAAACAGCAACTTTGAGCCGATTTTGGAATACCTTCCGATTGGAATCATAGAAAAATGTCTTCTAAGAACTTTTAGTACTTTGGAAGAGGTTTCCAATGGTACCAAGTTTTCCAATTTTGGACCTATATAGTGCAAGATACTATTTTTCTAAGATTGACACACAAAGCTGAAATTTGCCAATTTTTTAGAAAATGAAATTTTGGAAACTTGACTTCTTTCTCGATATCGATTGAGCGTTTTGAACTCGATTTCATGGGAAATGCTAGTCGCTCTCTCTTCGGACTTTAAAGCTTCACTCTTGAACTTCGAGTTGAGAGAACTGAAGCTCTCTTTTAAGATTTTGACTTAGTCTAAATGAGTGCGCATCCTTTCTTGGTAAATGCATGATTTTGAGTGAAGTAATTATTGTTTGCTCAGGCGCTCAAGGGGACCTTCAAGAGGATCTCACGGGAGACGCTTAAAACAATCACTTGTACTTGTTTCGTGACCCACTTGGTGAATGTTCCATATAGGAGTACGTAATTTGAATAAGTCTATGACATGCTTATGCCATGGTCATTAAGTGTTAAGTGCTACATATTAAGTATTTACCACACTCATGCATATTTAAGTAAGGATACTTGAACTACTCGACATGAAATACTTGAAGTGCATATACTTGAATTACTCGACATAAAATACTTGAAGGGCATATTTACGTCATGTGTTTAAATGATTATTATGCTATGACTACATAAGTCGGTTGGAGTGAATCTCGTTGACTTTTACATGGTAAAAGTGGAAAACGGCCAATGGTGGCCTATTAAAATGACAAATGTATCAATTAACCTTAACCACTTACCGTTAACCGTTAACCGTAATTACTTACCGTTTACCATTCACCGTTCACCGATTTACTTGATTACCTGCTTACTTGATTACTTAACTATTTGATCACTTGATTATTGTAAATTACATGTTCATATGAAATTATCCACCATTTTAAGGCGAGTGTGTACTTTATCTCACTCGACCTACTAAAATGATAAATTTTTACCGTTCATCGGTTTACTTGATTACTTGTGCATGTTGTAAGCTCTAAGCTGAACTGGGCCCTACCCTTGGTTACTAACCTGCTCGACGTAGGACTGGGCTCGGTCGGGTAGGTTTGAACCCTGAGCCACTATTTCGGTATACTCGAGTACTACCACTGGAGGGATAAGGTGATGGCCAGACAAACCGAGAGGATCCAGAAGTTATAAGGTGCAGATGACCGACATGGTTCCACTGGAACCCCGTATCCTTTAATGTGTGTTTATTTTGCATAGAGATAACTATTTCATGCAAATGTGCCAATGTGCAAATCTTGAGTCATACCTGTGACATGCTCAAATTACTTGTACCATGATAATTGTCTCATTCTAATGTGTCATACCTGTGATATGTTCAAAGTACTTGTATAATGATAATTGTCTCATGTTCATGAGCCAACGTGCAACCCTGAACCATACATGTCGTATGCTCAATTACTTGATTTATTAAAACTGCTAGAGTGTCTTGGAACCTCACTGGGCTGTGTAGCTCATTCCACGTTTTTGTTTTCCTTAACAGGGTTCGAGACCAAGAGTGCTCGTGAATAGTACTAGATTGTTTTCATTTGAAAACCTTAAGTTGTATTATAACGGATGGTTGTAGTACATATTCTTTTGGATTGTATTAAGCTTGAAAGCTAAGTATTTGTAAGCATGCAATATTTTGGAGTACTTTAATTATATATTGAAGTTATTTGAAATATTTCGAGCTTTTGAATTGTGGATTGTAGTGAGTCCTAGCGAAAGTTGGGCAGGCGTCCCGCGGATACCCTTTGGTTCGCCTTAGGGAGAAGTGGGGGCGTCACAGTTGGTATCAGATGTGACAGCCCCACCTTCCCCTAAGGCGAACCAAAGAGGTTAGCGGACTGCCTGCCCAGCTCTCGCCATGACTAACGGTGTAGTTAAACACGATCTAAAACGTTCCGAAAAAATAAAAGCGCGTTCAAACAAGTCAAAATCGCAAAATAGGAAAATCAAAACCGTCGATGCATAGCGGGTGCCATGTCATATAACTCGAAAAAATATTTCCAAACCAAATAGGAAACATAAACAGGGTTAAACAACGTTATACACATACATTTGTAATTTACAAAACAAAAGAAAGATAATTAGATCAAAATACATTTAGCATTTTTCCAACTATCGAGGAGCTTTACAAAATATATTAAAACTAGCTCAACTCGTGTTTCAAAATATCATAGTCCCCAAAAGTGGTTCCCTGTAAGGAAAACAAAATTTAATGGAGTGATCTTACGCCCAGTGAGGTACACTCATGCAGATCAGTAAAATTCACATAAGCACATAGTTGCTCAGTCCAAACGTTCAACAAGTAATTCGAACTAACATTACATTTAAATTCAATATAAGGATACTGACGGCTCTCAAGAGCCCTTATCCTCGCTTGCCGTACTTGATCTCGCCCCGTTGACCCTCCGTCAACGCTTAAAGAAGTAACCAATACCGTAGACCCCACTTTCTCCACTTTTCAGCCACCTCACATACCCCTACCGGGCCCGAACTCCAAACAGTAGAAAATTTGCAATACTCGAGTATACCGGAATTGAGAGTCTCATACTACAAGATTCCATATAACAGTCCCCATGGCTCGTCAATTTTGACGACCAAGCCCTTGCCGGTTCGATTCAATTGACCACCAATGGGGTTGAGCTCAGTGAGAACAGTAATGGCCGTTGGATACTCGTCCAAACGACACCAATTCCAATATTTCATATACCATTCAAGTAACACAGTAAACAGTCATATGTAAGACATAAAGGGTGAGAGTGATCAAGTACACCCTCGCTTGAACCAATTTCAACGTTGTAAATAAGCATTCAAGGCATCAATTTCAAGTGTAACAAAGTCACATAGTAACAAGCAAGTGAGTGGTACACTCACCAAGCAAGCAAATGAAATTTCATAAACTTCCGCCCAAAGAGCGTCTTGAATCACCGTCACGCCCTAAAACATTCAAACAAGCACAATGAGACTCGAATATGAGTCATAAACCGAATCCACATACTACCAAAAATAAGGCTCCATTAGAACATATAAATACCAAAGTAAGCTAGGGAAAGTCCGGAAATGAAAGTTAAGCCCTAAAGCCCAAAAACCGTTTTGACGTTGTTTAGTGTATTAGACACAACCGGTGCTACGATTATCGGATGGATGTGAAATTTATACCTATTTGAAGCTAAGACAGAGGGCTACAATGTTGAAGAAGGCCACTCAGTCCAGTTTGTAGTGAAACTAGGTCAAAATTTGAATGTACCAAACCAGAGCCGCATAAACAGATTAGCGAACCGCATTCTGGTTAAATAACCATAATTTAGGCTACCAAAGTCCAATTCAAGTGATTCCAAAGCCATACGAAAGATAAGATACCAGGTTATATTTCTTAAGAAGACATCAACAACCAAATCAGTAGTATTCCCGGTCAAACTAACCAATCACAGAAGCGGATTATCAGTTTCGGACAGAAACAGGGAAGCAGGGGTATTTTGGTCTTTTCACAGGTTACGCTGATCCGATTGAGCTGAAATATTGTAGGGAACTATAAAACATCATTCTATACAACTTTCATGTTTTAACTCAAGGCTAATTCGGGCTCTAAATAGGAGAAACAGTACCGGGCAGAATGGGGTTAATTGAAACCCTAATTCCGAAATTTCCTTTCAAAGCGGAAATTTTCCGCAAATAGCCACAATTTACGCACTATAGCTTCATTCTATACCATTCCCAACCATCATCCATAGCCAACCAATACTAAATATATAAAAACAGAAAAAATCGTGGATAAATATAAAATTCACCAATTTCTACCAAAAGTCAAGAAATAACACCTCAAACCATCTCTTTAACTCACATAAGCCACTAATCCACATTATTGAGAAGAAAAGAGAGGTTCCTTAGCTACTCACCTTACCAACTCAAGAAAGGAAACACTTAGCACCTTGGTCTCCCAAACCACTTCACAACAAACCTTAATACCACTAAACTAAGAGGTTTTATGGAGGAAATCCAAGTTTAATCGGTTGAACTTGAGGATAGAGCAAGATTAGAAGCAAGAAAGTTGGGAGTTTTCTCTTCTTTTCCCCTTGAAGATAGCAGGCCAAGAAGCTTGCAAATGAGGATGATTTTTCGGTAATTTTTGATTTAATTGGTAAAGTAGTGAATAGTGGTCAAAGTCAAGAATTAACCACCAAGTGACACTTGTCACTACCATTAATGCATAGCTATCCTTTTGTCTCTCCAACTCTCATCCATTGGGTATTCTCTAATTATCTCTTAACACCTGCTAAAATAAACCCGGTATCCAACACTTAACCTAACTGGCCAAATTTTACCGAACTTTCCGCACTAACGGGTTCCACGTCCAGTATACGCTCTTAATTTCTCAAAAACTAACCGATACTAGAAAAATTATTTAAAAACTATATTTACTCATAAAAATTATCTAGAAAATTTTCCAAATAAAGAAAATGCAGAAAACCATGCAATTAAATAGAAAAAAACCTAGAAAATAAGAAAATTTACGGGGTCTCACATCAGAGCTTAGGCTTTAGATCTTTTGTAGTGTATCATAGGCTTAAAAGTTTAGGATGCCGGACTGTGGGACTGGTTTGAAAGTTAAGTGAACGCTTGTAGGGATGAAAATCAGAGCCGCTTCACGTAGTCTGTGCGCGGGGTGAGTTTTGGCCAAGTGGTGTTATGGTCCTTCTTATGTGAATGAGTAAAGGCTTAAGTACCCTTCTAGAGTATAAGCTATGAATCATGAATGTGATAGGTATAAACCCCTTTGTCTTGATATTTGGGAAAAATATTTGGTATGTATGTTGAGTAGGAATCTCAAATGTAATGATTTACTCTTGGAAACTGGCCAGCTCGAGATGTGAATTATCTTATTTCGGATTCTTGCACCCGAGTACCCAAGCGTTGAGGACAATGCTAAGGACTTGAGATCTCCATTTGTGGGGAATAAGAATGAATTGATATTTCACGTGAATAGTTACAGGAACTAATAATCATTTGGCTAAGATGGCAATAATTAAGAGCGGAAGGTGGAGAAGATCGTAGCCTAGAAGATCCTAGTGTTGGGATTGAAGTTGAACGTGTTAGGGAACGGGAATCATCTAGTTCCAATTAATCCAGTGAAGCACTACTTGTGGTCTTTTGTAGTGGGACGATGGGAGTAGAACTTAAGAGTTTGTGCCTTGGAGATGAATGTACTCTTGATAATCACCTGTTTACTTTTGTTTATTGACTTTGACTTGGTATGAACTTTACTTAATTATAACTTGTGTTATGATTTAATGATCTCTAGAGTGTTTGACTTATATGATGATAATGTTAATTATGCAAATGATTTCTTTCCTTCAAAATTTGTGCTGATATGTGTGTGTAGTTCAATTATGGCTTAGTGTGAGGGTTATGTGTATGCATCTAGATTAGCTGTGAACATAGAAACTAGAGAACAACGAAAGGGACGTGAACCTAGACAACCCCGAAATCAAGGAGTAGGTAATGGGTCTGATATTGATCAAAACGCAGAGCCAAGAATTGGGGAAGGAAATGATCAAATGGGATTAGTTTTAACTCGCATGACGGATATACTAGAGCTCTTAGTAGCTCAACAGGGTCAGGGAGTTGGACAAGGAAACCAACGTGGAAACCAAGAGATAGGGGAGAATCGAGCATTGGAGCGGTTTCAGAAATTCTTCCCGCCCAAATTTTCTGGAGAACATGACCTAGAAATGGCTGAGAATTGGTTAGAAAATATAAGAAATATATTCGATGCCTTGAACCACACAGAAGAAAGACAAGTCACTTTTGCTGTATTTCAACTTGAGGGAACAGCCCGAGATTGGTGGAATGTCATAAGGAACAAGTGGGAAAGGGAACAAACTCCAAGGACTTGGATAAACTTTGTACGAGAATTTAATGAGAAATTTCTTCCTCCACTTGTCCAAGAAAAGAGAGAAGACGATTTCATAAAGCTTCGTCAAGAAACTTTGAGTGTGGTTGAATACGAAACCCGATTCATGAAATTATCTACATATGCTCCAGAATTGGTGGCTACAGAATGGAAGAGAATAAGATGGTTTATCCAAGGATTAGATTTAGAAATCCAAGATGCCCTTTCCGCAACACAGATTGAAACCTTTAGTGACGCTCTCGAGAAAGCGCAAAGAGTGGAAAGCACAAAATCTCAACTGAGGGCCTTTCAAGCGAGAAAAAGAGATGCATCCGATAATAGACTAAGAGAAATTAGACCACCACCCAAAGTTAGAAAAAGAGTGGATGAAGCGAGTCTATCACTTCCTGCACCACTCATGATAAAGGAACCAGAAGGGACTCCGTCACGAAGAGCTCCAGTAGGACAGATACAATCAAAGAGAACCTCGCAGGCAAGTCAGGACACAATGTCTCGTCCGACCTATGGATACTGTGGAAGGACGAACCATACCGAAGAAAACTATTGGCTAAAAGGGCGAAAGTGTATGGGATGTGGGAGCACCAGTCATAAAGTTCACGACTGTCCAATGAGGTATCCACGAGAAACTACTACTCCACAAGGAAATAGAACTATCTCTCGACAAGTCAATGGAAGAGGAAACCGATCAGTTGCATCTGCAAGAACCTACGACATGATCACACAACAAGGTTCAGGGTTATTTGAGGTCATAGAAGGTATGAATTTCGAGAATGAAATTCCTTTAAGGAGGGGAGGTTGTGAGGACTCGCAAATTTTCGTACTTTAAATCCCTATTTCTAACTCATTTAATTATTTATTTGACCATTTATTTTGAATATTTTATTTCAATCTTTTTATATCCAATTGCATGGAATTATGGCTCAAGTGTATTTTTAAAGTGACTTGTTTCAAAATTTATTTTTTCGAAAGCTCGTTTAGTGAGAATAGTGAATACGCGTTTGGAGATAATAATCGAATCGAGGATACAATAAGCTTGAAAAATTGGAGATTTGTACATTAGTCTTGAAATAGGTATTTTTATGTTTAAGTGCTCAAATGTTAGTTAGTTATATTATCGTTATAAGAATTTATTAGAAATTTCACTCTATCGCGCGTGATTAATTGAGGGACTTAAGAGCTTTATTTTTAGACTATTAAGAATAAATAATAATAGTATGAATGGAAGTGCATTAGAGGTATAGTGTACTAGTGAAACAAACCCGAGAGGAATCGGGTAACAAACACGCGCGTACACGCGTACCTTTAAGAGTTGACTTTTGTTCAAAAGGCTACCAACCACCAAGCTTCTCAAGGAAGCCTCTTTTGATCAGCACAACACTCTCTCTCTCTCACCCTCTCTTGGCCAAAATTCTCAAGGAGGAAGAATACCAAAAAGCTTCATCATCCTACTTCATTTCTTCCTCATTTCACTTCAAATTCATCGTACAAACTCAAAACTACTTGGAGATCAACTCTAGCTAGGTGAGGAGCAGCTTAACCACAGTTTTTCTTGAGCTTCAAAGGACCAAAAATTTCTGGTTTAGTCATCTAAGAAGGTATATGACGATCAAGCTCTTAAATCTTAGTTTTTGTGAGTTGATTTGCACATATAAGCTCATGCATGCATGTGGGTAGCTTTATTTATGTTGGATCTTGGTGTGTGGGCTCTATGAACTCCCACAATGACTTGATAGACTGATTTCATGAGTTTTGATGTTTTTAATATTGGTTTAATGCTTAATTAGTGGAAATAAATTATATTGTTGAAAGGAAGCTCAAAGGAGGTGAAGAGCAAAAAAATTTCCATTTCTGCCCCTGTGTAGTCCGTGACCCTTAGAGTGATTTTTCATGGTTCTAATGGCTTTTTTATGATGTATACATGTTGTGTGGGTTGTGTAGAAAGTTTCATCAAAAAATAACGTGATTTGGTTGGCCAAATGTTATGATTTCGGAAGTTCGGTAAACCTGGAAATTTTCCCGTCACTACCCTGGCAGTATTTTTCAAATGGCCATAACGTTTTACTCCGATGTCGAAATCGAGTACCGTTTGTGGCACTGGAAACTAGAAATTCCCAGATTTCCAACGGTATAAAGTTCACATCTGATTCCACCTGACGAATCCACACCACCCATTTGAACTTGACTGATCTGTTTCGTTAGTTCACTGGAAGCTCGGTTGTGAGCAGCAAATTGATGCTCACATATGAGCTGGTTGTAGACAGATTTTGAGAATGATTTCTTATAAGAAATTGTAGCCTTATGACTCTAGTTTTCAACGCTACTAATCATGCTCAATTCCGAGTTGAATTGAGTGAATTATGGTCAAATTACAGACCTGGATTTTTGCTTGAAAATCCTCTGTTGGCTAGTTAAATGGCCTAGCTTGATTTGGGACTTGTTGTTTTGGAAACTTTGATGTCAAACATCTACCAAAATTTATATTAGATGTTCCTTGGACTTTTTTTCACAAATTAATCAGATTTGGGTTGGTTGGATTGGACAAAATGTTTAAAAAGGAAAGAAGAGCTAGAAGACAGTTTTGCCTTGGAAAATTTCTTGAATTTTGATGGTTTAGTTAACTACCTTCCCGTGTGAATTTTCAAATGAAATTTGATAGAAGAGTAGTTCTCATATGGAGGTTTAATTTTACAAAATTTGGTAATATTCTAAGACCATTTTGATATGCAAATGATGTCACAAAATTCGCTCATCGAATCTGGAAAACTTTTCCTTTTCTCTTAGCCAAATGGTCAAATCTGATTTGGGGAGTTATATTTCGAAAATTTGGATGTCAATGGTCTTTAAATTGCTCAGTGGATGTTTATGAACTCTTGGTTTCAATAATGGAGAGATTTGGAACTGATTTCATGGTACAAAAAGTTTGTAAACAAAAGAAAAGTGAGAAGGTAGTTTAGCCTTGAAACTCTTCATAAACTTTGGTTGTTTTAATGACTGCCTTACTGTGAGAGTTTTTGTATGAAACTTGGTAGAAATGTTGTCCACACATGGAAGATTTAGTGTACGTACCAAGTTTGGTGTATTTCCAATGCCAACTCGATGACCAAATGATACTTCGAATCTAGTCTTCAAACCTGGAAAATAGCCCAAAAGTCTTAACTTTTTTAGCAACTTGGAGCTACTATATCTTGGTATTCAAAACTCCGATTCTTGTTCCGTTTGTTGTGTTTTAAACTTTGTTTGTAACTCTAATTGAGTTCTAAATTTCATAGGCTAGTTCACATTCTGTGAATTTTACCGAATTTCCAAAGTTGGCCAAAAACCAACCCCGAAGCTGTTTTACGAGTCCAAAACAGCAACTTTGAGCCGATTTCGGAATACCTTCCGGTTGGAATCATAGAAAAATGTCTTCTAAGAACTTTTAGTAATTTGGAAGAGGTTTCCAACGGTACCAATTTTTTCAATTTTGGACCTATATAGTGCAAGATACGATTTTTCTAAGATTGACAAACAAAGCTGAAATTTGCCAATTTCTTAGAAAATGAAATTTTGGAAACTTGACTTCTTTCTCGATATCGATTGAGTGTTTTGAACTCGATTTCATGGGAAATGCTAGTCTCTCTCTCTTCCGACTTTAAAGCTTCACTCTTGAACTTCGAGTTGAGAGAACTGAAGCTCTCTGTTATGATTTTGACTTAGTCTAAATGAGTGCGCATCCTTTCTTGGTAAATGCATGATTTTGAGTGAAGTAATTATTGTTTGCTCAGGCACTCAAGGGGACCTTCAAGAGGATCTCACGGGAGACGCTTAAAACAATCGCTTGTACTTGTTTCGTGAATCACTTGGTGAGTGTTCCATATAGGAGTACGTAATTTGAATAAGTTTATGACATGCTTATCCCATGGTCATTAAATGTTAAGTACTACATGTTAAGTATTTACCACACTCATGCATATTTTACTCGACATGAAATACTTGAAGGGCATATTTACGTGATGTATTTAAATGATTAATTATGCTATGGCTACATAAGTCGGTTGAAGTGAATCTCCTCGACTCTTACGTGGTAAAAGTGGAAAACGGCCAATGGCGGCCTATTAAAATGACAAATGTATCAATTAACCTTAACCACTTACCGTTAACCGTTAACCGTAATTACTTACCGTTTACCGTTCACCGTTCACCGATTTACTTGGTTACCTGCTTACTTGATTACTTAACTATTTGATCACTTGATTATTATAAATTACATGTTCATATGAAATTATCCACCATTTTAAGGCGAGTGTGTACTTTATCTCACTCGACCTACTAAAATGATAAACTTTTACCGTTTATCAATTTACTTGATTACTTGTGCATGTTGTAAGCTCTATGCTGAATTGGGCCCTGCCCTTGGTTACTAACCTGCTCGAGCTAGGATTGGGCTCGGTCGGGTAGGTTGGAACCCTGGGCCACCGTTTCGGTATACTCGAGTACTACCACTGGAGGGATAAGGTGATGGCCAGACAAACCGAGAGGATCCAGAAGTTATAAGGTGCAGATGACCGACATGGTTCCACTGGAACACCATATCCTTTAATGTGTGTTTATTTTGCATGGAGATAACTATTTCATGCAAATGTGCCAATGTGCAAATCTTGAGTCATACCTGTGACATGCTCAAATTACTTGTACCATGATAGTTGTCTCATTCTAATGTGTCATACCTGTGATATGTTCAAAGTACTCGTATAATGATAATTGTCTCATGTTCATGAGCCAACGTGCAACCCCGAACCATACATGTGGTATGCTCAATTACTTGATTTATTAAAACTGCTAGAGTGTCTTGGAACCTCACTGGGCTGTGTAGCTCATTCCACGTTTTTGTTTTCCTTAACAGGGTTCGAGACCAAGAGTGCTCGTGAATAGTACTAGATTGTTTTCATTTGAAAACCTTAAGTTGTATTATAACGGATGGTTGTAGTACATATTCTTTTGGATTGTATTAAGCTTGAAAGCTAAGTATTTGTAAGCATGCAATATTTTGGAGTACTTTAATTATATATTGAAGTTATTTGAAATATTTCGAGCTTTCGAATTGTGGATTGTAGTGAGTCCTGGCGAGAGTTGGGTAGGCGTCCCGCGGATACCCTTTGGTTCGCCTTAGGGAGAAGTGGGGGCATCACACTCACTTGGTAGCAAACGGTGCACGTCGGTTCGAGCTGTTTTTCCTTAACTCGCACGTACTTGTGTTTTTACTTATGGTTCACTAGCTTATTATTATCACTTCTAGTCACACACTTTTCCTTACCTAATACTCATTCTTTTCCACCAAATTTAGTACTCACAGCTCACCAAGTGATCATACGGCCAAAATACGCGAAAGCCCTAATTTACGCTAACTATAAAACTAAAGGTACAACCCTTGATTCTATGATTTATTGTAACTATTGAGGGAGTAAATGAGTAGTAAAGATATTATAAAGTAATTTAATCAAAATAAAAGAGTATTTTAAGAAAATAAGAAGAATTTTGTGAGTCCTCACAAGGGTTTGGCAGACTGCCTGCCTAGCTCTCGCCAGGACTCACTCAATCAACTCTCAAGATTAATCATTCAAGCCTCCAAAATAACATTTAAGTTCTACCATTCAACCAAAATGTACACTTATTTACGAACCAAAAGCCAAATGTATGATACAACGTCAAATGTCAAAATATATCCTATTAACTAAAAGTATAAGTACAAGAGGGTTACACACTCTAGTTCACATTCTATTGTTTCGGACCTCCATTCCTGTAAGGAAAACAAAAACTAAAGAAATGAGCTAAAAGCCCGGAGAGTTTCCTAAACAAGCAATCAGGTAGGGAAACCATGGAAACATTACATTTAACAATTTGCATATTTTGCACAGTAATATCCAGTCATTCAAGAAATAAACACTCAATCATTGGAAGGATACGTGCTTACTTGGAGCCATTCATTCATTCATTCGCCAACCATTTTCCTTATCCCTCTGACATTAGAAAACGTTTGCAAGTGAAAACTCCTTCAGTGATCTTGTCATTCATTCATTGATATATTGCATTGAATGCACTGGCCAGTTCTCCACCAGACTTCGTGGTAATACTCGAGTATACCAAACATTGTCCCAGGGTCACCAACTGCCCGACCGAGTTTTGCTTCTGGCTCGAGTCGACTGGCAACGAAGGGCAAGGGCCTAGTTCAGCCAAAAGGTTTACATTCATGCACAAGTAGCATTCAATTATTTAATCATTGAAAATTTCACATTCACTTAGGTCGAGTGCAATAAAATACACACTCGCCTGTCAAAAATTCATTTAACAATCATTGAAAAACATTTAACATTCAAGCAAACATTCACAACAATTCACATAGTCATTGGAAGCACAACATGCAAAGAACACACACCAGTTTAAGCAAAATAACGTCAAAAGTTTCCTTCCAGATTATGCTCTTGATCACCGACAAACCTTAAGAATAACCAAGAGAATATAGTATGGTTCAACCATCCAAAGTTTAAGTGAATCAAAGAAAATCCAAGTAACTACTAGTACAAAGGTGTAAATATGGTTTTGGAGTGAAAAAAGAACATTTAGATCCAAGGGATATAAGTAACGAAGAATTTCCTCATTCCAATCATAAACCAAGCTCAAAATGGTTTAACAACTCCAACTTAAAGTTGGAAATGAGAGTAGGGACAGTTTTAGGAAAACAGAATTTTTCCAGTTTTGCACGATACTATTTGAAAAATCATATCTCAAGTTTCTTAAATCCAAAATTTATAAACTTGATACTATTAGAAAATAGATTGAAAGAATTACAATTTCTTAGAAGACACCTTTGCAAGATTCTGTCGACAAATCAGTCAAAATCCTATCTCAAGTGGCTGTTTGATCCAGTAGAAAGATAGAACAGGAATAGAAATTCAGTCAAGTTTGGAAAATCACAAATATTCGTAGGAATTGAGAAAAATTCTGAAATTTTCACGGTATAAAGTACTCTAAATATAATTTCAAAAGCAATAAGCAGAACTCAATTTGAAATTTTCTACACCAAGATATGATAGATTTCCCAAGACTGCTCAGAGTCTCCTGCGGTAAAAATTTTAGCAGCACTTCCTTTGTATTTACCAAATTTTCCAGCCATGAAAGGCTTCAAGTTTTTCCTCAATCAATCCAATTCAACCATCACAAGTAAGCATATTTGTGACAGCCCCACCTTCCCCTAAGGTGAACTAAAGGGTTTGGCGGACCGCCTGCCCAGCTCTCGCCAGGACTCGATCACTCTCATCAAATGAAATAAGATATAACCTCGAGACTAAGCGAAAAACAATTCCCAAACTTGAAACATATACTTACATTCATATCCATCTCAAATAGAAATACAATCCCAATTAGAACAAAAGCTTTAAGTTCTTACTACATCCAACCTTATCCAAGCACTAGCGCGAGAACAATAAAAAAAAATAAAATTTCAAAATAACTAGACCAAGCTAGTCTGCACAGGACTCACGCCCTCGCTCACATCCTCTGTAAGGAAAACAAAGCTAACGGAATGAGGTAAAAGCCCAGTGAGATTCCATACACATAGCCAAATAATTAAACAAGGACATTAATCATGTAATAACAAGTAATCCAGAAAACATTTACAATCTAAAGTATTGATAATACGTTCATTAAAAGGATACATGCTCACATGGAGCCCTTCGTTCATTCATTCCACCAACCATTTCCTTATTCCTTCAGCATTAAAAATAATTTCATTTATAAGTGAAAACCCCTCCATTGTTCTTGTCATTCATTCATTCATTTCATTTTCCCCCTACTGGACACTGGTCAGTCTCTACCAGACTTCGTGGTCATACTTGAGTATACCAAACATTAACCCACGGTCATCAATCGCCCGACCGAGTCCGCTTCTGGCTCGAGTCGACCGGCAACGAAGGGCAATGGTCCAGTTCAGCCAAAAGGCTAACATTCATGTATAAGTAGTATTTAAACATTTAATCATTTAATCATTGTAAATTTCACATTCATTTAGGTCGAGTGCGATAAAGTGCACACTCGCCTAGCAAAATTCATTTTTAGAAATCATTGAAAACATTTAACATTTAATCCAACATTCACAAATAGTCACATAGTCACAACAATCCACATAGTCATTGGAAACATAACGTACAAAGAACACTCACCTATTTAAGCAAAATAACGTCCAAAGTTTCCTTCCGGATAATACCCTCAATCACCAAGGAACCCTAATAATAACCAAGAGAAAATATTACAGTTAAACCATCCAAAGTTTAGGTGAACCAAAGAAAATCCGAATAACTATTAGTACAAAGTATAAGTATAGTTTTGGAAGTGAAAAGAGTACATTTAAGCCAAAGGACATGAGTAAAATATTTATAAAACTTATGCTCGCTCGTAAAACTTTGAAATCTCCATTTGAGTCGAAGAAACGAAGAAAACGTATTTCTATTAGTCGTAAATTTCATTTTTTCAAGGGTACAAGTTTCGACCAGATTCTAACTTATATACCTCTAATAAAGAAGACTTGAATACCTTAGATGATTCAAGTTAGTTTCATCCTCAACCCTTACTCAAGTCGCGAGTACATCTACCTAGCCCTCGAGTGCAAATTTGGGCAGCACGCCCTTTGTATTTACCTATTTTCTAGCCATTTATGGCTTCATTATTTTCCTCAATCAGCCCCTAAAATCACACACAAATAATCTCATTACAATAGCCGTTCAATAGGCTAAAAGTCATTCCATTACAAAACCAAGTTAGAAAAGTGACCGGAAATAAGGTTTAAGGTAAAGAACAAAATGACAAGTTTGACGTCTCTTAGCGTATCGGTCACAACTGAAGCTACGCTTATAGGATTGGGGTAAAATTTATACCATTTCGAAGCTAAGACAAAGGGCTACAACTTTAATAGAGACAAATCAGCCTGTTTCACAGTTTATCTAGGTTGAATTTACAGATTACAGAACCAGAATTTCACTGTCAGGCTGGATAACAGCACTGGGTTCAAATGACAATAACTCAGACTACACAAGTCCAATTGAGGCATTTTTGGATGCGTTGGAAAGTTAAAACATAAGAATACAACTTTTGTGTTTTAGCCAACTACTGATTTAATACGGATCAAGGTGAAAAACGAAGCCAGAATGATGAAATGTCAAAACTGTCCGCAAAACTCTACCTATGGCAGTCAAGTGTATTTTTGTCATTTAACGTGATACAGTGCTCTGATTGAGCTAAACTTTTACAAAAATCTATAAAACATCATTTCCTACAACTTTCATGTTTTAACCTAAGCCCAATTCAGCCTCCATCATGGCCGAATGAAACTGGTCAAAACAGGGTAGTACAAAAACTTAAAGCTGGAATTAATGCATTCAAGTGATAATCTTCTTATTCATGTATAAAACCACTACTACCACTTCCTATCTAAGCTTATTCACATCATATTCTATCTAAAAAATAAGAAATACAACTAACCAATTCAAAAGCCTAACTCACAAATCCACCATAATCATCAAAATTACTTAAATAGCTATCGTAAGCCAAGAATACAAGTTGCTACATAAACTTAAGCAAGATTAAGGGGAAGGAAATAGGATGAGCAGCCATACTACCTCACTAAGATGCTTGCAAGAGATATCCTTCACCTTTCCTTCCCAAACTTTAGCACCCAAGCTTCCTAAGCTTCCAATTTAGAAGTTAATTGGTTTAGATTTCTTGATTCTTCACTCAAATGAGCTAAACTCAAGATGAAAATGGAATTTTCTTCCTCTTGTTTTCTCCCTCAATGTCACGGCTGGAATGGCAGAAATAAGGAGCAATTGAAGTGATTTTTGGTGATAAATATGAAAGAAATTGGTTGGTCAACAACCTTGGGATGGTTGCCACTTGTCACCATGAGATTAACTTTCAAATTTTTTTTCTTTTCCTTGGTTTTTCTAGTCAATATTTTCGGCCAACAAGAGCTGATTAAGGGGTTGATATTTTGCACTAATATCAATGATATTTTATGGTAAGAAAGTGGTGGTTGATATTTTAATACAGGTAGAATGCTATGCAAGGGTATATTATAAGTGGTGAAATAGTTACAACTAACTCAAGAAAAATATTTTAATTTCTTAGTGTATACGATAACACATAGGGGATACAATGCTAGGGCTTATAATCCGTGGTTTCATTCTTAGAGTAAGGCATGTAGTTTAGAAAAATTAACTTTTAAAGTGAGGGTTCTCACACTTTTGGATGAGGAAATATTATATGATTTGAAGTGATAATAATAAGTTAGTGATTAGAAGGTAAAAACCCTAGTATACGTGATTTAAGAAAAAACGGCTCGAACCGACGGGTATCGAACACTACCGATTGAACCCACCACTTGACCACCACTTCCCTACCACCACATACCCTTGATATTTTTGCAAAATAGCTCCCTCATCCTCAGCCATATAACTGAAATATGTGGCCAAAATGCAAGGAAAAGGAAACAAAATTTTAGTTGGTTTTGGTGATGACAAGTGTCAACCACTTATGGTTCCTTGACCAACCTTTTGTCTTGCCTTCTTATCTCTCATTTCAGCTCATTTTTCCTCATTTTTTTTCTGTTTTGGCTGAGAGAAAGGAGAGGCAAGAGAGTGAAGGGAGTTTTCAATCTTTTACCTTGAATCCAACCTTTTGAGTGCAACCAAGAAAAACTAAACCGATTAATCACTAGTTTGGAAGTTTGGGAAGCTTAAGGAACCAAAACTTTCAAGGAGAGGTGGAGGATCATTCTTGCAAGCTCTTGTCTTGAGGTATAATGGCTGATCAACCTTTCTTTCTCCATTAATCATGATTAAGTTGGGTATTAATGTTAGTATTGTGCTTGTGATGCTTGTTCCAAGTGATTTTGATGATTAGATGGATGATTTTTGAGTTAGGGTTTCTTGTGGGTTAGGTGTTGTATGATGTATATATCTGGTATATAATCTTGTAAAGGAGATGGTAGTGGTAGTTTCAAGGTAAAAATGTGAATTATAGCTTGAATATAGCAAAATTCCAGATTTCTGGAAATTGTAGCTTCAGTTCTGTCCGATTCCATTTCATCATGTTAGAAGCCAAATTAGGCTTAGCACAAAACACAAAAGTTGGAGAGAATGACATTTTATAGTTGCCTACAAAATTTCAGCTCAATCGGAGTAATGTAGCCTATGAAAAGATGAAAATACCCTGACTGCCATAGGAGTAAAGTCAGTGGACAGTTTTGACAGTACACTAAGTTGGTTGCCTTTGTTCACCCGGATACGTACTGAACTAGCTTTTAGCCAAAACATGAAAGTTTTATTACTTTGTCTTAGCTTTTCAACGCCTCTGAGAAGTCTTAAACGGACTTTGGTAGCTTGTGATATGGCCATTTGAAGGTAGTATGGTTAACTGGTCTATTAGTAGAAGTTTGGTTCTGTGAATTGGGAATTTGACTGGGTTACACTAGAAATTGGACTAAGTGATCTTCATCAAAATTGTAGCCCTGTGTCTTAGCTTCAAAATGGTATAAGTTGCATCTCAATCTGATAAGCGTAGCCTCAGTTGTGTCCGTTACGCAAAACCACATCAAATCTGTCTTTTGCTAGACTTCATTTCCGCACATGTCGTTAGCTTGATTTTTGTACTTGTATTACCTTGAGCCTATTGAACGGCTATTGAAATGAGTTTGTTTTGTGTGTAACTTTAGATTTGATTGAGGAAAAGAATGAGGCCATAAATGGCTGGAAAATAGGAAAATACAAAGGGCGTGCTGCCCAAATTTACGCTCAAGGGCTAGGTAGACATACTTGCAACTTGAGTAAGGGTTAAGAGCGATTACCACTTGAACTATCTAGGATATTGGTGTCTTCTTTTATCGAGGTATATCAGTGAAGATTCGGCCGAACTTGTACCCTTGAGAAATACAATCATGACTACTAGGAATACGTTTTCCTTGTACTTTCGACTCAAATGGTATTTCCAAGTATAAATGTTACAAAGTTATATAGTTTGAAAAGCGAGTGAGTGTTTCACGAATATTCTCCAAGTGAATTTCCATGTCTTGATTCTTATTGAACGAAACATCTACGTTTCAAACCTTAGTCGATTTTTAAAGTTCTGAACCAAAGTTTTATCGCAGATTTGGACTTCGAACCCGGAGTATAACCCAGACGTGATTACTAGGGGCACTTCATTTTGGTGAGTGCTTCCAAATACCTGATTGAACTAGACACTTGTTTCCAATACTTGATCAATATGATTAAATTATATATGATTGGTTTGATCGGGCAAGAGTGTACTTTATAGCACTTACCCTTATTTGATATATACTTGTTTATTATTGAAATTGATTTCATATACTTGTTTATGATGTGCGCACTTCCTGGAATTCCAGAAACCTGCGGCAAGTTACTCGAGTCGAGCCGGCAGGGCTTGGTCGATTGGGTAACGAACCCTGGGTCTCTTGATTGTCGAGTGGAGTGATATCTCCTCGACTAATCAGTATACTCGAGTATTACCACCCGTGTTTATTGAGGATTTTGGGCCCAGTAGGGGGTTTGAATGGTGGACGGAGAGTAGTGTAAGTGGTGTTCTACTGGATTGGTTACTTATTTGAAAGTTGACGGAGTGTCAACTATTACGTGATCAAGCTCCTGGTGATGCATTGGAATTTGGCTCCTGAGAGCCATTCGTATCCTTATACTTTGAGGTGATTGTTACTTGTAGTATTATTGTTTCTTTTACAACTTCACATTCACATGACTGCTGGCCCAAACCCCTAAGTACGGTCGCTGGGCTTCCCCTAGCAGCTTAGGCTTTTAGGTTAAGTGGTATCAGAGCCAGAATGTGGAAGGGTTGAAGTGTTAAAGGTCTGGGGTTCGAATCTCTCTAACACCCAATAAGCGTGGGAGTAGTAGACTCATGTGACTGCTGGCCTAAACCCATAAGTGTGGTCATTGGGGCTCCCCTAACAACTTAAGCTTTTAGATCAGATGACAGTGCTGCTCAGATTTCTTGAATTTACCACTTGCCAAACCACAGCAATATCCCACACCCTTTTCATCTTCTTCAAGTAAAATAGCACTCTAATATTTGTCACTTGCATATGTCTGCAGAATCTTCTCATCCACATTGGACTGCAATTCGAAGGGCTAAAAAATTCTTTACTGATAGAATAAATGATACTGTAATGCAAGATTCTGAGTTAAAAGATGATGTGTCTTCTACTTTAGACTTTAAACCTTTACTTTACCAAAGGGTCAAGTTTGAATAGTTAAGAGTCAAGAGTCGCTTGTTGTTTCAAGTGCCCAAAAGGTCACTTACTCCTTATATAAATAGGTGTGCTTATCAATGAAAAGATCAAAATTCCATTCCGATCAAAAACCCTTTGTTATATCCTTTTCATGGCTTTCTAAGATCTTAGTTCCAATCCTAATCCAACAAGGGAGGCATGGTCCTTGCAACCCAGATGTCCCATTAAAGTCCTTTGAGCGTCGTAAGTCCATAAGAGAGATGGCAGTTAGGCTCGGGAATTGGGAGTCTATAGGGGAGTTTGGTAGCAGAGCCATACCTTCGTTATGATTAGGAGAGGAAACCTATTTCATCCTTTCGAAGCCAAAGAAAATTTCATGAATATCATCCATGAATACCGAGCAAAGATGGAGTGGTTGCACCTATTTGACAACTATGATGCATGGTATAGGTATATTTGCAATAATATTTTCCAAGGTCAACATTATTGTGCTTATGAATAATATAGTGAAGAAGATTGTTATTGTGACGTCCCCACTTCTTTCAAGTTGGTAAACGGTAAGTAATCAAATAAATCGGTAAACGGTAAGTAGTTCAAATAAATTAGTAAACGGTATGTAGTTCACGGTTAGCGGTAGAAATTTATCATTTTAGTAGGTCGAATGAGATAAAGTACACACTCGCCTTAAAACGGTGGAAAATTTCATAGGAGCAATTATCGGTAGCACTTAACAGTTAAACACATAATGACCATGGAGTGAACATGTTGTAAAACTATTCAAGTCACGTACTCCTATATGGAACACTCACCAATTTAAAACAAGTGAGTAAGTGCTCAAACATGTGTTTAGGCATCCGTTTCGAGTTTCTCTTGAAGGTCCCCATGAGCGCCTGAGCAAATAATAAATGGGCTATCACACATTATTGTTTATAAACCCCTCGTTAACAAGGGAGATTGTATACTTGTACAATCTAAAAAAATATCATGAAATAGAGCTTTACTTGTTCAAAATTCAAGGTTCAAAAGTGATGTTTAATAACACAAGGAAAAACTGACTTCCTTCATGAAGTCAAGTCTAAAACGGTCAATCAATATCAAAGGATAGGGAAGAGTCTCTAAAACTCATTTCCCAACAAGTTCAAAAATTTCAGTTTTAAGTGTCAATTTTGAAAAATCATATCCTGCATTCAGTAGGTCCAAAATTGCAAAACTTTACACCGTTGGAAACTAGTTTCAAAGAACTAAAAATTCCTAGAAGACATTTTTCCAGGATTCTAAACAGAAGACATTCAAATTTCAGCTTAAAGTGGCTGGTCTAAATAAACAAGGCAGTTTCAGTCATGTTTTCCGGCAAACTTTGGAAATTCGGCAAAATTCACAGAAAGTGAACTAGCCTTTGAAATTTGTGATATAATATGAATTCAAATAAGGTTTCAAACACAACAAACAGAATGAAATTCGGAGTTTTGAGCATCAAGATATAGTATCTCAAAGTCGACTGAAAAAGTACTCACAGACCAAGAGTTTCCAGATTTGAAAAGCTATATTTGAAGTATCATTTGGCCATCGAAATGGCATTGAAAATACACCAAATTTGATACAATAAATCTTCCATATGTGATCTATATCTCTACCAAAATTTAGACAAAAACTCATACGGGATGGTGGTTAACGAAATAACCAAAGTTCGTGAAACTCTCAAGGCTAATCTGCCTATCCGAGTTTCTCTTTCCTTTTAAAAGTTTTGTCCCACACAATCAACCTCAATTCACTCAAATGTTGAAACCAATGTTTCATAAATATCCAATGAGCAATTTAGGGTAATTGACATCAAAGTTTTCGAAACAAAACATTCCAAAACAAGTTTGACCGTAAGGCTAAGAGAAAAAGAAAAGTTTTCCAGATTTTAAAAGCAAACTTTGGGACAACAGTTGGGTATCGAAAGGTTGTTGAAAGAACACCAAATTTTGTACACTTAAACCTCTATATGTGAACTACCCCTGTATCAAATTTCATGCAAAAAATTACGTAGGAAGGCAGTTAACAAAATGACTGAAGTTCGTAAAATGTTTCAAAGCAAATCTATTTTCTTGCTTACCTTTCTTTTTAAAACATTTTGCACCATGAAATCAGTCCCATTGTGGTTCATTTTTGAAACCAAGGTCCTAGAAACATCTATTATACATTTGGTAGGTGATTGAAACCAAAATTTTTGAAACAACATGTCCCAAATCAAATTAGACCAGTCGGCTAGCAAGAAGGAAGGATTTTCCAGATTTCCAGCTTTGCCGCAGTTTGAAAACTGAACCATATCTCACTCGATACAACTTTAAATTGAGAATGGTTGGTGGCGTTGGAAACTAGATTCAAAAGGCTACATTTCATCAGAAGAAGTCATTAGGAAAATCAGTTCATAGTTGGTTCGAATTCAAGCGACAAGACGCAGCTTACCACTGTCATTTGAACAGAATAGCAGAACAGAACAGGAAACTTTGGTGAACTACTACGGTTCACTCAGTTCGAACTAGATG
Source organism: Coffea arabica (assembly GCF_036785885.1). Lineage (NCBI taxonomy): Eukaryota > Viridiplantae > Streptophyta > Magnoliopsida > Gentianales > Rubiaceae > Coffea > Coffea arabica. Next base: position 26,291,029 of record NC_092318.1, read on the forward strand.
GTGAATTTTATACCGTTGGAAAGCTACAAATTTCTAGTTTCAAATTCCGCAAACATCACTCAATTTTGACTTCTGTACAGAGAGATATGTTCAATTAAAGAGACACTGTTCAGGTGCACTGAACACGTTTTTCCCGATTTCTACATTTAAAAAAATTCAACTTTTGCTCAACCAATTCAAATGATTTTTGGTAGAAACTTTCTACACACCATATACAACATATATACATGAGTTTCACATTTATTTGAGCATAAAAAATTTGAACTAAAGCCAAGGCAAAAACAGGACAGATTCGGCCCAACATTCCTACGCAATTTCCTTCAATCTTTCCTTCAATTTCTAAGCTTAATACTCATCACAACCACAATAACACTCATATTATCATCAGATCAGCACATATTCCAAGCAACAACAATAATAAGGAAGCTACAAGTTTCAAAACCAAGAAATGCAACATGAAAGCAAGAGTTATGGTTACTTCCCTAGTTCTTGAAGAAACCAGAAATTTTGGTGTGAAAAACCATTGAAATTAGCCCCTACCCAGCCGTCCCCATCACTTATTTTCAATCTAGAGCAAGAATCCAAGGAGTGTGATGGTGGGAGGATGAAGAACAAGCAAGCTTGAAGCCAAAGAAATTGAGTTTTCTTTCTTCCTTTTTCTTCCTATGGCTGCCGACCAAGAGAGAGAGTGTGAGGGAGAGATTTTGTGATTTGGTTTTCTTGTTCCTTTTCTTGTCTTGAGGCTGGCCGAGAGCGAGGAGAGAGATGAGGGAGTTTGGTGGTTTAGTTTTCCTGGAGGAAAAGTGTGAGACCCCGAAAATTTTCTTATTTCTAGACATTTTATTTTAGGCTTTTCGGCTGCCTAGTTTTAGTGTTTTCTTTAAGATGTTAATATTTTGAGGGATTTTATGAGAAAATATGAGTTTTTCATCATTTTTAGGATATAAGTTATTTTCTGTGTTTTTAGGTGTGTATAGTGGTTGTGGGACCCACTAGGGCGATCGGTGCCGTAAAAATGTAGTTGGGGAAAAATTTATATACGAAGACTTTATTACCTTGTGTTATGAGTTAATTAGAGGTTAGCTAGTGTAATTAAGCATTGCAAGACAAGGAATTAAGATAAGCTTGGCAAGGCCACTTGTTGCAATTCCATTGGAGGTTAGAATTTTGACTTGTCTTACACCTTTACTAAATTAAAAATTGACCAAATTTCCTCTTCATTTTCCACCTTCTTGGCCGGCCAACTAGAGAGAAAAGAGGAGAGAAACTTCTTCAATTTTCCTTCTATTCCTTGCCTCAATCTTAACATCTAACCGTTTATTTCTTGAATTCCTCCATAAAACCTTCTTGCTAGGAGTGATTGAAGTGCTTGGTGGTTTTTGTTTGAAGGGAGAGACCTCCATCTACCTTGTATCTAGTCTTTGTAAGGTAAGTGAGTAAGAATTTGTTTCTTTGTTGTTGATAAGATGAAATTGGAAGGTGATAGTGATTAAAGATACCATTTTGTGGATTATTTCATGACTTATGGATGGGTTATGTCAATTTTCTATTTATTGAGGAATTTTCTGTTTTATATGATCCCTTATGATTGAATAAGGTGTGATGGTTTTATATTGTATGTTTTAGAGCTTATAAGTGTTAGTAGTGGTTGATTGCGGAAAATTTCTGCGTTTGTGAGCAATTTTGGTTTTAGGGTTTGGTGAATTGGGGCTTTTCTATACATGGCTTTCATACCACTAATTGATGTGTACTTGAGCTTATTGTGACTCAAATAAGGTGTATGGACTAGTTTATGATACATGAGTGCATTTGTATGAGTTGGATGTTGTTGGTTAGGTTGAGAATGTGAAGAAATTGTGGGCAAATGCCGCCCAATTGGTTAGAAATGTGGGTGCCCTTGATTTGAGAAGGATTTGAATAGAAATGGAAGAATCTTGGAGTTGTTTACATTCCACACCTTTGTCACCCCGTTTCACTTTTGTATATTGTACTAGTAATTCATTATCAATACGTTGATTCGTGTTTGAGTCTCAAATATGTTCTCTTGCTTGTTTTAGGTCGTACCGGTGGTCCGGGGCCTACGTCCGACGCGAACGTGTGAATTACTTGATTGCTTGGTGAGTGTATCATTGAATGGTTAAATGTACTTGTTATGTGTTATGTGACTTGAATGACTTGAATAGGTCAAGGGCGTACTTTATCGCTCTTGACCACTTACTTGCATTATTGTTACTGTTGGACTATGAAATTTCATGTGTATATAGTTTGGCATCTGCTAGGGCTATGCCCTATTATCATTGTGAAATCTGAGCTCTTTCCCTTAGGCCGTTATTCGAGTCGAGCCGGCGAGGGCTTGGGCGAATCGTTAACGAGCCTTTGGGTCACTGATAGTCGAGTGGAGTGTTAACTCCTCGACCCGATGGTATACTCGAGTATTACCTTTTGTAACTGTGAGGTGTTCGGGCCCGGTAAGGGGGTGAATGGTGGAAGGAAATGGTGTAAAGAGGAGTCTACGATTTTGTTTCGCCCTAATAGTTGACGGAGTGTCAATGAGTACGATCAAGTATGGCAAGTGGAGAACGGCCCATGAGGGCCGACCGTATCCTTTTATACATGGTTGGTTTAATAAAGACACTCTTATGTGTGTTTGTTAGTTTGCATAATCTATTTGTGCATTTGGTACCTCACGAGCGTAAGCTCACCCCCCCCCCGGTTGTTTTGTTTTCCTTACAGGAACACTGTTGGACCCAAGTTTTGAGAAATTGAGTTGAGCTAGTTAAGTAGCTAGTTTTGAGTAGCTCCTCGAACACTTGGAAACTTTGATGTATGTGAATTTGAGTACCCTTTTGAGTTGTACAATTGAACCTTTTCATGTATATATATCCATATCAAGTTTTGGATTAACTGTGTTATGTGTTTTATGTGTTTTGAGCGAACACCGGTTTCGAACAAGGAAGGAAAAGATTTTTGACGAAGGTACTGTTCACGAATCCGGCCAAGAATCCGGCCAGTTTATGGCCGGATACAAGGCCGGATAGGCAGGGGAGAAAGAAAAAATTTTGAGTTTAGCCACTGGACGCAATCCGGCCAGAGCAATCCGGCCAACTTCCGGCCGGATTGTCGGCCGGATTGACAGGGGATTTCGATCCCTTTTGGGGTTTGGCCACTGCCTCATATCCGGCCAAGAATCCGGCCAGATTCTGGCCGGATAGTGACGTGGCCCGTCAATGTTCATCCGCGGCAAAATTTTCAGTTTTGTTTTCTTGGCCGATTCGAGTGCTCGAGCGTTACACTTTCTTCCGTGGTAATTCTGTGATGATAAGAGTAGCTTAATAAAGGTTAATCGCTTGTGTTATTGAATTTTCCCTTTTCGTGTTTCGGGTTCGTAGTCCTGGCGAGAGATGGGCAGGCGGTCCGTTAACCCCTCTGGTTCGCCTTAGGGGAAAATGGGGTCGTCACAAGTGGTATCAGAGCCTAGGTTTAGATTAACCTGGGCATGTTAGAAAATTCTTGACTTGGGACTTGTTTTTGTTTATCCTTCTTACGATGTTTAAGTTTGACTATGTTTTGGTGTAGGATGGATGTGCATAGTGGATCTGATGAGAGGTCGACTATGGTGCGGGGCCGTGGAGTACTTCCTATGATCAAGTACCAAATCCGGCCGAGAGGGGCTACTGTACGCTGGAGTCCGGCTAGTCACCTTCGCCGTTGCGAGTGCCGTCACAAGTTTGCCTACCCCAATACTGTTGTATTGGCCGTGGTCAAGGAAAGAAAGGAATTGGCCAAGGATAATGCGAGGCTAGAAGCCGAAACGAACCAACTAAGGGAGGCCAACAAGAGGCAAGCCGAGCGAATTAGGGAATTGGAATATGACCTGGTTGAGGGTCAAGATAGGGTGGACGACTTGTGTACGCAACTTGGAGAGGCACGCGAACGTATGGTCAAGAGGGCGAGGCAACTGAGGGAGAGAGCGGGATCGATTTTGAACCTATGTGATGACTTGTTAGGAGACGAGAGCGATGAGGGCTCTTGCATTGGAGTCGGGGTGGTCCTCTAGTCCCACTGTAGGCTAGGGCTTGGCTCTTAAGCCATTTTGGATGATTTTGACTCTTGTATATATAAGGGATACGGAATGGTAGGCCGGAAATGAACCTTAGCTAGCCGTTTTGTACGTTGGACGAGCTTTGTAGATATTACTTTTGTTGTTGCCCTTTTCCGGAAGCGGCTTTCCCTGGTTGTACTTGACTGACTGTTTTGGTTGATCTTGTTGTGAATACTATGCATATGTGTTATGGGCTTAAATGCCTTATGAAGTTAATGTGTGGTTAAGTGATTATGTTTATTGTTATGTAATAAGGGGTGTGTACCCTTTTCTGTTGATGCTATATTTATAGTTATTTCTATATTTTGACCTTAGATTGATCTAGATCGATGGAATGCACGCGTAGTGGCCGAGGCCGGGGACGTGGGGGTAGACAGCCTACGACTGACCGGGATACGGGAACTTCAATACCTGAACCAAATCCTGAACCCCAAATCGATCCCAATGTTCAAGTAGCCGCTGCTATCCAGCGGATGACCGATCTCCTGGCCCAGGTGGTACAACATCAGGGCCCCAACCCTAATCCACCAGTCGGCAACCCTGGAAACCCTGGACATCATGTCGAGAGTGAGGATCGAGCTCTCGAACGATTCCAAAAATTTTCTCCACCTAAGTTTCTTGGAGGGCCCGACTCGGACGTAGCCGAGTAGTGGCTGGAAAAGATGATAGACATTTTTCCGCCCTACGTTATTCGGACAAGAGGCAAGTGATCTTTGCTGTTTTTCAACTCGAAGGGGCCGCTCGCTCTTGGTGGAACATTATCCGGACAAAATGGGAGCGAGAACAGACGCCAAGGACATGGACGAATTTTGTAAGGGAATTCAATGCCAAGTACTTTCCGCCGTTGGTTCAGGAGAAAAAGGAAGACGAATTTATTCGTCTATGCCAAGGCACGCAATCGGTGGCCGAATATGAAAGCCAATTCACCCGCTTGTCCAAGTTTTCCCCTGAGCTTATACTAACTGAACAAAGGAGGGCGAGACGCTTCCTTCAAGGGCTTAATGTAGAAATTCAAAAGGATTTGGCCGTAGCCCAAATTACCACTTTCAGTGATGCTGTTGAGAAAGCATTACGATTCGAGAACGCAAGGCTTCAAGTAAGGAATTTCCAAAATAGAAAGCGTGGAGCTGCTGGGAGTAGCTCAACTCAAGGGGATAAAGGTGCCCCTCCTAAATTTGGACGGGGAGCCGGAGGGGGACGGTTCTCGGGTACGGCTAGAGGGGCTCCCTCTCGAGGAGGTCAATCAGGACGAGGCCAGCAATAGAGCGCCTCACAAGGGAGTTCAGCTACAGTTTCTCGTGGGCCGTGTAACTTTTGTGGGAAACCCAACCACACGGAGGATGACTGTTGGAGGAAGCAGAATAGGTGTTTGCGCTGCGGGAGTGCGGAACACCGGCTCGCCAGTTGTCCGGTCCAGTCACGAGAAGAGAAAGGAATTACGCAGTCATCTAAAGCTACCTCAAGTCAGTCACGGGTAGAAGGAGCTAAACCGAAGGTGCCCGCTCGTGTGTACTCCATCGAACAACGTCCAGTTCCTGACTCGGCCGAGGTAGTGAAAGGTACGATTCCTGTCTTCCACCGCCTAGCTAGAATTTTGATAGACCCTGGAGCCACCCATTCCTTTGTTAACCCCGAGTTTATGTGTGGAATTGATATAAACCCTGTCACTCTTCCCCTTGAGCTGGAAGTTAGTACTCCTACGGGGGACCAATGCTAGATTTCTAGCAAAATGTATACAAATTGTGAGATCTGGGTAGGTAAGAGGAAGTTATTAGGGAATCTGATAAGTTTGGCCATAAAGGGATACGACGTAATTCTGGGCATGGATTGGTTGGCTCGATATGATGCCCAATTAGATTGTAAGAGAAAAATAGTGGAATTTCGTATTCCTGGGGAGGCAACTTTGAGGTTAGATGTGAGGGGTAGTCTAGCCTCATCTGCTATGATTTCGGGTATTCGAGCTAGGAAATTATTGAGTAGAGGGGCGCAAGGGTTCCTAGCTTTTCTTATTAATACTCCTGCCGACAAACTGAAGATAGAAGATGTACCAGTGGTGAGTGAATACCTAGATGTTTTTCCTGACGAGTTGGTAAATCTACCTCCAGAAAGAGAAATTGAGTTTGAAATTAACCTTTTACCTGGGACTTCTCCTATTTCCAAAACTCCTTACCGAATGGCACCAGCGGAACTCAAAGAGTTGAAATTACAGTTGCAATACCTTCTAGAGCGGGGGTTTATTCACGAGAGCGGATCTCCTTGGGGGGCACCTGTTCTCTTTGTTAAAAAGAAGGACGGGACCTTGAGACTGTGTATTGACTACTGAGGGTTGAACAACGTGACCATTAAGAATAAATACCCACTACCCCACATTGATGAGTTATTTGATCAATTGCAAGGTGCGGTGGTCTTCTCAAAATTAGACCTTCGACAGGGGTATTACCAACTGTTGATTAGAAAGGAAGATGTGCCTAAAACTGCCTTCAATTCTCGGTATGGGGACTACGAATTTGCCGTGATGCCTTTTGGCCTGACTAATGCCCCTGCCGCTTTCATGGACCTCATGCATCGGATTTTCAAACCCTATCTCGACCGATTTGTCGTTATTTTTATCGATGACATATTGGTTTATTTAAAAACCCGGGAGGAGCATGCAAAACATTTGAAAGAGGTCCTACAAACCCTGAGGGAGCACCATTTGTATGCTAAATTTAGCAAATGTGAGTTTTGGCTAGAAACGGTTTCTTTTCTGGGGCACGTGATTTCAAAGGAGGGAATTGTTGTGGATCCGGCCAAGGTAGAGGCGGTGACTGAGTGGAAGAGACCCGACAACCCCACTGAGATCCGGAGTTTTCTAGGGTTGGTAGGTTATTACCGGCGATTTATTAAAGATTTTTCGAAACTTGCCAGTCCCTTAACCGATTTAACAAAGAAGGGTGGACGATTCCTATGGGGTGATAAGTGTGAAACCAGCTTTCAAGAGCTGAAGCAGAGGTTAACTATAGCCCCTATCCTGGCCTTACCTAACGGTCCGGACGGTTTCACTGTTTACACTGACGCCTCCAGAAAAGGTTTGGGGTGCGTGTTGATGCAACACCAAAATGTGATAGCTTATGCTTCTAGAAAACTGAAAACCCATGAGGAAAACTATCCCATTCATGACCTCGAGCTGGCCGCAGTTGTCTTCGCTTTGAAAAAGTGGAGACACTATCTGTATGGGGTGACCTTTGAAGTCTATTCTGACCATAAGAGCCTCAAATATCTCTTTTCCCAGAAGGAGTTGAACATGAGACAGTGCCGGTGGATGGAATTTTTGGAGGATTATGATTATACCATTAACTACCATCCGGGCAAGGCTAATGTGGTAGCCGATGCCCTAAGTCGTAAGGCTCAGATTTCTGGATTGATGGTGAAAGAGTGGGAATTATTAAGAACTGTTGGAGAGTGAAATCCAAAACTGGGTCATAATAGGATAACCTTTGGGAATATACGAGTGACGTCTATGTTTCTAGATAAGATTAAGGAGGCTCAAATTAAGGATCCAACAGCTCAAAAATGGGTAGAAAAGGTAAAGAAAGGAGAAACTCTCGATTTTAACTTGAGCCCTGAGGGGATTCTAAGGTTTCGGAATCGAATAGTGGTGCCTAATGATGAAAACTTGAAAAGGGTGATTTTGGAGGAAGCTCATCGATCTAAATATACAATCCATCCAGGAAGTAACAAGATGTATCATGACTTGCGAAGATTGTACTGGTGGGACAGGATGAAGAGAGAGATAGCTCAGTACGTACAAACCTGTCTAGTGTGCCAGCAAGTTAAGGCCGAACACCAAAAGCCTTCTGGACTACTGCAGCCTTTGGAGATACCCGAATGGAAATGGAAACATATTACCATGGACTTTGTTTCTGGACTACCTAGAACCCAAAAAGGACATGATGCCGTTTGGGTGATCGTTGATCGATTGACCAAGTCGGCTCATTTCTTACCTGTGAATATGAAGTATTCCATGGATAAGTTAGCTCGCGTATATATGGGGGAGATTGTGAGATTGCATGGGGTGCCCGTGAGCATAGTTTCCGACCGAGACCCACGTTTTGTGTCCAGATTTTGGCAAAAGTTTCAGGAGACTTTAGGAACAAAGCTGAATTTGAGCACCACTTATCATCCGCAAACGGATGGACAGTCAGAACGGACGATTCAGACCCTCGAGGATATGTTACGAACGTGCATTCTAGATTTCGGGGGTAATTGGGGTCAACACATGACATTAGTGGAATTCGCCTATAATAACAGCTACCACTCGTCAATCCAAATGGCACCGTACGAAGCTCTTTATGGACGAAAGTGCCGTTCACCGATATATTGGGATGAAGTGGGAGAGAAGAAGATCCTAGACCCTACCGTCATTCCTTGGATGGAGGATGCCCAAGAAAAGATAAAGTTAGTCCGTCAAAAACTACAGACAGCCCAAAGTTGCCAGAAGAGCTACGCCGATAACCGAAGGAAAGATCTGGAGTTTGAAGTTGGAGACCGGGTATTTCTTAAGATTACCCCGTTACGGAGTATTACTGCCGGCAGAGGAAAGAAACTCCAACCTAGATACATAGGACCTTTTCCGATCCTTCAGCGAGTTGGAAAAGTAGCGTACCGACTTGAGTTGCCGCCAAACCTGTCGCGGGTTCACGATGTATTTCACGTATCCATGCTCAAAAAGTATTACCCCGATCCGTGTGACGGCCCCACCTCCCCCTAAGGCGAACCAAAGGGTTCGGCGGGCCGCCTGCCCAGCTCTCGCCGGGACTCAAAATTTTAAAACAATAAAATTAAATAAACCTACAAGCATACTATTCACAAGATATCTAACGCCAAAAGAGGTCTATTTACATCTTCAAAAGTATCGAGTCAAACCACTCTAATACATTAGAATAACAACCAGCAGAAGGTAGACCCTATGGAGGGTTCTTATACAAACCACCAAACAAAAACAAACATCCTAACTGTCCGACTGTTACAATCAAACCTAACTATACTAGTGTATGTGTCAAAAGTCCCCGCGTCGGCCCCTGCTAAGGAAAACAAAAGGAAAGGGGTAAGTTATATGCTTAGTAAGTAAACAGGGGCAAAAGCGTAAATCTCACGTAACAACAATTGCACAGTAAGAGTAAAGCAAAAGCAGAAAAGTAACATCACTTAATAAGGATACAGGTGGCTCCAAAGCCAAGTCATTTGCCATGCGTGATCTCCTGTCGACACTCCGTCGACCATAAATAAGGTCCGTAGAAACTTCACTTGTACACCCACCGAACACCTTATCAGCCTCACTGGCCAGTCACCTCACAAACTTGCCCGGGCGAACGAAATCACAAACTTGAGCTTGAGTCACAAGCTCGAGTCACAAACTTGGTCCACATTCTCGGTGAACCGGATTCACAAACTTGGTGACCTCAGACTAAGTTGGACTGGCTTCGACCAAGCCCTGACCGGCTCGAATAGTCCATCTCGGTCGGAAGATCAACCCCAAACTCACAAATTTCACAAAATTATTCAAAAGTCACCCCGAGCCACAAGCTCAAGGGGTTTAGTTCCAAAATGATTCATATACATATGCCATATACAAATGTGTGCGTAAATTAGGGTTTAGGTCGAGTGCGATAAAGTACACCCTCGCCTAGGTACCCTTTTCATACATATCAAAATCCATAAGCAACTAACACATAAGAGCGGCCTAAATACTTACACAACGAACAAAAGAGCAAAAGTACGAAATTCGTGCCGCGAGGAGTAGCTAGTAGGCCCCACCGGCTCCACCTATCTCACCAACGTCTGAAATTGAAGATTGTGTCACAATATATCACAAACGGCTACTAACATACTTAGAACAAGAAAAACGGCAAAATCGGCACATGCAAGTACGGAAACGGCAAAACGGGTGCACGCGCCCGCTCGGAACGGCAAACGGAAATGGTCAAATCTGCCTTCTCAAACCGTTTTGATCAAAAATTAGCCTAGGAATGTCGGATCAAGGTACATGAGGTACCGTTACGAAGCTAAGAGGAAGGGCTACTATTTTCATGAAGACACCTAAGTCCGGATCTGAACAGAAATAGGTCGAAAGTATGGAAAATCGTTCAAGAAATTCGCACTTCAGAGTGACGAACAGGGTATGTTGGCTGGACCATAACTCCCAGCTCACAAATCAAAATCAGGAAATTCCAAAGGTATTTGAAAGCTGAGACATAAGGCTAAAACTTTGATGTTTTGGTCAAGACCTGAATCCATTCAGAACAGAACGAAAATTGAGTACCAAAGTACCCGTCAGAACTGTCCAGATCAAAGGCAGTTCTGACGATCAATCTTGTTTTGGTCATAACGGAAGCTACGGAACTCGGAATTCGACGCACTTTATACCGTTTCGAAGCTAAAACTAAGATCTACATTTCTTATGCAGGAGTCGACACCCAGATCGTACAGGATCAAAACCGAAAAATGCACGGTCCGAGGCTGAAATTCAAAACGTACACAATTTCAGGGTACAAAATAGGTACGAGTGTTTTGGTTATAAATCGAGCTACACAGATTCGTTTGACCGGAAATTTTGCAGATATATTCAGGACATAATAGGCTAAAATATTGAAGAAGGCCACTCAGTCCAGTTTCGAGGGTAACTAGGTCAAACATGCAAGAAACTACACCAGAACCGGAAAAACAGATTCACAAAACGCATTCTAACGGAAACATCATAAATCAGGCTATCCAAGTCCAAATCCAGAAATTCCAAAACCAGCTGAAATCTAAGAAACAGGGTTACATTTCATCAGAAGACCTCAACAACCAATTCAGAAGCAATCCTGACCAAAACAACCAATTACAGGCGCAATTCTTACATTCGGGTAAAACCAGAACAGCAATAGTAATTTCGACTTTTCTCATTCCACACTACTCCGATTGACCTGAAATTTTGTAGGCACCTTTAAAATGTCATCCCTACAACTTTCATGTTTTGAGCTAAGGCCAATTCGGCCTCTATCTAGGACCTAAAAATTCGGACAGAATGCTCCATTAAGAACCCTAGGTTTTTCAATTTTCTTCCAAAACAGAAATTGGTTGCAATTAATCACTTTTCCCACCTCCTAGAGTCAATATAGACCATTTCCAATCATCATAGATAGCCACACAATCATGCTTATATTAAAAAAGAAAAATTCCCAAAAATAACAAAACTTCATCATTTCAACCACAAATCAAGAAATAACCCATAAATTTGCATCTCATACAACCACTAAGCATGATTTAAGCATCAATTAAAGGAGGAGGGTGGTTCTTCACAACTTACCTTTAAAACAAGAGAGAGAGAGCTATTGGTCACCTTAGCTTTTCAAACAACTTCACCAATCACTTTAAAATCACCAAGTGGAGGAGTTTTGTGGAGCAAAACCAAAATTAAACGGTAGGAGTGGAAGATTGAGCAAGTTTGGATCAAATTTTGGAAGAGCTTTTCTTTTCTTTTCTCTCTAATGAGGGCCGGCTATGAGCTTGATATTTGTGGGAATTTTTGGGTCAAATTTTTGAGTTATTTTGGTAAAATGGTAAAAGCATGAATAGTAAGTCAAAAGTAGAATTTAATCTCTAAGTGACACATGTCACTTGCATTAATGGTTTGCCTAACTTTTGTCTCTCTCACACCTATCCACTTGGCAACCTCTAAATATCTCATAACACCCGGTAATTTAATTCCAGTATTCAAAACTTAACCTAGTTGGCCGAATTTTTTTGAACTTTTCGCACTAGTGGGTCCCACATCCAGTATACGCTCTTAATTTCTCAAAACCTATTCGATACTAGAAAAATCATCTAAAAATTATATCTGTTCCTTAACAATATCTAGAATGTTTTTCCTAATCACGAAAATGCAGAAAACAAGCCATGAAAAATGCGAAAACCTAGAAAATGCAAATTACGGGTTCTCACAATCCGACTCACATCGTCCAGCCGGAAGAAATCGAAATTGATGAAACCCTTACTTACGAGGAGAAACCAGTGCGAGTGCTTGATAGAAAAGTTAAAGAGCTGAGAAATAAACAAATTCCACTGGTGAAAATTCTGTGGAAGAACCACGGAGTCGAAGAGGCAACCTGGGAGATAGAAGAAAAGATGAGAACAAAATATCCAGAACTGTTTATTGACTAAGGTGAGAAATTTCGAGGACGAAATTCTTTAAGGGGGAGAGAGTGTGAGACCCCGAAAATTTTCTTATTTCTAGACATTTTATTTTAGGCTTTTCGGCTGCCTAGTTTTAGTGTTTTCTTTAAGATGTTAATATTTTGAGGGATTTTATGAGAAAATATGAATTTTGCATCATTTTTAGGATATAAGTTATTTTTTGTGTTTTTAGGTGTGTATAGTGGTTGTGGGACCCACTAGGGCGATCGGTGCCATAAAAATGTAGTTGGGGAAAAATTTATAGACGGAGACTTTATTACCTTGTGTTATGAGTTAATTAGAGGTTAGCTAGTGTAATTAAGCATTGCAAGACAAGGAATTAAGATAAGCTTGGCAAGGCCACTTGTTGCAATTCCATTGGAGGTTAGAATTTTGACTTGTCTTACACCTTTACTAAATTAAAAATTGACCAAATTTCCTCTTCATTTTCCACCTTCTTGGCCGGCCAACTAGAGAGAAAAGAGGAGAGAAACTTCTTCAATTTTCCTTCTATTCCTTGCCTCAATCTTAACATCTAACCGTTTATTTCTTGAATTCCTCTATAAAACCTTCTTGCTAGGAGTGATTGAAGTGCTTGGTGGTTTTTGTTTGAAGGGAGAGACCTCCATCTACCTTGTATCTAGTCTTTGTAAGGTAAGTGAGTAAGAATTTGTTTCTTTGTTGTTGATAAGATGAAATTGGAAGGTGATAGTGATTAAAGATACCATTTTGTGGATTATTTCATGACTTATGGATGGGTTATGTCAATTTTCTATTTATTGAGGAATTTTCTGTTTTATATGATCCCTTATGATTGAATAAGGTGTGATGGTTTTATATTGTATGTTTTAGAGCTTATAAGTGTTAGTAGTGGTTGATTGCGGAAAATTTCTGCGTTTGTGAGCAATTTTGGTTTTAGGGTTTGGTGAATTGGGGCTTTTCTATATATGGCTTTCATACCACTAATTGATGTGTACTTGAGCATATTGTGACTCAAATAAGGTGTATGGACTAGTTTATGATACATAAGTGCATTTGTATGAGTTGGATGTTGTTGGTTAGGTTGAGAATGTGAAGAAATTGTGGGGAAATGCCGCCCAATTGGTTAGAAATGTGGGTGCCCTTGATTTGATAAGGATTTGAATAGAAATGGAAGAATCTTGGAGTTGTTTACATTCCGCACCTTTGTCACCCCATTTCACTTTTGTATATTGTACTAGTAATTCATTATCAAGACGTTGATTCGTGTTTGAGTCTCAACTATGTTCTCTTGCTTGTTTTTAGGTCGTACCGGTGGTCCGGGGCCTACATCGGACGCGAACGTGTGAATTACTTGATTGCTTGGTGAGTGTATCATTGAATGGTTAAATGTACTTGTTATGTGTTATGTGACTTGAATGACTTGAATAGGTCAAGAGTGTACTTTATCGCTCTTGACCACTTACTTGCATTATTGTTACTGTTGGACTATGAAATTTCATGTGTATATAGTTTGGCATCTGCTAGGGTTATGCCCTATTATCATTGTGAAATCTGAGCTCTTTCCCTTAGGCCGTTATTCGAGTCGAGCCGGCGAGGGCTTGGGCGAATCGTTAACGAGCCTTTGGGTCACTGATAGTCGAGTGGAGTGTTAACTCCTCGACCCGATGGTATACTCGAGTATTACCTTTTGTAACTGTGAGGTGTTCGGGCCCGGTAAGGGGGTGAATGGTGGAAGGAAATGGTGTAAAGAGGAGTCTACGGTTTTGTTTCGCCTTAATAGTTGACGGAGTGTCAATGAGTACGATCAAGTATGGCAAGTGGAGAACGGCCCTTGAGGGCCGACCGTATCCTTTTATACATGGTTGGTTTAATAAAGGCACTCTTATGTGTGTTTGTTAGTCTGCATAATCTATTTGTGCATTTGGTACCTCACGAGCGTAAGCTCACCCCCCCGTTGTTTTGTTTTCCTTACAGGAACACTGTTGGACCCAAGTTTTGAGAAATTGAGTTGAGCTATTTAAGTAGCTAGTTTTGAGTAGCTCCTCGAACACTTGGAAACTTTGATGTATGTGAATTTGAGTACCCTTTTGAGTTGTACAATTGAACCTTTTCATGTATATATATCCATATCAAGTTTTGGATTAACTGTGTTATGTGTTTTATGTGTTTAGACCGAACACCGGTTTCGAACAAGGAAGGAAAAGATTTTTGACGAAGGTACTGTTCACGAATCCGGCCAAGAATCCGGCCAGTTTATGGCCGGATAGGCAGGGGAGAAAGAAAAAATTTTGAGTTTAGCCACTGGACGCAATCCGGCCAACTTCCGGCCGGATTGTCGGCCGGATTGACAGGGAATTTCGATCCCTTTTGGGGTTTGGCCACTGCCTCATATCTGGCCAAGAATCCGGCCGGATAGTGACGTGGCCCGTCACTGTTCATCCGCGGCAAAATTTTCAGTTTTGTTTTCTTGGCCGATTCGAGTGCTCGAGCGTTACACTTTCTTCCGTGGTAATTCTGTGATGATAAGAGTAGCTTAATAAAGGTTAATCGCTTGTGTTATTGAATTTTCCCTCGTGAATTAGTTTCGATTTACGTGTTTCGGGTTCGTAGTCCTGGCGAGATCTGGGCAGGCGGTCCGTTAACCCCTCTGGTTCGCCTTAGGGGAAAATGGGGTCGTCACAAAAAGAATGAAATAGTAGCATGTGTTGGGCAAAAAGTCAATCCTTCACTAGTGCTCAATAGGGTTTCGTACCACCGTTTTCGCTCGGATTTGCTCCAATTGTGCACTAAACCTCCAATGTAGTTCCTTTAATATGGTAATTATCCACTCTTAGTAGTCTAGTATTAAATCTTCAAATCTCTAATTAGTCGCGCGGTGTGACTTTCAAAAAATTTTCGACGCGCGCGCTGTAAAAACTTAAATTTAAACTCACTTACATCTATTCCCTCAATTAACTTTTCTTAGTCTATTCTTAATCATCTTTAGTTATCCAAGACAAATATACTCTCAGATTGAATTTACCTGGAAAAAAAATGTTTATTCGCTATTTCTCGCTAAACGAGCTGTAGAAAAATTAAATTTACTAACAAAATGTTTTAAAAACATAATTGGGACATTATTCCATGAAAATAAGTTTAAAATGGTTGAAATGAATTATTCGAAGAAAACGGGTGAGAGAATAGTTAATTAAGCCAGTAAAATAAAATAAAAACAAGAAAAATTGTGGGTCCTCACAGTTATATGTTAAGATGAATAATTCGGAGAAAAAGTGTTGTTTAAGATGATTATGGATAGAGAATCGAAGGAAAGATTGAAGGAAATTGCGCAGGAATGCTAACCGAAATCTGTTCTGTTTTGCCTTGTTTTCAAATTTTTGGTGCTCAAATGACTGTGAAACTGATGTATATATATTGTATATGGTGTGTAGAAAATTTCTACCAAAAATCATATGAATTGGTTGAGCAAAACATGAAATTTCGAAATTTAATCAAATCTGGAAACTGTGTTTGGACAGCTTGAACAGTGTCCCTTTGATTGCACATATCTTTTTGTACAGACGTCGAAATTGAGTGCTGTTTGTGGCATTCGAAACTAGACATTTGTAGCTTTCCAATGGTATAAAATGAACCATCTAGTTTGAACTGAGTGATCCGTAGTGATTCACCAAATTTTCCTATTCTGTTCTGCTGTTCTGTTCGAATGACAGTGGTAACTTGTGTCTTGTTGCTTGAATTCGAACTACCTATGGACTGATTTCCATAATGACTTGTTCTGATGAAATGTAGCCTTATGATTCTATTTTTCAACGCCACCAACCATTCTCAATTTCAAGCTGTATTGAGTGAGATATGGTATAATTTGTAAACTACAGCAGAGCTAGAAAACCCTACTTTTTGCTGGCCAACTGATTTGGTTGTTTGTTAGATGCTTTGCTTTGAAAATTTTGAGGTCAACCAACTATCAATTATTTTTGACATGTTTTTTGGACTTTGGTTTCACAAATGAACCAAAATGGGACTGATTTCATGGTGCAAAGTGTTTGAAAAGGAAAAGAAAGCAAGAAGACAGATTTGTCTTGGAAATTTCTTGAATTTTGGTAGTTTTGTTATCTACCTTCCTGTACGAGTTTTTACGTGAAATTTGATAAAGGAGTAGTCCTCATATGGAAGATGGTGTGTACCAAATTTGGTGTCATTCTAAGACCATTTCAATACCCAACTGAAATCCCAAAATTTGTTTTCAAATCTGGAAAATTTACTGAACTGTTTTCAATTTTGGCCAACTTTGAGCTGCTATATCTTGATGCTCAAAACTCCAAATCTATTTCCGTTTTGTTGTGTTTAAAACCTTGATTGGAATTCTCATTGTGTTACAAATTTCAGAGGCTAGTTCACTTTTTGTGAATTTTGCCGAATTTCCAAAGTTTGCAAAAAAACATGACTGAAATGCCTTGTTTGCTAGATCAGCCAATTTGAGCTGAAATTTGAATGTCTTCCGTTTAGAGTCTTTGAAAATGCCTTCTAGGAACTTTTAGTACTTTGAAACAAGATTCCAATGGTATAAGACTTTCCATTTTGGACCTACAGAGTGCAAGTTCTGATATTCCTAAGTTCGATGTGTAAAACTGAAATTTTCTAACTTGATGAGAAATGAGTTTTTGGAAACTTTTCTCTACCCTTTGATAATGATTGATCATTTTAAACTCGATTTCATGAAGGAAATCAGTTTTTCTTGTGTTAATAAAACCTCACTTTTGAACATTTATTTTGAGTGGTTAAGGTTCTTTGTTTGAGGTGTTGACTAGTCTAAATGAGTGTAACTTCTTTATTGATAAATACATGATTGTGAGTGAGAAATACTTGTTAATTGTTTAGGCACTCAAGGAGATTTTGATGGGAATCTCGGTGCGGACACTTAAAGCTTTGTTTGCTTACTTATTTTGAATCGGTGAGTGTTAAGTGCATGATTCGTTGTGTTTACTTGATTGATCTTACTTGTATACGTGAACATAACTTGATGAGGCGAGTGTGTACTTTATCACACTCGTTCTCCTTTATTTGACTTATACGTGTATTATACGTGAACATGACTTGTATGTTGATCGGAGTGAATCTCATCGACTGTTATTCGTGTACTCGTGGGGGACGCCCAAATCTCATTGGCCAATCTTGCAACTCGAGCCGGCATGGGTTTGGTCGAGAAGCTTGATGAACTATGAGAATATTACAAAACAAAACTTGATCTTTTGAGATCTTGTTCGGCATACTCGTGGAGTATTGCCTTTTTCTTGTGTGAGGACCCGTAAATTTTCTTTATCTCATAATATGTTATTTTCTTTTCTTGCATGCATTTTCTTCATGAAACCCTATTATATTGCTTTTTCCGAGATTTTTATAAGTAAATATAGTTTTTAAATCATTTTTCATGGTATAAGTTAGTCTTCATAAGTTTGAAGTGCGTTGAAGACGTGGGACCCGCTAGTGCGCTAAGTGCGATAAAATTTTGACGATTAATTAAAGTTTTGTATGAAGAGATATTATTTTACAAGGGGTTAGGAGATAATTAGAGGATAGTTATTTAGGTTAAGCTTGGTAGACAAAGGGATAAGAAGGAACTTAAGAAGGGCCAAGTGTTGCAATCCGATTGGAAGTTGATTTGCCTAACTTTTCTTTAACTTTACTAAAACTCCTATTTTGACCCAAATCATCTTCATTTGCTATCCTCCTTGGCCGAACTCCACCTTGAGAGAAAAGAAAAGAAAGCTTCAACTATATCTTCCATTTCTTGCACAAATCTTGAAATCCAACCGATTAACTCTTGAATTAGTCCACAAAATCGACTTGCTAAGGGAGTTTGAAGGACTTGGTGGAGTTCTTCTGGAAGAAAAACCCCTAAGCTACTACCTTTCTTGAGGAGTTAAGGTATTTTGCTTGGAACTCACTTTTTGTTTCTAATAATGGTCAATTGGTGACTTATGGCAGCTAACTAGTTGGTTTTATGGAAGATTTTATGGATTAGAGTGGAGTTAGCTAAATTTCTGATTTTTGTGGGAATTTTTCTATTTTCATATGATGGTTATGGTTGGCCTTGAATTGATGGATCTAAATTGTGTTAAATGGATCCCTTGTGTGCTAATTGCGATTGTTTGCGGAAAAATTTCGGTTTTGTGCGGAAATTCCAGTTTTAGGGTTCCAATTTGCCCTGTTCTGCCCGGTTCTGTTTTACTAGGTTAGAGGCCAAATTATGCTTATCAAAAAACATGAAAGTTGTAGAAAATTATGTTTTATAGCTTCCTGTAAAAATTCAGCTCGATCGGAGCACCGTAGCATGTGAAATGACTGAAATACACTTGACTGCCCATAAGCCCTATTTTCACGGACAGTTTTCTGTCTTCATAGGGATTTCAATTTTTAACTCTGAAAATGAATAATTTAGCTTTGGAGTCTTCATAATAAATGTAGGTATATGTCTTGGCTTTGAAACGCCATAAGATACACCTCATTCGGAATTCGGTAGCCTGAGTTATTGTCGTTTAATCATAGTGTGGTTAACTAGTCTGATTGTGAGATGCTGGTTCTGTAATTTGAAATTTTGACCTAGATACACTACGAACTGGACTAAGTGGTCTTCATCAAAGTTGTAGGCCTTTATCTTAGCTTTGAAACGGTATAAATTGCACCCCAATCCGATAAGTGTAGCTTCGGTTGTGTCTGTTCCGCTAAGAGACGTCAAACCTGCTATTTAGCTTTTGTCCTTAAAACTTGATTTCTAGTCGCATTCCTAGACTTGCTTTGTATTTGGATGAACTTGAGCCTAGTTGAAGGGCTATTGTATTGAGATTTCTTATGAGTTGAATTGGACTGACTTGAGGAAAAACAATGAAGCCATAAATGGCTGGAATATAGCAAAATATAGAGGGCATGCTGCCCAAAATTTTAGGGCTACGCAATTCCTTCAAGTTGAGTTGATCTTAGTAAAACTGAAGGGTTTTGAGGGTTGTTTGTAACCCTAGGACCAACTGTTATCTTTTTACTCAAAAGTCATATTTTTATTCTTCTGTACTAGTACTTAACCTGGAAAGGCGTACGACATGTAGTCGGGCCTCATTTAAGCATTCCATTTACAGGGTTTGTGGATGTGCGAACCATAATTGTTTTATCTTGATTATTTTAGGGTTTCTTGGTGATTAAAGCCACTTTGGGTAAAAAAAACTTTTGAAGTATCTGTACTGGAACCGGTGAGTGTACCACTTCCCAAATTTGTTGCTTATCTGTGTGAGAACCCGTAATTTTCCATTTTCTAGGTTTTAGAATCTTTCATGGCTTGTTTTCTGCATTTTCGTGCTTAGGAAAATTTCTAGATAATTTTAAGGAGCAGATATAATTTTTAGATGATTTTTCTAGTATCGAATAGGTTTTGAGAAATTAAGAGCGTATACCGGACGTGGGACCCACTAGTGCGAAAAAATCGGCCAACTAGGTTAAGTTTTGGATACTGGAATTAATTTACCGGGTGTTAAGAGATAAGTAGAGGTTGCAATTTGGATTGATATGAGAGAGACAAGTTAGGTAGGTATTTAATAAAAGGTGACAAGTGTCACCATGTGATTGCTTCATACCTTAAGACCACTATTCATGGTCTTACCAATTGACTAATTAAATCAAAAAACAACCAAAAATTCTCCATTTCTTCTCCCTTGTTGGCCGGCCCTCTCTTTCTCTCTTTCTCTCTCTCTTACTCTAAGCACAAGGAAGAAAACTCTTCAAGCTTGCTCCAAATCATCAAAACCAACCATCCAACCTTGATTTTGCTCCATAAAACCACTTAAGGAAGTGTTGGTGAGTTGTTGTGTGAAGTTATTTGGAAAGTTAAGGTGACCAATTGCTCTCTCTCTCTTGTTTTTAAGGTAAGTTGTGAAGAACCACCCTCCTCCCTTAATTGATGCTTAAATCATGCTTAGTGGTAGTATGAGATGCAAGTTTATGGATTATTTCTTGATTTGTGGTTGAAGTGATGAAGTTTTATTATTTTTGGAGATTTTTCTGTTTTAGTATAAGCATGATTGTGTGGCTATCTATGATGATTGGCAATGGTATATAATGACTCTGGGAGGTGGAAAAAGTGATTAATTGCAACCAATTTCCGGTTTGGAAGAAATTTCAGAAAATTAGGGTTCTTGTGGGAGCATTCTGCCTGAATTTTTAGCTCCTAGTTAGAGGCCGAATTGGCCTTGACTTAAAACATGAAAGTTTTATGGAATGACATTTTAGAGGTGCCTGCAAAATTTCAGGTCAATCAGAGTAGTGTAGAATGAGAAAAGTTGAAATTACTATTGCTGTTCTGGTTTTACCCGAATGTAAGAATTGCGCCTGTAATTGGTTGTTTTGACTGGAATTGCTTCTGAATTGGTTGTTGAGGCCTTCTGATGAAATTTAGCCCTGTTTCTTAGATTTCAGCTGGTTTGAGAATTTCTGGATTTGGACCTGGAGAGTCTGAGTTATGATGTTTCCGCTAGAATGCGTTTTGGGAATCTATTTTTACGGTTTTGATGTAGTATGTTGTATTTTTGACCTGTTTGCACTCAAAACTGGGTTGAGTGACCTTCTGTGATGTTGTATCCATGTATTTTAGCTTCGAATTGGTGTATCGTACACCTTCATCCGATAATCGTAGTGAAATTGGTGCCATTACCGCAAAACGAGGTCAAAAATTTTTTTCAGGGCCAAAGCTAATTGCATTTCCGAAATTTCTGGTTTCCTCTAATGTTTGTATATGCTTATGGAACCCTATTGGGGTCATGTTTGGCCTTGGTTTATGACTCGTTATCGAGTCTCATTGTACTTGTTTGCATGTTTTAGGGCGTGACGGTGGTGCACAACGTTCTTTTGACGGAAGTGCATGAAACCACATTTGCGAGCTTGGTGAGTGTACTACTCACTTGTATGTTAATATATGGCTTTGATACTTGAACTTGGTGCTTTGAATGTTAATTGCTTGAAGTGAAAGTGTACTTTATCACTCTCACTATGTGCCTTATATCCTTGCTATCATGTGATTGAAATGTTACACGAAGTGTTACTTGAAATGAAAATACATGACTTGGTGTCATTTGGACGAGTATCCAACGACTACAATTGTTATCAATGAGCTCAACCCCATTGGTAGTTGATTGAATCGAGCCGGCGAGGGCTTGGTCGTGCCAATTGATGTGCCTTGGGGAAATGTTTTGGAATCTTGTAGTATGAGAGACTCTCGATTCCGGTTTACTCGAGTAATACCAAAGTGCACGTGTTTGGATTTCGAGCCCGGTAGGGAGATGTTAGGTGGAAGGAGTGGAAGTAAAGTGGAGTCTACGGTTGGTTACTTTTGAACATTGACGGAGAGTCAATGACGTCCGATCAAGAAATGCAAACGAGGAAAGGGCTCTTGAGAGCCATCTGTATCCTTTTATCACCATATTTGACGTGTGCCTTTGCTTATTTTACTATATTGAATGAAAGCTTGATGCTTATATGCACTTGGTTGCGTAAGTGATAGTATCTCACTGGAAAATTAGCTCACACCGTTCCTTTTGTTTTCCTTACAGGAATATGACTCTTTTTGGAATGAATCTTGATAGATGGTTGCCGAATGAACTAGATGTATATCTCGTTTGTATTGTATATGAAGTGAAACCCTAAATGTATCTTTAGGGCCGTTTTCACTTTCAATTTGGCAAACCGTGTATATATTAACTTTTGAGAACTTTTGTATGTCACTTTGGATTGTAATTGCTAAAGTTCAAGATGTGAATGTTTGTTTGATATTTGGTTGCGTTCTGACG
Source organism: Coffea arabica (assembly GCF_036785885.1). NCBI lineage: Eukaryota > Viridiplantae > Streptophyta > Magnoliopsida > Gentianales > Rubiaceae > Coffea > Coffea arabica. Next base: position 26,313,133 of record NC_092318.1, read on the forward strand.
GGTCGGTTACTATTCATGGCCGACTCCGAATTTCATTTTTTTTAATTTTGGGTTATTTTGCCCTTTTGCCTCGTTTACGCGCGTTATAAGTTCCGGAACGCAATAGATCGCTCTAAACTGCACCGTTAGTCCTGGCGAGAGCTGGGCAGGCAGTCCGCTAACCCCTCTGGTTCGCCTTAGGGGAAGGTGGGGCTGTCACAGGTGGTATCAGAGCCTAGGTTTGAATTAGCCTGGGTGTTAGAGGAATGCTTGATTTGAGGGTTTATTGTTTATGGCCTTTAAGATTATTTATGGTTAATTGCTTTTGGTGTAGGATGGACGGATCTAGTGGACCGAGTGGTGACCCTGCAGGCGAGTGACCTCGTGTAGCGCTCCCGGAGATCCCGTACCAGATACGGCCAGGAGGGGCCGTCGTGCGCTGGATCCCGTCTAACCGTCTCCGACGGTGTGAGTGTAAACATAAGTATGCCTATCCTAACGCTCTCGTGTTTGCAGTGGACACGGAGCGTAAGGAGTTGGCCGCGGATAATGCTCGACTGGAGGCCGAGGTGACCCAACTTAGGGCGGCCAATGAGAGACAGGCTGAGCGCGTTGAGGGCCTGAAGTACGACGTACTTGATGCAGAGGATAGGGTAGATGACCTCTGCGCTCAGCTGAAGGAGGTCCAAGAGCGCGAGAGTAAGCGAGCTCGCAAGGTGAAGGTTCGAGCTGCATCGATCCTGAATCTTTGCGCTGACGTGGTAGAGGGCGTGAGTGACGAGGACTCATGCGCGGGTCCTGAGGCTGGGGTTGGATCCACTCCGTCGGGTGGGTCTCATAGCTCGTCGTCGGTCTAGGTTATGACTCCTAGAGTTGTTTGGATAGTTTTGGTTTTGTATATAGGGCGGATAGAGAGAAGGGCCTTAGCTAATCGTTTTGTACGGCTAGATTAGGTACGTGTATATTTCTTTTGATGAGGCCATTCCCTTGGGGATTGTCCATGCTTGTACTTGACTTGACAGAACTTGACTTGACTGATTGTATATATATGTGTTGTTTTCCTTGTTTGGAATGTATATCTTTGTTTGGAAAAGCTTTGGGTTTTACTTACATGCATTGTTTTATATTGGTTTAGTACCATTGCCTAGACCAAGTAAAGTTTATGGAAGGAACACGTAGTGGTCGGGGACGTGGGCGCTGAAATAGACAACCCACACCGGATAGGGCTACTGGGGAAACCTCTACTGGACCTAACCCTGACCCCAATGTGCAAATCGCTGCCGCTATGCAGCAAATGACTAACTTGCTGGCACAAGTGGTGCAGCAACAAGGCCAGAATCCAAACCCTAACCCTGGAAACCCTGGCAACCATGTCGAGAGCGAAGACAGAGCTCTCGAACGTTTTCAAAAGTTTGCTCCACCCAAGTTTATTGGGGGACCTGATCCGGATGTTACCGAGCGATGGCTCGAGAAGATGGTCGATATTTTTGTGGCTTTGCACTACACCGATGAACGGCAGGTGACTTTTGCCGTTTTCCAGTTAGAAGGGACGGCCCGTTCCTGGTGGAACGTCATACGCCAAAAATGGGAACGGGAACAAACGCCCAGGACTTGGGTGAATTTTATCAGGGAATTCAATGCGAAATTCTTCCCTCCTCTAGTTCAGGAGAGGAAGGAAGACGAGTTCATCCGACTCCGCCAAGGAACTCAATCGGTGGCGGAATACGAGAGCCAGTTCACCCGTTTGTCCAAATTTGCACCTGAGCTGATCATGACAGAGCAACGGCGAATCAGGCGTTTCATTCAGGGCTTGAACGTCGAAATCCAAAAGGACCTCGCAGTGGCTCAAATCAATGCTTTTAGCGAGGTCGTAGAAAAGGCCCAAAGGGTAGAGAGTGCTCGATTGCAAGTCCGGAACTTCCAGGCTAAGAAGCGAGGCTTCCCTGGAAGCAGCTCCGGACAAGGGGACAAAGGTACTCCCTCCAAGTTTGGACGCGGAGCTGGAGGTGGGCGACAGTCAGGATCCGGCAGAGGGGCTCAGTCTAGGGGCGGCCCAGCCGGGAGAGGCCAAGGTGGAAACTTCCAGAAGGGCTCAGGTTCGGCGTCTCGTGGATCTTGCGGGTACTGCGAAAAGCCGAATCACTCTGAAGACAATTGCTAGAAGAAGGGAGGTAAATGTCTGCGTTGCGGAAGCGCAGACCACCAGCTTGCTACCTGCCCACTCATAACGCAAGACGGAAGGGGAACTCAAACCACGCCAAAGACCAATTCGGGACAGAATAAGGGGACTGAGGCGAAACCTAAGGTGCCAGCTCGAGTCTATTCCTTAGAACCTCGACAGGTCTCAGATCCCTCAGAGGTCGTAGAAGGTACGATCCCTATTTTTCACCGTTTTGCCAAAGTTTTAATTGATCCTGGTGCCACCCATTCCTTTGTTAACCCTGATTTTATGTGTGGCATCGATATAAAACCTGCTAGTTTACCATACGATCTAGAAGTTAGTACACCTACGGGGAATCAACGGTTGGTTACTAGTATGGTTTATAGGAATTGTGAAGTGTGGGTAGGAGAAAGGAAATTGCTAGGGGACTTGATAAGTTTGGTCATTAAGGGGTATGATGTGATATTGGGTATGGACTGGCTAGCCAAGTATAATGCCCAACTGGAATGTAAAACGAAAGTGGTGGAATATCGTATCCATGGTGAGGCAACCATAAGATTGGATATAAGGGGTAGGTTAGCCTCATCTGCTTTGATTTCGGGCATTCGGGCTAGGAAATTGCTAAGTCGAGGGGCGCAAGGATTTTTGGCCTTTTTGATTAACACCCCCACAGATAAGTTGAAAGTGGAGGATGTGCCCATAGTGAAGGAATTTCCGGACGTGTTTCCTGATGAGTTGGTAGCTTTGCCTCCAGAAAGAGAAATTGAGTTCAAAATAGACCTGCTACCGGGATCCTCACCTATCTCAAAAACACCATACCGAATGGCTCTTGCTGAGCTCAAGGAGCTAAAGCTGCAATTACAGGACCTTCTGGAGCGGGGATTCATTCAAGAGAGTGGGTCTCCTTGGGGAGCTCCTGTACTTTTCGTGAAGAAAAAGGATGGTGGGTTGAGGATGTGTATCGATTATCGGGGCTTGAATAATATTACAATTAAAAATAAGTATCCACTGCCCCACATCGATGAGCTATTTGATCAGTTGCAAGGAGCGGTGGTCTTCTCGAAACTGGACCTCCGCCAAGGGTACTACCAGTTACTAATTAGGAAGGAGGATATTCCAAAGACCGCCTTCAACTCGAGATATGGGCATTACGAGTTCGCAGTGATGCCCTTTGGACTAACCAATGCTCCTGCCGCCTTCATGGACCTAATGCATAGGGTTTTTAAGCCCTACCTGGATCGCTTTGTAGTGGTCTTCATCGATGACATCCTGGTCTATTCCAAGACGCGTGAAGAGCATGAGCAGCACTTGAGGGTTGTTTTACAAACCCTAAGAGACCATCAACTGTACGCCAAGTTCAGCAAGTGCGACTTTTGGCTGGAGAAAATTACTTTTCTGGGACATATAATTTCTCAAGAGGGTATTTCAGTCGACCCGGCAAAAGTAGAGGTTGTGACTAATTGGAAGAGGCCAGAAACTCCCACTGAGGTCCGCAACTTTCTAGGACTGGCTGGATATTACCGGCGTTTTATCAAGGACTTCTCCAAACTAGCCGATCCTCTAACCGATTTGATGAAGAAACATGGTCGGTTCTTATGGAACGCCCGAAGTGAGACAAGTTTTCAAGAATTAAAGAAAAGATTGACCATGGCTCCAGTTCTAGTCTTACCAAACGGGGTGGACGGATATGCTGTGTACACTGATGCATCCCGAGAAGGCCTGGGTTGTGTATTAATGCAAAAACCGAAATGTGATCTCTTTTGCCTCGAGGAAGTTAAAACCCCACGAGCAAAATTACCCGACCCACGATCTGGAGCTAGCTGCCATTGTTTTCGCTCTTAAAAAGTGGAGACACTACCTATATGGGGTAACCTTCGAGGTTTACTCCGATCACAAAAGTCTGAGGTACCGTTTCTCACAGAAGGAATTAAACATGAGGCAGCGACGGTGGATGAAATTTCTGGAAGATTACGACTGTACCATCAACTACCATCCAGGAAAGGCGAACGTGGTGGCTGATGCCCTAAGTCGCAAAGCTCAGGTCGCGAGTCTAATGATCAAAGAGTGGGAATTGTTAGACTCCGTGTGTGAATGGAAACCCTGCCCTGGGAGCCATAAGGTGATTTTTGGCAATATTCAAGTGACTTCCACTCTCTTGGAGAGAATTAAAGAAGCTCAAAAGGAGGATCAGATGGTACGGAAGTGGGGAGAGAAAGTGAAAAAAGGAGAAACCACTGATTTCAATTTTGAACCTGAGGGTATTTTAAAATACCGAAACCGAATAGTGGTGCCGAAGGATGAATCGTTGAAAATGGAGATTCTAGAGGAAGCCCATCGATCCAAGTATACAATCCATCCGGGTAGTAGTAAGATGTATCAAGACCTGAAAGGAAATTATTGGTGGGACAATATGAAGAAGGAAATTGCTCTGTACGTGCAAAAATGTCTCGTTTGCCAACAAGTTAAAGCAGAGCATCAAAAACCATCGGGCTTGTTACAACCCCTTGAGATACCTGAATGGAAGTGGGAAAACATCACCATGGACTTCGTTTCAGGTTTGCCGCGAACGCAGCGAGGGCACGATGCCGTTTGGGTGATCATCGATCGATTAACCAAGTCGGCCCATTTCTTACCGGTGAACATGAAGTATTCCATGGACAAGTTGGCTCAACTGTACATGGACGAGATTGTAAAGCTACACGGTGTTCCGGTGAGCATCGTCTCCGATCGGGATCCACGTTTCGTATCTCGGTTTTGGCAAAAGTTCCAGGAGACTCTAGGGACTAAACTGAATCTAAGCACGACCTATCACCCTCAGACGGATGGACAATCAGAACGAACCATTCAAACTCTCGAGGACATGCTACGAACTTGCATTCTGGATTTTGGAGGCAACTGGGGTCAACACATGACCTTAGTAGAGTTTGCGTACAACAATAGCTACCATTCGTCGATTCAAATGGCTCCATATGAAGCACTATATGGACGAAAATGCCGATCACCAATTTACTGGGATGAAGTTGGCGAGAGGAAGGCATTAGATCCAACCACTATTCCATGGATGGAGGAAGCTCGAGAAAAGGTCAAGGTGATACGGCAACGACTCCAAACAGCTCAAAGCCGACAAAAGAGCTACGCAGACAATAGAAGGATAGATTTGGAGTTCGAGGTTGGAGACCATGTATTTCTTAAAGTCACCCCTTTACGGAGTGTCACGGCAGGCAAAGGAAAGAAGCTTCAACCGAGGTTTGTCGGACCTTACAAGATCTTGCAGAGGATAGGTGCGGTAGCGTATAGACTAGAACTGCCGTCAAGTCTCTCGAGAATCCATGACGTATTTCATGTCTCAATGCTCAAGAAGTACTATCCCGACCCATCCCATATCTTACAACCAGAGGAGATCGACGTGGACGAATCGCTTGCTTATGAAGAAAAACCTGTCCAAGTGCTTGACCGGAAGGTCAAAGAGCTAAGAAACAAGCAGATTCCATTGGTGAAGATACTGTGGAGAAACCATGGGGTAGAGGAGGCTACCTGGGAAGTGGAAGAGGAGATGCGAACGAAATACCCTAACCTTTCGTGAGTTAAGGTGAGAAATTTCGAGGGCGAAATTCTTTTAAGGGGAGAGAGTGTGAGAACCCGTAATTTTCCACTTTCTAGGTTTTAGAATCTTTCATGGCTTGTTTTCTGCATTTTCGTGCTTAGGAAAATTTCTAGATAATTTTAAGGAGCAGATATAATTTTGAGATGATTTTTCTAGTATCGAATAGGTTTTGAGAAATTAAGAGCGTATACCGGACGTGGGACCCACTAGTGCGAAAAAATCGGCCAACTAGGTTAAGTTTTGGATACTGGAATTAATTTACCGGGTGTTAAGAGATAAGTAGAGGTTGCAATTTGGATTGATATGAGAGAGACAAGTTAGGTAGGTATTTAATAAAAGGTGACAAGTGTCACCATGTGATTGCTTCATACCTTAAGACCACTATTCATGGTCTTACCAATTGACTAATTAAATCAAAAAACAACCAAAAATTCTCCATTTCTTCTCCCTTGTTGGCCGGCCCTCTCTTTCTCTCTTTCTCTCTCTCTTACTCTAAGCACAAGGAAGAAAACTCTTCAAGCTTGCTCCAAATCATCAAAACCAACCATCCAACCTTGATTTTGCTCCATAAAACCACTTAAGGAAGTGTTGGTGAGTTGTTGTGTGAAGTTATTTGGAAAGTTAAGGTGACCAATTGCTCTCTCTCTCTTGTTTTTAAGGTAAGTTGTGAAGAACCACCCTCCTCCCTTAATTGATGCTTAAATCATGCTTAGTGGTAGTATGAGATGCAAGTTTATGGATTATTTCTTGATTTGTGGTTGAAGTGATGAAGTTTTATTATTTTTGGGGATTTTTCTGTTTTAGTATAAGCATGATTGTGTGGCTATCTATGATGATTGGCAATGGTATATAATGACTCTGGGAGGTGGAAAAAGTGATTAATTGCAACCAATTTCTGGTTTGGAAGAAATTTCAGAAAATTAGGGTTCTTGTGGGAGCATTCTGCCTGAATTTTTAGCTCCTAGTTAGAGGCCGAATTGGCCTTGACTTAAAACATGAAAGTTGTATGGAATGACATTTTAGAGGTGCCTGCAAAATTTCAGGTCAATCGGAGTAGTGTAGAATGAGAAAAGTTGAAATTACTATTGCTGTTCTGGTTTTACCCGAATGTAAGAATTGCGCCTGTAATTGGTTGTTTTGGCTGGAATTGCTTCCGAATTGCTTGTTGAGGCCTTCTGATGAAATTTAGCCCTGTTTCTTAGCTTTCATCTGGTTTTGGAATTTCTGGATTTGGACTTGGAGAGTCTGAGTGATGATGTTTCCTCTAGACTGCGTTTTGGGAATCTGTTTTTACGGTTTTGATGTAGTATGTTGTATTTTTGACCTGTTTGCACTCAAAACTGGGTTGAGTGACCTTCTGTGATGTTGTAGCCCTGTCTTTTAGCTTCGAATCGGTGTATCGTACACCTTCATCCGATAATCTTAGTGAAATTGGTGCCATTACCGCAAAACGAGGTCAAAAATTTTTTTCAGGGCCAAAGCTAATTGCATTTCCGAAATTTCTGGTTTCCTCTAATGTTTGTATATGCTTATGGAACCCTATTGGGGTCATGTTTGGCCTTGGTTTATGACTCGTTATCGAGTTTCATTGTACTTGTTTGCATGTTTTAGGGCGTGACGGTGGTGAACAACGTTCTTTTGACGGAAGTGCATGAAATCACATTTGCGAGCTTGGTGAGTGTACTACTCACTTGTATGTTAATATATGGCTTTGATACTTGAACTTGGTGCTTTGAATGTTAATTGCTTGAAGTGAAAGTGTACTTTATCACTCTCACTATGTGCCTTATATCCTTGCTATCATGTGATCGAAATGTTACACGAAGTGTTACTTGAAATGAAAATACATGACTTGGTGTCGTTTGGACGAGTATCCAACGACTACAATTGTTGTCAATGAGCTCAACCCCATTGGTAGTTGATTGAATCGAGCCGACGAGGGCTTGGTCGTGCCAATTGATGTGCCTTGGAGAAATGTTTTGAAATCTTGTAGTATGAGAGACTCTCGATTCCGGTTTACTCGAGTAATACCAAAGTGCACGTGTTTGGATTTCGGGCCCGGTAGGGAGATGTTAGGTGGAAGGAGTGGAAGTAAAGTGGAATCTACGGTTGGTTACTTTTGAACATTGACGGAGAGTCAATGACGTCCGATCAAGAAATGCAAACGAGGAAAGGGCTCTTGAGAGCCATCTGTATCCTTTTATCACCATATTTGACGTGTACCTTCGCTTATTTTACTATATTGAATGAAAGCTTGATGCTTATATGCACTTGGTTGCGTAAGTGATAGTATCTCACTGGAAAATTAGCTCACACCGTTCCTTTTGTTTTTCTTACAGGAATATGACTCTTTTTGGAATGAATCTTGATAGATGGTTGCCGAATGAACTAGATGTATATCTCTTTTGTATTGTATATGAAGTGAAACCCTAAATGTATCTTCAGGGCCGTTTTCACTTTCAATTTGGCAAACCGTGTATATATTAACTTTTGAGAACTTTTGTATGTAACTTTGGATTGTAATTGCTAAAGTTCAAGATGTGAATGTTTGTTTGATATTTGGTTGCGTTCTGACGGGTCGGTTACTATTCATGGCCGACTCCGAATTTCATTTTTTTTTTATTTTGGGTTATTTTGCCCTTTTGCCTTGTTTACGCGCGTTATAAGTTCCGGAACGCAATAGATCGCTCTAAACTGCACCGTTAGTCCTGGCGAGAGCTGGGCAGGCAGTCCGCTAACCCCTCTGGTTCGCCTTAGGGGAAGGTGGGGCTGTCACAATCTGGCTATCTTTGACTTCTGTGTATTCTGTATGAAACGAAGGTGTACTTTATCACTCTCGTTTCTCTCGTCTGTATTTGCTCTCTGTATAAGTCTGCGACCTCTGAGCTCAAAACCGGTGGCTAGTTACTCGAGTCGGGCCGGCAAGGGCTTGGTCGATTAGATAACAAATCACGGTAGTCTGTTTTTGGGAATCTTTGGGTAATGAGACTCTTGATTCCGGTATACTCGAGTATTGTGAGGACCCGTAATTTTCTTCATTTCTAGGTTTTATTTTCTTTTAATTGCATGCTTTTCCACCTTTTATTTATTCAAAAATTGTGAAAATAAATTTAATGAGTAAATATAGGTTTTAAATGATTTTTCTAGTATCGGTTAGTTTTTGAGAAATTAAGAGCGTATACCGGACGTGGGACCCGTTAGTGCGGAAAGTTCCGTAAAATTTGGCCAATTAGGTTAAGTTGTGTATACCGAATTTAATTTATTAGGTGTTAAGAGATAATTAGAAGTTACCTAGATGGATAAGAGTTGGAGAGACAAAAGGATAGAGTTGCATTAAATAAAGGTGACAAGTGTCACCATCCAATTCACTCTTGGACTTTGACCATTTATGTCTTACCTTTACTAAATACTAAAATTGACCCAAAATATCATCTTCATTTGCTCATCTTGGCCGGCCATGGAGGAGAGAAAAGAGAGAGAGAGCTTCTTCAATTTTCCTTCATTTCTAGCTTGAATCTTGCAAACCTACCGGTTAAATTCGAAATTTCTCCACAAAAGTAAGTTGCTAAGCTAGTTTAAGGTGTTGAGTGGAGCCATTTGTGAAGAACAAGCTCTAGTTGTCTTGTTTCTTGGAGTTGCAAAGGTGAGGTGTTTAATATCTTCCCTCTCATGTTAATAATGATCAATTAAGGATTTTTAGCGGTAGAGCATGTCATTTTATGGATTATATCTTGATTTTGGTTGAATTTGGTGAAGTTTTATAATTATTGGTGATTTTTCTGTTTTCATATGATTATTATTATGTGGTCATGTATGATGATTGGAAATGATATTTAAGGAAGCTAGAAGGTGGAAAAAGTGGTTAATTGCAAGCAATTTCTGTTTTGGAAAGAAAATTGGAAAGTTAGGGTTTCATTGTTCTTCATTCTGCCCGGCACAGTACATCATAGATAGAGGCCGAATTGGCCTTGGTTTAAAACATGAAAGTTGTAGGGAATGATATTTTAGAGATTCCTTAAAAATTACAGGTCAATCGGAGTAACGTATCTTGTGAAAAGACTTAAATACCCCTGCTGCCCTGGTTCTACCCGAATTTGATAATTGCGTCTGTAATTGGTTATTTTGGTTGGGAGTACTTCAGAATTGGTTGTTAAGGTCTTCTGATAAATTGTATCCGTGTATCTTAGATTTCGGATGGCTTTGGAATCACTTGATTTGGACTTAGGTAGCCTGACTTATGATGTTTGAACCAGAATGCGGTTTGTGAACCTGTTTTTGCGGTTCTGGTTTCGGATCTTGCATTTTTGACCTGGTTACACTCGAAACTGAGCAAAGTAGTCTTCTTCAACATTGTAGCCCTATCTCTTAGCTTCGAAACGGTGTCTTTTACCTCCATCCAATAATCGTAGTGCCAATGGTGCCAAAACCGCAAAATGATGTCAAAAACTATTTTTTTTGGGTTAGACCTTATTCCATTTCTGGATTTTCCTGGTTTACTCTAGTGTTTATACATTCTAGTGGAAGCTTATTTTAGTGGTATTTGGCATTGGTTTATGACTTGTAATCGAGTCTTATTGTGCTTATTTGAATATTTTAGGGCTTGACTTTCATTTCCGGACTTTTCCCTAGCTTGAATTGTACTTGTACTACTTGGAGCTTACTGAACGGCTATTGAATGAACTTATTTTGTGTGTGACTTTGGGACTGGCTGAGGAAAATAATGAAGCCATGACGGCTGGAAAAGTAAGCAAATTTAGGGGAAATGCTGTCCAATTTTCTAGGCCGTTTAGTCTCTTTAGGTTTGAGTTGCCTTTTGAAAGTCATATTTTATTCTTTTGTACTAGTACTTACCATGGAAAGGCGTACGACGCGTAGTCGAGCCTCACTTGTGCATTTCATTTACTCGATTTTGGATGTGAAACCTTCAAGTGGTTTACTTTGCTTATTTTAAGGTTTCTTGGTGATTAAAGCCAATCTGAAGTGAAAACTTTTGAAGTATCTGTACTGAAACCGGTGAGTGTACCTCTCCCCTCACTTGTTGTTTAACTCGATTTCTGTACATGCAATCTGTGATATGAACGACTGAATTATCTATTTATTTTGTTGGAGACGAGGGTGTACTTTATCACACTCGTTCTCTTGTCTGTTCATATGTCAATTTTTGGTGTGAATCTGAATCTGTTATCTGTATCGGTATCTGCATCTGTATCTGTCCTAACGTCGTTTGGAAGCTTGTATCCAACGACCTTTATGTGACCTCTGAGCTCAACACCTGTGGCTAGTTACTCGAGTCGGGCCGGCAAGGGCCTGGTCGATTAGATAACGAACCACGATAGTCTATTTTGGGATCTTTGGGTATTGAGACCCTTGATTCCGGTATACTCGAGTATTACCATTTCTGAACTGATTGGATTTCGGGCCCGGTGGGGGTATGTGAGGTGGAAGGAATCGAAGAAAGTGGAGTCTACGGTATTGGTTACTTCTGTAACGTTGACGGAGTGTCAACTATTATTTCGATCAAGTTTCGGTGAAGCAAATGGGAATTTGGCTCCTGAGAACCACCCGTATCCTTTCTGTCTATGGTGTTTGTTCACTTCTTTATTTGATGCACATATCTGATTAATTGAATATGAAGTTCCATGTTTCTTATTTGCTATTATTTTGGTACCTCATTGAGCGTAAGTTCACCCCTTCCCGTTATCTTTATTTTTCCTTACAGGGAACCACTTTTGGGGCTAAGATGTTTTGACGCACGAGTCGAGTTAGTTTTATTATATTTTTTTGTAAAGCTCCTCGATAGTTGAAAACCCTAAATGTATTTTGATCTAATTATCTTCTTTTGTTCCGTAAATTAGAAACGTATGTGTATAAAACTATTTACCCTGTTCATGTATCCTATTTGGATTGAAAATGTTTTCTCGAGTCATATGGCCATATCTGTATTCGTTGGGCTCCTGGCGGGGTGGTGATGTGGCAACCACTATTCATTTTTTGGTGTTGATTTTCGTTTTGCCATTTGGCGACTGTGAATCATTTGAGCGCGCTATTACCTTCCTGAACGTTTTCTATTTCTTTTAACGGCTCGACTGAGTCCTGGCGAGAGTTGGGCTGGGGGCCCGCCGAACCCTTTGGTTCGCCTTAGGGTGAGGTGGGGCTGTCACAGGTGGTATCAGAGCCACTTCGCGTGGTCTCTGCGCGGAGTGAGCTTGGGGCCAAGTGGTGTTATGGTCCTACTTTTGGTGAAGGTGTCTGAAATGGTTAAGTGCTCTTTTGAGCATAAGTTATGAACCGGGCATGTTATAAGTGTAAAAATCTTTATCATGAAACTTGAGGAAGATAGATATGTATGTCGGGTAGGAATCTATAATATGGATGTTTTACTCTTGGGACCGGCCGGCTCGAGTTGTGAATTATCTTAGATGGGATTCTTGCGCCCGAATACAAAAGAAATGAGAGCCTAGGTTAGAAAGGATTGGGCAAACTAGAAAGGCGATTCTATGGAATTTCATGTGGTTTGTTCGGGTGTGGTTAAGCGTGATCAACCTTGATTAAGATATAGATGGTGTTGTTGTCGTAGATTATGGACGGAGCCCTAGAGGGGGAAAAGCTCTTCGTGAGTTCTATTTGTACTCGTGACCTAGTCTGTCTATAGTACTTTCGGATGATCCCGCTATTTTCATGGATCTCTCATAATTGTATCTAATTGACTGCTACTGTGTGACTGGTTCGGTCCAGTTGTGTTGATATATGTTTGTGATCTGTGTGTACCTCTTGTTATTTGCTTATGCTTATAATTATCTTTAATATTATCTTTGCACCTCGACCCTAGATTGACTTAGATTAATGGAGGGCACACGTAGCGGCCGGGGACGTGGACGCGGGCGTAGGCAACCCACACCGGACAGGGGTGCTGGGGAAACCTCATCTGGACCTAATCCGGAACCGAGGGTTGACCTCAACGTTCAAATAGCTGCCGCCATGCAGCAAATGACCAACCTGCTGGCACAAGTAGTGCAGCAATAAGGCCAAAACCTGAACCCTAATTCTGGAAACCCTGGCAACCAAATCGAGAGCGAGGATAGAGCTCTCGAAAGATTTCAAACTTTGCTCCACCCAAGTTTCTTGGGGGGCCCGACCCGGATGTCGCCTAAAGGTGGCTCGAGAAGATGGTGGATATCTTTGCGGCCCTGCATTACACAGAAGAAAGGTAGGTGACTTTTGCCATCTTCCAACTAGAAGTGGCGGCCCGTTCCTGGTGGAACGTTATTCGTCAAAAATAGAAACGGGAACAAACGCCCAGGACTTGGGTGAATTTTATGCGGGAGTTCAACGCAAAATTCTTCCCTCCTCTAGTCCAGGAGCGGAAGGAAGATGTGTTTATCCGACTTCGCCAAGGGGCCCAGTCTGTAGCGGAATACGAGAGTCAGTTCACCCGCCTGTCCAAATTTGCTCCTGAGTTGATCATGACCGAACAGAGGCGAATAAGGCATTTTATCCAAGGTTTGAAAGCAGAAATTCAGAAGGACCTCGCGGTGGCCCAGATTAATGTTTTTAGCCAGGCCATAGAGAAGGCGCAACGAGTAGAGAATGCTAGGCTGCAGGTGAAAAACTTTCAAGCCAAGAAAATGGGCTTTCCTGGGAGTAACTCTGAGTAAGAAGGTACAAGTACGCCCCCTAAGATTGGAAAGGGAAACGGGGGAGTACGACAACCAGGGGTGTCACGTGATGTCTCTCAGGGGGGACTGGTCTCTACTACTCGTGGTCCTTGCGGATATTGCGGAGGGCCAAATCATACGGAGGCAAATTGTTGGAAGAAAGAGGGAAAATGTCTGCGCTGCGGAAGTGCCGATCATCGGATTTCTGACTGCCCAATTCGATTGCGAAAAGGAAAAGGGACCCCGTAACCCATTAAGACTAATCCTGGATAGTCGGAAAAGGAAGGGACTGGATCCAAGGTACCGACTCGGGAGTACTCTTTAGAACACCATCAGGATCCTGACTCGTCTGAGGACGTAGAAGGTATGGTCCGTTGGGTACCTTAGATTTTGATAGATTCCGTTGATAAGAAAATTTCGAGGACGAAATTTCTTTAAGTGGGAGAGAGTGTGAGGACCCGTAATTTTCTTCATTTCTAGGTTTTATTTTCTTTTAATTGCATGCTTTTCCACCTTTTATTTATTCGAAAAATTGTGAAAATAAATTTAATGAGTAAATATAGGTTTTAAATGATTTTTCTAGTATCGGTTAGTTTTTGAGAAATTAAGAGAGTATACCGGACGTGGGACCCGTTAGTGCGGAAAGTTCGGTAAAATTCGGCCAATTAGGTTAAGTTGTGTATACCGGATTTAATTTATTAGGTGTTAAGAGATAATTAGAAGTTACCTAGATGGATAAGAGTTGGAGAGACAAAAGGATAGAGTTGCATTAAATAAAGGTGACAAGTGTCACCATCCAATTCACTCTTGGACTTTGACCATTTATGTCTTACCTTTACTAAATACTAAAATTGACCCAAATTATCATCTTCATTTGCTCATCTTGGGCGGCCATGGAGGAGAGAAAAGAGAGAGAGAGCTTCTTCAATTTTCCTTCATTTCTAGCTTGAATCTTGCAAACCTACCGGTTAAATTCCAAATTTCTCCACAAAAGTGAGTTGCTAAGCTAGTTTAAGATGTTGAGTGGAGCCATTTGTGAAGAACAAGCTCTAGTTGTCTTGTTTCTTGGAGTTGCAAAGGTGAGGCATTAAATATCTTCCCTCTCATGTTAATAATGATCAATTAAGGATTTTTAGCGGTAGAGCATGTCATTTTATGGATTATATCTTGATTTTGGTTGAATTTGGTGAAGTTTTATAATTATTGGTGATTTTTCTGTTTTCATATGATTATTATTATGTGGTCATGTATGATGATTGGAAATGATATTTAAGGAAGCTAGAAGGTGGAAAAAGTGGTTAATTGCAAGCAATTTCTGTTTTGGAAAGAAAATTGGAAAGTTAGGGTTTCATTGTTCTTCATTCTGCCCGGCATAGTACATCATAGATAGAGGCCGAATTGGCCTTGGTTTAAAACATGAAAGTTGTAGGGAATGATATTTTAGAGATTCCTTAAAAATTACAGGTCAATCGGAGTAACGTAACTTGTGAAAAGACTTAAATACCCCTGCTGCCCTGGTTCTACCCGAATTTGATAATTGCGTCTGTAATTGGTTATTTTGGTTGGGAGTACTTCAGAATTGGTTGTTAAGGTCTTCTGATAAATTGTATCCGTGTATCTTAGATTTCGGATGGCTTTGGAATCACTTGATTTGGACTTAGGTAGCCTGACTTATGATGTTTGAACCAGAATGCGGTTTGTGAACCTGTTTTTGCGGTTCTGGTTTCGGATCTTGCATTTTTGACCTGGTTACACTCGAAACTGAGCAAAGTAGTCTTCTTCAACATTGTAGCCCTATCTCTTAGCTTCGAAACGGTGTCTTTTACCTCCATCCAATAATCGTAGTGCCAATGGTGCCAAAACCGCAAAATGATGTCAAAAACTATTTTTTTTGGGTTAGACCTTATTCCATTTCTGGATTTTCCTGGTTTACTCTAGTGTTTATACATTCTAGTGGAAGCTTATTTTAGTGGTATTTGGCATTGGTTTATGACTTGTAATCGAGTCTTATTGTGCTTATTTGAATATTTTAGGGCTTGACTTTCATTTCCGGACTTTTCCCTAGCTTGAATTGTACTTGTACTACTTGGAGCTTACTGAATGGCTATTGAATGAACTTATTTTGTGTGTGACTTTGGGACTGGCTGAGGAAAATAATGAAGCTATGACGGCTGGAAAAGTAAGCAAATTTAGGGGAAATGCTGTCCAATTTTCTAGGCCGTTTAGTCTCTTTAGGTTTGAGTTGCCTTTTGAAAGTCATATTTTATTCTTTTGTACTAGTACTTACCATGGAAAGGCGTACGACGCGTAGTCGAGCCTCACTTGTGCATTTCGTTTACTCGATTTTGGATGTGAAACCTTCAAGTGGTTTACTTTGCTTATTTTAGGGTTTCTTGGCGATTAAAGCTAATCTGAAGTGAAAACTTTTGAAGTATCTGTACTGAAACCGGTGAGTGTACCACTCCCCTCACTTGTTGTTTAACTCGATTTCTGTACATGCAATCTGTGATATGAACTACTGAATTATCTATTTATTTTGTTGGAGACGAGGGTGTACTTTATCACACTCGTTCTCTTGTCTGTTCATATGTCAATTTTTGGTGTGAATCTGAATCTATTATTTGTATCGGTATCTGCATCTGTATCTGTTCTAACGTCGTTTGGAAGCTTGTATCCAACGACCTTTCTGTGACCTCTGAGCTCAACACCTGTGGCTAGTTACTCGAGTCGGGCCGGCAAGGGCCTGGTCGATTAGATAACGTGTGACGCCCCGAAAAAAAATGAGTTTGAGAACCCGGAAATTTTCTAATTTTCTAGGGTTTATTTTTTTAAACGCCCGCCTTTTCTACATTTTCTTTATTAGAAAAATTCCCCAGATAAAGTTTATGAGCAAAAATAGTTTTAAAATGATTTTCTAGTATCGGTTAGTTTTTGAGAAATTAAGGATATATATATCGGACGTGGGACCCACTAGTGCGAAAGTTCGGAAAAATTCGGCCAATAAGGTTAAGTTTCGGATACTGGTTGAAATTTATCGGGTGTTAAGAGATAAGTAGAGGAGGTGAAGTGATTGATGTGAGAGGAAACAAAAGGATAGAAATGCATTTAATGAAGTGACACGTGTCACTTTGTGAGTGGTTGAAGCCTAAGACAACTATTCACCTTTTTGACCTTTCTTACCCTTGGATTAAATATCTCAAAAATTGACTAAAAATTCACTCTTTCTTTCTCCTTGTTGGCCGGCCACCTTAAGCTCAAGAAGAAAGAAAACTTCTCCAATTTTAAGCTTCCAACTAGCTCAAATCATCCAAACCAATTGCTTACAATTGTTTCTACTCCATAAAATCCCTCCATTTGGTGCTAGTAAGTGATTTTGTGGAAGTGTTCAAGGAAGCTAAGGTGTTCTACAACTCCTCTTCTCTTGTTTACTAGGTAAGTGGTGATTGACCTTCCTCCTACACCTAATGATGCTTAATTTGTGCTTAGTGGAAGCTAAAGTGCTGAAATTTGTGGTTTATTTCTTGGTTTGAGATGAATTGGTTAAGTTTTTATTTTATTGAGGAATTTCTGGTTTAATGTGATCATGATGTTGTGGTTATTTATGATGGTTGGTAATGAGGGGTTATGACTCTAGTGGATGTAAATGATAGATAATTGTAATCAATTTTGGGTTTGGAAGGAATTTGAGAAAGTTAGGGTTTTATATCCCCAATTCTGTCCGGTTTTGTATCCTATGGTTAGGGGCCGAATTGGCCTTGGCTCAAAACATGAAAGTTGTAGGTATTGATGTTTTAAGGGTGCCTGTAAAATTTCAGGTCACTTGGAGTAGTGTAGAATGAGATAAGCCTAAATTACTATTGCTGTTCTGGGTTCATCAGGATGTTAGAACTGCGTCTGAAATGGGTTGTTTTGACTGGAATTGTTTTGGATTTGGGTGTTGAGGTCTTCTGATGAAATGTAGCTTGTTTCCCTAGCTACTATATTCCTTTGGAATTTCTGCATTTGGACCTGTTTAGACTGAGTTGTACGGATTACAGCATAGTGTAATTTGTAAACCTGCAATTACGGTTCTGGTTTGGTATTTTGCATATTTGACTTAGTTGTGCTGGGATTTGGACTGAGTGACCTTCTACATTGTTGTAGCCCTGGTTCTTAGCTTCGAAACGGTGGGTCTTGGACCTTCATCCGATACTCGTAGTACCTTTGGTTCCATTACCGTAAAATGACGTCCAAAACTGTTTTTCTGGTTTTGAGCTTAACTTTCATTTCCGGACTTTTCCCTAGCTTGACTTGTACTAGTACTGCTTGGAGCTTGTTGAATGGCTATTGGATGAACTTGTTGCTGTGTGTGTACCTTTGGGTTGGAATGAGGAAATAATGAAGCCGTGATGGCCGGAAAAGTTAGTAAATTCAGGGGAAGTGCTGTCCGAACTTTGAAGGGATTTGTTTGCATTGGGTTTGTGATCTAAGGCTTGGATTTGAGCAAGGCAATATTATATGATGGATGATTTCTGAGCCATGGAGGTGAGTGACCCTAAACTATTTCCAAAGTACTTGTGAAATGTTTCTTGCATTATTTATTCGATTGCATATCATGCGTGCTTGCATGTGGATTCATGACATGTTTGGCTTCAATGAGTTCTGGGAAAGTCTTGTGCTAGACACCAACGTCTCCACTCTGTTTATGGTTCATGTTCATGTTTATCTGGAGCTCAAGAAGGGTCTCCCTCTTAATGTTAATGTTAATGTTAAATGATCTATTTGAGCGTTGGGTGTTCAAGTGCTATGATTTCCCTGGCTCACGAGAGCACTAAACGAACATTTGATCTCTGAATCATGACATCATCGAAATGATCGAAATGCAACATTGTGAAATATATTTGCTTAATGATTTTACTGGTTACTCGCTGAGCTTCTAGCTCACCCCAAAAATATTTTATTCCCCTCCACAGGGCTCAAGGCGAAGGAAGGGCTTGTAGTGCTTGTGCACGTGATTGGATGGCCTATGTTTTGTACAATTTGGATTTGGAATTGTAGTAGTTGGGAATTGTTTCCGCTGCAATTGTGACATGTAATTATTGGAGACTTAGATGTATATTTGTGGACCATGTGATGTAATATTTGAGGTTTATTCTTGTAATTTATTTGAGGATTGTAGTGAACGACTGAGTCCCGGCGAGAGCTGGGCAGGCGGCCCGCCGAACCCTCTGGTTCGCCTTAGGGGGAGGTGGGGCCGTGACATAACGAACCACGATAGTCTATTTTGGGATCTTTGGGTATTGAGACCCTTGATTCCGGTATACTCGAGTATTACCATTTCTGAACTGATTGGATTTCGGGCCCGGTGGGGGTATGTGAGGTGGAAGGAATCGAAGAAAGTGGAGCCTACGGTACTGGTTACTTCTGTAACGTTGACGGAGTGTCAACTATTATTTTGATCAAGTTTCGGTGAAACAAATGGGAATTTGGCTCCTGAGAGCCACCCGTATCCTTTCTGTCTATGGTGTTTGTTCACTTCTTTATTTGATGCACATATGTGATTAATTGAATATGAAGTTCCATGTTTCTTATTTGCTATTATTTTGGTACCTCATTGAGCGTAAGCTCACCCCTTCCCGTTATCTTTATTTTTCCTTACAGGGAACCACTTTTGGGGCTAAGATGTTTTGACGAACGAGTCGAGCTAGTTTTATTATATTTTTTTGGAAAGCTCCTCGATAGTTGAAAACCCTAAATATATTTTGATCTAATTATCTTCTTTTGTTCCGTAAATTACAAACGTATGTGTATAAAACTATTTACCCTATTCATGTATCCTATTTGGATTGAAAATGTTTTCCTGAGTCATATGGCCATATCTGTATTCGTTGGGCTCCTGGCGGGGTGGTGATGTGGCAACCACTATTCATTTTTTGGTGTTGATTTTCGTTTTGCCATTTGGCGACTGTGAATCATTTGAGCGCGCTATTACCTTCCTGAACGTTTTCGATTTCTTTTAACGGCTCGACTGAGTCCTGGCGAGAGTTGGGCAGGGGGCCTGCCGAACCCTTTGGTTCACCTTAGGGTGAGGTGGGGCTGTCACATGTGGTATCAGAACCACTTCGCGTGGTCTCTGCGTGGAGTGAGCTTGGGGCCAAGTGGTGTTATGGTCCTACTTTTGGTGAAGGTGTCTAAAAGGGTTAAGTGCTCTTTTGAGCATAAGTTATGAACCGGGCATTTTATAAGTGTAAAAATCTTTATCATGAAACTTAAGGAAGATAGATATGTATGTCGAGTAGGAATCTATAATATGGATGATTTACTCTTGGGACCGGCCGGCTCGAGTTGTGAATTATCTTAGATGGGATTCTTGCGCCCGGATACAAAAGAAATGAGAGCCTAGGTTAGAAAGGATTGGGCGAACTAGAAAGGCGATTCTATGGAATTTCGTGTGGTTTGTTCGGGTGTGGTTAAGCGTGATCAACCTTGATTAAGATATAGATGGTGTTGTTGTCGTAGATTATGGACGGAGCCCTAGAGGGGGAAAAGCTCTTCGTGAGTTCTATTTGTACTCGTGACCTAATCTGTCTATAGTACTTTCAGATGATTCCGCTATTTTCATGGATCTCTCATAATTGTATCTAATTGACTGCTACTGTGTGACTGGTTCGGTCCAGTTGTGTGTATATATATTTTTGATCTGTGTGTACCTCTTGTTATTTGCTTATGCTTATAATTATCTTTAATATTATCTTTGCACCTCAACCCTAGATTGACTTAGATTAATGGAGGGCACACGTAGTGGCCGGGGACGTGGGCGCGGGCGTAAGCAACCCACACAGAACAGGGGTGCTGGGGAAACCTCATCTAGACCTATTCCGGAACCGAGGGTTGACCCAAACGTTCAAATAGCTGCCCCCATGCAGCAAATGACCAACCTGCTGGCACAAGTAGTGCAGCAACAAGGCCAAAACCCGAACCCTAATTCTAGAAACCCTGGCAACCAAATCGAGAGCGAGGATAGAGCTCTCGAAAGATTTCAAAAGTTTGCTCCACCCAAGTTTCTTGGGGGGCCCGACCCGGATGTCGCCGAAAGGTGGCTCAAGAAGATGGTGGATATCTTTGCGGCCCTGCATTACACCGAAGAAAGGCATGTGACTTTTTCCGTCTTCCAACCAGAAGGGGCGGCCCGTTCCTGATGGAACGTTATTCGGCAAAAATGGAAACGGGAACAAACGCCCAGGACTTGGGTGAATTTTATGCGGGAGTTCAACGCGAAATTCTTACCTCCTCTAGTCCAGGAGCGGAAGGAAGATGAGTTTATCCGACTTCGCCAAGGGGCCCAGTCTGTAGCGGAATACGAGAGTCAGTTCACCCGCCTGTCCAAATTTGCTCCTGAGTTGATCATGACCGAACAGAGGCGAATAAGGCATTTTATCCAAGGTTTGAACGTAGAAATTCAGAAGGACCTCGCGGTGGCCCAGATTAATGTTTTTAGCGAGGCCGTAGAGAAGGCGCAACGAGTAGAGAATGCTAGGCTACAGGTGAAAAACTTTCAATCCAAGAAAAGGGGCTTTCCTGGGAGTAACTCTGAGCAAGAAGGTACAAGTACGCCCCCTATGATTGGAAAGGGAAACGGGGGAGTACGACAACCAGGGGTGTCACGTGATGTCTCTCAGGGGGGACCGGTCTCTACTACTCGTGGTCCTTGCGGATATTGCGGAGGGCCAAATCATACGGAGGCAAATTGTTGGAAGAAAGAGGGAAAATGTCTGCGCTGCGGAAGTGCCGATCATCGGATTTCTGACTGCCCAGTTCGATTGCGAAAAGGAAAAGGGACCCCGCAATCCATTAAGACTAATCCTGGATTGTCGAAAAAGGAAGGGACTGGATCCAAGGTACCGGCTCGGGTGTACTCTTTAGAACACCAGCGACAATCTGAAACAAGCATTGTTTGTTGAAGAAGTGCTCTGGAAGTTTCGGCAGCAAGAACCAAACTGGAACTAGCGATGACTCGCAATCAACATGAAAGCTAGGAGACCACTTGAAAACCCTCATCAGGCACCTATTGACGTACCACAAATTTGATATTTTTACCAAAATTATCCTATATAGAAAATATGGTGAGAAGTAGTTCTCATCGTTTTTCAAATATGAATACAGACCGAAAAATAATAAGTTATAAAATAGAAGCTAGATATTGGAATGAAAAAATATGAAATACCATTATATTTTGATAGATACATGTGCTAATGGAAATTATATATCTCATAGATTGGTTGAGCACTTAAGTATTTATCAATTACGAGATCCTTATGAATATACTAATTTTAATGGAGAAACCCATGAAACAAGAGAGGCTATAGAAATATAAATAGAATTAACGGGTAATCGAATTCCTATTCAACTTCTAGTTGAAAATGAAGGATTCAATGAAACTTTGGAAATAATGTTAGGAACTAATTTCTTAGAAACAATGTTTTCTTATACTATAAACACTAATAATGGTATTCTTCTTACATATAATGGTAAAAAAGTATATGTTGAACGAAAATCTACATGTCAATATAGTATTTATATGTTGAACAAGTCAATATAGTATTTATATACTATTGGAATAACTTATAAAGATTACAAAGTTAAATATTTTGTAGCATATATTGATAGTGGGTCAGGAACATGTTTATGTAAACCTACATGTTTTCCACCACAATATCATAAAAATTTACCTGATCGAACAGGTATCGATATCTCTAATAACCCTATTATTTTAAATTCTGGAATAACTAAGCCACAAATATTACTTGGTTCATTTCTTATTAAATGCCCCCATTTTACTTTTTCGATACAGGACTTGATAAACTCTTAGGTAACAATTTTCTTCAATTATTTCATAAAATTTTATTCGTTATTTTACAATCTCCAATACATTTTAAAGTTCCTTGTGGCCACTGG
This sequence comes from Coffea arabica, assembly GCF_036785885.1. Lineage (NCBI taxonomy): Eukaryota > Viridiplantae > Streptophyta > Magnoliopsida > Gentianales > Rubiaceae > Coffea > Coffea arabica. Next base: position 26,335,466 of record NC_092318.1, read on the forward strand.
ATCACAGTTTCCTGCCATAAACATGCTTATGCCTACAAATCCTATTACTTTTTTTTAACAAAACCTAATTTTTTTTATTCACAACCAGAAAGTAAAGATTACACTGAGTGTAATACAATATTGCGGCTATCTAGAGTACTAACTAAAAAGTTGTTCTATAACAGGTCCCTAGAGTCTAACAGCAAAGATGCCCTTATAATACCAGGAAGTTGTTGAGAAGACGTGCAAAACAAGTCCAACGACAATCGTAAATTTGCTAGCCTATCAAATGAAGAGCTGGCCTCCTGAAAAATATGTGATACTGAAGAAGACAAAGAGGCTAACAACCCCCATATCCGTCGTAGGGTATTACATAAAGGCCACTTCGACAACCTCCCTGACTGGATCAAATGGACTAATACTTCTGAATCAACTTCAACTAGCAGCCTATGTACTTGACCTCTGTGACACAATTGAAGACCATGAAGCAATGCCAAACTCTCTACAACCAAAACCTCCTTGTCGCCGAATTCCTTGTAAGAAACAACTACTAATCATCCACTGAATCACTAAGATGGCCACCCCCATATGCTCTGTGACGACTCCACCTCCCTCTAGCATGTACCCTAAGGTTTAGCGGGCCGCTTGCCTAACTCTCGCTAGGACTCACTCAAAATCTTTCTTTTAATAGAATTAACTCCAAAGTAAGCATTAAACATTACAAACCATCCAACTTTCCAAATCAACCATACTTATGTGTACAACTAAACAGATCAAAATACAGTTGTTTAATCAATTCACTAAGTGCAACTAGGATGGCAATTTACTTAAAGCAAAGACTTCAACTCTCGAACTCACTATTCCTCGGTTCTATTTTCCAACCCTTATTAAGGAAAACAAACAAAAGGGGTGCGCTTTTGCCCAATGAAATTCCAAGAAAACATGCAAGTACAATGGCAAGATGACAATCACATATATCACCATCTTAAAATGAAGAAAGTGAACACCAACAAGATAGATCATTAACATTTCAAGTAAACACGTCAAATAAACAAGTAGCACTTTCATGCATAAGGACACAGTTTGCTCACGCGAACCAGTTCAGTGGCAGCTCGTCTAGGATCGGTTGACACTCCATCAACCTTGGAATACAGTACCAATATCCTGTAGATTACTACTTAACGCCAGTCTCCGTCCCCCGATCATCCTCTTACCGAGCCGGAACGCAAAATATATAACAAGAGGGGTAATACTCGAGTATACCGAATCTAATAACAATAAACACGACCTATGGTTCGTCAATAGTCTCGACCAAGCCCTTGCTGGCTCGATTCGACTAACTAGCCAATAGGGTTTGGGATCCCAAGCACGTAGTATACTTGTTGGGATAACATACCCAAACGACTTTCAAGTCATGCACATGTGTATCAATTCACGTATAAACAGATAACAAGAGCTTAGTCAAGTTAGGTCGAATGCAATAAAGTACACACTCACCTATTCATTTGCAGTTCAAGATATATAGCAATAGCAATCAACTAGCACATTAAGCAACATTCCAGCATAACATGTAGTCCTAACATGCACTTAGAACACTCACCAACTTAGTGAGAAATGTACACTTCGGCCTTGAGATCACCATCTTGCCCTCTCTCGAGTCCTAAGACCAAACATAAGTACACACATGCAAGTCAATTCCAGCCATCAATATACCATAAGAAAGTACATATTACATTCAAGTCTCAAACAAACCATCCAACTCCCACTCCCAAATTTCACATGTTTCTCTTTTGTAAAAATCAAGAACTCAATACATAGCCCATTACATATATGGTAGAGCATGCGAAAAGGAATAAGAAATCAAAATTTCATCAAGACCCAAGGTCAAAAGCAACTACAATTGAGTTCGTAAACCATTACTCGAGTTGTCAAATTTCTAGCAAACATATCTCGTATTTTCCTTCAAAGTTCACAAGGTTTTCTCTCTCAAATCAAGTGAAAAACTACGTGTATACTAGATCAACGCTTCAAGTGATATATGGGGCAAAAATATCTTGAATATAGTCAAAAATTTTGAAGAAGTGGAACAAAACTCTCTTGGTTCCAAAGCTGAAATTTTCTATCAAGAAAACAACATAGAAAGTAGATTTTTGGCTCCTCTTAACCGTTTTGTTTACGTTCAACTCCAACATACAAGTAATAATTGAGGTCATTCTAAAGTGGATTGGGCAAGAGTAGAGGTGTCAAAATGGGTGACTTGGGCGGGTTTGGGTTGGGTAATGGGTATAAGTGAGTCAACCCATTTATACCCATTTAATTAGATGGGTATAAATGGGTAAGTCAAAAAATGAATTGGGTAACCCAATTACCCATTTATTTTAACTTTTCGTAAACTCATTTAAATTCATTTTTGCAAACTAAGTTATCAATTTATACCTCTCTTTACACCCGTCATTAGTTTTAAATATTTACTTATAATGCTCAATAAGCCTAATTACCAATTTTTTCCCATCCATACTCTATGTCGCAAAATTACATATTATTTAATAATTGAATAATAAGAATATAAAAATTTAAACTAAGTACTATAAAAGTTAATATAAAAACTTAATCCAAAAATTTTGAACCCCTAACATTTTTTTCATATATAAATTTAAATTTTCATTTTGGAAAGATAAGAAAAGAAGCTAAAACTTATCATAAATTGGTAATGCTGAAAAGTGAGCAAGTTAACAAACTAAGAGAAAATAAAATGATAAGATAAAACCAACAAATAATAATAATAATGAAACAAAAGTAGTTAACATCATGACAAAATGAAATTTTGAAGAAAAAAAAGAGGGTGGGGGGAGAGAGGAGACTTGGGGGAAGAAAATTTTAGATGGGTTAATTGGGTTTAATGAGTTACCCAATAATACTCATTTAATAAATGAGTATTATTGGGTAACCCATTTATACCCATATACAAAAATTTAAGATACCCATACCCATCTATTCATGGGCAGGTATGGGTAAATTTAGTTAAATGGGTTGGTTTGCCACCTATAGGCAAGAGTATGTCAAAAACCACCATAAAACTACTAATATCTCCACATAGAAGCATATGTCAAACTCACAATAATAATTCCCCATCAAACTACTAAGATTTCCGTGGAACATACATGATACTTCTTTTTTATCATATAAAGAGGCATATAGCATGATTCTTACCAAAGAAACCCACCAAAATCCACATATAAAGCTTGTAAACTAATGATCTAACCACACACATAAAGCTGAAAATTTTCCAGCAACAAACTATCAAGAAGACAACTTGAAAACAACTAAAACCCTCCATAAAATTCCTCCCTTTTTGCTTCTATAACATCACACACCAAATAAACTCAAAGATAAGGGAAGAAAGACAGGTTTCCTAGCAAGTTTTACCTCTTTACCTCCAAAACCTAGGATGGAAAGCAAATCAAGAAAGTTGCAAAGCTTCCTCCTCCAAGAGCTTCCTTCCAAGCTTGACTCAAGGATTGATGAAGTAGATTAGGGTTTCTCTCTTGCTTGCTCACTAATTTGACAAGAAAGCAAGGCTAGAAATTGGTTTTTTTCTCTCCCTTTCTGTGACAGCCCCATCTTCCCCTAAGGCGAACCAAAGGGGTTAGCGGACTGCCTGCCCAGCTCTCGTCAGGACTAACGGGACAATTCAATACGGTTTAAACGTTCCGGAACACACAAGCGCGCTTCAACAAGTCAAAATCACAAAATAAAAAAAAAACGAGAACGGAGTCGGTCATGAATAGTAATCGACACGTCAAAATTCAACCACGCATCAATCAAACATATACATCTTGAAATTTAGCATTTACATACCAAAAGGGCATACCCAAGTTGTCCAACAAGTTTATACAAGTACGGTTTGCAAATTACAACTCAACATGTTTGGTTGGATCCAAAATGCACTTAGAGTTTTCTCAAAAGGAGCTATTCAAAATTTCATTCACAAAAGCTCAACTCGGCAACCAACATTCATGGACTTTCCAAAAGTATTCAAATTCCTGTAAGGAAAACAAAAGGAATAGAGTGAGCTTACGCCCAGTGAGATACTATCACTCAAGCAACCAAGTTCATATAAGCATAAGACATTTCACCCCAATTCATTCAATAAAGAAGTAAACCAAGATCACACATTAATAAAATTGGTAAAAGGATACGGACAGCTCTCAAGAGCCCCTTTCCTCGATTGTATACTTGATCGGACTTCATTGACCCTCCGTCAATGTTTACAAGTAACCAACCGTAGGCTCCACTTTACTTCCATTCCTTCCACCCAACATCCCCCTACCGGGCCCGAACTCCAAACAGTAGAAATTTGGTAATACTCGAGTATACCGGAATCAAGAGTCTCACTACTACAAGATTCCATATAACAGTTCCCATGACTCATCAACTTTCACGACCAAGCCCTCGCTGGCTCGATTCGATCGACTACCAATGGGGTTGAGCTCAGTAGCAACAGTAAAAGTAGTTGGATCCTCGTCCAAACAACACCAAATCCAGTTTTCCATTTACATTTCAAGTACCACAGTGAAACAGTAGACAGTCGTGTATAATACAAAAAGGGGGTGAGGGCGATCAAGTACACCCTCACTTTAATCAGTTTTAACAGTGCAAAGAAGCCTTCAAGGCATCAAGTTCAATATAATAAAGCCACATTGTAAACAAACAAGTGAGTAGTATACTCACCAAGCAAGCAAGTGGAATTTCGTAAACTTCTGCCCAAAGAGCGTCTTTACTCACCGTCACGTCCTAAAATATTCAAATAAGCACAATAAGACTTGATTACAGGTCATAAACCAATTCCAAATACCACCAAAATAGGGCTCCATTAGAATGTATAAGCACTAGAGTAAACCAGGGAAATCCGGAAATGGAATTAAGCTCTAAACCATAAAAACAGTTTTTGACATCATTTTGCGGTTTTGGTACCATTGGCACTACGATTATCGGATGGAGGTGCAAGATACACTGTTTCGAAGCTAAGAGGTAGGGCTACAATGTTGAAGAAGGCTATTCAGTCCATTTTTGTGAGAGCCCGTATTTTCCTAATATTTTTCCCTAGGGTTTTTCCCCTTTAATGGCATGTTTTCTGCATTTTCTGGCTTAGAAATACTTTCTTGGTGGATTTTATGAGCAGTTATAGTTTTAGATGGTTTTTCAAGTATTGGAGAGTTTTTGAAAAATTAAGAATATATATTGGACGTGGGACCCACTAGTGTGAAAAGTTCGGAAAAATTCGGCCAATAAGGTTAAGTTTCGGATACTGTGTAAAATTTATCGGGTGTTAAGAGATCGGTAGAGAGTGAGATTGATTGATGTGAGAGGAAAAAAGAAAGATAAGATTGCATTAATGAAGGTGACAAGTGTCACCACTACATTGGTTTTGACTTAAGAGTTACTATTCACTTTTTTTGACTTTTGACCCATTTGAGTTAAATATCTTCAAAAATCACTAAAAATTCACCATTTCTTACCCTTGGATGGCCGGCCCTCTTAGCTCAAGAAGGAAGAAAGTTTCTTCAACATTTCAAGCTTCCAACTAGCTCAATCTTCCAAAATCAATCACATAAATTAGTTTTTACTCCATACAATCTTGCCTTTTTGTGTTAGTGGTGAGTTTGGTGAAGTTTTTGGAAGAGCTAAAGTGGTCTACAACTTCTCTTCTCTTGTTTCCTAGGTAAGTGATGGTTGAACATCCTACTACCCCTAATGATGCTTAAGTGATGCTTAGTAGTAGCTAAAGTGATGGATTATGTGAATTATTTCTTGATTTGAAGTGATTTGGTGAAGTTTTTATATTTATGAGGAATTTTCTGGTTTATTATGAATGAGATGTTGTGGTCATCTATGATGGCTGTTAATGAGTGGAAATGACTCATGTGGGTGTGAATTGGTGATAATAGCAACCAATTTTGGGTTTGGATTGAAAAATGAAAAGTTAGGGTTCATAAACCCCTAATTCTGTCCGGTTTTGGATCATAGGGTTAGAGGCCGAATTGGACTTTTCTCAAAACATGAAAGTTGTAGGTATTGATGAGTTTGAAGTTCCTGCAAAATTTCAGGTCATTTGGATTAGTGTAGAGTGAGATATGTCGTTTTTACTGTTGCTGTTCTGGGTTGATCAGAATGCGGAAACTGCACTAGTAATTGGACATTTTGACTGGAATTGGTTTGGATTTTGTTGTTGGTGTCTTCTGATGAAATGTAGCTGAATGTCTTAGCTACCATATTCCTTTGGAATCAATGCATTTGGACCTGTATAGACCGAGTTGTACTGATTACAGTTTTGTGTGATTTGTAAACCTGCAATTACGGTTCAGGTTGGTTTTCTGCCTTTTTGACCTAGTTGTGTTAGGATTTGGACTGAGTGACCTTCTACATTGTTGTAGCCCTGGTTCTTAGCTTCGAAACGGTGGGTCTTGGACCTCCATCCGATACTCATAGTGCCTTTGGTACCATTACCGCAAAATGACGTCAAAACTGTTTTTCTGGTTTTGAGCTTAACTTTCATTTCCGAACTTTTCCCTAGCTTGACTTGTACTAGTACTACTTGGAGCTTGCTGAATGACTATTAGATGAACTTGTTGTTGTGTGTGTACCTTTGGGACTGGCTGAGGAAATAATGAAGCCTTGATGGCTGGAAAAGTAAAGAAATTTAGGGGAAATGCTGTCCGAATTTTGAATGGGCTTGATTGCTTTGCGTTTGTGCTTTAGGGCTTGGACTTGAGTGAAGTAATGCAATATGATGGATGGTTTCTGAGCCATGGAGGTGAGTGACCCTAAACTATTTCCAAAGTACTTGTGAAATGTTTCTTGCATTATTTACTCGATTGCATCTCATGCGTGCTTGCATGTGAATTCATGATATGATTTTGGCTTCAATGAGTTCTGGGAAAGTCTTGTGCTGGACACCAACGTCTCCACTCTGTTTGTGGTTCATGTTCATGGTTATCTGGAGCTCAAAAAGGGGCTTCCTCTCTCTGTTCGTGTGTTATGATCTATTTGAGCGTTGGGTGTTCTAGTGCAATGATTTCACTAGCTCACGAGAGCAATAAACGTACATTTGATCTCTGAATCATGACATCATCGAAATGATCGAAATGCAACATTGTGAAATATATTTGATTTCTGATTTTACTGGTTACTCGCTGAGCTTCTAGCTCACCCCAAAAATATTTTATTCCCCTCCACAGGGCTCAAGGCGAAGGAAGGACTTATAGTACTTGTGCACGTGAATGGATGGCCTTTATGTGGTACAATTTGGATTTGGAATCATTTTAGGTATAGTTGGGAATTGTTTCCGTTGCATTTGTGACATGTAATTATTGGAGACTTGGATGTATAATTGTGGACCATGTGATGTATATTTGAGATGTATATTGTAATATAGTTGAGGATTGTAGTGAACGACTGAGTCCCGGCGAGAGCTGGGCAGGCGGCCCGCCGAACCCTCTGGTTCGCCTTTTGGGGGAGGTGGGGTCGTGACAGTTGGTATCAGAGCCACTTCGCGTGGTCTCTGCGCGGAGTGAGACTGGGCCAAGTGGTGTTGTGGTCCTAATTTCATGAATTTGTCTAAGTGCTCGTTTGAGCGTAAGTTATGAACCGGGCATGTGATAAGTGTACGAATCATTGTCATGAGACTCGAGGAAGCTAGGTATGTATGTCGGGTAGGAATCCTTAATAAAGATGGTTTACTCTTGGGACCGGCCGGCTCGAGTTGTGAATTATCTTAGATGGGATTCTTGCGCCCGGATACGAAAGATGTGAGGGCCTAGGTTAGAAAGGATTTGGTGAACTAGAAAGGCCTTTCCTCGGTGGATCGTCTATGTTTGTACTTGACTTAACTAGCTGTTTGTATGTGTGCGGCCTAATTTTTACCGGCTTGTATATATATGCTTTGATCTTGTTTGGAATGTATAAATGTGTGTTATCATAAAAGTTTTGAGTGTTACTTACATGCATCGTGCTTATTTTGGTTTAGTATTATTGCCTAGACCAAGTAAAACTCATGGAAGGTACACGGAGTGGACGGGGCCGTCGGGGTGGAAATAGGCAACCTACACCTGAAAGGGGTACTGGGGAAACCTCATCTGGAACAAACCCGGAACTTAGGGTTGACCCCAACGTTCAAATAGCTGCTGCCATGCAGCAAATGACTGCTTTGCTAGCCCAAGTGGTGCACCAACAAGGTCAAAACCCTAACCCTAACCCTGGGAATCCTGGTAATCACATGGAGGGCGAGGATAGAGCCCTTGAGAGATTTCAGAAGTTCTCCCCACCCAAATTTCTTGGAGGCCCTGATCCTGACGTAGCTGAGAAGTGGCTGGAGAAGATGATCGATATTTTCGCTGCCTTACACTATACCGAAGAGAGACAGGTGACATTTGCTGTCTTTCAACTAGAGGGAGCCGCCCGTTCCTGGTGGAATGTCATTCGAATGAAATGGGAAAGAGAACAAACCCCGAGGACGTGGGCGACCTTTATGAGAGAATTTAATGCCAAGTTTTTCCCTCCTCTTATCCAAGAAAAGAAGGAAGATGAATTCATTCGGCTTCGCCAGGGAACACAAACCGTAGCCGAGTATGAGAGTCAATTCACTCGGTTGTCTAAGTTTGCGCCTGAACTGATCATAACCGAACAACGACGGATAAGGCGTTTTATTCAGGGGCTAAATGTTGAGATTCAAAAGGATTTGGCTGTAGCTCAACTTGGTACCTTTAGTGACGCTGTGGAGAAAGCTCAACGAGTTGAAGATGCGAGGCTACAAGTTAGAAACTTCCAAACCAAGAAAAGGGGCTTTCCTGGGAGCAGCTCGGAACAGGAAGATAAGAGCACACCCCCTAAGAGTGGAAAAGGAAATGAGGGAGTACGACAACGGAGGGTGGCCAGTGGTGTCTCACCGGGAGGATCGGTCACAGCTACTCGAGGTCCCTGTGGATATTGCGGAGAGCCAAGGCACACGGAGGCAAATTGTTGGAAGAAAGAAGGAAAATGCCTGCGCTGTGGTAGCGCCGAACATCGAATTGCTAATTGTCCAGCACGACGGCGCGAAGGGAGAGGGACTCCGCCACCAACCAAGACTAATTCTCAGCAACCACCTAAGACCAACCCTGGACAGTCGAAAGGAGAAGGGACTGGAGCGAAAGTACCGGCTCGAGTATATTCCCTGGAGCATCATCAGGTCCCTGACTCGTCTGAGGACGTAGAAGGTACGATCCGTTGGGTACCTTAGATTCGATGGATTCCGCCGATAAGAAAATTTCGAGGACGAAATTTCTTTAAGGGGGAGAGAGTGTGAGAGCCCGTATTTCCCTAATATTTTTCCCTAGGGTTTTTCCCCTTTAATGGCATGTTTTCTGCATTTTCTGGCTTAGAAATACTTTTTTGGTGGATTTTATGAGCAGTTATAGTTTTAGATGGTTTTTCAAGTATTGGAGAGTTTTTGAAAAATTAAGAATATATATTGGACGTGGGACCCACTAGTGCGAAAAGTTCGGAAAAATTCGGCCAATAAGGTTAAGTTTCGGATACTGTGTAAAATTTATCGGGTGTTAAGAGATCGGTAGAGAGTGAGATTGATTGATGTGAGAGGAAAAAAGAAAGATAAGATTGCATTAATGAAGGTGACAAGTGTCACCACTACATTGGTTTTGACTTAAAAGTTACTATTCACTTTTTTTGACTTTTGACCCATTTGAGTTAAATATCTTCAAAAATCACTAAAAATTCACCATTTCTTACCCTTGGATGGCCGGCCCTCTTAGCTCAAGAAGGAAGAAAGTTTCTTCAACATTTCAAGCTTCCAACTAGCTCAATCTTCCAAAATCAATCACATAAATTAGTTTTACTCCATACAATCTTGCCTTTTTGTGTTAGTGGTGAGTTTGGTGAAGTTTTTGGAAGAGCTAAAGTGGTCTACAACTTCTCTTCTCTTGTTTCCTAGGTAAGTGATGGTTGAACATCCTACTACCCCTAATGATGCTTAAGTGATGCTTAGTAGTAGCTAAAGTGATGGATTATGTGAATTATTTCTTGATTTGAAGTGATTTGGTGAAGTTTTTATATTTATGAGGAATTTTCTGGTTTATTATGAATGAGATGTTGTGGTCATCTATGATGGCTGTTAATGAGTGGAAATGACTCATGTGGGTGTGAATTGGTGATAATAGCAACCAATTTTGGGTTTGGATTGAAAAATGAAAAGTTAGGGTTCATAAACCCCTAATTCTGTCCGGTTTTGGATCATAGGGTTAGAGGCCGAATTGGACTTTTCTCAAAACATGAAAGTTGTAGGTATTGATGAGTTTGAAGTTCCTGCAAAATTTCAGGTCATTTGGATTAGTGTAGAGTGAGATATGTCGTTTTTACTGTTGCTGTTCTGGGTTGATCAGAATGCGGAAACTGCACTAGTAATTGGACATTTTGACTGGAATTGGTTTGGATTTTGTTGTTGGTGTCTTCTGATGAAATGTAGCTGAATGTCTTAGCTACCATATTCCTTTGGAATCAATGCATTTGGACCTGTATAGACCGAGTTGTACTGATTACAGTTTTGTGTGATTTGTAAACCTGCAATTACGGTTCAGGTTGGTTTTCTGCCTTTTTGACCTAGTTGTGTTAGGATTTGGACTGAGTGACCTTCTACATTGTTGTAGCCCTGGTTCTTAGCTTCGAAACGGTGGGTCTTGGACCTCCATCCGATACTCATAGTGCCTTTGGTACCATTACCGCAAAATGACGTCAAAACTGTTTTTCTGGTTTTGAGCTTAACTTTCATTTCCGAACTTTTCCCTAGCTTGACTTGTACTAGTACTACTTGGAGCTTGCTGAATGACTATTAGATGAACTTGTTGTTGTGTGTGTACCTTTGGGACTGGCTGAGGAAATAATGAAGCCTTGATGGCTGGAAAAGTAAAGAAATTTAGGGGAAATGCTGTCCGAATTTTGAATGGGCTTGATTGCTTTGCGTTTGTGCTTTAGGGCTTGGACTTGAGTGAAGTAATGCAATATGATGGATGGTTTCTGAGCCATGGAGGTGAGTGACCCTAAACTATTTCCAAAGTACTTGTGAAATGTTTCTTGCATTATTTACTCGATTGCATCTCATGCGTGCTTGCATGTGAATTCATGATATGATTTTGGCTTCAATGAGTTCTGGGAAAGTCTTGTGCTGGACACCAACGTCTCCACTCTGTTTGTGGTTCATGTTCATGGTTATCTGGAGCTCAAAAAGGGGCTTCCTCTCTCTGTTCGTGTGTTATGATCTATTTGAGCGTTGGGTGTTCTAGTGCAATGATTTCACTAGCTCACGAGAGCAATAAACGTACATTTGATCTCTGAATCATGACATCATCGAAATGATCGAAATGCAACATTGTGAAATATATTTGATTTCTGATTTTACTGGTTACTCGCTGAGCTTCTAGCTCACCCCAAAAATATTTTATTCCCCTCCACAGGGCTCAAGGCGAAGGAAGGACTTATAGTACTTGTGCACGTGAATGGATGGCCTTTATGTGGTACAATTTGGATTTGGAATCATTTTAGGTATAGTTGGGAATTGTTTCCGTTGCATTTGTGACATGTAATTATTGGAGACTTGGATGTATAATTGTGGACCATGTGATGTATATTTGAGATGTATATTGTAATATAGTTGAGGATTGTAGTGAACGACTGAGTCCCGGCGAGAGCTGGGCAGGCGGCCCGCCGAACCCTCTGGTTCGCCTTTTGGGGGAGGTGGGGTCGTGACAGTTGGTATCAGAGCCACTTCGCGTGGTCTCTGCGCGGAGTGAGACTGGGCCAAGTGGTGTTGTGGTCCTAATTTCATGAATTTGTCTAAGTGCTCGTTTGAGCGTAAGTTATGAACCGGGCATGTGATAAGTGTACGAATCATTGTCATGAGACTCGAGGAAGCTAGGTATGTATGTCGGGTAGGAATCCTTAATAAAGATGGTTTACTCTTGGGACCGGCCGGCTCGAGTTGTGAATTATCTTAGATGGGATTCTTGCGCCCGGATACGAAAGATGTGAGGGCCTAGGTTAGAAAGGATTTGGTGAACTAGAAAGGCCTTTCCTCGGTGGATCGTCTATGTTTGTACTTGACTTAACTAGCTGTTTGTATGTGTGCGGCCTAATTTTTACCGGCTTGTATATATATGCTTTGATCTTGTTTGGAATGTATAAATGTGTGTTATCATAAAAGTTTTGAGTGTTACTTACATGCATCGTGCTTATTTTGGTTTAGTATTATTGCCTAGACCAAGTAAAACTCATGGAAGGTACACGGAGTGGACGGGGCCGTCGGGGTGGAAATAGGCAACCTACACCTGAAAGGGGTACTGGGGAAACCTCATCTGGAACAAACCCGGAACTTAGGGTTGACCCCAACGTTCAAATAGCTGCTGCCATGCAGCAAATGACTGCTTTGCTAGCCCAAGTGGTGCACCAACAAGGTCAAAACCCTAACCCTAACCCTAACCCTGGGAATCCTGGTAATCACATGGAGGGCGAGGATAGAGCCCTTGAGAGATTTCAGAAGTTCTCCCCACCCAAATTTCTTGGAGGCCCTGATCCTGACGTAGCTGAGAAGTGGCTGGAGAAGATGATCGATATTTTCGCTGCCTTACACTATACCGAAGAGAGACAGGTGACATTTGCTGTCTTTCAACTAGAGGGAGCCGCCCGTTCCTGGTGGAATGTCATTCGAATGAAATGGGAAAGAGAACAAACCCCGAGGACGTGGGCGACCTTTATGAGAGAATTTAATGCCAAGTTTTTCCCTCCTCTTATCCAAGAAAAGAAGGAAGATGAATTCATTCGGCTTCGCCAGGGAACACAAACCGTAGCCGAGTATGAGAGTCAATTCACTCGGTTGTCTAAGTTTGCGCCTGAACTGATCATAACCGAACAACGACGGATAAGGCGTTTTATTCAGGGGCTAAATGTTGAGATTCAAAAGGATTTGGCTGTAGCTCAACTTGGTACCTTTAGTGACGCTGTGGAGAAAGCTCAACGAGTTGAAGATGCGAGGCTACAAGTTAGAAACTTCCAAACCAAGAAAAGGGGCTTTCCTGGGAGCAGCTCGGAACAGGAAGATAAGAGCACACCCCCTAAGAGTGGAAAAGGAAATGAGGGAGTACGACAACGGAGGGTGGCCAGTGGTGTCTCACCGGGAGGATCGGTCACAGCTACTCGAGGTCCCTGTGGATATTGCGGAGAGCCAAGGCACACGGAGGCAAATTGTTGGAAGAAAGAAGGAAAATGCCTGCGCTGTGGTAGCGCCGAACATCGAATTGCTAATTGTCCAGCACGACGGCGCGAAGGGAGAGGGACTCCGCCACCAACCAAGACTAATTCTCAGCAACCACCTAAGACCAACCCTGGACAGTCGAAAGGAGAAGGGACTGGAGCGAAAGTACCGGCTCGAGTATATTCCCTGGAGCATCATCAGGTCCCTGACTCGTCTGAGGACGTAGAAGGTACGATCCGTTGGGTACCTTAGATTCGATGGATTCCGCCGATAAGAAAATTTCGAGGACGAAATTTCTTTAAGGGGGAGAGAGTGTGAGAGCCCGTATTTCCCTAATATTTTTCCCTAGGGTTTTTCCCCTTTAATGGCATGTTTTCTGCATTTTCTGGCTTAGAAATACTTTTTTGGTGGATTTTATGAGCAGTTATAGTTTTAGATGGTTTTTCAAGTATTGGAGAGTTTTTGAAAAATTAAGAATATATATTGGACGTGGGACCCACTAGTGCGAAAAGTTCGGAAAAATTCGGCCAATAAGGTTAAGTTTCGGATACTGTGTAAAATTTATCGGGTGTTAAGAGATCGGTAGAGAGTGAGATTGATTGATGTGAGAGGAAAAAAGAAAGATAAGATTGCATTAATGAAGGTGACAAGTGTCACCACTACATTGGTTTTGACTTAAAAGTTACTATTCACTTTTTTTGACTTTTGACCCATTTGAGTTAAATATCTTCAAAAATCACTAAAAATTCACCATTTCTTACCCTTGGATGGCCGGCCCTCTTAGCTCAAGAAGGAAGAAAGTTTCTTCAACATTTCAAGCTTCCAACTAGCTCAATCTTCCAAAATCAATCACATAAATTAGTTTTACTCCATACAATCTTGCCTTTTTGTGTTAGTGGTGAGTTTGGTGAAGTTTTTGGAAGAGCTAAAGTGGTCTACAACTTCTCTTCTCTTGTTTCCTAGGTAAGTGATGGTTGAACATCCTACTACCCCTAATGATGCTTAAGTGATGCTTAGTAGTAGCTAAAGTGATGGATTATGTGAATTATTTCTTGATTTGAAGTGATTTGGTGAAGTTTTTATATTTATGAGGAATTTTCTGGTTTATTATGAATGAGATGTTGTGGTCATCTATGATGGCTGTTAATGAGTGGAAATGACTCATGTGGGTGTGAATTGGTGATAATAGCAACCAATTTTGGGTTTGGATTGAAAAATGAAAAGTTAGGGTTCATAAACCCCTAATTCTGTCCGGTTTTGGATCATAGGGTTAGAGGCCGAATTGGACTTTTCTCAAAACATGAAAGTTGTAGGTATTGATGAGTTTGAAGTTCCTGCAAAATTTCAGGTCATTTGGATTAGTGTAGAGTGAGATATGTCGTTTTTACTGTTGCTGTTCTGGGTTGATCAGAATGCGGAAACTGCACTAGTAATTGGACATTTTGACTGGAATTGGTTTGGATTTTGTTGTTGGTGTCTTCTGATGAAATGTAGCTGAATGTCTTAGCTACCATATTCCTTTGGAATCAATGCATTTGGACCTGTATAGACCGAGTTGTACTGATTACAGTTTTGTGTGATTTGTAAACCTGCAATTACGGTTCAGGTTGGTTTTCTGCCTTTTTGACCTAGTTGTGTTAGGATTTGGACTGAGTGACCTTCTACATTGTTGTAGCCCTGGTTCTTAGCTTCGAAACGGTGGGTCTTGGACCTCCATCCGATACTCATAGTGCCTTTGGTACCATTACCGCAAAATGACGTCAAAACTGTTTTTCTGGTTTTGAGCTTAACTTTCATTTCCGAACTTTTCCCTAGCTTGACTTGTACTAGTACTACTTGGAGCTTGCTGAATGACTATTAGATGAACTTGTTGTTGTGTGTGTACCTTTGGGACTGGCTGAGGAAATAATGAAGCCTTGATGGCTGGAAAAGTAAAGAAATTTAGGGGAAATGCTGTCCGAATTTTGAATGGGCTTGATTGCTTTGCGTTTGTGCTTTAGGGCTTGGACTTGAGTGAAGTAATGCAATATGATGGATGGTTTCTGAGCCATGGAGGTGAGTGACCCTAAACTATTTCCAAAGTACTTGTGAAATGTTTCTTGCATTATTTACTCGATTGCATCTCATGCGTGCTTGCATGTGAATTCATGATATGATTTTGGCTTCAATGAGTTCTGGGAAAGTCTTGTGCTGGACACCAACGTCTCCACTCTGTTTGTGGTTCATGTTCATGGTTATCTGGAGCTCAAAAAGGGGCTTCCTCTCTCTGTTCGTGTGTTATGATCTATTTGAGCGTTGGGTGTTCTAGTGCAATGATTTCACTAGCTCACGAGAGCAATAAACGTACATTTGATCTCTGAATCATGACATCATCGAAATGATCGAAATGCAACATTGTGAAATATATTTGATTTCTGATTTTACTGGTTACTCGCTGAGCTTCTAGCTCACCCCAAAAATATTTTATTCCCCTCCACAGGGCTCAAGGCGAAGGAAGGACTTATAGTACTTGTGCACGTGAATGGATGGCCTTTATGTGGTACAATTTGGATTTGGAATCATTTTAGGTATAGTTGGGAATTGTTTCCGTTGCATTTGTGACATGTAATTATTGGAGACTTGGATGTATAATTGTGGACCATGTGATGTATATTTGAGATGTATATTGTAATATAGTTGAGGATTGTAGTGAACGACTGAGTCCCGGCGAGAGTTGGGCAGGCGGCCCGGCGAACCCTCTGGTTCGCCTTTGGGGGAGGTGGGGTCGTGACAATTTTCTAGTGCAACCAGGTCAAAAATTCAATATACTAAACCAGAACCGTAAAAACAGGTGAACAAACCGCATTCTGGTTCAAACATCATAAGTCAGCTACCTAAGTCCAAATCAAGTGATTCCAAAGCCATCCGAAAGCTAAGACACCAGGCTACATTTCTTCAGAAGGTGTCAATAACCAAATCAGAAGCATTCCCAATCAAATTAACCAATTACCAAAGCTGATTACCAAGTTCGGGTAGAAACAGGGCAGCAGGGGTATTTCAGTCTTTTCATAAGCTACGCTACTCCGATTGACCTGAACTTTTGTAGCCATCTCTAAAATATCATTCCCTACAACTTTCATGTTTTAATCCAAGGCTAATTCGGCCTCTAACTATGATGAACAGTGCCAGGCAGAATGTGGGGGAATGAAACCCTAACGTTCACAATTTCCTTCCATAACAGAAATTTCCTGCAATTAACCACAATTTACACCTTCTAGTTTCATTCTAGATCAATTCCCATCATCATACAAAGCCACACCATATGAATCATATTAAATCAGAAAAATCATGATTAAAAAGAAAATGTCATCAATCTCCACCAAAATCAAGAAATAACACCTAATCACATCCCTTAAGCTACCACAAGTCATTAATTATACATCATTAGATAGAGGAGAGGGGTTCCTTCACTACTCACCTTAGTAACCAAAGGAAAAGAGCAACTTGGCACCTTAATCCTCCAAACAACTCCACTAATCACCTCACAATCACTCACTTAAGGGTTTTTATGGAACAAAAGCAAGATTCAATGGTTGAGTTGTTGGATTTGAGCAAGATTGAAGCAAGAACTTGGAGAGCTTTTCCTTTCTTTTGCTTGGAGAGAGCCGGCCACCATAAGCTTGGAAATGAAGTGATTTTGATCAATTTTTGGGTTTATTTAGTAAAATGGTAAAAAGGTGAATAGTAGTCAAAATGCAAGATTTAATCATATAGTGACACTTGTCACCCTATTTAATGCATGCATATCACTTTGTTTCCTCTCACACCAATCCACTTGGTAACCTCTAATTATCTCATAACACCCGGTAAATTAAATCTAGTATCCCAAACTTAACTTAATTGGCTGAATTTAACCGAACTTTCCGCACTAGCGGGTCCCACGTCCGATATACGTTCTTAATTTCTCAAAATCTAACCGATACTAGAAAAATCTTCTAAAAACTATATTTACTCATAAAAATTATTTAGAAAATTTTCTAATAAAGAAAATGCATAAAAGGCGTGCAAATAATTAAAATAAGGCCTAGAAATAAGGAAATTTACGAGTTCTCACACTCTCTCCCCCTTAAAAGAATTTCGCCCTCGAAATTTTCTCACCTTAATTCACTAACAGTTCAGGATATTTCTTTCGCATCTCTTCTTCCACCTCCCAGGTAGTCTCTTCTATCCCATGATTTCTCCACTTTTTCCGAGCGAAAACAACTGCGACTAACTCCAAGTCGTGGGTTGGATAGTTTTTGTTCGTGGGGTTTCAATTTCTTAGAGGCAAAAGATTTCACATTCTGGTTTTGCGTCAACACACACCCCAAACCTTCTCTCCTACCCAAACGTGGCAATCCTTACAAACCATACCAGTGCTCAAACGATGTTTTCCCATAGGAGTACTACTTTCAGGTCGTCGGGTAGACGAGCAGGTTTTGTATCTATTCCGTACATAAAATTGGGGTTGACAAATGAATGAGTAACACCGGGATCTACTAAGATTTCACAAATCGGTGAACTACCGAAATCGTACCTTCCTCAATTTCAGAAAAATCGGGGACCTGTTGTGGCTCCAGTGAATACACTCGAGCCGCTACCTTAGGTTTGGTCCCTTCCACCTTGGCCGGTTCGAAATTAGTCCTCGTCGATTGCTGACTCCCCTTTCCATCTCGTGATAGGACTGGACAAGTAGCGAGCTGATGGTTTGCACTTCCACAGCGCAAACATTTTCCCTCCTTCTTCCAGCAATTGTCCTCCGAGTGGTTTGATTTTCCGCAGTACCCGCAAGGTCCGCGTGCTGCAGAAGCCGAGCCTCCTCTCTGGCCTCTCCCTACTTGGCCGCCTCGTGACGGGCCCTCTCGTGACACTCCCGGCATCCTTTCTCCTCCCGTTCCCCGCCCAAACTTGGAAGGGGTACTCTCATCCTCCTGCCCCGAACTACTTCCAGGAACTCCTCGCTTTTTCGCCTGGAAGTTCCTCACCTGTAGCCTAGCATTCTCTACTCGTTGCGTCTTCTCCACCGCATCGCTGAAGGCGTTAATTTGGGCTACCGCGAGGTCCTTCTGGATTTCTACGTTCAGGCCCTGGACAAATCGCCGTATTCTTCTTTGCTCGGTCATGATGAGTTCGGGCGCAAATTTGGATAGGCGGGTGAATTGGCTCTCGTATTCCGCTACAGATTGGGCCCTCTGACGAAGCCAAATAAATTCATCTTCCTTCCGCTCCTGAACTAGAGGAGGGAAGAATTTAGCATTGAATTCCCGCATAAAATTCACCCAGGTCCTGGGCGTTTGTTCCCGTTCCCATTTTTGCCGAACAACGTTCCACCAGGAACGGGCCGCCCCTTCCAGTTGAAAGACGGCGAAGGTCACCTGCCTCTCCTCCGTATAATTAGGGCGGCAAAGATATCCACCATCTTCTCTAGCCACCTTTCGGCCACGTCCGAATCAGGCCCCCCAATAAACTTTGGTGGGGCAAACTTCTGGAACCTCTTGAGAGCCCTATCCTCACTCTCCACGTGATTACCGGGGTTCCCAGGGTTGGGGTTAGGGTTTTGACCCTGTTGGTGCACCGCTTGGGCTAGTAAATTAGTCATTTGCTGCATAGCAGCCGCTATTTGGATGTTAGGATCAACCCTAGGTTCAGGGTTAGGTCCAGATGAGGTTTCCCCAGTGCCCCTTTCAGGCGTGGGTTGCCTACCCCCGCGTCCAATGCCTCTACCACTACAAGTGCCTTCCATCAATCTAAGTCGATCTAGGTCACAAAATAAATATACTGTTAAAGGGCACCTAACCCTCCTTTTCGTAGCACTAAATAGGAACAATTAAACAAGGACAATTAACTAAAATAACTACCTCGTAGAGCATTTAAACATATAACACATATACATAGAACACATAATCGGATCAAGCAATTATACAGAACAGTCAGTCAAGTACATACAAAGTCATCCCATGAAACAAAAGGGGTCCTCCTAAAGTACTAGAGACAGACTAGGTCACGAGTACAAAAGAACTCACGAAAAGCTTTCCCCCCCCCTAGAGCTCCGTCCATAATCTACGAGAACAATACCATTTATATCTTAATCAAGGTTGATCACGCTTAACCATACCCGAACAAACCACACGAAGTTCCATAGAATCGCATTTCTAGTTCGCCCAATCCTTTCTAACCTAGGCTCTCATCTCTTTCATATCCGGGCGCAAGAATCCCATCTAAGATGATTCACAACTCGAGCCGGCCGGTCCCAAGCGTAAATCATCCATATTAAAGATTCCTACCCGACATACATACCTAACTTCCTCAAGTCCCATGATAATGATTCTTACACTTATGACATGCACAGTTCATAGCTTACGCTCAAAAGAGCACTTATACCTTTTGACGCATTCACGAAAGCAGGACCATAACACCACTTGGCCCAAGCTCTCTCCGCGCAGAGACCACGCGAAGTGGCTCTGATACCACCTGTGACAGCCCCACCTTCCCCTAAGGCGAACCAAAGAGGTTAGCGGACTGCCTGCCCAGCTCTCGCCAGGACTAACGGGACAATTCAATACGGTTTAAACGTTCCGGAACACACAAGCGCGCTTCAACAAGTCAAAATCACAAAATAAAAAAAAAGAGAACGGAGTCGGCCATGAATAGTAACTGACACGTCAAAATCCAACCACGCATCAATCAAACATATACATCTTGAAATTTAGCGTTTACATACCAAAAGGGCATACCCAAGTTGTCCAACAAGTTTATACAAGTACGGTTTGCAAATTACAACTCAACATGTTTGGTTGGATCCAAAATGCACTTAGAGTTTTTTCAAAAGGAGCTATTCAAAATTTCATTCACATAAGCTCAACTCGGCAACCAACATTCATGGACTTTCCAAAAGTATTCAAATTCCTGTAAGGAAAACAAAAGGAATAGAGTGAGCTTACGCCCAGTGAGACACTATCACTCAAGCAACCAAGTTATTATAAGCATAAGACTTTTCACCCCAATTCATTCAATAAAGAAGTAAACCAAGATCACACATCAATAAAATTGGTAAAAGGATACGGACGGCTCTCAAGAGCCCCTTTCCTCCGCTGTATACTTGATCGGACTTCATTGACCCTCCGTCAATGTTTACAAGTAACCAACCGTAGGCTCCACTTTACTTCCACTCCTTCCACCCAACATCCCCCTACCGGGCCCGAACTCCAAACAGTAGAAATTTGGTAATACTCGAGTATACTGGAATCAAGAGTCTCACTACTACAAGATTCCATATAACAGTCCCCATGGCTCGTCAACTTTCACGACCAAGCCCTCGCTGGCTCGATTCGATCGACTACCAATGGGGTTGAGCTCAGTAGCAACAGTAAAAGCCGTTGGATCCTCATCCAAACAACACCAAATCCAGTTTTTCATGTACATTTCAAGTACCACAGTGAACACAGTATACAGTCGTGTATAATACAAAAAGGAGGTGAGGGCGATCAAGTACACCCTCACTTTAATCAGTTTTAACAGTGCAAATAAGCCTTCAAGGCATCAAGTTCAATATAATAAAGCCACATTGTAAACAAACAAGTGAGTAGTATACTCACCAAGCAAGCAAGTGGAATTTCGTAAACTTCTGCCCAAAGAGCGTCTTTACTCACCGTCACACCCTAAAATATTCAAATAAGCACAATAAGACTCAATTACAGGTCATAAACCAATTCCAAATACCACCAAAATAGGGCTCCATAAGAATGTATAAGTACTAGAGTAAACCAGGGAAATCCGGAAATGGAATCAAGCTCTAAACCATAAAAATAGTTTTTGACATCATTTTGCGGTTTTGGTACCATTGGCACTACGATTATCGGATGGAGGTGTAAGATACACCATTTCGAAGCTAAGAGGTAGGGCTACAATGTTCAAGAAGGCTACTCAGTCCAGTTTCTAGTGCAACCAGGTCAAAAATTCAATATACTAAACCAGAACCGTAAAAACAGGTGAACAAACCGCATTTTGGTTCAAACATCATAAGTCAGGCTACCTAAGTCCACATTAAGTGATTCCAAAGCCATCCGAAAGCTAAGACACCAGGATAAATTTCTTCAGAAGGCGTCAATAACCAAATCAGAAGCATTCCCAATCAAATTAACCAATTACCAAAGCTGATTACCAAGTTCGTGTAGAAACAGGGCAGCAGGGTTATTTCAGTCTTTTCAAAAGCTACGCTACTCCGATTGACCTGAAATTTTGTATCCTTCTCTAAAATATCATTCCCTACAACTTTCATGTTTTAACCTAAGGCTAATTCAGCCTCTAACTATGATGAACAGTGCCGGGCAGAATGAGGGGGAATGAAACCCTAACGTTCACAATATGATTCCCTACAATATTTTTCTGTTTTAATATGACTCATATGTTGTGGCCATGGATGATGATTGGAAATGATCTTGAATGAAGTTAGAAGGTGTAAATTGTGGTCAATTGCAGAAAATTTCTGCATTGAATAGAAATTTCGGAAGTTAGGGTTTCGATTACCCCCTTTCTGCCTGGTACTGTTCATCATAGTTAGAGGCCGAATTAGCCTTGGTTTAAAACATGACAGTTGTAGGCAATGATATTTTAGAGATGTCTGCAAATTTTCATGTCAATCGGAGTAGCGTAGCTTATAAAAAGACTGAAATACCCCTGCTGCCCTTTTCTACCCGAACTTGGTAATCTGCTTTGGTAATTGGTTAATTTGATTGGGAATGCTTCTGATTTGGTTATTGACACCTTCTGAAGAAATGTATCCTGGTGTCTTAGCTTTCGTATGGGTTTGGAATCACTTGATTTCGACGTAGGTAGCCTGACTTATGATGTTTGAACCAGAATACGGTTTGTTCACCTATTTTTACGGTTCTGGTTTAGTATATTGAATTTTTGACCTAGTTTCACTAGAAAATGGACTGATTAGCCTTCTTCAACATTGTAGCCCTTTCTGTTAGCTTCGAAACGGTGTATATTTCACCTCCATCCGATAATCGTAGCACCGGTTGTGTCCAATACGCTAAATGACGTCAAAACTGTTTTGGGTTTTAGGGCTTAACTTTCATTTCCGGTCATTTTCCTTGCTAAATCTTGTATTTGAATGACTTTAAGCCTAGTGAACGGCTTTTGGAAATGAGATTAATTTGTATGAGATGTTGGGACTGATTTGAGGAAAATAATGAAGCCATGATGGCTGGAAAAGTAAGCAAATTCAGGGAAAATGCTGTCCAATTTTTCTAGGCCGTTTAGTCTCTTTAGGTTTGAGTTGCCTTTTGAAAGAAATGAAGGGCTATTTGGGTCATTCAAACCCTAGTCCTCTCGTTACTTTTGTTTCCAAAATCATGTTTTGCACCCTTGTATTAGTAATTATTTGGCGAGGCATACGACTAGTAGTCAAGCCTCACTTGTGTATTCTGTTTACTCGATTTTGGATGTGAAACCCTCAATTCTTTTACTTTTGTTCTTTTAGGGTTTCTTGGCGATTAAAGCCAGTTTGAAGTGAAAACTTTTGAAGTATCCGTACTTGAACCGGTGAGTGTATCACTCCCCTTATTTGTTGATTAACTTGGGGTCTGTATATGCAATCTGTGATATGACCGAATGTACTATTTGTTTATTCTGTTTGAGACGAAGGTGTACTTTATCACACTCGTTCTCTTGTCTGGTCATATGCCAATTTACTGTGCCAAATTTGAATCTGTTATCTGTATCTATATCTGTTCAGACGTCGTTTGGAGGCTGGTATCCAACGACCTTTCTGTGACCTCTGAGCTCAACACCTGTGGCTAGTTACTCGAGTCGAGCCGGCAAGGGGCCTGGTCGATTAGATAACGAACCACGGTAGTCTGTTTTGGGATCTTTGGGTATTGAGACCCTTGATTCCGGTATACTCGAGTATTACCATTTCTGCACTGATTGGAGTTCGGTCCCGGTAGGGGTATGTGAGGTGGAAGGAATCGGAGAAAGTGGAGTCTACGGTATTGGTTACTCCTTTAGCGTTGACGGAGTGTCAACTATTATTTCGATCAAGCTTCGGTGAAGCAAATGGGAATTTGGCTCCTGAGAGCCACCTGTATCCTTCCTATTTGAATCATTGTGTCTAACTACTTTACTTTACATCTGGCATGTGTACCTGATTTGTTAAACGTGAAATGCCATGATTTTACTGCTACATGTCTGGTACCTCATTGAGCGCAAGCTCACCCCTTTCTGTTACCTTTGTTTTCCTTACAGGGTTCCATGTTTTGAAACCAAGATTTTTGGAAGAAAAGAGTTGAGCTAGTTGTAGGACTTCTTTTGTTTATGCTCCTCTGTAACTGAAACCCTAATTGTATTTCGTGTAGCGTGAATACTCTGGCTTGTATTTTGGTTCATTGGTTCAAGACTCCGATGTAAATATATGTATAAGTGTTTAATCGACATCCCGTACTTCCGTATGGTTTGCTAAGCTCTGTTTAACCCTTGGTGGTCTCCAATTGTTCGTTTTTGTTGAGTTCTCACGCGTACTATATAGGGTTTGTGTGAATCGACTCCGTAGTCCTGGCGAGAGCTGGGCAGGCGGTCCGCCGAACCCTTTGGTTCGCCATAGGGTGAGGTGGGGCTGTCACACTCATAACACCCGGTAAATTAAACCCAGTATCCCAAACTTAACTTAATTGGCCGAATTTAACCGAACTTTCCGCACTAACGGGTCCCACGTCCGATATACGCTCTTAATTTCTCAAAATCTAACCGATACTAGAAAAATCTTCTAAAAACTATATTTACTCATAAAAATTATTTAGAAAATTTTATAATAAAGAAAATGCATAAAAGGCGTGCAAATAATTAAAATAAGGCCTAGAAATAAGGAAATTTACGGGTTCTCACACTTTCTCTCCCTAAATTTCGTCCAAGGCTTGCAAGAAAAGAAGGAAATGGTGCTGAAATGGAAGCTTGGTTTGTGATAAGTATGAAGCTTAGTCTTGGTCAAGGTTAAATGATTGACAAGTGGCAAGATTGCAACTCAAGTCTATCTATTTGTCTCTAATTCACCCTAATCTCTATCTCTTCTCCAATTAACTCTTAACCACATAATCCTTTTTGCACATAACTCCCTCTTGTCCACCAAATTTGTTGCACATACCTCACTAGTGGATCACATTAGTATAATGCACTATGAAACTTAACATGCACCAAGTTGAATAAGGCAATAGGATAAAAATCATGATTCAACTATTAAATCAACCAAGAATTTAAGGCAAGACAATTAAAATAAAAGATATGAAAATAATTTTCAGGGCCTCACATGCTCGCTCTTGAACCACATTGGCATTAGTATTCAGTTTTAAAAAATGGGGTAGAGGTCGTTTCCGCGAAACTGCTACACTTCACCTTCTTCGACTAGAGTGAATTACTAACCCTGCCCATGGATCCTCAAAATCACCCTTAAAATGTGTTACAGAATGTGACAGCCCCACCTTCCCCTAAGGCGAACCAAAGAGGTTAGTGGACTGCCTGCCCAGCTCTCGCCAGGACTAACGATGCAGTTAAACACGATCTAAAACGTTCCGGGAAAATAAAAGCGCGCTCAAACAAGTCAAAATTTCAAAATAGCCAAACGAAAATCAAAAACGTCGATGAATAGTGGGTGTCATGTCATATAACTCGGAAGGACACGTAAACAGGGTTAAACAGTGTTATACACATACTTTTGTAATTTACCAAACAAAAGGAAGATAACTGGATCAAAATACATTTAGGGTTTTTCCAACTATCGAGGAGCTTTACAAAAGATATTAAAACTAGCTCAACTCGTGCTTCAAAACATCATAGTCCCCAAAAGTGGTTCCCTGTAAGGAAAACAAAAGCAACAGAAAGGGGTGAGCTTACGCTCAATGAGGTACCAATCATATAGGGAAAAAATCATGGCCTTTCACGTTAACCAATCAGATACATATTCCAGATTTAAAGGAAAGCAGTTAGACACAGTGATTCAAAGGGAAAGGATACAGGTGGCTCTCAGGAGCGAGATTTCCATGTGCAGTATTTGATCCAAACCCGTTGACTCTCCGTCGATGTACATAGAACCAACATATCCGTAGACCCCACTTTACACCAATTTCCGTGTGACGCCCCGAAAAGTATAAGTGTGAGAACCCGGAAATTTTCTAATTTTCTAGGGTTTATTTTTTTTAATCGCCCGCCTTTTCTACATTTTCTTTATTAGAAAAATTCCCCAGATAAAGTTTATGAGCAAAGATAGTTTTAAAATGATTTTTCTAGTATCGGTTAGTTTTTGAGAAATTAAGAGCGTATTTTGAACGTGGGACCCGCTAGTGCGGTAAATGCATTATATTTTTGACAACTTGTTGGAATTTTGTATTAAGTGATATTATTTTACAAAGTGTTAAGATATTTGTATTGGAGAGACAAAAAGATAAGTTTTAAACCTAAAGGTGACAAGTGTCACCATAAGATTAAGTCTTGGGTTTGACTACTATTCATAACTTTACCATTTAATTAAAATTGGCCAAAAATCTCTTCATTTTGCAAGCTTCTTGGCCGAATGTTCTTGCTCAAGAAAGAAAGAAAAGCTCTCAATTTCTTCCTTCTATCTCTTACTCAATCTTCAAATCCAACCAATAAAACTCCAAATCATTCCATAAAATCTCTTTGCTAAGTGGTCTTGAGGTGTTTTGTGGAGTTGTTTGGAAAGCTAAGGTGACTAGTTGCTCTATCTCTTGTATTGCTAAGGTGAGTTGTGAATGACCCCTCTCCTTCCTCTAATGATGTTCAATTCATGATTGGTGGTGGTATAAGATGCACTTTTATGGATTATATCTTGGTTTTGGTTGAATTGGTGAAGTTTTATAATTATTGGGGATTTTTCTGTTTTCATATGGATATGATTGTGTGGTTATATATGATGATTGGAAATTATATTTAAGGACTCTATGAGGTGGAAAAAGTGGTTAATTGCAAACAATTTCTGTTTTGGAAGAAATCTTGGAAAGTTAGGGTTTGATGTTCTTCATTCTGCCCGAATTTATAGCTCCTAGTTAGAGGCCGAATTGGCCTTGTCTTAAAACATGAAAGTTTTAGGGAATGACATTTTGGAGGTGCTTACAAAATTTAAGGTCAATCGGAGTAGTGTAGAATGAGAAAAGTCTAAATTACTATTGCTGTTCTGGTTTTACCCGAATGTAAGAATTGCGCCTGTAATTGGTTGTTTTGGCTGGAATTGCTTCCGAATTGGTTGTTGAGGTCTTCTGATGAAATTTATCCCTGTTTCTTAGCTTTCAGCTGGTTTTAGAATTTCTGGATTTGGACTTGGAGAGCCTGAGTTATGATGTTTCCGCTAGAATGCGTTCTGTGAATCTGTTTTTGTGATTCTGGTATGGTATCTTGCATTTTGACCTGGTTACACTCGAAACTGGTTGAGTGACCTTCTGTAATGTTGTAGCCCTGTCTTTTAGCTTCGAAACGGTGTATCTTGGACCTTCATCCGACAATCGTACCGCCTTTGGTACCATTACTGCAAAATGACGTCAAAACTGTTTTTCTGGTTTTGAGCTTAACTTTCATTTCCGGACTTTTCCCTAGCTTGACTTGTACTAGTACTACTTGGAGCTTGCTGAATGGCTATTGGATGAACTTGTTGTTGTGTGTGTACCTTTGGGTTGGAATGAGGAAATAATGAAGCCATGATGGCTGAAAAAGTTAGCAAATTCAGGGGAAGTGCTGTCCGAACTTTGAAGGGATTTGTTTGCATTGAGTTTGTGATCTAAGACTTGGATTTGAGCAAGGCAATGTTATATGATGGATGATTTCTGAGCCGTGGAGGTGAGTGACCCTAAACTATTTCCAAAGTACTTGTGAAACGTTTCTTGCATTATTTACTTCTAAACTGTTTCCAAAGTTACTTTTGAACTGTTTTCTTGCGTTATTTACTTTTGAACCGTTTTCTTGCATATCATGCGTGCTTGTATGAGAGTGTTCCTTGTTTGTTATATTTCTTTGACTTATTGGCTTGTTATTATTGATTGATAATGTGTTAAGTGCTTTCACTGATTGTTAAAACGAGTTTTCTAGGCGAGGGTGTACTTTATCGCACTCGACCTAAATAAATGTGAAATTTTCAATGATTAAGGATTCAATGTTACTTGTGCATGAATGTAAGCCTTTTTGGCTGAACTGGCCACTGCCCTTCGTTACCGATCGACTCGAGCCAGAAGCGGACTCGGTCGGGCGATATGGTGACCCTGGGTGAATTTGGTATACTCGAGTATTACCTTGTAGTCGGGCTACTCCGGATGGGCGGAGTCTGGCCAATGGTCGGATGGGTGGAGTCCGGCCAACGTCCGGAAAAGGGATGAACGAACAAAAGGATGAACGAGGGATTCTACTTACAAAAATGTATTTTTAAATGATTGGAGGAATAAGGGGAAATGTTAAGGGATCACACGAACAAACAAATAGCTCCATGTGGGCCCGTATCCTTTTAATGAATGTTACTATCGCTTTCCATTGTAAATGTTCCTTGAATTATTGATACTCAATTTTAATGTATTGTAAATGTTGTAATTGTTTCTGGACTTATCATTTGATTTATGACATCATTGATTTACGACATCATTGAAATGAACTATTGTGAAACCAATTTGATTACTGATTTTAATGGTTACTCGCTGAGCTTCTAGCTCACCCCAAAAATATTTTATTCCCCTCCACAGGGCTCGTGGCGAAGGAAGGACTTGTAGTACTTGTTCACGTGACTGGATGGCATATATTGTGAGAACCCGTATTTTTCCCTAATAATTTTTCCTAGGGTTTTTCCCCTTTAATGGCATGTTTTCTGCATTTTCTGGCTTAGGAAATTTTCCTGGTGAATTTTATGAGTAATTATAGTTTTTAGATGATTTTGCTAGTACTTGATAGTTTTTGAAAAATTAAGGATATATAAAGGACGTGGGACCCACTAATGCGAAAAGTTCGGAAACATTCGGCCAATTAGGTTGAGTTTCGGATACTGGTTGAAATTTATCGGGTATTAAGAGATAAGTAGAGGAGGTGAAGTGATTGATGTGAGAGGGAAAAAGAAGGATAGACTTGCATTTATGGAGTGACAAGTGTCACATGGCCATTGGTTGTCTTTGTTGACAACTATTCACTTTTTGACTTGTCTTACCAAGTGATTAAATATCTCAAAAAAAATCACCAAAATTCACTCTTTTCTTCTCCCTCTTGGTCGGCACTCTTGAGCAAAGGAAGGAAGAGAACTCTTCAAAATTTTAGCTACCATCTAGTGCAAATCATCCAAACCAATTGCTTAAATTTGTTTCTACTCCATAAAATCCCTCCATTTGGTGCTAGTAAGTGATTTTGTGGAAGTGTTCAAGGAAGCTAAGGTGTCCTACAACTCTCCCTCTCTTGTGTTCTAGGTAAGTGGTGTTTGAACTTCCTCCTACACTTAATCAAGCTTAAGTTGTGCTTAATGGTAGCTAAAGTGATGATTTTGTGGTTTATTTCTTGGTTTGAGATGAATTGGTGAAGTTTTCCATTTATTGATGAATTTTCTGGTTTAATGTGATCATGATGTTGTGGCTATCTATGATGGTTGGAAATGATGGTTAATGACTATAGTAGGTGTACATGATTGGTAATTGCAAGCAATTTTGGGTTTGGAAGGAATTTCAGAAAGTTAGGGTTTTATATCCCCAAATTTGTCCGGTTTTGTATCTCATGGTTAGAGGCCGAATTGGCCTTGGCTTAAAACATGAAAGTTGTAGATATTGATGTGTTTGAGGTTCCTGTAAAATTTCAGGTTCATCGGAGTTGTGTAGAGTGAGAAAAGTCGATTTTACTGTTGCTGTTCTGGGTTCTTCAGGATGGCCGAACTGCGCCTGTAATTGGCTGTTTTGACTGGAATTGCTTTGGATTTGGTTGTTGAGGTCTTCTGATGAAATGTAACTTGATGTCTTAGCTACCATATTCCATTGGAATCAATGAATTTGGACTTGTATAGACTGAGTTGGACTAATTACAGCATAGTGTAATTTGTAAACCTGCAATTAAGGTTCTGGTTTGGTATTTTGCATATTTGACCTAGTTGTGCTAGGATTTGGACTGAGTGGCCTTCTACATTGTTGTAGCCCTGTCTTTTAGCGTCGAGATGGTGGGTCTTGTACCCTCATCCGATAAGCGTAGCGCAATTTGTGCCATTACCGCATAATGAGGACAAAACTGTTTTTGTTGTTAGGGCCAAGTTAGTTACATTTCCTGATTTTCTGGTTTGCTATAATGCTTATATATGCATATGAAACCCTATTGGGGTTGTGATTGGCATGGCTTTATGACTCGTTATCGAGTCTCATTGTATTTGTTTGTATGTTCTAGGGCGTGACGGTGGTTCACGACATTCTCTTGACGGAAGTGCATGAAACAACACTTAATTGATAAGTGAGTATACTACTCACTTGAATGTTACAATGTGGCTTTGCTATATGTGATTTTGATGCCTTGAAGGCTTATTTGGCTATTGGAATGGATTGAGGTGAGGGTGTACTTGACCGCCCTCACCCCTTGTGATACCGTTAATGACTGTTTACCGCTTCACTGATATACTGCACTTGCTATATGAGATATTGAATTCACTTCATGAAAACTGATTTGGTGTCGTTTGGACGAGTATCCAACGGCCTTACTGTACTACTGAACTCAACCCCGTTGGTAGTCAATTGAATCGAGCCGGCGAGGGCTTGGTCGTGAAAATTGACATGCCACGGGGACTGTACTGGGGAATCTTGTAGTAATGAGACTCTTGATTCCGGTAAACTCGAGTATTACCAAAAGCTACTGATTGGAGTGCGGGCCCGGTTGGGGTATGTTTGGTGGAAGGGATGGGAGTGAAGTGGGTTCTACGGTTGGTACTCATAAACGTTGACGGAGAGTCAATGAGATTGGATCAAGAATGTAAGCGTGGAAATGGGCTCTTGAGAGCCGTCCGTATCCTTTTACCGACTTGTTTTATTCTTTAATTGTGTACTTGAAATGAAAGGTTATGCTATATGCTCTTTGTTGCTTATGTGGTAGTAACTCACTGGGCTTAAGCTCATTCCGTTCCATTTGTTTTCCTTACAGGAAATGACCACTTTTGGATAAGGTTGTGTTAGTTGGTTGTCAAGTTGAACTCATGTAAATGTCTTTTGAATAGCTCTTTGAATGAAACCCTAATGTGTATTGGGTTCAATTTCTTTTGATTGGCAAACCGAACATGTATATCCATGATGAATCGTTTTGATATGCCGCTTTGGCTTTTGGCTTGTTAATGTTACATTTCAATGTATATATGTTGGATTGATGTTTGGTTGAACTCCGGATTCTGACATGGCCGGTACTGTTCATCATCGGCTTTGATTTTCAATTTTTTTTAGTTTGTGATTTTGACTTGTTTGCGCGCGTTGGTATGTTCCAGAACGTATTAGATCGACGTCAACTGATCCGTTAGTCCTGGCGAGAGCTGGGCAGGCAGTCCGCTAACCCCTTTGGTTCGCCATAGGGAAAGGTGGGGCTGTTACAAGTGGTATCAGAGCCACTTCGCGTGGTCTCTGCGCGGAGTGAGACTGGGCCAAGTGGTGTTGTGGTCCTAATTTCATGAATATGTCTAAGTGCTCGTTTGAGCATAAGTTATGAACCGGGCATGTGATAAGTGTACGAATCATTATCATGGGACTCGTGGAAGCTAGGTATGTATGTCGGGTAGGAATCTTTAATAAGGATGGTTTACTCTTGGGACCGGCCGGCTCGAGTTGTGAATTATCTTAGATGGGATTCTTGCGCCCGGATACGAAAGATATGAGGGCCTAGGTTAGAAAGGATTTGGTGAACTAGAAAGGCCATTCCTCGGTGGATCGTTTATGTTTGTACCTGACTTAACTGGCTGTATATATGTGTGTGGCTTAATTTTGACCGGCTTGTATATATATGTTTTGATCTTGTTTGGAATGTGTAAATGTGTGTTACTATAAAAGTTTTGAGTGTTACTCACATGCATCGTGCTTATTTTGGTTTAGTATTATTGCCTAGACCAAGTAAAACTCATGAAAGGTACACGGAGTAGTCGGGGACGTGGGCGCAGAACTAGACAACCCACACCGGTTAGGGGTACGGGGGAAACCTCTACTGGACCCAATCTGGAACCGCAAGTAAACCCTAATGTGCAAATCCCTGCTGCTATGCAGCAAATGACAGACTTGCTGGCACAAGTGGTGCAGCAACAGGGCCAAAACCCAAACCCTAACCCTGGAAACCCTGGTAACCATATCGAGAGCGAAGACAGAGCTCTCGAACGATTCCAAAAGTTTGCTCCGCCAAAGTTTGTTGGGGGACCCGACCCAGACGTTGCCGAAAGATGGTTTGAAAAGATGGTGGATATATTTGCAGCCTTACACTACCCTGACGAACGGCAGGTGACTTTTGCCGTGTTCCAGCTTGAGGGGGCAGCCCGTTCCTGGTGGAACGTAATTCGGCAGAAGTGGGAACGAGAACAGACACCTAGGACTTGGGTGAACTTCATCAGAGAGTTTAATGCGAAGTTTTTCCCTCCTCTAGTTCAGGAAAGGAAGGAAGACGAGTTCATTCGACTCCGCCAAGGAGCTCAAACTGTGGCGGAATATGAGAGCCAATTCACCCGCCTATCCAAATTTGCGCCTGAACTCATTATGACCGAGCAACGAAGAATACGGCGATTTGTCCAGGGCCTGAACGTAGAAATCCAGAAGGACCTCGCGGCAGCCCAAATTAACGCCTTCAGCGAAGCAGTGGAGCCCAAATTCTCTCCTCTAGAACCTCTCTCCAAACCCTAGCCTCTTCTCACAGCCGACCCCTCTCAGTTTTCTCCAGCCGTCACCTTTTGCTCTCTCAAACCTCTCCGTAGCTTTCTTGTCCTTTTTCCTTTCGGTCTCCCTCTTGTTTTTTTTTTTCCGCCGTCACCGAACTCTCTTTTGTCCCGCCCTCTCTCGGCTCTCTTCACTCTTTCTGGTTTCTGGTTCCTTAGTCGTCACCAGCCTCACTCCCCGAAACCCCAGCTCTCTCCTTTTTTCTTTTTTACCCTCAGCCGTCATTCCTTTTCCCCCTTTGCTGCGTCTTTCTTTTGTTCTATTTATACCCAACCACCCACTCTCAAACCCTCACCTGAAGGGTGAGGATGAGAGTGGAGGTTTACCTGGGCATCCTAGGGCCCTCCGATGGGCGTGTGCTGCTCTCCTTTGCAAGCTGCGTTTTCGCAGCTTTCATGTTAAAAATTTTTTTTTTTCGGAATAATAATTTAAAAAAGTAATAATAAAGCTAAGTAATAAAAAACAACAATTTAAGTAACATCACATCAAAATATACAAACTAAAAACAACAAAGTTGCCATTTTTCAATCGTTTTTCCTTCATTTTTCACTTTTATCTTTTTTCTTTTCTTTTTTCTCTTTTTTTTTAAAATCAAATTAGTAGATAAAATAAATGCTTGTAAACTAATTAAAATACAATAAGAGGCACGAAACAGGAAACAACCAAAATAAACCTAAAATTGAAACAAATAAATCTAAAATTAAACTAATTAAAAAAAATAAAATTCGAAACCAAAAATTTGGTGTCTACAAGAATGACCAATATATTCACCTCCTTAGACTATACTGAGGATAGGCAAGTGAATTTTGTCGCTTTCCAATTTGAGGGAGTGGCTCGTGCTTGGTGGAACACGATAAAAGGAAAATGGGGGAGAGTTCAAACCCCTTGGACTTGGGAGAATTTCACGAGGGAGTTTAATGAAAAATTTCTTCCACCCCTGATTCAAGAAAAGAGGGAGGATGAATTTATCAAGTTGAAACAAGGGACCCTTAGTGTAGCTGAGTACGAAGGGAAATTTACTAAGCTTTCTAAGTATGTCCCTGAATTGGTAACCAATGAAAGGAAGAGGATAAGGCGGTTTGTGCAGGGACTTAACGTAGAGATTCAGGAGGGCTTGGCTGCAGCCCAAATCTCCACCTTTACTGAGACTTTAGAGAAAGCGCAGCGAGTGGAAACTGCAAGAATGCAAGTTAAAGACTTTCACAATAGGAAGAGGAACTTTTCTAGTCGTACTTCTGGACAGACTAGTAAGAGTTCACAGCCTTCTAAAGTTGGAAGAGGAATGGGAGGAATAAGGACTACTGGACCTTCTAGGGGAGCTTTATCTAGAGGAGGTCGTAGTGGATCGGTTCATACTAGGGGAGCGCCTTCTAGTGGTTCAGCCGTGACCCCTCAAGTCACTTGCGAATATTATGGAAAATCCAACCACTCTGACAATGAATGTTGGAGAAAGTCTGGAAAGTGTTTGGCTTGTGGTAGCACGGAGCACCAACTTGTGAACTGTCCAAGTAAAACGAAGATTGGAGGTAACACTCAGAGGCCAGAAAAGTCAACCTCTAAACAGACCAGTGCTAGAGGAAGTCGACCTAAGGTACCGGCTAGGGTTTATGCGCTGGATCATCAGCAAATACCAGATGCAACTGAGGTGGTTGAAGGTACGGTTCCTGTCTTCCACCGTTTAGCTAAGATTTTGATTGATCCGGGTGCGACTCATTCTTTTGTAAACCCTAATTTCATGAATGGAATAGACTTGAAGCCAATTAAGTTACCTTATGATTTGGAAGTTAAAACGCTTACTGGAGACAAAAGTTTAATTGCTAACCTGGTATATAGGGATTGTGAAATCTGCGTTGGGGAACGAAAATTGTTGGCCAATTTGATAGGCTTGGCAATTAAGGGGTATGATGTGATTTTAGAGATGGATTGACTAGCCCGTTATAATGCCCAGTTGAATTGTAGGACAAAGATTGTAGAATTGGGTATTCTAGGGGAGGCAACCCTGAAGCTGGATGTGAGGGGTAAGTTGGCTTCGTCTGCACTTATTTCAGGAATTCGAGTTAGAAAATTATTAAGTAGAGGAGCTCAAGGATATTTGGCCTTCCTTATTAACACCTCTAGTGATAATGTGAATTTGGAGGACATGCCTATAGTGAAAGACTTTCTAGATGTTTTTCCTGAAGAGTTAGAGTCTTTGCCCCCGAAACGGGATATAGCTTTTAAAATTGATTTGACCCCAGGAGTAACACCTATTTCTAAGACGCCATATCGAATGGCTCCTGCCGAATTGAAAGAATTAAAATTACAACTACAAGATTTGTTGGAACGAAATTTTATAAGGGAAAGTGATTCACCGTGGGGAGCCCCGATTTTATTTGTTAAGAAGAAGGATGGGAGTTTGAGACTGTGTATAGATTACCGAGGCTTAAATAACGTTACAGTTAAGAATAAGTACCCACTGCCCCACATTGATGAGCTATTTGACTAATTGCAAGGGGCGATAGTATTCTCGAAGTTGGATTTGAGACAGGGTTACTATCAATTGAGAATTTTGGAGAAGGATATACCCAAGACTACTTTTAACTCGAGATATGGGCACTTTGAATTTGCCGCAATGTCGTTTGGGTTAACGAATGCACCTGCTGCTTTCATGGATTTGATGCATAGGATTTTTAAACCTTATTTGGACCAATTTGTCGTGGTCTTTATTGACGATATTTTGGTGTATTCTAAGAATATGGAGGATCATGAGAAACACTTGAGGATTGTTTTGCAAACTCTAAGGGAGCACCAATTGTATGCTAAGTTTAGCAAGTGTGAGTTTTGGTTAAAAGAATTGACTTTCTTGGGACACATAATTTCTAAGGATGGGATTAAAGTGGATCTAGCTAAAGTTGAAGCTGTTTCGAAGTGGAAACGACCGGAAAACCCTACCGAGATTCGAAGTTTTATAGGATTGGCAGGGTATTACCAGAGATTTATCCAGGATTTTTCTAGGATCGCTGGACCCATGACTGAGTTGACCAAGAAAAGTGGAAAGTTTATTTGGAGTCCTAAATGCGAAGAGAGCTTCCAGGAATTGAAAAGACGTTTGACTAGGGCACCAGTGTTAGCCCTACCGAATGGAAAAGATAGCTTTGTGGTCTACACAGATGCTTCCAAGGAAGGATTAGGCTGTGTTTTAATGCAAAATGACAAAGTGATAGCCTACGCCTCTAGGAAATTGAAACCACATGAAGGAAATTACCCGACCCATGACCTAGAGTTAGCGGCTGTGGTATTTGCTTTAAAGAAATGGAGGCATTACCTATACGGGGTGACATTCGAGGTTTTCACTGATCACAAAAGGCTTAAGTACTTATTTTCTCAGAAGGAGTTGAATTTAAGGCAATGTAGATGGATGGAATTTCTAGAAGACTATGATTGCACGATAAAGTATCATCCAGGAAAAGCCAATGTAGTGGCTGATGCTCTAAGTCGTCAAGTACAAGTGGCCGGATTGATGATTAAGGAGCTTCACTTGTTAGAAGAAATTAGTTATTAGAATCCTCGATTGGAGCCGAGGAAAATAATCCTTGGGAACATTGTAGTGAATTCCACCTTGATGAGACGTATTAAAGAGTCTCAGGAAAAGGACCCTGAAGTGCAAAAGTGGGTGGAAAGTGTCAAAAAGGGAGAAAAGTCGGATTTTGATTTGGGATCAAGTGGTATTTTGAAGTTTCAGAATCGGATAGTGGTGCCAAAAGATGAAGGGCTTAAGAAGGAAATTTTAGAGGAGGCACACCGATCGAAGTTTACGGTACACCCTGGAGGGAATAAAATGTACCAAGATTTGAAGAGATTGTACTGGTGGGAGAGCATGAAAAAGGAAATTTCCCAATTTGTCCAAACCTGTTTAATTTGTCAACAGGTTAAAGCCGAACATCAGAAACCATCAGGACTTTTGCAACCTTTGGAAATACCTGAGTGGAAATAGGAGAACATCACTATGGACTTTGTATCAGGATTACCGAGGACACAAAGAGGTCATGATGCGATTTGGGTGATAGTGGATAGATTGATCAAATCGACTCATTTTCTGCCGATTAACATGAGGTACCCATTGGAGAAGTTGGCCAAGTTGTATTTGGATGAGATCATTAGATTACATGGAACCCCTGTCAGTATCGTGTCGGATAGAGATCCGAGATTTGTTTCGAGGTTCTGGCAAAAGATGCAAGAGGTGTTGGGGACTAAATTGAGTTTCAGTACTACTTACCATCCCCAGACCGATGGACAGTTCGAGCGGACGATTCAAACCCTTGAGGATATGTTGAGGACTTGTGTGTTGGATTTTGGGGAGAGTTGGAACAAGTATTTAACTTTGGTAGAATTTGCTTATAATAATAGTTACCACTCTTCTATTCAAATGGCCCCGTATGAAGTACTTTATGGTTGAAAGTGTAGGTCTCCGATTTGTTGGGACGAAGTAGGTGAATGAAAGATCTTGGACCCGACTACAGTGCCATGGATTGAGGAAGCTAATGAGAAAGTAAAGTTAATACGTCAGAGAATTCAAACCGCACAAAGTCGTCAAAAGAGTTACGCAGATAACCGGAGGAAGGATTTGGAGTTTACGGTTGGAGATCTAGTGTTTCTCAAGATCACACCTTTGAAAGCGAGCTTGATGTCTGGAAAGGGGAAGAAACTACAACCAAGGTTCGTAGGGCCTTATAAGATTATCCAGCGTGTAGGGAGTGTAGCCTATAAGTTGGAATTGCCACCGAGTTTATCTCGGATCCATAATATTTTCCATGTATCCATGCTTAAGAAGTACCATCCTGACCCTTCTCACATATTGCAACCGGAAAATATTGAGATTGATGAGACTTTGACCTATGAGGAGAAACCGGTGAAACTTTCGGATAGAAAGGTGAAAGAATTGAGAAATAAGCAGATACCTTTAGTAAAAGTTCTCTGAAGGAACCACGAGTTAGAGGAAGCGACTTGGGAAGTTGAAGAGGCAATCCGAGGAAAGTATCCAGACTTGTTCGCAGATCAAGGTAAATTTCGAGGACGAAATTTTCTTAAGGGGGAGAGGATGTAAAGACTCACAAAAAAAATTATTTAATTTAAACTCCAAATTCTAACTCATTTAATTATTTATTTGGTCAAATGCTCCGATTATTATTTTCTAACCTTTTTAGGCCTAATTAAATGTATCCATAGCTTAGTTATATTTTTAAAGTGACTCGTTTCAAAATTTAATTTCTGAAGGCTCGTTAAGTGAAAATAGTAAATACGCGACTGGAGTAAATAATCGATTCGAGAATACAATAAGCTTGTAAAATTGGAGACTTGTGCATTAGTCTCAAAATAGGTATTTTTACATTTAAGTGTTTAAAGGTTAATTAGTTATATTACCGTCATAGGAACTTCTTAGAAATTTCACTATCTCAAGCTTAAATTGGAAATACGCGTTTTTACGCACGTGAGTAATTGAGGAACCTTAGGCCATTATTTTGGGACTATTAAGAGTGAATAATAATAATATAAATGTAAGTGCATTAGAGGTTTAGTGCACTAGCGCAATAAACTCGCGAGAAATCGAGCACGAAACACACGCGTACGTGCATTATTTTAGTGGACAGCTTTGAGTACAATTGTGCCACACATTTTAAGTTTACCTTAGAAGCTCATACCATCAGCATTTCCTTCCTCTCATACTCACAAACAGCCGAGCAACAAAGGAAGAGCAAGACCAGAAAATTCCTCCACTCTCTCTCCTCAATTCCTTGCTCAATCACTTCCAAATTTTACAAGCAACCCTCAAATCACTTGGTGATCAAGATAAGCTAGGAAAGGAGCTGCCTCTCACGGTTTTTCTGCAGCTCAAAGTGACCGAAAATTTCTGTCTTGGCTCTCTAAGAAAGTAAGTAATGATCAACCACTTAATTCTTGTTTTATGGAAGATAGAATACACTCATGAGCTCTTGGATTCTCATGGGCAGCTTTAAATTGTTGGAAAATTAGTGAGTGGGCTCTATGAAATCCCACAATGACTTTGATGATCTGATTTGATAGGATTGAATGCTAATTGTGTTGATTAAGTGCTAATTTAGTAGAGTTAAGTGGCAAAAATGAAAAGGAAGTCAACTGAGGAGTTGCATGTGAAGGTGCCGATTCTGCCCTGCTATTTTCGTGCATTTTAGTGTACTTTCTTGAAGTCCAATTGACTTTTTTCTGATGCAAATGTGAAATATAGGTTGTGTTTAAAGTTTCCTCAAAATTTTACGTGATTTGGGTGGGTGCATGTTGAGATTTAGAAAATCTGTCAAAACTGGGAAATGATTCCCGTCACTACCAGACAGCCATCTTGTTTCAGCTATAATTCATCGCTCCGATGTTGGAATCGAGTCCCGTTTGCGGCAATGGAAACTAGACATTCCCAAATTTCATTTGGTATAAAATTCAATCCCTAATTCCACCCGAGTACCCCATACCAACCGTTTAAAGATGACTGTCCTGTTTCTCTGTTTTCCTGGAGTGAAGTTCAGAACCTACAACTTGAGGCTCGAATTTGAGCTAGTTGTGTGCTGAATTTCAAAATGATTTCTTCTGTGAAATTATATTTTTATGAATGTATTTTCCAACGCCACCAACCATGCTCAATTCTGAGTTGAATTGAGTGATTTTTCATCAAAATACGAAACCTGCTCTGTTCTTGAAAACCCTAAATTTTGGGCAGAATTGATGCTAGACTTGGTGTGGACTTGCCAATTGAGTTTCTTGGAGTTAAAAAAATTACCAAATGTACCACGAATGTTCCTTAGGATTTTCCTACACCAATGAACCTTGTTTGAAGGATTTTCCTTGGCCAAATGTTTGGAATGGAAAACAAAAAGCTCAAGACAGTTTTGCCTTAGGATTCTTCGAAACTTGGGTTGTTTGGTTGACTACCTTTCCGAAGTTATTTCTCCATGAAATTTGGTAGAGGGACAACCCTTATATGCTAGTATTATACTGCTAATTATGGTTTTATTCTGAGGCCATTTAATGGCTCAAATAAATTACCAAAGTTCATGAGTCGAGTTTGGAAAACCCATGTTTCACAAGGGAATTTTGGTAAATTTGAGTTGCCATATCTTAGTACTCAAAACTCCGTTTCTCATTCCGCTTGTTTTGTTGTAAACTTGGATTGCGACTCTAAAAGAGTTCCAAATTTCAAAAGCTAGTTCCAATCAAGTGAATTTTGCCGAATTTTCAAAGTTGGCCAAAAACCAACCTAAATCTGCCTTATGAACCAAAATAGCGACTTTGAGCTTATTTTTAAATATTTTCCATTTGGAATCTTAGAGAAGTGTATTCTAGGAACTTTTAGTACCTTGGAAGAGGTTTCCAACAGTACCAAATTTTCCAATTTTTGACTTGTAAACGTGAGATACGATTTTTCTAATGTATCGTATCAAAACTGAAATTTTCCCAATTCCAAGGAAATGGAATTTTCAAGTACTCCTTAATCCTTCAATATTACTTGAACGATTTATACTTAATTTCCAAGATGAAAACTAAATTTCTCCTGTACTTTGAAACCCCACTTGAGAGCCTCGATTTAGGATAAGTTAGGCTCGTTTCACGAGACTTTCTAAGATTGTACTATGGTACGATCTTCTTTAATAGTAGGGGTTTGTGAATGATAGTTTATTATTATTTTCTCAGGCGCACACGAGAACCTTCAAGAGGATCCTACAGTGAACACCTAAAGCTCCGAGGGACATTTCTTTCTCATTACTTATATTGGTGAGTGTCAAGTGCATGTTTACTTGCACTTCGCTTGAGATCTGTTGCTTACATGAACTCTACTTGAACCTGTTGTTACTTGAACTGTACTTGTTGGGGAAAGTGTGTACTTTACCGCACTTTATCTCCTTTACTTGGATCAATACATGACTTGCTACATGAATTACATGAAATTGACATGAATTACGTGAAATTGATGGATTTTACATGTACATGACCTAAAGTCGAATGCAGAGAAATCTCTTCGGCTAAAACTTGATTTGTTTCTGAAAACCTGACCCGTGGGGATGCCCAAAACCCAATGGTTTTACCTCGTAATCTCGTAGCCAATCGTGAGGTCTTGCTCGGGAGAACTTGGTAAATCTTGGGACCTGAAGCTTGATCTTTTGAGATCTTGCTTGGCATACTTGTATAGTATCGCCTTTACATGCCTATTGGTTACGGATCCGAGAGGGTGAAATGATGGATGGAGGGATGTAAGTAGTGATCTACGGATTGGAAATACCCACCGGTTGACGGAGAGTCATCGCGGGAAGGTATACGAATGACCCTGGCAATGCAAGTGGAACTTAGCTCTTGAGAGCTACCATATCCTTGAATTGTTTCTGTTTACATTTCATTGGAATTGGTAATTACTTGTACTTTATTATTTGACCTGTTAATTGGGCTTGTTACTTGAACTATTTGCTTGCATGTGTGTCCTTGGCCTCACGAGCGTTTCGCTCACCCTGTAGATTTGTTTTCCTTAACAGGATTGGGCATGGAATGATACTTGGAGGAACTCTTTTGATACACTTCTGGCTTAGGGTTTTAATATATTTTGGGCTAGACCTCTTACTGGTTGTACTTCGGAAACCTAATATATGGTTTGGATATTTGATGTACCCGGATGTAGTATATTTTGGGTAATGATGTACCTTTTGGGAATTTAATGTAATGATTGGATAAGCGTTATGTATATTGTTAAGTTTGGGAGTTTTCCGCACTTTCTTACTTATCTAGTGTTGTTGAATGATTTTGCTTTAAGCTTGAATGGAAACTGCTTGAGTCCTGACGAGAGTTGGGCAGACGTTCCGTGGATACCCTCTGGTTCGCCTTAGGGAGAAGTGGGGACGTCACATTATCTCACTCGACCTACTAAAATGATAAATTTTTACCAGACACCAATTTACTTGATTACTTGTGCATGTTGTAAGTTCTAAGCTGAACTGGGCCCTGCCCTTGGTTACTAACCTACTCGAGCCAGGACTGGACTCGGTCGGGTAGGTTGGAACCCTGGGCACCGTTTCGGTATACTCGAGTATTACCATTGGAGGGATAAGGTGATGGCCAGACAATACCAAGGGGACCGGAAGTTATAAGGTGAAGTTGACCGAAATGGTTCTACTGGAACACCGTATATTTCAATGTGTGTTTATTTTTGCATACTGATAACTGTATCATGCTAATGTGCCAAGATGCAATATTGAACCATGCTTGTGTTATGCTCAAATTACTCGTACAATGATAACTATCTCATGTTAATGTATCAAATATGCAACCTGGAACCATACATGTGGTATGCTCAAATTACTTGATTTATTAGAACTGCTAGAGTGTTTTGGAATCTCACTGGGCTGTGTAGCTCATTCCACGTTTTTGTTTTCCTTAGCAGGGTTCGAGACCAAGAGTGCTCGTGAATGGTACTAGATTGTTTTCTTTTGAAGACCTTAAGTTGTTTTATAACGGATGGTTGTAGTACATTTTCTTTTGGATTGTATTAGGCTTGAAAGCTAACTAATTGTAAGCATGCAATATTTTGGAGTACTTTAATTATATGTTGAAATTATTTGAAGTATTTCGAGCTTTTGAACTATGGATTGTAGTGAGTCCTGGCAAGAGCTGAGCAGGCGTCCTGCTGATACCCTCTGGTTCGCCTTAGGGAGAAGTGGGGGCGTCACACTCACTCCTTCAACCTATCAACTTTCCAACCTCTTTCACCATAAAACTCGGCCACTAACATATGGGGGGGATTGAGCAGTGTAATAGCGTCTGCTAGCGGCGAGTCCGAGAGCCATCGATCATACCAAAAATCAACAAACCCTCTACATACACACCATCGGATCTGATGTTTTCTCCAGTCGCCTCGAAGACAAGGCCGGTCTATGCACTTGAACTATAAAGGGGTGACTCTCTCTAATGTATTTAGCATGCATAAATTCTACCCAAATAGACTCCTTTTCCGTAATCTCCACACAACTTGCAAGCAAATGCTAAACTCATATCTTCATAGGAATGAAAGCCAAGTGCTCCCTCTTCAGTAGGATAATAGAGTTTCTCCCACGCTGTCCAATGAATACTCTTGACTTCAACCGACTTATCCCACAAGAAAGAGTTACAAATTTTCCCCAACTTGATGAATACTACCTTGGGAGGCTGTAGCACCTGCAATTAATACATAGGGATTGAACTAAGCAATGTCTAAGAAGCACCAACTTACCCCCAGGGGATAGTAGCCGCGCACTCCAATGAATCAACCTTTCTCGTATTTTAGCCACAATCGAATCAAACAAGATACAAGTAGCTCGATCCCTAGCAATAGATGTCCCCAAATAGGTGAAGGGGAAAAACTATTGCTGGAAGCCTAGTTTCGAAACCACAAGTGTGCATGTTCCTCCGATGCCTGCTTCGAGATAATGAATGAACTCTTGTCTGCATTAATCCTCTACCCGGAATAAGACTGATAACGCTCAAACAAGCAGGTCAGTGCCTCCAGACAATCGCTTAAGCATCTAGTAAAAATTAAAATATCGTCTGCGAAGGCTAGATAGGGTATTCGAGACCCAGCCGACACAAGATATCAGTCATCTTTTTGGCCAAACAATCTTTGTAACCCCTGCCCTAGGAGTTCAGCTTCCAACAAAATGGCCGGAGAGAGTGGATCATCTTGACGAACTCCTCTTGAAGATTTAAAATAGCCGGCAAGACAACCATTAATCAATATTGAGAACCAATTATTGGACAACGTTTCGAAAATTAAATCTATCACCCACTTCACGAAGCCAAAGCTTCTCATCATAAAAATTAAGAACTTCCACTCCACCCTATCATATGCTTTCTCCATATCTAACTTCAGTAATAAATTTGGGCTACCCAACCTATGTAAATCCAACGCCAATTCTTGTACCAGAAGGATGTTATCAACTATACCCCTTCCCGGAATGAAGCCAGACTACCAAGGAGAGATTAGTTTGGGAAACAATGAGTAAAGCCGATTAGCCAAAATTTTTTAAATAACT
Organism: Coffea arabica; assembly: GCF_036785885.1. Classification (NCBI taxonomy): domain Eukaryota; kingdom Viridiplantae; phylum Streptophyta; class Magnoliopsida; order Gentianales; family Rubiaceae; genus Coffea; species Coffea arabica. The sequence continues at coordinate 26,378,710 of NC_092318.1, forward strand.
TTAGAGCTGAAATTACAAAGACTAATAGGTCGAAATTCTCTCAATTGAGATGCCCCAGCAACCTTTGGGATAAGAATTAATATAGCAGTAGAGAAACCCCTTGGTTGTTGAGCTCCCTTAAAGAAATCCTGAATGGCTTGCAACAAATCATCATGAATGACAGCCTAACAACCTTGACAAAAACTTATTCCAAACCCATCCGGCCCAGAAGTACTATCCATCGACATCGAGAAGGCCACTTCCTTCAACTCCTCCAATGTTGGCATCTTTTGCAATAACTCATTTTCTTCCTGGCTCACTGTTGGCAATGTAACAACTATTACCGGTTTGACTCTACCCTCCCGCGCCAAAGCAAATAATTTAGCAAAATACTGGGTAGCCGAGTTCTTAATCCCCTCCTCATCTTTTATCCATTGCCCTGCTTCCTCTCTGATTCTAGCGGTAAAATTCATACTCGTTCGCTGCTTAACCACTGAATGAACATACATAGTATTTGCATCTCCCATTTGGACCCATCTAATAGCAGATTTTTGTTTCCAATACTCACATTCAATAGCCAAAGCACATGCATGATGAGCCGAGCCTCACCCAATGCAGCTCTCAAAGCCTCATCCCTCACCAAGTCAAACTCTTGTTCCCTTATCTGTAGATCTTCCCCTGCCTCTCACACATTCTGGAAAATATTCCCAAACACCTGTGCACGCCAACTTCAAAGCTTCATCTTAGTAATCATTAACTTCTGATGGAAGCCTGGCATTCCATCTCTATTAACTGGAGTCTGCCAAGCTTCTTTAACCACATCCAAAAATCTGGGATGATTCCTCCACATATTTAAAAACCTGAACACTGAACCTCGAGTCGGCTCATGACCACATTTAATTAATAAAGGAGCATGATCTAACCTTCCTTGTAGCAAGTGAGAAAATGGATCCAACCAAGCCTTATTCACCAAAGCCCTAACTAAACGTTGCCACACTATTCCATTTTGTCCCTATAAATGCTAGACCATCAAAATCTATTTCTGACAATATGCAATTAAATACTACATCATTGAACTCCTCCATGGTCCACGTATTTGGAGGGGCCCCACCTAACCTTTCGGCAGTATCGAAAATTACATTAAAATCTCCAGCTACTATCCATGGACCCGACAACGTATCATAAATGTCTGTCATTGCTCTCCAAAGATTTCTTCTGCCCACTCTTGTACACTTTGCATAAACTGCCGAAAACTTGAAAGAAAACCCAACCTAAGTCACTTCTATATGGACCAATTGCTTACCCCTTTCACTAAAAACAATTGATAAATTGTCATTCCGGAAGATCCAAATCTTCCCATCCCAGAAAGCTTGAGAACTAGAAAATCGAAGTCTACGAGTAATAGAGTCCAATTGCACAACATCCGTCATAGGTTCCAACAAAACCAACATCCACATAGCATTTTGGAAGCACATTTTATGAAGAAAACGCTGAGAAGCAGCTTGAGAGGTACCTCGTATATTCCACCCCAAGATATTAATTGGATTAATCATTGAAACACTAACGATGATTTAGCTTGCGCAAGAAACTGTTGCAGCTTCTAATTGTAATTAGTAGGTCGCCCTAATTTTTTGGCAAGGTGATTGAGCAATTCTACATCCTTAGCATCCATGACAACCTCACGAGGAAGATTTAAGTCCTGCAACTCTAACTTATGTAACTATCGTTCCGTGATAGTTTGAAAAGCATCGAATTGAGTCACCCACCCCTTCGAATTGAGTCACCCATCCTATAACTTGAACTCCCACGTTGCAGCAAAGGAGGAGAAGGACTTCCAATTGAATGACTTCTGCATGGTTGTTTAATCATGACCCGAGCCAAGTCGCACTTTGAGTTTGCCAGAACCGAAAAGGAGTTTGACACGCGCACCAAATTCGAGTTTGATTCTAGGTTAGTAATAGCTCCCTCGACATGTTGATCTCCCACATTGACAGGCAGCCATTATTTTGGTTGTTGAGCAGAATTCTTGATCGCTGCTGGACCCAAAATTTTCCCAAGCATAACCTCATTGCTATGCAGTTGTCCCTAGTTTGCTGCAAGCTTTAAGATTTCTACAGCCGCAAACGAATGTGACTCGCAAACCCTTTTCAACCCAGCTTCTGAATCAGTTCCTTCGACTTGCTGATCCCCACTTTGTCACCTAGCCAAGGCATAGCCATACTGCTATGCGTTTGTCCCTGATTTGCAGCAATCCCCGTCCACAACACCACAACTTGCAGCTCCAAATTCTGTGACGTTTCTCCAGTTTCTACGACTAGTTTATTCGCGGCTTCCAAATTCACAGGACCATCCATGAGAGCTATAGGTATCTTCTCTCTTTTCTCCGAAACCACAATCTCCTTCCCCTTTCCCTTGTCTGTGTTAACCTATGGCACATAAAATTGGGGAGTCACTTTGTCCAATTTCCGGTGCAGCCATTGTAAGGACTCAAATTTTTCTTATTTATATTTTAGTTTACTGGCTTAATTAATTATTTACTCACCCATTTTCTCTGAATAATTTATTTCAATCATTTTAAACTTATTTACATGGAATAATGTCTCAATTATATTTTTAACACGTCTCGTTAGTAAAATTAATTTTTTTAGGGCTCGTTTAGCGAGAAATAAGGAATACATGTTTTTCGAGGCTATGTTCAATCCGAGAGTACATTAGTCTTGGAGAATTAAGAATGATCAATAATAGATTAAGAAAATTTAATTGAGAGATTAGATGTGAGTAAGTTAAAATTAAGCTTATACCGTGCGCGCGTCGAAAGTTTTTCGAAAGACGCGCTGGTACAAATTAATTGGAGATTTGAGGAATTAATACTAGACTCATGCGAGAACTCATGTTTTTATTTCTAAAATAGTTATTTTCATGATTATTTACCCTAGTATTAGTTAGTTATATCATCGTTACAAGAATTCTTTAGAATTTCGCTCTATCGCGCACAAATCGAAAGTACGCGTTTTCGCGCGCGCGATTAATTTAGGGACTTTAGACCTTTCTTTTTAGACTATTAAGTGTGAATAATAATAGTATCAATGGAAGTGCATTAGAGGTTTAGTGCACAAGTGAAACAAATCCGAGAGGAAACGAGCACGAATCGCGCGCGTACGCGCACTATTCTTAGTTGACTTTTGAAGGAATCTTAACCACAAAACCTCAAGCTTCTCAAGGAAGCATCACACCAGATCAAAACCCTTCTCTTCTCACCTCAAGTGCCGGCTGGAACTCTCTTTTCTCTCATCTCAAGTGCCGGCCAAAAACAAGAAAAAAAAGAAGGAAAGAAAACTCTTCATTTCTACCTCAAATCTTACTCCAAATCACCTCAAATTTTGCATCCAACTTGCAAATCACTTGGAGATTCACTTGGACTAGGAAAGGAGCACCATTTCCACGGTTTCTTGGAGCTTCTTAGTGGCCGAAATTCTGGTCTTCAACATCTAAGAAGGTAGCAAATGATCTAACCCTTGAATCTTAGCTTTTGTAAGTTAGATTACACTTAGAAGCTTGTAGCTTCATGTGGGTAGCTTTGGATTGTTGAAAATCATGTGAGTAGGCTCTATGAAATCCCACAATGGACTTGATGATCTGATTGGATGAGTTTGGATGTTATTTTTGTTGATTAAGTGTTAATCTAGTGGATTTAAGTTGAAAGAGTGAAAAGAAAATCAAAGAAAGTGATGCATGTTGAAGGGCCGAATCTGCCCTGTTTTTACCGAACCCTTGGTGTGATTTTTTTGTGGTTAAATTGCCTTTATTTTGATGTAGATATGTTTTATAGGTTGTGTGGAAAGTTTCCACCAAAAATCACTTGATTTGGTTGGCTAAAAGTTGAATTTCGAAATGATTTCAAAGCTGGAAAACGTGTACAGAGGTGCTCTGGCAGCGAATTTTAAATGACTATACCTCTTTGGTTTGATGTCGAAATCGAGCGTCGTTTGCAGTATTAGAAACTAGACACTTCCAGTTTTCTAACGGTATAAAATTTATCCCCTGATTCAACCTGAGTGAACCGTACCAACTCTTCAAAGTTACCTGTCCTGTTTCACAACTGTACTAGAGAGACAGTGAGGTGCTGGAAATTGTTACTTGAATTTGAGCTAGCTATGGACAGAATTTCAGAATGATTTCTTCTGAGAAATTGTAGCCCTATGAATCTAGTTTCCAACACTACCAACCATGCCCAATTCCAAGTTGAATTGAGTGAGTTGTGGCCAAATTAAGAAACTGTCTTAGTGATGAAAAACCCTGTTTTTTGCTAGTTGAATGCCTTAATTTGAATTGGGACTTGTTATATTGAAACTTTAGATGTCATCACCTACCAAATGTGTATTGGATGTTCTTAGACCTTTCCTTTATAAATGGACCAGATTTGAAATGATTTCATTGGTCAAAAGTTAGAAAAACGGAAAATGGAAGTACAAGGCAGATTGGAACCCTGGGACACCGTTTCGGTATACTCGAGTATTACCACTGGAGGGATAAGGTGATGGCCAGACAATACCAAGGGGACCCGAAGTTATAAGTGAAGTTGACCGAAATGGTTCCACTGGAACACCATATCCTTCAATGTGTGTTTATTTTTGCATAATGATAACCGTTTCATGCTAATGTGCCAATGTGCAACCTCGAACTATACCTGTGCTATGCTCAAATTACTCGTACAATGATAACTATCTCATGTTAATGTGCCAAATATGCAACCTGGAACCATACATGTGGTATGCTCAAATTACTTGATTTATTAGAACTGTTAGAGTGTCTTGGAACCTCACTGGGTTGTGTAGCTCATTCCACGTTTTTGTTTTCCTTAACAGGGTTCAAGACCGAGAGTGCTCATGAATAGTACTAGATTGTTTTCTTTTGAAGACCTTAAGTTGTATTATAACGGATGGTTGTAGTACATATTCTTTTGGATTGTATTAAGCTTGAAAGTTAACTAATTGTAAGCATGCAATATTTTGGAGTACTTTAATTATATATTGAAGTTATTTGAAGTATTTCGAGCTTTTGAATTATGGATTGTAGTGAGTCCTGACGAGAGATGGGTAGGCGTCCCGCGGATACCCTTTGATTCGCCTTAGGGAGAAGTGGGGGCATCACAGCCGTGAAGGTCGAATAACAGGGTTCTTTTTTAAGAAATCACTTTCCAAAAGTCCTATTTGCTCACAAAAGCCGCAGAAATCTGGTCAATAATCATACTCCACTTTCTGCCAATGACCAAAATCGTCAACCCCAATCCAAATACAATTCACTAGAGGCTTCGCCACATCGAACTCAATCAATAACCATGCAATTGAGGGGCGCTTAAGATTGGATGTTGCCAAATCCACTTGTAAAGGTCTACCCATCAAAGAGCCTATTTTGAATAAAAGTTTCTTGTCGAAAAAGGGCAATGGTTATCCCGGCAGCATCACCCACACTGGTGCAATGGAGTCCTAATTAATTTTAAAGTCAATCATCCATTTAGAGATTGTCATTGGGACATTCGATGTAAACCATGTACATCGAACAAACAGTCTTGTGTAATCCTCTTCCAAGGATCTTTGGAGGAAGCCACAAGACCCCTCCTCAGTATATCCGCAAAGGACTTTTCCGGAGGGCGCGGAGGACCTCCAGTCAAACATTCAGGCGGCCAAGAGGCCGCCATAGATGTACTACAGAACCCGACAGCTCCTACGGAACCCTAATTCTCTTAGATTATTTATCGAAACAATTTAGAGATAAAATACTTGTTCGTAATTTAGAATTTCATCCTATTACCTTTCATCCTCGATTAGGACCAAAATTTATTGACTTGATTTTGTAAGAGATGTAAAGTTAGCATTTCAAAAGTAAAGGATAAAAAATTCATTTGGCGAAATGTGATAGACATTTTAAACTAACTTTCCTATTAGTTATGCTTCTCTGAAATACTCTATTATTCTTGAATTCTCTTTTTCTGATTGCAATAGACCAAAAAAATAATGTCAGAGATGAAAGTATTAGAGTTGTCAAAGGTTCAGGGGTGACATGTAAAAAAACCATTTATTAATTGAATAGCATATTTCTGTTTTGCTCACAAATTGCACATGGGTTGTATTCATGGTTAGTCAAGTGGATTAAGTTCTCAAAAGATAATATTTCAGACTAAATGTTCAGACTCTGAAGGATAATGGACATTGAATTCCCTTTAAAGCATTATTTTCTTTATCTTCTTCCTCTACCTTCCCTCTATCAGATGTATAAGATTCAATTATACATTTTTGCAATGTATGTGCCTTTTCGTAGTTTTCATGCTTGGGTATTAAGAGAAAAAGCAAGAAAAAGGAAGGGTAAGAGAAGAAAACGACAAAATTTTGGTGTTGGTGAGGGGGGAAACACTCCACCATCATTTACAGTGAAACTACACAATCTAGACGCAAAATGCAACTTGTTGAGAGAGTTGATTTGCCGAAGAGGAGATCCACGAGACAAACAAAAGGTAGCGCAACATGTGAAATTGTGAATCACTCAGGTAATAAACATGTGACGTTTGATAAGCGTCATCACTTAGTTATCATTTTCATATTTTGACAAGCGAAGAGACAAGGAGACAAAGTTGAAAACAGATAATGCAACTTACAACAAATTTATCTACCTTATTTTGAACGATGCAAGAAGAACGATCGACAGGTGCTAGGGGTTTTGGGTCCTTTGCAGCTGTAGAAGTCGCTTTCCACAAATGTCATTGTTGCGAAATCGTAATTCACATTCACGGTCGTCAAATGCAAGTGGCAAAAGTTTATGTTTCATGAAAGATAGATGCAACTATTAAAACACAGAAATTAACAGTGAACGGAATAATACGCTTAACATTCTCTAACACCTAAAATACAAATACCAGCCTGAAGCTAAGATCAAAATTACATATTTCCAACACATATTTACAACTTCAAAGGCAGCTACAACAGATGCGTGTCAGCATAAGAGGCACAAAAAAAGTCATGGAAGAAATTTTGATCTTCACACATCCCAAGGTTTAAATGGTCTGTCTGGAGGAGAGATGCTCTAGAAGCATTAGATGCAAAACAAAAACAAGATTTAAGTAAATGTATCCTCGCGGTCCCCCTCTGCAGTCTCACCCTCCTCCAAATTGCTAAACTCCAAGAAATGAGTTGGCCGATGATCCTCCTGATAGTATTCCCTAGGCGTTCCCAGTTTGACTCCATACTTCATGCTTACAGTATGCTTTACGCCCATGAAGTTGTAATTCCATGGTCCGTTATCCGGAATCTGGAAAATTAGGATGCAGAAAGATCGCATTAGATACAATAACAAGTACCATGAAATATGGAATTATATCAAAGAAAATCATTATAGAAGAATTATGTATCACCAGAAATATCAAGCACATTCTTACCATGTAAAAACCAAAGAAACGATCGCTTAGGAGCATCTGGACCTTCTCATAGTGTGTTGGCAAGTAACCATGAGGATTACTTCCTGTATCCTTGTTGGCGCGTCCCCACTCATAGCCAGATGGCGTCAGCTTATATGCAGTTAATGAGCACGACCCAGGTGTAAAACTACAAGTTAGAATAATGCACTTCTCTCCATCCCATTGCTTGTTGTTCTCCAAAATTCGAGCATGATTTGTTAGATCCTGAATTAGCCAAATAAAAATTATAGACAACAAAACGATGCATGATATAAAGACACAGAGCATCACAAGGACCTGCTCACTAAACAAATGTAAAAACAGAACTAAATCCAACCTGAGGTGACAATTGAGGAAGTTCATTTGGCTGGGTATGCATCCATCCCAAAGGCTCCAAATCATTAAGGAAGTCATGCTCTGGAAGAGCTGACGGCAGATGCACTTGCTGATGAGTTCCCCATTGTGGTGGCATGGCAATGCAACGAATTTCCTTTACCTGAGGATTGTCAGGAGGGCTAATGCCATACAAATAACCTGCAATTTGAGTCCGTAAGTCGGCAATGCAGATGAACTTCTTCAAGATGTTTTTGGGCATTATGTAAGTGTAACCAGTTTCCTGCAAAGGCAGCATCACAAATGCATCATCAAAATTGATCCTAGTTATTAAAAAAAGGGAAACAAAAAAAACTGCTACTGCTATGATTTATACCCTTGGAGTGGGAAGCACATAATTACCTTTATATCCTCAGAATTAACATAAATGTGATTCACTCGAAGATAAAGATTTGTCGCCGAAATTGCTCTAACACGCCAGTCAGTTTTAGACCCAAATGCAGCTTGCTCATATGGGCTTGTAGTTGTAACAATCAGTTCATCCCCATGTACATTTGTGGTTCTTGTGGTGACTGCTGTCAGTTGACTTGCTTCCTTAGCCTAAAACAACATATTGCGTTAAATTCCACAATAGCATGCAGCTGATTACGAATCACGCAACTACAAATAACTAGATAGGACACAACCTAAACACTTATCACAAACAAACGCAAATGTCACCTGCTTTTCTATCTCTGCAATTTGTTGTCGCTGCTGAGAAGGGGGAGTAATTTCAGCTCCAAGGATTATATCACGGATCTCTGACTGTGTAAGTGCTGAAGTGTTCACATTGTTCTTCTTGGCATAATCCGACAAGATGAGATCCCTCAAAGCAACCTCAACCTATATAACAGAATAAGTCCATCCTCAATTTGATTCAAAGAAAAGGTCCAGAGGGGAACCCTCTTTCTACTACGACTATTGTCATTTTCTTTTTCTTTTTTTTTAATTGGGCCTTGGGTTGTCTTTCTATTCTTTATTTCTTTTTTTATTAGGGGAATTGTTTCGGTAAAGTAAATTTACCTTCATCCACTGATCATCTGTAAGAGAGGGCCAAATATGATGCGGTTCAGTAACAATTGTCTTGTCTGGCTTCAGTAACATCTTTGCCTTCTCATTGTTTACATGAAGTGCGCGCAAGATCAAGATCAATCTGGAGAAAGCCGTGTATGAAGAAATACTTTTAAGCCAATCATCATAGATGTTGAACAAGACCATTTGTGGTTCTGTGGCTTTCAGGATCAGATCACCAAATTTTTCAATTTTCAAGCATGCTTGGAATGGCAGCTGAAGCTCACTTCCTTTAATGACAATATTAGGAAAATCCAGTAGGTGAACCTCCAAGGGATCCAACATTCCCTTCCGAGTGACAATTATCTGCTTTGGCTGTTCTTCCACCGGTAAAGAACGCACCAGGGCAGCCACTTCTTCAGCAGTCTTCCACTTGGCCAGCTGCCCTAAACGCTTTTGCCCAGCCCAAACACTCGTGTGAATAACCTGCAGAAGTAAACATCAGTCTGATACCAGAAGATCAAAGTGAAGACCACAAGAAATAATGTCAAACAACAAACCTTAAGAAATAGCTGTCCTGTCCTCGGATTGAAAATGAAGATGGCACCATTGATGGGTTTCGTCGTGAGATTGCCTTCAAATGTCTTGTGGATGGTCACTCTGTAGACATTAGTGTCATCAACAAACCAGATTATCTGGTTACTGAAGATTTCACCATAGTTTTGAGATGACAGGTATGGCTCTGTTGGCTCTGAAGAATACAATTGCAAACCTTTCCTTATCCGTTCCCTCAGAACATATAAAGCAGGATTTGACTGCATAAAACAAGAAGCCAGTTAGCGATCTTTGCAAGAACACTATCATTAATGAATCAAATGAAAATAAAATCCTAACAAGATCTAACTAGAGTCCAAAATTCAAAGCACCTTCATGATTTTGTTCATGGCCTGAGCAAGCAACGGTTTAGAGCCAGGGAACCAGTTACCAAAGGCAGAATGCAGGTTGTAAGCAAGATCAATTCCAATCATAACCCCTGTGAAGAGAAAAATAACATATTAAGATTAATTTTTAAAAAAAAAGAAAAGAAGAAGATAGCAATAAATTTTTGTTGACATACCAGTGGGTGAAGGATATATAGACATGTTATCTGTTGTGTAATCCATAAATTTTGCCCTTGTATACCTCTCAATGTCATGAGAGTCATAATCACCCCAACGAAGTTGAACATCTATCCAATATTTATTGCTAGCCTTCTGATCAAACACATCCTTTGACTCAGCCACAAGACTAGGCTTTGACATAGGCCACCTATGGGCTGCAAATAAAAGAATGTCAGCACACGAGCTGTTCATTTTATAGCTTTTCCTTGGATGGATTGTTTCCTTCTGCACTGTCTCAATTTCCAATGCATCAAGTTCTTGATCCAAGACCTGGCAAAGATCCATCACAACACTTTCATGAATCTTCTGCCACAAGTGCGCACGGAAAATCTGTATTAGAGATATCTTCAAAGTTGGGATCTTTCCATGCATAAATATCCCTGTCAAATCCAGCTGCACTTGGAAACCAACATAAACATTTGCTCGATTTATTGTAGGTGACCACCAAAGTGTAAATCTACGATTAGGAATTTGATTAAGCCCAGATCTTTGTGCATTGGTCAGCTTCTTATACTTCATGGATTCTTCAAAACCTGATGCCTTTTCCCAGAAGAGACCCTCCCAAGTAGGGAAGCTGAAACGAAAAGACAAGAAATTAGACCCAGTCCAAGAACAACAATATATACAGTCTAACTAAAAATGTACTAAGGCTATCCAGCTTGCTGAGACATATTAGAAATCAACTGCTCAATATATTTGAGCACAAGGAGTAAGAGAAGTACTTCCAGATGGGCTAAGCAATTTAATGAAATACAAGTTTCTTGCATAATACTCCCTCCATCCCATTGAAGTTGTCATGCTTTCCGTTATTATCTGTCCCAAAATGATTGTCACTTACCAAAATTGGCAATGAAAACTTACATACATCTCCGTTCCATACCCTTTAATGTGACAGCCCTTTCTTATCTTTTAGTGGGCCCAATTATGCACTTACCAAGTACAAACACTGCACTCAATAGTGCGTGACTCCCACGTGAAATGCAAATAACACTTGTGCATGACACTTTCCTCTAAAGCAGTCCGGAGACATTTCATTCTTTTGAGTCCCACGTCTTATCACACCTCGTGGCCCTTTTATCATTCAACCACGTATGAATACATTGAAAGTCAAGCGGGGTATTACCGGAACTTAAATCCAAATCATTTAAAAGTCTTGCACTGTTGATAATAATTGCAAGTCCCGAAGTGCGACAAACTTTTTGGGACGGAGGGAGCAGCAACTAGACAATGAAATATAAATACTTGTTTCTTTACTTTTGATGCAAAACATGTAAACTGCTTTGTCAGAATCTTCTTTAGAGCTCATTTAGAAAGCAATGAGACCCAAATAGCCAAAGGAAGACATGCAATGACACTTACTAAGTTCCTTTAAATAAAGTGTGCTCCAGAATTCCTTCAACTCCTCCAAGTGCTTGAATAACGTCAGTCCTATAATTGTTCAAGTTCCATAGCTTTCCATCATGCCTCTGGTGGGTCCACCAGAATGGATTCTGCTTCAGAACTTGATATTGCTTAAAATCTGTTCTCACTCTCCATCCTTTGTCATATGCAAGGGTGTGTCTATCTTTCTGAAACAAAGTGTTGATTCGAGGAATTCCACGGTCCCATGAATCCTATAAATAAAATGATAAATGTTAAAGAGTAAAGAAAAAAGTTTGAATAAAGCCTTCCACACCTATATTTGCCTTCTTTTTTAAAAACAAGAATTAACTGGCCCATACTTCAAACTAAATCACTCAATTCTCTGTCCAAGAACTATCTAATTAATTAATCCATCTTAACCAAGGCAAAGGATACAACAGTACTAACGCCCGGATTATTTCATCTAACATCTTTTATTCACCCTTAGATAATACAAGCAAAAGAAAATGCATTCCAATCAGCAGTAACACTTACTTCCAGATCTTCAAGAGTCAAACGTCTATTCTGTGCCTGCGCCTCTTGTCTCTTTAAAGCATATTCAGCCCAAACTCGTTGCGAATCAATGAATTCACTCTCCCAAGGCTGTTACATTAAGGCAGAGATTAGGCCAATTTATTCAAAGAAATACAGAATAAAAAGCATGGCAGCCAATGCAGTCAACATACCTGTATGTAACGATAAAGATTTGGAATCAACTGGTCTTCTTCATGACTCATTCCGCTCCTGAAATGTGTTACACCTACATCTGTCTGCTGACTATATCGGAGATCACTCTGTGGAATCAATATGTGACCCATTGACAACATCCCTAATCCCCCAATTTCTTTTGGTGTGTAAAAGATTACAGGAGGAAACCTACAATGGAGATCATTATTTTAGAACAAGTATACAGCATAATTTAGAAAGCAGTAGAAAAATAACTGACATGAATAATCTTACCTGCTTGGCATTTTTGAATTTAACCCAATCTTAATACGGGTCTGAATTTTATTTTCACATTTGACCAGTAAATCTAACAATTCCTGTGTATGCACAGTGGCTTCACGGAAATATGTCATCAGACCTGTGATATCAATATTAAAGTGCTTCAGCAGATGGTAGCACAAGATAGCAGTAAATGTCATTTTGGAAAAGTATAACTAAAGACCAAGGGACTGTACTTAGTACCTATCAAAGCTGTATTCCATTTGTTGACGATCTTGGTGAATGTTGTAGAACCTGATGACATAAGGATCTGCCTTACACGATTCTCGAAAACTTTCATGTGCTCATCATCAACACGTAAGAAAGCAACTGCAGTACGCTCTTTAGTCTGCTCATTCTGCAAGTTCCAAACCCCATCTCTTGTATTGCTAAATGCTTCCTGACTCATCCTTATCTTTGGCAGTATACGAACCTCGAAACCGCACATGCTAAAAAGCAAGTTGGGATTATCTTTGCTGTAAACAGAGACAAAGCTGTTCTCCCACTCCAATGTGGTGATACTTCTGGGAAGACGATTCTTCATGTCCCAAAACACACTTCTCCCAAGATTGACTGCATCATAAGATTAAGCAAACAATAATTGCGTACACAGATCACAATATAAAACAATTATAGAAGAACTGTAAAGAAAGAAATCCAGTACAACATTCAATTAAAAAAATCACCATCATGTTTCATGAGCCTCATGCGTGCATCCCTTGGCCAGCACTTCTTGTTGTTATAACCAACCATATTCTCATTGTTGGGATCAGGATGCTCAGTAAGGTACCGTTGGATAAGGTCCCGTGCCTCTTCATGAGTGAACCGAAACAATATGTGCACCTTATCAATGTAACGGGAGTACAATCTTATGGGGTGTCGTGTCTCCACTTTAGCGTCCCAGTAAGTGATAAACTCATTAGGCATCTGTGGTGGACCAGCGATTTCACTGGCTCTAGTTAAACCAAGAAGTAAAAGATCGAGCACTAAGCCATAGTACTGTACGACAAAGGAAGCAAATTGCAGACCACGAATAAGACCATAAGAGTTGGTATGACTCATGTCCTTGTAAGACAGCACGACATTGTTCTTGGCCGTGACATAATCAGCAATATTATGGTCCAGAACCAAGCGAAGAAGTCTATTTAGCATAGTCAAATCAATCTTTTCAAAGAATTTCTCAAATTTGGTTTGAAGCATCACAACACATTGACCTTCACTTGTATCCCATATGCCTTGCAAGTTATTTATACCCTGACACCATTTATAGACCAATAGTGGTGGAGGTTCTGAATCCGCTGGCTTTATCCAATTGGGAAACAGATGGCGCTTGTCACCTTCATACCATAGATATTGGTCTAGATATGCATCTGTGATCTTCTCAAGCGGTTCAATCTCATACACAGGTATCAAGTAACTGTATAAATCCATGAACTCGATGCCAACTTCTTTGAAGGCACGTTGGGTCAGAAGATGACGCTTAATCCGTGACAAGGCCTCATGCGGGTTATCATAAGCTTGTTCAATGAGACCCAACTCTTCTCTTTGTAGTTGATTTAACCTGACAGCCACGCTATAAGATTCTTTCAACCTTTCAAGGGCAAGGATAAGTAGTTTTGTATCATGCTTGTATGACAAGGGAGGAAATGGAATAGGTGAGAATTTTCTGGACTCCAACCAGTGCACAGTGGTAGTGTATATGGCCACTGCTTCTTCCGGTGTCACATATGGACCATCTTTTAGATAATTATGCTGACGTTCCTGCTCAGCTTTCAACCAAAGACGGGTCAATCTTCCAAGATTCTTCCGACAGACTGTTTTGTCCACAGTTGCACCTCTTCGTATACGTTCACGATTATAATGAGCAACATTTGTCCACCAATCAGCTTTTGACTTGACATAGCGAAGAATCATGTTCTCAATTGGTACAGGCAGACCAGGCACTTTCCAGGGAATATTGGCTTTCCAACAACGCCATGCTTCACTCAGATGCTGCAAGATCGTTCTTGCCTTATTTTGCTTAATGCCCTCTGGCATGGCATCAAGAACATCATGCATCACAGCAGCACGAAGTTCCAAGTCAAAATGGCTTTCAACACGCTGTTTGGTAACAGTTTTAGCAACCCCTTTAGAATGCCGTCCCTCAAATTGTCTTGCCAGTAGGTTCCCCAACCACCGCTCCAGAAGAGGCACTATTCCACGAAGGAAGAATAACCACACTCTCCACATAGGTGCCCAGAAACCACATCCAGGTCCTTTCCCAACAGGCCCAGTATTAAATCGGTAATAAATCAAGTGTTTCAAATCCTTGCACATCCGTATCTGCCGCATGAGCCTGTATTTATATCTGTACATACCCGTCAACTGCCCAACATGTGAAAATATGTATTGCAAGCCATCTGCCAACTGAAATGCATCCACATTTCCTAACCGGAACTGGATATTTGCATCCACTACAAGCTTTGTCAGTCTAAGTATTTCACGACAAAGATGAAAAGCATTACCAAAACGAGACTTCTTGCGCTCCTTTGTTGTGAGAGTCTTCACAGGTTTCAAGTTGAAATTATAGTCAAGATGAAGGTAATTCAGATTTTTCCTGTGAATCAACAGATTCAACATATTGTAACCCTGCTTACAAACTTGGAGTCCAGCTTCAGCCCAATCAAGTTCTGTGGTTTGGAAAAACTTTGTGGCTGCAAGAGAACGAAACAGGTGCTTCTTTTTCTGAGCCTTAGGCGGCCTATGATGCAGCTCATTTAACACAAAACATTTCAACAACTTCTGATAACTCACACGAACTTTGACAGGATATGATGGAGGACTGCAAAATGTACAGCAAGAAAAAGTAAGGACAATTGACAACCACAGCTAGTGGAAAAGCAATGTGCCAGAACCATAATTACCATAACTCACCAGTGTTCCTTGTACCACTCAGACACAAGAGGTATGTCTTCAGCACGGCGCATACGACCTGATCTCATGTTAAAAGGTCGTGGTGCAAACAGAAGTGATATACCTGCAGCAGTAGTATCAGTATATATGGGAGTACTTTTGAGCAATGGTTCAACCCCTTCAGGCAAAGAAAAGTCATCATCCTCCTCCTCTTCATAATTCTTCTTCTCCCGTCTATCCTTATTGGAGCTAGTTATGGGGTGAATTAGAGGATCATAGTAAAATGCAGGTAGATCAGGATCCTCTGTCTTTATGTACATAACCATAGGGGTGTGATACACTCCAAGCTTCACCTTCCGGGGTCTGTTGTTATACAGATGAGGGAATGCAATTCTGTACTCTGTCCTTAGAGGTGACCTGATGATAAGCTTGTTTATATCATTAAACTCATTCCAGTCTTCATCTCCTTTTTCCATGTCCCGATACAAAGGTTCAAACTTAGGGCCGCCTGAAGAAAAATAAGCTAAAGAGTTACTGAAGAAAAGAAAATCAAGAGAAGAAATAAACACATGCAAGTACATGAGTTGACAGAAGATGGGGTCTAAATTTTCACAAATATCTCCAACTTATGGAAACTAGAAGTCATATTAGGCAGACAAATACCAGGAATGCACATGTTCAGTGCTTTGGCAGTAAAAAATGACTCCATATCAAATAGGTAGAAATAGTTGCGATCAATCAGATCAGAGAGAAGCTGTCCAGCAAGACGGTGAAGTGTTGCCATGATTGGAAGGGACAAATGCCATTTTTGATAACTAGGGCCATTTATAAGCTTAGTTTTTACAAGAGGCTTATGATCATAAAACCAAGTATACACAGCAGAATCTTCTTCCTCATCTAACTCTAACTGAATTGGCTCCAATGGGTCCACATCCAACAGATTATCGGCGTAATCAAGAGGAGGCTCCTCATCATCGAATGGAGGAAAGCGCATCCTCTTGAAGTGTCGCCGATCTCTCTTCTCCCGCCGCATCATTATCCACATCGTACCCCACTGCAGAAAAGTTTGGAACAAAGTCACAAAAATACCAAAGGTGCCAAGTAAATGTGTAAAATGGAAAAGATCAAAGAAGTAAAGGGAAAAGTACAGGGTTTTCCAACACTACAACCCACTGAAATGTACAGAACCTTAAGAAAATTTATAGAAAGAAGACCAGGAATGGAATCTTAAAGTCAGATAATATACCTGTGCTAGATAAATGGGCTCAACCACCCATGGTATTTCATTGACAAATGTAATAGCTCCAGTTATATGGTACAAGACCTTCACATCACGGACCTACAAATACATATAGCAATAGAGATCAAGACAGAATGTCTCAAAGTAACCAAACAAGATTAAAAGTTGAAATTCATTAAGCAGACATGTGCTTGGTACCTGTTCCCAAGGCATTGGCATGTTCTCAAGAAGCTTGTACACAGCATGCGGAACAAACTTAAGAGCTCCAAGATAGACACGTTTATCATGACGATATTTTTTTGAGGACATGTCACCATGATCTCTGTACGAAGTCCAAGACAGTTTAATACGTAAAAGACCGATAATGAAAACCCAGACCATTTATTACAGTAAAATGACATTTAAGTTCGGTAAAGCACACAGATCAGTATCTAATTAGTAGAGAAAAAGACTATCAAGATTTAGCAATTGAAATTGTTCAGATAGAAGCTGCTCAAACTAATTAAAAATAGGTATTCTTGATAAAGAACCAATGAAAAAGCCAAAATTCCACCAGGTAAGAAAAAACATTAAATCCTATATACATGTAGCAAATATCAAGAAAGCAACCTCACCAGACAAAGCATTGCTGTCATACAGTCATTAATAGATAACAATCATGCTCATAAAGGTATTAATTTACTCAAGTAGTGGACATGAAAAAAATAACATAATAAGTTCCGGCAGTGTTCTGGTGGACATGAAAAAAGCATTAACATTACAAGTGTTCTTGTGGACACGAAAACAGTAACATAATTTGGAAAAGCAAATAAATATATCAACTTCCTGTAGTCAAACACAAGTTTAAGCTACTATGATCTCCAGGTTAGGCTAAGATCAAATAATGGAAATTCAAATGGAATCACTCCAGCTTCATAAATTATGCAAAACCTGAAACACATAAGTAGGCAGCAGCACTTTTGCATAAAAACCCCAATCAATACATTGAAAGTTTTGATACAAAATAGACATGTGGATATTAAATATATCAAAGCTCTTAGAAGAAAAAGCAGTTTGAATCCTCCCAACCTTATAATTATTAGAGCATATCTAAAATAAGTAAGATTGAGTAGTATAAATGTATAACCAAACGCTATCAACTTCTTACATGACAGACTTTTGGAAAAAGAATCAGGATGGAACTTCAATTCTAGAAGTCAGACGATTTCTTGCAAGCCACCATCTAAGAATTGCGTTTATTTATTTAAAAGGCAATTTCGTCAATGTGCATTACAGCTCCATATCACATGTAAACAGAGGCCGACTAATCCTACCTCAATGAACCCATTGTGGAACACCAAAATCCCAAGCATATGTGGAAACTAAAGACCTTAGCCCAAAACTCGTACAATAATTCCAGAATCCACCTTGCTACACTCGTGCCTCATGATCTTTTTTGAGAACAATTAACAAACTTGGACCCAGGACTTAATTAGACATTTGACCATCCCAAATCCTCTAAGAAATAATTCAACTAAAAGACAACAATTCCTTATAAATCAAAACCCAGGTCAAAAGAGTTCCTAATTGCAAAACAAAAAAAAATGAAGAAAGTAGCCCGGCAGACAAAGCAAATATTCAAAGCAAGTGCCTGATTAAAAACAACGATTACACATTTCAGCCCTCCAGGATCCATCAAACAACAATTAACAGTACTTGCATTGACCAAAAAACCAATCTAATAAGATAACTAAATAACCAGAGCAAACGATATATTTTACTAATTAAAGAAAAATAAACTGACCTAATAATCTTCCTCACATGCTCTGGCGGCATGTCCTCCTTCTGCGTTTCGACAAAACCAAACTTCCTCTTGTCGCTATACCTCTTCGAGTTAAGCTGCATCCATTTCCGAGCTTTCTCCTCGAGCTGTGCCTCCGTCGGCAAAACAGTATAAGAAGGCGGAGGTGGAAGAGGAGGCGGACCACTAGGTCCAGCTCCTCCACTAGTCCCCGGTGGCATTAACGGTGGAGGTATGCCTGGAGGCGGCGGCGCCGCCACCATATTTCCACCATTACCGTCGCTATTACCACTGTTTCCCCACATATCTTGCGGATTTCCGCCCCACATATTTCTCTACAGCATCTACGAACAAACCCTAATTGGAGACTACCTCGACAACAATCGGGGAATTGAATTCAGTATCGAGCAGGAAATCGGTTTCTAGGGTTTTTGGAGATAAAGTAATCAGAGAGTGGAGAGCGCGAAACACCTCTCTGGATGACAGGAAATAGGAATGAACCCACGCTCTCGGGTTTTGGGTTCAATACTGATGGATAGATTAGACTCTCGAGGATTAAGGCGGTTTTAGAACCGAAAATTGGGTCGGATCTGGACGAGCCGAAGCCCGAAGCCGAGCCGACGAAGATAGGTCTACTTGAGAGCGGCCTGCCTAGAGCCCAAATATGTGAGACTGGACTTTGGCCAATTTGATCACGTGCTTCAGGCATGAGATTCAGCCTCTCTGCATGGCATCAAAAAAGTGATTCTGAAATTTTTTTTTATTGGATTGATGATTATTGATAAGTGCATATTTTACATGTTTTTAGTGTATCTTATTAATTAGTGTTTGTGTGTTTTAACTACTTTTATAGCTAATTAACTAAGTTTTCAGTAAAAATATGCATTTTGTGGTTTAAAGTGTGAAAATTATATTTTTATGGATTTTAATGGTAAAATTTCATGTTTTTATAGGTTTAATAATTCAATCATCAATAGCATGAATTGAGAAGATAATTGGATGATTGATGATAACTTGAAGTAATTTAAAGAAGACATAAAGTGCAAAATACTCAAAGGATGAAATGCAAGTTTTCCAGCTTTGACACTTTGTAGTATTTCGGTTATATCTTGAGCTACAAGTATTGGAATGAGGTGATTCTTCAACCATTTGAAACTAAGAAATATATCTACATTTGGTATGAAGATATCAAAATCCAATTTAGTTGTTAAAATGTCGAAATATAGAAGTGCAATTTCATTGTCGAAAGCTGAAACAGAGTTCTGACCAATTGAGGGTATTTTGGTCATTTCTCGGTCATTTCTTTGTTTTTGGTCCACAGAACTAACTTAAAGGGCTACAACTTTCATGATTTACACAAGAGTTAATTCAGCCTCTATCATTAAGAAAATATTAGTTGAAGTTGGACCAAAAACAGAACAAAGATGAAATCTGTCCAATATTGAACAAACTTGCAAAAGGCAATACGTGGGATACAACGTGCCAAGGTCGCGTATTCTAGTTTTTCTGTTGAAACTTGCTTTGCAACTTGTTTTGCATTCACGCAATCTTTCCGACTCATCTACAACTCAAAATTTGGGCTGTAGCTAACCAAGAATAGTGTGGAAATTTGGAGAATAACTCTTAGTAAGTTCAAAAGCCAACTTTACCAACCAAAAAATAACTCACCTTGAGCTTAAATTCTCTATAAATAGCAGCCTTTGGAGACCATTTTCACAATTTTGGAAGGCTAGAAAAACTCATCAAAAATGTAGTTTTCACTAAAATTTCCTTAATTCATTAGTTAAAGTAATATAGTATAGTTAGTGTAACTTTTCCTTCTCGTATTTGTAATTAGATTTGGATGAAAATTTGAAGAACAAAGATAGAGAGTTTGAAACTCATGTGACATTTGTGACTTTTCTCTTATCACTTTCTCTTTTGTACTCCCTTCGTCCCATATATTTGGTTGTATTTGGGGATATGTGCTTTTTATGCATAGTACACTTCACCAAAAAAAATTTTCTTTTTTTTCACTTTTGCCCTTATGCACAGTACACTCCACTTTTGCCCATCACCGCTACTCTTATCTGATACAAACACATCTTCCGGAGACATTAATGTGACAAGTGACAACTCTTCAGATCACAAGCTACAAACTTTCTTCCCGCAAGAAAATTTCATCGTCTTTTACTACCCCACTTCCTAAATTTCTTCCATCTTTTGCTAATAAATCCTTAAAATTTTGCTCTACCTAACTTTCGACAACAAGTTGACGCTGATGCTCAAGGAAGAGATGAAAACTCTATGGGATTCAAGTCTTCAATAAAGGTTTGTCTAATTTGCACTGTTTATATTTGGATTATCCATCTAATCAAAACATATCAAGATTGAGGTTTTTTTATTCTCTTGTTATGATTTGTTTTTATTCTTTCTTTTTTTGGGTTCATGTCTAGAGGGCGTTAATTCTTGTCTTGCTTAATTATAATTTCTGGTTTTTTTTTAAGATTTGCCGCCAAATTGGTCGAAAAATTCTGCAAGTTGGCAGATTTCTAAAAATTGAATTGCATATTTTAAAAAATTGTTAACTAAGGACTACGACTACTTACTCCTAGTTCTACTCTGTATATAAATATGAGCATTATGCTTTGTTTCGTTGGTGACTTTTTAAAGAAAAATGGATATGCTTGATGACATTGAAACTTCCTGCAATTGTATAAAGAGATTAACTAATGAAGGAAGGCAGTCCATTTTTGAAACTCTCTTGCAGTATAGTGATGGTGGAAAATTGAGAAGAGGGACAATTAAGAATGTTGCAAACTTATTCCAGATAAATGTCATAACTGTTAGCAGGATTTGAAAACGAGCGGCAGTCTCTTTTGCAAATGGAGGAGTAGTTGATGTAACTCAGAGATTTCCAAAAAGACCTGGACGGAAACAAGTGGAAATAGATTTCACCTCCATTATGACAATTCCTCTTCGCCGCCGAACAAACATTCGTTCTCTCTCCAGTGAAATGAAAGTGGCTAAGTCAACTCTTCATCGACGAATTAAAGAAGGTGCTATTAGGCCGCATTCAAATGCATTGAAACCACAGTTGACGGATGAAAATAAGCAAGTAAGACTTCGATTTTGCTTGTCAATGCTTGAATCTGAAAGTCTCAATACTAAACCAGTTTTTAGGGGTATGTTTAATGTTGTTCATGTTGATGAAAAATGGTTTTATATGACTAAAGAATCCGAAAGGTACTATCTTCATCCTGAGGAAGAGCAACCTCTTCGAACATGTAAGAGCAAAAAATTCATTGCGAAGGTTATGTTTCTAGTTGCTGTAGTTCGACCTCGGTTTGATTGCTCTTACTACTGAGAATTTGATGGCAAAATTGGTATTTTTCCTTTTGTACTAAAAGAGCCGGCAAAAAGGAATAGTAAAAATCGGATTGCTGGTACATTAGAAACGAAGCCAATATTGTCAGTGACTAAAGAGGTGTATAGAAGATGCCTAATTGAATAGGTTTTGCCTGCAATACGCAGTAAATGGTCACGTGAAAATGGTACTGAAATTTTCATCCAACAAGATAATGCCAAGCCACATATTAATCCCATGGATTCTGAATTTATTGAGGCTGCTTCAATGGATGGATTTGATATTCACTTGTTATTTTAGCCTCCTAATAGCCTGGACATGAATGTTCTTGATTTAGGATATTTTAGGGGCATACAATCACTTCAACATCAAGAAGCGCCCAAAACAATAGATGAGCTAATCCTTGCTGTTGAAAAATCATTTGATCAACTATCAACTGAAAGCCTCAACAATGTTTTCTTAACACTGCAATCATGTATGGTAGAGGTGATGAAGAACTTAGGGGAAAACAATTACAAAGTGCCGCACATTGGAAAGCATCGTTTAATGAAAGATGGTTCTCTTCCTCTGCAAATTGAATGTGAAAAAGAACTCATTAACCAAGTTCAAAGTCATATACAAGCATGAAGATGGTTTCATTGGACAGGTTCACTTATATGCAAAACTAGTTTGTGCTTTACAGTTTATGGTCCCTACTTCTTTGTTTATGGTTGTCTACACTAACTTTTGTTTTTTTTTCTTCTTTATATAGGTACTGAAGTATACTAATCAGGTTTTTACAAGTAAATGGCAGTACAAGTGGTTGGATTTTGCATCTTATATTTATGGTAGTTTACACTTACCTATATTCTTTATCTTCCTATTTATTGGTACTCGACAGTATAAGTGCTTGGATTTTGCAAAATGTAAAAAAGGACTCAATCTTTCTTTTGATCAGTTATTCTTGTTTACTTAATGCGTATCTATGGAATATTGATATGGCAATTCATAAAGATGCGCATCTATGGAAATTGGTAAGTTATTCTTGTTTACTTAATGCGTATCTATGGTTGTTTACTTATTAGAAATATAAGTTGAGTTATTGGATATGGCAATTCATATTTTATTGTTTTTTAGATTGATTCTTTTGATATTCTCAATTATCTGCATCTTTATTTGTTGTCTTGACTAACTCAAGTTTTTTCTCATTTTACTTGCAGGAACTTAAAGTCTAAAAATTCAAACTTTTTGAACTTGATGGTGCAAGTACTTTAATTGTGCAAAGATTGGAGTAGTAAAAGTGCTTACCAATTTGTAAATTAAATGTTTTTTCGACTTTTGTAAAGCATGTACTCCATCTAAAGGCCTTGATATCATTTTGGCTGAATGTTTTTGGCTGAATCTTGTATGTTGATGCCTTTTTTTCCTCTTTGGCTGGATCATTTTAATTGAGTAATAGGCGTGAGCTACTTCTCTTACTCCGTTTGTGCCAATGTGAATTTTTATTTTTTCATAAAAAAAGATGTGAATTTTAATTTGTAGATCTTTAATTAAAATTATAGAAAGAAGATACACACTTTGTCCTGCAACCGAGAAAAGAGAAGCACTTTATCTTGAAACCAATGATTGTGGAACCCATACACTTTGTCCTACAACTAAGAAAAGAGATGCACTTTGTCTTGAAACCAATGATTGTGGGACCCATAGCATTTTGTGGGCCAAGCTATAGTATTCTTTATGCATAATTAATGAAGGATATGGAGGGAATTTCAAAGTATAAAGTAGTTAAAAATAAGAAACATGACAAACATTTTGGGACAGCCAAAAAAAGGAAAGAATGACACTTTTAATGGACGGAGGGAGTATTTGATTTTATGTTTAGCTATAATACAAGTTTGGTATTTATTTTCATATTTTGCTAAAGTTTATGTCTAGAGTATGGATGAACTTTCTATATCTTGTTAGTGATGTTTATTTGGTTATTTGGAGATAATATTTTGAACAAGTTATTTATCACTTTTGCTTTTCTAATCATGATTAACTGACCATTAATTGTGATAATCTTAAGGTGTTAAGTTTGGAATGAGAATTGAAATTTAATACTAGTTCAAGGAAATGATAAACTTAAGGAGTTCACTCACGAGAGTAGAGGAGCACCTTTGTGGTTTTAGTGACTTGTTTCATCTAATTTCATAGAAGAAATGAACTTATAGTTAATTTCATAACCACGAGAGTAGGTATGGCTTAATTACAAGTATAGTTGATTCATTACGAGAGTAGGTTTCAAATATATTAGGAAATTACGCCATAACTAGGCAAGATAATAACATTCACTTAATCAATAATATCATTTGCAAGAGTAGTAATGAATTCTATACCTCCAGGAGTTTTCTATTATTATTTTTATTACTTTTATCTCATGTTTGTAGTATAGATTTAATTTCTTGCACTTGTGGTAGTCTAAATAATAAAGGAATTCGAAAAACATCGGTAATTGAAAATCTTTCCTATGGGTTCGACCCTTAATACCCTATACTCAATCGTGACTCGTATACTTGCGAAAAATCGCGTGTGGGGTATTTAGAAATTTATAAATGCAAGACTTAACTGTGAATGAGCTAATTATTATATGTATACCCTGCGCTCGTCAATTATTTGGAGCAAATGTTTGAACTAATATAAGACGTTGGTGTGAAAAATGCATTTATGGTGCAACAAAAGAATTTTCTCAAACATAAATAAATAAACGTAGAACTAAGATTTATGTAATGTATAAACTAAAACAATAATCATAAATATTTGATTATTTCATGTACTTTATTGATTTGATCATGAATAAGTATTAAATGCATAAAACAATTTTAGTCTTAAATAAGGGTCAAACCTTCGCTTAGTTGCAACTATTTTAATAAGAGTAAGCTGAAGATCAAACTCGTCCTATTTTTGATGGGCTAAATGGAATGAAATCACGCTAACTAGACCAATGTATAAACTAAAACTATGATTATAAATATTTGATTATTTCATATACTTTATTGATTTGAGTCATGAACAAGAATTAAATGTAAGCCTACCTTAGCTACAATTATTTAAATCAAAGTCTAACTTTGAACCCAAGAACAACTTAGTCCTACTTTTAATGGGCTAAATATGTTGAAATTAGGCTAATTAGACCACTTAATTAGTCCTGGGGCCTTAATATTAGCATAAAACAATCTTTCCCCAAAATATAAGGGTTTAAACGTGTATTTGAAAACATACTTGGCTCATCTGAAAACGCATGCCCGAATTGGTGCAGCTTTAAACTCAACATAGCTACATCCAATTGGCCTTTGGTGGAATTGTTGGAGGAAGAAATAAATGAAAAGTAGAACCCCTGGCACCAATCTCTCATTGTTGAGGTTTTGGGAAGAATATTAGTTTCAAGTTTTTGTCTGTCAAACTTCTCATTAAGGAACCTACCATTCCATTTGAACTTAGTCATGTTAGCATGAATTATGTTTTTAGTTCAATTTTGTAAAAAGAGTGACTATAATTTCATCCTTCAAGAGGGGCCTGGGATGGTATTCAACAAGTTTCCATAGGAAATAAATAGCGACTAGATATCCATTCTTTTAAGCATGCAATTTCTACCACACTAGCACTCAAGGTCGCTAAGCATAAAGACCAGATGGTTGATAACTTGATAGTTGAAGTGGACTCAGAAAGCTTGGTAAGGTTGGTATCCTCCAAAACAATGTCGAAGTGGCCACTCTATAATGTTTTGAGAAGAATTCGCGCTCTGTTATCGGATTTTTCCTCGTTGGTTACTTATATCTTCAGAGAAGCCAATGGCTCCGCGGATAAGTTGGCAGCGAAGCGATCTTCTTCAGATCTATTCTGTACTTCTCTTCAGCAGCTGCCTAGGGCTATTAGAGCCGCTATTCGACTTGATTCAAGTGGAGTGTTCTTTTCTGCGTGTGCAAATTGTACGAGAGTAGTGCTCCTGCTATCTATTTTCGGTAGATTGAGATTGGCTTCCATGAACTCTCTGTATTTTGGTTTTGTTGAGCAATAAAAACCCATATTGGTGCAAAAAAAAAAGCTGGACCAAATTTTGAAGATTCAAATAGATATGAAAAAAAAGGTCGCTAAGCAAACATTAAAGGCTTCCAATTTCAAACAAAAGTGTGCACGCATTTGCATTGAGGTGGACCTCAATAAACTATTGATTCTCTTGAATTTTATGAAATTTGCAATCAGTAGAATATGGGGATTTTCGTCTTATTTGCTTTGGCTATAGTCAATATGGTTATCCACAAGAAAATCATGAAAGAGATATTTAGAAAATCTCTAATAGAGGAAGATGGCTTGCATGAAGAAAATACAAATTCAAAATTCCACATTCCAAATAGAGTGGAGGACCCCACAAATTTCGGCCATGGCTATAAGCCCATTTGAAAAAACTGAAATTTGAAATCTAAATTTTGAAAATTAAGTGCTGAAAGTATTAAATTACTAAATTAGTTATTATATCTTTCTGATAACTAACAGGATTTTAATATTGAATTGAAAAATCACACTAATATTATGTTTCTATTTTGTTAAAAAAATTGCCTTTATTTGTGTATTTGGAGAAAAAGAAAAATGTTCGTGTGTGCGTGCAGTAGAAAATAATGAAACAATTTAGATGTATTAGATGTGGTGTTTAAGTGTGTATCTTTGTATAAAGATAGTGTGCACATTCATATGTGTCTCCGTCAATGTTGTTAAACTTGAACCAAATAGCGACTCGACTAAACTATTGGGTCATCAGTCCATCGTTATCAAAAATTCGCTGATGTCAATATGATGTCATAATTATTTTATATTTTTATAAGTTTTATAATATTGAAATTAAGTTCTTAATTATATTCGACTAACCATACAAAACTGTTACAAAAATATCAGGTTTGGAATCAAATATACACCTAAAAATTATATATAAAAATGTGAACTCATGTCTAAAATATGTTGATTCTCTAAAATTACTTGAAAAACAAAATTAAAACAAATCTTCCTATTTGAGATGTTTTTGTTGGAAATATGTCTTTATAATGCAAGTTGGAATCATTGATGATAAATTGATAAGATGATAGGGATAAAAACTTCATTTAGAGATTATTTAGGGAAGCAAGTGATCTTATGTTTACACTAAGTGGTATTTCCTTATTCTTATTAATAATTGAAAGTTTTATAATTTAAGTAACTCAAATTATGTTTCAGCAAAATAAGAAAAAAAGTTTGAGAATCGAGTCAAGCAGTTGAACGGAGCCACTAGTTTGGCTGATTTTTGACGGTTTTGACTAAAGCAGTTTTGTACTACTAACTAGCTCGGAAGAAGGCTGGTTCATGATCGAATTGATCAGTCTAGCCCTAGTCTAATAGCATTAGTCTCTATGTGTGTCAAACATAAAGAAAACAAACGTTTACCATGTGTGAGAACAATAGGAGATTGTGTTATGTGTGTGAGATGAATAGTATATATAGTCAATTCAAAAAACTTAGTAAATTTTGTACACAAATTAAGCAGTGCTTAATACATTAGGTGATAAGATATTTCTATTATCAAACATGCTCAATTCAAAAAACTTTGAATGAATTATTTTTCAACATTAAGTAGAGTTACCAAATAGGTCCTAAGTTGTGTCAGCTCTATTTGTGTATTGGATGATGAAACCATAATACGTCACATGAAGAATCTAAGAGGCATGTGTCGCCACTACTAAATAGGGTGAGTACTCTTTTGATGGGACCTTTGACTTTAAAGATGCTTCAAATGAGGGGGGAATGGAAAGCTGTGAGAACCCGAATTTTTATTTTCTTATTTTTATTTCATTTTATTGGCTTATTTAATTATTTATCCACTCGTTTACTCCGAATAATTTATTTCACCCATTTTAAATTCATTTTGCATGGATCCATGCCTTGTTTATATTTTTGAAACGTTTCGTTAGCGAATTCAATTTTTCTGCGACTCGTTTAGCGAAAAATAGTGAATACACGTTTTTCGAGATAAATTTGGATCGAGAGTACAATAACCTTGGAGTATTAAGGATGATCAATAGTAAACTAAGAAAAGTTAATTGAGGGATTAGAATGAGTGAGTTAAGTTAAACTCAATTAGGAACACTAATTGCACACCAATAGGATGTTGACTTTTGGGGCACTAGAGCACTTTATGCCCATCCTTCTTACACACCATCACATCACTCACCTACCAACCAAAAACCTTCCTTCTTCTCCTTGTCTTGGCCGATCCTCCTCCCCCCATTTCCCCTCAAAAATTTCAGCTTCTTATCTTCCATTTTTCCTCCACAAAGCTCCCCAAAATTTGCTTCTCCTCTTGGTTCTTCTTACAAGCTTGGAAGAGAACTTGATCAAGGAAGAAACTTGGTGATTTAGGAGCTCAAATCCTAGTGTTTAATCTTCTTTTGGCAGCAAGGTATTCATCCAAGAAACCCTCAACTTTTCCTTTTCAATTCGTAGTAGTAAGTTAGTAGTTAGTTAGTGATAGCAAGATAGTTGTTGGGTTGTTGATGGGTTCTCAAGAACCTTGATATTAGGTAGTGGACTTGAAGTGGCTTTATAGGTAGAGGCCTTGAGAATTTTGTGAGTTTAATTGCTTGTTTGTTACTTGCTTTGATGAGATATGGTGTAATTTGAGTTGGAAAGTTGAAAAAGAAAGCTAGAGGAATGAAAGTTGTATGCTGGCTGAAATTTGCTGGTTGTTCCTCTCTTGTTAATTTCAAATTTTTGATGTTATTTTTGGTGCACCAATGCTTGATAAATAATGGTGGTTATGTGTGTTGAATATCTTCCAAAAATCTTTCCATTTGGTTGTGTTAAGTAGGGTTAAAGTGAGGTTGAATTCTAATTTGAGTTGGAAAGTTGAAAAAGAAAGCTAGAGGAATGAAAGTTGTATGCTGGCTGAAATTTGCTGGTTGTTCCTCTCTTGTTAATTTCAAATTTTTGATGTTATTTTTGGTGCAACAATGCTTGATAAATAATGGTGGTTATGTGTGTTGAATATCTTCCAAAAAGCTTTCCATTTGGTTGTGTTAAGTAGGGTTAAAGTGAGGTTGAATTCTGGAATTTTTCTGATCAGGTAACCCGAACCAGTGTTCACATTTTTTGTCATAACTTTTTGTCTGGGAGTTGAAATTGAGTGCCGTTTATGGCATTCGAAACTAGATTTCGAGAGCTTTCCATCATTATAAAATGCATCCTCTGATTCGTTTCCTATGAGTAGTAGTGAACCGGCAAAAATGACTGAATTTTTTCACTGCATTCATCCGAGAAACAATCAAAGTTGCAGTTTGTAACTCAATTTTGCCTATCTTGCAAAATGAATTTTATCATAGTTCCTTCTAGTAAATTGTAGAATTTGGAATCTAGTTTTCAACGTCACAAACCACACTAAATTTTGAGTTGTGTAGCTCTAGTTATGATCAGATTCTTAAACTCTGTCAAGTATGTCAGAACTGGAATTTCATAAAACAGGTCATAAAAATCAGTTTTCTTTGAACTATTATATCTTGAAATAGAAAGGTTCGAATTGAGTTCCGTTTGTTGTATTTAAAAATAGATTTGGAGTTTTAATTGTGGTATGAATTTCAAGGACTGATTCTATTTTTATAAATTTTGCTGAATTTCCAAACTTCACTGAATTTGCAAGCCTGTTTTGCTCTGTCCTGTCTAGAACAGTGACTTTGAGCTAAAATTTGAAAGATTTTGAATTGCAGTCTGAGAAAAGAGTTTTCTAGAAAGTTTTAGTGCTTTACATCTAGTTTTCAACGATATAAATTTTTCAATTTTTGGACTCACGAAACTTGAGATACGATTTTTTCAAATAGTGTCACTTTGAGATGGGAATTTCTGATTCCAAGCAAATACTCTTTTTAAGAACTTTCCACTTTCCTTTGTGATTGTTGAACTGTTTTAGTTGTAATTTCATGGTTAAATACACAGTTCATTTGCAACTTTAAAATTTCATTTCAAATCTAGGTTTTCAAAGGTTAAACCTTTCTTAACGCATTTTCTTGGTTGTTCCACTTTCTTGGTTAATGACACCTTATTTTATACTTGAGAAATGAACTTCAAACCCTAGTTTATGCCTCAATTCCCGTGAGTTTAAACTCCAAAAAGGGAGCGTTTTGACTCGAATAGTTCTTGGTGAATTGCACTAGTTTTATACTTGAATTTTGGAATCTTAACTTTGATATTTTTCTATGAAATGAGTGGAGTTTTGGATGAGTTAACTCCATTAGTTCGAAAAATGTGAATATTCTTTACCTTCTAAAGTTTGGACGTGAGATTTGAAGTTTTGGAAAATAAAAATCATTTATCTTTTTTCTCGATTTTCGTGTCAAAAGTGAAAATGATACTTTCTCTTGGATTGAGATTTACATAGCACGATTTGACTCAAAAATGACCTTCGAGCTCTCGTTGAGCATTATTCCAACGTTTTAGTGAGAAAAGTTTCTTTAACTTAACTCAAACTTGTGACTTGGAGAGTGGGTAGTGAGAAAATGTCTTTCTTTGTAACCTTGGTCGAGCATTTAGGTAATTATGATTGTACATGTCTCAGGTGGTCACGAAAACGCCGAAGAGCTCGTCCGCCTGCTCGCTTCACTCTTATCTTGCCCTTGACTTGTTGTGAGTGTCAAGTGCATGTTAAATGCTTATGTGATTGAAATGTTATTTGTACAAGTGTTATACATGATACGTGAGCTTGCCGAGACGAGGGTGTACCTTATCGCTCTCGTCCTCTCTCTCTCCTGATTATATGATACTTGTTAAATGAATATATGTGACTTATACTTGTACATAAACCTGTTTAACTCGTGATGTAAGGATCGAAGGCAACCTAAGAGGGGGGTGAATTGGGTAATTTAAAAACTAACCAAATTATGAGATACTTTTTGTTCAATATGAAAATTTACCCTCTTTTCTAGATGACCACACAATGGAACAAATAATAAGAAAGCACAAATGCTCGTGAGTAGAAGAGATGAACAATTTATATTGCAAGGTAGTAAATGAAAGAGATAGAATAGCAAATCAAATTCCAAACTCCTCTTGAGTTTGAATATCACTTTATAGAGCAAGTTTCTTCAAGTTGATCAATTACAACCAATCTTTGTATACAAAGGAAGGATCACTTCCTCCATGCCCCAAGCCACACTTGGTCAACCTAAGAAGTTTTACTATCACTCGAATAACCCTCACAAACCTGCACTATTGAAGTAATTTTCCCACACAAGAAAAGCTTATACGAAATCTACACAACTAAGAGTACAAATCTTCTTTGAAGAAAATTTTCTCACTAAAATTGCTCTAGATTTTTTGTAGTCTCAATGTGCAAAAGTATTTTGAAGTGGTTGACTTTGCTCTATTTATATGAGACCAAAAAATTCCTCCATTAATGCTTCCAACAGATAGAAGGCAGTTGAAGAGTCAACTAGCCGTTGGTAGTGTCGGACGTCCGGTAGTCTTGTTTCTTGCATCCGACAGCAGGCAGTGAGCAAAAGAGATTTTCTTTAATTCCTTCATGTTGAAGATGTGTGATTATAGAAAGATTTGCTATTGTAAATATTAGAAAAGATTAGATTTGATTTGTTTTGATCATAGTATCAGATATTAATTAGGTAATAGATTGATTTAATCTAGCATGATTTTAGGATCTAAATTAGATTACACTTGTGTATATATATATATTTGTAAATTATGTAGTCCAAAAATATGAAAAAAAGTATTTTCTCTCCCTTTTTCTTAGTTTTCATGGTATCAAAGTTTTAGGTTCTGTTATCAGTTTATTTTTTGACGTGACCCTATTGAGTCACTTTTAGTTCTTTCTTGTGTGAATTATAATGGCAGATATGAAAGGTAGTAATAGAGAGATGAGAACAGTAATTTCTGATATTATTCCTACAACATCAAAGATTACTAAACACAAACTGAGTAGGAAAATTTTTTTGGATTGGAGTAAAACTATTCGGATATATTTGTGCAGCATTGATAGAGATGATCATCTCACTGATGACCACCCGTTGATGGGGAAGAAAAGAAGATTTGGCTAAGGAAAGATGCAAAATTATTTTTACAGATCCGAAACTCTATTGATAATGAGATAGTCAGTCTCATCAATCATTGTGAATTTGTTAAAGATCTTATGGATTATTTGGCCTTTTTGTATTCTGGTAAGGGTAATTTAAATCATATATATGATATTTGCAAGAAATTTTACTTTCCAGAAAAACAGCAGAGATCCCTTACAGAATATTTTATGGATTTTAAACGTGTGTATGAGGAATTGAATTCTCTCCTTCCTTTTAGTACTGATATAAAAAATCAACAGTCTCAACGGGAACAAATGGCTGTAATGAGTTTTCTTGCAGGATTACCAGTTGAGTTTGATGCTGCTCGAACACAAATTCTCTCTAACCCAGAGATTATTTCCCTCCATGACACTTTCACACGAGTGTTGAGAACCAAAGGATCTTTGTCTACTTCCAATGTTACTAGTACTCTTGTGAGTCGAAGTGGAACTGGTCAAGGAAATAATGGTAGAAATAGTGGCAAAAATGGGACTGGTGGGGTTGTTGGTCATAGACAATACAACTCAAATCAACGAGTCTGTTATCACTGCAAGAAACCAGACCATACCATACGTACGTGTTGGGACCTTCATGGTAGACCTTAACAGCAGCCCCCGTTTGCAAATTTCGCAACCCAAGAAAATAATTATGTGCCTTCTGACAAATCCATACTCATATCTGTTGATGAGTTTGCCCGCTTTATTGAGTTCCAGGCCTCACAAAAATCTGCTAACCTATCTTCTAGTACCAATCCTCCTTCTATTGATCACTCAGGTAAATTTACTACATATCTTGTGTCATCTTCAAACAAATGGGTCATCGATTCCGGTGCAACAGATTATATGACCAGTAATAAAGGTATCCTCTCCTCTTTTAATCCTAACAAAGATCATCCGAATGTTACTTTGGCTGATGGGTCATGTGCTTCAGTTATGGGTTCTGGTGTAGCAATTCTTATGTCATCTATCCCCTTATATTCAGTCTTATGCTTACCTAATTTTTCTTTTAATCTACTCTCAGTCAGTAAAATTACAAAAGCTCTCAAGTGCCCTGTCTCATTCTTTCCTGAATATTGTGTTTTTCAGGATCTTATGACGGGAAAGATTATTGGTAAAGGATGTGAGTCTGGCGGCCCGTATACACTTGAAACCCCTTCATCGAAAGTGCCGAAACCTGTTGCATGTTCCTCTACCTTGACTTCTCTTGAAATTCACTGTCGTTTGGGTCATCAATCTCTACCCATCTTGAAGAAGTTATGTCCAAGTTTTCAGAATTTATCCCATTTAGATTGTGAGTCACGCCAATTTGTCAAGCATCATCGTTTGCCCTACTTGCCTAGAGTCTATAAACGGGCTACATTTCCTTTTGAATTAGTGCACTCTAATATTTGGGGCCTTTGTCCAATAGTATCTAAGTCTGATTTTAAGTATTTTGTCACTTTTGTTGATGACTACTCTCCTGTTACTTGGTTATATTTAATGAGAAGTTGTTCAGATTTATTTAGTATCTTTTGTTCCTTTTGTACTGAAATAAAAACACAATTCAATATGCCTGTCCGTATTTTGCGAAGTGATAATGCAAAAGAGTACTTTTCTAAACCCTTTAATTTGTATATGTCAGAAAATGGAATCCTTCACCAATCTTCATGCCTGACACACCACCACAAAATGGTGTTGTTGAAAGGAAAAATAGGCACTTATTAGAAGTTGCTAGAACCCATCTATTTCATATGAAGGTTTCTAAGCAATTTTGGGCAGATGCTGTTTCAACAGCTTATTTTTTAATTAATCGCATGCCATCTTCTGTGCTTGCTGGTGAGATTCCTTATTCAATTTTGTTTCCAATCCAATCTTTATTCTCCATTGAGCCACGTATATTTGGGTGTACTTGTTTTGTTCGTGATACCCGTCATCAGGTGTCTAAATTAGATCCCAAATCTCTCAAGTGTGTGTTTTTGGGTTATTCACGTCTTCAAAAAGGGTATAGATGTTATTCTCCAAGTTTAGATCATTATTTAGTCTTTGCTGATGTTACATTTTTTGAGACACATCCATTTTTTCTTGAGTATAATGTCTATAGTAGTCAGGGGGAGGAAGATGATATTCTAGTCTACACTGTTACAACAACTGTTTCTACCAGACCACCGATCACTCAAGTGTATTCTCGTCGTCCTCAACACATAGACTCACATCCTCCACCATCTTCTCTGTTTACAGACCCGAATCCTGATTCACCGCTTCCTCAGTCTCTAGATTCTAGTCTTGATTTACCTATTGCTTTAAGGAAAGGTAAAAGACAGTGTACATACCCAATTTCATCATTTGCTTCATATGACCATTTATTTCCGTCCTTGCGTTGTTTTACTGCTTCTTTAGATTCAATATCTCTTTCTCAATGCTTATCTGAGGCTTTGGAACATTCTGTTTGGCGAGCTGCTATGGAGAAAGAAATGATGGCCCGAGATAATAATGGTACCTGGGACTTGGTTCTTCTACCAACAGGTAAGAAACCTATTGATTGTAAATGGATGTTTGCTATTAAAGTCAATCCTGATGGTTCTGTTGCTCGTCTCAAAGCTCGTCTTGTTGCAAAAGGGTATGTTTAGACATATAGGGTGGATTATTCATACACGTTTTCTCCAGTAGTAAAACTTATCTCTGTTCGATTATTTATTTTCCTTGCTACTACTAATAATTGGCCTTTGTACCAGTTAGATGTTAGGAATGCATTCCTTCATGGAGATTTGTAAGAGGAAGTTTATATGGAACAATCACCTGAATTTATTGCTCAGGGGGAGTTTAGTAAGGTTTATAGACTCCAGAAGTCATTATATGGTTTAAAATAGAGTCCTCGTGCTTGGTTTGGGAGATTCAGTGAGGTGATTCAAGAGTTTGGCATGAAGAAGTGTAATTCTGATCATTCTGTCTTTTATCAACAATGTGAAGTTGGTATTATCCTATTAGTGATTTATGTTGATGATATTGTTATTACTGGTAGTAACAATGCAGGTATTGCAGCCCCTAAAATTTTTCTTCAATCGCACTTCCAGACAAAAGATTTGGGTATGTTGAAATACTTTTTAGGTATTGAGATTACAAGATGTAAACAAGGTATCTTCTTATGCCAAAGAAAATATGTTCTTGATCTTTTTAAAGCAACAGGAAAGCTAGGTGCTAAGCCATGTAGTGCACTAATGATTCCCAACATGCAACTTACAGCAAATGGTGAGGATTATTCTCAAATCTTGAAATGTACCGGAGGTTAGTCGAAAAATTGAATTATCTTACTGTGACTCGTCCGGACATTGCATATCCGGTTAGTATTGTAAATCAATTTATGTCCTCACTAAGAGCCATACATTAATCAGTTTTAGAGCAAATCTTATGTTATCTTAAAGGAGCTCCGGGACGTGGTATACTATATGGTAATCATGGTCATTCTCATGTTGAATGCTTCTTAGATGCGGATTGGGCAGGTTCTAAAATTGATCGAAGATCTACAACTGAATATTGTGTCTTCGTTGGAGGTAATTTGGTATCATGGAAAAATAAGAAACAAAATGTAGTATCTTGCTCTAATACAGAGTCTGAATACCGGTCTATGGCACAATCCACTTGTGAGCTTAAATGGATACACCAATTATTGTATGATGTGGTAATCAATAATTCACTTTCAATGAAGTTATAATGTGACAATCAAGTTGCCCTTCATATAACATCAAATCCAATTTTTCATGAGAGAACAAAGCATATCGAAATTGATTGCCACTTTGTTCGTGAAAAAATTCAACAAAACTTGATCTTAACCAGTATGTGAGAACTGGAGAGCAGTTAGCTGATATTTTCACTAAATCTCTAAATGATCCGAGAATTGATTATATTTGTGGCAAGATAGGCATGATTAACATCTATGCTCCATCTTGAGGGGAAGTGTTGAAGATATGTGATTATAGAAAGATTTGCTATTGTAAATATTAGGAAAGATTAGATTAGATTTGTTTTGATTATAGTATCAATTATTAATTAGGTAATAGATTGATTTAGACTAGTATGATTTTAGGATCTATATTAAGTTACACTTGTGTATATATATATTTGTACATTGTGTAGTCCAAAGATATGAATAAGAGTATTTTCTCTCCCTTTTTCTTAGTTTTCACTTCGGACGTCCGGTACCTTCAAAACTTGTGTCCGAAAGTAGATGGTAAAGTTTAAGAAATCTTTTTCAATTCTTTCGGCCGTCCGGTACCTCCAGTGCTCTGCATCCGAAGTGTTGCGCAGTTTATCAGACGTCCGATACTCTAATGTTTTGCGTCCGATCGATGTCAGTGAATTTAGAGAAAATATTTTAATTCTTTCGGACGTCCGGTGATGAAATTCTTCATGCGTCCGAAGTTACTCAATAATTGTCGGACGTCCGATACAGTCTTTAGGAGTGTCCGACAGTTTCAACAATTTTTGTCTTTTCTAATTGCGCTTAATCTTTGAACCTGATTTGCTCAATTGCTGAAAAGATCTTTGAGGATAAAATTAGTAACATCCATTTATTTTGTAAATATCAAAAGCTAGGGACTTAGATTTATAATCTCTCCATTTTTTATGATGACAAAACAATGGATGGAGAGAAAAAAAATCATTGAGTTAAAACTCCCCCTTTTTTAATGCATAATGTATCAAAAAAAAAAAATTGTAAGGGTCACTCCCCCTCAGACATATACCAGAAGACTCTAAAACTTCCTGGCATTCCATTTTCTTATCATCCATTTCTCCCCCTTTTTGTCATCATTAGATGATTCAAATCTAGTATCCAACATCTAGAAACCCAACATCAATGTCATCAGCAACATCATTAACCAAGAATACCAAACAATATCAGCAATCATCAATATCAGCAATCATTAATATCAGCAATCAATTATCAGAAATCAGCAGTCACAGGGATACCAATCATTTAGCTTTCATAAACAGAGTTAACCAAACAAAAGATAACCAACAAAATTAACCAGATACTATTCAAAATATTAAAGTTAACCAAGGTTTATAAACCAACAGAGTTAACCAAATAACCAAAATCCTGAGTGCAGAATACTTGAAATGTTAAAATGTAGAAGATGCAAATGTCTATTATGAGATGCCATCCTAAATATAAAGTACAAGTGTCTAAAAGTGCCTAAATTGTGATATTGGACGATCCAGACCTCCTCCTTGCTAGGCGAAATTGAGCAGGATCCACTTCTTCCTCTTCAATTTCCTCATCATCATCACTGTCTTCATTTACTGAAGCCTTTCCCTTGTTTTGTGGCTGAGAACTGAAAGCACGAACCTCTGGAGTGGATTTAGTGTTTGGAGTTTGCTCAATTGGTTCAGTTCTAGACTCCTTTTGATGTACATTCTCATTTTCTTGAGAGATAGGAGGCACAAGCAAGTTTCTTTTGTCAATGAAAGTGGCTTGTTGTTCAGGTGACATGGTTATCATCAGACCATCTTCAATAAGCAGTATGTGTTGTTTGAGGTTCTCAAGTGAGAAAATGACCTCATGAGTGGATGAGGAAGGCTGAGTGGATGATTTTTTGGGATGAATGGTAAAAGGTGAAACAAACTGAGACTGGTCTCAAGGAGTTCTAGGGATGACAGGAGTTTCATGACTACTCTTTGTCCTAAACTCCAAAACAGTTTCCTTGTAGCACCATTTACCATAAAAAAATCTCAGATTTTTCTTTCAAAGTAAGCTTTTGAAAAGACAGTAGATGCACATTCTTTTGGTGACACTCCAGTGAAAGGAATCTTAAAGTGAGCAAAGATTGGTGTTAAAAATTTTTCATAAGAAAGTTTTCTACGGCTATCAGTGCTGATTTTGATTAGAAATTTGCACATTACAAAACCAAAATAATGCAGACTTTTTCAACAAAGCAGTAAAACAAGCAAAGCTCTATTTTGTTGGTATCTGTCCTATGACCATTAGTAGGAACTAACAAATTTGAAATTATTGAAAATATGATCAAATTTTAGGGACTGAGATCCTCCAATCTAAGCTCAGCAAGAGTGTTAAAGTGTGTTTAAAAATAAGTCATCAGTTTTGCAATATAAAAATGATGATAGGCAGAAAAAAATTCTTCACATGAGAAAAAGTTTACAGTTTTTCCTTTGAAACTATTTTCAATTTTGGTTTTCAAAATAGCATTGACAATATAAGGATTGAGAGCAATATCGACTGAATTGACTCGAGAAACAATATCAGTGTGTGAGCTACCCTTTGTAAGATAAGCAAAGAATTAATGAAGCATGTCAGGGTAATAGGTATTGGGAATGGTTAGAATATGAGTCCATTTTTGAAAAGTAAAAAGTTCAAGAGCAGGTTCAAGGTCAAGCTTACGGAATTTAGAAAGGATAATAGTTCTCTGAGTAATTAAAACCCTTCTGAGAAATCCATTCAAACCTCTCCCTGGCATCATCATCGATAAATTTGGGTAATGGAGTGGGTTCTTTTTCAGGTTGAGCCTCAGATTGTGCTTTGGCAGAACGCTTCTTCTTTCCACTGCGTTGAGCAGTTGGCACAGCAGTTTGGATATCAGACCTTGTTCTTGGTGACTTCCTGGTAGAAGGTTCAGCAGTTTGCAGTTCCTCAGCATTTTGCTCATCAGTTTGATGTTTTTCAATTTGCTCAAAAAAACGGCTCAGTAGTTTCCTGTACCTTAGTTTGAGCAGTCGATTTGTCTCTGGCTGGCTGTTTCCTTTTTTACCATAAGTTGCAGTTCCTTTTTTGGGTGATTTCATGGTGGAAGGTTCGACCACTTCAACATCGTCATCTATAAGCTGGGTAGTGCTTCCGGCACTAGCAGATCCATCTCTGACTCTAACCATGATGATATACAGGGTATGACGAACTGAGAGAATGATGCAAATGTGTATGAGATGGACATAGAGTGCGGTATTGACTACAATTTGTGCTTGAATCGTCCAGAGAGAGTGAATTTTGAGTGACTAGAGTTTCGACTGAAAATTGGGATTTGTGTGGTGGTTGGTTGTTAGAGGTGTTTATGAGGATTAATGGACGCGTAAAGGAGGTATGATGATGTTGGACAGATCAATTTCTTGAAACTTGTTCAGAGGAGAGATAAATTTTAAAATTTGAAAGTGGGAGAAGATGAAGGGTTGCGTCTAATATAGCGGTTAGAAAAATGAACTAAATGAAGGAGAAGACTGACTTATAACAAGCATTTTGAGTGTTGGATGGCCGATAAAGTGTGACCAGATAATTTTTCAGAAAAACTTTTCAACAACGCCCAATTTTGTTCTGAAATACAAACTGATCTAGTAGAAGGGCTTTTATGAGAATGTCAGCACTTTGATCTTTTGATCAAACATATTGTACACAAATTTCACCTTTTTGGATGAGATCTCCAATGAAATGATGTTTTATGTCTTTATGCTTTGTCCTAGAATGTTGAACGGGATTTTTTGTCAAATTTATGGCACTTGTATTATCACAATACACAGGCACACAATCATATACTAATCCAAAATCATTCAAGGTATTTTTCATCCACATTAATTGAGCACAATATGCACCGGCGGCAACATATTTCGCTTCGACCGTAGACAAGAAAATAGCATTTTGTTTCTTATTTAACCAAGACACTAAGCAATTGCTAAGAAAGTGGTATGTTCCACCTGTACTCTTTCTATCTATTCTACATCCACCAAAGTCAGCATCCGAAAAATCACATAAAGGAAATTCATGACACCTAGGATACAAAAAACCATAGTTCAATGTTCCTTTCAAGTATCTAAAAATTCTTTTCATAGCAATCAAGTGAGATTCTTTTGGATAAGATTGGAAATGAGCACACAAGCAAACAACAAATATGATATCAGGTCTACTTGCGGTTAAATAAAATAAACTACCAATCATACCTCTATACTTCTTTTCATCTACATTTATACCTCCTGCATCCTTGTCAAGTTTGGTAGATGTGCACATTGGCGTTCCAACTTGTTTTGATTCCTCCATACTGAATCTTTTGGGCAGCTCCTTGGTGCATTTAGTTTGATTAATGAATGTTCTTTCTCGAGTTTGTTCCACTTGAAACCTAAGGAAGAAATTCAATTCTCCCATCATGGTCATCTCAAACTCTTTTTGCATAATAGTGGAAAAATCCTTGCACAAACACTTATTAGTAGCACCAAATATAATATCATTAACATATATTTGTACAATTAGTAGATCTTTGGAGCATTGTTTGATGAAAAGAGTGGTGTCTACAATGCCCCTTTTAAAACCATTTTCAATCAAGAAATCACTTAAGCGTTCATACCATACTCTTGGAGCTTGCTTTAAACCATACAAAGCTTTTGAGAGGTTAAACACATGATTTGGAAACGTTTCATTTTCAAAACCGGGAGTTTGGTCAAAATATATTTCTTGATCAATAAAATCATTTAAGAAAGCACTTTTAATATCCATTTGGAATAATTTAAAATCTTTAAAACATGCAAATGCCAAAAACATTCTAATTGATTCTAGTCTAGCTATGGGAATAATCAAAATCTATTTCCTCTTCTTGAACATACCCCTTAACTACTAGTCTAGTCTTGTTTCTCATCACTTCACCTTTGTCATTCATTTTATTTCTAAACACCCATTTTGTACTAATAATAGGATGATATTGAGGTCTTTCAACTAATATCCACACCTTGTTCCTTTTAAATTGGTTTAGTTCCTCTTTCATAGATAAAATTCAGTTTTCATCTTTCAATGCATCAACAACATTTTTTGGTTCAAAATGTGAGACCAAAGCAAAATTGTCCATCAATTGTTTTGAAGAGGAGCGAGTTCTTATCATTTCGGATGGATCACCAATAATGAGTTCCTTAGTATGATTTTGAACAAACTTTCAAGCTTTTGGAAGATCCCTAGGTACATCATCATGATTGTCATTTTCTTCCAATGCTTGATTGTCTTGGGGATCATCTTCTTTTGAGAGCTCTTCTTGTGGAACATTGTTTTGATCATGAATTATGAGCTCCTTAAGTCCTTCTTGAACACCTACATCATCATCCTCACAACTACTTTTGAAAATATCATCATTAGATTCATCAAAAATGACATGTATGGCTTTTTCAATAAAAAGAGTTCTTCTATTATAGACTCTAAAACCTCTTTTGTTCTCACAACATCTCAAGAAAATGCCTTTATTAGATTTCTTGTCAAATTTTTCAAGATGTTTCTTGATATTTAAAATAAAGTATTTGCAACCAAAAACTTTGAAATAACCAACAATTGTTTTTTATCAAACATTAACTCATAAGAGGTTTTGTTCAAAATAGGTCTCAAAAGAACTCTATTCATAGCATAGCAAGCGGTATTAACTGCTTTGACTCAAAAATATTTTGACAAGTTTTTTTTTTTTTTTTTTTTTTATATAAAAGGGGAAACCCCCGATATTTTATTTATAACAACGGATAAACCCAAGAAGGTGGAAAAAATCCCAACCTTCAATACATGCCGGATAACTAGGAGCTATACCTACACAGGAAACCTGCGAATGTATGGAAAACCTATCGCATCCAAATTAATCAGCGACCGAACTCTACTTGGAAGCTGCTGAACAGATTGAAATGTAACATATGGACTCTCCCGAGATAACGCAGCTAAGCTATCTGCCACGGCATTCGCCTCACGATGAATATGTGTAATAGACCCCTTCACCTTGCCCAGTAACAAGCGAATTTGACTTAAGACGCTACACAACGGCCACTTACCAACCGATCGATTCTGGACTAACCTTACCAAAACTAAGGAATCCACCTCTACCAAAATACCTGACAACCCTGCCCCCATACACCACTGCAGCCCAGAACACAATGCCAAGCCCTCCGCATATACCACTTCATATTCCCCAATTTCCTTATAAAAAGCACCAATCATCTTCCCTTCAGAATCACGTACCACCCCACCACCTTTAGCTAAACCATTGATCACACTTGCATCTGTGTTGAGTTTGAACGACCCTCTAGGCGGCTTCATCCATGATATAGCCTTCAGACAGAATGATTTGGCTGGCTTGACCAGAAAAAACCGTGCAAAATACGTATTCATATCCCCCTCCAACTGCACTTTGTTTAACATACAAGCCGCCCCCTTAGCAACCAACCACCCATTGGCTTCGAAGATAACTTTGGAATGGACAGGGTGAAGATTTCCAAACCGAGCATCATTTCTACTACGCCATAGAAACCATAACACCACTACCGGTATGACACACCGAACATGATCCAATCGGCCATTGCTAGAAGATTGGAACCACACCACTAGCAGTGAAGAAACACATGAGAATGAACGCCACTGAATTCCGCAAGCCAGAAAGAAATGCTGCCAAACAGCACTTGCTAACCTGCCATGTAAGAAAATATGATTCAAGGATTCCACCGCATTACCACAGCAATCACATTTAGAAACCATGGCCATTCCTCTAGACCGGAGCTTGTCGTCCAGAGGGAGAAAATCAGACAAAACCCTCCAAGCTAAGTACGACATTTTTAACGGGAGTAACGGACACCAAATTCCATGGCAAATCAAAGACGTGTTACGCCGCTGCCGAACCAGTTCCCAGGCTGACGACACTGAAAATGCACCATCAGCGGAAGGAGCCCAAATTAACTCGTCCTTAAGCTTCGGATCAACAAATGTTTAAGAAATAATATTAACAATAGATCGTGGAAGAACCTGGAGGAGACGATCAGTATTCCACCCCGTAGAGGTGTAAAACTCAGCTACCAAAAAGTGAGGAGGCGCACCAGTAACCTGGCTGCTAAGTGGTTCATTGAAAAGCCATCGATCATACCACAAATCGATGAAGCCTTCACCGAGCCGCCAACGAATGTTATCTTCAGTGATAGCCCGCACCAAACAGACCCTCTTCCATGTTGCCGACCCCACAGCAGCCGAAGCCAAACCTGGATGTTGCTCGCCAATGTACTTACGGTGCATAAATCTGGCCCAAGGAGACCTCTTTTGACGTATTGTCCACCATAATTTCATAGCAAAAGCCCTCTCCAAATCCAAAAGAGACCGAAACCCCAATCCCCCTTCTTCAACTGGAAAACAGACTTTTTCCCAAGAGGACCAATGAATCCTCCTACCATCCTTGCCATCCCATAGAAAGGCGTTAAACAGCTTGCCCAATCTAATAAAGACCCCCTTAGGCGGTTTAGTAACCTGCAGGAGGTAAAGAGGCATAGAACTCAACACATGACGAATCAATATGAGCTTCCCCCCAGCAGACAGAAACCGGGAACTCCAATGGTGAAGAAACGGCATTTTATTTCTAAACACCCATTTTGTACTAATAATAGGATGATATTGAGGTCTTTCAACTAATATCCAATGGTTGAGGAAGTTTCCCATGACAAAGAACCACACCCCACTGATCCAAGCTCATCAATTCCAGACCCTGGTTCATCAACTCCTGTGACTCCTCATGGCCCTTCCACATCAGATAAAGGCAAGGCACCAGTTGAAGAGGCTGCTGCAGATGATGAAGAAACTGAAGAGGAGGACCTCTCCCAATATCAGCTCTCTCGAAGAACACCTGGATCCACATAGTTCACCATTTAGGACATTTGCATTTTGTTTATTTCATGTGTTTGTGGTGTTCAATAATGGATATGTAGATGAATTCAACATTTGGTTACGATTATGTTTATGTTTCTTTTGGTACCGTTTGATAGATGTTTAAGTATTTTGAATGATGATTGTGTGGATGTAATGAATTTTGTGGATGATTGTGTGGATGTTTAAGTATTTTTGAATGATGTTTGTGGATGAGATGGATGTGATTGATTGCCCTTTTGTGATGACAAAAAGGGGGAGAGGACTGGATTGATTGATGATTGATGATTGATTGATTGATGATTTGATCAAATTTGAATTGGCTGATGGATTGAATTGGTAAAATGTTGGATGTTGGCTGCTTAATTGTCATATTTTGGATAATTGTTTAATTCGGTTGGGCAGCCAAGTGAGGGGGAGTTTTTCAAAATTTTTTTATGATTCACTAAGCAAGGGGGAGTTCTTGTCTATTGAGAAAGGGGGAGTTTTTATTGCAATCATCAAATCTCATTTCAAACCTTTGTTTTGTCATCATCAAAAAGGGGGATAATGTTATTCTTGGTTTTGATGATCACAAAGGTCTTTGAAATGTTTGTTTAACTCTCTTCAAATATAAGTGTTTTTTGCCTATCAAAGAATCAGGTACGAATATGTCAAGAAATGAAAATCAACTAAAAGAATAAGCAAAAATAGGACACTCATGTCGGACGTCCTAAGGAATTGGTCGGACGTCCGAAAGGATGAAGATCATTAAGAAGAAGATTCTGTCGGACGCTCGTGAGGAAGCATCGGACGTCCGGATGGATCGGACGTACTCCTCGGACGCACATCGAACGTGTCGGACGTCCTAAAAATTCCACAAAATGTTGATGACTCTCTGCCAAGACTCTGTCGGACGCTCGTAAGGAAGCATCGGACGTCCTGAAGGATCGGACGCATGCTTCGGACGCACATCAATCTCATCGGACGTCCTAAAAATTCCACGAAGATTTGATAACTCTCTGGACGACGTTCGGACACAGAAGCTCGGACGATAAAATACCATCGGACGTCCGAACAACAACTTGACTGATTTTCGGACGATGGGATCGGACGATGACTAAGACGTCGGACGTCCGACAGCTCCAACGGCTAGCTGACTCTTCATCTGCCTTCTATCCGTTGGAAGTATTAATGAAGCTCATTTTTGGCTCCCTTTAAATACAAACGATTCTGATTCAGAAAAGGACTTTTGCACACTTTGTTTACAAGATCTCAAGAGATATTTTAGCTAGAAAATAGTCTCCAAAGCAAGATTTGTTCTCCAAGTGGTGTGAATTTCTTGTGAGCTTTTCTCTTGTGGTTGAAAGTTTCATTAGTGTAGCTTTGTTAAGGG
Organism: Coffea arabica; assembly: GCF_036785885.1. Lineage (NCBI taxonomy): Eukaryota > Viridiplantae > Streptophyta > Magnoliopsida > Gentianales > Rubiaceae > Coffea > Coffea arabica. Next base: position 26,423,404 of record NC_092318.1, read on the forward strand.
TTATCTGAGTGATTGTAAAACTTCTTAGCTTGACTAAGTGAGGCTTAGGGCAAGGAGGAAGTGCTCCCTCCATTGTACATCTAGTTGATCATCTTTCATCAAAGAGAAGTTGCTCAACCTAGTGATTGGTCTTCAAGTTTGAGGAAAGCTTGGTAGACAATCGGTTTGATATTCTATCTTATTCTTTTTGTTTAATAAAATTCTCATTGCTTATCTATACTTGTTTTTTCGAATCAATATTGCTCTCTTCTTCTAATCTACTTGATTGATTATTACTAGAAAAGAAGGTAAATTTTTATTAAGCAAAAATTGCATAAATTTGATTAAGATTTTAATCAACCTAATTCACCCCCCTCTTAGGTTGTCTTTGGGCCTTACAGTGATGATGAGATAACTACTTGCAACTCTCAACCTGTTAGTGATGATGAATCTGATGATGATGTTGAGTCTTTCATTGAGAGATTGCATAATAGTTTGAAAGAATCTTATGCTAGAAACAAGGAACTAAAACAGAAAATTAGTGTTTTGCTTCAAGACAATGCAAATCTTTTTCGACAAAACAAAATGCTGAAAGCTGAAAATGACTACTTAAAAAAGGATGAGAATGTTCTACTTTTTGAGCTTGATAAAAAAATAAAGCTGTGTGAGTTGTTAAAAAAGGAACAAGGTGAATTGAAAAAAAAATGGATGGTCTAAATGAATTGCTTAAACACAAGAAACAAGACTATTTTCAAAAGAATGAATCAAAACCTCACTTTGACATTCATAAGAAAATGTTGAATTCTAATGTAAACGAATTTAACGTCTATAAAAGAAGGTAAATCAGATTTGTTAAACCTGTCTTTGTAAGCAATTCGCTAACTATGTGTAGCTTTTGTTGCCAAGTTGGTCACATGAAGAATAATTTCTATGTAAGAAAGAATATGAGAAATGGCATGAAATGCATGTAGATAGTTAGACATAATGCTAACTTTCAAGAACCCAAAAAGTAAATAGGTACCAAATATCATCTTGTGAACTCTTGTGTGGGTGAGATTGGTAAATATCATTAAGCAATCTAAATGGTTCATAGATAGTGGATGCTCAAGTCGTATGACCAGTGATCCATCACAATTCATCAAATTCAAATCAAAATCAAGTGAAAAAGTAACATTTGGAGATGATAACAAATCCAAAACAGTTGGAGTTGGAGATGTTGGTAAGAATGGTCAAACTTTTGTTCACAATATTCTTCTAGTTGATAATTTGAGTTATAATTGGTTGAGTATTAGTAATTGTGTGATAAAAATATGTTTGTGCTATTCAAAAAGCATGAATATCTTGTTCTTGACTCAAAATTCAACATTATCTTCAAGGAAAAAAGAGTGAATGACATTTATGTAGTTATTCTTGAAAATGTTGATTCTTCTAACCTTAAGTGTCTTAAAGTTGCAAATGAAGACCCTTGGTTGTGGCATAGAAGGTTTTGTTATTTCAATATGAATTTGTTAAAAGAAATTTCCAAAAAGGAACTTGTTAGAGATTTACCAAAAATTAATTTTGAAAAGGACAAAATTTGTGATGCTTGTCAATTTGAAAAACAAGTAAAAGTTTCCTTCAAACCTAAGAATTGTGTTTCTACTTCAAAATCGTTGGATTTTTTACATCTTGATTTATTCGGTCCTACACAAATTACTAGCTTGGATAGTAAAAAATATTATTTGGTTATTGTTGATGATTATTTTAAATGCATTTGGGTGATATTTCTTGCTCACAAGAATGATGCTTTCAAAAATTTTGTTTCATTATTTGCAAAAGTTCAAAATCTGATTGGATTGAAAATTATCAAGATTAGAAGTGACAATGACTCAGAATTCAAATTTTGTGATTTTCCGAAATTCTGTGATAACAATGAAATCACACATAAATTTTCAATTATTAGAACTCCTCAACAAAATGGTGTTGTTGAAAGAAAAAATAGAACTCTTCAAGAAACCGGGAACTCCAATGGTGAAGCTTTGCTCTCACGGAGGCAATAACTCCATCAAATAAGACAGTTTTGCTACGGCCAAGAGAAAGCGGGACTCCCAAATATTTGACAGGCCAAGGCTGACCTTGAAACCCCGTTTCTTGCTGAATTAATTGGATAATCTCCGAAGAGAGCTTCGACGAACACAGAAAGCGACTCTTAGAGAGATTAATTTTTTGGCCAGAGAGAGCTTGATAGTCGTGTAGACAGGACGAAACCGCCTGTAAGCATTCAGTCGATGCCCGGGTGAAAATAATCACGTCATCGGCAAACGCAAGAAACGGGACCATCCCTCCCTTAGACAAAAATCTAAACGCTGGATTGCTAGAAAACAGCCGCTGAAGACCCCTTCCAAGAAATTCCGAGACAAAAAGGAAAAGAGTGGACGATAACGGATCCCCCTGGCGAACCCCTCTAGTCGACTTGAAAAAGCCGGTGAGCTCCCCATTAACCAGGACAGAAAACCAGACGTTGGATACTAACCGAAAAACCAGGTCCACTACCCCTTCTTTAAAACCAAATTCTCGCAGCATATATAACAAAAACCCCCAGTCCACCCTGTCATACGCCTTCTCCATATCCAACTTCAAGATTACATTAGGGTGACGCAGCTTTTTGTCCAAATCCAGAATCAATTCCTGAGCTAGCAAAACATTATCTTGTATTCCCCTGCCCGGAATAAAACCAGTCTGAAACTCTAAAATCAACCTAGGAAGGAGCTGGTTGATACGGGTGGACAAAACCTTAGAAATGATCTTGGCACTAACATTAGCTAAACTAATTGGTCGGAAATCTTTCCACTCACATGCGCCTTCCCTCTTGGGGAGTAAAATGATCGTCGTACTGGAAAATCCGCGAGGCATTGTGGCACCAGCAAAAAAATCCTGCACCCCGTCCATGAAGTCGTCTCTTATACACTCCCAACAACTTTGATAAAAACCCCCGCCAAACCCATCAGGCCCCGCAGCGCTCTGAGGGTCCATTGAGCACACAACAGTATAAACCTCATCCACCGATGGAGATTTCAGCAGCATGTCATTCTCTTCTGGCGTAAGCTTAGGCAGCTCAAGTGAAGGCCTGCTCCCTGAACTAACATCGCGGTCGGCTGTGAACAAAGAGGAGAAAAAATCAGACGCTGACAGTTTAATATCCTCGATATCATCAAGCCAACTGTCCCCGGTGCCCCTAATCCGTGCAATAAAATTAGAGCTGCGTTTCTGCTTAACCGTTGCATGGAAAAAAGAGGTATTCACGTCGCCCTCTTTGATCCATTTGATCGCTGCCTTCTGTCTCCAGAATTCACATTCTAAGGCTAACTCCCGAGAATGGAGTGCCCGAGCCTCATGTACTGCCGACCTAGACAACACGTCCCCATTTTGATCATACAACAATTCCTTGGCCAATAGATTATCCGCTGCCACTTTGACCCGTTGAGAGACATTCCCAAAAACATCCACATTCCATCCAGCTAAAACTCGCTTAACCACCTTCAACTTATTAAAAAATTTCTACATTCCAATTCCAGGAACAGGTTGAGCCCAAGCAGACGTAACTGTTTGTTGAAAAGTAGGATGACTCCGCCAAACATTAAGAAAGCGAAAGGACGACCGCCGCCTTGCCATGCTGCTCCCCTTAACCAGCAACGGACAATGATCAGATCGCCCTCGCTGAAGATGAGCAACTCGAGTCAGCTCAATAGAAGACAGCCAACCAGCATTAACAACCGCTCGATCAAGCCGCTGCCACATACGCCCATTAGTCCATGTGTAGGCAGACCCCTCAAACTGTACCGAAAATAGTCCACTCCGATTTAATGCAGAGTTAAATTCTTCCAGGTCACGAATATTCGGGGCTGAACCTCCAATCCTTTCCTCCACAGAAGAAATAACATTGTAATCCCCTACGGCCATCCATGGAAGTGTAACAGACGTTGAAAAATACTCCAGAGCCTCCCATAACTGTCGCCTACCAATTCTGTTACACCTCGCATAAACAGCCGAAATAAAAATGGAAGAACCAGAGTGGAAAGACACATGCATATGGACCACCTGATCCGCAGCTTCTACAAAAGAATATCACGCATCTGAACACCAGAAAATCCAAATTTTGTTGTGCAAGAAGGACTGTGCAAAATCAAAACCCAAGAACAGCTGCACACTATCCAAATGGGAGACATTAGCTAATGGCTCCAATAGGATCAGTAAACGAATATCGTTTGATCTACAAGCGCTACGAATGTGCCTCAACGACTCCTTATTCGCAGCACCCCGAATGTTCCACACTATAAACTTAATCGGATCTAACATTATGAGACCGAAGGTTATAAGGAGCAGATGAAGGCTTACCGTCTCTTTTTCTGGTCTGCCTACCACGAGTCTTGTGACTTTGAACCAAATTTTGCAGCAATTGTGTGTCTGTATCATCCAGAAGAGCTCCAGGGACAACCGGGTCATCGCTTAACTTAGATGCTGCAATTCTGCTGGCCAGCCGATCCCTAAAATTTTTTAACTCATCCAAAGAGATACCTTTCAACCCTAACTGTCCCTCAGAGTTATAGCGCACTAGACGAGCATGACCTTCATGCCGTCGAGGAGAAAGGGAACAAGCCCGCTCGCGCTGCGGCATTGAAGGCACAGATTTAGTCAACAGAATATCATCTCGGCCGAAAGAAGGAATTGTGTCCGATAAAGCTTTCACCGGAGAAGAAGAAACCGGGGGAAAACAAGTCAGTACTGAGAGATCATTCTGTGTATTCGCCGCACCCCCCCGATATGAATAAGTTAGAACGGGATCCTGAGCATGAACAGTAGTCTGTGTAGGGTTACCCCTAACAGGATTAGACGAAGATGATGGGATAACAGTAATAGAGAAATCTGCAGTGGGATTACTGCTTTCGCGCACTTGTACCCTTGGGGCTGTCACAACCCCCGAATCCACCACAGGAGGAAATTCATCGACAGCCGGTCCTCCCTTCGGTTGAAAGACTTGCCTGCCTTGAGACGGAACTGATGGTCTAGCGCGTCGCACAGGCCGCAACTCCGGATGCTTCTGATGACAGGTACTTTCGACATGACCAATGGACGAGCAAAAACCGCAGTACGAAGGATATTCTTCATACTCAATCTTCTGCCAAAAACCCCACTGATCATCCCCTATCCAAATCCTGGATCTTGGAGAATTCAATACATCAACTTCCAACAATATTCGCGCTACAGACGGACGCTTCAGCGCAGCCGTAGCTTTATCCACCTTTAATGGTCGGCCCAGTAAGTTACCTAGCTTAAGCAGAAACTGCTTTTCAAAAAACGGCAATGGAAGACCTGGGAAATTGACCCAAACTGGTGCGATGGACGACTCTGCTCCCGGCTTAAAATCGATTGTCCATTTCGACAGGGACATATGAAATTTGCCGATGTACCAAGACTTTCGACACCAGAGTCTGGTGTAGTCCTCCTCCACGGAAGGTCGTAAGAGAATATGCTTGGAATCTAATAACCCTATCGGACACTCACCCTTCAGCCCCAAAGAAACAATAAATTTGCGAATAATCTCCATGGAAGGGCGACCAAATGCAAACCTGCCAACCAGTGCATTAGAATAAGGTGCCGCTATCTGTAACATATCTTGACGGGAGATCACCAACGAAGGCTCCCCCTTGTAAGTACTGAGATGGCCAATGCCAGAGGACGAAGAAGCCGGAGATTGAGCCAGAATGGAGGCAAACGTCTTCGAAAAACTCCCCCTTTCTCAATAGACAAGAACTCCCCCTTACTTAGTGAATCATAAAAAAATTTTGAAAAACTCCCCCTCACTTGGCTGCCCAACCGAATTAAACAATTATCCAAAATATGACAATTAAGCAGCCAACATCCAACATTTTACCAATTCAATCCATCAGCCAATTCAAATTTGATCAAATCATCAATCAATCAATCATCAATCATCAATCAATCCAGTCCTCTCCCCCTTTTTGTCATCACAAAAGGGCAATCAATCACATCCATCTCATCCACAAACATCATTCAAAAATACTTAAACATCCACACAATCATCCATAAAATTCATTACATCCACACAATCATCATTCAAAATACTTAAACATCTATCAAACGGTACCAAAAGAAACATAAACATAATCGTAACCAAATGTTGAATTCATCTACATATCCATTATTGAACACCACAAACACATGAAATAAACAAAATGCAAATGTCCTAAATGGTGAACTATGTGGATCCAGGTGTTCTTCGAGAGAGCTGATATTGGGAGAGGTCCTCCTCTTCAGTTTCTTCATCATCTGCAGCAGCCTCTTCAACTGGTGCCTTGCCTTTATCTGATGTGGAAGGGCCATGAGGAGTCACAGGAGTTGATGAACCAGGGTCTGGAATTGATGAGCTTGGATCAGTGGGGTGTGGTTCTTTGTCATGGGAAACTTCCTCAACCACAGGTGGGGGAAAAAGAAGGTTCTTTTTGTCTAGGAAGGCTGTTTGTTGCTCAGAGGACATGGTGAGCATTAGACCATGTTCTAGAAGAAGAACATGCTGTTTGAGTTCACGAAGGAACTCAATCACTTCATCATTGGAGGAGGAAGCTGCTTTAGTGGCAGACTTCTTGGGATGAATGGGAGTGAGTGAAACAGATGAAGGATCATGTGCAGTCTTAGACCTCTGTTCACTAGATGATGCCCCCTTATAAGCCCACAGATTATCTTTAAAAACAAGATTTTTCCTTTCAAAATATCCTTTGGTAAAGGCATAAGAAGATGCTTCTTTGGGACAAACACCTAGAATTGGAACTTTGTAAAACTCAAAAATCTTTTGAAGAAACTTTCCATAAGATAATTTTCTGCGAGAATCTGTAGCATAGCGAAGTAAAAACTTGCACATGACAAAACCAAAATCAATACGAATTTTTTCTCGAAAACAGTAAAAGAGATACAACTCCATTTTGTTTGCATCAGTTCTATGGCCATCAGTGGGTACAAGCAGGTTTGAAATGATTGAAAAGGCAATTAGATTCACAGGAGCAAGATCATTCAGTTTAGCATCAGCAGGGGAGGAAAAACTTCTTTTAAAATAAGTTAACATTTTAGCCCCATCAAAATGATTATCAGCAGTAGGGTGCTCTTCATAGGAAAAGAAATTTGCAATTTTGTCCTTGCATCCAGGTTCAATAGTAGTTTTTAAAATATCATTCATAATTTCAGAATCAAAGACTAAGTCAACCCCATTAACCCTGGACATAATCTCAGTCTGATCAGTGCCTTTCCTAAGATTAGCAAAGAATTGATACAGCATTTCAGGGTAATAAACATTGGGCATAGAAACGAGATGTGACCATTTCTGGAAAGCAAATAGACTCAGAATGGATTCTAAACCTATGTGGCGAAATTCAGAAGAGTTTACAATTCGTTGAGGGATGACACCTTTCTGGGATATCCAGGAGTGTTTGTCTTTTGCCGCATCATCAAAGAATGTAGGGAGGGTGGCTGATTTTGGAGGCAGTTGAGAAGAGGTTCCCTGTCCAGATTCAGGTTGAGAGGTGGGTTGTGGAGTAGGCCTTGACATTTGACCTTTTACGGCTCCTCTCTTGAAGCGTTTGGATGAACGTTTGACCGTAGGAAGATCCTCCTCCTCATCCCTGAGTGGATGCTTGCGTCCGGCAGTAACCTTTCCTCCTCTTAGATTCACCATTGTGCGAAATGTGTGGAATGAAGGATGCAAATGATGCACACAGTAGTAGGGAAGTGAATCGCACAGAAATTTTGGGACAAAAAGGCCTTGAACAAGATTTGACAGAGCGGTTATGAGAAAGTAGGGTTTTGAGGAAAATTTGGGAATTTACGAATTGTTAAGCGATTCGGTGAAATGATCAGGAGAAATGAATCGCAATCAACCAGGAAAAGTTTTGTTTGAGTCAATTTGGGAATGAGAGCTTCAGAATGGTATGAATTTGAGAGTGAGAAATGAGAGAGTTGTCGTCCGAGAGGAAATAGAAGAAAAAGAGTTTGAAGCAAATGAGGGAGAAAGTTATTTTAAAAAGTGAGCCGTTGCACTGTCGGACGGCCGAACGAAGTCGTGCGTCCGACATCTTCGTCCGAACAGGTGTTTTCTGGAAAAAATAGCTGACGAACATTATCGGACGTCCGTTCATCTTCTTTCGGACGTTCGAAGACTTTGAGAAATTTTAAGATGATTTTTCGATTATTCCCAATTTTGATCTTAGATGAGTGAACTGATCTAATGGCAAAGCTTTGGTAAAAATATCAGCAAATTGATCTTTAGAACAAACATAATTTACACAAATTTCACCTTTTTAAACAAGATCTCGAATAAAGTGGTGCTTTATATCTATATGCTTTGTCCTAGAATGTTGAATTGGATTTTTGGTCAAATTAATAGCACTAGTATTATCACAGAATATAGGCATGCAGTCATATAACAATCCAAAATCATTCAAGGTATGCTTCATTCATAAAAGTTGAGCACAACATGCACTAGCGGCAATATATTCCGCTTCGGTTGTAGACAAAGATATTGCATTTTACTTTTTGCTAAACCAAGAAACTAAGCAATTACCAAGAAAGTGACAAGTTCCACTAGTACTTTTTCTGTCCACACGACAACCACCAAAATCCGCATCCGAATATCCATATAAAGCAAATTCACAAGATCTAGCATACCAAAGACCATAGTCTAATGTACCTTTCAAATACCTAAAAATTCTTTTAACAGCATTTAAATGTGATTCTTTTGGACAAGATTGAAATCTAGCACACAAGCAAACAACAAACATAATATCAGGTCTACTTGCGGTTAAATAGAGTAAGCTTCCGATCATACCTCTATAGTGCTTTTCATCCACATGATTACCTTCTTCATCTTTGTCAAGTTTTGTAGAAGTGCACATTGGAGTTCCAACTTGCTTTGAGTCTTCCATGCCAAACTTTTTCAGCAATTCCTTGGTATATTTTGCTTGATTTATAAAAATTCCCTCAAGGGCTTGATGTATTTGAAGTCCAAGGAAGAAATTTAATTCTCCCATCATACTCATTTCAAATTCACTTTGCATAGTGGTGGAAAAATCCTTGCATAGATACTCATTAGTAGCACCAAAAATAATATCATCAACATATATTTGCACAATAAGAAGGTCATTTAACACTTGCTTAGTAAAAAGTGTAGTGTCCACAATACCTCTTTTGAAACCATTTTCAATCAAGAAACCACTTAATCTTTCATACCAAGCTCTTGGAGCATGTTTTAAACCATATAATGCTTTAGATAGTTTAAACACATGACTTGGAAATTTTGTATTTTCAAAACCAGGGGGTTGATCCACATATACTTCTTGATCAATAAAATCATTTAAAAAGGCACTTTTCACATCCATTTGAAACAATTTGAAACCTTTGAAACAAGCAAAAGCAAGAAGCATTCTAATAGATTCTAATCTCGCTACGGGAGCAAATGTTTCATCAAAATCAATTCCTTCTTCTTGTGCATATCCTTTAGCAACTAATCTGGCTTTATTTCTTACAACAACACCTTTATCATCCAATTTATTTCTGAATATCCACTTTGTGCCAATGATAGGTTGATTTTGAGGTCTATCAACTAGTGTCCAAACCTTATTTCTCTCAAATTGATTAAGTTCCTCTTGCATAGCCAAGATCCAGTTATCATCCTTTAAACCATCATTGATATTTTTGGGTTAAAAAAGAGAAACTAAAGCAAAATTGTCTATCAATTTTCTAGATGAAGAACGAGTCTTTACCTTTTCGGATGGATCACCAATTATAAGCTCTCTTGGATGATTTTGGCTAAATTTCCAAGCATTGGGAAGGTCTTTGACTGAATCATCATTCTCATCTTCATCACCCTTTTCTTGATCATTATGAGCTTCATCCATCATTTCCATTGCTGCTGGTTTAGATATTCTTTCATCACCAATTTTCAGCTTTTCCATTCCTTCACGAACACCTACATCATCATCCTCACACGAACTTTTGGAATTATCATCATTAGTTTCATCAAATGTTATGTGAATGGCTTCTTCAATCACAAGAGTCCTTCTATTAAAGACTCTATATCCTCTTTTGTTCTCACAATAACCCAAAAATATTCCTTCATCAGATTTTTTCTCAAACTTACCAAGATGTTCCTTTAAATTTAAAATAAAACATTTACAACCAAAGACTTTGAAATATCCAACCGTAGGTTTTTTATCAAAAATCAGTTCATAAGATGTCTTATTCAAAATGGGTCTCAAAAGGATTCTGTTCATCACATAACATGCAGTGTTTACCGCTTCAGCCCAAAGGTATTTTGGCAAGCTACATTCACTTAACATAGTTCTAGCAGCCTCTTGAAGTGTCCTATTTTTCCTTTCTACAACACCATTTTGTTGTGGAGTTCTTGCAATTGAAAACTCATGTGTTATGCCATTATGATCACAGAATTCTGGAAAACCACAATACTTGAATTCCGTTCCATTATCACTTCTAATCCTAACAATTTTTAAGCCAAGCAGATTTTGCACTTTAGCAAACAATGAAGTGAAATTCTTGAAGGCATCATCCTTATGAGCAAGAAATATCACCCAAGTATATCTAGAATAATCATCCACAATCACAAAGCAGTATTTCTTACCTCCCAAGCTAGTGATTTGAGTAGGACCAAATAAGTCAAGATGCAAGAGTTCTAAAGGTTTAGAAGTTGAAACACACTTCTTTGGTTTAAAAGAAACTTTTGTTTGCTTTCCAAATTGACAAGCATCACAAATTTTATCCTTTTCAAAACAGATTTTTGGCAAGCCTCTAACCAGCTCCTTTTTCGAAATTTCCTTTAGTAAATCCATGTTAAAATGACAAAGTCTCCTATGCCACAACCAAGGATCTTCATTTTAAGCTTTAAGACATTTGAAGTTAGAAGAATCAATTTTATCAAGAACCACAATATATATGTCGTTAAACCTCTTACCTTTGAACACAACATTATATTTGGAATCAAACACAATGCATTCATGCTTTTTAAACAACACATTCAAGTCTTTATCACACAATTGACTAACACTAAGCAAGTTATAACCTAAATTATCAACTAAGAGCACATTATGAACAAAAGTTTCACCATCCTTACCAACATCACCTATTCCAATTGTCTTAGCTTTCACATCATCACCGAATGTCACCTTTCCACTTGATTTTGATTTTAGCTTTATGAACAAAGAGGGATCACCGGTCATATGCCTTGAGCAGCCACTATCAATAAACCATTTGGACTTGTTTGAGCCTTTTTCCTGAAAAGAGAAAATGTTTGGTACCCTTTTTAATTTTTGGGTCCACAATAGTTAGCATTGTATCTCACTAACCATATGCATTTCATCCTTTTGTTCAGATTTCTTTTCACATAGCAATCTCCTTTCAAATGCCCTTTTTGACAACAAAAATCACACATAATGGAAGAGTCCTTAACATGTACTGGTTTGACATATCTCAATCCATTTCTTCTATATGTTGTGAAACCATGTGCATTTTTGTTGCGTGCTAATGTTCTTTGATGAGCAGTAAGAAAGGTAGATGACATGTTTTTTTTGAGAAAATCTTGTTTTCTTGCTTTCAAAGTCTCATCCAAGTTGTCCATTCTTTTCTTCAAATCACCATGTCTTTCCTTCAGCATTTTACAAATATTTGTCTTTCTATCAAGTTCATTTTGAACATTAAATCCGGCTCTTACAAGACAATCATTGTCAGTCTTTAGTTGTTTATTTTGTTGAAGAAGACTTGTATTTTCATGAATGAGAAAAGCAATTTTCTGTTTTAGCTGCTTGTTTTTATCATAAGATTCCTTCAAGGCATTATGCAGTTTTTCAACAAAGGATTCAAGATCATCATCTTCTTCATCATCACTTTCAGATTGAGAGTGTATGGAAGTTACCTCATTATCTCCAATAGCCATGAAGGCCATTTGAGCTGATTCTTCCTCTTCTTCAACTTCCCCTTCAGAGTTGCATTCATTCCAAGTAATCTGGAAGTTGTTGAATCTTGGCTTTCGATCAGCTTTCCCATCTTTTATTTTCTTCATGGGGCATTCGTTTGCATAGTGTTCAGGCTGTCCACATTCATAGCATTTATCCACTAGCTTCTTGTTGAATTCTTGTTTTCCTTTGTTCCTTGCATTTGATGAATAATTTTGAAATTGATTGCTAGGACCTCCCTTTCTAAACTTCCTTTTATTCAAGATTCTCTTGAAGCCTCTTGTGATGAGAGCAAGATCATTATCATCACCATCTGAGTCTTCATCATCCAAGTGAGCTGGATCATCTTCACTTTGAGTAGTCTTCAGAGCAATATTTCTCTTTGCTCTAGCATCCTCTTCCTCCTGTACTTTAGATTTCAGTTTCAACTCATAAGAGGTTAGTGAGTTAATGAGAGATTCAATAGGTACAGAATTTAAATCCTTAGCCTCCTCTATTGCAGTCACTTTATTTTCCCATTCTTTGCCCAATGCATTGAGAATTTTCCTGTTCTTCTCTCCCAAGGTGTACTCTTTGCCCAACACCTCAAGATCTTTGATCAAGTCATTGAACCTGTAATACATTTTGTCAATATCCTCAAGATGTTCAATTTTAAATGATTCATACTTTGTGACCAAGATAGTCTTTTTCTGTTCTCTCACGTTGTCACCACCCTCATGGATTTCTCTTAGCTTATCCCACATTTCTTTGGCCGATTTACAGCCTTTTACTCTAATTGATTCATTTGAATCTAAGGCACTATAAAGAATATTCATGGCTTTGGCATTCAATGTGAGATTAGTCCTATCTTGAGCATTAATTTCAGCTCTTCTTTTTGGCCGAAGCAACCCTGTATCTGCATCAAGAAAGTTAGCTTCATGCGGTCCTTCACTCACAATAAACCATAGCTCAATATCAATAGATTGCAAAAAGATAATCATCCTTTCTTTCCAGCTAACATAATTGGAGCCACTGAACATGGGAGGCCTAGTAACAGATTGCCCCTCAACAAACATAGCATGACTGGTTGTCATCTTTACTCCAAGCCGTTAGAGCTTAATCTCTAGGAGACCAAGCTCTGATACCAATTGTAAGGCCCAAAAACAACCTAAGAGGGGGGTGAATTAGGTTGATTAAAATCTTAATCAAATTTATGCAATTTTTGCTTAATAAAAATTTACCTTCTTTTCTAGTAATAATCAATCAAGTAGATTAGAAGAAGAGAGCAATATTGATTCGAAAAAACAAGTATAGATAAGCAATGAGAATTTTATTAAACAAAAAAAATAAGATAGAATATCAAACCGATTGTCTACCAAGCTTTCCTCAAACTTGAAGACCAATCACTAGGTTGAGCAACTTCTCTTTGATGAAAGATGATCAACTAGATGTACAATGGAGGGAGCACTTCCTCCTTGCCCTAAGCCTCACTTAGTCAAGCTAAGAAGTTTTACAATCACTCAGATAACCCTTAACAAAGCTACACTAATGAAACTTTCAACCACAAGAGAAAAGCTCACAAGAAATTCACACCACTTGGAGAACAAATCTTGCTTTGGAGACTATTTTCTAGCTAAAATATCTCTTGAGATCTTGTAAACAAAGTGTGCAAAAGTCCTTTTCTGAATCAGAATCGTTTGTATTTAAAGGGAGCCAAAAATGAGCTTCATTAATACTTCCAACGGATAGAAGGCAGATGAAGAGTCAGCTAGCCGTTGGAGCTGTCGGACGTCCGACGTCTTAGTCATCGTCCGATCCCATCGTCCGAAAATCAGTCAAGTTGTTGTTCGGACGTCCGATGGTATTTTATCGTTCGAGCTTCTGTGTCCGAACGTCGTCCAGAGAGTTATCAAATCTTCGTGGAATTTTTAGGACGTCCGATGAGATTGATGTGCGTCCGAAGCATGCGTCCGATCCTTCAGGACATCCGATGCTTCCTTACGAGCGTCCGACAGAGTCTTGGCAGAGAGTCATCAACATTTTGTGGAATTTTTAGAACGTCCGACACGTTCGATGTGCGTCCGAGGAGTACGTCCGATCCATCCGGACGTCCGATGCTTCCTCACGAGCGTCCGACAGAATCTTCTTCTTAATGATCTTCATCCTTTCGGACGTCCGACCAATTCCTTAGGACGTCCGACATGAGTGTCCTGTTTTTGCTTCTTCTTTTGGTTGATTTTCATTTCTTGACATATTCGTACCTGATTCTTTGATAGGCAAAAAACACTTATATTTGAAGAGAGTTAAACAAACATTTCAAAGACCTTTGTGATCATCAAAACCAAGAATAACAATCACCAATGGCCATGAAAGCCATTTGAGCAGATTTCTCTTTCTGTTCAATATCACCATCCGAGTTGCAATCATTCCATGTGATTTGAAAGTTGTTGAACTTTAATTTTCGTTCAACTTTTCCTTCTTTCTTCTTCTTCATTGGACACTCACTCATGTAGTATCCAAGTTGTCCGCATTCAAAGCATTTGTCCGCTTGCTTTTTATTGATCTCTTGTTTTCCTTTGTTTCTTGCATTGTTGAACTGATTTGAAAATGTATTGCTAGGTCCTCCTTTTCTGAATCTCCTTTTATTAAGGATTCTTTTGAAATTTCTTGTGATGAGAGCAAGATCATTGTCATCAACTTCTACATCTTCTCCATCTAAGGAAATCGAATCATCTTCATCTTGAGAAGCTTTTAGAGCAATACTCCTTCTCACTTTTGCATCTTCCTCCTCTTGCACCTTAGACTTAAGTTTCAGCTTATAAGAAATTAGAGAATTTATGAGAGATTTAATAGGCATAGAATTTAGATTTTTAGCCTCTTCAATGGCAGTCACCTTACTCTCTCAATCTTTGGTCAAGGCATTCAAAATCTTTTTGTTTTTCTCACCTAAGGTGTATTACTTTTCCAGCACCTCTAAGTTCTGTAGACACCAAAATTTCATTAATTCAATTTTAAACTTTATTTATTTAATTAATTTAATTTTAGCTTTTTTTTGTTTATTTAAATTCAATTTTAGTTTTTTTCTATTATTATTATTTATTCTTGTTTTCATTTTATTTTTTAATTGATTTAAGGTTGCAAATAGTAATTCATGTTTATGTTTATTTTGGTACATTGAGATTCATCATTTTCTTTTCTTCTTAAAGCAATTTTTACACTAAATTTTAGGAAAAAGAAAATCCTTAATAAAGATTCATTTTATCTTTTTCAAATTCAATTTTTGCTAAGTGAAAAGGCATTTTGCAAGGCCATTTAAAATTAGCATTTATTTATCTGAAATTGATTTTTGGAAAAATTGGAATACACGCGGGCTATTCTTTCTCCTTCGTACGAAGGAATAAGCCAGAAAATGGTACAGAAGCGGAAATTGCAGTGGCATTTTTGGTTCTTTTTTCCACTCATTTGCTCCACATTTCTCTTCTCTCCAAAACTCTCTAGAACCTTGCCAGCTCGCCCCCTGATTCACAGCTGGAATATTCCAGAACAGAAAACCATCAACGGCTCCCCAAATGCTATAAAAAAGGCAGCTTCATCTATACCATTGCTGGGAGGGTTTAGGTTTTTTGTGTGCCATATAAAGGCATAAGATGAAGACAAAAACCAGGAGGAATAGGAGTGACGACGGGAGAGTGAAAAAAAAAGGGGAGGACTGCTAATGGAGAGAGGATATAGAGGTAGCGGCTAGGTTTAGGAGGAAAAAAGGAGAGCACCTAGTAACGGCGGAAAATCTGAAAAGAGAGAAACGAGATGACGGCTGATAAAAGAAAGGAACCAGAGAGCTAGAGAGGGTTGGCGGCGGGGTCAGGTAGAAAGGCCGAGAGAGTTTTGACGGCAGAAGGATAGAGAAAGAGAGGCAAGGGGGGACGGCGGAGAGGTTGAGAGAAAAAGAGAAAAGGGTTGGCGGCTGAGTGAAAGAACGGCTGAGTGAGAGTAGGGAATAGAAATCTGAGAGTTGTGACGACGAAAGAAAGAGACCAAAGAGAGGGTGACGGCTGAACAAACCAGAGGAGAGGAAGAGCTTCAGGCGAAGGAAAAGAAAGGGAGAGCCCGAGCACCAAATTTGCAGCTTCGAATCTCTACAGTGGAAGCAATCTTTTCATCCACTCTGCGTTCCTGTCTCCACCAGAAGTTAAAGGTAATCTCTTGTATCCTTAGCTGCTCATATATCACCAGAGTTGACACACAAACGCAGAAAGTTTTTGCTGCTGGTATGATGAACATGTCTTGAAACTCAGCGACGAACATGTATCAGTTTCCTGGGTTGCTTTTTTTTTTCCGTGTTTATACAATATTGATGCTGGGTTTGGTGATTAATGGAATAAGCTACAGGCTGTCTTTAGTTTGTTTGAAGCCTGGGTTGCATAATCTTCTCATTTGATAATGGAATCCGAAACTGGTGAAATTTTCTGAATGAACTTGATTTGCGGCTTAGACTTGTGCTTGAAATGGTGATCTGGGTATATATGTGAATTGGGATGGTAAATCAATGAGTTTTATTAGAATCTTGTACGAAATATTGGCGTGGGATGAGCTGCAAAGTTTGCAGCAGAAATCTGAGTCTCCTGGCCCCCTTTTGTCTTGATTTCTTATGCCCGCATGCTTGATTGTTGTGTGTAATGATGGTCTTATGAATGTTGGGTTTCAAAGTAGTGCTCAAAGTCTTTGTAAAATTGTTTGTGGTGGCTAACAAGATGCCCAGTTGTAGAACCCAGAAACCAGCAAAATATGAAAGCAAAGCTTCGACCATGCTGCATTTCTTTTGTGTTTCTCGTTTTCTGGGTTTGGCTCCCTTCGGTTGGGATAGATGAGGGTAGGAATCCATGCTTAAGCTATGCTAAGATTTATATTTGAAGTTGTGCGTGAGTTTGATTGATGAATGATGAGTTTTGTACAATGTTTTCGGCATTTCATCCATGCGAGTATGAATCTGCAAAAATTGCAGCAGAGCAAAGGCTGCTGCACCTACTTTGCTATCTTCCTTTTTCCGTGACCATTCACTAGGTTTCAGCCCTTTCTAATTTGTTAGTTACGTCTTGTATGGAAAGGGGGCAGGGGAAGATGGGTTTGAGTTCGCATGTTTGAGGTCTAAAACATTTGAATCATGTTCGGATATTTGCTGAAAAAAATAAACAACGAAGTTGCTGAACCTTTTCTGCATTTTTTCCAGAATTTTTGTATGATATCTTTCCAAGTTTCTGGTCATTTGGATTGTGATCATCATGCAGTTTTGTTGCTCAGATTAAAGTTGTGATGTTGGGTTGAAGAATATCTAATCAAAGCTGTGCATTTGAATCGAAAATCTAGTCTGCATGATGAAAATGGAAAGAAAAGCCGTGGCTGGAAAATTGCTGCAAGTGTCATCCTTTCTTTTGCTGCATTTCTATCCAGTCATTTTGGTTTAGAGTGTTTGTTAACTACATGGGTTAAGAGCTAGTATTTGAGTTGGGAGGGTAAAATCGATAGGCTTTATTTGCATGAGTATACTTCAGCTGAAGGAGAAATGTTGTAGAGAGAATGGTGGCTGGAATTTGCAGAATGCATGAGCTTCTTTGTGTATTTTTGCATGAGTTTCCTTCTATGTTTTGCTTGTTTAGATGTTAAAGTTCTATACTCGGCTGTTTAGTTTAGAGTTTTGATGTTTGGTGGGTAAAGTTTAGATCAAAATTGTGCATGTGGATTGAAATTTGCGTTTGGAAGTTGAAATTGCAGCAAGCATTCCTTTCTGTTGCCTTCCTCGTAGCATTTGCATGGCATTTGCATGAAACTCTTTCAATAATTTCACTTTGACCCCTTGGCTTCCAACCAATGCTGCTATGACCCAATCAATTCAATAATCTCCTCAATTTGGTCCTTGGTAGTTTTAATTTTACAACTTCATTGCTTGTTTGCTTCAATTGACTACTATGCTTTGTTTCAATTGCACTTAAGTCATGACTTTAGGGGCTTTATGATCAAGTGAGCTTTGTATTTGCGCATTTCTTTTAATTTTTCTCAATTAAAGTTGTACCTTGACCCTTTTATTGTTTTGAAGCTACTTTCCCTTCATTTGCTTACCATTGCGAGGGAGGTACACTCTATCCTTTATTTTTGACTTTATTTGACCCTACGTGCGTATATGTGTCTTATATGTGCAATTGCATGACTTTAAGTGTTTATTTCATTTTCACTTTATTTATTTCTTTAGTTGCGTAGTTTCTGCTTCAATTTTAGTTCAATTTCATCATTTGGGAGGCACTCGAATGCCAAAATTGTAATAGTTAGGGATTTAATTATTTTATTCCTTCTTATTCCCCCTTTTAGATTGTAGTAGTCCTTCCCCCTAAAAATGTAATAGTTAGGGCCTTAATGGCCTTATGTGTTTTGCATGTCTATGTGCTATGTGTTTAATCGCTTTCCTAGGTTTTGGCATCTAGATATGCATGCTTATGTGTTATGTGAATTACGTGCTCACATGTCTACTTGCTTTAATTATGCACATTACTTATATATGTGTATGATGAATGCAAATGCATGTAACCGTGGCTAGTCCAATGCTAGTCATGGTTGTCCCCTCGAGCTCTTACAAGTCCAATGCTTGTGAGAGAGCGTTAGTTAAGGGCTAGTCCAATGCTAGACCCAATAGGGCCACCCCCCTCGCTAGATCATGCTTGTATGATTACATTACACTTCATGCATATTTTTTCCATTTTTTAGGATCTTTATCATTTTCACATAATATTTCCTCTAATAAAATGTCCCTTACCCCTATGTATATATAACATTCAGATTTGCTTCTCATTTAGGAAATTAGGGGGTAGGTTAGTGCATTTTGCCTGATTAGACTAGGGATAACCCCTTAAATATGGGATATGGACGAGTTTGGCCTTCTAAGCCTTAGCACGCTCGTATTCCCTCTATTTAAAAGGGGAAATTGAGTCACGAACATTAGTCCCCCGTACCCGACATGATGCATTCCTTTAAGACATGTATATTTCCATAATTATTTTATCCTTTTCCTTTTCTTAGAGTCTCATACTTTTTGCATTATTCGTGACTTCTCCAAAGGGTCATTATTGGGCATCACAATTAATGTGATTGGCACCACACAAGCTTTGAAGAGAAATTTTGCCCCCCGATGCCCCCTAGGTCTAGGGTTTGCATTCATATAGTACATCCAAATGTGATAAATTCTTTGGTTAAAACAAGAAAATCTTTGACTAAATCACGCAACTAGCCTTGGCTAGGTCGAAGGGGTGCCTTGGATTTCATCCTTGCCTTCCCCTTCGTCAAATGTGACTCCCGAACCTTTTTCGTTGGTTTACGTAGACTAGGAGTCGTTTAAAAGGGTTTCTTTTTCTATCTTTTTCTTTTAAAAAATTCATTTTTAGGTGACTTGGTACACCTTAACTCTATACCAAGTGGCGACTCAGATTTTTATTCCAAAAACCCTTTTTAAACTATATTTTGGGTCAAATCGTTGCATTTTCAAGTCCCATTTAGACCCACTTTCTTTGTAAATCAAAAATCATTTTTCAAATAAAAAATTCACTTTTTTAAACCATTTATTTATTTTTCTTATAAAAAATGGGGCGCGACAAGTTCTTAATGAGATCATTGAATCTACAATACATCTTATCAATATTTTCATGAGGTTCCATTTTAAATAATTCATATTTAGTAACTAGAATTGATTTCTTTTGTCCTCGTACATTCTCACTCCCTTCATGGATCTCTCTTAGTTTATCCAAATCTCTTTCGCAGATCTACAACCTTTGACTCTAATAGACTCATTTGAATCTAGAGCACTATACAACACATTCATAGTCTTTGCTTTTAAAGTGAGGTGAGTTCTATCCTCAATAGTCAACTCGTTTCTGGTTTTTGGTCTTGCTATATGAGTGACTTTATCAATTATAGAGGCATCAAATGGACCTTCATTAACAATAAACCACAGTTCAATATTAATAGATTGCAAGAAGATAATCATTCTTTCCTTCCAACTCACATAATTGGATCCACTAAACATTGGGGGTCTAGTGAAAGATTGTCCTTCAAAAAATATGACATTGTTGGTCGTTATTTTTACTCCAAAGTCGATTGAGTTTAATCTCTAGAAGACCAAACTTTGATACCAATTGTAAGGATCGAAAACAACGAAAGAGGGGGGTGAATTAGGTAATTTAAAAACTAACCAAGTTATGAGACACTTTTTGCTCAATATGAAAATTTACCCTCTTTTCTAGATGACCACACAATAGAACAAATAATGAAAAAGCATGAATGCTTGTGAGTAGAAGAGTAGAACAATTTATATTACAAGGTAGTAAATGAAAGAGATAGAATAGCAAACCAAATTTTAAACTCCTCTTGAGTTTGAATATCACTTTATAGAGCAAGTTTCTTCAAATTGATCAATTACAACCAATCTTTGTGTACAAAGGAAGAATCACTTCCTCCTTGTCCCAAGCCACACTTGGTCAAATTAAGAAGTTTTATTATCACTCGGATAACCCTCACAAAACTATACTATTGAAGTAATTTTCTCACACAAGAAAAGCTTATATGAAATCTACACAACTAAGAGTACAAATCTTTTTGAAGAGAATTTTCTCACTAAAATTGCTCTACATCTTTTGTAGTCTCAATGTGCAAAAGTATTTTGAAGTGGTTGACTTTGCTCTATTTATATGAGACCAAAAAGTTCCTCCATTAATGCTTCCAACGGATAGAAGGCAGCTGAAGAGTCAACTAGCCGTTGGTAGTGTCGGACGTCTGGTAGTCTTGTTTCTTACATCTGACAGCAGGCAGTGAGCAAAAGAGATTTTCTTTAATTCCTTCAAAACTTGTGTCCGAAAGCAGATGGTAAAGTTTGAGAAATTTTCTTCAATTCTTTCGGCCGTCCGGTACCTCCAGTGCTCTGCGTCCGAAGTGTTGCGCAGTTTATCGGACGTCCGGTCCTCTAATATTTTGCGTCCGATCGAGGTCAGTGAGTTTAGAGGAAATGTTTTAATTCCTTCGGACGTCCGGTGATGGAATTCTTCATGCATCCGAAGTTGCTCAGTGATTGTCGGACGTCCGATCTAGTCTTTACGAGCGTTCGACAGCTTTAGCAATCTTTGTCTTTTCTAATTGCGCTTAATCTTTGAATCTGATTTGCTCAATTGCTGAAAAGATCTTTGAGGATAAAATTAGTAACATCCATTTGTTTTGTAAAAATCAAAAGTTAGGGACTCAGATTTACACGTGAGCTCCGAGCGGAAGCATGTACCACACCCTATTCGGGTGGGAGGTGCCTCTCATAATGACTCAGTGCTATAATCGATTCTCTGAGCGGAAGTACGTACCACACCAATTCGAATGGGAGGTGCCTCTCATACCGACTCAGAACCATAAACAATTCTAAGTCGATTGGAGCGATATCTTATCGACCATTTATACTTTTGGGGGGCACCCCAACTCATTGGCTAACTCGTAATTCGAACCAGCAAGGGGCTGGTCGAAAAGCTTGGTGAACCTTGAAAAATATTATAACTTGATCTTTTGAAATCTCGCTAGGCATACTCGAATAGTATAGCCTCCTTATACGTGTTTGGTTTTGGATCCGAGTGGGTGTAAGTTGGATGGAGGAAGTAAGTGGAGCACTACGGTCGTGTTACTATTTGGGTTGATGGAGGGTCAAACCCCGATGGCTCAACTTGATCGGCATGTGGAAATAGCTCCTGAGAGCTCCGGTATCCTTATTGTGTGTTAATTCCTACTTCTGCACTCAAATGAAATGTCATGTTTAAAAGTTGTTTAAAACATGTTATTTGATTTATTGTGGTACTTGCTTGCATGTTGATTTTCTTGGTCTCATTGAGCGTTCGCTCATCCTTTTAAGTTTGTTTTCCTTAACAGGCTTTGGAAGTGGATTAGAGGATCTAGACTAGCGATTAGGTGGAAGCTAGTACATTTTGTATAAACTTTTAGTGGCTCTTAAAGTGTAATTTTGTGATTGTTGGATTGGTGGATTGCAATCATATCTTTTGCTTAGAAGTTGTGACTTGTATTTTAAAGTACTTTTAATTAAGTCGATGGCAGTTTGTGGCTCGATATTATTTGAAGGAGTGCGTGAGTCCTGACAAGAGTTGGGCAGGCGTTCCGCTGATACTCTAGGGTTCGCTCTAGGGAGAGGTGGGGGCATCACAAAAGCAACCAGTTGATTTTCACTTGCAAATTGCAAGATAAATCTTAATCAATCTCATTTGACTTCTAGTTCCTCCTGTGAGGAATCGTATTTTTATTCTTAATTTTTACTTATTTTAAAATTATTTGCATTGGTGTTATTTAATTTTATTATTTTAGCATGAATTTTACTCAAAACATATTTTTATCGCTTACGTGTCAAAAATTTCAAAAAAAGTCGCACCAGGGCAATTAATTGGGGATTTGGAGAATTAACTTCGAACTAGTAAGAATGAGTATTAGTGGTGTAAAGGAAACTACCTTGGAAGATTAGTATTAGAGAGTAGGAAACAAGAAGGAAACTAGTAGTGCATGACATTATTTGGTCACTATTCCTAGTTGACCTTTTAACCACTAAAAAGCAAGCTTTCTTTTCAATTTCACATCACAATTCAAAGCTCCATCTCTTCTCCTTTTCCTCTCACTTGGCCGGCCATTGAAGCTCAAAAATAAGGGTAGAAAACTCCTCTTTCAAACAACAAGTTTTGCTCCAAGAATATCTCCAAAACCCTCAAACCTTCGAAAGTTCATCAAGTTGGAGGAAAGCTCCTACCTTGTGGTGATTTCTTAGTGGATTGATGGCGAAAAGTTTGGCTCTGACTAGGGTTAAAGAAGTTTGGGTAAGGTAACTAGCTTCACTTTACTTGATCTTTAGTTCATGCAAGATTTAGTAGTAGCTATGGGTGATTATGAAAGGGTATTTGAAACCCTAAACAAAGCTAGGGCTAGATGACTTAAGGATATCCTTGTTTTCTTGATTTACGCTTAGGTAGATGTCTTGAGGAGGATTATTAGGTAGTGGACTTGAAGATTTCTTTTTTGTTTGGTTGTTATTTTAGTGATTTCTAATTTGATTTTGGCTTGAAAGTTGGAGAGAAAATTTTGAAGGGAAAGAGGGCCAATGTTGTATGAATTTTTGCTGATTTATTTCCCTTGATTTATTTTCAAAATTTGTTGTTAAATTGCTGCAAAAATGTTTGTTATATGTTGGGTTGTGTGTGTGGAAATTATCTCTCAAAAATCATTTCATTTGATTGGGTAAAAGTTAAGTTTAGAGCATAGAAACCATCTGGAAAATTCTGCTCAGGACAGCCAACCAGAGTGCATTTAACTGCACATAATTTTTCGTACAGGATTCAAAATCAAGTGCCGTTTGTGGCATTTGAAACTAGACTCCGAGGGATTTCTAACGGTATAAAATATCCCTACTAATTCGTTTTCTATGAGCCGTAGTAAGCCAGCAAAGTTGACTGTTTTTCTCCTACTGTTTTAGTCGTGAGACTTGCACAGCTGCAGCTTGTAGCTCATTTTTGTTCCCCTTGTGAAATTAATTTAAAGACAATTTCTCCTAGTGATTTTTATAATTTTGAATTTAGTTTTCAATTCCATAAACCATGTTAATTTTGGACTTGTGTAGCCTTAGTTATGACTTGATTTTGAAACTGTGTCGGATGCTCCAAAGCTGGAAATTCGTGAATCAGGTTTCAAAAACCAGTTTTTGAAAAACTATGGTATCTTGGTGTAGAAAGACCCAAATTGAGTTCTGTTTATTGCGTTTGAAACTAGACTTGGAGTTCTTTCCGTGATATAAATTTCAAGGGCTGGCTCGATTGCTAAAAATTTTGCCAAATTTCCAAATTCACTGAAAATGCATGACTGTTTTGCTCTATTCCTATTGAAACAGTGAGTTGGACCTAAGATTTGATTGATTTCAGATTCGAATATCAGAAAAGTGTCTTCTAGAGAATTTTAGTTCATTGAGTCTATTTTCCAACGTATAAGATTTACCAATTTTGGACTTATGGAACTCAAGTTATGAGTTTTCAAAGAAAGTTGCCCAGAACTGAAATTTTCCTTGAAAAGTGACAACACTCCAAAGTCACTTGGAAACATTTTCTAAGTTTCAAGTGACGAGAACATGAAGATTTGGATTCCCTTCAAATTCAAGGAAATTCAATTGATGGTTGATGATGCAATCAGGTTCAAGAATCATTGAAGATTTGTCATACTTATTTCTTGTTATTTATTTAAGTAAGTTTCCAGCAATACTTGTTAGTTAGTCTTGAGTTATTAAGGGAAATAAAGGTTAAGGTCATGTTGACTGTAGTTAAGCCAATTGAGTCAGTTAGTTTCCTATTCCAATTGAATTAGAGTTTTAGGAAAGTAGTTAATTGCTTCCAAATTTATTTAGGAAGTTGTGTCAAGTCAAATAAGGAAACTTGTATTGTTTCCAAGTTTAGATTAGGGTTTTGAGTCTTGTAAGGCTATAAATAACCAACTTTATTTAACTATTCAGATACATGAGATTGAAGATGAATTAATAAAAAGAGAGTGATCTCCTTTTATGAAGTTCCTTGATGGAACTTGAGTTTCTTCTTGAACAGTATCAAGCATTTAGTTTGGATACTTGTGGTGTTCAAGGCAAGATGATCACATCATCTTGTTCTTTGAAGCCAATAACCAATCCACCAGGTTTTTAGAGACGGGTTCTCTTTAAGTCTAGCAAGGTAGTTATTGTTCCATAACCAATAACCAATCCACTAGGTTTTGAGAGACGGGTTCTCTTTAGGTCTAGCAAGGTAGTTATTGTTCCATAACCTGGTCAAGATAGATCCTTCCGCTGCCTGATCGACTTGGTTCTTCAGGACAGGTTCTTGCTGGGTCGGGTTCGTATCATCTGGTATCAGAGTTTCGGCTCTTGATTCAGGTTAATATCCTTTTCTTTTCTTTTCTTTTTTCTATTTATTTTTCTACCAAAACCCTTGCTGCCTTTTGATTTAAAAGAAACAAAAAATAAATTTTGATTCTTGTTTTCTTGATTTTATCACTTGAGTCTAACCTATCCTGTGATTGATCGAGATTGGAATTTTTTGGTGTGATTACGTTATTGAAAACAGGTTTTTCAAGGGTTTAACTCCCATTAAATTTCTTCCAAGTGAAGTCGTAACCTTGTGTTGAGTTGTCAAAAGAAAAAAAAATTTCGGAACTGTTCGCGGCGGTACTATTCATCGACACTGTTCATGACTGTAGCAGTACTGTTCATCCGAATTTTATTTTTTATTTTTTATTTTTTACCTTGTGTTTGTTTCTTGTAGTTGGTTTGGTAATTTCTAGAAGTTCTTGGATTGCATAGTGGGTTTTTGAAAAAAAAATCTTGATACTTTGAAAACCCTAAAAATCATCCTCTTGAATCTTGAAGTGCGGCTACCTTATTTTCTTGAATTGGCAAGTTAGAAAAACAAAAAAAGGAAGAAAGAAGGAAAAAAAAAAAAGGCAGCCTTGCCTTGAATGGTTTCCAAATCTTGATTGATATCTTGATTGATTGCCAAATCTTGATTGATTTCCAAATATTTGTTGACTTCCAAATTCTAGCCAAGTACAATTGGGTGAAGATATTCTTGACAAATGGAGCATGTGCAATGGTTCGTGTTCATAATCAAGTTGAGTTGGCGACATGGTTCTTGGATTGCATTTATCAAGACATTCTCCGAGTTACTTCTTTGTAAGCAAGCACTTGATTTGAGGACAAATCGTCTTTCAAGAGGAGGGGAATGACGAGAACATGAAGATTTGGATTCCCTTCAAATTCAAGGAAATTCAATTGATGGTTGATGATGCAATCAGGTTCAAGAATCATTGAAGATTTGTCATGCTTATTTCTTGTTATTTATTTAAGTAAGTTTCCAGCAATACTTGTTAGTTAGTCTTGAGTTATTAAGGGAAATAAAGGTTAAGGTCATGTTGACTGTAATTAAGCCAATTGAGTCAGTTAGTTTCCTATTCCAATTGAATTAGAGTTTTAGGAAAGTAGTTAATTGCTTCCAAATTTATTTAGGAAGTTGTGTCAAGTCAAATAAGGAAACTTGTATTGTTTCCAAGTTTAGATTAGGGTTTTGAGTCTTATAAGGCTATAAATAGCCAACTTTATTTAACTATTCAGATACATGAGATTGAAGATGAATTAATAAAAAGAGAGTGGTCTCCTTTTATGAAGTTCCTTGATGGAACTTGAGTTTCTTCTTGAACAGTATCAAGCATTTAGTTTGGATACTTGTGGTGTTCAAGGCAAGATGATCACATCATCTTGTTCTTTGAAGCCAATAACCAATCCATCAGGTTTTTAGAGACGGGTTCTCTTTAAGTCTAGCAAGGTAGTTATTGTTCCATAACCAATAACCAATCCACTAGGTTTTGAGAGACGGGTTCTCTTTAGGTCTAGCAAGGTAGTTATTGTTCCATAACCTGGTCAAGATAGATCCTTCCGCTGCCTGATCGACTTGGTTCTTCAAGACAGGTTCTTGCTGGGTCGGGATCGTATCATCAAGCCTAACTTTCTTGGTTATTTTCATCTCATTTCGTACTTAGAAAATAGATTTCATCCCCTAGTCTAATGCGCTTGATTTTCATGAAATTGAACCATAAAATGGAGCGTTTTAGCTAAAGTAATTTTTGGAGGATTTCACTAGTTTTATACTCGAAACTTGAAACTTTTAACTTCAACATTTACTATGAAAATGAGTAGCATTTTGATAGATTTGGACTCCATAAGATTAGAAAATGTGAACGCTCCTTTATATTCTAAAACTTGGGTATAGGATTAGAAGTTGTAAGATATGAAAATGATTTTCTTTTTTCTCGATTTTTGTGCCAAAAATTAAGTAGGGTACTTTCTTTTTGGAATCGAGATTTCTTGCCACGATTTGACTCGAAAATGACCGTTGAGTTCTCTTTGAGTATTATTTCAATGATTAAGAGAGAAAGTCTCTTTTAACTCGACTTGAGCTTGTGGCTTTGAATGTGGGTCGGAAGAGGATATTTTTCTCATTGGTCTTGGTCGAATACCTAGGTAATCATGATTGTACATGTCTCAGGTGATCACGTGGACGCCGAGGAGCTTGTCTGACCTCTTGCTTTTGTTCTTGCTTTGCCCTTGACTTTTGGTGAGTGTCAAGTGCATGTTTTTCATGTTCTATGATTGAAATAATATTTGTACAAGTGTTATGTGAAATTGGCATGATTTATGAACTTGCCGGAGCAAGGGTGTACTTTATCGTCCTTGTCCTCTTCCTCTTGAATACTCACTACTTGTATATGAATTTACGTGACTTGAACTTGTACTTGAACATGCTTGTAATCGTGAGTACTAAGTGGTAGCATGTACCACACTCTATTCGAGTGAGATGTGCCTCTCATATCGACTCAGTACTATGACCAATTTTATGTGGATTAGAGTATTGTCTCATCGACCACTTATACTCGTGGGGACGCCCAAAACCCAATGGCTAGCCATTCAACTCATGTCAGCAAGGGCTTGGTTGAGGAGTTTGGTGAACCTTAGGCTCATATACTTGACTTGCTTGGATATACTCGAGTAATATCAAAACTTGTTTGACGTTCGGCCCCGGTAGGGGGTGTAACGGTGGACGAAAATTGGTGAAAAGTAGGGTTCTACGGACTTGTTATTTACTCGGTTGACGGAGTGTCAACACTTGGAAATTGTGGATCAAATTATCGGTGAAGCAATGTGGATATAGCTCCTGAGAGCTCCTATATCCTTTTACGTGTGTTTTACTTCCTATTTGTGCACTTAAATAAAATTTCATGTTAAGTCATTTTTAAGTGTGTTATTTGATTTAATTTGTGCTACTTGCTTGTTTGCTTGATTTTCTTGGCCTCACTGAGCGTTAGCTCATCCCGTTAAGTTGTTTTCCTTCACAGGTTTGGAAATGAAAGTTGGGAAGTTCTAGACTAGTGGTTTTTGGTTAAAACTAGTGAATCTTTTGTATGATATTGGAGACATTGGAAGTGTAAACTTTATTATATTTGGATTGTGGGATTGTAATTGTATACAGTAGCCTTAGAAGAATTTGGATTGTATATTTGAAGTATTCCTTTAATCCTAAGTCTATGTTTAAAAACTAATTACGAATAAGTGTATGAGCTATTTAAGAAGAAGGAGCTATTTACGAATAAGTGTATGAATTTCAAGGTTGAAATTCTCTTAAGGGGAAGAGAGTGTGAAGACTTGAAAATTCACATATATTTTTCTTATAATTCTCTTTTATTTTGAATAAGTTAATTTATAATTTCTTTACTACTAATTTACTCTTTTAATAGTTGTAATACATCATAGAATCGAAAGTTTTGCTTTTACTTTTATAGTTAGCGTAAATTAGGGTTTTTGTGCACTTTGGTCGTGTGATCACTTGGTGAGGTATGTGTACTAAATTTGGTGGATAAGAGTGAGTATTAGGTAAGAAGAAGTGTGTGATTTGAAGTGCTAATAATAAGTTAGTGAATCGTAAATTAAAACAAAAGTACAAGAGATTTAAGGAAATAGGCTTGAACTGATGTGCGCCGTTTGTTACCGGTTAAGTACACCGCTTGAACAATACTTTCTTACCTTAATCTCCTTGATTTTATTTCATTTAATTCTCCCTAAATTAACCCTTAAATCATCCAAAATTGTTGACCCAAAAAAAGAGGAAAGAAACAAAAAAAAACAAGAGAAAAATTGGTGGTGACAAGTGTTGGCAATCCAAGGCTTGGTTGACCAAGAAGCTTTCTTCCATCTATATCTTTCTTTTGGACCAAAATTGCTTCCATTTCTTCTTGTCTTGGCCGAGTCTTTGGAGAGAAAGAAAGAGAGGAGAAAACTTCCATTTCCATCTTGATCTTGCTTTGTTTGAGTTGAAATCATAAAAAATAAACCGATCAAACTCGCATTTAAGGAGTTAGGAAGCTTAGAGTGGAGAGTTCCTTGGAGAGAGAGCTTGGTTCTTCACTTCTCAAGAGGTTTTGAAGGTATAAGTTCAACAACTTCCTTTTTCTTTCTTATTCTTGCAAAATATGGTGTAGATGACTTGAATCTTGAAATATCATGGATGATACTCTAGATTTGGTAAAAATTAGCGAATTTCAGCTAGGGTTTTGCAATTTTCAGCCTTGATTTATGTTGTTTAACTATAATATGTTGGATTGAGCTTGGATATGGACTTGTGAGGTGATTAGTAGCCTTATTGTGACTTTTTAGCTTTAAAAGAGGAAATTCCAGCTTTCTTAAGAATTTTCCAGCTTTGGTATTGGATGATTATTTGTTAGAAATGAGTTACAATTGGATGGTTTATGGCCTAGATTAAGAACTATCTTTATATTCGTACATGTAGTGTTGATTTGGGGCTGATTTGGAAAGAAAATGAAGCCTTGAATGGCTGAAAAAATTGGTAAATACAAAGGAAACACTGCCCGATTTTTCTCTCGTGGGATAAGTGAGTGAAAACAGAAATAAGTGTGTAACTTGTGCTCGATTTGGGACTTAGTTATGTAGGGATTCTTAGGTTGACCTTGTAGGTGACTTATAAGTGAAAATTTTGCTCAAAAGTGTATATTTTTCAAAGACAAAGTAGTGACCACTTTAAACACAATTTTCTAGTTTCTTCCACCAAGTTGCGAACTTAAACGTTTTAATCGCTTCTTTACCGAAACCAAAAGAGCAAGTATGAATTTTCTTGAATTTGATAAGTAAAATGAGTACCACTTAAATGCGTTCTATTTACTTGGTTTTCTTTAAGCGAAACTCCCATACTTTGAAACTCTAGTTGATTGCAAATTGTTAAACGGTATTTTATCGCAGATTTGGACTCCAACCAGGGAGTTGAACCCGAGCTTGATTTTGGAAAGCAATAACTCATTGGTGAGTGTTTTCAAACGCAAGTTTGAACTTATTACTTGAATGAATCACTTTGTTTGATAGGGCAAGGGTGTATTTTATCGCACTTGCCCTAATGTGACTTATTGCTGCGTATTGGTTACAAATGGTTTGATACATATATATATGCGCATGACTTGAATACTGCCTGGGATCCTAATCCTATTGGTTAGTCAGTCGAATCGAGCCAGTAAAGGCTTGGTCGAGGAGACTGGCGAACCGTAGGTACTATTTATTGTTTATCGTTTATTGTTTATTATGTAATTCTTTAGATGTGGTCCACTGGATTTGATATATTCGAGTATTACCACCACTATTATTTTGGAGTTCGGGCTTGATAGGGGGTTGATTGGTGGATGGAGATTGGAGTTAAGTGGTGATCTACTGGACTGGTTACTCTACTTGAAAGTTGACGGAGTGTCAACTACTACTTGGTGAAGCTATGATGGAGTTAACTTGCAAGAACTACTGTATCCTTTTACCTGGAAATGTTGGATATCTAATGACTTGTTATTTGATGTGTTATTAACCACTTTTATGAACTCTTATGCTCGCTACTTTGATATTTCAAGTTTTACATAGTGGTCAACTTGCTACTTGATTCTTGCATGATGTTTGGAACCTCACTGAGATTTGACTCATCATATTAGTTTTGTTTTCTTTACAGGGAAATCGAGTGCTGGCGTGAGGCTGGTACAGGCTAGTGTAGTTTAGTTTTTGAATTTTTGTAATTGTACTCGCGCTAAGGCTCGATTAGGGTTGAAAGTGCTCTGGAACTTAAATCTTTTGTTATAATTGAGTTGGAACTGGTATAAATGTACATTCTAAGTTTGGAAACTGTTGATTCATTTACTTTTGAAGTTATAACTTGTTGTTTTCTTGAAGCGAGTGAGTGAGTCGTGGCGAGAGTTGGGCCGGTGATCCGCTAACCTCTAGGGTATGCCCTAGGGGGAGGTGAGGTTGTCACATTTTGGATTCCTAACTTCCTTGTGGAGTTGTTATTGATTCGAAGGATGTAGAGCTTTTGAACAATTTATGAAAAAAAGTCGGATCGTTCTGCTAATTATAACAATAAATTACAGATGTTTCTAATGCAAACTAAGTCCTCTTTCACTTTTAATAATAAGTCGAATTAATACGTTGGTTTGGAATATACAAGGTATATCTCATAAAAATTCTCAAAGATACCTTCATAAGTTGTGTTCTCAAAATCATATTCGTTTGCTAGTTTTAATTGAGTCGATGACTGATGTTGTGCAATTATCTTCTATTTGTCAAATGCTACATATTTCCAAAGCTCAATCTCTGTTAGAGGGCAAAATTTGGATTGTCTGACTAGTTGAATTGTTGATTGGCTTTCAGGAGTTTGGGGGTCAACTAGTTAATATGGTGGTGGGTTGGATGGGTTATACCTTCAATTTTTCAACTGTCTATGCTAAATGTACAAGGTTGGGTAGATGGGCATTATGAACTACAATAAAGAATGTTCTTCACCAAGGGTCTAGCTCTTGGGTGGTGGCAAGATATTTTAATGTCATTTCTAATATTGATGAGAGGTTAGGGGGTGCACATCCTAATCCAAGAAATATGGAGGAATTCAATGATGTGGTACATAATTGTGGTCTATCAGTGGTAGATTTTGATGATTCGGCATTTACTTATACTAACATCTAGTTTGGCAGTGATTCGATTGAGTTTTGACAAATGGTGAGTGGGTTGACTTATTTGCAAATACTAAGGTGTCTCACTTGTTACCAGGTCAATCTGATCATGCCCCACTATTAATTAAATATGGGAATAATCATTTTGGGCTCTCTTCTTTCCAATTTTTAAATGTTTGGAGGAAACATCTGGATTTCTTAGCAGCGGTCTAGGAGGCATGACATATTCTAGTGAATGCTGGTGGTTTGAAATGTTTTTTCCTCAAATTAAGTAATACCAAATCTAAATTTTGACAATGAAACAAGCAAACATTTGGTAATAATTTTCAAGCAGTCAAAGATTCTAAAGAACTGTTGTGCCAAAGGGAAATGGAGTTTGATATGTGGAGAGATGAAGAGGTTAAATTTTGATTAGGAAAGGCTCAGGCACTACATTCACGAGGTTTGAAGATGAGGTGAGGTAGATGGTTGAAGATGAGGAGATTATTAAAATCTTGGCTTCTCATGTTTTCAATAAATTGTTTGCATAAGAATGTGAGCACAGGTTGTCTCTGCAATCGGGGTTTCTACTTCCTCAATTGCGTCTACAGAAGAATGAGCAAATACAATGTCTGCTAACATTGGAAAAGTTAAAAGAGGTGGTATTTTCGATGTCACTAGAGAGTGCTCTAGAACCAGATGATTTTGGTGCAGGATTTTATCAAGGATGTTGGCAAATTATTTGTGATGATTTATTGAATGTTGTTCAAGAATTTTTTGAGGGGATGCTATAGCCAAGGGGTTTTATGAGCATGTCCATTGTTCTTATTTCAAAGGTTCCCGGGGTGTCGAATTGGAAGAAGTATTGACCTATAAGTCTTTGTAATTTCAATTGGAAAGTGATTTCTAAAATTTTGAAAAATCATCTAAATATTTTGCTTCCAAAGTTGATTTCTCCTTGGCAGATAGGATTTGTTCCATTTAAGGGTATAGTTAATAACATTTTGATTATGTAGGAATTGGCTCTGGATTTGGATAGAAGATTGAGGCATCCAAATTTAATGTTGAAATTGGCTATGGAGAAGGCATATAATAGAGTTGAATGGAGTTTTCTTCTCTTTATGTTGCGGCAATTTGGTTTTAACTAGATGGTCATTGATTCAATTTTTAGGACTTTATCAAATAATTGGTTTTCTATCCTTGTAGGGTTATTAAATTGTCCAGAGATGTACGTGAAGGGGATTCGTTGTCACTTGCATTATTTTTATTGGTGGCGAATTTTTAGGTCAGGGTTTGCAACATTTATTTATGCAAGAGAGGTGCAAATTTTATGAATCAGCAGGGCCCTGAGTTCCACATCTTGCATTTGTTAATGATATCCTAATTTTTGCATGGTGTTCGAAGGATTGTTTGGATGTTATGATGTGGAGCCAGGTCAAGCTTTAGAGCTTACGAGCATTGATCAAGTGAAGATGCCTATGGATCTAATGACAAGGGCTAGGGCTAAATGGTTCAAAGAGTATCTTCAAACCTTGGTGAGAGCAATACAAGACCAAGAGCAAGACTATTCCACTATTGAGGAACTCGGCCATGAAGCTGTACAAGGGTCCGTGATGTTGATTCAAGTACAAGATAGTTAGGTCTGACAGGCAAGTCCAGATCAATGATCATGATTCAACATGTTTAGTTGTTTAGTGCATTTCATTTGATAGTTTGGGCCTTAAGTAGTCGTGATTAGGGGTATATTAGCCCAAGTACCATTGGTTATACATGATTGGTTATGGATTGAGCTAGTTTAGGTAATTAGTTAGTTGTGGGGCCTGTCTTATGGTAGTTTTAATACTTGTTCCATCGTTTGTTTTGGGAAAAGAACGACTTTTTGGAGAAATTTCTATCATTTCAGCTAACTTGAACATCTTAGAGAGGATTCACTAAGGCGATCACCAACTTATCAACCTAGAATCGCACTGGGTTGTGGCGTTGTCTAACCAACTAAATTCATTATTGTGTTGTCCCTGCATGAATTTGGTTTCTGCTATCCATTCATCAACCTTGATACCAACGAATTCTAGGTCCGAGCTTGTGTGTTATGAATTGCGTGTGGAATAGAACGCAAGTCGCATCATGTTATCTCAAATCTTTTTGGTCGTTATCAACCTTATTCAAGGTAGCAGATAACTTGAGGAAGAGCTCTTTTATTATTTCAAATAGAGTTTCAAATGATCAAATTGCTATGGTGGTTTCGATGTTACATTTTTAGTAGCAATTTTTTCCATTTACCTATTTAGGAGATCCATTCTCAAGGGAAAGAATAATGTGGATTCTGTTTGATTCAACTGTGTCAAAGATGAGGAATCGTTTGTTTAATTGGAACTCACATTTACTTTCTATAGGTGGTAAGTTGATTTTACTATACCATGTACTTACATCCATTCCGATGTATTTACTACAAGTTCTTTATCCTCCCAAAGCTATTCTGCAAAAATTGGGAAAAGTTCCTAATATTTTTTTGTGGGATAAATCTGTTGATGTCAAGGATATACATTAGGTATCTTGAGAAAGGTTTGCTATTCGGTTGCCGAAGGAGGATTGGGATTTTGTTCCTTTGGGTATATGAGTTTGGCATTTGCTTGTAAACTTTGGTAGAGAATGCATCAAAAGATTCCATATGGACAGAATTTATGCATGCAAAATATATAAGAGGGTCGCATCTTTTCAAACCTTTAGTTAATAGGCCTTTTCCATCTTGGAGGTGGCTAGAGGATATATGAGAAATAGATGAGAGTAATATTAGATGGTGTTTCAGAGGTTTTGTGGATTTTTGGTTGGATCAATGGCTACTGGATAAGCCTTCACTGAAGTTGTCTATTGTGGATCCTTCTCACATGTTGTTGACTAAGTTTTATGGAAAAGTAGGTTGGATTTTGGGGTTGTTGAAGGTTTGGCTGTCGATGCATTTCATTCATTAAATTTAGCAAATCAAATTATTTCCTAATCAAGCTGATATTATTGTTTGGTCGGGATTTTTAACAAGAGAATTTACTATTAAATCGACTTAGGAGTCTATTCGTCAAAAAAGAAATAAGTTTATGGTTGATAATTTTATATGGAATGATATTGTCCCATTGAAGATATCTTTTTTTGTCTAGAAGGTTTTGAAGAATCTGGTTCCAGGGGATTTAACTTTGAAAAGGAGGGGACTGATTTTAGCACAGTTATTAAACCCGACCCAGAGCTCAACCCAGAAGGGGGACCGGGTCACCGGGTTAGTGGTTCAACCGAGGGTCGATTGGTTGAACCCTCGGGTCCTAAAAATAATATAATTAAATATTTATAATTTTATATTACTAATAATTAAAATTATACAAAATAGTAAAAATATAAATTACTTCAAACTTCAAACTTCAAAGTTGCATTACATCATCTTAAAACATTATAGTACCTAATTACATATCCCAAAAGTTTCAAATGGTTTCATCCATTAACATTAACATAAAACAAGTGTTCCAAACTTGTAACTTTCAAGCTTCCAATCATTAAACAAAAAAAAAAAAACAATGATAACAAATTGAACCAATGCAACATATCTTCTGAACTATTCATCTCCACGGTTCCCAACTACTACCAAATTCATAACCCCCTTAAGTTGGATCATCTATGCAGTTTTGATTAAGTTCATTTCCTTCAGCATTGTTTTCATTGTTGGTATCATCTTCATCAGCACTTTCTACTTCATCCAAATTTAGAATTTCTTCTACAAAAGTAAAACAAAAGAATAAAGATAGACACCAAACACTCATATGTAGTAATAATTACATGAACAAAATAGACAAGTGAAAATACTTATTTACTTACCATTTTGTGAGTTGCTTTGGATATCACATGCTGCCAATTCATGCCTAAAAGTTTCCAATTCAGCTACAATCAAAGTTGGAGGTTCTTCTTCTAAAATCCAAGTCTCATTTGTATCGAACTCCCCAAAATCAATAGGGTCATAGTTTCTTCCCCTTGCGTTTCTAAGCAACAACAAAAAGTGCTAATGTAAATATCAAGCCAAAATGAGAAAAATCAGAAATTCCAATAAGAACTAGGCAATAATATACCTTTGCTATAATCTCAAGTTATAGTGTACATAAACCAAGTCATTCAATCTTTGATGTTCCAATCTGTTTCTTTTTTTCGAGTGGATATGTTCAAAGATACTCTAGTTCCTTTCACATCCAGAAGCACTACAAGGTTGGTTTAAAACACGTATAGCTAATTTTTGCAAATGAGGCGCACTACTACCATAACATGTCCACCATTCATCTATGAAAATAAGTAAAAAAAATTAGAAGATGAAATTGAAATCTAATAATCAAAAATGAAATTCTTGTTTGTAATTCACTAATTCGTATACCTGGGAGCATGGCATTACGATCTCTTATTGCAGAAACTCTTCCAAAATCACCTTCAGCTTTACGAAACAGCTTCATTTTGCTTGTTAAATGACTCATCAAATCAGGATTTCCATATGAGTATTTCTCAATCACATCCAAAAGTCCTGATGTGGTATATCTATGCTTCCCTAATTCAGTAGAATTATATTGGCAAGCAGGATTCAGCCAAAAACCAGTAGCATGGACATTTTTGTGAAGTTGGTTATCCCATCTTGAGTCAATTATACTCAAATAAGTGTCAACTCTTTTGTGACAGCCCCACTTTCCCCTAAGGCATACCAAAGGGGTCAGCAGACTGCCTGTCCAACTCTCGCCAGGACTAACGAGACAGTTAAATCCGATCTAAAACGTTCCGGAAGGTAATAGCGCGCTCAATCTATTCAAAATTGCAAAATAGCAACACGAAAATCAAAACCGCCAATGAATAGTGGGTGCCATGTCATATAACTCAGGAAAACATTTTCAAACCAAATAAGATACATGAACAGGGTTAAACAGTGTTATAAACATACGTTTGTAATTTACAAAACAAAAGGAAGATAATTGGATCAAAATACATTTTGGATTTTTCCAACTATCGAGGAGCTTTACAAAAATATATTAAAACTAGCTCAACTCGTGCTTCAAAACATCATAGTCCCCAAAAGTGGTTCCCTGTAAGGAAAACAAAATTTAATGGAGTGAGCTTTCGCCCAATGAGGTACCATCACCCAAGTAACAAAGTTCACATAAGCACAAATCTATTCAATCCAAACACATCCAATAAGTGAGTCAATTCGCATCAAGTTTCAATAAAGATATTTAAAAGGATACGGTCGGCTCTTAAGAGCCCTTATCCCTGCTTGCCGTACTTGATCTCGCCCCGTTGACCCTCGTCAACGCTTAAGGAGTAACCAATACCGTAGACTCCACTTTCACCGATTCCTTCCACCTCACATACCCCTACCGAGCCCGAACTCCAATCAGTTCAGAAATGGTAATACTCGAGTATACCGGAATCAAGAGTCTCATACTCAAGAATTCTACATAAACAGTGTGACGCACCCACTTCTCCCAAGGGCGAACCCAAGGATATCCGCGGGACGCCTGCCCAGCTCTCGCCAGGACTCAAGACAAATTGATTCAAGCTTATCGATACATAACAATTAATACGAGCCAAATAACGAAAAGTCGCTTCCATAATCAATCATCCAAGACTCACACCACGAGTTCAAAATACATAAGTTAGCCAATCCTTACATCAAGTTTCCAAAAGATACATCAGTTCCCCAAACTACACAACAATCACAAGTCCAGCCAAAACATTTGAAACCCTAATACCAAAATATATCAAAAGGGGTTCCTCCGAAGTTCACTTCCTCCATTCCTGTTAAGGAAAACAAACTAATGGGATGAGCCAATACTCAGTGAGGCCAAGAAACACACATGCAAACACATAACCCAAGTAGCCGTAATTTACATAGTAAGTAAAGCTATAAAGTTCGGATAATTCACATTTCGAATAGAAAAAATAAACAGAAACAATTCAAGGATACTGTAGCTCTCCGGAGCTAAATTCCACGTAGTCGAGTCAAAGTCTTGATCACATCTCACGTTGACACTCCGCCAACCACATAAGTATCGAATCCGTAGATACACCACTTTTCTTCGAATCCCGTCACCGTTACACACCCTTACCGGGCCCGCTCATCAAAATTTTTTTTTTTTGATAATACTCGAGTATATCATGGCAATACTGCACGAGTAATGCTGAGCAAGATCTCTCCAATAGATCATGCTCTGCGAATATCTCATGGTTTGCTAAGCTTATCGACCAAGCCCATGCTGGCTCGATTCGCAAAGTTAGCCAATGAGTTTGGGCGTCCCCCGAATACGAATACGAATACGAATACGAATGCAAATACGAATATGGATATAAGTCGATGAGCAACGCTCAAATCGATGATTCCAAATAGGAATCACAAATACGAATCACATATATGAATTACAAATACGAATCACATCCACATTACTATGTACAAGTCGAATATGAATTCACATAGCAAAATTCAAATATAAGTTCATTCGAAAGATAGCGAGTGCGATAAAGTACACACTCGTCTCAAATTTTCAAATTCACATAACGGATAAGAACCAATTAACCATTTAGCAATAAACTCATGCACTTGACACTCACAGCGATTCAAATAGCAAGTTCAAATGATGATTTGGGCATCTCCCGTGAGATCCTCTGGAAGGTCCTGTTGAGCGCCTGAGCATTTAATAATAAACTTCACTTATACATCCCAATTAATAAGGAAGATTGTACCCTTGTACAATCTAAGAAAATTTCACGAGAATGAGCCTTAATTACTCGTAAATCGAGGCTCAAAAGCGAGGTTTTAAAACACAAGCAAAATCTGATTTTCATCCTTGAATTCGAGTGTAAAACGATCCAGTGATATCAAAGGAAAAAGAGAGAGTTTGCAAAACTCCATTTCCTTGAAGTTAGAAATTTTCAGATTTGTTACACTTACTTTCAAAAATCGTATCTCACTCTCTACATGTCCAAAATTGGAAAATTTGGTACCGTTGGAAACTACTTCCAATATACTAAAAGTTCCTAGAATACACTTTTCCATGATTCCAAATGGCAGGCATTCAAAATTGGCTCAAAGTTACTGTTTTAAACTTGCAAGACAGTTTTGAGGTTGGTTTTTCGCCAACTTTGGAAATTCGGTAAAATTCATACGTTACAAACCAGCCTCCAAAATTTATAACTCATTTAGAGTTACAAGTAGAGTTTAGGACAGAATAAGTGGATCAAGAATCAGAGTTTTGAGCACCGAGATACGGTCGCTCAAAGTTGGAGGAAAAACGAAACTGTTAAGCTAGTTTCCAGATTTGAGTTCCAAACTTTGGGACTTTAGTTTGGTAGCAAAATGGACTCAAAATGGCACCAAATTTGGTATGAATATACTACCATATAAGGGCCACTCCCTTCCCAAATTTCATAGAAAAATATGAATGGGAAGTCGGTTAACAAAACCGTTGAAATCGCAAGAAGTTCGAAGGCTAAGCTGCCTTTGAGCTTCCGTTTTGCCGTTTTCCAAACATTTGGCCAAGAAACGACTCAAACATGATTTATTCCAGTAAGTAATGTCTAAAATATGTCCAAGGTACATTTGATCGGTGATTTACACCAAGAAATTTCGGATAACAAGTCCCAAATCATTGCTAGTTCAAATCTGTCCAAATGTAAGGTATTCCTTCACCAGACCAGATTTGAGTTTTGATCATAAATCACTCAATTCAACTTGGAATTGAGCGTGGTTAGTGGAATTGGAAAATAGACTCATAAGGTTACATTTTATCAGAAGAAACCATTTTCAAAATCAGTCCATAACCAGCTCGTTCGTGAGCATTAAGTTGCAGCTCATGAGCTGCCTTCCAGGAAGCAACGAAACAGGACAGTGGATTTCAAATGAATGGTTTGGATAGCTCAA
This sequence comes from Coffea arabica, assembly GCF_036785885.1. Classification (NCBI taxonomy): domain Eukaryota; kingdom Viridiplantae; phylum Streptophyta; class Magnoliopsida; order Gentianales; family Rubiaceae; genus Coffea; species Coffea arabica. The sequence continues at coordinate 26,462,905 of NC_092318.1, forward strand.
GTAGAACCAGGACATGAATTTTATACCAAAAGAAAGCTAGGAATGTCTATTTTCCAGTACCACAAACGGCACCCGATTCCGACATCGGAGCAACAAGTTATGGCCTAAACAAGAAGACTGCCTGGGTAGTGACGGGATTCAAATTCCAGATTTTCAAGCTTTCGAATTTCCGACATTTGGGCAATCAAATCATGTTATTTTTCAATGAAAATTTTTACACAACCAATATAACATGTAAAAAACATAAAAAAACCATTAGAACCTCAAAATTTTGCACAAAAGTGGTCGAACAAACCAGGGGCAAAATGGTCACTTTTGGTCATTGCACCATCCATGAGTTTCTATCAACAACCCAACATTATTCCACCAATATAAGCACTAAACAAACATTATTTTCATCATCAATCATCAAATCAGTCCTTCCATCAAAAGTGGGAGTTCATAGAGCCCACCAAACAAAAATTTATCATAAACAAGACTACCCACATGCATGCAAGAGTTTATACGTGTAATTCTACTTCCATAAACCAAAATTTGAAGGTCGGATCGTTACCTACTTGTGTGATGAACAAAGACAGAATTTTTTTGGTCCCCTCTTGGCCAAGAAAAATCGTGAAAAGCTCCCCCTTTTTGCAGCTTAAAATGATCTCCAAGTGTTTAGCTAAGTGTGGTTAAATTTTGGTGTGATTTGGCGGAAGATTAGATGAAGAAATGAAGAAGAAATTGGAAGAGCTTTTTGGTTCTTTTTCATTCTTGATGCACGGCTGCTATGGTGAGGAAAAGAGTGTGTTTTGCAGCTGAAAAAGCTTCTTGAGAGACTTAAGAATGAGTGGCTCAAAATGCTCCAAAAGTCAACTAGGACTAGTGCGCACACGCGCGCGTTTCGCACTCGATTCCTCTCGAGTTTATTTCACTAGTGCATTAAACCTCTAATGCACTTGTATTCATACTATTATTATTCACTCTTAATGGTCTAAAAATCATGGTCTTAAGTCCTTCAATTAATCGCGCGCGTAAAAACGCGTACTTCCGATTTGTGTGCGATAAAGTCGAATTTTCAAGAATTTCTTATAACGATAGTACTAATAACTATCACTTGAGTACTTAAACATAAAATTATCTATTTTAGCATCATTGTGTAAGTCTCTAATTTTCCAAACTTATTGTACTCTCAATCGGTTAAAATTTCCAAACACTTTTTTACTATTTTCACTAAACGAGTTTCCAAAAATTAAATTTTGAAACGAGTCACTTTAAAAATATAATTGAGTTATAGACCCATGTAATTAGGTCTAAAGAGTTTAGAAAATAATATTCGGAGTAAATGGCCAAGTAAATAATTAAATAAGTTAGAAATAGGAAATTTAAATAAGTAAATTTTGCGAGTCCTCACATGAGTCGAGTGTTAATTCCTCAATTCTCAAATTAACTTTTCTTAATCTACTATTGATCATTCTTACTTCTCCAAAATTAATACACTCTCAATTCAAATGTAGCCTCAAAAAATGTGTATTCGTGTTCCGAACTAAACGAGTTTTTAAAAAAATAATTTTTCTAACAAAACGCTTTAAAAATATAAGAGAGGCGTTTTTCCATATAAATGGATTTTAAGTAGTCGAATTAAATAATTCAGAGAAAATGAGTGAATAACTATTTAAATAAACCAGTAATATATGACGAAAATAAGAAAATTTTCGGATGCTCACAAACAGTCCCCATGGCTTGTCAATTTTCTCGATCAAGCCCTTGCCGGCTCGATTCAGTTGACCACCAATGGGGTTGAGCTCAGTGATAACAGTAATGGTCGTTGGAGACTCGTCTAAACGACCCCAGTTCAAGTATGTTCAAGTAGAATTCAATTAATGCAGTAAACAGTCACATAAGCCATAGAGCGCGAGAGTGATAAAGTACACCCTCGTCTCAAACAATTTCATCCATATACATAAGCATTCAAGTCATAAATTTCAAGTATAACCAAGCCATGTAGCAACAATCACGTGAGTAGTACACTCACCAAGCAAACACAGAGTGAAATCATAAATTTCTGTCCAACGAGCGATCCGCGTCACCGGCACGTCCTAAAACATACAATAAAACACAATGAGATTCGAGTAGGAGTCATAAACCGAATCTACATACTACTAGAGTAAGACCAAATAGAACGTATAAGTGTAAAATCAAGCTAGGACATGTGCGGAAATGAAGTTTAGGTTGGAAAACAAAAGGCAGATTTGACGTTACTTAGCGGAACTAACACAACTGAAGCTACACTTGTCAGATTGAGGTGTAATTTACACTGTTTCGAAGCTAAGATAAAGGGCTACAACTTTGATGAAGACCACTCAGTCCAGTTCGTGGTGTAGCTAGGTCAAAATTTCAATGTACCAAACCAGAATCGCACAAACAGGTTAGCTAACCGCATTCTGGTTAAATGACCATAACTCAAGCTACTGAAGTCTAATTGGGGCCTTTCTAGGGCCGTTAGAAAGTTAAGACACAGCAATTCAACTTTTGTGTTTTGGCCAAAATCAAACTCAGTACGCATCAGGGTGAACGGTCGCGGTCAGTTTGGGTGAACTGCCAACCCTGACCGCCGAACTCCTACCTAGGGCAGTCTGGGTATTTCCATCTTTTCACAGGCTACCGAGCTCGAATTGGGCTAAACTTTTAAGGCAACTATAAAACATTATTTTCTACAACTTTCATGTTTTAACCTAAGGCTAATTCGGCCTTATTCCTATCCAAACAGTACCGGACAGAACAGGGTTAATTGAAACCCTAATCTGGAATTTTCCGCACAAAGTGGAAATTTTCCGCAATTAGCTACAATTTACACACTATAGCTTCATTCTAGACTATTCCAAGCCATCATCCATGGCCACACAATATTAAACATATAAAAACAGAAAAATCATGAGTAATTATAAAAATTCATCATTCTCCACCAATAGTCATGATATTGTCCACAAAATCACCTCTTTGACTAACACAAGCTACTAATTTAACATTAGCAAGACCAAAGAATGAACTCCTTAGCTACTCACCTTGCAACTCAAGAAAGGAGCCAACTAAGCACCACTTTCTTCCAGACCACTTCACCAACAACCTCATAACCACTAAACTAAGGGTTTTTATGGAGGAATTTCAAGTTTAATCGGTTAGATTTGAAGATTGAGCAAGCTTGGGATGAAGAAAGTTGAAGGCTTTTCTTTTCTTTCCCCTTGAGAGAGTCGGCCACAAGAAGCTTGAAATGAAGATGGTTTTTGGGTCAATTTTGATTAATTGGTAAAGTTAATGAATAGTAGTCAAAGTCAAGATTAAATCACAAGGTGACACTTGTCACCCTTATTTAATGCAAAGCTATCCTTTTGTCTCTCCCACACCAATCTATCTAGGTAACCTCTAATTACCTCATAACACCTGGTAAAATAATTCTGGTATACAAAACTTAACCTAATTGGCCGAATTTTATCGAACTTTCCGCACTAGCGGGTCCCACGCCCGGTATACGTTTCTAATTTCTCATGAACTAACTTATACTAGAAAAATGATTGAAAAACCATATTTACTCATAAAATTATATAGAAAATTTTCCTAATATAGAAAATATGAAAAGCATGCAATTCAATAAAATAAAACCTAGAAAATAAGAAAATTTACGGGTTCTCACACTCTCTCCCCCTTAAAAGAATTTCGCCCTCGAAATTTCTCACATTGATTCACGAATAGGTCAGGGTATTTCCTTTGCATTTCTTCTTCCACCTCCCAGGTAGCCTCATCTACCCCATGATTTCTCCACAATATCTTTACCAAAGGAATCTGTTTGTTTCTCAACTCCTTAATTTTTCGGTCAAGCAACTGCACAGGTTTCTCTTCGTAGGTAAGGGATTCATCTATTTCGATTTTCTCTGGTTGTAAGATGTGAGATGGGTCGGGATAATACTTTTTAAGCATCGAGACGTGGAAGACGTCATGAATTCTGGAAAGACTGACGGCAGTTCTAGCCCCAACGCTACTTTACCCACTCTCTGAAGGATCTTGAAGGGTCCGACGAATCTCGGTTGGAGTTTCTTTCCTCTACCCGCCCTGACGCTTCGTAACGGTGTGACCTTAAGGAACACACGGTCCCCGACTTCAAACTCCAAGTCTTTTCTTCGATTGTCCGCGTAGCTCTTTTGCCGGCTTTGAGCTGTTTGGAGCCTTTGTCGTATCAACTTGACTTTTTCTCGTGCCTCCTCCATCAATGGAATAGTCGTTGGATCTAGGGCTTTCCTCTCGCCGAATTCATCCCAGTAGATCGGTGACCGACATATCCTCCCATAAAGTGCTTCGTATGGAGCCATTTGAATTGACGAATGGTAGCTGTTATTGCAGGCAAACTCTACTAAGGTCATATGTTGACCCCAGTTACCCCTAAAATCCAAAATGCAGGTCCTTAACATATCCTCGAGAGTTTGAATTGTTCGCTCCGATTGTCCATCCGTCTGAGGGTGATAGGTGGTGTTTAAGTTGAGTTTGGTCCCCAGAGTCTCTTGGAATTTCTGCCAAAACCTAGATACGAAGCGGGGATCTCTGTCTGAAACGATGCTCACAGGAACACCATGTAGCCTTACGATCTCGTCCATGTACACCTGAGCCAATTTGTTCATGGAATACTTCCTGTTCACTGGCAAGAAATGAGCCGATTTGGTTAAGCAATCAACAATCATCCAAACGGTATCGTGTCCTCGTTGCGTTCGCGGCAAACCTGGAACGAAATCCATTGTGATATTTTTCCACTTCCACTCGGGTATCTCAAGGGATTGTAACAAGCCCGATGGTTTTTGATGCTCCGCCTTAACCTGTTGGCAAACGAGACATTTTTGCACGTACAGAGCAATCTCCTTCTTCATGTTATCCCACCAATATGTTTCTTTTAGGTCTTGATACATCTTGCTACTACCCGGATGGATTGTGTATCTGGACCGATGAGTTTCCTCTAAAATCTCCATTCTTACCATTTCATCTTTAGACACCACCACTCGGTTTCGGTATTTTAGAATACCCTCGGGACTAAAGTTGGAATCGGTTGATTCCCCTTTTCCACCTTCTCTCCCCACTTTCGCACCATCGAATCCTCCTTTTGCGCTTCTTTAATTCGCTCCAGTAGGGTGGATGTTACCTTAATATTACCAAAAGACACCTTATGACTCCCAAGGCAGGGTTTCCACTCGCAAACGGATTCTAACAAATCCCACTCCTTGATCATTAACCCTGCTACTTGAGCCTTGCGACTTAAGGCATCAGCTACCACGTTCACCTTCCCCGGATGGTAGTTGATAGTGCAGTCGTAATCCTACAGAAATTCCATCCACCGTCGCTGCCTCATATTCAATTCCTTTTGTGAAAAGAGGTACCTAAGGCTCTTGTGGTCTGAGTAAACCTCGAAGGTCACCCCGTACAGATAGTGTCTCCACTTTTTCAGAGCGAAAACAACCGCGGCTAACTCAAGATCGTGGGTTGGGTAGTTTTGCTCGTGGGGTTTCAGCTTCCTAGAGGCAAAAGATGTCACATTTCGGTTCTGCATCAGCACACACCCCAGACCTTCCCGCGACGCGTCGGTGTAAACGGTGAACCCGTCTACTCCATTAGGCAAAGCCAGAACTGGCGCCATGGTTAATCTTTTCTTTAACTCTCGAAAACTCATTTCGCACTTGGCATCCCACACAAACCGACCATGCTTCTTTGTCAAGTCGGTTAAAGGACCGACTAGTTTGGAAAAGTCTTTAATGAAACATCGGTAATACCCCGCCAACCCTAGAAAACTACGAATCTCCGTGGGGTTTTCTGGCCGTTTCCAATTGGTCACCGCCTCTACTTTTGATGGGTCAACCGAGATACCCTCTTGGGAAATTACGTGTCCTAAGAAAGAAATTTTCTCCAGTCAAAACTCGCACTTACTAAACTTGGCATATGACCGATGCTCTCCTAGAAGCATAGGCAACTACTTTACCCATTTGCATCAAAACACACCCCAGACCTTCTCTAGAGGCATCAGAATACACGGTATAACCTTCTCTTCCGTCAGGTAATACCAAAACAGGAGCGGATGTTAATCGCTTCTTTAACTCCTGAAAACTTGACTCACACTTTGGAGTCCAAATAAACTTGTTCCCTTTCTTGGTCAGCTCGGTCATTGGTCCAGCAATCTTCGAAAAATCCTTGATAAACCGCCTATAATAACCTGCTAATCCCAAGAAACTTCTAATTTCCGTTGGAGTTTCTGGCTGTTTCCACATCATAACTGCCTCAACTTTTGCCGGATCCATGGCAATTCCATCTTTGGAAACTTTGTGCCCTAGAAAAGAAATTTCATCCAGCCAAAACTCACACTTACTGAATTTGGCATACAACTTATGCTCTCTTAGTACCTGCAAAACTATCTCCAAGTGCTTAACGTGTTCCTCTCGAGTCTTGGAGTAAATCAAGATATCATCGATAAAAACCACTACGAACTGATCTAGATACTTCTTGAAGACTCTCTGCATTAGGTCCATGAAGGCAGCTGGTGCGTTAGTTAATCCAAATGGCATGACTGCAAATTCAAAATGTCCATATCTTGTATTGAAAGTAGTCTTGGGTATATCTTCTTTCTTAATCTTCAACTGGTAATACCCTTGCCTTAAGTCCAGCTTGGAGAATACAACAGATCCTTGTAGCTGATCAAATAAACTATCGATCAAAGGTAGAGGGTATTTGTTCTTAATTGTAACCTCATTTAACCCTCGGTAATCAATACATAACCTCAAGCTTTCGTCCTTTTTCTTAACAAATAGAACGGGTGCTCCCCATGGTGAATCACTCTCCCTAACGAAACCTTTCTCCAATAGGTCCTGCAGTTGAATTTTCAATTCTTTTAGCTCTGCAGGAGCCATTCGGTACGGAGTCTTAGAAATCGGGGCCGTTCCCGGCACCAAGTCAATCTTGAACTCCACTTCTCTCTCCGGCGGTAATGTCTTTAATTCTTCAGGGAAAACGTCTGGAAATTCTCGTACCACTGGTACGTCCTCTAACTTCACTTGGTCACTAGGAGCGTTAATCAAGAATGCTAAGAATCCTTGCGCTCCTTTATGCAACATTTTCCTCGCTCGTATTCCCGAGATCATAGCAGACGATGCTTACCTACCTTTCACATCTAGCTTCAGAGTTGCTTCCCCGGGAATCCAAAGTTCTAGCACTTTTGCTCTACAGTCCAGCTTAGCATGATGATGAGCTAGGAAATCCATTCCTATAATAACATCATAACCTTTTATATCCAGGCTTATCAAATCCACTAGCATTTTACGCTCTCCAATCCAGAATTCGCAATTCTTATAAGCTAAGCTAGTGATTATATTCTTATTACCCATTGGTGTCCTAACTTCAAGATCAAAGGGTAATCTAACAGATTTCACATCAATTCTGGACATAAATGTTGGATTCACAAATGAATGAGTTGCACCAGGATCAATTAACACTCTAGCTAATCGATGAAAAATTGGAATAGTACCTTCCACGACTTTCGAGGAATCAGGTACAGGTTGGTCATCTATAGCGTATACCCTGGCAGGAACTGTCGGCCTATTCCCTCCAGAGTTGGCTGGTCCAGCATTCAGGGTTCCATCATCTTGTATTTTTGGGCAACCGGAAATTTTGTGCTCACTGCTCCCACACTTTAGGCACCTACCTTGTTTCCTCCAGCAACCATCCACAGTAAGGCCAGGTCTCTTGTAATACCCACAAGTTGCCTGTGGAGTTATCGCACGACCTCCTTGTGAGGCATTCTTAGGTTGACCTCTTCCATTTGGTCCCCCTCTAACTCCATTATTTCTTCCCCCTGCATTTCTTGCCCCAGTTCCTCTTGCTAGAGCGCCTCGTGGTGCTCCAGGACTGTTCACTCCGCTTGTTCCTCGTCCCACCTTGGCCGGTGGAGCATTTTCGTAAGTCGGCTCCCGACTACTACTAGAGGTAAATCTTTTCTTAGCTTGAAAAGATTTCACTTGGGCTCTGGCTACTTCAACTCGTTGGGCTCTCTCGACAGCGTCAGCAAAAGTGTCTATCCTCACGGCTGCTAAACCTTCCTGTATTTCTACGTTTAGTCCCTGCACGAATCTCCTTACGCGCCTTTGCTCCGTGGCTATCAATTCAGGAGCAAAACGGGACAATTTTGTAAACTGGACTTCATATTCGGCGACACTCGTCGCCCCCTACTTACATTTGATGAAGTCATCCTCTCTCTTTTCTTGGATGAGAGGTGGAAGGAATTTGGCGTTGAACTCCCTTGTGAAGTTCGCCCAAGTCCTTGGAATATGGTTCCTATCCCAGTTAACTCTAACTAGGTTCCACCAGGAACGAGCAGCTCCCTCAAACTGGAATGCGGCGAAAGTCACTTGTCTCTCTTCCGCATAGTTTAAGGCTGCGAAAATGTCAGAGATTCTCTCCCACCAGCCTTCGGCTACCTCAGGTTCTGGACCTCTGTAAAACTTAGGTGGTCCAAACTTCAGGAATCTCTCTAATGCCCGATCCTCAGTATCGATTGGGCCTCCTTGATGATGCACTGCCCCCGGGGCTGGTTGCTCAGTCATACGCTCTAGAACATCGGTTATTCTATTGATTGTGGTGGCCACTGGGTTTCCGGCCACGTTTCCCTGACCAGGGTCTTGATTGACCTCAGGTTCCCTATCACCACCCGCTTCTGGGTGTTGTCTAGTAAGTCTCCCACGTCCCCTTCCTAATACTTGGCGATCCATTGCCTAGATTATGCCTAATATTGGAAAATAAGGCAATTAGGTTAGAATATTATTTGTTATATTTTTTTCTTTGTAAATAAAACCAACCAAAAAAAAAATTGGGAAGAATAAGAATAAAACGCTTAACATATAGTTACGGTAAAAGTCATACAAATAACGGGTTGGGACATTTCCAAAAGTAAGGCACATGAGTTTAACAAAAACATATACAGATAATCCCTTAAACAAAAAATTAGGGATATAGTGCCTCGAAAGTAGGTCATTCCACTAGACAAAATTTGATGACCTAACTAATGTTCCCCTTTCTAACCCTACATATCTAGTACTATCAAGATCTAACCTAACCCTCAGTAGGGCTACCAGGAGCAATATCCTCCTCTGGATCCTCCTCCGGGTCCTCCTCTGGGTCCTCCTCCGGATCCTCCTCAACACCCGCCTGCTCGGTACCCTGAAGGATACTCGTGGTCTCGTCCATCATTATCGCGGCATCAGCCCTGATACCGGCACTCCTATCACGTATCCCCTCGGCCAATCGAGTCATCCTAGACCTCTGTCACTTTATCTCCACGCGAGCAGCCTCCAGCCTAGCATGCTCGGCCGCTAGCCTCATCTCTAAGTCGGCTATACGGTCAAACTGGGTATCCACCATGATACTCAGCTCCTCTACATCCTGGGTCAGGGTGTGGTTAGCGTCCCACAAATGGCGGCGCTTATCGTCTAAGGACAACACCAGATCGTTAGGATACGCGTATATAGCCCTACACTGGCATCGAGGATGCCTATCAGCTGGGGTATATCTCACGCGGTCTCCTCCGCCTCGTGGCCTATATGAAATGGATCTAAGCGGCTCTACATATCCATTAGACGCTCCACTACCATTAGCATGTCTGTTTCCATTCTCCATACCTGCAAAATAACCAAAATCCAAAGGTTAAAACTTAAATAGCTAATTGGTTCCAATATCGCTTAAGATATATCTAAAGGTCTCATTTCTTACTTCTAGAAAGGATTAGGGTTTCTAACACATCTAATATATCTCTCAAATAACTTTTCTAACCTAGGCTCTGATACCACCTGTGGCGACCCCACTTCCCCCTAAGGCGAACCAGAGAGTTGGCGGGCCGTCTGCCTAGCTCTCGCCAGGACTCACGCAAGTAATCTAGCCCAAATCCTTTCGAAGAATAACCTAAGCTATTACAACACCGTTTCCTTCCTACTAGGCTGATGACTAAAATCGCATTAACTTCAGAGATAACAGCATTTTTAAGATAACCAATCGTCGACTCTTAAACATCTTACGCATTACAAACCAGGCAACAAGAACATACAATCCAAATACATTAGTACAAGCCAAATAACAATTCCAGGGTTTACACTCTTCCAGCTTCAAGAGTGTGAGAACCCGTAATTTTTCCATTTTTAGGTTTTATTCTGGTTAATGGCCTGTTTTCTGCATTTTCTTTATTAGGAAAATTTTTCTAGATAATTTTTATGAGTAAAATAGTTTTTAGATGATTTTTCTAGTATCGAATAGGTTTTGAGAAATTAAGAGCGTATACCGGACGTGGGACCCACTAGTGCGAAAAGTTCGGAAAAATTCGGTCAACTAGGTTAAGTCTCGGATACTGGGTTTAATTTATCGGGTGCTAAGAGATATTTAGAAGATACCAAGTGGATTGATATGAAAGAGAATAAAGAGATAGAGATGCATTAAAGGGGTGACAAGTGTCACCATAGGATTGGATTTACCTTTTTGAACACTATTCACCCTTTTACCATTTGGTTAAAATAACTCCAAATTTGACCAAAAATCACTCCAAAATTCACTCCTTGAAGCCGGCTCTCTTGACAAGAAGAAAGAAAGAAACTCTCCAAGTTCTTCATTCCATCTTGCTCCAAATCACCAAAACAACCACTTAATCTTACTTTTGTTCCATAGAAAACCTTAAGTGAGTGTTTGTGTGGGGTTTGGTGGAGTTGTTTAGAAAGCTAAGAGGACTTGTTGCTCTCTCTCTCTTGTTTCTAAGGTGAGTTATGAAGAACCACTCTCCTCCCTCTAATGATGCTTAATTTATGATTAGTGGTGGTATAAGGTGCAACTTTATGGATTATATTGTGATTTTTGGTTGAATTGATAAAGTTTTGTAATTATTGAGGATTTTTCTGTTTTAATATGAATATGATTGTGTGGCTATGTATGATGATTGGAAATGGTATGTAAGGGACCTAGGAGGTGGAAAAAGTGGTTAATTGCAAGCAATTGCTGTTTTGGAAAGAAATTGAAAACTTACGGTTTCGTTGTTCTTCATTCTGCCCGGTTTTGTAGCTCATAGTTAGAGGCCTAATTGGCCTTGGCTTAAAACAATAAAGTTGTAGGGAATGATATTTTAGAGATTCCTACAAAATTTCAGGTCAATCGGAGTAGCGTAGCTTGAGAAACGTCGAAATTACCCTTGCTATTCTGGTTTTACCCGAATTGGAGAATTGCTTCTGTAATTGGTTATTTTGGTTAGGAATGCTTCCGAATTGGTTGTTGAGGCTTTCTGATTAAATTTATCCCTGTTTCTTAGCTTTCAGCTGGTTTTGGAATTTCTGGATTTGGACTTGGATAGCCTGATTTATGATGTTTTCACTAGAATGCGTTCTGTGAATCTGTTTTTGCGGTTCTGGTGTAGTAGATTGCATTTTTGACCTGGTTACACTCAAAACTGGGGTGAGTGACCTTATGTAATATTGTAGCCCTATCTTTAAGATTCGAAACGGTGGGTCTTGGACCTTCATCCGATAATCATAGTGCCTTTGGTGCCATTACCGCAAAATGACGTCAAAAACTGTTTTTTTCAGGGTTAAAGCTAGTTCCATTTCCGGATTTTTCTGATTTCCTCTATTGCTTGTGTGTGCTTATGGAACCCTATTTTGGGAATATTTGGCATTGGATTATGACTCGTTATCGAGTCTCATTGTACTTGTTTGCATGTTTTAGGGCGTGACGGTGGTTCACGACGTTCCTTTGACGGAAGTGCATGAAATATCACTTTCGAGCTTGGTGAGTGTACTACTCACTTGTGTGTTACTATATGGCTTTGATACTTGAACTTGATGAGTTAAATGTTATTGTACCATCGATATTAATTGAAGTAAGGGTGTACTTTATCACTCTCACTTATTTCTCATGTTATTGGAATGTCACATGAAATGTTACATGAAATGAAAAGTACTTGACTTGGCGTCGTTTGGAAGCTTGTATCCAACGACTTTTCTGTGACCTCTGAGCTCAACGCCTGTGGCCAGTTACTCGAGTCGGGCCGGCAAAGGCCTGGTCGATTAGATAACGAACCACGGTAGTCTGTTTTGGGATCTTTGGGTATTGAGACCCTCGATTCCGGTATACTCGAGTAATACCACAGTGCAAGTGTTTGGATTTCGGGCCCGGTAGGGGTATGTTGGGCGGAAGGAATGGAAGTAAAGTGGAGTCTACGGTTGGTTACTTTTAAACATTGACGGAGAGTCAATGAGGTTCGATCAAGAATGCAAACGAGGAAAAGGGCTCTTGAGAGCCGCCCGTATCCTTTTTATCTCCACCATTAATGTGTGCCTTTGCTTACTTTTGATGAATTGAAATGAAAAACTTTATGCTTATGTGAACTTTGCTGATTGAGTGGTATTATCTCACTGGGCGTAAGCTCACCCTATTCCTTTTGTTTTCCTTACAGGAAAATAAATACTTTTGGACTGCAATTGATAATTGGTTGCCGAATTGAGCTAGTTGGACATATCTTTTGTATAGCTCATTTATTGAAACCCTAAATGTACTCTTGGAACCGTTTCTCTTTTGATTTGGCAAACCAGAAATGTATCCACTTTTGAATACTTTTGTATGCCACTTTGGCTTGTAAATGCTGAATTTCACGATGTGAATGTTGGCTTGATATTTGGTTGGGTCCTGACGGGTCGGTTACTATTCATAACCGACTTCGGTTTCATTTTTTTTTTTATTTTGCCATTTTGACTTGTTTACGCGCGTTCGTAAGTTCCGGAACGCAATAGATCGCTCTATACCGAACCGTTAGTCCTGGCGAGAGTTGGGCAGGCGGTCCGCCGAACCCTTTGGTTCGCCTTAGGGTGAAGTGGGGCTGTCACAAAGAGGCAATCCAAAATAAAAGATACAATGTTTAACTCAAACTACATGCATAAAAGTGAAATTAGATTTCAAGTCTTGCTCAAAAGCCAGGACCAGTCAAGGAAAACAAATGAACGTGGGGTGAGCTAAAGCTCAGTGGTGCCCCAAAACATGCAATCAAATAAACAAATAGCAAGTATTGATTACGACTAAAGTAAACAAATAGGAAAGCGAATAACAGCACAAGGTAGGATACAGGGGCTCTCAGGAGCCATTCTCCACGCTTGATCAAAATTTACCGTAGTCGACACTCCGTCAACTCTCACTACTTACGGTCCATGTAGCTCTTCTTCTTTTTCTTAACTCCGACACCAATCATACCCCTGTTCCGGGCCCGAACACCAAATAAGAAAGCAGTAATACTCGAGTATACCCTTTGGATAAACTAGTCGAGGGATTAAATAAGAAAGCAGTAATACTCGAGTATACCCTTTGGATAAACTAGTCGAGGGATTCACCCAACGACGTCACGAACTAGTCGAGAGATTTACCCAACGACGTCACAAACTAGTCGTGGGATTTACCCAACGACGTCACAACACTTGAGATATTCACGAAAACATTTCACACAAATCACCACTCGAACGGCTAGTGTGATAAAGTACACACTGCTTACTTCGATGGATCAAAAACCACTTTGCAATTATCATATATCAAGTCAAGAAAGCACTGTAACCAAATAGTCATAAAACAAGCAGGGACACTCACCAAGAGTGAAGTTCAGATGTCAAGTTGGGAATCGAAATCCGCGTCCTCGCTAAATCCTAGAAAACCAAGTTTTTAAAACTATAAGTTTTGTTCAAGTTCTAAGTATAAAAGGTTATCTAGTATATTACTAGTTTATTTTCTTGAAATAATTCGACCATCCACTTAGGATTAAAATTTAGTAAAAGTAGGAAATGTTTTATATGGCTTTCCTTAAAATACTTTTCTTTATAAGAGTGCGGCTAGTACTATTTTATTTAAAGTAAGTTTTCTGGTATTTTTAGTTAAAGTCACTAAAATCTTGTATTTTGGAAATTTTCCTCTAGTCAACTAGCCAGGGACAATTTTAAGGAAAGAAAAGGAAATAGATCAAGACTTAGGGTTTTAGAAACTAGTGAAATCATTTTCTAAAAGTAATAAGGCTAGTTTAAGCTTAAAGGAAGAAATATCGAGTCGGCAAGGTTTAGAAAATCCCTACACAAAATTTCTAACTTTAACATACCATGCTAAGTTTTATCGTACCATGCTAGAGTGAAGATATATTTAAATAGCTTGCTTAAAACTTTCTCAAGTTCACAGGACCAAAACGGATTCCTTACGATTCCGATTCACAAGCACGTAATATTTCAGATTCGTCAATATAGCCAACTCACATTTCAAATAGAAATCTCACTAGGGCTTCGTCAATCATTAGCCCTAGGTTTTAACAGATTCATTTCTGATCAAAAATTAAACAAAAGACCAAGGCTTCATCAATCATTAGCTCTTGGTATCCAACATTAATTTCTTATAGCAATATAGCTAATAATTCAACTGTTTAGAATCACTGACAGGTACATGAACACAGGGACAAAATTTGCAACACTATCTTATCCAAGATTTCAACCAAAATCTCATTGTTTGTTAACCAAATGCAGATTAAACATTTTCCAGCAATTTTTATTCAAAAATATCCATTCCAATGCCAAGGATTTCATCTCAACATTTTAGTCGTAATACAAATCAAATTATCAATCGTATCAGAAGTTTCACATCTACGCAGCTTACTAGGCTTAAAACACACATTTCTCATGCATTTCTAAGCCGTTATATTCCAAGGAAAATTCCAGAAACAAGTTAAAATTTCCAAAAACAAACTGAAAATTCCTGCTCAAACCTCTCGGCTATCAAGAATTTTCCAGCACTTAGGTGTTCATAAATCCAACTTTTCCTCGACTGAAACATGGTTTTAGATACTCAAATTCGTCATGCAAACATTTAGCTAGCTAATTAAGATTTCCAGTTCAAAACTGTGAGAGCCTGTAATTTTTTTAAAGTACTAGGTTTTATTTTTTTTCTTTTAATTGCACGTTTTTCCACATTTTATTTATTTGAAAAATTGGGAAAATAATTTTTATGAGTAAATATAGTTTTTAGATGATTTTCTAGTATCGAATAGTTTTTGAGAAATTAAGAGCGTATACCGGACGTGGGACCCACTAGTGCGAAAAGTTCAGAAAAATTCGGCCAACTAGGTTAAGTGTTGGATACTGGAATTAATTTACCGGGTGTTAAGAGATAAGTAGAGGATGCTAAGTGGATTGGTATGAGGGAGACAAAAGTTAGGCAAGCATTAAATGAGGTGACAAGTGTCACCATTTGATTGGAGTGACTTGTAAGACTACTATTCCTTTTCTTACCATTGACCAAATAAATCACAAAATTAACCAAAAATTAACCATTTTTCTCTCCTCTTTGGCCGACTCTCTCTCTCAAAAAGAAAGAAAGAAACTCTTCAAGTTTTGCTTCCATTTAGCTCAAATCCATCCAACCAACCATTGAAACTTGCAATTTCTCCATAAAACCTCTTCAATTAGTGTTAGTGAGTTGATTTGTGGAGTTATTCGGAAGCTAAGAGGACCTATTGCTCCCTCTCTCTTGTTTCTAAGGTGAGTTGTGAAGAACCACCCTCCTCCCTTAATTGATGCTTAAATCATGATTAGTGGTAGTATGAGATGCAAGTTTATGGATTATTTCTTGATTTGTGGTTGAAGTGATGAAGTTTTATTATTTTTGGGAATTTTTCTGTTTTAATATGAACATGATTGTGTGGCTATCCATGATGATTGGAAATGGTATATAATGACTCTAGGAGGTGGAAAAGTGGTTAATTGCAAACAATTGCTGAATTGGAAGAAATTTTGGAAAGTTAGGGTTTGGTTAGGGAACATTCTGCCCGAATTTATAGCTCCTAGTTAGAGACCGAATTGGCCTTGGATTAAAACATTAAAGTTGTAGGGAATGACATTTTAAAGGTACCTACAAAATTTCAGGTCAATCGGAGTAGCGTAGAATGAGAAAAGTCGAAATTACCCTTGCTGTTTTGGTTTTATCTGAATGTAAGAATTGCGTCTGTAATTGGTTGTTTTGACTGGAATTGCTTCAGAATTGGTTGTTGAGGTCTTCTGATGAAATGTAGCCCTGTTCCTTAGTTTTTGAGAAATTAAGAGCGTATACTGGACGTGGGACCCGCTAGTGCGGTAAGTTTGATAAAATTCGGCCAATTAGGTTAAGTTGTGTATACCGAGTTTAATTTATCAGATGTTAAGAGATAATAAGAAGTTACCTAGATTGATTATTATTGGAGAGACAAAAGGATAGAGATGTATTAAATGGAGTGACAAGTGTCACTTGGAGGTTAATTCTTAACTTAGTCAATTTTGACCAACTTTCTTGCTTTACCAATTTAAGTAAAAATTTCAAAAAATCATCCTCATTTTAAAGCTTCCTTGGACGAACCTCTTCCTCCAAAAAAGAAAGGAAAAGCTATCCAATCTCTTGCTCCAAACTTGCTCAATCCAACAAACCAACCGTTTAATCTTGCATTTACTCCATAAAAACCCTTAAGTGAGTGGTTGTGAGGTGATTAGTGAAGTTGTTTGGAGGATTAAGGTGCTAAGTTGCTCTTGTTCTTGGGTTGTTAAGGTGAGTAACTAAGGGACCTTTCTTGCAACACAATAATGCTTAATTATTGACATGTGTGAGGTGAAGTGATGATTTTAGGTGTTGTTTCATGACTTTTGGTAGAATTTGGTGCATTTTCTATTTAATCATGATTTTTTCTGTTTTCAAATGATTACTATTGTGCGGCCAAGTATGATGGTTGGAAATGATTTAGAATGAAGCTAGAATGCGTAAATTGTGGTTGTTTACGGAAAATTTCCGCATTGAACGGAAAAATTCAGATTTAGGGTTTCAATTCAACCATTCTGCCCGGTACTGTTCCTCATAGTTAGAGGCCGAATTAGCCTATGGTTAAAACATGAAAGTTGTAGAGAATGATATTTTATAGTTTCCTGGAAAATTACAGCTCAATCAGAGGAACGTATCCTGTGAAAAGACCAAAATACCCCTACTGCCCTGTTTCTATCCGAAACTGATAATCAGCTTCTGTAATTGGTTATTTTGACCGGGAATACTACTAATTTGGTTGTTGATGTCTTCTTAAGAATTATAGCCTTGTATCTTAGCTTTCAAATGGATTTGGAATCACTTGAATTGGAGTTGTATGTGCTAAGATATGACTGAATGAATCAGGACTGCCACAGTAAACTTCGAACTGGAAAATCTGGGGTTGTTTTGGTAAATTTGACCTAGTTAGGGTGAGAACTGGACTATGTAGTCTTCATCAAAGTTACATATCCCTGTCTCAGCTTCAAAATTCCATAAGATTTGTCTTAATCCGATAAGCGTAACTTAAGTTCCGATTGAAACACCGAGACACGTCAAACCTGCTTTTAGGCCTATTGTCTTTCAAATTGGTTTTCGGTTGCATTATTAACCTTGTGTTGTAATTGAATATATATGAAGGGTATTGTGACACTAATTAGATGTTTTTAATAGCTTGTGAATTATATTTGAGGTTGTGGTTGATTTGGGTTGAATTTGGTGTTGAATTGTAGGGTGAAAAGTAAGAAAAACAAGGGGAAATGCTGTTAAAATTTTCGCAGGAACCCCGGAGCAGTTCTGGGAAATCTACAATATCTGGATGTCGAAATATCAGAATTGAGTTCCATTTGTTGTGTTTTAAACTAGATTCATAGGGCTATGAACCATGTAAATTTCAGTTTCTGGTTTGGTCTGTGGGATTTATGGTGATTTTTCAAAGTTAACCGAAATCGTATACCTGCTCTGCCTTTTTCTTGTTAAGACGGCAATTTGAGGCTCGAATTTGATTGGCTTGTGATCTGAATCTTCTAAATATGTCTTTTGAGAAATTTTACCCCTTTGAGTCTATTTTCCAACGGTGTAAATTTTACCAATTTCAGACTTAAGAATCCTAATATATGATCTTTCAATCAGGGGTGTGCAAAACTGAAAAAAAATATGTTTTCTTGGAATTATTCTCACTTTCAATTTCACCTTGAGATATGAGCTAGTACATCATTGTAAGTATGATTTTGAGAGGAGTGAGGGGTTTTGGGGTCATGTATGTCCTTAGGACCAACCGTTTTCTTTTATTCTTAAGCCGTCTTTTATTTTTCATACTAGTATATAACTTGGAGAGGTACCTGACTAGTAATCGAACCTCATTTGTGCATCCTATTTACTTGATTTTGGATGAAGAAATGTCAATTGTTTTACCTTTGTTATTCTTAGGGTTTGACGGTGATTAGGCCACTTTGGGTGGAAATTTTTGGAAGTACCTGTACTTGAACTGGTGAGTGTACCACTCCCCTTACTTGTTGCTTAACTTGATTTTTGCACTTGCAATCTGTGATCTGAATGATTGTACTATCTGTTTAATCTGTTTGAGACGAGAGTGTACTTTATCACACTCGTTCTCTTGTCTGTCTGTATGCCTCTTGACTATATGCAATCTGTTATCTGTATCTGAATCTGTTATCTGTATCTGAGTCTGTTCGGACGTCGTTTGGAGACTGGTATCCAACGACCTTTCTGTGACCTCTGAGCTCAACACCTATGGCTAGTTACTCAAGTCGGGCCGGCAAGGGCCTGGTCGATTAGATAACGAACCACGATAGTCTGTTTCAGGAATCTTTGGGTATTGAGACCCTTAATTCCGGTATACTCGAGTATTACCACTTCTGTTCTGTTCGGCGTTCGGGCCCGGTAGGGGTATGTTTGGTGGACGGAAATTGGTGTAAAGTGGGGTCTACGGATATGTTGGTTCTATGTACGTTGACGGAGAGTCAACGGGTTCGGATCAAGTACTACAAATGGAAATCTAGCTCTTGAGAGCCACCTGTATCCTTCCTATTTGAATCATTGTGTCTAACTACTTTACTTTACATCTGGCATGTGTGCCTGATTTGTTAAACGTGAAATGCCATGATTTTACTGCTATATGTCTGGTACCTCATTGAGCGCAAGCTCACCCCTTTTTGTTACCTTTGTTTTCCTTACAGGGTTCCATGTTTTGAAACCAAGATTTTTGGAAGAAAAAAGTTGAGCTAGTTGTAGGACTTCTTTTGTTTATACTCCTCTGTAACTGAAACCCTAATTGTATTTTGTGTAGCGTGAATACTCTGGCGTGTATTTAGTTCATTGGTTCAAGACTCCGATGTAAATATATGTATAAGTGTTTAATCGACGTCCCGTACTTCCGTATGGTTTGGTAAGCTCTGTTTAACCCTTGGTGGGCTCCAATTGTTCGTTTTCATTGAGTTCTCACGTGTACTATATAGGGTATGTGTGAATCGACTCCGTAGTCCTGGCGAGAGTTGGGCAGGCAGTCCGCCGAACCCTTTGGTTCCCCTTAGGGTGAGGTGGGGTTGTCACAGGTGGTATCAGAGCTGCTTCGCGTGGTCTCTGCGCGGAGTGAGCTTGGGCCAGTGGTGTTATGGTCTTGATTTCGTAAATGTGTCAAAGTGCTCGTTTGAGCATAAGCTATGAACCGTGCATGTCATAAGTGTAAAGATATTTATCATGGGACTTGAGGAAGTTAGGTTTGTTTGTCGGGTAGGAATCTTTAATATGGATGATTTACTCTTGGGACCGGCCGGCTCGAGTTGTGAATTATCTTAGATGGGATTCTTGCGCCCGGATACAAAAGAAATGAGAGCCTAGGTTAGAAAGGACTTGGGCCAACTAGAAATGTGATTCTATGGAACTTCGCGCAGTCTGTTCGGGTATTGTTAAGTATGATGCTCAATTTAATCGTGAGAAGGAAATAGTAAAATTTTTGTATCCCGGAGAAGGCGATGATAAGGAATTTCGAGGACGAAATTCTTTTAAGGGGGAGAGAGTGTGAGAACCCGTGGATTTTCTTATTTTCTAGACTTTATTTTATTTAATTGCACGCTTTTCTGCATTTTCTTTATTAGAAAACTTTTCTAGATAATTTTTATGAGTAAATATAGTTTTTAGATGATTTTTCTAGTATCGGTTAGTTTTTGAGAAATTAAGAGCGTATACCGGGCGTGGGACCTGCTAGTGCGCTAAGTTTGATAAAATTCGACCAATTACGTTAAGTTGTGTATACCGAGTTTAATTTATCAGATGTTAAGAGATAATTATAAGTTAACTAGATGGATTATTATTGGAGAGACAAAAGAATAGAGATGTATTAAATGGAGTGACAAATGTCACTTGGAGGTTAATTCTTAATTTAGTCAATTTTGACCAACTTTCTAGCTTTACCAATTTAAGTAAAAATTTCCAAAAATCATCCTCATTTTAAAGCTTCCTTGGCCAAACCTCTTGCTCCAAAAAAGAAAGGAAAAGCTCTCCAATCTCTTGCTCCAAACTTGCTCAATCCAACAAACCAACCGTTTAATCTTGCATTTACTCCATAAAAACCCTTAAGTGAGTGGTTGTGAGGTGATTGTGAAGTTGTTTGGAGGATTAAGGTGCTAAGTTGCTCTTGTTCTTGGGTTGTTAAGGTGAGTAACTAAGGGACCTTTCTTGCAACTCAATAATGCTTAATTATTGACATGTGTGAGGTGAAGTGATGATTTTAGGTGTTGTTTCATGACTTTTGGTAGAATTTGGTGCATTTTCTATTTAATCATGATTTTTTTTCTGTTTTCATATGATTACTATTGTGAGGCCATGTATGATGGTTGGAAATGATCTAGAATGAAGCTAGAATGCGTAAATCGTGGTTGTTTGAGGAAAATTTCCGCATTGAACGGAAAAATTCGGATTTAGGGTTTCAATTCAACCATTCTGGCTGGTACTGTTCCTCATAGTTAGAGGCCGAATTAGCCTAGGGTTAAACCATGAATGTTGTAGAGAATGATATTTTAGAGTTTCCTACAAAATTTAAGCTCAATCGGAGCAACGTAGCCTATGAAAAGACCAAAATACCCCTACTGCCCTGTTTCTATCCGAAACTGATAATCAGCTTCTGTAATTGGTTATTTTGACCGGGAATACTACTAATTTGGTTGTTGATGTCTTCTTAAGAATTATAGCCTTGTATCTTAGCTTTCAAATGGATTTGGAATCACTTGAATTGGAGTTGTATGTACTAAGATATGACTGAATGAATCAGGACTGCCACAGTAAACTTCGAACTGGAAAATCTGGGGTTGTTTTGGTAAATTTGACCTAGTTAGGGTGAGAACTGGACTATGTAGTCTTCATCAAAGTTACATATCCCTATCTCAGCTTCAAAATTCCATAAGATTTGTCTTAATCCGATAAGCGTAACTTAAGTTCCGATTGAAACACCGAGACACGTCAAACCTGCTTTTAGGCCTATTGTCTTTCAAATTGGTTTTCGGTTGCATTATTAACCTTGTGTTGTAATTGACTATATATGAAGGGTATTGTGACACTAATTAGATGTTTTTAATAGCTTGTGAATTATATTTGAGGTTGTGGTTGATTTGGGTTGAATTTGGTGTTGAATTGTAGGGTGAAAAGTAAGAAAAACAAGGGGAAATGCTGTTAAAATTTTCGCAGGAACCCCGGAGCAGTTCTGGGAAATCTACAATATCTGGATGTCGAAATATCAGAATTGAGTTCCATTTGTTGTGTTTTAAACTAGATTCATAGGGCTATGAACCGTGTAAATTTCAGTTTCTGGTTTGGTCTGTGGGATTTATGGTGATTTTTCAAAGTTAACCGAAATCGTATACCTGCTCTGCCTTTTTCTGGTTAAGACAACAATTTGAGGCTCGAATTTGATTGGCTTGTGATCTGAATCTTCTAAATATGTCTTTTGAGAAATTTTATCCCTTTGAGTCTATTTCCTAACGGTGTAAATTTTACCAATTTCGGACTTAAGAATCCTAAGATAAGATTTTTCAATCAGGGGTGTGCAAAACTGAAAAAAAATCTGTTTTCTTGGAATTATTCTCACTTTCAATTTCACCTTGAGATATGAGCTAGTACATCATTATAAGTATGATTTTGAGAGGAGTGAGGGGTTTTGGGGTCATGTATGTCCTTAGGACCAACCGTTTTCTTTTATTCTTAAGCTGTCTTTTATTTTTCGTACTAGTATATAATTTGGAGAGGTACCTGACTAGTAATCGAACCTCATTTGTGCATCGTATTTACTCGGTTTTGGATGAAGAAATGTCAACTGTTTTACCTTTGTTATTCTTAGGGTTACACGGTGATTAGGCCACTTTGGGTGGAAATTTTTGGAAGTACCTGTACTTGAACTGGTGAGTGTACCACTCCCCTCACTTGTTGCTTAACTTGATTTCTGCACTTGCAATCTGTGATCTGAATGATTGTACTATCTGTTTAATCTGTTTGAGACGAGAGTGTACTTTATCACACTCGTTCTCTTGTCTGTCTGTATGCCTCTTGACTATATGTAATCTGTTATCTGCATCTGAATCTGTTATCTGTATCTGAATCTGTTCGGACGTCGTTTGGAGACTGGTATCCAACGACATTTTCTGTGACCTCTGAGCTCAACACCTATGGCTAGTTACTCAAGTCGGGCCGGCAAGGGCCTGGTCGATTAGATAACGAACCACGGTAGTCTGTTTCAGGAATCTTTGGGTATTGAGACCCTTAGTTCCGGTATATTCGAGTATTACCACTTCTGTTCTGTTCGGCGTTCGGGCCCGGTAGGGGTATGTTTGGTGGACGGAAATTGGTGTAAAGTGGGGTCTACGGATATGTTGGTTCTATGTACGTTGACGGAGAGTCAACGGGTTCGGATCAAGTACTACAAATGGAAATCTGGCTCCTGTGAGCCACCTGTATCCTTCCTATTTAAATCATTGTGTCTAACTACTTTACTTTACATCTGGAATGTGTACCTGATTTGTTAAACGTGAAATGCCATGATTTTACTGCTATATGTCTGGTACCTCATTGAGCGCAAGCTCACCCCTTTTTGTTACCTTTATTTTCCTTATAGGGTTCCATGTTTTGAAACCAAGATTTTTGGAAGAAAAGAGTTGAGCTAGTTGTAGGACTTCTTTTGTTTATGCTCATCTGTAACTGAAACCTTAATTGTATTTTGTGTAGCGTGAATACTCTGGCGTGTATTTAGTTCATTGGTTCAAGACTCCGATATAAATATATGTATAAGTGTTTAATCGACGTCCCGTACTTCCGTATGGTTTGGTAAGCTCTGTTTAACCCTTGGTGGTCTCCAATTGTTCGTTTTCGTTGAGTTCTCAAGCGTACTATATAGGGTTTGTGTGAATCGACTCCGTAGTCCTGGCGAGAGCTGGGTAGGCAGTCCACCGAACCCTTTGGTTCGCCTTAGGGTGAGGTGGGGCTGTCACAGACTGAGGTAATATTCGGAAGGATATTTGCACGTTGTTTTGCGTAAATAGGTGAGTGTTCCTTGTTTGCTATATTTTTCTTGACTTCATGACTTGTGTTCTTGTTTGATAATGTGTTAAGTGCTTTCAAGGATTTCCAAAACGAGTTTTCCAGGTGAGCGTGTACTTTACCGCGTTCGACCTAAATGAAACGTGAAATTTTCAATGATTTAATGATTGCTACATTATTTGCGCATGATGTAAGCCTTTTGGCTGAACTGGGCCCTACCCTTCGTTACCGATCGACTCGAGCCAGAAGCGGACTCGGTCGGGCGATATGGTGACCCTGGGTGAATTTGGTATACTTGAGTATTACTTTGTAGTCTGGTGGAGCCTGGTCAATTTTCAGGAGGGGGTGAACGAATCGAAAGAACGAACGAGGGTTTTATTTACCAAAAATGTATTTTATTTAAATGACCGGAGGAATAAGGGGAATGACAGGAGAACGAACGAACGAACGAATATATGGCTCCCTGTGAGCCCGTATCCTTTTAATGAATGTGTTTATCGCTTTATTTTGTTTTTGTATCTTGAATTATTGGTTATATGTAATGAATGCATTGAACTTCTTGTTGCCTATGTGTTCGGAACCTCACTGAACTTTTAGCTCATTCCTTTAGTTTTGTTTTCCTTAACAGGGGAAAGCGAGCAAGGACGAGAGCCGTGTATCGACTAGCCTAGTCTAGTTTCTTTTGGGATGGTTCTCGCCCTAGTGCTCAGCACGGGTTGGATGTATGGTGAATCGAGAACCTTTGTATATTCGATGTTTGTACTCCCTTTTTAGATAGCAATGTATATAAGTTTTGCTTTAAGTTTTGGATCGTTGTTATGTTTAGTCTTGTGGGTTTATTCTGGTTTCGATTGAGAATTGACGTGAACGACTGAGTCCCGGTGAGAGCTGGGCAGGCGGTCCGCCGAACCCTTTGGTACGCCTTAGGGGGAGGTGGGGCTGTCACAACAACAACCTCAATAATAAGAGCATTCACAACTACAACCTTAAATATATAATTGTGCACATCAAATGTCCAAACAATCTCTTAATACAGCCAAGGAGTCGAGCTTACAAAATAAAACCAAGCAAGCCCGCTAGAGAGCTAAGGAATGCTCACATGAGCGGCTAACCAAATCTTAGACAAAGACTATACTTTCTCCACTCCCACTCTCACGTTCACATCCCTGTAAGGAAAACAAAATTCATGGAATGAGCTAGAAGCCCAGTGAGGTTCGAAGAGAACAGGCAAGTAAACTAGCAGGCATGATACCATTAAGTCAAACCCGAATAAAGCAGAACATAATGCATAGTAAAGCAGGTAACCAGATAGATCATGCAATAGTATACAGTAAAGAACAAGTTCATGGCAAAGGATATGGGTTGCTCTCAGGAGCAGGTTCCACCGCAGCTTGTCCAGGGTCCATTGACTCACTATCAATCATGGAATTATATTGTCCATAGATTACCACTAAACATCGATCTCCGTCCACCAATCAACCCCCTACCGGGCCCGAACGCCAATCAAGTACCCAGGGTTCGTCAATCTCCTCGACCAAGCTCTTGCCGGCTCAATTTAACCAACAAACCCTGGGTTGGGCTTATAGCCCCAGGTATTCAAGTATTCAAGATCTAAGCCCCAAGTATTCAAGTATTCAAGAGTGGAGTCGTTGGCTATTATCCAACACTTGCGTAGGTAATGATTGGAGACGTTAGTTGTCACCTAACGCTTCATATTCAGGCATGTCACGAGTTCTAGTCATGAATTCAAGTCAGGAATAAACAGGTTAGGAATTTCGTCCTTTACCCAAGGTTGCCTAGCTTACCCAACCGTTCTGAGGCTGGTCTCAAGCAAGAGGTCCAACAAGGGCTCAGTTCAACATTTACCGACCTACATTCACGCATAAGCATGAGTAACCCAAGTTCCCACTTACCCGACGTCTCGAATAAAGGTCCAAGGGCCTTGTTCAACCGCTGCAAGAAGATATACAGCCGGTCTACAATCATGCACATATACATGCAAGTTCGCACGCAACATCAAGTATTTCAAATTCACGGAGGTCGAGTGCCAGCAAGGACACACTCGCCTAACCAAGGCCAAGTCACAAGTAGGCTCAACATATTACGTTGTTCAAGCATTCAAGTATTTCAAGTCAAGATATAGGTCATATGTAATCAAATTACTTGTACATGCATAAATGAGATATCAAAAGTTTAGTCAAGTTAGGTCAAGTGCGATAAGGTACACACCTGCCCAAGAAATGACAAATCAAGTGTCTAGCAATTTTAGCAACAAGTAGCATGAAACATGTAATTGGAACACTCACCAGTTCTAAGTAGAGCACGTTAAAAGCTCGTCTCCGGGTGACTCTCGTATTCACTGTCAACCCTTAAAAGAAACCAAGATAAAATATTATGGACCAACCATCCAAAACCTAGGTGAACCAAGTTCACATTTAGGCTCAACTATGAGCCATACTCCTATCAAGTTGGCCTCTCAAAAACACAAAGTTCAAAGACAAATTTGAAGATACAAATCAAGGAAAATCCAAATAGATACTAGGGCAATGATTCAAGTATAGTTTTGGAGTGAAAAGAGGGCATTTGGATCCAAGAAATATGAATAACCAAAGAGTTCCCAATTTTAATCCATGGTTGGAAAAATTCCAGCAGCAAAACAGTGAAGAAAAACAAGGTAGTTCACCTCTTTAAGATATGATATTCGCTCCAATTCAACCCCCCCATTGTAGTTCAAGGTTTTAGCAAGTGAAATGAGCAAGATTGAGTCCAAAAGACGACCAAACCAAAGGACTTTAAGCTAAAATATAGCAAGGTATAAAGCTGCCCTGCCTTCCAAGAATTTCCAGCAATGAAACAAGCTCAATCATGAGGTTTTTACCTACCAAAATGCATGGTTTTCACCCAAGTTCAACACATAAGAGTCATAACCAGTGTTTGGAACAAGATTTGGCCAACACTCATCATGAAAAGGTCGAGGAAAAACAAGGTAAAGTGCATCACTATCCACTCGGCCAACGAGCAAAATTTGCAGCTAGCAAATTAGAGAAAATTTCCAATGAAAACCCTCCATTCACCCAAAATTCAACACATAAGTAAGGCTTAAAGATTTACCAAGCATCATAGAAAAGTTTACCCCAAAATCACCTTAAGATTAAAGGAAACCAAGCTGGTTCCTAATTGGCTAGCAAGCAAGGCAGAAAAACAACAAACCTCACCTAGTTTCCTTAAGTTTCTCCTCCACATTTTAAGGCTTAACTTCATGGTAAAACATCCTTATTGTGACACCCCCACTTTTTCCAAGGGTGAACCCAAGGGTATCCGCGGGATGCCTGCCCAACTCTCACCAGGACTCAAGACAATTCCAATTCAAACTTAAAGTATAATACTAACAATGAAAATCAGAATAAAGGTACGAAATCATTTCCATACATAAATATTTAATCTTACATCACAATTTCAAACTTACAATCACTTTCCCCAAAATATACAACATCCAAAAGTGTATAGTCAATTACAATCAAAACATTAATACAAAAGTGCCTCAAGTCGGCATTTTCTTAAATTCTTCCATTCCAGTTCCTGTTAAGAAAAATAAACTAATGGGATGAGCCAATACTCAGTGAGGCCAAGAAAATCATACAAGCACGTAGTTCAAGTATCAATAACATTTATACCATAAATAAAGCGATAAAGTCAAGTAATTCAGGATTAACAATTAAACACACTTGAGTAGGATATAGGAGCTCTCAAGAGCTAATTTCCACTTGCTTCGCCACAGCTCGATCCGATACCCCCTCGTGATGACACTCCATCATTTGAGTAGGTATTATGTCTGTAGAAATTTCACTTATTACTTCCTCCATCCATCATTCCACCCTCTCGGATCTGTAACCAAACACGCACGAAAAGGGCGATACTCGCCGAGTATGCCGAAGAAAATCTCAAAAGATCAAGTTTTGTTTTGTTATTCTCTTGGTTCATCAAGCTTCTCGACCAAGCCCATGCCGGCTCGAGTTGCAAGATTGGCTAAGAGAATTGGGCGTCCCCATAAGTCGAGGAGGTTCATTCCACTCGACAACACGACACGCATGATAACACGACATGCACACAGAAACAAGTATATTTTGCCGATGAGATTCACTCCAATCGACTTTAAAAAAACAAGTTTAATGCAAGTAAAGTTCGAGTAAAGGAGAGCGAGTGCGATAAAGTACACACTCGTCTCATCAAGTGACATTCACGCATATAAGCAAGATAGATCAAGTAAATATATCAAGTCATGCACTTGACACTCACCTAGTCAAAACAAGAGTAGTGCACAAACAAGTATTTTAGGCATCCCTTGTGAGATCTCTTGAAGGTCTTCTTGAGTGCCTGAGCAAATAATTTACAATTACACACTATCACTTTTAAACCCCTTATTAACAAGAAAGAGATTGTACACTTGTACAATCTAAGAAAATATCATGAAAGAGAGCCTTAATTACTCGTAAATCGAGACTCAAAAGTGGGATTTAATAATACAAGAAAAATTGATTTTCATCTTTGAAATCAACTGTAAAATGGTCAAGCAATATCGAAGGAAAATGAAGAGTCCTTATAACTCAATTTCTTTTAAGTTCAGAAATTTCAGATTTGAGGTGCATTTTTTGAAAAATCATATCTCACTCTCTGTAAGTCGAAAATTGGAAAAATCGGTACCATTGGAAACTAATTCTAAAGTACTAAAAGTTCCTAGAAGACAGTTTTCCATGATTCTAAATGGAAGATACTCAATTTTCGGCTTAAATTTGCTGACTTGCACTTCTAAGACAGATTCGGGGTTGGTTTCTGGCAATTTTGGAAATTCGGAAAAATTCATAAAATGTGAACTAGCCTCTCAAATTTGAAAATCAATTAGAGTTACAATCAAAGTTTAAAACACAACAAGCAGAACTAAAATCAGAGTTTTGAGCGCCAAGATATAGCAGCTCAAAGTTGGCTAAAAATTCCTCATTGATCAAGAATTTCCAGATTTGAAACATGAACTTTGGGACTTCAGTTGGGCATTGAAATAGACTTGGAATAGCTCCAAATTTAGTATGATTACACTACCATATAAGGGCTACTCCTCTATCAAATTTCATACAAAAAATCGTACGGGAAGTCAGTTAACAAGACCACTAAAGTTCCAGGAATATCCAAGGCAATTCTGCCTTATGGTTCCGTTTTCTTTTTTTGAACCTTTAGCCAATGAAATCGTCTCAAACATGGTTCATTTATGAAGGAAAAGTCTAAGAAACATCAAACATACATTTGGTAGGTGATTAACATCAAAAGTTTCAAAATAACAAGTCCCAATTCGAGCTAAGCCATCGGCTAGCCCAAAATTAGGGTTTTCTTTCTCTGGTGCAGGTCTGTAATTTGACCATAACTCACTCAATTCAACTTAGAATAGGGTACAGTTGGTGGCATTGGAAACTAAATTCATAAGGGTACAATTTCTCAGAAGAAATCGTTTTGAAATTCAGTCCATAGCTAGCTCAAATTCAAGCAACAAGTCCCAACACTTCATTGACTCTCTAGCACAGCAACAAAACAGAATAGGTAACTTCGAAAAGCTAGTACAGTTCACTCAAGTCGAATCATAGGATGAAATTTATACCTTTAGAAAATTAGAAGTGTCTAGTTTCAAATGCCACAAACAGCACTCAATTTCTACATCGGAGCAAAGAGTTATGATCATTTAAAGTTCGCTGCCAGAGCACCTCTGTACACGTTTTCCAGGTTTGAAGAATTTTCGAAAATGCAACCTTTAGCCAACCAAATCATGTGATTTATAGTGAAACTCTCCACACAACCTATACAACATATCTATATCAAAATCAAGGCAATTTGATCACAAAAATTTCAAACTAAGGTTGCGGCAAGAACAGGGTAGATTCGGCCCTTCTTCCCTTTGGTTTTCCTTTGAGTTTCTTTCCACTTTTTCAACTTATAACCACTAGTTTAACACTAAATCAACATAAACAACACCCAAAATCATCATATCAGTCCAACATGTCCATTGTGGGATTTCATAGAGCCCGCTCAAGTGATTTTCAACCAACCAAAGTTACCCACATGAAGCTACAAGTTTCATATCAAAGATCCATCCACTAAAACCAAGTCTAGAAGATTAGATGATTACCTCCTATTTTATTGAGATGAAACCAGAATTTTCGGTCACTTAAAGCTCTAAGAAACCCGTGAGAAAGGTGCTTCCTTCCTAGTCCAAGTGAATCTCCAAGTTGTTGTGAGTTTGTGTGATGATTTTGGAGTGAAATGGTGCAAGAGATGAAGTGGGATGATGATGGTTTTGTTGTTCTTCTTCCCTTGGTGAAGTTCAGCCAGCTTGGGAGAGAAAGGAAGAGGTGGTTGCTGATGGTGAAGCTTCTTGGAGAAGCTTGGTAGGTGTAGTTCAAATTTGGCACAAAAGTCAACTCTCAATAGTGCGCGTACGCGGGCGTTTCGTGCCCGTTTCCTCTCGGGTTTGTTTCACTTGTGCACTAAACCTCTAATGCACTTCCTTTAATACTATTATTATCCACTCTTAGTAGTCCAAGAATAATTTTCTAAAGTCCTTCAATTAGTCGCGCGCGCGAAAACGCAAACTTTCGACTCGTGCGCGATAAAGTGCAATTTCTAAGAATTCTCGTAATGATGATATAACTAACTAATACTTAGATAAATAATCATAAAATGACCATTTAAGAATAAAAACATAAGTCCTCACACGAGTCTAGTTTTAATTCCTCAAATCTCCAAGGTCACTTTACTCTCAAATCGATTATTGCCTCCTAACGCGATTTCACTAAATCTCGCTAAATGAGCTTCCAAAAATTAAATTTATTAATGGAACATTTTTAAAATATATGTAAGTCATAGTTCCATGTAAATGGTTCTAAAAGAGTTGAAATAAATTATTCGGAGAAAATGAATGAATAAATATTTAAATAAACTAGTAATATACGATAAAATAAGAAAATTTTCGGGTCCTCACACTTATTTCCATCGCTGTTACACAATATATCGTATCCAACATGTCATGAGTTTAAAAATCATGAATTTTAGTAAGGAAAATTGTAATTTGTAGCGCTTGAGTACCTTTGAAACGAAAAGTTTTCAGCGAGCATCATTCCCTTGAAAAATCAGAACTTGAGTTATAAATGTTGAAAAATCATACAACTTGGCCAGTTAAAAACTAGACTTGAAACACTAACAATCTTTAGAAGACACCTCAAAGAGATTCAGTTCATAAATTGGTCCAAATTAGGTCACAAGTTACTACAACATTCCCGTTTTTACTTGTGCAGGGCAGAATTTTCAGTCAATTTTGCTGATTTCCTGATATTTATAGAGATTGAAAAAAATTTTGAATTTTGTACCATAGGAATAACTATGAGTCTAGTTTCAAATGCAACAAACGGAACTCAATTCCGACGTTCCTATACGAAGTTATAGCCACTTTCCCAAAGCTGCGCAGAGCTCCCTGCGGAAATTTCCAGCAAGCAAAAGAATGTTTTTCCAAAATCTCCTCTAGCCAAACTCCCAACTTTCCTTCATGTTTCTATCACATGAAGTACATTGAAAGGTCCTATATATTGAAAGGTCCCTTCATGAAGTACATTGAAAGGTCCTATATATCATGGTTGCAACTTTTTCCCTTTTCCTGCTCTAATCTTTCCCTTCATGGTGTAATCCGAAGAAACACTTTATCCCCTATCTCAAACTCCAAATCCTTCCTCCGATGATCGGCATAACTTTTCTGTGGGCTTTGGGCTGTTTGAAGTCTCTGGCGGATCACCTTTACCTTTTCATAAGCTTCCTCAACCCATGGTATTGTAGCCGGATCTATAATTTTTCTTTCTCCTACTTCCTCCCAATGGATTGGAGATCGACATCTTCGTCCATACAATGCTTCATATGGGGCCATTTGAATAGAGGAATGATAACTATTGTTATACGCGAACTCAACCAAGGTTAAATATTGGATCCAACTTCCTCTAAAATCCACAATACAGGCTCTCAGCATATCCTCAAGAGTTTGGATGGTTCTCTCAGATTGTCCATCAGTCTGAGGATGATACGCTGTACTATAGCTCAACTTAGTTCCTAGAGCTTCTTGCAATTTCTGCCAAAATCGAGATACAAACCTGGGGTCTCTATCCGATACAATACTCACTGGTACCCCATGTAGTCTTACTACCTCATCCATATAGAGTTTAGCAAGTTTCTCCAAAGGATATTTCATGTTTACTGGCAGAAAATGTGCAGTCTTAGTTAATCGATCCACTATTACCCAAATTGCATCATGCCCCTTTTGTGTTCGTGGCAACCCTGATACAAAATCCATCGTTATGTGCTCCCATTTCCATTCAGGGATCTCTAAAGGCTGTAACAGACCTGATGGTTTCTGATGTTCAGCCTTCACTTGTTGGCACGTAAGACACTTTTGTACAAACTGGGCAATCTCCGCCTTCATATTTTCCCACCAATACAGATTTTTAAGATCTTGGTACATCTTATTATTCCCTGGGTGCACCGTATACCTAGAGCAGTGTGATTCCTCCAAAATCTCCCTCTTTAATTCCTCATCCTTAGGTACAACAACACGATTTCAGAATTTTAAGATTCCCTCAGGGTTTAGGTTGAAGTTAGATAACTCCCCTTTCTTCGCCTTTTCCATCCATTTTTGCACTGTTGGATCCTTCACTTGGCCCTCTTTGATCCGCTCCATCAATACCGACTTCACCTCAATATTTCCAAAAATCACTTTTTCCGGTTCCAGATGAGGTTTCCACTCACAGGCATCTTCTAGCAGGCTCCACTCTCCCACTATGGAACTTGCTAGTTGAGCTTTTCGGCTTAAAGCATCTGCTACAACGTTGGCTTTTCCAGGATGGTAGTTAATTGTACAGTCATAATCCTCTAAGAACTCTACCCACCGACGTTGTCTTAGATTTAGCTCTTTCTGAGAAAACAGATACTTAAGACTCTTATGATCCGTATAAACCTCGAAAGTTACACCATAGAGATAATGTCGCCATTTCTTCAAAGCGAACACTACAGCTGCAAGCTCTAAGTCATGGGTCAGATAATTCTGCTCGTGAGGTTTTAACTTCCGAGATGCATAGGCAATCACATTCCTATTCTGCATCAACACGCACCCTAGCCCTTCTTTTGAAGCATCGGTATAAACCGTGTAACTATCGTTCCCGCTGGGCAAAGCTAAAACTGGAGCCAGAGTCAATTGCTTCTTAAGCTCTTGGAAACTACTCTCGCACTTAACATCCCAAATATACTTTCCTTGTTTCTTGGTCAGGTTAGTCAAGGGTCCCGCAATTCTCGAGAAGTTCTTTATAAATCGGCGGTAGTACCCTGCTAGACCTAGAAAACTTCGCACCTCTGTGGGGTTTTCTGGCCGCTTCCATTTGGCCACAGCTTCCACTTTCGCCGGGTCTACAGCAAGGCCATCTTTTGAAATTATGTGACCTAGAAACGCCACACTTTCCAACCAAAATTCACACTTACTGAACTTAGCGAACAGTTGGTGCTCTCTCAGGGTTTGCAGCACTATCCGCAAATGTTGTTCATGTTCCTCCCTTGACTTCGAATACACTAAGATATCATCAATGAACACCACTACAAACTTATCCAAGTAAGGTTTGAACACTCGATGCATCAAATCCATGAATGCCGCTGGGGCATTGGTTAAACCAAAAGGCATTACCGCAAACTCAAAATGCCCATATCGAGTGTTAAACGCCGTTTT
Organism: Coffea arabica; assembly: GCF_036785885.1. Lineage (NCBI taxonomy): Eukaryota > Viridiplantae > Streptophyta > Magnoliopsida > Gentianales > Rubiaceae > Coffea > Coffea arabica. The sequence continues at coordinate 26,496,104 of NC_092318.1, forward strand.
TGGCACATCCTCCTTCCTAATTCTCAATTGATAGTACCCTTGTCGCAGATCCAACTTAGAAAACACCACAGCCCCTTGTAACTGATCAAACAACTCATCAATATGGGGTAATGGGTATTTATTCTTAACAGTTACTGCATTCAATCCTCGATAGTCAATGCACAACCTTAAACTCCCGTCCTTTTTCTTAACAAATAGCACTGGAGCTCCCCACGGGGACTCGCTCTCATGAATAAACCCTCGTTCTAGTAAATCTTGCAATTGCACCTTTAACTCCTTAAGCTCAGCAGGAGCCATTTGATACGGAGTTTTAGAGATGGGAGTGGTTCCGGGTACTAGATCAACCTTAAATTCAATTTCTCTTTCAGGTGGCAGAGACTTCAACTCCTCCGGAAATACGTCCGGGTATTCACGGATTACTGACATGTCTTCCAACTTAAACTTTTCTCCCGGAGTGTTAATCAGAAAAGCTAAGTAACCACGTGCCCCACGACTAAGCAATTTCCTAACCCTTATTCCCGAAATAAGCGCAGAAGAGGCTATCATACCCCTTACGTCTAACTTTAGAGTTGCCTCCCCCGATATACAAAATTTGACCACTTTCATCCTACAATCTACCCGAGCATGATAGTGAGCTAGCCAATCCATACCTAGAATGACATCATATCCCTTGATGACTAGACTAATGAGGTCAACTACCAATTTTCGTTCACCAACCCAAATATCACAATTCCTATACACCTCATTCGCAAGCAAAATTTGATTACCCGTAGGTGTTCTTACCTCTAAGTCATTAGGGAACCTTTCAACTTTCAAATCAATTCCAAGCATAAATGCAGGATTAACGAAAGAGTGAGTAGCACCGGGGTCTATCAAAATTTTGGCTAACCGGTGAAAAACAGGGATCGTACCTTCTACCACCTCCGTTGGTTCAGGCACGGATTGTTGGTCCATTGAATATACTCTGGCCGGAACCCTCGACCTAGCCCCTCCAGCATTGGTCGGCTTTGGGTTTGACCTGGCAGTCGACTGGGTATCACTGATCAACGGGCAGTTGACTATCTGGTGCTCCGTACTTCCACACCTTAGGCACTTCCGAGCCTTTCTCCAACATTCATCCTCAGTATGGTTCGGTTTTCCACAATATCCGCATGTTACTCGGGGAGTAGAGGTCTGACCTCCCTGCGGAATTCCTCTACCTTGTCCTCTACCACTTTGGCCTCCCCTCTGGGCACCTCCCCTCTGAGTACCTCCTCTCGGAGCACCTCCCCTAGACGCACTCGAAAACCGTCCACCTCCAGCCCCACGAATGGACTTGGCAGGTGGTGCGTTTTGATCACTCCGCACAGACCCTTGGGCTCCACTAGATCCCCCTTTTTGTTTGGCATGGAAATTCCTCACGTGTGCCCTAGCAGTTTCTATCCTTTGGGCCTTCTCCAGGACCTCCGTAAACGTATTAACCTGGGCTGCCACTAAGGCTTCTTGTAATTCCACATTTAGCCCTTGCACAAACCTCCGTACTTTCCTTGGTTCCGTAGCAATCAGCTCAGGGGCAAATTTTGACAATTTCGTAAACTGGGTCTCATACTCAGTTACACTCAACATTCCCTGGCGGAGTTTAATGAAATCGTCCTCTCGCTTCTCCTGGACGATGGGTGGAAGGTATTTTTCGTTAAACTCCCGTACGAAGTTTAACCAGGTCCATGCAGTCGCCTCTCTCTCCCACTTGGCCCTCACTACGTTCCACCAAGCCCTAGCTGGCCCTTCGAACTGGAAAACAGTGAATTGAACTTACCGCTCATCTGTATAGTTTAGGGCAGCAAAAATATTTATCATGGCCTCCAGCCATTTCTCGGCCCCATCCGGGTCTGGCCCTCCTAAAAATTTGGGTGGAGAGAACTTCTGGAATCTCTCTAAAGCTCTATCTTTTCCTATATCGGGATCCCTAGGTTGATTTACAGGGGCTTGACCCTGTTGTTCCACTAAACGGGCCAAAATATTGGTCTTTTGTTGGATAGCAGTTGCCACTTGATCTCCCCCTGTAGCTTGGGGTTTAGGTTGTGGCTCAACCGTTGCCTCTCTCTCCTCTCTCGGTTCTTGCACAGGTTCTTGTGCGCGTCTACCCCACGGTCTCGACTAGGACCGCGTCTTCGGTTAGTTCCCCTGGTTTGACTTCTTCTACCCTCCATGTTTTGGATTTAGCCAACTATAGACATATAAACAAGGTAAGGAATAGCTCGTATAGCTCGTATAACACGTTGCAAAAGGCTAAATAAAGGCATTAAAACACATAATAAACAAGTACTTTATACACATAGCAAACAAGTCATATATACAGGTCAACAAGTCACATAGTCAGAGGCTATCACAGCCAAGGGACATAGAACAAAAGGTATTTACATCCACCATGACACGTCAAAATCAAAAACAAAAGGAGACGTGTCGTCCCACTATGTTCCAAACTATCCCACAAAATCTCCTCAAACCCCGATCCTAACAAGTGGTCTGGCTAGACGCCGACCCAACCGACTCCGAGGATGCACTCAGCTCCTCCTCTGGGTCCTCCTCAGGATCCTCATCCGGATCCTCCTCAGGAGTACCAGGAGCGCCAGGGGCTACAGGCACTTGGCCTTCTCCGGCCAAGTCCTGAAGCACATCATCCACTAATGCCTCACACTCGGTCAGGATGTGGCCAGTCCGGTCTCGTATATCTCCAACTACTCGCATCAGACGTCCAGTCGTCGCCCGAGCCTGCTCGCGGAAAGCATCGGTCCGCTGCTGCTCCTCCAGAACCGAGGCCTCCAACTCTCGGATCCGGGCTCCCTGGTCGCGGAGTGTAGTCCGAAGACGCTCTATCTCCGCATAGCACCTACGATTGGTGCTACCCAATCGTCTCCGCTCATCATCCACAGCGAGCACTACTCGGTCAGGGTAGGAGTAGGTCTTCCAGCAGTCGCAGCGTTGGATCTTGCGCGCTGGGGACCACCGCTGCACTGGCCCACCGGGAATCTCCTGGTATGTGATCACGCGAGAGACGGGCCCCTCCAGATAAGGCTCGTCAGCAGGAGCGTCAGACGGTACATCAGCAGGTACGGGCTGAGACGGTCCCGCACCCCCAGAAGCGTCAGCGTCTACCATCACCTAAGTTTGCAAATAACATTGCAAAGGTAAGTACGCAACACGTAGAAAACAAGGCTAAAGGCTAAGCTCAAGGATAAAACCCCAGCCTATCGTATCAAGCACTCAATCTATCCAGATCAATTCACAACCTAGGCTCTGATACCACCTGTGACGAGCCCACCTCCCCCTAAGGCATACCAGAGGGTTCGGCGGACCGCCTGCCCAGCTCTCACCAGGACTCACTCACTCGAATCACGTGCACACATCCATGAACCATAAATAACATCCACAATTCAAGCTTATAATTTACATTGATAGAAATCAGGGTACAAAGTCTCAATATACCCAAACTAGATCAAAGTATATACACTCCCATAACAAAACATTCTATTCGAGGAATAGCGCGAGTACAAATCAAAAGTCAAAATAACTAGACTACGCTAGTCTTTACACGTATCACGCGCCCCTCGTACCCCTGTAAGGAAATCAAAACTAATAGGGTGAGCTAAAGCTCAGTGATTGTTCCAAATATCAAATTGTCCAGCAAACAAGATAATAATCATGTAATAGTGAAATAGCGAGCAAACAAGTTCAAGTAAAGAGATAAAACTTCAAGTAGTCAAGAATTGTGTGGATCATGTTCACAAGTAAGGATACAGTTTCTCATGTCTCGACTCCATCCCAGCTTGATCGAATAGTAGTTGACACTCCGTCAACTTTCAAGTAATAACTAGTCCAGAAAGAAAACTCCACTTCTCGCCAGTCTCCGTCCACCAATCAACCCCCTTCTCCGGGCCCGCACGCCACACGAAACACGGGTGGTGATACTCGAGTATACCGGATTGCCGAGGAGATAACACTCCACTCGACCTTACTAGTGACCCAGGGTTTGTTATCTAATCGACCAGGCCCTTGCCGGCTCGACTCGATTAACTAGCCACAGGGTTTCTGGAATTCCAGGCATAATATAATTCATATGCATGTAGAGCAAGTCAAGTAAAGTCGATAAACAAGAACAAATTTGGATAGGGCAAGTGCGATAAAGTACACCCTTACTCTATCAAATCATATATATATATCACGTATTCACGTTGATCAAAGATAAATGGCAAATATCGAGTTCAATCGGATATTTGGAAACACTCACCAAAATAGTGCCTCTAGTGCTCGTGTCTGGGTGGTACTCCGGGTTTGGAGTCCAAATCTGCGATAAAACTTAACTTGAGAACTTTGAAAATCAACTAAAGTTCGAAACTTAAGCGTTTCGTTCAATAAGAATCAAGAAAGTGAAATTCACTGGAGAAATAGTTGTGAAATAGTTGCTCGCTTTTCAAACTGAAAAATTTGGTAACATGTTTGCTTGGAGATGACTTTTGAGTCAAAAGTGCAAGTAAAACGGTTTCATAGTGATTCATATCGTTTTTCCCTAAGAGTACGAGTTCGGCCAAGTCCTAAACATATAACCCTCGATAGTTCAAGTGATAATCACTTTTAACCTTTACTCAAGTTGCAAGTATAGTTTTCTAGTCCTCGAGCGTAAATTTGGGCAGCATGCCCTTTGTGTTTACCTAATTTTCCAGCCATTTAGGCTTCATTATTTTTCCTCAGCAAATCCCAAAGTCATATATATCATAAATTCAAGTCAATAGCCGTTCCATAGGCTCATAACATCACAAGAATAAGAATCAAAGTAATAACAAGTGCGGAAATACAATCTAGCAAAAGACAGATTTGACGTGTGGTTGCGGAAATAACACATCCGAGGCTACGCTTATCGGATTGAGGCATAACTTATACCGTTTTGAAGCTAAGACACAGGGATACAATGTTAATGAAGATCACTTAGTCCAGTTTCCAATGCAACCTAGTCAAATCCTCAATTTACAGAACCAAAATCTAACTAGTCGGCTATTTAACCGCTCTGCACTGGAATGGTCATATCTCAGGTTACCAAGGTCCGATTAAGGTGTTCTTGGAGGCGTTTAAAACCAAAGTCAGAATACTAAAACTTTCATGTTTTGGAAAAAAGCTAAATCAGTACGGATCCTAGGGAATAAACGTGATAAACTGGATAAACTGACCAAACGAACTACTGGAAAAAACCTTAAAACAGTGAGGGTATTTTGGTCTTTTCACGGCTTACGTTGCTCCGATTGAGCTGAAATTTTGTAGGAACCTATAAAATACCATTATCTACAACTTTCATGTTTTAACCTAAGGCCAATTCGGCCTTTAACATGCAGCAACAAAACCAGGCAGAAAGAGGGGAAGTTTTCCAGAAATCTGGAATTTTCAGTTTTCAATGCAACCTTCCTTGATTTCTTACTTCCAACACTACCAAAACCCCTTATATAACCTTAAATACAACCTATATGAATCATATATGAAGTTTGGCAGCAAATCTCCAAAACCCTAACTTGTTTATTTCATCCAATAATCATCACAATCACTTGCACATCTTGAAATCAAGCCAAAACTTAAGCTAAATAACATCTTAACGCAAGATTTAAAAGATCAAGGACCATGATCAGATTTAATACCTCAAAGACAAGCTTGGATGAGTGGTAATCCACCTCCTTTGAAAATTTCTAGTTCCTCTAGCTTCCCAACTCACAATTAACACTTTAATCGGTTTGGAAATCGATTTTCTCACTTGATTTGGCTAAGATTCAAGAAGAAAGAAGTTTTCTTTTACTCTCCCTTTCTCTCTCTCTTTTGGTCGGCCAGCAGCAGAAAAAATGAAGAGCAAAGTGCAAAATTTGGAAATAAGAAGAAAGACCAACTCTTGGTCAAGAAACTCTAGGGTGGCGACCACCACCTTTCATTTTTCTCTTTCCTTTTTCCTTGTTATTTTAGCCTCAATTTTCGGTCAAAGGCAGCTGACAATTAAGAAGATATTTTGCTCAAATATCAATAAGCCTGTATGGTAAGAAAGTGGTGGTCAAGTGGTGCGTTCAATCGGTAGTGCGCGGTACCCGTCGGTTCGCGCCGTTTTTCTTAAAAACACACGTACTAGGGTTTTTTACTTCCTATTCACCAACTCTATATCATTGCTCCTAATCACATATTATTTCTCACTTAAAAGTCACTTTTAATCACCAAATTTGATCCTTGCTCAGTACCGAAAATTCATCCGGCGATAAATCGCGAAAACCCTAATTTTGCTCCAATCTTGAAACCAAAAGTGAAACCCTACTTTCTAGGTTTATTTACACTTATTGTGGAATAATTGGGTAGTAGGGCTTTAATAAATAATAATTTCCAAATAAAAGGGCATTTTTGAGAAAAAAATATGAGAAACTTGCAGGTCCTCACACTATAAAATTCCAAATTTACATCAAGCGTCTCAAATTACAACTACCAAAAGGTTAGTTAATCATTTACATCCATAGTTAGTCCAAAATATAGTCAAAGCCAGCGTCTTCAAACAAATCTCTCCACTTCAAAATCCTGTTAAGGAAATCAAACTTAAAGGGGTGCGCTAATGCTCAGTGAGGCCAAAAAAAGCAGGCAAGCAAATGAGTACAACTAGTATTAAGAATATGTAAATCAAGAATGGTAGCCATAATGTTTTACGTAAATTCACAAGAGAAAATAAAAGCACAATCACTAAAGGATACAGGAGCTCTCAGGAGCTAAATCCACAATTCATGCTACACTGATACTTTTGAACCACGATTTTCAAATGTTAACACTCCGTCAACCAAGCAAGTAACAAGTCCCCAGAACCCTACTTATCACCAATTTTCATCCATCGTTACACCCCCTGCAGGGTCCGCACGTCAAACAAGATGTGATATTACTCGAGTATATCCAAGCAAGTCAAGTACATGAGCCCAAGGTTTACCAAACTCCTCAACCAAGCCTTTGTTGGCTCGAGTTAAATGGCTAGCCATTGGGTTTTGGGGCCGCCAAGGTCAAGTATAAGTTGATGAGATTGCTCTCAAATCGACGCCAAGTCAAGCACAAGCACAAGTATAATGGTCAAGTACGAGCAAGTAAATTATCAAATCAAGCAGAAAAGGACGAGTGTAGACACCAAATTTTTGATTTTTTAACTTTATTGGTTTAATTAATTTAATTTTTCTTTATTTGTTTCAATTCTAGGGTTTTTATTTTATTTTATTTTATTTTGTTCTAGTCTTCATACTAAATTTCAAAAAAAGGGAAAAATGAAAAATACAAAAATACAAAATAACGTGTGAAATAGGTGGAAGTTTGCATGCTAGACAAATGGAGAATATGCAATAGGGACAAGTGTCCCTTTTTGTCTTGGACAACACATTATCTAGATGGTGAGGTGTCTAGACACTTGTAGGATAGGGATTTTTGAAAGAAAACAAAAAAAAAACTAGAAAAGGAAAAAGGAAATAAGCAAGGGGGGCCGGCTGAAAAATGGGAAAGGGGGCGGCTAGGGATTTTTTGGGAAGCTAGCAGGAAAGGTGATGGCTGAAAAAAGGCGAGGGAAACAGAAGAACAAAAAATGGGAGGAAAAGAGAGGGCGGAGGCTAGGTTTAGAGGAAGAGAACTTGGTGAGAGTGAGAGATAGAGAGAGCTGAGGTAGAGAAAAGAAAGCCAAGGAAGCTACGGACTGGCTTGGAGAGCAAGAGGGAGCTGGAAAAAGAAAAAGGAACCAAGAGAGAGATACAGGGAGAGCTTCAGCTGGGCAGTAGGAAGGAAAAAAACAAGGGAAATCTGATGAAGGTTGGGGCTGAGAGAAAAACGGCGGAAAAGGAGATTTTGACGGCTAGAATCTTGGAGGAGAGGAGCTGAGAGTAAGGCCTGGGGCTAAACAGAAAAGGCAGAGCTAGGTAGAAAGAGTGAGGGTTTTAAGAACAACTAAGAACACTGACGTCGGATGAGAGCTGGGGTTGGCGGCTGGGCTAAAAAAAACAGAGGAAAAGAAAACCTACGGGTAGAAAGGAGCTGCAGGCTGAGTGCAAAGGAGAGCGCTGCAACTGAGGGGATTCGGAGAATGAGGTTGGAGACGGAAAATCAACGGAAGGAAAAGAGCAACCTAGAAGAGTTTTTTCCAATGTCAGAACCTTTTTCCAGGGAGCATCTTCACGGTGCATCAGATTTGGATTGAAGGTAGCTATTGTTTTCTTGACTCATGTTTCGTTTGCATCAGCATGATTTTTCATTACTATCCCGGAAACCGGTATGGAGTGATGACTATCTTGGAGATCTGTATGCTTATTTTCTTTTCCTGAGTGCATCGGAGATCGTTGTTGCCTATTATTTGAAGGTGTTGTCGGATAAAGTTACATTTGAGTCGAGTTGGTCAGGTTTATTTGCTTACAGAGATGAATTTGCCAAAAAGTTAGAAACTTTCATTGCTGAGTTCACTTTTTGTGTGATTTGTTTTGTTTTTCTTTCTATCCGTTTGGCCCTCCGCTGGTTTCCTGCTTTATTCTGTACAGCTTGCATTCGTTCGGTCTTGCTAATTTTCTTTCGCTTTCATTTCTGTTTACCCGGCAATCTGTTGAAACTTTTGGGTGCGATGTTTGAGCCTTAAATGATCATCTGTAAAACCCAGAAACCAGCAATAGGAAAGCAAAGTTTGGACCATGCTACATTTCTCTTGTGTTTTCTCGTTTCTTGGCTTGGTTCCTACGGGTTGGGATGGTTAGGGGATAGGCAGTCATGCTTAAGCTATGTTAAGATTTATGTTTGAAGATGTGTGTGAGTTTGATTAATGAATGATGAATTTTGTACGACGTTCTCGGCATTCCATCCATGCGAGTATCAAGCTGCAAAAAAATTACAGCAGAGCAAAGGTTTCCGCACCTACTTTGCTGTTTTTCTTTTCCGTGACCATTCACTAGGCTTTAGCCTCTTCTAATTTGTTAGTTAGTCTTGTGTGGAAAGGGCAGTGGAAGATTGGTTTGAGTTTTACATGTTTGGGGTCCAAAAAACACTTGAATCAGGATCGAATGCTTGCTGAAAACAAATTTCTGATTGCCTAAGAAAGTTGCAGCTGGAATGGTGTAGAAAAGAAAGTTTCATAAGAACTTGCATAATTTCCTTCTAAGCTTTGCTTGTTTGGATGTGAAAGATATGTGTCTTGTTGCTCAATTTAAGTTTTGAAGTTTAGATGAAAAGCTTTAATCAATTGTCTGGAATCCAACATTTGAACGAAGGTGCAGATAGTTTTTTTTTTTTTGCAGAAGCCATCTTCGTAGTAATTTGCAGGGAGTTTTGCATGAGATCTTCATAAAATTGCACTTTGGCCCCCAAGTCTCCCTTTGTTTCACTATGGCCCAAGCAATTGGAAAAGTCAATTAAATTACCCCCTTCAATTTCTTTAATTTTTGCAATCAAGTCTCTACTTGTTTTAATTTCGTAGACATGGTTTGTTCAAGTGCCTCAAGTGATTCAATTTCATGCTTATTTCCATTTCATGTGATTATTTTGTTAATTAAAATGATGCCTTGACCCTTTTATTATTTTGGAGGGTAAATAAGTGATTTCACTTCATTAGGGCCCCAACTTCAAGGGAGGTACACTCTATCCCTTATTTTGACCTTATTTGACTCTACGTGCCTTATGTGACTTTATGTGCTCAATTGCATGCCTTCATTTTATTTATTTATTCGCTTTATTTGTTTTAATTCAGTATATTTATTTTATTTTAGTTCAATTTCGATCATTTGAAAGGCACTCGAATGCCAAAGTTGTAATAGCTAGGTTATTATTTTATTTATTTTATTCTGTTTCCCCCTCTTAGATTGTAGCAGGCTCCCACCTTTTGTAATAGTTAGGGCTTGTTTGCTTTAGCTGCTTGGTGTGATTTACATGCTTACGTGCTATGTGTTACCGCTTTCTTAGGGCCTTGCATCTAGATATCATGATTATGTGTTATGTGTGAGAACCCGTATTTCCCTCATATGTTTTCCCTAGGGTTTTTCCCCTTTAATGGCATGTTTTCTGCATTTTCTGGCTTGGAAATATTTTCTTAGTGGATTTTATGAGCAGTTATAGTTTTAAGATGATTTTTTTCTAGCATTGGTGAATTTTTAGAAAATTAAGAATATATATTGGATGTGGGACCCACTAGTGCGAAAAGTTCGGAAAAATTCGGCCAATAAGGTTAAGTTTCGGATACTGTGAAAAATTTATCGGGTGTGAAGAGATAAGTAGTGTGTGTGAAGTGATTGATGTGAGAGAGAAAAGAAAGATAAGAATGCATTTATGGTGGTGACAAGTGTCACCTAGCCATTGGATTTGACATAAGAAACACTATTCACCTTTTGACATTTTTTTTGACTTTTGACCCAATTAAATAAATATCTCAAAAATTCACAAAATTCACCATTTTTCTCTCCTTGGTGGCCGGCTCTCTAAGCTCAAGAAGAAAGGAAATTTCTTCAACTCTCAAGCTTCCATTTCACTCAATCTTGCAAGAACAAAAGCCTACACTAGATTCTACTCCATAAAAACCTTTCTTCTAGTGCTTGTAAGTGTATTAGTCAAGTTGTTTTGAAGCTCTAAGGTGGCCAACCTCTCTATCTCTCTTAATTTCTTGGTAAGTGATGCTTGAACACCCTACTACACCTAATGATGTTTAGGGTATGCTTAGAAGTAGCTTGAGTGATGGTATATGTGATTTATTTCTTGATTTGAAGAGTTTTGGTGAAGTTTTCCATTTTATGATGAATTTTCTGGTTTCATATGATCTTGATGGTGTGGTTGTTTTTGATGGTTGGTAATAAGGGGCTTTGACTCTAGTAGGTGTGAATTGATGAGAAATGCAATCAATTTTGGATTTGGAATGAAATGTGAAAAGTTAGGGTTCATGAACCCCTATTCTGTCCGAAATTTTAGGTCATAGATAGAGGCCGAATTGAACTTTTCTCAAAACATGAAAGTTGTAGGTATTGATGATTTTAGTGTGCCTGCAAAATTTCAGGGAATTTGGAGTAGTATATAGTGAGTTATGCCGTTTTTACTGTTGCTGTTTTTGGTGAACAGAATGTCCGAACTGCGATAGTAATTGCCTGTTTTGACTGGAATTGGTTTGGATTTGGTTGTTGGTGTCTTCTGATGAAATGTATCTTGATGTCTTAGCTTTCATATGCCTTTGGAATCAATGCATTTGGTCCTGTGTAGGCTGAGATAGACGTATTACAGTTTTCTGTGATTTGGGAACCTGCAATTACGGTTCTGGCTTAGTTTTCTTCATTTTTGACCTAGTTGTGCTAGGATTTGGACTGAGAGGCCTTCTACATTGTTGTAGCTCTGTCTTTTAGGTTCGAGATGGTGGGTCTTACGCCCTCATCCGATAAGCGTAGTGCATTTTGTGCCATTACCGCTTTTGGAGGCCAAAAACTGTTTTTGATGTTGGGACAAATGAGTTCCATGTCTTGAATTTCTGGTTTGCTATTATGCTTGTCTATGCATATGAAACCCTATTGGGGTTGTGATTGGTATGGCTTTATGATTCGTTATTGAGTCTCATTGTACTTGTTTGCATGTTTTACGGCTTACTCTTATTCCGGTCATTTCCTAGCTAACTTTTGTACTTATATTACTTTGAGCCTAGTGAACGGCTTTTGGGAAATGAGATGACTTTTGTGTGAGGTTTTGGGACTGATTTGAGGAAATCATGAAGCCTTAATGGCTGGAAAAGTACGAATTTTAGGGGAAATGCTGTCCGATTTTCTAGGCCGTTTGGTTCTTTAAGTTGGATTTGCCTTTTGATGGAAATGAAAGGCTTTTGGGTTGTTTGCGCCTAAGTCTTCATGTACCTTTTTGTTTCCAAGAAAATCATGTTTTCCACCCTTGCATTAGTAATTATTTTGGCGAGGCATACGACTAGTAGTCGAGCCTCATGTGCATTGTGTTTACTCGATTCTGGAAGTAAAACCTTCAATTGGTTTATTTTGATTATTTTAGGGTTTCTTGGCGATTAAGGCCAATCTGAAGTGAAAACTTTTGAAGTTGAGCTGGTGAGTGTACCACTCCCCTCCATTGCTGTTTAACTTGATTTCTGCTCTGCAATCTGTTTATTTGTTCGAGACGAGGGTGTACTTTATCACACTCGTTCTCTAGTCTGTTCATATGCCAATTTACTATGCAAAATTTGAATCTGTTATCTGTGTCTGCATCTGTTCGGATTTCTATGACCTATGAGCTCAATCCTGTGGCTAAGTTATTCGAGTCGGGCCGGCAAGGGCCTGGACGATTAGATAACGAACCACGGTAGTCTGTTCGGGGATTTTGGGTATTGAGACCCTTGATTCCGGGTATACTCGAGTATTACCATTTCTGTTCGGTTACGGTGAGCGGGCCCGGTAAAGGGGTGTTTGGTGGACGGAATTCGGTGTAAAGAGGGGTCTACGGACGTTTTGGTTCTATATACGTTGACGGAGAGTCAACCGGTTTGGATCAAGTACTGCGCTGGAAATTTGGCTCCTGAGAGCCACCCGTATCCTTCTGATTTGAATCATTGGTTCCTTTGCTTTACATCTGGCATGTGTATCTTATTTGTTAAATGTGAAATGCCATGATTTTAATGCTATCTGTTTGGTACCTCATTGAGCGCAAGCTCACCCCTTTCTGTTCCTTTTGTTTTCCTTACAGGAAAATAAACCCTTTTGGTCTGGATTTGACAAATGGCTGCCAAATTGAGCTAGTTGAACATATCTTTTGTATAGCTCATGTATTAAAACCCTAAGTGTACTTTTGGGGCGTTTTCTCTTTTGATTTGGCAAATTTGAAAACTTTTGTATGTCATTTTGATTTGTAAACGCTAAAGTTCAGATGTGAATGTTTGTTGGCTATTCCGGTTGGGTTCTGACGGGTCGGTCACTATTCATGGCCGACTCCGGATTTCTTTTTTTTATTTTGGGTTATTTTACCATTTTGACTCATTTACGCTCGTTCGTAAGTTCCGGATCGCTATAGATAGTTCTAGTCTGCATCGTGAGTCCTGGCGAGAGCTGGGCAGGCAGTCCGCTCACCCCTTTGGTTCGCCTTAGGGGAAAGTGGGGCTGTCACATTATGTGTTTATGTGATATTATGTGTTTACATGCTTTTATTAGGTCTTACATGATTTATTTGATATTTATTTGATTGTAACAAATGCATGTCATCACCACACTAGTCCAACGCTAGTTGTGGTCCCCTTTCTCGAATCCACACTAGTCCAATGCTAGTTGTGACTCCTTGTTCCAATTTTCCACTAGTCCAAAGCTAGTGAGAACTTATAGATGTGGTCCAGTCCAACGCTAGACCCTTAGGAGCCCTTCGAGCGTTAGATCATGATTGTGTGATAAAATCACTTCATCTCATGCATGTTTTTCTACTTTTAGGGTTTTTATCATTTTTTGCATGACATTTTCCTTGTATATATACATATCCTTTACCCCATGCTCCCCTTACATGTATAGCCCTTATCCCATATTTTCCCTTATATGTATATTCCTTACCCCTATGTGTGATACATAACATTAGATTTGCATTTCATTTAAGAATTAGAATTAGGATAATACATTTGCTTGATTAGATTAGGGATAACCCCTTAAGTATGGGATATGGATGAGTTTGGCTTTCTAACCTTAGCACGCTCGTATTCCCTCTGTTAAAGGGAAAATTGAGTCACGAACATTAGTCTCCCGTACCCGACATAATGCACTCCTTTAAGACATGTATATTTATATAATTATTTTATCCCTTTTTCTTTTCTAAGATCTCATATTTTTGCATTATTCGTGACTTCTCCAAAGAGTCACTATTGGGCGTCACAATTAATGTGACTAGCACCAATTGAGCTTTGAAGAGATATTTTGACCCCCCGATACCCTCCTAGGTCTAGGGTATGCATTCATATAGTACATTCAAATGTGATAAATCTTTACGTTAAAATAAGAAAATCTTTGACTAAATCACGCCACTAGCCTTGGCTAGGTTGAAAGGGTGCCTTGGATTTTTATCCTTGCCTTCCCTTTCTTCAAATGCCACTCCCGAATCTTTTTCTCTGATTTTCGTGGATTTGGAGTCGTTTAAAAGGGGTTTTTCTACTTTTTTTTTCTTTAAAAATTCATTTTTGGTGACTTGGTACACCTTAACTCGATACTGTGAGAACCCGTAAATTTTCGTATTTTCTAGGGTTTTATTTTATTTAATCGCACGTTTTTCTGTAATTTCTTTATTAGGAAATTTTCTAACTCGTTTTATGAGTAAATATAGGTTTTAGATGATTTTTCTAGTATCGGTTAGGTTTTGAAAAATTAAGAGTGTATACCGGACGTGGGACCCGCTAGTGCGAAAAGTTCGGTAAAATTTGGCCAGTTAGGTTAAGTTTTTGGATACCGGGTTTATTTTACCAGGTGCTAAGAGATAATTAGAGGTTGTTATATGGATGAGAGTGGAGAGACAAAAGGATAACCATGTATTAATTGAAGTGACAAGTGTCACTTGTTGATTACTTCTTACGTTTTGACCATAAGACCATCTTATCACCTTTACCAAATAAATACCAAAAATTGGCCAAAAATCCTCTTATTTTTCCCTCTCTTGGCTGACTCTCTCCACAAGAAAAGAAAAGAAAACTCTCAACTCTTTGGCTTCCAATCTTGCTTAATCCTCAAATCTAACCGATTAAACTTGGATTCTCTCCATAAAAACCCCTAGTCTAGTGGTTGCAAGGTTGGTTATCAAGTGGTTTGGAAGATTAAGGTGCTAAGTTGCTTCCTTTCTTGGGTTGGTAAGGTGAGTAGCCAAGAAATTCTTTCTTGTTCATGATAATGCTAAATTGGTGCCTTGTGGTAGTTGAATAAGTGATTTTTTGGATGATTTCATGACTTGTGGTGAAGATTGATGGATTTTTATTTTATGCTTGATTTTTCTGATTTCATATGTTTAGTGTTGGTTAGTCATGGATTGTTGGTTAGTTATTGTGTAAAATGGAGTTGATATATGTTGGATATGGTTGATTGTGCAAAAATTCTGGTTTGGGGCAAAATTTCCAGGTTAGGGTTTCAAACAGGCCTGTTCTGTCCAAATTTATTTGAGCAGGTTAGAGGCCGAATTAGCTTAAGGTTAAAACATGAAATTTGTAGAGAATGACTTTTTATAGTTTCATACAAAATTTTAGCCCAATCGGAGTAACGTAACCTGTGAAAAGACTGAAATACCCCTGCTGCCCTGTTTCTGTCCGAAACTGATAATCAGCTTTGGTAATTGGTTAGGTTGACTGGGAATACTACTGATTTAGTTGTTGATGTCTTCTTAACATTTATATCCTTGTATCTTAGCTTTTAAATGGCTTTGGAATCACTTGAATTGGAGTTGTATATGCTGAGATATGACTGAATGAATCAGGACTGCCACAGTAAACTTCGAATTGGGAAAATCTGGAGTTGTTTTGGTAAATTTGACCTAGTTAGGGTGAGAACTGGACTGATTGGTCTTCATGAGAGTTATAGCTCTCTGTCTTAGCTTCGAATAAATCTCACCCCAATCTGATAAGTGTAGCTCCAGTTGTGTCCGTTCTGCTTAATGACATCAAAACTGTCTTTTGGTTCTAGGGTTTCTAATTGGGGCTTTTCTAGGGTTTCTTTGTTGAGCTACCATTTGGTTGTTTTGAAGGGTATTGTGGCTCTAATTAAAGGTGTTTAATAGTTTGTGATTGGGTGTTGAGGTTTGGTTGGAAAGGTAAAGAAGATTAGGGGATGTGCTGTCAAAATTTTCGCGGGAGCTTCTGCGCAGTCTCGGGAGATTTACTATATCTTGATGTAGAAATGTCAGAATTGAGTTCTGCTTGTTGCATTTTAAACTAGATTCATAGGGCTATGAACCGTGAAAATTTCAGACCCTGTTTCTATCTGTGTAATTTATGGTGATTCTTCAAAGTTGACTGAAATATTGTACCTGTTCTGTCTTTCACTGGTTGAAGCAGCAACTTAAGGCTCGAATTTGACTGCCTTGTGTTTTGAATCTTACAATGGTATTTTTTGGAAAGTTATAGCCCTTTGAATGTAGTTTCCAACGGTATAACTTTTACTAATTTTGGACTTACAAAACTTGAGATATGATTTTTCATATAGGGTTGCGCGAAACTGGAAAATCCTGTTTTCCTAGTATCGACTTTACTTTCATTTTCTACTACAAATTTGGAGTTGGTCAGTCATTGTAGGTAGGGCTTTGAGGTTGTTCATGCCTCTAAGACTAATTTTTACCTTTTCACTCCGAGGTCACCTCTTTGTTTTGCATTAATGGCTCTTTTGACTAGACATATGGCTCGTAACCGAGTCTCACTTGCGAATTCCATACTAGGTCTTGGAGTCGAGTCTTAAGTGTTTGCCTTGATTGTTCTAGGAGGTGCCGTCGATTAAAGCCACACTTGGAAAGGAAACTTTTGAAGTTATCCTTATTTGAACTGGTGAGTGTACCACTCCCCTGAATTATTGCTAAACTGGTTTCCTGTACTTGTAAATTGCTCGTTGAATGTCTTCCTGACTGTTTATCTTGTATGAGACGAGGGTGTACTTTATCACACACGTTCTCTTGCCTGTACTGAACAAACTGGAATCTATTACTTGTACTTGTCATGTACTTGAACTTGTTACTTGCACTTGTTATGATGTTGTTTGGAAGAGTATCCAACGACCTTCCTGTTAAACCTGAGCTCAACCTCATGGGGAGTTAATTAAATCGAGCCAGCGAGGGCTTGGTCGAGATAATTGACAATCAATGGGTGCCTGTTCCTGGGGGAATCTTTGGGTATTGAGACTCTTGATTCCGGTATACTCGAGTATTACCATTCCTGTTCCTGTTTGGCGTTCGGGCCCGATAAGGGGTATGTTTGGTGAACGGGATTTTGGAGTTAAAGTGGTAATCTACTGGACTGGTTCCTTTCTTTGAACGTTGGCGGAGGGTCAACAAGGCTGGATCAAGTATTGCAACGGCGATTTGGCTCCTGAGAGCCACCTGTATCCTTGAAATTGTGATGTTCGTTCATTTCTTTTACTTGATGCGGATATGTGTCCTATAAATGTTTTCTCATGATTTCTACTGTTATATTTTTGGTACCTCATTGAGCTTCTAGCTCACCCCGTTTCGTTATCCTTCTTTTCCTTACAGGAAATCACCTTTTGGAGACTATGATGTTTGAAGCATGAGTTGAGCTAGTTTTAGTATTCTTTTGTATAGCTCCTCGATGGTTGGAAAACCTTAAATGTATTTTAACCAAACAATTCCCTTTTGAATTGTAAATTTACAACCATGTGTATATAAAAGTGTTTAACCATGTTCCTAAGTTGATTTGGTTTGGAAATGTTCTTTTCTAGGGTTATCTAAAGTTGTTGTGCTTGTTTGGGTTTCGGACAGTGCATGTTATCTCCTCAAAGTTCTTTTGAGTGGTTGGTAGGGTTTACGCTCGTTCCGGATCCGTAGTCCCGGCGAGAGCTGGGTAGGCGGTCCACCGAATCCTTTGGTTCGCCTTAGGGAGAGGTGGGGCTGTCACAAATACTAAGTGGCGACTCCGATTTTTTATTCGAAAACCCTTTTTAAACTATTATTTTGGGTCAAATCGTCGCATTTTCAAGTCCCATCTAGACCCATATTTTTATTCATTTTCTTTGTAAATCAAAAATCATTTTCCAAATCAAAAATTGAATTAAAATTCCATTTTTCTAAACTCGCTATTCATTTATTTTTCTTTTCAAAAATGGGGCGCGACAACGAGTGAGATAAAGTACACACTCACCTCGACAAGTTTAATTGACACAATCAACAAGTATATCATGAATCCATCCAAGTAGAGTGCAATAAGACATGCACTTAACACTCACCAAAGCCAAAAGCAAACGAGCAAGCAAGTCCTTTACTGTTCCGCGCCGGGATTCCTTTCGAAATCCCCGTGGACACCTGAAGCAATATCAACCAACTATCACTAAATGTAAACCATCTTTACCCAAATCCCCCCCTTAAACCATCACTCACGTACACCCTAAGTTACTTAGCATACAAGGAGGAAAAATTCATTTGCCTAATCAACTAAGACAATACATCAAGAGAGGTCTAAATCCTTCGAAAACCATAATTCAAAATGAGGGGTTAAAGTCACAAGAGACCTTGTATCCATCTATGAAATCAAACTTAAAACGGACTAACAATATCAAAGGAAAGTTGTAAGTTCTTAAAAGAACATTTTTAATCCAAACAAGAAAATTCAGCTTTGCGCGATGCTACGTGAAAAATCATATCTTGAGTTTCGTAAGTTCAAAAATCATAAACTTTATATCGTTGGAAACTAGATTCAAAGTAATACAATTGTCTCGAAGATACTTTTGAAAGATTCAATCTACAAATAGGTCAAATTTTGTCTCGAAGATACTTTTGAAAGATTCAATCTACAAATAGGTCAAATTTTGGCCTCAAGTTACAGCTTTACCAGGTTTAAGAGCAAATCAGGTTTTGAATTTCACTCATTATTGTGAAATTCCTGGCGCTTGTAGAAATTGAGTAAAAATCTGAAACTTACAAGGTTGAAATAATTCTATGTCTAGTTTCAAATGCCACAAATGGAACTCGATTTGAATTTTTCTACACCAAGATAACGAGATTTTTCTAAAACCGGTCAGCCACACCTGCGAAAATTTTTCACCAAACAAGGCAGTGTGAACTTCTCTTTCTTCACTTCTTAAGTCCAAAATTTTTGCTCAACCTACTCACACATTCATATATTAACATCCAACAAAGGTTATTGAGCTAGATTTCATCCCAAATTTTCAAAAATCAAGGCTGGAATCCAGCTGGTTAGATCGGCCAACACACAGAAAAAATTTCTGGAATCTTGTCCTCCAACAAATCACATCCAAAATTCATCCAATGCATGAGATTTTACAATAAACACAAACCAACTTATATCAAGTCTTTTAGCATCAAAATCTACCATAGATTCCATCACAAAACATGAAAGATCCTCAAGTCATCTAGCCTAAACTTTTAGAGTTCAAGAGACCCTTTCATAGCAACCCAACATCTACTACTACTAATACTTGCATGGAATCAAAGATCAAGTAGAGTGGAGTTAATTACCTCTTCCAAGCTTCTTCAATCCTAGCTAAGTCCAAGCTTTGCACCACCAAATCCACCAAGAACCACCACAAGACAAGACCTTTCTTCAAGCTTGGACAACTTCCAAAGGTGTGAAGATTTTTTAGGAGATTTTGGAGCAAGATTTTGTAGTTGGAGAAGGAGTTTTCTTCCCCTCTTTTGCAGCCTCAAGGTTCGGCCATAGAGAGAGAAAGGAGAGAAGATGAAGGTTTGGTTGATGATTTAAATGAAGTGAAAGATGGCCTTATAGTTGTTTAGGAAGTCAACTAGGAATAGTTGCAAATAGTGTCATGCACTCACTAGTTTTTCTCTTGTTTCTTACTCTTAAACACTAATCTTCCAAGATAGTTTCTCTTACTCCACTAATACTTACTCTTACTAGTTCGAGGTTAACTCTCCAAATTCACTAATTAATCGTGCCGGTGCGACTTTTGAAAAATTTTGGCGTGTAAGCGATAAAGATATGATTTAAGTAAAGTTCATGCTAAAGTGATAAAATTAAATGACATGCCAATGCAAATAATTTAAAATAGGTGAAATTAAGAATAAATGTGTGAGTTCTCACAAAAGCTAGAAAATCCACATGGCAAAGCTCATAGATCCTAATCAAGCTCAAACCAACATATCAAAGCTGAAATTTCTCCATTAAAGCTGGAATCTCCAAACCACCACACAAACTATGAAATTTTCCATCGAATACACCAAAAATCAAGCTTTAAATTCACTCAAATGAAAGTTAAAAGAGAAGAAATGGTTTCAAACCATGATTACCTTTAATCCTATGAAGAAGAGCAACCAAAGCTTCTTTCTTTTCCCCAAATTTCTCCACCCAAGGTCTTCCTCCTTCTTTAAAGTTACTTCCTATGGATTGGATTGCAAATTTATGGTGAAAACCTCAAAGATTCAAGCAAGCTTTTAGGTTGAAAAAAATGAAGTTTTTTCTTTATTTTTCCTTGGTAGGAGAGTCGGCCAAAGGAGGGGAAGAAGATGAGGGTTTTTGGTCAAAATTTCTTTTTATTAAAGGCTAAGAAAGGTCTTGGTCCAAGTCAAAACTCCATGGATTCGTTGACCAATGGCTTCCTGTGACGGCCCCACCTCCCCCTAGGGCGTACCCCAGGGTTCGACGGGTCGCCTGCCCAGCTCTCGCCGGGACTCAGTCGTTCACTACAGTCCTCAATTAAAGTCGGAATAAATCACAAGATTAAATAGGGCAACGATCCAAAACTTAAAGCAGAACTTATATACATTGCCATCTCCAAAAGGAAGTATAAAGATCGAATATACAAAGGTTCTCCATCCTTCATACGTCCAGCCCGTGCCAAGCACTAGGCGAGAACCACTACAAAAGAAACAAAAGAACTAGACTGGCTAGTCTATGCTCTCATCCTGCTTGCCGTCCCCTATTAAGGAAAACAAAACTAAAGGGGTGAGCTAAAAGCTCAGTGAGGTTTCGAACACATAATCAAACAATCAATTCAAGACATTAAACATGGAGTATCAATAATTCAAGAAACATTTACAATGGAAAGCGATAGTAACACATTCATTAAAAGGATACGAGCTCACATGGAGCTATTCGTTCGTTCGTTCGTTCCCCTGACATTTTCCCTTATTCCTCCAATTATTTGAAAATTTCCTTTTTGAGAAGTAAAACCCTCATGCCTTCGTTCGTTCATTCATCCCCTTCCGGACGTTGACCGGACTCCACCCATCCGGACGTTGGCCGGACTCCACCCATCCGGACATGGCCGGACTACAAGGTAATACTCGAGTATACCAAATTCACCCAGGGTCACCATATCGCCCGACCAAGTCCGCTTCTGGCTCGAGTCGATCGGTAACAAAGGGCAGGGCCCAATTCAGCCAAACGGCTTACATTCATGCGCAACTAGCATTTAATCATTTAATCATTGAAAATTTCACATTTCATTTAGGTCGAGTGCGATAAAGTACACACTCGCCTAGAAAACTCGTTTTAACAATCATTGAAAGCACTTAACACATTATCAATCAATAATAACAAGCCAATAAGTCAAGGAAATATAACAAACAAGGAACACTCACCTATGTACGCAAAACAACGGGTAAAACATCCTTCCGGATATTATCCTCAGTCACCGAGAAACCCTAAATTAAACGAGAAAGAATATTACAGCTCATCTAGCACAACAATTAGGTGCAATCAAAGAAACGCGACAATTATACTAGTATTTGGTCAAAATACCCAAGCAAACCCTAAACCACTTTTCTTTATTTGATAAGAGTAAGTAAACATTTGGAGTTTCCAATTGAAGAAGGACCATGTTTTAAAATGGAAAAACGGTCATAGTATTTGCCAAACGAAAATATACTAGTTCAAATAGAAACTCAGTCCTTGAGCGAAAATTTGGGCAGCACGCCCTTTGTGTTTACCTCATTTTCCAGCCATTTATGGCTTCATTATTTCCTCAATCAAACCCAAAGTTATCCATAACACAATTTCAGTTCAATAGCCATTCCATAGGCTCAAACAATACAAGAACAAAATTAAGCTAATATCAAGTGCGGAAATGAAGTTTACAAAAGACAGTTTTGACATCATTTTGCGGTTTTGGAACCATTGGCACTATGATTATCGGATAGAGGTGCAATACACACCGTTTCGAAGCTAAGAGATAGAGCTACAATGTTGAAGAAGGCCACTCAGTCCATTTTCTAGTGAAACTAGGCCAAAAATGCAGGAGACTAAACCAGAACCAAAAAAACAGGTGAACAAACCGCATTCTGGTTAATAAACTATAAGTCAGGGTACCTAAGTCCAAATCAAGTGATTCCAAATCCATTCGAAAGCTAAGACATCAGGATACATTTCTTCAGAAGACCTAAACAACCAATTCAGAATTATTCCCAGCCAAAATAACCCATTACAGAAGCAATTCTCAAATTCGGGTAGAAACAGGCCAGCAGGGGTAATTTGGTCTTTTCTCAGGCTACGTTACTCCGATTGAGCTGAAATTTTTGTAGGCACATATAAAATACCATTCTCTACAACTTTCATGTTTTATTCCAAGCCTAATTCGGCCTATAACATGGTGAAATAAAACCGGACAGAATAGAGCTGAAAATTTCCAGAAATCTGGAATTTTGGAATTCAATGCAACCTTTCTTGATTTCTTGCTTCACTTGCTACCAAAACCCCCTATACAATCTTGAATACAAAGTATATTAATCATACATCAAGTTTGGCAGCAATTCATCAAACCCTAATTCATGTATCCACAAGGAAAACAACACCCAAGACATGATAACAACCATTATTCACCACAAATTTGAGATGCTAAGCTAATTTGAACAAGATTAAGAGTAAGAAATGGGGAAATCATCATCCTTACCTTACTTAGTGTCTACCAAGAGCAACTCTTGCTTTCCCCTTCAAAAATTCACCAACACCTCACTAAACCAACACTCAAAGATAACTTTAATCGGTTTGTTTTCTTTGTTTCCTCACTTTGTGCCTAGATTTCAAGATGAAAATGGTGAACTCTCCTTGGTGTTTTCCTCTCTCTACCACTCGGCCAAGTAGCAGAAATAATGAAGGGAGAATGAGCTAATTTGCAAGTTAAGAAGGTAAGAAAACTAAGTTTAGTCAAAGCCACAAGTTGCCGACACTTGGCACCACCACAACCATCCAAATTTTCTCTTTCTTTCCTTGCATTTTAAGCCATAACTTTTGGTCAAGCTAGCTGGCAAATGAGAAGATATTTTGCTCAAGTATTAATGAGCTTGTATGTTAAGAAAGTGGTGGTCAAGTGGTGCGTTCAATCGGTAGTGCACGGTACCCGTCGGTTCGCACCGTTTTTCTTAAAAACACATGTACTAGGGTTTTTTTCTTCCTATTCACTAACCTTATATCATTGCCCCTAATCACATATTATTTCTCACTTAAAAGTCACTTTTAATCACCAAATTTGATCCTTGTTCCATACCGAAAATTCATCCGGCGAAAATCGGGAAAACCCTAATTTTGCCCCAATCTTAAAACCAAAAGTGAAACCCTACTTTCTAGGTTTATTTGCACTTATTGTGGAATGATTGGGTAGTAGGGCTATAATAAATGAATAATTTCTAAATAAAAGTCATTTTTGAAAAAAAAATATAAGAAATTTGTGAGTCCTCACACTTCCAATGGTTAATTCTCATCTAATGGTCTTTCAAATACTAAATTATCTAGCCAACCTCTAATTATCCCTTAACACCTTATAAAATAATATCCTTTTGCACAAAACTCCTCCTAACCTTCAAAAATTTACCGCACACACCTCACTAGTGGGTCCTACCACCATAATCTTCTACGAACTTAACATGTACTAACTTATACAAGAAAATGATTTAAAATCTTAGCTCTCTTATAAAAATCTCTAGGAAATTAAAGCAATAAAGTAAAGTAGAGAAAATGTATTTGAAGAAATAAAATAAAATATCAAATAAAGATTATCCAACGGTATAAAATCTTTCTCTAGACATTTGTAGCTTTCCAATGGTATAAAATTCACCTTCTAGTTCGAACTGAGTGAGCCGTAGTGATTCCTCAAATTTTGCTGTCCTGTTCGTGGTCTATCCGAGAGAAAGGTAGAAGCTGCATCTTGTGACTCTATTTTCTCTCACTTGTGAACTGAATTTGAGAACGACTTGTTCTGATGAAATGTAGAGTTTTGAATCTAGTTTCCAACGCCACCAACCATTCTCAATTTCAAGTTGTATTGAGTGAGATATGGTTTAAGGTCCAAACTATGACAAAGCTGGAAATCTGGAAATCTTTCTCTTCTTGCTAGCCGAATGGTTAGGTTTGGTTTGAGACGTTTTGTTTCAAAAATTTTGGTGTCAATTACCTATCAATTGCTTATTAGATGTTCATAGGACCTTGGTTTCACAAATGAACTGAATTGGGACTGATTTCATGGTGCAAAATGTTTGAAAAAGGAAAAGAAAGCAAGAGGACAGAATTGCTTTAAGAATTTCCTAAACTTTGGTAGTTTTGTTAACTACCTGATAGACAAGTAGTCCTCATATGGAAGTTTAAGTGTACCAAATTTGGTATAATTCTAAGACTATTTCGATACCCCAAATGATGTTCCAAAAACTGCTTGTCAAATCTGGAAATTTCACTGTTCCAGTGGTGAAAGTTATTGACTTTGAACTGCTATATCTTGATACTCAAAACTCCAAATTTAGTTCCATTTGTCCTGTTTGAAACTTTGTTAGGAACTCGTAATGTGTTACGAATTTCAAAGGCTAGTTCTTTTTCTGTGAATTTTGCTGAATTTCCAAAGATTGTCGAAAAACATGACTGAAACTGCCTTGCTTGCTCAGATCAGCCACTTTGAGCTAAACATTGAATGTCATCCATTTGGAATCATGGGAAAATGTCTCCTAAGAACTTTTAGTACTTTGAAACAAGATTCCAACGGTATAAAGTTTTCCAATTTTGGACCTACTTAGTGCAAGTTCTGATTTTTCTAAATTTGACGTGCAAAACTAAAATTTTCCGAGTTGATGGGAAATAAGTTTTTGGAAACTTTTCCCTACTCTTTGATATTGATTGATTGTTTTAAACTCGGTTTCATGAAGGAAATCAGTTTCTCTTGTGTTATTAAATCCTCACTTTTGAACCTCGATTTTTGAGTGATTAAAGTTCTCTTTTGAGGTTTTGACTAGCCTAAATAAGTGTACCTTCTTTCCTGGTTAATACGTGATTGTGAGTGGTACAGTTAACAGATTCAAATTCACATAGTAAACAATCACATAGGCAAGAGAACGAGTGTGATAAAGTACACCCTCGTCTCATTCAGAATAAATAGAGTTCATAGTCATTCAAGCCACAGATTTCAAGTACAAACAAACCAGTTAAGCAACAAATCAGGGAAGTGGTACACTCACCAGTTCAAGCAAAGATAACTTCAAAAGTTTTCTCCCAAAGGATGGCTTTGATCACCATCACGTCCTAACAACAACCAAGGTAAAACAATTATGGTTTCCCCATCCACAAACCCAGGAAATGGAATGCACACAAATGAGGCTCGACTACAAATTGTGTGCCTAGTCAAGTTAACTACTAGTACAAAGAAATAACAATGTGGCGTTGGAGTAAAAAGGTAGCAGTTGGTCTTAAAAACATGAACAATCCTAAAACCTTTCGCTCAAGTCGCGAGTACATCCAACTAGCCCTCTAGCGAAAATTTGGGCAGCATGCCCTTTGTATTTAGTTATTTTCCAGCCATTTATGGCTTCATTATTTTTCTCAATTCAGCCCCAAAGTCACACATAAATAATCTTAACACAATAGCCTTTCACTAGGCTCAATGTCATTCCATTACAAGACAATTCTAGCAATGCGACCGGAAACTAATTTTAAAGACAAATAATGAAACAGCAGGTTTGACGTCTCTTGGCGTTTCGATCACAACCAAAGTTACACTTATCGGATTGGGGTATACTTTATATCATTTCGAAGCCAAGACAAACAACTACAAGTCTTATGAAGACATTGACAGCCAATTCATTCATTTTCAAGGTCAAAATGTGCAATCTCAGAGAAAACAGAACACTGCCTGCACAATAGGCCATTTGGCAGTCAGGGGTAATTTTATCATTTCACATGCTATAGTGCTCTGATTAAGCTGAACTTTTACAGGAAGATATATAACTACATTCCCTACAACTTTCACGTTTTGACCTAAGCTTGATTCGGCCTACAACAGGTCAGTAACAGGACAGATTGGTCTCAAATTTTTGAAATTTGATGATTCAATGCTTGATATTCACATTTATGTCTTAAATCACTACCCTAAATCCCTATCCAAGCTTATCAACATCATATACTAGATAAAAACAATAATCACAACTGAAAATATCAAACCCTATCCAAACATTTCAACATATCATTCAAAACCAACTAATTAACCCTCATAAGCCAAGAATATGAGTTTCTATCCAAACTTAAACAAGATTAAGGAAGAGAAAAAGAAAGACAGCCATGATACCTTCCAAAAAGTGCTTGTAGGTGAGAACCACATCCCTTTCTTCCACAACTTTTACCACACAAAGCTTCCTAAGTACAAAAATGAAAGTTTAATCGGTTTGGATTGGGTGATTTTTCTCAAATGAAGATGATTCAAGGTGAAAGTTGGAGTTTGCTCACTTGGTTTTTCTCTCCCTTAAGCTTGGCCGGAAAATGCAGAAATGAAGAGGAAATGAAGTGAATTTGGTGATAAAAATGAAGGAAATTGGTTGGTCAAACAACCCTTGGATGGTTGCCAAGTGTCACCTCAAGATCAAAGCTCAATTTTTTCTTTTACCCCTCTTTTCTTGGTCAACAATTTCGGTCCTCTCTTGGCTGATTAAGGGATCATACTTATGCAATAATAACAAGAGGATTAAGGTAATAAGGTGGTGGTCAATTGGTGTATTCAATCGGTAGCGAACGGTATACTTCGGTTCACACAGTTTTTCCTTAACTCGCACATACTAGGGTTTTCACTTACAATTCACTACCTTATTATTATTACGTCTAATCACACACTTTTCTTATCTAATACTCACTCTTAACCACCAAATTTATTACACACTCCGTACCGATTAATCACACTACCAAAAGACGTACAAACCCTAGTTTACCCTAACGATGAAAGTAAAGCGAAAAAACTTTTAATTCTATTCTTTATTCCAACCATTGGAGAGGTAAATGAGTAGTATAGCTATCATAAAGTAATTGAGTTAAAATAAAAGGGAATTTTAGTCAAATTTTGGTCTTTAGAAGAAGTAAGAAGGTCTTGGTCAAAGTCCACCATCCATTGGTTTCGCGACAAATGGCGCACTAGGGTGTATTCTCATCCTTTTGGCTACCAATGGTTAATTTACCTAGCTAACCTCTAATTATCCCCGAGCACCTTGTAAAAATAATATTCCCTAATACAACGTCACCTAGTCGTCAAAATTTTATCGCACTAGCGGGTCCCACGTCTAATATACACTACTAACGTCACATAGACTAACTTGTACCGGAAAAAATGTCTTAACAACTTAATCCCCTTATAAAAATCTCTTAAAATTAATATAGTAAAGAAAGATATAGAAATTGTATGCAAGAAAATAAAATAATGACTAGAAAATAAAGAAATTTTCGGGTTCTCACATTTACAACTAGCTCTACTCTTTTCTTCAAAATCACGGTTCCCAAAATTTTGAACCCTATAAGGAAAACAAAGATAACGGGAAGGGGTGAACTTACGCTCAATGAGGTACCACAAGGACAAGCAATCAAGAATCATGGAACTTCACTTTTAATCAGGCAAATATACTCACTAACTAAAGAAGTGAACAAACACTTCATATAGAAAGGATACAGGTGGCTCTCAAGAGCCAAATTCCCTTTTCTTCACTAGAGCTTGATCAAGTTGTAGTTGACATTCCATCAACTTTCAAGTATAGTAACCAGTCCAGTAGAGCATCACTTTACACCAAATTCCGTCCACCAAACATACCCCTTGCCGGGTCCGAACACCTCAACAGTAACAGTGGGTGGTAATACTTGAGTATACCGGAAATCCAGAGTCTCCAATACCCAAAGATTCCCCAGGAACAGTCCCCATTGTTTTGTCAATTTTCTTCGACCAAATCCTTGCTGGCTCGATTCAATTGACTCCCCATGAGGTTGAGCTCAGGTTTAACAGGAAGGTCGTTGGAAACACCTCCAAACAACATCAGATCAGGCACAGTAACAGATTCCAGTTTATACAGTGAACAGTCACACAAGCAAGAGAACGAGTGTGATAAAGTACACCCTTGTCTCATTCAGAACAAACAGAGTTCACAGTCATTCAAGTCACAGATTTCAATTACAAATAAACCAGTTAAGCAACAAATCAAGGGAGTGGTACACTCACCAGTTCAAGCGAAGAAAGTTTTCACCCAAGGTAGGGCTTTGATCACCGAGAAACCCTGAAATAACCAAGATAAACAATTATGGTTTCCACATCCACAAACCTAGTAAACGGAATATACAATTGAGGCTCGACTACGAGTCGTAAGCCTATCCGAATGAACTACGAACGCAAAGATACAAAAGTGTGGCTTCGGGGTGGAAAAAGTAACGGTTGGTTCTAAAACACGAACAACCCTAAATCCCTTCATATCTCACAAAATAAAAATTCCAAAAACCAACCACAATCAAGCTCCTCATCCATCTTAGATAGTTTCCTTGCTCAAATCCAAGCCCTAGATCACAATTATCATGTCAAGCAAAGGAAATTCTAAAATCATCAAGTTCCTCTCACCTTTTGGCATTTTAATCACAACTGAAACTACACTTATCGGATTGAGATGAATCTTATGGCGTTTCGAAACTAAAACTTAGGTCTACATTTCCTATGAGGACATCAACACCCAGTTCTTGTATTTTCAAGGTCAAAAATAAAAATCTCAGAGAAAATAGAAAACTGTCCGCGAAACAGTGCATTTAGCAGTCAGGGGTTTTTTAGTTATTTCACATGATACAGTACTCCGATTGAGCTGAATTTTGTAGAAAGCTAGTTAACTCCATTCCCTACAACTTTCATGTTTTGACCTATGCCTAATTCGGCCTCTAACATGGACGAACATACAGGTCAGTAACATGGTAGATTCATTCCCAAATGGAAACACTAATCTGAAATTGATACACACAAACTGAAATTCTTTGTAGACAAGTAAAACTAGCATATAAAAGTTCAATATTACACATAACAAAGCTATCAATCCAAGACTAATGCTCAAGCATCAAATAAGAGCAGAAAATTCACCATAAAACTGAAATTTTCCACATTACCACCTCAAATCATGAGATATCCTCACAAAACTACATATTCAACACCTCAAAACCACTAATTTGCAATTATTAGGAGCAAAGAGGGATTTCTTAACAAATTACCTTAGAACCACAAGAGAAATGGTAGCTTAATGCTTTCCCTTCCAAAATCCCTCTACCAATACCTTGAATCTTCTCTAGTGAGCAACTTTTATGGAGTGGTTTGCAATTTTAACGGTTGGAACTCAAGATTTGAGCAAGAAATTGAAAGATGCAAGATGAAGTTTTCTCTCATTTTCCTCTCAAAGGGTTCGGCCAAGAAGGGTAAGAAAGTGAAGAATTTTGGGTCAAAATTGATGTTTAGTAAAGGTAGAAAAGATTGGTCAAAGTCCAACTTCCAATAGTTTCACAACACTTGGCTTTTAGGGTTTTGTTCTCATCTCTTTGTCTACCAATGGTTAATCTATCTAACTTGTGAGGACCCGCAAAATTCCCTTATTTGATATTATTTTATTTTATTTATTCGCATGTATTTTCTTTAATTGATTTATTATATTAATTCTCTATAGAATTTTATAAGTGAGTATAGTTTTACCTCATTTTTCAGGTATAAGTTAGTTCGTGTTAAGTTTGGAGTGTGTTAAGGACGTGGGACCCGCTAGTGCGGTAAGTGTGATAATTTTTGACAACTAGTTGGAGTTTTGTGTTAAGGGACATTATTTTACAAGGTGCTAGGAGACAATTAGAGGTTAGTTAGATAGATTAACCATTGGTAAGCAAGAGGATGAGATTTAAAATTAAAGGTGTCAAGTGTCGCGAAACTAGTTGAAGATGGACTTTGACCAATTTCTCACCTTTGCTAACTATCCAATTTTGACTAGAATCATCTTCATTCTTCATGAAGGCTGGCCAAAACTTTGAGGAAAGAAAGAAAAGAGAAACTTCATCGTGCACCATCCTTTCTTGCTTCAATCTTGAATTTCAACCATAAAACTTGCAAACCACTCCATAAAAATTGCTTACTAAGGAGATTTCAAGGTGTTGGTGGAGTGATTTTGGTGGAAGAAGTACTAAGCTACCATCTTTCTAGTGGCTCTAAGGTAACTTGCCAAGAAATCCCTCTTTCCTTCTAATATAGTTGCAAATTAGTGGCTTAAGGTTGTAGTTTTGGTAATTTATTGAGAATATTTCATAGTTTGAAGTAGTATTATGGAATTTTCAGTTTTATAGTGAATTTTCTGCCTTCATGTGATGATTAAGGATGGCCATGGAATGATAGCTTTGTTATGTGAAAAATTGAAGCTTTTATATGTTGGTTTTGGTTGCTTACAAAAATTCCAGCTTGTATGGTTGATTTCCAGCTTTAGAGGGCAAGCTTTCCTGTTTCTGACCTATGTAATTCGACCATGTTAGAGGCCGAATCAGGCCTAGGTCAAAACATAAAAGTTGTAGGGAATGGAGTTAGGAACCTGTCTGTAAAATTTTAGCTCAATCCGATCACTGTAGTATGCTATATGACTAAAATACCCCTAACTGCCAAATGTTCTTTTCCGCGGACAGTTTTGAGATTTCACATTTCTGGCTTCATTTTTCACTTTGATCCATATCAAATCAACATTTGGCCAAAACACTAAAATTTTATTCCTTTGTTTTAGGTTTCCAACGCATCTAAAAACGCCTCAATCGGACTTTTGTAGCCTGAGTTATTGCCATTTGAATCCAATGCTGACAACCAGACTGACAATGAACTTCTGGTTCTGTAATCTGCAAATTCGACCTAGATCAACTATGAACTGGGTTGAGTTGTCTTCATGAAAGTTGTAACCCTTTGTCTTAGCTTCGAAAGGGTATAAAGTTTACCCCAAACCAATAGGCATAGCTTTAGTTGTGACCGAAACGGCAAGAGACGTCAAATCTGCCATTTAGCTATTTGCCTTTAAACTTGGTTTCCGGTTGCATTTTAAGACTTGTGTTGTAATTAGATTATTTTGAACCCAGTTGAAGGGCTATTGTGCTAACATTGCTTATGTTTGAATTTGGTCTGAGTTGAGGAAAATAATGAAGCCATAAATGGCTGAAAAATAGCGAAATACAAAGGGCATGCTGTCCAAAATTTTAGGGCTACTTGATTCCTTCAAGTTTGGGCCGATTTGGTGATAAACTTGCTTAAGATGCTTGGTATATCTATAAGATTTATTTAGATGTTGAATTTTGGTTGAAATGGAAGGATTTGCATTGGTATTTTCCTCCAAGTTGTTGGCTGAAATTTCCGTTTGTTGGTCAAGTGATAGCAAAGTCTATTACCTTGTGTTTTCCAACCTTTTCATGATTTGATTTTGGCCAAAACTTGTTCCACACATTGGTTAAACCTTTGTGCTTGAAATTGAGTGAAAACTATTTCGATTAGGAGGTGAACAACCTCATGATTTCACTTGTGTCATGGCTGCGAAAATTTGCAAATTTGTATCTTGTTACCTCTAAGTCTTAAAGCCTTAAAATCACTCGTGTCATGATTTCACTTGTTGCCTGGTTACCTTGTTATCTTGTTACCTTTAGCACCCTGTTACGTACTATAGGCATACGATTCGTACTCGAGTCTCAATGGTTTCCCTTGGTTGTTCTAGGACGTGCCGGTGATCAAAGGCATCCTTTGGAAAGAAACTTTTGAAGTTATCCTTGTTTGAACTGGTGAGTATACCACTCGCATGACTTGTTGCTTAACTGTTTTACTTGTACCTGCAATGTGTGACTTGAATGACTGTAACACCTGCTTAATTCTAGACGAGACGAGGGTGTACTTCATCACACTCATCTCTCTTGTTTACTTGTCGAGTCACTGTATATGCTTGAACCTATTACTCGTGCCTGTTATACGCTTGAACTTGTTATTGTGTCTGACCTGATGTCGTTTGGATGTGTATCCAACGACCTTCCTGTTAAACCTGAGCTCAACCCCATAGGGAGTCAATGGAATCGAACCAGCAAGGGCTTGGTCGAGAAAAATTGACAAACCATAGGAACTATTCCTGGGGAATCTTTGGGTATTGGAGACTCTAGATTCCCAGTATACTCGAGTATTACCATTCTTGTTCATGTTTGGCTTTCGGGCCCGGCAAGGGGTATGTTTGGTGAACGGAATTTGGCGTAAGAAAGGTCTACGGACATATTTGTTTCATTAAATGTTGACGGAGGGTCAACGAGTTTGGATCAAGTACTGCAACGGGAATTTGGCTCTTGAGAACCGCCTGTATCCTTTCTAATTGAGATGTTTATTCATTCCTTATTGGGCGTGTATATTTGAGTGATTAAAAGTAAATCTCCATGATTCTTGATTGCTTCTATTTTTGGTATCTCATTGAGCGTAAGCTCACCCCTTCCCGTTACCTTTGTTTTCCTTACAGGGTTCAACGTGTTGGAAACCATGATTTTGAGGAAAAGAGTAGAGCTAGTGATAGACATCCCTTTTGATTATGCTCCTCTGTACAAGAAAACCCTAATTGTACTTTGATCACTTGTGAATATACTGACTTGTATTGCTAGTTAAACTATTGAACCTTTCATTGTATATATCTCAAAGTGTTTAACCATGTAAATTAAGTGTACTTGTTTGAGATGGTACTTTTATTTGGCTTTGGTGAACACTTCTGGTATCCGTTGGGGATTTCGGATGAGTGTGAAGTTTGAACGAGGAGAGAAAAACAAAATTTGGCGGGAAAACTATTCACGGAATCCGGTCGGATATCCGGCCAAGTCTTGGCCGGGTTGTGACGTGGCCACAGCTTTTCATTTTAATTTTTGTTTTCATTCTTCGTTCTTTTTTTTCGTTGAAGCGTTCGATCGCGGTACTATCCTTCGAAGTGGTTTGGACTTCGCGTGTTCGGCTTAGTAGTCCTGGCGAGAGTTGGGCAGGCGGTCCGTCGAACCCTCTGGTTCGCCTTAGGGGGAGGTGGGGCTGTCACATAACTAACCTCTAATTATCTTCTAACACCTTGAAAAATAATATCCCTTTACACAAAATTCACCTAGTCGCCAGAATTTTATTGCACTTATCACACTAGTGGATCCCACGTCCAATATACACTACTAAGGTCACATGAACTAACTTATACTGGAAAAATGATCTAAAAATTATATTCACTTATAAAAATACCTAGAAAATTAATATAATAGAATAAAGTAAAGAAAATACATGCGGATAAAATAAAATAAAATAAGAAAATTTTACGGGTCCTCACAGCCTCGAAAAACGTGTACTCACTATTTCTAGCTAAATGAGCCTCTGAAAAATTAAATTTGCTAATGGAACGTTTTAAAAATATAAGTGAGACATTGCTCTAAGTAAATGGATTTAAAATGGTTGAAATAAATTATTCGGAGAAAATGGGTGAATAAATAATTAAATAAGCCAGTAAAATTGGATTAAAAGTAAGAAAAATTCGGGTCCTCACATCCTTCCCTCCTTAAAAGGAATTTCGTCCTCGAAATTCACACCTAGGATAGCATCATACTTCTCAATGACTTGGTTTATCAAATCGATCAACAACTTACACTCTCCAACCCATATCTCACAGTTTCTATTCACCCAATTAGCAATTAAACTTTGATCCCTAATAGGCGTTTTAACTTCCAAATCATAAGGTAACTTAATTGGCCTCACGTCTACCCCACTCATGAATCTAGGGTTTGCAAAAGAGTGTGTCGTATCATGGTCATTTAGAACCTTAGCTAAGCAAATTCCATCAGTGCCAAGTACTTACTTCAACTTTTTCCAAAAACCAAGATACATGATCTCAACATGTCCTCTCTGATTGGCCATTAGTCCATGAGTGGTGGGTAGTGCTAAAACTTAATTTAACTCCTAGCATTTCTTGCATCTTCGGCCAGAACCGAGAAACAAATCAAGGGTCTCGGTCAGATACAATACTTACTGGCATCCCACGTAGCTTTATAATCTCATTGACATATAGCTTTCCCTGGGTGATAATTAATCGGGCTATCATAATCCTCTAAAAATTTCCACTCAATTACGTTGACTCAAGTTCAACTCTTTTGGGAAAAACAAGTACTTAAGGCTCTTGCAATTTTAGAAAAGTCCTTGATAAACCGACGGTATTATCCGACTAACCTTAAGAACTCCGAATTTCGGTAGGGTTTTCTGGTCGTTTCCTCTTAAAATAGCTTCCACTTTAGCTTAGTCCATAGTAATTCCTTCCTTAGATATTATATAACCTAGAAAGGTTACTTCTTCCAACCGAACTCACATTTATTGAATTTAACGAAAGTTGGTGCTCTCTCGGGGTTTGTAAAACTATCATCAGGTGTCTTTCATGATCTTCTCGAACCTTAGAATATACCGATATGCCATCAATAAATATCACCACAGATTAATGTAAATACGGTTTAAAACTCCGATGCATTACGTCCATAAATGCTGCTAGTGCATTAGTCAACCCAAGCGGCGTAACTAAAAATTCAAAGTATCCATATCTTGGATTGAAAGCGGTCTTAGGCACATCAGTTTCAAGGATCCTTAACTGGTAATAGCTTTACTTTAAATCCAACTTGGATAGTATCACGGCTCCTTACAGTTGATCAAATTCTTATCCATGTAAGGCAAAAGGGTATTTTTTCTTAATGGTCACATTGTTCAAGTCTCGATAGTCAATGTATAACCTCAAACTTCCATTCCAAATATTATATCCGGTCCCTTAATCGTTAGGCTTATTAAATCTATCAAATATTTCCTTTCACCAACTCAAATCTCACAATTTTAATAATTAAGTTGGCAATCAAACATTGGGTCCCAGTTTTAACCCTAAGTTCTCGATTTTTAGTCCACCGCCGATCCCCGATCACCTCCAAGACCTCAAGTTTGCCTACGCTCTCAAGTACAATCTCGACCACGTTTACTACCGTTCATGTCTTAATACAAATCTAAAAGTGTGGGGCAAAGTTGAAATATACATATAAGTCATGAAATCAATTAAAAGCAAGTAAATTTTCATATGTTATAAAAGATCATAATAGTTACCTCAAGTTGAAATAAGTTTATCAAATCATTTCAAAAGAAGAAGGGAAATAACAAGATCATGACAGAACGTGTCGAGTAGCCAAGATACAAAACAACAAAAAGACTTTTCCTTTTTATAAAAGATTATCACCTCTAAAATGCCAATCTAGACTAGGTAAAACTACAACCCCTATTCCTCAAGTGGAATCAATTCCATCCCCACTTGTATTACTTCCATTACTTGGATCTCCCTCACAGCCATTAGCATTAATCACTCCTTCTGGCCCTCGACTGCTTTGAAGTGGATCTAGCAGACTGCCAAGTATTTCCTCTTTTCGTAGAAGCTCCAAAACAATTCGAAAACTTATGCTCGGTACTACTGCACCTCAGACATTTTTCTTGCTTTCTCCAGCACTCGGCCTCAACGTGGTTAATCTTGTCATAGTATCCACAAGTTACGTGAGGAGTCACGGCTTGATCAGTTTGAGAATTTCCTTTGTATTTCTTTTCCAGTTCTACGTTCTTGCGTAGCAAATCAATTTTCTCCACATATTCTTGTTTCCACTGTCCTTCCCAGTAGTCAGCCAATTTCGTTTGAAATTCTACTTCCTTCCAAAGAGTGTCCATTTCCTTATGCATCTCTCCCAAATTTGTCATCTCACCGGTTGGCTTAAATCAACTACTAACCTGCCAGGCAAACCAAAGGATCAAAATAAGTAACTATTCACAATGGAAATTCTGGCTATATTACTCTTGCGTTCTTTTGCTTATGGTTACCTCGGAATATAAATCTTAACTATTCTTTGCTTACTGTGGACGAGCTCTTGAGTTTTTCCCAGATTACTATCACTACTTATAAATATAACAAAATACGGAGATCTTATTCCTTAATATAAATGTTCCACACCCTAATTCACTCTCCAATACTCGTCTACAAAGTTGCTCGAGAAGAAACCCTAAGCTCTTACTTTCACTAGTTGTGACAGCCCCACCTCCCCCTAAGGCGAACCAGAGGGTTCGGCGGGCCGCCTGCCCAACTCTCGCCGGGACTCAGTCGTTCACTATATTCCTCAAATAGATTACAAGATAAATCTCAAATATTACATCACATTCTCCAATAATTACATGTCATAAGTGAAGCGGAAACGATTTCCAACTATACATAAAATGATTCCACATCCAAACGGTACAAAATATAACAATTCCAACTAAGCCATCCAATCACGTGAATAAGCACAACAAGCCCTTCCTTCGCCTTGAGCCCTGTGGAGGGGAATAAAATATTTTTGGGGTGAGCTAGAAGCTCAGCGAGTAACCAGTAAAATCATTAAACAAATATATTTCACAATGTTGCATTTCGATCATTTCGATGATGTCATGATTCAGAGATCAAATGTTCGTTTAGTGCTCTCGTGAGCCAGGGAAATCATAGCACTTGAACACCCAACGCTCAAATAGACCATTTAACATTAACATTAACATTAAGAGGGAGCCCCTTTTTGAGCTCCAGATGAACATGAACATAAACACACGGAGGAGACGTTGGTGTTCAGCACAAGACTCCCCAAGTACTCATTTCAAGCCAAAACTTGTCATGAACTCACATGCAAGCACGCATGATATGCATTCGAGTAAATAATGCAAGAAACGTTTCACAAGTACTTTGGAAATAGTTTAGGGTCACTCACCTCCATGGCTCAGGAATCATCCATCATATAACATTGCCTTGCTCAAATCCAAGTCTTAGATCACAAACTCAATGCAAACAAATCCCTTCAAAGTTCGGACAGCACTTCCCCTGAATTTGCTAACTTTTCCAGCCATCATGGCTTCATTATTTCCTCATTCCAACCCAAAGGTACACACACAACAACAAGTTCATCCAATAGCCATTCAGTAAGCTCCAAGAAGTACAAAGACAAGTCAAGCTAGGGAAAAGTTCGGAAATGAAAGTTAAGCTCAAAACCAGAAAAACAGTTTTGACGTCATTTTGCGGTAATGACACCAAAGGTACTACGATGGTCGGATGAAGGTGAAAGACCCACCGTTTCGAAGTTAAGAGATAGGGCTACAATATTGCAGAAGGTAACTTAACCCAGTTTCGAGTGTAACCAGGTCAAAAATGCAAGATACCATACCAGAATCACAAAAACAGATTCACAGAACGCATTCTAGCGGAAACAACATAACTCAGGCTCTCCAAGTCCAAATCCAGAAATTCCACAACCAGCTGAAAGGTAAGAAACAGGGATAAATTTCATCAGAAGGACTCAACAACCAATTCGGAAGAAATTCCAGCCAAAACAACCAATTACAGTCGCAAATCCCAATTTCGGGTAAACCAGAACAGCAATAGTAATTTCGACTTAGCTCACTCTACACAACTCCGATTGACCTGAAATTTTGTAGGCAACTCTAAAATGTCATTCCCTACAACTTTCATGTTTTAAGACAAGGCCAATTCGGCCTCTATCAATGAGCTAAAAATTCGGACAGAATGTTCATCACAAAACCCTCACTTTTCAATTTTTGGTCCAAAACAGAAATTGGTTGCAATTAATCACTTTTTCCACCTCCTTGGGGAATTTTTCTAATAAAGAAACTATAGAAAAGGCGGGCGATTAAATTTAATAAACCCTAGAAAATTAGAAAATTTTCGGGTTCTCACACTCGTACTTTTCGGGGCGTCACAATCTCCCCTCCTTAAAAGAATGTCGTCCTCGACATTCCATCTTGTACCAATCAAGTCGAGATATCCCGCAAGAATCACTAATATTGCAAACCAAACCCACAGTCCGGCATCCTAAACTTCAAGCTTAGGATACACTACAGAGATCTGAAGCCTAAGCTCTGATACCAACTGTGACAGTTCTCAGGGTCACATCACAAGGTACCTATCAGCTTGCCACCCGCACGCGGGCATCCCCTACGGAGAGTTTTGCTTCGTGACTCTTCACGAACGAGAGGCTCGGGGCTTTTCCAGTAAAAGGACGTAGAGTCCCAACCGTCGGCATATGGCTCTGATACCAACTGTGACAGCCCCACCTCCCCCTAAGGCGAACCAGAGGGTTCGGCGGGCCGCCTGCCCAGCTCTCGCCGGGACTCAGTCGTTCACTATATTCCTCAAACAGATTACAAGATAAATCTCAAATATTACATCACATTCTCCAATAATTACATGTCATAAGTGAAGCGGAAACGATTTCCAACTATACATAAAATGATTCCACATCCAAACGGTACAAAATATAACAATTCCAACTAAGCCATCCAATCACGTGAATAAGCACAACAAGCCCTTCCTTCGCCTTGAGCCCTGTGGAGGGGA
Organism: Coffea arabica; assembly: GCF_036785885.1. Taxonomy (NCBI): domain Eukaryota; kingdom Viridiplantae; phylum Streptophyta; class Magnoliopsida; order Gentianales; family Rubiaceae; genus Coffea; species Coffea arabica. Next base: position 26,534,447 of record NC_092318.1, read on the forward strand.
ATAAAATATTTTTGGGGTGAGCTAGAAGCTCAGCGAGTAACCAGTAAAATCATTAAACAAATATATTTCACAATGTTGCATTTCGATCATTTCGATGATGTCATGATTCAGAGATCAAATGTTCGTTTAGTGCTATCGTGAGCCAGGGAAATCATAGCACTTGAACACCCAACGCTCAAATAGACCATTTAACATTAACATTAACATTAAGAGGGAGCCCCTTTTTGAGCTCCAGATGAACATGAACATAAACACACGGAGGAGACGTTGGTGTTCAGCACAAGACTCCCCAAGTACTCATTTCAAGCCAAAACTTGTCATGAACTCACATGCAAGCACGCATGATATGCATTCGAGTAAATAATGCAAGAAACGTTTCACAAGTACTTTGGAAATAGTTTAGGGTCACTCACCTCCATGGCTCAGGAATCATCCATCATATAACATTGCCTTGCTCAAATCCAAGTCTTAGATCACAAACTCAATGCAAACAAATCCCTTCAAAGTTCGGACAGCACTTCCCCTGAATTTGCTAACTTTTCCAGCCATCATGGCTTCATTATTTCCTCATTCCAACCCAAAGGTACACACACAAAAACAAGTTCATCCAATAGCCATTCAGTAAGCTCCAAGAAGTACAAAGACAAGTCAAGCTAGGGAAAAGTTCGGAAATGAAAGTTAAGCTCAAAACCAGAAAAACAGTTTTGACGTCATTTTGCGGTAATGACACCAAAGGTACTACGATGGTCGGATGAAGGTGCAAGACCCACCGTTTCGAAGTTAAGAGATAGGGCTACAATATTACAGAAGGTAACTTAACCCAGTTTCGAGTGTAACCAGGTCAAAAATGCAAGATACCATACCAGAATCACAAAAACAGATTCACAGAACGCATTCTAGCGGAAACATCATAACTCAGGCTCTCCAAGTCCAAATCCAGAAATTCCACAACCAGCTGAAAGGTAAGAAACAGGGCTAAATTTCATCAGAAGGACTCAACAACCAATTCGGAAGAAATTCCAGCCAAAACAACCAATTACAGTCGCAAATCCCAATTTCGGGTAAACCAGAACAGCAATAGTAATTTCGACTTAGCTCACTCTACACAACTCCGATTGACCTGAAATTTTGTAGGCACCTCTAAAATGTCATTCCCTACAACTTTCATGTTTTAAGACAATGCCAATTCGGCCTCTATCAATGAGCTAAAAATTCGGACAGAATGTTCATCACAAAACCCTCACTTTTCAATTTTTGGTCCAAAACAGAAATTGGTTGCAATTAATCACTTTTTCCACCTCCTAGAGTCATTAAACATCATTTCCAATCATCATACATAGCCACACAATCATGCTTTTATTAAAACAGAAAAATCCCCAAAAATAATAAAACTTCATCATTCAACCAAAACTCAAGATTTAATCCATAAAATTGCATCTCATACAACCACTAAGCATGATTTAAGCATCAATTAAAGAAGGAGGGTGGTTCTTCATGACTTACCTTTAAAACAAGAGAGAGAGAGATATGGGTCACCTTAACCTTCCAAATAACTTCACCAATCACCTCACTAACACTAATAGAAGGAGTTTTATGGAACAAATGCAAGATTAAACGGTTGATCTTGAAGATTGAGCAAGATTAGAACCAAGAAAGTTGAGAGAGTTTTCTTCTTTTTGCTTGAGAGAGAGAGCCGGCTTCAAGCTTGCAAATTTGAGGGATTTTTGGTCAATTTTTGCTTAAATTGGTAAAGGCATGAATAGTGGTCAAATGGCAAGACTAAATCTTATGGTGACACTTGTCACCTTTTTAATGCAAGTCTATCACTTTGTTCCCTCTCACATCAATCCAAATAGCTTCCTCTAATTATCTCTTAACACCCGATAAAATAATTCCAGTATTCAAAACTTAATCTAGTTGGCCGAATTTTTCTGAACTTTTCGCACTAGTGGGTCCCACGTCCGGTATACGCTCTTAATTTCTCAAAAACTAACCGATACTAGAAAAATCATTTTAAAACTATTTTTGCTCATAAACTTTATTTGGGGAATTTTTCTAATAAAGAAACTGTAGAAAAGGCGGGCGATTAAATTTAATAAACCCTAGAAAATTAGAAAATTTTCGGGTTCTCACACTCGTACTTTTCGGGGCGTCACAATCTCCCCTCCTTAAAAGAATGTCGTCCTCGACATTCCATCTTGTACCAATCAAGTCGAGATATCCCGCAAGAATCACTAATATTGCAAACCAAACCCACAGTCCGGCATCCTAAACTTCAAGCTTAGGATACACTACAGAGATCTGAAGCCTAAGCTCTGATACCAACTGTGACAGTTCTCAGGGTCACATCACAAGGTACCTATCAGCTTGCCACCCGCACGCGGGCATCCCCTACGGAGAGTTTTGCTTCGTGACTCTTCACGAACGAGAGGCTCGGGGCTTTTCCAGTAAAAGGACGTAGAGTCCCAACCGTCGGCATATGGCTCTGATACCAACTGTGACAGCCCCACCTCCCCCTAAGGCGAACCAGAGGGTTCGGCGGGCCGCCTGCCCAGCTCTCGCCGGGACTCAGTCGTTCACTATATTCCTCAAACAGATTACAAGATAAATCTCAAATATTACATCACATTCTCCAATAATTACATGTCATAAGTGAAGCGGAAACGATTTCCAACTATACATAAAATGATTCCACATCCAAACGGTACAAAATATAACAATTCCAACTAAGCCATCCAATCACGTGAATAAGCACAACAAGCCCTTCCTTCGCCTTGAGCCCTGTGGAGGGGAATAAAATATTTTTGGGGTGAGCTAGAAGCTCAGCGAGTAACCAGTAAAATCATTAAACAAATATATTTCACAATGTTGCATTTCGATCATTTCGATGATGTCATGATTCAGAGATCAAATGTTCGTTTAGTGCTATCGTGAGCCAGGGAAATCATAGCACTTGAACACCCAACGCTCAAATAGACCATTTAACATTAACATTAACATTAAGAGGGAGCCCCTTTTTGAGCTCCAGATGAACATGAACATAAACACACGGAGGAGACGTTGGTGTTCAGCACAAGACTCCCCAAGTACTCATTTCAAGCCAAAACTTGTCATGAACTCACATGCAAGCACGCATGATATGCATTCGAGTAAATAATGCAAGAAACGTTTCACAAGTACTTTGGAAATAGTTTAGGGTCACTCACCTCCATGGCTCAGGAATCATCCATCATATAACATTGCCTTGCTCAAATCCAAGTCTTAGATCACAAACTCAATGCAAACAAATCCCTTCAAAGTTCGGACAGCACTTCCCCTGAATTTGCTAACTTTTCCAGCCATCATGGCTTCATTATTTCCTCATTCCAACCCAAAGGTACACACACAAAAACAAGTTCATCCAATAGCCATTCAGTAAGCTCCAAGAAGTACAAAGACAAGTCAAGCTAGGGAAAAGTTCGGAAATGAAAGTTAAGCTCAAAACCAGAAAAACAGTTTTGACGTCATTTTGCGGTAATGACACCAAAGGTACTACGATGGTCGGATGAAGGTGCAAGACCCACCGTTTCGAAGTTAAGAGATAGGGCTACAATATTACAGAAGGTAACTTAACCCAGTTTCGAGTGTAACCAGGTCAAAAATGCAAGATACCATACCAGAATCACAAAAACAGATTCACAGAACGCATTCTAGCGGAAACATCATAACTCAGGCTCTCCAAGTCCAAATCCAGAAATTCCACAACCAGCTGAAAGGTAAGAAACAGGGCTAAATTTCATCAGAAGGACTCAACAACCAATTCGGAAGAAATTCCAGCCAAAACAACCAATTACAGTCGCAAATCCCAATTTCGGGTAAACCAGAACAGCAATAGTAATTTCGACTTAGCTCACTCTACACAACTCCGATTGACCTGAAATTTTGTAGGCACCTCTAAAATGTCATTCCCTACAACTTTCATGTTTTAAGACAATGCCAATTCGGCCTCTATCAATGAGCTAAAAATTCGGACAGAATGTTCATCACAAAACCCTCACTTTTCAATTTTTGGTCCAAAACAGAAATTGGTTGCAATTAATCACTTTTTCCACCTCCTAGAGTCATTAAACATCATTTCCAATCATCATACATAGCCACACAATCATGCTTTTATTAAAACAGAAAAATCCCCAAAAATAATAAAACTTCATCATTCAACCAAAACTCAAGATTTAATCCATAAAATTGCATCTCATACAACCACTAAGCATGATTTAAGCATCAATTAAAGAAGGAGGGTGGTTCTTCATGACTTACCTTTAAAACAAGAGAGAGAGAGCTATGGGTCACCTTAACCTTCCAAATAACTTCACCAATCACCTCACTAACACTAATAGAAGGAGTTTTATGGAACAAATGCAAGATTAAACGGTTGATCTTGAAGATTGAGCAAGATTAGAACCAAGAAAGTTGAGAGAGTTTTCTTCTTTTTGCTTGAGAGAGAGAGCCGGCTTCAAGCTTGCAAATTTGAGGGATTTTTGGTCAATTTTTGCTTAAATTGGTAAAGGCATGAATAGTGGTCAAATGGCAAGACTAAATCTTATGGTGACACTTGTCACCTTTTTAATGCAAGTCTATCACTTTGTTCCCTCTCACATCAATCCAAATAGCTTCCTCTAATTATCTCTTAACACCCGATAAAATAATTCCAGTATTCAAAACTTAATCTAGTTGGCCGAATTTTTCTGAACTTTTCGCACTAGTGGGTCCCACGTCCGGTATACGCTCTTAATTTCTCAAAAACTAACCGATACTAGAAAAATCATTTTAAAACTATTTTTGCTCATAAACTTTATTTGGGGAATTTTTCTAATAAAGAAACTGTAGAAAAGGCGGGCGATTAAATTTAATAAACCCTAGAAAATTAGAAAATTTTCGGGTTCTCACACTCGTACTTTTCGGGGCGTCACAATCTCCCCTCCTTAAAAGAATGTCGTCCTCGACATTCCATCTTGTACCAATCAAGTCGAGATATCCCGCAAGAATCACTAATATTGCAAACCAAACCCACAGTCCGGCATCCTAAACTTCAAGCTTAGGATACACTACAGAGATCTGAAGCCTAAGCTCTGATACCAACTGTGACAGTTCTCAGGGTCACATCACAAGGTACCTATCAGCTTGCCACCCGCACGCGGGCATCCCCTACGGAGAGTTTTGCTTCGTGACTCTTCACGAACGAGAGGCTCGGGGCTTTTCCAGTAAAAGGACGTAGAGTCCCAACCGTCGGCATATGGCTCTGATACCAACTGTGACAGCCCCACCTCCCCCTAAGGCGAACCAGAGGGTTCGGCGGGCCGCCTGCCCAGCTCTCGCCGGGACTCAGTCGTTCACTATATTCCTCAAACAGATTACAAGATAAATCTCAAATATTACATCACATTCTCCAATAATTACATGTCATAAGTGAAGCGGAAACGATTTCCAACTATACATAAAATGATTCCACATCCAAACGGTACAAAATATAACAATTCCAACTAAGCCATCCAATCACGTGAATAAGCACAACAAGCCCTTCCTTCGCCTTGAGCCCTGTGGAGGGGAATAAAATATTTTTGGGGTGAGCTAGAAGCTCAGCGAGTAACCAGTAAAATCATTAAACAAATATATTTCACAATGTTGCATTTCGATCATTTCGATGATGTCATGATTCAGAGATCAAATGTTCGTTTAGTGCTATCGTGAGCCAGGGAAATCATAGCACTTGAACACCCAACGCTCAAATAGACCATTTAACATTAACATTAACATTAAGAGGGAGCCCCTTTTTGAGCTCCAGATGAACATGAACATAAACACACGGAGGAGACGTTGGTGTTCAGCACAAGACTCCCCAAGTACTCATTTCAAGCCAAAACTTGTCATGAACTCACATGCAAGCACGCATGATATGCATTCGAGTAAATAATGCAAGAAACGTTTCACAAGTACTTTGGAAATAGTTTAGGGTCACTCACCTCCATGGCTCAGGAATCATCCATCATATAACATTGCCTTGCTCAAATCCAAGTCTTAGATCACAAACTCAATGCAAACAAATCCCTTCAAAGTTCGGACAGCACTTCCCCTGAATTTGCTAACTTTTCCAGCCATCATGGCTTCATTATTTCCTCATTCCAACCCAAAGGTACACACACAAAAACAAGTTCATCCAATAGCCATTCAGTAAGCTCCAAGAAGTACAAAGACAAGTCAAGCTAGGGAAAAGTTCGGAAATGAAAGTTAAGCTCAAAACCAGAAAAACAGTTTTGACGTCATTTTGCGGTAATGACACCAAAGGTACTACGATGGTCGGATGAAGGTGCAAGACCCACCGTTTCGAAGTTAAGAGATAGGGCTACAATATTACAGAAGGTAACTTAACCCAGTTTCGAGTGTAACCAGGTCAAAAATGCAAGATACCATACCAGAATCACAAAAACAGATTCACAGAACGCATTCTAGCGGAAACATCATAACTCAGGCTCTCCAAGTCCAAATCCAGAAATTCCACAACCAGCTGAAAGGTAAGAAACAGGGCTAAATTTCATCAGAAGGACTCAACAACCAATTCGGAAGAAATTCCAGCCAAAACAACCAATTACAGTCGCAAATCCCAATTTCGGGTAAACCAGAACAGCAATAGTAATTTCGACTTAGCTCACTCTACACAACTCCGATTGACCTGAAATTTTGTAGGCACCTCTAAAATGTCATTCCCTACAACTTTCATGTTTTAAGACAATGCCAATTCGGCCTCTATCAATGAGCTAAAAATTCGGACAGAATGTTCATCACAAAACCCTCACTTTTCAATTTTTGGTCCAAAACAGAAATTGGTTGCAATTAATCACTTTTTCCACCTCCTAGAGTCATTAAACATCATTTCCAATCATCATACATAGCCACACAATCATGCTTTTATTAAAACAGAAAAATCCCCAAAAATAATAAAACTTCATCATTCAACCAAAACTCAAGATTTAATCCATAAAATTGCATCTCATACAACCACTAAGCATGATTTAAGCATCAATTAAAGAAGGAGGGTGGTTCTTCATGACTTACCTTTAAAACAAGAGAGAGAGAGCTATGGGTCACCTTAACCTTCCAAATAACTTCACCAATCACCTCACTAACACTAATAGAAGGAGTTTTATGGAACAAATGCAAGATTAAACGGTTGATCTTGAAGATTGAGCAAGATTAGAACCAAGAAAGTTGAGAGAGTTTTCTTCTTTTTGCTTGAGAGAGAGAGCCGGCTTCAAGCTTGCAAATTTGAGGGATTTTTGGTCAATTTTTGCTTAAATTGGTAAAGGCATGAATAGTGGTCAAATGGCAAGACTAAATCTTATGGTGACACTTGTCACCTTTTTAATGCAAGTCTATCACTTTGTTCCCTCTCACATCAATCCAAATAGCTTCCTCTAATTATCTCTTAACACCCGATAAAATAATTCCAGTATTCAAAACTTAATCTAGTTGGCCGAATTTTTCTGAACTTTTCGCACTAGTGGGTCCCACGTCCGGTATACGCTCTTAATTTCTCAAAAACTAACCGATACTAGAAAAATCATTTTAAAACTATTTTTGCTCATAAACTTTATTTGGGGAATTTTTCTAATAAAGAAACTGTAGAAAAGGCGGGCGATTAAATTTAATAAACCCTAGAAAATTAGAAAATTTTCGGGTTCTCACACTCGTACTTTTCGGGGCGTCACAATCTCCCCTCCTTAAAAGAATGTCGTCCTCGACATTCCATCTTGTACCAATCAAGTCGAGATATCCCGCAAGAATCACTAATATTGCAAACCAAACCCACAGTCCGGCATCCTAAACTTCAAGCTTAGGATACACTACAGAGATCTGAAGCCTAAGCTCTGATACCAACTGTGACAGTTCTCAGGGTCACATCACAAGGTACCTATCAGCTTGCCACCCGCACGCGGGCATCCCCTACGGAGAGTTTTGCTTCGTGACTCTTCACGAACGAGAGGCTCGGGGCTTTTCCAGTAAAAGGACGTAGAGTCCCAACCGTCGGCATATGGCTCTGATACCAACTGTGACAGCCCCACCTCCCCCTAAGGCGAACCAGAGGGTTCGGCGGGCCGCCTGCCCAGCTCTCGCCGGGACTCAGTCGTTCACTATATTCCTCAAACAGATTACAAGATAAATCTCAAATATTACATCACATTCTCCAATAATTACATGTCATAAGTGAAGCGGAAACGATTTCCAACTATACATAAAATGATTCCACATCCAAACGGTACAAAATATAACAATTCCAACTAAGCCATCCAATCACGTGAATAAGCACAACAAGCCCTTCCTTCGCCTTGAGCCCTGTGGAGGGGAATAAAATATTTTTGGGGTGAGCTAGAAGCTCAGCGAGTAACCAGTAAAATCATTAAACAAATATATTTCACAATGTTGCATTTCGATCATTTCGATGATGTCATGATTCAGAGATCAAATGTTCGTTTAGTGCTATCGTGAGCCAGGGAAATCATAGCACTTGAACACCCAACGCTCAAATAGACCATTTAACATTAACATTAACATTAAGAGGGAGCCCCTTTTTGAGCTCCAGATGAACATGAACATAAACACACGGAGGAGACGTTGGTGTTCAGCACAAGACTCCCCAAGTACTCATTTCAAGCCAAAACTTGTCATGAACTCACATGCAAGCACGCATGATATGCATTCGAGTAAATAATGCAAGAAACGTTTCACAAGTACTTTGGAAATAGTTTAGGGTCACTCACCTCCATGGCTCAGGAATCATCCATCATATAACATTGCCTTGCTCAAATCCAAGTCTTAGATCACAAACTCAATGCAAACAAATCCCTTCAAAGTTCGGACAGCACTTCCCCTGAATTTGCTAACTTTTCCAGCCATCATGGCTTCATTATTTCCTCATTCCAACCCAAAGGTACACACACAAAAACAAGTTCATCCAATAGCCATTCAGTAAGCTCCAAGAAGTACAAAGACAAGTCAAGCTAGGGAAAAGTTCGGAAATGAAAGTTAAGCTCAAAACCAGAAAAACAGTTTTGACGTCATTTTGCGGTAATGACACCAAAGGTACTACGATGGTCGGATGAAGGTGCAAGACCCACCGTTTCGAAGTTAAGAGATAGGGCTACAATATTACAGAAGGTAACTTAACCCAGTTTCGAGTGTAACCAGGTCAAAAATGCAAGATACCATACCAGAATCACAAAAACAGATTCACAGAACGCATTCTAGCGGAAACATCATAACTCAGGCTCTCCAAGTCCAAATCCAGAAATTCCACAACCAGCTGAAAGGTAAGAAACAGGGCTAAATTTCATCAGAAGGACTCAACAACCAATTCGGAAGAAATTCCAGCCAAAACAACCAATTACAGTCGCAAATCCCAATTTCGGGTAAACCAGAACAGCAATAGTAATTTCGACTTAGCTCACTCTACACAACTCCGATTGACCTGAAATTTTGTAGGCACCTCTAAAATGTCATTCCCTACAACTTTCATGTTTTAAGACAATGCCAATTCGGCCTCTATCAATGAGCTAAAAATTCGGACAGAATGTTCATCACAAAACCCTCACTTTTCAATTTTTGGTCCAAAACAGAAATTGGTTGCAATTAATCACTTTTTCCACCTCCTAGAGTCATTAAACATCATTTCCAATCATCATACATAGCCACACAATCATGCTTTTATTAAAACAGAAAAATCCCCAAAAATAATAAAACTTCATCATTCAACCAAAACTCAAGATTTAATCCATAAAATTGCATCTCATACAACCACTAAGCATGATTTAAGCATCAATTAAAGAAGGAGGGTGGTTCTTCATGACTTACCTTTAAAACAAGAGAGAGAGAGCTATGGGTCACCTTAACCTTCCAAATAACTTCACCAATCACCTCACTAACACTAATAGAAGGAGTTTTATGGAACAAATGCAAGATTAAACGGTTGATCTTGAAGATTGAGCAAGATTAGAACCAAGAAAGTTGAGAGAGTTTTCTTCTTTTTGCTTGAGAGAGAGAGCCGGCTTCAAGCTTGCAAATTTGAGGGATTTTTGGTCAATTTTTGCTTAAATTGGTAAAGGCATGAATAGTGGTCAAATGGCAAGACTAAATCTTATGGTGACACTTGTCACCTTTTTAATGCAAGTCTATCACTTTGTTCCCTCTCACATCAATCCAAATAGCTTCCTCTAATTATCTCTTAACACCCGATAAAATAATTCCAGTATTCAAAACTTAATCTAGTTGGCCGAATTTTTCTGAACTTTTCGCACTAGTGGGTCCCACGTCCGGTATACGCTCTTAATTTCTCAAAAACTAACCGATACTAGAAAAATCATTTTAAAACTATTTTTGCTCATAAACTTTATTTGGGGAATTTTTCTAATAAAGAAACTGTAGAAAAGGCGGGCGATTAAATTTAATAAACCCTAGAAAATTAGAAAATTTTCGGGTTCTCACACTCGTACTTTTCGGGGCGTCACAATCTCCCCTCCTTAAAAGAATGTCGTCCTCGACATTCCATCTTGTACCAATCAAGTCGAGATATCCCGCAAGAATCACTAATATTGCAAACCAAACCCACAGTCCGGCATCCTAAACTTCAAGCTTAGGATACACTACAGAGATCTGAAGCCTAAGCTCTGATACCAACTGTGACAGTTCTCAGGGTCACATCACAAGGTACCTATCAGCTTGCCACCCGCACGCGGGCATCCCCTACGGAGAGTTTTGCTTCGTGACTCTTCACGAACGAGAGGCTCGGGGCTTTTCCAGTAAAAGGACGTAGAGTCCCAACCGTCGGCATATGGCTCTGATACCAACTGTGACAGCCCCACCTCCCCCTAAGGCGAACCAGAGGGTTCGGCGGGCCGCCTGCCCAGCTCTCGCCGGGACTCAGTCGTTCACTATATTCCTCAAACAGATTACAAGATAAATCTCAAATATTACATCACATTCTCCAATAATTACATGTCATAAGTGAAGCGGAAACGATTTCCAACTATACATAAAATGATTCCACATCCAAACGGTACAAAATATAACAATTCCAACTAAGCCATCCAATCACGTGAATAAGCACAACAAGCCCTTCCTTCGCCTTGAGCCCTGTGGAGGGGAATAAAATATTTTTGGGGTGAGCTAGAAGCTCAGCGAGTAACCAGTAAAATCATTAAACAAATATATTTCACAATGTTGCATTTCGATCATTTCGATGATGTCATGATTCAGAGATCAAATGTTCGTTTAGTGCTATCGTGAGCCAGGGAAATCATAGCACTTGAACACCCAACGCTCAAATAGACCATTTAACATTAACATTAACATTAAGAGGGAGCCCCTTTTTGAGCTCCAGATGAACATGAACATAAACACACGGAGGAGACGTTGGTGTTCAGCACAAGACTCCCCAAGTACTCATTTCAAGCCAAAACTTGTCATGAACTCACATGCAAGCACGCATGATATGCATTCGAGTAAATAATGCAAGAAACGTTTCACAAGTACTTTGGAAATAGTTTAGGGTCACTCACCTCCATGGCTCAGGAATCATCCATCATATAACATTGCCTTGCTCAAATCCAAGTCTTAGATCACAAACTCAATGCAAACAAATCCCTTCAAAGTTCGGACAGCACTTCCCCTGAATTTGCTAACTTTTCCAGCCATCATGGCTTCATTATTTCCTCATTCCAACCCAAAGGTACACACACAAAAACAAGTTCATCCAATAGCCATTCAGTAAGCTCCAAGAAGTACAAAGACAAGTCAAGCTAGGGAAAAGTTCGGAAATGAAAGTTAAGCTCAAAACCAGAAAAACAGTTTTGACGTCATTTTGCGGTAATGACACCAAAGGTACTACGATGGTCGGATGAAGGTGCAAGACCCACCGTTTCGAAGTTAAGAGATAGGGCTACAATATTACAGAAGGTAACTTAACCCAGTTTCGAGTGTAACCAGGTCAAAAATGCAAGATACCATACCAGAATCACAAAAACAGATTCACAGAACGCATTCTAGCGGAAACATCATAACTCAGGCTCTCCAAGTCCAAATCCAGAAATTCCACAACCAGCTGAAAGGTAAGAAACAGGGCTAAATTTCATCAGAAGGACTCAACAACCAATTCGGAAGAAATTCCAGCCAAAACAACCAATTACAGTCGCAAATCCCAATTTCGGGTAAACCAGAACAGCAATAGTAATTTCGACTTAGCTCACTCTACACAACTCCGATTGACCTGAAATTTTGTAGGCACCTCTAAAATGTCATTCCCTACAACTTTCATGTTTTAAGACAATGCCAATTCGGCCTCTATCAATGAGCTAAAAATTCGGACAGAATGTTCATCACAAAACCCTCACTTTTCAATTTTTGGTCCAAAACAGAAATTGGTTGCAATTAATCACTTTTTCCACCTCCTAGAGTCATTAAACATCATTTCCAATCATCATACATAGCCACACAATCATGCTTTTATTAAAACAGAAAAATCCCCAAAAATAATAAAACTTCATCATTCAACCAAAACTCAAGATTTAATCCATAAAATTGCATCTCATACAACCACTAAGCATGATTTAAGCATCAATTAAAGAAGGAGGGTGGTTCTTCATGACTTACCTTTAAAACAAGAGAGAGAGAGCTATGGGTCACCTTAACCTTCCAAATAACTTCACCAATCACCTCACTAACACTAATAGAAGGAGTTTTATGGAACAAATGCAAGATTAAACGGTTGATCTTGAAGATTGAGCAAGATTAGAACCAAGAAAGTTGAGAGAGTTTTCTTCTTTTTGCTTGAGAGAGAGAGCCGGCTTCAAGCTTGCAAATTTGAGGGATTTTTGGTCAATTTTTGCTTAAATTGGTAAAGGCATGAATAGTGGTCAAATGGCAAGACTAAATCTTATGGTGACACTTGTCACCTTTTTAATGCAAGTCTATCACTTTGTTCCCTCTCACATCAATCCAAATAGCTTCCTCTAATTATCTCTTAACACCCGATAAAATAATTCCAGTATTCAAAACTTAATCTAGTTGGCCGAATTTTTCTGAACTTTTCGCACTAGTGGGTCCCACGTCCGGTATACGCTCTTAATTTCTCAAAAACTAACCGATACTAGAAAAATCATTTTAAAACTATTTTTGCTCATAAACTTTATTTGGGGAATTTTTCTAATAAAGAAACTGTAGAAAAGGCGGGCGATTAAATTTAATAAACCCTAGAAAATTAGAAAATTTTCGGGTTCTCACACTCGTACTTTTCGGGGCGTCACAATCTCCCCTCCTTAAAAGAATGTCGTCCTCGACATTCCATCTTGTACCAATCAAGTCGAGATATCCCGCAAGAATCACTAATATTGCAAACCAAACCCACAGTCCGGCATCCTAAACTTCAAGCTTAGGATACACTACAGAGATCTGAAGCCTAAGCTCTGATACCAACTGTGACAGTTCTCAGGGTCACATCACAAGGTACCTATCAGCTTGCCACCCGCACGCGGGCATCCCCTACGGAGAGTTTTGCTTCGTGACTCTTCACGAACGAGAGGCTCGGGGCTTTTCCAGTAAAAGGACGTAGAGTCCCAACCGTCGGCATATGGCTCTGATACCAACTGTGACAGCCCCACCTCCCCCTAAGGCGAACCAGAGGGTTCGGCGGGCCGCCTGCCCAGCTCTCGCCGGGACTCAGTCGTTCACTATATTCCTCAAACAGATTACAAGATAAATCTCAAATATTACATCACATTCTCCAATAATTACATGTCATAAGTGAAGCGGAAACGATTTCCAACTATACATAAAATGATTCCACATCCAAACGGTACAAAATATAACAATTCCAACTAAGCCATCCAATCACGTGAATAAGCACAACAAGCCCTTCCTTCGCCTTGAGCCCTGTGGAGGGGAATAAAATATTTTTGGGGTGAGCTAGAAGCTCAGCGAGTAACCAGTAAAATCATTAAACAAATATATTTCACAATGTTGCATTTCGATCATTTCGATGATGTCATGATTCAGAGATCAAATGTTCGTTTAGTGCTATCGTGAGCCAGGGAAATCATAGCACTTGAACACCCAACGCTCAAATAGACCATTTAACATTAACATTAACATTAAGAGGGAGCCCCTTTTTGAGCTCCAGATGAACATGAACATAAACACACGGAGGAGACGTTGGTGTTCAGCACAAGACTCCCCAAGTACTCATTTCAAGCCAAAACTTGTCATGAACTCACATGCAAGCACGCATGATATGCATTCGAGTAAATAATGCAAGAAACGTTTCACAAGTACTTTGGAAATAGTTTAGGGTCACTCACCTCCATGGCTCAGGAATCATCCATCATATAACATTGCCTTGCTCAAATCCAAGTCTTAGATCACAAACTCAATGCAAACAAATCCCTTCAAAGTTCGGACAGCACTTCCCCTGAATTTGCTAACTTTTCCAGCCATCATGGCTTCATTATTTCCTCATTCCAACCCAAAGGTACACACACAAAAACAAGTTCATCCAATAGCCATTCAGTAAGCTCCAAGAAGTACAAAGACAAGTCAAGCTAGGGAAAAGTTCGGAAATGAAAGTTAAGCTCAAAACCAGAAAAACAGTTTTGACGTCATTTTGCGGTAATGACACCAAAGGTACTACGATGGTCGGATGAAGGTGCAAGACCCACCGTTTCGAAGTTAAGAGATAGGGCTACAATATTACAGAAGGTAACTTAACCCAGTTTCGAGTGTAACCAGGTCAAAAATGCAAGATACCATACCAGAATCACAAAAACAGATTCACAGAACGCATTCTAGCGGAAACATCATAACTCAGGCTCTCCAAGTCCAAATCCAGAAATTCCACAACCAGCTGAAAGGTAAGAAACAGGGCTAAATTTCATCAGAAGGACTCAACAACCAATTCGGAAGAAATTCCAGCCAAAACAACCAATTACAGTCGCAAATCCCAATTTCGGGTAAACCAGAACAGCAATAGTAATTTCGACTTAGCTCACTCTACACAACTCCGATTGACCTGAAATTTTGTAGGCACCTCTAAAATGTCATTCCCTACAACTTTCATGTTTTAAGACAATGCCAATTCGGCCTCTATCAATGAGCTAAAAATTCGGACAGAATGTTCATCACAAAACCCTCACTTTTCAATTTTTGGTCCAAAACAGAAATTGGTTGCAATTAATCACTTTTTCCACCTCCTAGAGTCATTAAACATCATTTCCAATCATCATACATAGCCACACAATCATGCTTTTATTAAAACAGAAAAATCCCCAAAAATAATAAAACTTCATCATTCAACCAAAACTCAAGATTTAATCCATAAAATTGCATCTCATACAACCACTAAGCATGATTTAAGCATCAATTAAAGAAGGAGGGTGGTTCTTCATGACTTACCTTTAAAACAAGAGAGAGAGAGCTATGGGTCACCTTAACCTTCCAAATAACTTCACCAATCACCTCACTAACACTAATAGAAGGAGTTTTATGGAACAAATGCAAGATTAAACGGTTGATCTTGAAGATTGAGCAAGATTAGAACCAAGAAAGTTGAGAGAGTTTTCTTCTTTTTGCTTGAGAGAGAGAGCCGGCTTCAAGCTTGCAAATTTGAGGGATTTTTGGTCAATTTTTGCTTAAATTGGTAAAGGCATGAATAGTGGTCAAATGGCAAGACTAAATCTTATGGTGACACTTGTCACCTTTTTAATGCAAGTCTATCACTTTGTTCCCTCTCACATCAATCCAAATAGCTTCCTCTAATTATCTCTTAACACCCGATAAAATAATTCCAGTATTCAAAACTTAATCTAGTTGGCCGAATTTTTCTGAACTTTTCGCACTAGTGGGTCCCACGTCCGGTATACGCTCTTAATTTCTCAAAAACTAACCGATACTAGAAAAATCATTTTAAAACTATTTTTGCTCATAAACTTTATTTGGGGAATTTTTCTAATAAAGAAACTGTAGAAAAGGCGGGCGATTAAATTTAATAAACCCTAGAAAATTAGAAAATTTTCGGGTTCTCACACTCGTACTTTTCGGGGCGTCACAATCTCCCCTCCTTAAAAGAATGTCGTCCTCGACATTCCATCTTGTACCAATCAAGTCGAGATATCCCGCAAGAATCACTAATATTGCAAACCAAACCCACAGTCCGGCATCCTAAACTTCAAGCTTAGGATACACTACAGAGATCTGAAGCCTAAGCTCTGATACCAACTGTGACAGTTCTCAGGGTCACATCACAAGGTACCTATCAGCTTGCCACCCGCACGCGGGCATCCCCTACGGAGAGTTTTGCTTCGTGACTCTTCACGAACGAGAGGCTCGGGGCTTTTCCAGTAAAAGGACGTAGAGTCCCAACCGTCGGCATATGGCTCTGATACCAACTGTGACAGCCCCACCTCCCCCTAAGGCGAACCAGAGGGTTCGGCGGGCCGCCTGCCCAGCTCTCGCCGGGACTCAGTCGTTCACTATATTCCTCAAACAGATTACAAGATAAATCTCAAATATTACATCACATTCTCCAATAATTACATGTCATAAGTGAAGCGGAAACGATTTCCAACTATACATAAAATGATTCCACATCCAAACGGTACAAAATATAACAATTCCAACTAAGCCATCCAATCACGTGAATAAGCACAACAAGCCCTTCCTTCGCCTTGAGCCCTGTGGAGGGGAATAAAATATTTTTGGGGTGAGCTAGAAGCTCAGCGAGTAACCAGTAAAATCATTAAACAAATATATTTCACAATGTTGCATTTCGATCATTTCGATGATGTCATGATTCAGAGATCAAATGTTCGTTTAGTGCTATCGTGAGCCAGGGAAATCATAGCACTTGAACACCCAACGCTCAAATAGACCATTTAACATTAACATTAACATTAAGAGGGAGCCCCTTTTTGAGCTCCAGATGAACATGAACATAAACACACGGAGGAGACGTTGGTGTTCAGCACAAGACTCCCCAAGTACTCATTTCAAGCCAAAACTTGTCATGAACTCACATGCAAGCACGCATGATATGCATTCGAGTAAATAATGCAAGAAACGTTTCACAAGTACTTTGGAAATAGTTTAGGGTCACTCACCTCCATGGCTCAGGAATCATCCATCATATAACATTGCCTTGCTCAAATCCAAGTCTTAGATCACAAACTCAATGCAAACAAATCCCTTCAAAGTTCGGACAGCACTTCCCCTGAATTTGCTAACTTTTCCAGCCATCATGGCTTCATTATTTCCTCATTCCAACCCAAAGGTACACACACAAAAACAAGTTCATCCAATAGCCATTCAGTAAGCTCCAAGAAGTACAAAGACAAGTCAAGCTAGGGAAAAGTTCGGAAATGAAAGTTAAGCTCAAAACCAGAAAAACAGTTTTGACGTCATTTTGCGGTAATGACACCAAAGGTACTACGATGGTCGGATGAAGGTGCAAGACCCACCGTTTCGAAGTTAAGAGATAGGGCTACAATATTACAGAAGGTAACTTAACCCAGTTTCGAGTGTAACCAGGTCAAAAATGCAAGATACCATACCAGAATCACAAAAACAGATTCACAGAACGCATTCTAGCGGAAACATCATAACTCAGGCTCTCCAAGTCCAAATCCAGAAATTCCACAACCAGCTGAAAGGTAAGAAACAGGGCTAAATTTCATCAGAAGGACTCAACAACCAATTCGGAAGAAATTCCAGCCAAAACAACCAATTACAGTCGCAAATCCCAATTTCGGGTAAACCAGAACAGCAATAGTAATTTCGACTTAGCTCACTCTACACAACTCCGATTGACCTGAAATTTTGTAGGCACCTCTAAAATGTCATTCCCTACAACTTTCATGTTTTAAGACAATGCCAATTCGGCCTCTATCAATGAGCTAAAAATTCGGACAGAATGTTCATCACAAAACCCTCACTTTTCAATTTTTGGTCCAAAACAGAAATTGGTTGCAATTAATCACTTTTTCCACCTCCTAGAGTCATTAAACATCATTTCCAATCATCATACATAGCCACACAATCATGCTTTTATTAAAACAGAAAAATCCCCAAAAATAATAAAACTTCATCATTCAACCAAAACTCAAGATTTAATCCATAAAATTGCATCTCATACAACCACTAAGCATGATTTAAGCATCAATTAAAGAAGGAGGGTGGTTCTTCATGACTTACCTTTAAAACAAGAGAGAGAGAGCTATGGGTCACCTTAACCTTCCAAATAACTTCACCAATCACCTCACTAACACTAATAGAAGGAGTTTTATGGAACAAATGCAAGATTAAACGGTTGATCTTGAAGATTGAGCAAGATTAGAACCAAGAAAGTTGAGAGAGTTTTCTTCTTTTTGCTTGAGAGAGAGAGCCGGCTTCAAGCTTGCAAATTTGAGGGATTTTTGGTCAATTTTTGCTTAAATTGGTAAAGGCATGAATAGTGGTCAAATGGCAAGACTAAATCTTATGGTGACACTTGTCACCTTTTTAATGCAAGTCTATCACTTTGTTCCCTCTCACATCAATCCAAATAGCTTCCTCTAATTATCTCTTAACACCCGATAAAATAATTCCAGTATTCAAAACTTAATCTAGTTGGCCGAATTTTTCTGAACTTTTCGCACTAGTGGGTCCCACGTCCGGTATACGCTCTTAATTTCTCAAAAACTAACCGATACTAGAAAAATCATTTTAAAACTATTTTTGCTCATAAACTTTATTTGGGGAATTTTTCTAATAAAGAAACTGTAGAAAAGGCGGGCGATTAAATTTAATAAACCCTAGAAAATTAGAAAATTTTCGGGTTCTCACACTCGTACTTTTCGGGGCGTCACAATCTCCCCTCCTTAAAAGAATGTCGTCCTCGACATTCCATCTTGTACCAATCAAGTCGAGATATCCCGCAAGAATCACTAATATTGCAAACCAAACCCACAGTCCGGCATCCTAAACTTCAAGCTTAGGATACACTACAGAGATCTGAAGCCTAAGCTCTGATACCAACTGTGACAGTTCTCAGGGTCACATCACAAGGTACCTATCAGCTTGCCACCCGCACGCGGGCATCCCCTACGGAGAGTTTTGCTTCGTGACTCTTCACGAACGAGAGGCTCGGGGCTTTTCCAGTAAAAGGACGTAGAGTCCCAACCGTCGGCATATGGCTCTGATACCAACTGTGACAGCCCCACCTCCCCCTAAGGCGAACCAGAGGGTTCGGCGGGCCGCCTGCCCAGCTCTCGCCGGGACTCAGTCGTTCACTATATTCCTCAAACAGATTACAAGATAAATCTCAAATATTACATCACATTCTCCAATAATTACATGTCATAAGTGAAGCGGAAACGATTTCCAACTATACATAAAATGATTCCACATCCAAACGGTACAAAATATAACAATTCCAACTAAGCCATCCAATCACGTGAATAAGCACAACAAGCCCTTCCTTCGCCTTGAGCCCTGTGGAGGGGAATAAAATATTTTTGGGGTGAGCTAGAAGCTCAGCGAGTAACCAGTAAAATCATTAAACAAATATATTTCACAATGTTGCATTTCGATCATTTCGATGATGTCATGATTCAGAGATCAAATGTTCGTTTAGTGCTATCGTGAGCCAGGGAAATCATAGCACTTGAACACCCAACGCTCAAATAGACCATTTAACATTAACATTAACATTAAGAGGGAGCCCCTTTTTGAGCTCCAGATGAACATGAACATAAACACACGGAGGAGACGTTGGTGTTCAGCACAAGACTCCCCAAGTACTCATTTCAAGCCAAAACTTGTCATGAACTCACATGCAAGCACGCATGATATGCATTCGAGTAAATAATGCAAGAAACGTTTCACAAGTACTTTGGAAATAGTTTAGGGTCACTCACCTCCATGGCTCAGGAATCATCCATCATATAACATTGCCTTGCTCAAATCCAAGTCTTAGATCACAAACTCAATGCAAACAAATCCCTTCAAAGTTCGGACAGCACTTCCCCTGAATTTGCTAACTTTTCCAGCCATCATGGCTTCATTATTTCCTCATTCCAACCCAAAGGTACACACACAAAAACAAGTTCATCCAATAGCCATTCAGTAAGCTCCAAGAAGTACAAAGACAAGTCAAGCTAGGGAAAAGTTCGGAAATGAAAGTTAAGCTCAAAACCAGAAAAACAGTTTTGACGTCATTTTGCGGTAATGACACCAAAGGTACTACGATGGTCGGATGAAGGTGCAAGACCCACCGTTTCGAAGTTAAGAGATAGGGCTACAATATTACAGAAGGTAACTTAACCCAGTTTCGAGTGTAACCAGGTCAAAAATGCAAGATACCATACCAGAATCACAAAAACAGATTCACAGAACGCATTCTAGCGGAAACATCATAACTCAGGCTCTCCAAGTCCAAATCCAGAAATTCCACAACCAGCTGAAAGGTAAGAAACAGGGCTAAATTTCATCAGAAGGACTCAACAACCAATTCGGAAGAAATTCCAGCCAAAACAACCAATTACAGTCGCAAATCCCAATTTCGGGTAAACCAGAACAGCAATAGTAATTTCGACTTAGCTCACTCTACACAACTCCGATTGACCTGAAATTTTGTAGGCACCTCTAAAATGTCATTCCCTACAACTTTCATGTTTTAAGACAATGCCAATTCGGCCTCTATCAATGAGCTAAAAATTCGGACAGAATGTTCATCACAAAACCCTCACTTTTCAATTTTTGGTCCAAAACAGAAATTGGTTGCAATTAATCACTTTTTCCACCTCCTAGAGTCATTAAACATCATTTCCAATCATCATACATAGCCACACAATCATGCTTTTATTAAAACAGAAAAATCCCCAAAAATAATAAAACTTCATCATTCAACCAAAACTCAAGATTTAATCCATAAAATTGCATCTCATACAACCACTAAGCATGATTTAAGCATCAATTAAAGAAGGAGGGTGGTTCTTCATGACTTACCTTTAAAACAAGAGAGAGAGAGCTATGGGTCACCTTAACCTTCCAAATAACTTCACCAATCACCTCACTAACACTAATAGAAGGAGTTTTATGGAACAAATGCAAGATTAAACGGTTGATCTTGAAGATTGAGCAAGATTAGAACCAAGAAAGTTGAGAGAGTTTTCTTCTTTTTGCTTGAGAGAGAGAGCCGGCTTCAAGCTTGCAAATTTGAGGGATTTTTGGTCAATTTTTGCTTAAATTGGTAAAGGCATGAATAGTGGTCAAATGGCAAGACTAAATCTTATGGTGACACTTGTCACCTTTTTAATGCAAGTCTATCACTTTGTTCCCTCTCACATCAATCCAAATAGCTTCCTCTAATTATCTCTTAACACCCGATAAAATAATTCCAGTATTCAAAACTTAATCTAGTTGGCCGAATTTTTCTGAACTTTTCGCACTAGTGGGTCCCACGTCCGGTATACGCTCTTAATTTCTCAAAAACTAACCGATACTAGAAAAATCATTTTAAAACTATTTTTGCTCATAAACTTTATTTGGGGAATTTTTCTAATAAAGAAACTGTAGAAAAGGCGGGCGATTAAATTTAATAAACCCTAGAAAATTAGAAAATTTTCGGGTTCTCACACTCGTACTTTTCGGGGCGTCACAATCTCCCCTCCTTAAAAGAATGTCGTCCTCGACATTCCATCTTGTACCAATCAAGTCGAGATATCCCGCAAGAATCACTAATATTGCAAACCAAACCCACAGTCCGGCATCCTAAACTTCAAGCTTAGGATACACTACAGAGATCTGAAGCCTAAGCTCTGATACCAACTGTGACAGTTCTCAGGGTCACATCACAAGGTACCTATCAGCTTGCCACCCGCACGCGGGCATCCCCTACGGAGAGTTTTGCTTCGTGACTCTTCACGAACGAGAGGCTCGGGGCTTTTCCAGTAAAAGGACGTAGAGTCCCAACCGTCGGCATATGGCTCTGATACCAACTGTGACAGCCCCACCTCCCCCTAAGGCGAACCAGAGGGTTCGGCGGGCCGCCTGCCCAGCTCTCGCCGGGACTCAGTCGTTCACTATATTCCTCAAACAGATTACAAGATAAATCTCAAATATTACATCACATTCTCCAATAATTACATGTCATAAGTGAAGCGGAAACGATTTCCAACTATACATAAAATGATTCCACATCCAAACGGTACAAAATATAACAATTCCAACTAAGCCATCCAATCACGTGAATAAGCACAACAAGCCCTTCCTTCGCCTTGAGCCCTGTGGAGGGGAATAAAATATTTTTGGGGTGAGCTAGAAGCTCAGCGAGTAACCAGTAAAATCATTAAACAAATATATTTCACAATGTTGCATTTCGATCATTTCGATGATGTCATGATTCAGAGATCAAATGTTCGTTTAGTGCTATCGTGAGCCAGGGAAATCATAGCACTTGAACACCCAACGCTCAAATAGACCATTTAACATTAACATTAACATTAAGAGGGAGCCCCTTTTTGAGCTCCAGATGAACATGAACATAAACACACGGAGGAGACGTTGGTGTTCAGCACAAGACTCCCCAAGTACTCATTTCAAGCCAAAACTTGTCATGAACTCACATGCAAGCACGCATGATATGCATTCGAGTAAATAATGCAAGAAACGTTTCACAAGTACTTTGGAAATAGTTTAGGGTCACTCACCTCCATGGCTCAGGAATCATCCATCATATAACATTGCCTTGCTCAAATCCAAGTCTTAGATCACAAACTCAATGCAAACAAATCCCTTCAAAGTTCGGACAGCACTTCCCCTGAATTTGCTAACTTTTCCAGCCATCATGGCTTCATTATTTCCTCATTCCAACCCAAAGGTACACACACAAAAACAAGTTCATCCAATAGCCATTCAGTAAGCTCCAAGAAGTACAAAGACAAGTCAAGCTAGGGAAAAGTTCGGAAATGAAAGTTAAGCTCAAAACCAGAAAAACAGTTTTGACGTCATTTTGCGGTAATGACACCAAAGGTACTACGATGGTCGGATGAAGGTGCAAGACCCACCGTTTCGAAGTTAAGAGATAGGGCTACAATATTACAGAAGGTAACTTAACCCAGTTTCGAGTGTAACCAGGTCAAAAATGCAAGATACCATACCAGAATCACAAAAACAGATTCACAGAACGCATTCTAGCGGAAACATCATAACTCAGGCTCTCCAAGTCCAAATCCAGAAATTCCACAACCAGCTGAAAGGTAAGAAACAGGGCTAAATTTCATCAGAAGGACTCAACAACCAATTCGGAAGAAATTCCAGCCAAAACAACCAATTACAGTCGCAAATCCCAATTTCGGGTAAACCAGAACAGCAATAGTAATTTCGACTTAGCTCACTCTACACAACTCCGATTGACCTGAAATTTTGTAGGCACCTCTAAAATGTCATTCCCTACAACTTTCATGTTTTAAGACAATGCCAATTCGGCCTCTATCAATGAGCTAAAAATTCGGACAGAATGTTCATCACAAAACCCTCACTTTTCAATTTTTGGTCCAAAACAGAAATTGGTTGCAATTAATCACTTTTTCCACCTCCTAGAGTCATTAAACATCATTTCCAATCATCATACATAGCCACACAATCATGCTTTTATTAAAACAGAAAAATCCCCAAAAATAATAAAACTTCATCATTCAACCAAAACTCAAGATTTAATCCATAAAATTGCATCTCATACAACCACTAAGCATGATTTAAGCATCAATTAAAGAAGGAGGGTGGTTCTTCATGACTTACCTTTAAAACAAGAGAGAGAGAGCTATGGGTCACCTTAACCTTCCAAATAACTTCACCAATCACCTCACTAACACTAATAGAAGGAGTTTTATGGAACAAATGCAAGATTAAACGGTTGATCTTGAAGATTGAGCAAGATTAGAACCAAGAAAGTTGAGAGAGTTTTCTTCTTTTTGCTTGAGAGAGAGAGCCGGCTTCAAGCTTGCAAATTTGAGGGATTTTTGGTCAATTTTTGCTTAAATTGGTAAAGGCATGAATAGTGGTCAAATGGCAAGACTAAATCTTATGGTGACACTTGTCACCTTTTTAATGCAAGTCTATCACTTTGTTCCCTCTCACATCAATCCAAATAGCTTCCTCTAATTATCTCTTAACACCCGATAAAATAATTCCAGTATTCAAAACTTAATCTAGTTGGCCGAATTTTTCTGAACTTTTCGCACTAGTGGGTCCCACGTCCGGTATACGCTCTTAATTTCTCAAAAACTAACCGATACTAGAAAAATCATTTTAAAACTATTTTTGCTCATAAACTTTATTTGGGGAATTTTTCTAATAAAGAAACTGTAGAAAAGGCGGGCGATTAAATTTAATAAACCCTAGAAAATTAGAAAATTTTCGGGTTCTCACACTCGTACTTTTCGGGGCGTCACAATCTCCCCTCCTTAAAAGAATGTCGTCCTCGACATTCCATCTTGTACCAATCAAGTCGAGATATCCCGCAAGAATCACTAATATTGCAAACCAAACCCACAGTCCGGCATCCTAAACTTCAAGCTTAGGATACACTACAGAGATCTGAAGCCTAAGCTCTGATACCAACTGTGACAGTTCTCAGGGTCACATCACAAGGTACCTATCAGCTTGCCACCCGCACGCGGGCATCCCCTACGGAGAGTTTTGCTTCGTGACTCTTCACGAACGAGAGGCTCGGGGCTTTTCCAGTAAAAGGACGTAGAGTCCCAACCGTCGGCATATGGCTCTGATACCAACTGTGACAGCCCCACCTCCCCCTAAGGCGAACCAGAGGGTTCGGCGGGCCGCCTGCCCAGCTCTCGCCGGGACTCAGTCGTTCACTATATTCCTCAAACAGATTACAAGATAAATCTCAAATATTACATCACATTCTCCAATAATTACATGTCATAAGTGAAGCGGAAACGATTTCCAACTATACATAAAATGATTCCACATCCAAACGGTACAAAATATAACAATTCCAACTAAGCCATCCAATCACGTGAATAAGCACAACAAGCCCTTCCTTCGCCTTGAGCCCTGTGGAGGGGAATAAAATATTTTTGGGGTGAGCTAGAAGCTCAGCGAGTAACCAGTAAAATCATTAAACAAATATATTTCACAATGTTGCATTTCGATCATTTCGATGATGTCATGATTCAGAGATCAAATGTTCGTTTAGTGCTATCGTGAGCCAGGGAAATCATAGCACTTGAACACCCAACGCTCAAATAGACCATTTAACATTAACATTAACATTAAGAGGGAGCCCCTTTTTGAGCTCCAGATGAACATGAACATAAACACACGGAGGAGACGTTGGTGTTCAGCACAAGACTCCCCAAGTACTCATTTCAACGTTTCACAAGTACTTTGGAAATAGTTTAGGGTCACTCACCTCCATGGCTCAGGAATCATCCATCATATAACATTGCCTTGCTCAAATCCAAGTCTTAGATCACAAACTCAATGCAAACAAATCCCTTCAAAGTTCGGACAGCACTTCCCCTGAATTTGCTAACTTTTCCAGCCATCATGGCTTCATTATTTCCTCATTCCAACCCAAAGGTACACACACAAAAACAAGTTCATCCAATAGCCATTCAGTAAGCTCCAAGAAGTACAAAGACAAGTCAAGCTAGGGAAAAGTTCGGAAATGAAAGTTAAGCTCAAAACCAGAAAAACAGTTTTGACGTCATTTTGCGGTAATGACACCAAAGGTACTACGATGGTCGGATGAAGGTGCAAGACCCACCGTTTCGAAGTTAAGAGATAGGGCTACAATATTACAGAAGGTAACTTAACCCAGTTTCGAGTGTAACCAGGTCAAAAATGCAAGATACCATACCAGAATCACAAAAACAGATTCACAGAACGCATTCTAGCGGAAACATCATAACTCAGGCTCTCCAAGTCCAAATCCAGAAATTCCACAACCAGCTGAAAGGTAAGAAACAGGGCTAAATTTCATCAGAAGGACTCAACAACCAATTCGGAAGAAATTCCAGCCAAAACAACCAATTACAGTCGCAAATCCCAATTTCGGGTAAACCAGAACAGCAATAGTAATTTCGACTTAGCTCACTCTACACAACTCCGATTGACCTGAAATTTTGTAGGCACCTCTAAAATGTCATTCCCTACAACTTTCATGTTTTAAGACAATGCCAATTCGGCCTCTATCAATGAGCTAAAAATTCGGACAGAATGTTCATCACAAAACCCTCACTTTTCAATTTTTGGTCCAAAACAGAAATTGGTTGCAATTAATCACTTTTTCCACCTCCTAGAGTCATTAAACATCATTTCCAATCATCATACATAGCCACACAATCATGCTTTTATTAAAACAGAAAAATCCCCAAAAATAATAAAACTTCATCATTCAACCAAAACTCAAGATTTAATCCATAAAATTGCATCTCATACAACCACTAAGCATGATTTAAGCATCAATTAAAGAAGGAGGGTGGTTCTTCATGACTTACCTTTAAAACAAGAGAGAGAGAGCTATGGGTCACCTTAACCTTCCAAATAACTTCACCAATCACCTCACTAACACTAATAGAAGGAGTTTTATGGAACAAATGCAAGATTAAACGGTTGATCTTGAAGATTGAGCAAGATTAGAACCAAGAAAGTTGAGAGAGTTTTCTTCTTTTTGCTTGAGAGAGAGAGCCGGCTTCAAGCTTGCAAATTTGAGGGATTTTTGGTCAATTTTTGCTTAAATTGGTAAAGGCATGAATAGTGGTCAAATGGCAAGACTAAATCTTATGGTGACACTTGTCACCTTTTTAATGCAAGTCTATCACTTTGTTCCCTCTCACATCAATCCAAATAGCTTCCTCTAATTATCTCTTAACACCCGATAAAATAATTCCAGTATTCAAAACTTAATCTAGTTGGCCGAATTTTTCTGAACTTTTCGCACTAGTGGGTCCCACGTCCGGTATACGCTCTTAATTTCTCAAAAACTAACCGATACTAGAAAAATCATTTTAAAACTATTTTTGCTCATAAACTTTATTTGGGGAATTTTTCTAATAAAGAAACTGTAGAAAAGGCGGGCGATTAAATTTAATAAACCCTAGAAAATTAGAAAATTTTCGGGTTCTCACACTCGTACTTGTCGGGGCGTCACACTAGTGACTCATTTCATCCTCTCAAACCAATCTACTATTTTGAGGTTAGACACTCCGTGAAACTTAGATGGGCAAACTTCAAGAATCACTCAATCCTCACACCTCTTTTGATTCCTAGGTTGGTTGATTGGTTTAGGGCCTTGGTGCTCAACTAACCGTACTAAGATATCAATCATATGGTTAATAGTAGTAGCTACTTGGTTCACTCTTTCATTCCTAGGATTTTGGTTTGGTCCAGATGCCATTCCCTAGTCCTCCCATTGAGCTTGGGGTTTGCCTAGTCCCGCGTCCTTGGCCCCTACCACTCTTTCGAACATCCATGATCTTAGTTATACCTAAATGCGAGAATAGAATTAATTAAGCGAAAAAATACTTAAAATACAAGTCAATACGGAAAACATTTGAAATAATAGTAATTAGCATATATTAACAATTAAAGATCCATACAAGATCAGCAAGTCATGGGCTATTTACAAAAATATAGCACACATGTGCCACAAAAATGCAATTAGTCATGCAATAGATGCCAAGAGCTTTACAAGCGTCACCCCAACTAATTCTAGTCACAAAAGTCAAAAGTCAACATCCTAGTCTAGTTCGCATCCGAACCACTAGCCTGAACATTCTCCTCTGGATCCTCCTCAAAAGGTTCCTTCTCAAGAATGCCCTCACGAGCAGGGCTATCGATAGCCTCTATCGACTCCTCTATCAACATGGTGATGTCGGCAAAAATCCCAGCGGCCCAATCTCGGACCTCCCCGACTACCCTAGCCAGTCGAGCCCTTGTTCTCCGAAGCTCAACACCAGCGGCCTCAGCTCTAGTCCTCTCCTCTACCACTGTTCCCTCGAGCTCAATAACCCTGTCACCCTAAGCGTCCACCATAGCGCTCAGCTCCTCAACCTCCTGAAGTAAGGCTCTGTTGGTATTCACCAATTGTCGATGCTCATCGTCAAGGGACAATACTAGCTCATTAGGGTAGGTGTATGTCGTCCTACAGGGACAACGGGGAATCCTCGAAGAAGGCGAGTATCGGATACGAGGTTCTCCTTCATGCACTCTATATCGTATAGACCTAAGAGGCACCACATGTCCATTAGCGAGCCCATTACCATTAGAAGTGTGACCTCCGTTACCATTCTCCATCTCTACAAAACAACCACAAATTCTATGTTAGAAACTTAAAGTCACTAATTCGCTCAAATATCACTTAAAGTATAACTAAGTCGTTTAATCCCTATTCTCAAGAGTAAAGTTTCTAATACATCTCCCAAATAGATCTCTAAACCTAGTCTCTTTTCCACCAATGCTGTTTAAGAAACTCTCGAGTACCTATTCTCTTTAACCACTGGAATACAATAGGTTAATGTTCAAATGAATCCCATGGTCCGGTATCCTAAACTTTTAGCCTAAGATACACTACAAAGATCAGAAGCCTAAGCTCTGATACCAACTGTGACACCCCCACTTCTCCCTAAGGCGAACCAAAGGGTATCGGCGGGATGCCTGCCCAACTCTCGCTAGGACTCAGTACAGTTCCAGTTCAAACTTAAAGGATAATGACTAATAGCAAATGTTGAAACAAGGACAAGAAGTCATTTCCATACATGAATATTCAATCTTACATCACAAGTTTCAAAATACAACCACTTTTCCAAAATATACAACTTTCAAAAGATGTCTAGTCAAATACATTCAAAACTCTAATCAAAAGTGCCTCAAGTCGGCTTCTCCAAAACTCTTTCCATCTCGGCCCCTGCTAAGGAAAACAAATCTAATGGGATGAGCTAACGCTCAGTGAGGCCAAGAAAACATGCAAACACATAATTCAAGTAGCAATGGCATTTAAGCGAGAAATAAAGCTGTAACATTCAAGCAATTCACAATTTTCAATTAAACACATTCAATGAGAATACAGGAGCTCTCAGGAGCTAAGTTCCACTTGCTTTGCCAAGCCTCGATCAAATATCTCCCCTCGATGACACTCCATCAACCGAGTCAGCATTAAGTCCGTAGAACTCCACTTTCTTCACAGTTCCGTCCACCATTTCAACCACATCGGGCCCGAACTTCTATAAAAGGCACTACTACTCAAGTAGGTCAAGCGAGATCTCTCAATAGATCAAGCTTACAGTTATTTCATGGTTCACCGAGCTTCTGGACCAAGCCCTTGCTGGCTCAAGTTGCAAGTCGGCCAATTGAGATTTGGGCATCCCCCAGTTCAGTTATAAGTCGAGGAGATTCACTCCAATGACATGCAGTCAATCAGTTACAATTCAGTCAATCAATTTCAATTTGGTCAATCAATTACAATTCAGTCATGAGCAATTCAGTTGTACAATCGGTTGAAAGAGAACGAGTGCGATAAAGTACACACTCGACTTAACAATTATCAATCATTCAATCCATAAGAAGCAATTCACATAATTGCAACAAGTCATGCACTTGACACTCACCAAGTCAAAACAAAAGTGAGTGAGCGAGCAATTAAGTCTTTAGGCGTCTACTTCGAGATTCTCTTGAAGATCTTCTTGAGCGCCTAGACAAATATCAAGTACTTTCACTCATAATCACGTATTAGCCGGGAAAGAAGGATCACTTATTTAGGCTAGTCAAAACCTCAAAAGAGAACTTTAATCACTCAAAATCGAGGTTCAAAAGTGAGGATTTAATAACATAAGAGAAACTGATTTCCTTCATGAAACCGAGTTTAAAACAATCGATCAATATCAAAGAGTAGGGAAAAGTTTCCAAAAACTTATTTCCCATCAAGTCGGAAAATTTCAGTTTTGCACATCAAATTTAGAAAAATCAGAACTTTCACTCAGTAGGTCCAAAATTGGAAAACTTTATACCGTTGGAATCTTGGTTCAGAGTACTAAAAGTTCCTAGAAGGCACTTTTCCAAGATTATAAACAGAAGGCATTCAATTTTCAACTCAAAGTGACTGATCTAAACAAGCAAGGCAGTTTCAGTCATGTTTTTCTGCAATCTTTGAAAATTCGGTAAAATTCACAGAAAGTGAACTAGCCTTTGAAATTCATAGTACAACAAGAGTTCCAAATAGGGTTTCGAACACGACAAACAAAACTAAATTCAGAGTCTTGAGGATCAAGATATAGCAGTTCAAAGTCGGTAAATTTTCACTACTAAACAGTGAATTTCCAGATTTTAAAAGTAAATTTTGGGACCTCGTTTGGGTATCGAAATGGTCTTAGAATAGTACCAAATTTGGTACACTTAAACTTCCATATGAGAAATACTTCTCTATCAAATTTCATGGGAAAACTAACATGGGAAGGCAGTTAACAACACTACCAAAGTTCGAAAAATATTTCAAAGCAAATCTGTCCTCTTGCTTTTCTTTCCTTTTCAAACATTTTGCACCATGAAATCAGTCCCAATTCAGTTAATTTTTTAAAACAAGGTCCTATGAACATCTAATAAGCAATTGGTAGGTAATTGACACTAAAATTTTCAAAACAAAGCGTCCCAAACCAAACCTAACCATTCGGCTAGCAAGAAGAGAAAGATTTCCAGATTTCCAACTTTGTCACAGTTTGAAAATTGAACCATATCTCACTCAATACAATTTGGAATTGAGAATGGTTGGTGGCATTGGAAATTAGATCAAAAACTCTACATTTCATCAGAACAAGTCGTTTTCAAAATCAGTTCACAAGTGAGAGAAAATAGAGCTACAAGATGCAGCTTCTACCTTCCTCTCGGATAGACAGTCAGAACAGGACAGCAAACTTTAAGGAATCACTACGGTTCACTCGGTTCGAACTAGAAGGTAAATTTTATACCGTTGGAAAGCTACAAATGTCTAGTTTCAAATGCCACAAATGGCACTTGATTTTGACCTTTGTACAAAGAATTATGTTCGATCAAAGGTACACTGTTTGGACTGCCAGATTACCATTTCCAACTTTCTTTCAATTTCGAAAATCCAAGTTTTGCTCAACCAAATCAAATAATTTTTGGACAACACTTTGTACACACCAAATACAACGTATAAGCATCAATTTCACAGCCAACAATCATCAAAATTTTCGAAATATCATAGAGCAACATGACCAGAAATTTCCTGCCAGCTCAAGTCTCCACTTCCTTTGATTTTCCTTTCACTTTTCCAACCATATTCAACTCACTTAACATATAAACAATATTAATCAAGCATTTAATCCTCAAGGAAGCTACCTAAAGGTCACGCCAAGTCCGCTAGCCTAGCAATAAAGCAAAATAAAGTGGGTTCCTCAAGTCCTCTACCTAGTTTCATGCTTAGGGTTCAAACCCTTGCAAATCCAATCGTAAATCTTGTATTAAATGGAGAGATTAGGAGAGTTGATGGTTACCTCCTTCATCCTTAAAGAAACCAGAAATTTCACCACAAAAGCTCCAGGAAATTTCCACTAGATGATGTCCTCTTCCAAGCTCAAGCTAATCTCCAATTGGTTTTGAAGTTGGATGCAAAGTTAGAAGTGAATTGGAGCAAGAATGAACAAGATGGAGTGGAGCTTTATCTCTTCTTTTCCCTTGCTGTTTTCAGCCTGCTATGGAGTGAGGAAAGAGAGGGTTTTGAGTTGTGAAGCTTCCTTTGGAAGCTTAAGGAATTTGTGGCCAAAAGTTGTACAAAAGTCAACTAGGAATAGTGCACGCGCGCGGTGTCGTACCACCATTTTCTCTCTTGTTTGTTGCACTAGTACACTAATCCTCAAATGTAATTCCTTTAACATTATAATTATTCACTCTTAGTAATCTAATATAAATTTCTTAAATCTCCACTTTGTCGATTCAACGCGAAATACGCGAACTTCCGATTCGTGTGCGATAAAGCAAAAATTTGAACTCACTCACCTCTAATCCCTCAATTAACTTTTCTTAGTCTACTATTGATCATTCATAATTCTCTAAGATTATTGCACTCTCGAATCGAATATTGCCTCGAAAAATGTGTACTCGCTTTTTCTCGCTAAACGAGCCTCCGAAAAAGTAAATTTGCTAACGGAACATTTTAAAAATATAAGTGAGACATTGCACCAAGTAAATGGATTTAAAATAGTTGAAATAAATTATTCGGAGAAAACGGGTGAATAAATAATTAAATAAGCCAGTAAAATTGGATTAAAAGTAAGAAAAATTCGGGTCCTCACACCAAATACATCCAACCCTAGTCAAGCACTAGCGCAAATACAATCGTAAAAATTCAGAAAATAGACTTTGCTAGCCTGTACCAGTCCCCACACCCTTGCTCGTATCCCCTGTAAGGAAAACAAATCTCATAGAATGAGGTAAAACTCAGTGAGGCTCCAAAACTTCATGTAGACCCAAATAGCAAGTTGACCATGATTTAAAATCACATGTGTCAAAATAGCGAGCACATGAAGTCAAGAAAATAAGTAATAAAGTTTTGTAAAGCCAAGCACTGGTTAATTAACATGTCAAGTGAAAGGATACAGCCGCTATTTCAAAATAGCTCTGCCATAGCTTGATCAAGTAGTAGTTGACTCTCCGTCAACTTTCAAGTAGAGTAACCAGTCCAGTAGAGCCCCGCTTGATGCCAATCCGTCCACCATTCAACCTCTTTACCGGGCCCGAACATCACGAGAAACACGCGTGGTAATACTCGAGTATACCGATTAGTCGAGGAGAAACAAGAGACCCAGGGTTCGTTATCTAATCAACCAGACCCTTACCGGCTCGACTCGAATAACTCGTCACAGGGTTTCTGAAATTCCAGAGAGTGCTCACGCAAAGACAAGTACATCAGACAAGAATATCAAGTCAAGTGCCATCAAGGCATAGCAACAAGTCACGTTTAGGACAAGTGCGATAAAGTACACCCTTGTCCATCCAAACAAGTCAACTATTATCCAAGCACATTAATAAAACATATAAAAGTAAGTATCACATACAAACATGCACTTGGAAGCACTCACCAAAGGTCTAGTGCTTTTCAAGGTCACGCTCAGGTGTAACTCCTTGAATGGAGTCCAAATCAGCGATAAAATATTATTCAAGAGTTTAAAATAAACTAAGGTTCAAAACATAGGAGTTTCGCTTCAAGAAAATCAAGTAAATGAAATTGTTTAAATAGTATTCAAGTTACTTATCAAACTCTAGAAAATTAATGCTCGCTCGTTTAGTTTTGATAAGGAAGTGGTTTATACTTTTGAAATCACACTTGGTATAAAAGATCGAGAAAATCGTATTTTTAAAGGGTCACCACTTTCACTTTTTCAAGGGTACGAGTTTTGGCAACATTTCAACTTATTTACCTCTACTAAAGAAAACTCGAATACCATAGATGATCCAAGTCCGATTCGAGCTCAAATCATGGCTCAAGTCGCGAGTACATATGCCTAACCCTCGAGTGAAAATTTGGGCAGTATGCCCTTTGTATTTAGCTATTTTTCAGCCACTTAGGGCTTTATTTGTTACTTCAAATCAGCCCAAATTCAACACATAAGAAAGCTTAACAATATAGCTCCTCAACTAGGCTAATTAACATCCAAAGACAACTCAATTCTAGCAATGAAACCATCAAAATCAAAGCTGGAAACCAGTTTAAAGAACAAACTATAAGTGGCAGATTTGCCATCCTTCGGCGTTTTGGTCACAACTGCAGCTAAGTATATCAGATCGAGCTGAATTTTATGGCATTTCAAAGCTAAGATATAGACCTATGTTTCCTATGAAGATATCAACACCCAGTTCTCGCATTTTTAGGGTCAAAAATTGAAATCTCAGAGAAAACAAAAAGCTGTCGGTTAAACAGGGCATTTGGGCAGTCAGGACTATTTTAGTCATTTCACAAACTATAGTGCTCCGATTTAGCTGAAATTTTCTGGGTAGAAAGCTAACTCAACTCCTTACAACTTTCTTTTTTTAAGGAAGAACTGATTTTGTGATAGCCCCACCTTCCCGTAAGACGAACCAAAGGGGTTCGGCGGACCGCCTGTCCAGCTCTCGCCGGGACTCAATACAGCCCTCAATAAATTACATCACTCACATCCAATAACATAGGGTACAACCTCAATAATAAAAAAAAATGAAATAACATTTCCCAAGCTTAGAACGTATACTTACATATATTCAAATCTCAAATAGTGGTACAAACCCAAATGAACAAAGGTTCTCAATTCTTCATACATCCAACCCTTGCCAAGCGCTAGGACGAGAACTATTACAAAATTCAAAAAACTAGACTAGGATCGTCTACACAGATCTCTCGTCCTTGCGCGCATCCCCTGTTAAGGAAAACAAAACTAACGGAATGAGCTAAAAGCTCAGTGAGGTTCCAGACACATAATCAACTTAAACAAGGACATTAGTCATGTAATAACAAGTAATCCAGGAAACACTAACAATATAAAACAATGATAACATATTCATTAAAAGGATACATGTTCATGTGGAGCCTTTCGTTCTTTCTTTCTCCTTTCATTTCCTTATTCCTCCAATATTTAAAATGTCATTTGTAATTGAAAACCTCCTTTTGTTCATTCATTTCATTTCTCCCCCTTCTGGATATTTGCCAGACTCCACCCGACAACGTGGTAATATTTGAGTATACCAAACTTTCACCAAGGGTCACCAAATCGCCCGACCGAGTCCGCTTCTAGCTCGAGTCGACCGGTAACGAAGAGTAAGGGCTCAGTTCAGCCAAAAGGCTTACATTCATGCACAACTAACATTTAATCACTTAAACATTGAAAATTTCACATTTCATTTAGGTCGAGTGCTATAAAGTACACACTCGCCTAGCAAAATTCATTTTTAACAAACATTTATCATTTAATCAAATATCCACAACAAATCATATAGTTAATGGAAACATAACAAACAAAGAACACTCACCTATTTAAGCAAAATAACGTCCAAAGTTTCCTTCCGAATAACACCCTCAATCACCAAGGAACCCTAAGAGTAACCAAGAGAACACGTCATGCTTCAACCATCAAAGATTTAGGTGATTCAAAGAAAATCCAAATACCTACTAGTACAAAGTATAAGTATAGTTTTGGAAGTGAAAAGAGTACATTTAAACCAAAGGATATGAGTAAAATATTTGTAAAACTTATGCTCGCTCGTAAAACTTTGAAATCCCCATTTGAGTCGAAGAAATAGAGAAAACGTATTTCTATTAGTCGTAAATTTCATTTTTCCAAGGGTACAAGTTTCTGCCAGATTCTAACTTATATACCTCTAATAAAGAAGACTTGAATACCT
Organism: Coffea arabica; assembly: GCF_036785885.1. Classification (NCBI taxonomy): domain Eukaryota; kingdom Viridiplantae; phylum Streptophyta; class Magnoliopsida; order Gentianales; family Rubiaceae; genus Coffea; species Coffea arabica. The sequence continues at coordinate 26,569,907 of NC_092318.1, forward strand.
TAGATGATTCAAGTTAGTTTCATCCTCAATCCTTACTCAAGTCGCGAGTACATCTACCTAGCCCTCGAGTGCAAATTTGGGCAGCACGCCCTTTGTATTTACCTATTTTCCAGCCATTTATGGCTTCATTATTTTCCTCAATCAGCCCCCAAAATCACACACAAATAATCTCGTTACAATAGCCGTTCAATAGGCTAAAAGTCATTCCATTACAAAACCAAGCTAGAAAAGTGACCGGAAATAAGGTTTAAGACAAAGAACAAAATGACAGGTTTGACGTCTCTAAGCGTATTGGTCACCACCGAAGCTACACTTATTGGATTGGGGTAAAATTTATATTTTTTCGAAACTAAGACAAAGGGCTACAACTTTGACGAAGGCAACTCAACCCAGTTCACAGTGTATCTAGGTCGAATCTACAAATTACATAACCAGAATTTCACCGTCAGGCTAGTTAACAGCATTGGATTCAAATGATAATAACTCAGGCTACACAAGTCCGATTGAGACGTTTTTAGATGCGTTGGAAAGATAAAACATAATAATACAACTTTTGTGTTTTGACCAACTGCTGATTTAATACAGATCAAGATGAAAAATGAAGCCAGAATGATGAAATGTCAAAACTGTCCGCAAAACTATACCTATGGCAGTCAAGGGTATTTTTGTCATTTCATGTGATACAGTACTCAGATTGAGCTGAAATTTTACAGTCCGCTATAAAACATTATTTCCTACAACTTTCATGTTTTAACCTAAGCCCAATTCGGCCTCTATCATACACGAATAGAACTGGTCAGAACAGAGCATTTGAAATCCTTAAATCTGGAATTTAATGCATTCAAGGTACAAACTTCACATTTCTAGTTTGAACCACTACTTCAAATCCTTATCTAAGCTTATTCAGATCATATTCTATCTAAACAAGAAGAAATACAGCTGAACAATTCAAAACCCTAACTCACAAATCCATCATAATCATCAAAACTACTTACATAGCTATCATTAACCAAGAATATGAGTTGCTACACAACTTAAGAAAGATGAAGGGAAAGAAATAGGATGGACAGCCATAATACCTCACTAAGATGCTTGCAAGAGATATCCACCACCTCTCCTTGTAAACTTTTAGCACACCAACCTTCCCAAGTGCTCAAAGAAAGGATTAATCGGTTTAGATTCTTGATTTTTCACTCAAAGAATCTAAAATCCCAAGATGAAGTGAGGTTCTCTCCTCTTGTTTTTCTCCCCTAAAATTTTGGCCAAGCTCAAGAAGAATGGAAGAAAATGGAGCCAAGAAGAATACAAAAAGGAAAGACAAATGCTTGGTCAAAATTTCCTATGCATCCGACAAGTGTCACCACAAGAATAATTCTCATTTTTGCTTTCTTTTCTCCCTTTTTCTTGGTCCAATATTTTGGCTTCCCTGAGGATATTTTGGGGCTGATTTTAATCAATTAATAGCAAGGAGATTAAGGTAATAAAGTAGTGTTCAAGTGGTGCACTCATTCGGTAGCAAACGGTACACATCGGTTCGGGCCGTTTTTCGTTATTTCGCACGTACTAGGGTTTTTCACTTATAATTCACCAACTTATTAGTATTACTTCTAATCACATACTTTTTCTTATCTAAAACTCACTCTTAATCATCAAATTTAGTACACACACCTCACCAAGTGATCGCACCACCAAAATGCACCAAAGACACACCAAAAACCCTAATATGCACAAAAACCCTAACTAGTACCCTTCATTTAGAAAAATCATAAATTGAGTTATAACTATCAAAAATTCATACAACTTGTCCTGTTAAAACCTATACTTCAAATACTAATTATCTTTAGAAGACACCTCAAAGAGATTTAGCTCATAAGTTGGTCCAAATTGAGCCATAAGCTATTACAACTTTCCTATGTTTACTTGTGCAGGGCAGAATTTTCAGTCAAATTTGCCAATTTTATAGAATTTATGGAGATTGAATCAAACTCTAAATTTTAGATCGTAGAAAGCCCTATGAGTCTAGTTTCAAACGCAACAAACGGAACTCAATTCCGACTTTCTTATACGAAGTTATAGCCAATTTCCCAAAGCTGCGCAGAGCCTCCTGCGAAAATTTTTAGATTTTCTAACAACTTGAGATTATGAATCTTTTCTTAACAAAATTCACTTCCTTGGCTCAAATTCAACCATTAAAGCAACCAAGAATCAAAGGTAAGTGAGTTCACATAAGGATTATAAAGACAAGTAAATTTTCGGGGTCTCACAGATTTGGCCTTTATCATGGACGAATATGCAGTTCACGTTGATTCCAAAAACATGGCAGAACTGAAATCACACTTCTTAAGCTAGAATTTGCATATAACCATCACCAATTGCAATTAAAAGCTAGAAATTCCACCTTAACACTAGACTAGATTCTACTAATCATATAAATGCCAAATCAAAGATGAAATAACTTATATAAAATCTGGAAAATATCAATACAACTGAAATTTATCATCCCCAACCCTAAGCTGGAAATTTCACCAATCTTCACAAATCTAGGTTATCTTCCATAAAACTTCCAATTTCAAGTCATCTTCCTAATAAATTGCAAGAATAGAAAGAGAAAGATAATTTTCAAGCTTATTACCTTCAATCCTCCAAGAGAAAGTTAAAAACCAAGCCTTTCCTCTCCAAAGAAACTCCACTACAAGCTTCCTTGCTACCTTATTGCCACTTTGTTCGGTTTAGTTTTGTTGTTCTTGTTAATCTTCAATCAAACAAGGTAAGAATCAAGGTAGGCATGGAAGTTTTATTTCTTTGTTTTTCCCTCAAGAGGTTCAGCCATGATGAAGAAAGAATGAAGAAAAATTGGCCAAAAGGAAAGATAAGATGGAAAGAAAAGTCCTAGTCAACCCTAGCTTTGATTGCCAACACTTGTCACCACCAATTTTTCTCTTGTTTTTTTTCTTTTTCCTCTTGTTTTTAGTCAACAATTTTAGCCAGATTTAGGGTGAGATTAAGGGAGGATTAAATGAAATAAAACCAAGGAGATTAAGGTAAGAAAATATTGTTCAAGCGGTATACTCAACCGATAGCAAACGGTGCGTGTCAGTTCAAGCCTATTTTCCTTAACTCTCTCGTACTTGCATTTTAACTTATGATTCACTAACTTATTATTAGCACTTCTAATCACACATTTTCTCTCACCTAATACTCACTTTTATCCACCAAATTTAGTACACACAGCTCACCACTTAATCACACTACCAAAATATGTAAAAACCCAAATTTACGCTAACTACAGAAATAAAGGTAAAACTCTCGATTCTCTTACATATTACAACTAATGAGGAAGTAAAGTAGTAGTAAAGAAATTATAAAATAGTTTATTCAAAATAAAAGGGAATTATAAGAAAATATGAGCAAATTTTCGAGTCGTCACAGAAAGTACCCTTTAAATATGGGATATGGACGAAAATGGCTTCTTAACCTTAGCACACTCGTATTCCCTCTATAAAAGGGAAAATTGAGCCACGAATTTTAGTTCCCCTTACCCGTTATGTTGCATTTCCCTTTTTAGGTCACGTATACTTATATATTATAATTTTTTTTTCTTTGAGTCTCACTCTTTGCATATTTGTGAACTCTTCTAAGAGTCACTTTTGGGCATCACAAATAATGTGATTTGTACCAATCAAATTTTGAAGAGATATCGTGACCCTTCCGATAGCCATTAGGTCTAGATTTGCATTCATATAGTAACATCCAAGTGTGATAAGTTTTTAAGTTAAATTAAGAAAATTTTTTGACTAAATCACGCAACTAGCCTTGGCCAGGTTGAAAGGGTATCTTGGATTTTATCCTTGCCTTACCTTTTTTCAACTGTGACTCCCGAGCCTATTTCTCTTGATTTTTGAAGAATTGGAGTCGTTAAAAAAGGGTTTTTCTCTACTTTTTATTTTAGGTGACTTGGTACACCTTAACTCAATACCAAGTGGTGACTTCTAAATTTTCTTTAAAACTTTTTTCAAACTATTATTTTGGACCAAAATCGTCGCACTTTTAAGTCCCATTTTAGGCCCTTTTTCTTTATTTATTTTCTAAAAATCAAAAACTCATTTTCATTCAAAATTAATCAAAATATTCATTTTATAAACCCGTAATTTTATTTTTTTCAAAAAAATGGGGCGCGACAACTAGAACTTAAATCTCTTGTTAAATTTGGATATGTATGAATGGTTGAGATAGCAATGAATGTAAATGTACTTTCTAAGTTTAGGAACTGTAGTCTCCTTTACTTTTGAAGTTGCAACTTATTTTCTTGACGTGAGTGAGTGAGTCTTGGCGAGAGTTGGACAGGCGGTTCGCTAAACCCTGAGGTACGCCCTAGAGAGAGGTGGGGTCGTCACAAAATCAAATGATCAGAATAAATAACTAATCACAATTGGAAACTCTGGCCATATTACTCTTTCATTCTTTTGCTTGCAAGTCACCTAGTAAATATGCATCTTAACTATACTCTACTGAGGTAGATACAAAATCTAAACATAAGTACTTACTGCTATTCTTGGGTCTTTTCACGAGAATTACTGTCATCGCTTATCCATAAATCAAAATGTGGAATTATATTCCTTAAAGTAGAAGTTCCACACCCTAACTCACTTTCTATTATACACTCACTTATAAACTTGCTCAAGAAGAAACTATAACCTCTTACCCCTCAATAGTGCCTTTTGCATCCTTCATCAGGGTGGTTATCCTAATTCCGCCAAAATTTGTATACAAGTATAGAACTCACATTTTTGTCCCCAAAATCCCATATATAATCCAAAACTTAAATAGGAATCAAAGTCAAGTTCCTATGCGGTATCGTAGAAGGGTAGAAAATAGAAAAAAAATAGTCAAGTAAGAGTTAACACATGTTCAAAAGAAATACGTATATAACAGTAATCAAATCATAACAAAATTATGAAAACACGAAACAAGTATACACAGGTATGAGAGAAATGAAACATACTGCAATACTAGAGCCTTAACATTCACGACGACCACAAAACTAGCCATCATCCATAGAAACCCTAGCCAGACATGCATGAAACTAATCCATGACGACACTCATTGATCCACTTTCCTTGATCAATTCAATCTCAAGTCCAATACTAGAATTTTTCACGCCTTGACTTTTACCATCCAAATTTATCTCAAGTTCAATCGAGATATCGATCCTTATTCTAGTGCTCTCAACTTTTAGTACTCGGGTACAAGAATCCGAAACTAGGAGAATTCACATCTCAGGTCATACGCTCCCAAGTACAAATCATCCAAGTTTAAGATTCCTACCTGACATACATATATAGCTTTCTCAAGTATCATGATAAAGGTTTTACGCCTATAACTTTCATGATTCACAATGCTCATGAAGAGCACTTAGTCCTTTATACTTGTTCATATAATTGGAACCATATCACCACTTGGCCCAAACTCACCCCGCACAGAGACCACGCGAAACAGTTCTGATACCACCTGTGACGACTCCACTTCCCCCTAGGGCGTACCCAAGGGTTTAGCTGACCGTCTGCCCAACTCTCGCCAGGACTTGCTCACTCACTTCAATAAAATGGGTTACAACTTCAAAAGTCAATGAAACAACAGTTCCCAAACTTAGGATGTACATTTATACCTAGTTCTATCTCAAACATTCATACATTTTCCAATATAACAAAAGATTCAAATTCTAAATAACTTTCAACCCTAATCGAGCACTAGCACAAGTACAATCACAAAAGTCAAAACTAGATGACACCAGTTTGTACAAGCCTCACGCCTATGCTCGTATCACCTGTAAGAAAAACAAAACTAATAGGATGAGCCAAAATTCAATGAGGTTCCAAAACATCATGCAAATCGAAGTAGCGAGTTGACCATTGTATAAAGCTTGAAATATCAAAGTAACGAGTATAAGAGTTCATAACAATGAACAATAACACTTCAAATAGAAAATTATTAGATATCCAACATTTCCAGATAAAAGGATATAGTTTGCTCTCGGGAGCAGGTTTCGTGGCCACTTGTTCAAAATCTGTTGACACTCCGTCAACCATGGAATTACAACAAGTCCAATAGAGCACCACTTAACTCCAATCTTCGTCCACCATTCAAACCCCCTATCGGGCCCGAACTCCAAGATAAACACTGGTGGAAATACTCAAGCATACTAATTAGTCGAGGAGATAACACTCTACTTGTGACGGCCCCACCTCCCCCTAAGGCGAACCAGAGGGTTCAGCCGACCGCCTGCCTAGCTCTCGCCGGGACTCAGTCGTTCACTACATTCCTCAAATAAATTACAAGATAAAGTCTCAAATATACATTAAATTCTCCAATAATTACATGTCATAAGCGAAGCAGAAACTAATTCTAAACGTGGAACGTACACATACATCCACTTCAATTCCATACAGTCACACTAACCCAACTATTACACAAAATGAATCCAAATCCAAACTGTACAAGATATATGCCATCCAGTCACACAAATAACGTAATACAAGCTCTTCCCTTGCCTCGATCCCTGTGGGAGAAGAGAAACATTTAGGGTGAGCTAGAAGCTCAGCGAGTGAATACTAAAATCAGTAATCCAATAAGCTTTACGATAGTGCAGGTAAATGATGTCATGAATCAGTGATCAAATGTATGGAGTTTGCTCTTGTGAGCCAGTGAAATCCTTGCACTTAAATATCCAACACTCCCTTAGATCAAGTAACAGACATACAAAAATAAGGAGTCATCGTGCTCCAAAGAATGCGTAAACAGGAGTGGAGACGTTGGTTCTAAGCACAAGATTTTCCCAAGAACTCGTTGGAGCCAAAATGTCATGGCACACACACAAACACAATGATATGCAATTGTGCAATCAATGCAAGATCATTTCAATAGTAACTTTTAGGAAGTAGGGGAGGGATCACTCACCGACCACGGCTCATGAACGTCATCCATCATTTATTATTGTCTTGCTCAAGTCCAAGCCCTAGATCACAAATGGAAATAAGGACTAAAACGATCAAAGCAGAAAAACAGTAAAGGAATGCATTGGGCGTGCGCGGAAATGAAAATGGTACAAAACGGGTTACATGATTTTGCCCATAACTGGAGCTGTGGTTATCAGATCAAAATATACTAGGTAGTGTCTCGGAGCTTAGACAAAGAGTTACAACTTTCATGAAGACACCTCAACCTAGTTTTCAGTGTATCCAAGTCAAATTTTCCAAATATAGAACTGGAACTCCAAAGACTAGTTTATCTTTCTCGTGAAAATTTGGAGGCATGCCCCTTGTGTTTACCCATTTTCCAGCCATTTATGGCTTCAATATTTTCCTCAAACAAACCCAAAGGTACACACACAACAATCTAATTTCAATAGCCGTTCAATAGGCTCAAGATAATACAAGGACAAAATCAAACTAATAACAAGTGCAGAAATAAACTTATCATAAGACAGATTTGATGAATTTTTACGGAAAGAACACATCTGAGGCTACGCTTATCGGATTGAGGTACAAAATATATTGTTTCGAAGCTAAGACGAAGGCCTACAACTTTGATGAAGATCACTCAGTCCAGTTCGTAGTGTAGCTAGGTCGAAATTGCAATATACAAGACCAGAATCCCACGAATAGGTTAGCTAACCACACTATGTTTAAATGACAATAACTCAGGATACCGAAGTCCGATTGTGGTGTATCATGTGGCTTTTCGAAGCCAAGACATATACCTACATTTCTTATGAAGGCTTACAAAGCTAAAACATGCATTTTCATGGTCAAAAATGGAATTCCTCACGAAAATAGAAATCTGGGCGCGAAACAGGGGTCATGGCAGTCAAGGGTATTTTGGTCATTCCATATGATACAGTCCTCCGATCAAGCTGAAATTTTGTAGACAACTAGTTAACACCATTTTCTACAACTTTCATGTTTTAACCTAAGTCTCATTCGGCCTCTAACATACCCAAATAAAACCGGACAGAACAGGGCAAATGTAAACCCTAAACCTGGAATTTCCGCACAAAACTGAAATTTTCCGCAAATAACCGCAATTGATGCACAAAAGAGCTATTTAACACCATTTAGAACCATCAATTCAAGGCTAACCATATGCATCATAGGAAAACAGAAAAATCCCCAAGAAAAACAAAAATTTAGATAACTCCACTCCAATCCACAAAATCTTCCATAAAATCACTTAACTAGCTACCATAAGGCACCAATTGGCCATTATTAGAAACAAAAAGTGAGTTCCAAACAAAGTAGCTTAATTCTTCAAGAAAGATTGTAGCTTAGGAGGTTTTCTTCCAAAACAACTCCACCAAGTCCTTCAACCACTCTTAGCAAGTTGATTTTATGGACTAATTCAAGAAATAATCGGTTGGTTTTCAAGATTTGTGCAAGAATTGAAGATGGAAGGTTGAAGCTTTCTTTCCTTTGCTTCCTAGAGAGGTTCGGCTATGGAAGAGAGAAGAATGAAGATGATTTGGTCAAAATTAGACTTTTAGTAAAGTTAAAGAAAGTTAGGCCAAAAGTTAGGCAAGTCTAATCCAATAATAAATGGACACTTGTCACTTTATTTGTCTAGAGTTATCTTCTTATCCCTCCATGATTAATCCATCTAGATAACCTCTAATCATCTACTAACACCTAGTAATTAAATCCCTTTATGCAAAATTTAACCTAATTGGCCGAATTTATCGCACTTTACGCCACTAGCGGGTCCCACGTCCATAAAACACTTCAAACTTAACGTGGGCTAACTTGTATCAAGGAAATGATTTGAAAACTATATTCCCTTATAAAAATATATAGGAATTTAATATATTGAAGAAAGGCATAAACTTATAGACAAGAAAACAAAATAATGTCTCAAAAAGATATAAAAATTTTCGGATTCTCACACTAAATCTTTCGGGGCGTCACAAACTCCCCTCCTTAAAAGAATGTCGTCCTCAACATTCCATTTTTTACCAATCAGATCAAAACATTCCTCGAAAGTATTCAAATACTAGGAATCACTCTAATCCCACATATCAACATCAAGTGCTAAGAAGCACCCCAATCCAACTGATCAAATCGTCATGATCCAATATATAGTTGATCGAGTAACTAGATAAAACATGCAAAAGGTTTGAAGTTGGACTTAAAGTCCCAGATATTCAAAAAATTCAAGACATGGTTAAATCTCAAATCGAAATTTCTCAAGTCGGAAATTTTTCCCTTGACGGTGCTGGACAACACAACAAGCTAGCACGACGACTATACTTCGCCAAGAGTCTCAGTTCAAAAATTTCATCCTTGGTGGTGCTTGATAACACAACAAGTTAGCACAACAGCTAAACTTCACCAGAGGATCTTAGCTTAAGAAATTGGCCCTGGTGGTGCTTGAAAACACATCAAGTTAGCACAACGGCTATACTTCACCAGAGAGCCTCAAGTCAAAGTTTCATCCCTGATGGTGCTTGATAACACAACAGGTATGCCTCGCCAAAGGAATGGCGGTGCTTGATAACACAACAGGCAATACCTCATCAGAGAGGTTCAGTTCAAGAATTTTAATCCCTGGTGGTGCTTGAAAACACAACAGGCATGCCTCGCCAGAAGAATGGCGGTGCTTGAAAACACACCAGGCAATGTCTCACCAGAGAGGTTCAGTTCAACCACTACAGAGGAGTAGTAGCCGGTCTACAACCACACAAGTCTGAATAAGTTCAGAAGCAGAGTCAAAAGCTGGGTTCAAGTATATAGGTTCAAAAGCAGGGCCACATATTTCAGGTTCATGGAACATGAGTACGAATAGAAACTCACTTGCCTAGTTTATGCCCAGTAATTCATATTCCCAAGCAGTCACAGAATTCAAATCCACTTACAGGTCATATACGAACCAAGCTACTTGCTCAAGCGTGAAAGAGATACCCTATTTTCAGTCAAGTCAGGTCTATCAAGAGTACACTAGCCGAAACAGAGTCAAATCTTAAAGGAGCTCAGTCTAGTCGGTCTCAGGCAGTTCAAGCATTTCAAATCCCAATGCTTACAAAGTAGGTAGTGTACCTTAATCAAACAAGAAGACTAGAAGGAAGATGCAAAAACCAAAAGTTTCTCAACAAATCCGGTCACCACTATAATGTATCAAAACCCTAGCTAAAATTTTATCGGATAGATCCAAGATAGCAGTCACGATTTCAATGTCCTCAACTCGGTTAATCCATTATACACTGGTAGATCTAATCTTCTGGTTTATTCTCGATTCATATTCAGTACTAGGGTCTCCTTAAATTATATAAGACTATCCACCAATTTTCTCATGAGTACGGGGTTGTCTAAGCCCTCGGCCACGACCCCTTTTTCCCATATCTGAGTCCATACTTAATAGAAGTCTATAAGCGCAAGAAAAGGAATAATTAAGCATAAAAGAACTTAATGCATATACAAGTCGTAAAAATATTTAGAATCAAGACATGATTCTTTACATGTATCAAAAGTTATAGCACGAGTTAAGAAGTCACAAAATAAGCCCTATATGTCAACTACTCTATATAGGCAATTAAGTGCCACAAAATGTAGAAGTATATGCAAGCAGGATACAAAAGGCCTCACGGCATGCACCACCCTTCTTAAGTCCTTAGTTAAACCAAAGGGTCCAAATAACACTAATTTCAATTAGATCACATGCCTTTAAATCCAATCAATCCATAATACAAGCTGAAACTAAAGGTTATCCATTCGAAGTTCAAAATCTTTAATAAGCAAGCCACCAGCTAGAGCACCATCATCTCCAAGAATAACTAGTCTTAGGGTTTATAGTTAAAATCTCAAGCTCCAAGTTCAAATCCAAGAAATAAGCTAGGTCAATTCACACTAACTTCGTGCTCTTGAATGCAGTTACTCTATATCTCAAAGTTCCCTCAATCTGTACGCCTAAAGATAGGCTCACTCTTCTTAAAGACTAAGAATTTTAAAGCATAAGAGAAATATTTAAAGGAACCAAAATCTTATCAAAGTCAAGATTTACATTATAAAACACAAGTTCGCCATTCATCCGAAAACTCAAGATACAAATTCAAGTGTGAGATTACACCAGTATACAATCAAGGGGGACAACTTAGTTTAGAAAACTTTAACCTTGTATCAACCCATCATATACCAAATTCAACAATTCATCAGTTATTCACAAATGTTCAAATTTGAAATTCAAGCAAAATTCACATTTTTACCATAATCGGAAAATTACACATACTTAAAGCATATATATATATATTATTCCCAATCATCGTTTGAAAATAAAACTAGTACATCCTAGTTTTTCTTTAGAATTTCAAAACAGAAATTCTCTAGGAGGTAAATGGGCGGAAAATGCATTTTATTCCTTTGATACTCTTTTATCTTAGTTCAAAATCATCATACATAGAGTTGGACCATCAAATCTCGGTCTGTTATCCTCCATAGTCAGTACTAATAATTACCTCATTTGCTTAACTTTCAAATCAAATCAAATCAAATCCCACAGTCCGGCATCCTAAACTTTAGCCTAGGATACACTACAGAGATCAGAAGCCTATGCTCTGATACCAATTGTGACGGCCCCACCTCCCCCTAGGGCGAACCAGAGGGTTCAGCGGACCGCCTGCCTAGCTCTCGCCAGGACTCAGTCATTCACTACATTCCTCAAATAAATTACAAGATAAAGTCTCAAATATACATTAAATTTTCCAATAATTACATGTCATAAGCGAAGCGGAAACTAATTCTAAACGTGGAACGTACACATACATCCACTACAATTCCATACAGTCACACTAACCCAACTATTACACAAAATGAATCCAAATCCAAACTGTACAAGATATATGCCATCCAGTCACACAAATAACGTAATACAAGCTCTTCCCTTGCCTCGATCCCTGTGGGAGAAGAGAAACATTTGGGGTGAGCTAGAAGCTCTGTGAGTGAATAGTAAAATCAGTAATCCAATAAGCTTTACGATAGTGCAGGTAAATGATGTCATGAATCAGTGATCAAATGTATGGAGTTTGCTCTTGTGAGCCAGTGAAATCCTTGCACTTAAATATCCAACACTCCCTTAGATCAAGTAACAAACATACAAAAATAAGGAGTCATCGTGCTCCAAAGAATACGTAAACAGGAGTGGAGACATTGGTTCTAAGCACAAGATTTTCCCAAGAACTCGTTGGAGCCAAAATGTCATGGCACACACACAAACACAATGATATGCAATTGTGCAATCAATGCAAGAATCATTTCAACAGTAACTTTTGAGAAGTAGGGAAGGGATCACTCACCGACCACGGCTCATGAACCTCATCCATCATTTATTATTGTCTTGCTCAAGTCCAAGCCCTAGATCACAAATGGAAATAAGGACTAAAACGATCAAAGCGGAAAAACAGTAAAGGAATGCATCGGGCGTGCGCGGAAATGAAAATGGTACAGAACGGGTTACATGATTTTGCCCATAACTGGAGCTGTGGTTATCAGATCAAAATGTAGTAGGTAGTGTCTCGGAGCTTAGACAAAGAGTTACAACTTTCATGAAGACACCTCAACCTAGTTTTCAGTGTATCCAAGTCAAATTTGCCAAATATAGAACTGGAACTCCAAAGACTAGTTTATCTTTCTCGTGAAAATTTGGCGGCATGCCCCTTGTGTTTACCCATTTTCCAGCCATTTATGGCTTCAATATTTTCCTCAAACAAACCCAAAGGTACACACACAACAATCTAATTTCAATAGCCGTTCAATAGGCTCAAGATAATACAAGGACAAAATCAAACTAATAACAAGTGCAGAAATAAACTTATCATAAGACAGATTTGATGAATTTTTACGGAAAGAACACATCTGAGGCTACGCTTATCGGATTGAGGTACAAAATATATTGTTTCGAAGCTAAGACGAAGGCCTACAACTTTGATGAAGATCACTCAGTCCAGTTCGTAGTGTAGCTAGGTCGAAATTGCAATATACAAGACCAGAATCCCACGAATAGGTTAGCTAACCACACTATGTTTAAATGACAATAACTCAGGATACCGAAGTCCGATTGTGGTGTATCATGTGGCTTTTCGAAGCCAAGACATATACCTACATTTCTTATGAAGGCTTACAAAGCTAAAACATGCATTTTCATGGTCAAAAATGGAATTCCTCACGAAAATAGAAATCTGGGCGCGAAACAGGGGTCATGGCAGTCAAGGGTATTTTTGTCATTCCACATGATACAGTGCTCCGATCGAGCTGAAATTTTGTAGGAAACTATTTAACACCATTTTCTACAACTTTTATGTTTTAATCTAAGTCTGATTCGGCCTCTAACATACCCAAATAAAACCGGACAGAACAGGGCAAATGTAAACCCTAAACCTGGAATTTCCGCACAAAACTGAAATTTTCTGCAAATAACCGCAATTGATGCACAAAAGAGCTATTTAACACCATTTAGAACCATCAATTCAAGGCTAACCATATCCATCATAGGAAAACAGAAAAATCCCCAACAAAAACAAAAATTTAGATAACTTCACTCCAATCCACAAAATCTTCCATAAAATCACTTAACTAGCTACCATAAGGCACCAATTGGCCATTATTAGAAACAAAAAGTGAGTTCCAAACAAAGTACCTTAATTCTTCAAGAAAGGTTGTAGCTTAGGAGGTTTTCTTCCAAAACAACTCCACCAAGTCCTTCAACCACCCTTAGCAAGTTGATTTTATGGACTAATTCAAGAAATAATCGGTTGGTTTTCAAGATTTGTGCAAGAATTGAAGATGGAAGGTTGAAGCTTTCTTTCCTTTGCTTCCTAGAGAGGTTTGGCTATGGAAGAGAGAAGAATGAAGATGATTTGGTCAAAATTAGACTTTTAGTAAAGTTAAAGAAAGTTAGGCCAAAAGTTAGGCAAGTCTAATCCAATAATAAATGGACACTTGTCACTTTATTTGTCTAGAGTTATCTTCTTGTCCCTCCATGATTAATCCATCTAGATAACCCCTAATCATCTACTAACACCTAGTAATTAAATCCCTTTATGCAAAATTTAACCTAATTGGCCGAATTTATCGCACTTTACGCCACTAGCGGGTCCCACGTCCATAAAACACTTCAAACTTAACGTGGGCTAACTTGTATCAAGGAAATGATTTGAAAACTATATTCCCTTATAAAAATGTATAGGAATTTAATATATTGAAGAAAGGCATAAACTTATAGACAAGAAAACAAAATAATGTCTCAAAAAGATATAAAAATTTTCGGATTCTCACACTAAATCTTTCGGGGCGTCACACTACTCGACAGAACAGAAGACCCATGGTTCGTTATCTAATCGATCAGGCTCTTGCCGGTTTAACTCAATTAACTAGCTAGTAGGGTTTGGGTTCCCAAGCAATCTGTGAGAACCCGTATTTTTCCCATTTTCTAGGTTTATTTATTTTCCGCGGCTTGTTTTCTGCATTTTCGTGATTAGAAAAATTTCTAGATGAATTTAAGGAGCAGATATCATTTTTAGATGATTTTTCTAGTATCGAATAGGTTTTGAGCAATTAAGAGCGTATACTGGACGTGGGACCCACTAGTGCGAAAAGTTCAGAAAAAATTCGGCCAACTAGGTTAAGTTTTGGATACTGGAATTAATTTACCGGGTGTTAAGAGATAAGTAGAGGTTGCAATTTGGATTGATATGAGAGAGACAAGTTAGGTAGATATTTAATTAAAGGTGACAAGTGTCACCATTGGATTGGTCTTGAAGTAAGACCACTATTCCTATTCTTACCATTTGACTTAAATAAACCAAAAATGACCCAAAAATCATCAAAATATCCTCCATGGTAGCCGAGCTTCTTGAGCAACAAAAGAAAGAAAGCTCTTCAAGATTTTAGCTTCAATCTTGTTCCAAATCCTCAAAACCAACCATCCAACCTTGATTTTCCTCCATAAAACACCTTCAAGTAGTGTTTGTGAGTTGTTGTGTGAAGTTATTTGGAAAGTTAAGGTGACCAATAGCTCTCTCTCTCTTGTGTTCAAGGTAAGTTGTGAAGAACCACCCTCCTCCCTTAATTGATGCTTAAATCATGCTTAGAGGTTGTATGAGATGCAATTTTATGGATTAAATCTTGAGTTTTGGTTGAATGATGAAGTTTTATTATTTTTGGGGATTTTTCTGTTTTAATATAAGCATGATTGTGTGGCTATCTATGATGATTAGAAATGGTATATAAGGCATCTAGAAGGTGGAAAAAGTGATTAATTGCAACCAATTTCTGTTTTGGAAGAAAATTGAAAAACCTAGGGTTCTTAAGGGAGCATTCTGTCCGAATTTTTAGGTCCTAGATAGAGGCCGAATTGGCCTTAGCTTAAAACATGAAAGTTGTAGGGAATGAGATAAGTCGAAATTACTATTGCTGTTCTGGTTTCACCCGAAATTGAGAAGTGCGTCTGTAATGGGTTGTTTTGGCTGGAATTGCTTCCGAATTGGTTGTTGAGGCCTTCTGATGAAATTTAAATCTTTTTCTTAGCTTTCATATGGTTTTGGAATTTCTGGATTTGGACTTGGAGATCCTGAGTTATGATGTTTCCTCTAGAATGCGTTTTGGTGAATCTGTTTTACATTTTTGATGTAGTATCTTGCATTTTTGACCTGTTTTCACTCAAAACTGGGTTGAGTGACCTTCTGCGATGTTGTAGCCCTGTCTTTTAGCTTCGAAACAGTGGGTCTTGCACCTTCATCCGATCATCGTAGTGCCTTTGGCACCATTACCGCAAAATGAGGACAAAAACTGTTTTGTTTCAGGGCTAAAGCTAAATTATTTCCGGATTTTTCTGGTTTCCTCTATTGTTTGTGTATGTTTAGGGAACCCTGTTTTGGTAGTATGTAGATCTTGGTTTTAGCTTCGAAACAGTATAAAGTGCGTCGAAATCCAAGTTTCGTAGCTTCCGTTATGACTAAAACAAGATTGATCGTCAGAACTGCCTTTGATCTGGACAGTTCTGACGGGTACTTTGGCACTCAATTTTCGTTCTGTTCTGAGTGGATTCAGTTCTTTACCAAAACATCAAAGGTTTATCCTTATGTCTCAGATTTCTAATGCCTTTGGAATTTCCTGATTTGGATTTGTGAGCTGGGAGTTATGGTCCAGCAAACATACCCTGTCCGTCACTCTAAAGTGCGAATTTATGGAACGATTTTCCATAGTTTCGACCTATTTCTGTTCAGATCCGGATTTAGGTGTCTTCATGAAAATTGTAACCCTTCCTCTTAGCTTCGTAACGGTACCTCATGTACCTTGATCCGACATTCCTAGTGTAACTTTTGATAAAAAAGGTTTGAGAAGGCAGATTTAGCCATTTCTGTTTACCGTTCCGCGCTGGCGCGTGTGCCCATTTTGCCGTTTCCGCACTTGCATGTGCCAATTTTGCCATTTTGCTTGTTTTAAGTATGTTAGTAGCCATTTGTGATATATTGTTACACAATCTTCAATTTCAGACGTTGGTGAGCTAGGTGGAGCCGGTGGGGCCTACTAGCTACTCCTCGCGGCACGAATTTTGTACTTTTGCTCTTTTGTTCGTTGTGTAAGTATTCAGGCCGCTCTTATGTGTTAGTTGCTTATGTGTTTCGATATGTATGAAAAGGGTACCTAGGCGAGTGTGTATTTTATCGCACTCGACCTAAACCCTAATTTACGCACACATTTGTATATGGCATATGTATACGAATCATTTTGGAACTAAAACCCTTGAACTTGTGGCTCGGGGTGACTTTTGAATAATTTTGTGAAGTTTGTGAGTTTGAGGTTGATCTTCCGACCTAGATGGACTATTCGAGCCGGTCAGGGCTTGGTCGAAGTCAGTCCAACCTGGTTTGAGGTCACCAAGTTTGTGAATCCGGTTCACCGATTATGTGGACCAAGTTTGTGACCCGAGCTTGTGAACCAAGCTCAATTTCATTCGCTCGAGCAAGTTTGTGAGGTGCCTGGCCAGAGAGGGTGATAAGGTGTACGGTGGGAGTACAAGTGAAGTTCTACGGACCATTAGTTGAGGTCGACGGAGCGTCGGCAGGAGGTCACACATGGCAAACGATCTGGTTTTGGAGCCACCTGTATCCTTATTATGTGATGTTACTTTTCTGCTTTTGCTTTACTCTTACTATGTAACTGTTGTTACGTGGAATTTACGCTTTTGCCCCTGTTTACTTACTAAGCATATAGCTTACCCCTTTCCTTTTGTTTTCCTTAGCAGGGGCCGACGCGGGGACTTTTGACACATACACTAGTATAGTTAGGTTTGATAGTAACAGTCGGACAGTTGGGATGTTTGTTTTGTGTTGGTGGTTTGTATAAGAACCCTCCATAGGGTCTACCTTCTGCTGGTTGTTATTTTGATGTATTAGAGTGGTTTGACTCGATACTTTTGAAGATGTAAATAGAACTCTTTTGGCGTTAGATATATTGTGAATAGTATGCTTGTGGGTTTAGATAATTTTATTGTTTTGAAATTTTGAGTCCCGACGAGCGCTGGGCAGGCGGCCCGCCGAACCCTCTGGTTCGCCTTAGGGGGAGGTGGGGCTGTCACACAATCAGTATAGTCGATGAGATAAGATCTCCAATCGACTTTGTTAGGATCGAAGACAACCTAAGAGGGGATGAATTGGGTTATTTAAAAACTAATCAAGTTAAAGGACACTTTTTTTGTTCAACATGAAATTTGCCTTGTTTTCTAGGTAACCACTCAATGAAACAATTAGTAAGAGAGCAATATCACTTGAGAGTAGAAGAGATAAGCAATTAAGGTTCACAAGATAGTAAATAGAAAGGAAAGAATAGCAAACCAATTTGACTACCAAGCTCCTCTAGAGCTTGAAGATCACTTTATAGAACAAGTTTCTTCAAGTTGATGAGATATAACCAATCTTTGTGTACAAAGGAAGGCTCACTTCCTCCTTGCCCCAAGCTACACTCGGTCAAGTTAAGAAGTTTTATAATTACTTAGGATAACTCTCACAAAACTACACTATTGAAGTATTTTTCTCATACAAAAAAACCTTACACGAATCATACACCACAAAGAGTACAAATCTTCCTTGTAGAGTGTTTTCTTACTAAAACTACTCTTGATCTTTCGTATTCTCAGTGTACAAAAGTTCTTTGCAAGTTTCTAACCATGCACTATTTATATGAGACAAAAAAGTGCTTCATTAATGCATCCAATGGAAAGAAGGCAGCTGAAAAGTCAACGAGCCGTTGGGAGTGTCGGACGTCCGGTACTTCTGAAACTTGCGTCCAAAAGCAGGCAGAGAGTTTGAAAAATATTCTTCAATTCTTTTGGACGTCCGGTACCTCTAATGCTTGGGTCCGAAAGCAGACAGTGAGTTTGAAAAAATATTTTAAATTTTTTCGGACTTCCGGTATCTCTGATGCTTGCGTCCGAAAGCAGACAGTGAGTTAGAGGGAATATCTTAATTCTTTCGGACATCTGATGATGGAGTTCTTCATGCGTCTCAAGTGCTGCATTGTTTATCGGACGTCTGGTGTTGTTTTCGCGAGCGTCCGACAGCTTTCAGCTTCTTTTATCTCTTTCAATTGCTCTTGTTTTTTGAATCAGGTTTGCTTCATAGCTAAAAGTATTTCTTGAAGAGATATTAGTATCATCCAATTGTTTTATAAACATCGAAAGATAGGGACCAAGATCAACATTCTCCCCCTTTTTGATGATGACAAAACAATGGATGGAAAGCTTTCAACTTCCTTTATCTCTTTCAATTGCTCTTGTTCTTTAAATCAGGTTTGCTTCATAGCTGAAAGTATTTCTTGAAGAGATATTAGTATCATCCAATTGTTTTGTAAACATCAAAAGATAGAGACCAAGATCAACATTCTCCCTCTTTTTGATGATGACAAAACAATGGATGAAAAGAAAAAAAATTTGAGCATAAGCTCCCCCCTCACTCATCGCATCCAAAACTTTTAAGTACCAATTCATAATATCAGAAGATCTCCCCCTCAGAATAACTCCCTCTTACTCATAGTATCTATTTCTCCCCCTTTTTGTCATCATAGAATTAGAGAGTAAAATCCAGCAACCATAATCCATAATGTAGTATCCATAACAGAGAGTCCAAAATACCAAAAAACAGAGAAATGATACCAGAATTCAGCAATCACCAACATACCAAAATTAAGCAATCATCAACCAAACACAGAGAATTAATACCAAAAAAAGTACCAAACAGAGAAACATCAACCAAAATACATTAGCCATTCTACTAGAAACCATCAATATTAAACAAAATCCATTAGTACAGAGTACTTGAAACATCAGAGAAGGGTGTACTGATTTAAAAGGATATAAAGTTATTGGAGTATTGAACAGAGATTGTTTGGTAATGATTCAAAAGGAAGAGCAAAGCAGACAATGCAGAAATATAGAGGTCACAAAGCTAGTGCTAGAGAGGCTAAATTTAGCAGTTTTGATAACTGCTAAATTTAGTTTTGTTTGATAAAAAGAAGTGGAGGATACTTGGCTGATATCCTTTCCAAGTCAGAAATGTATATTGTATAAATATGCTTTTCCCTTCCCAAGTGATGTTTGAAAGTGTAAATGGATAATACAAGATTGATATTAGTTTTTATTAGTTCACTGTTTCAAAACTTAAAACAGGATAAAAAGTTTAAGCTGTTGCTTTAGTAATAAACACTGAATTTATAAAAATGAGGCCCAAAAAGAAGATACAAAGGAACAAATATTGGAAGCAGTATGCACGTGAAAGACAATATACAAATCATGTAACTAAAATTTATCATAATCAGATTTTGGTCAAGAAACTGGTTGGAAGTTTTCAATTCTCCAAATGTCTGTCTCTATATAGTGAAAGTTAAGATCAACAAAAAAATGGTATGGACAACATAAAAGATATTTATGAAAAAAGGAATCAACAAATAGAAACATGAAAAATTGAAGAGCCTGTCTAGGTTGAAGATTATTTGGAAAGGTTTTTCATGTTAGTATAGTAGCAATTTTCACAATGTGATGGAACATGTAAGCCGTTCTATATTTCATGAAATAAATGGAATAATAGATATTGAAAGATCAGTATAATTATCCGCTGCAGTCTTTCAATGAGGATACATTTTCTAACCAACTTGCTGAAATGCAAGTTCTAAAGTTTTCACAGAGCTAGACACCTTATCAAATGCTTTTTGCAGCTAACTCTTTGAAGAAAATAGCGAACAAGACTTTTAAAGCTTAAAGGTCCGGTAGTCTTCAAATTCTGAACGGCGCACCACTCCCCTGATTTGTTACGTAACTGGTTTATCCGCACTTGCCATTTTGTGACTTGATTAACTGTGACTTCTGTTTATTCTGTATGAGACGAGGGTGTACTTTATCACACTCGTTTCTCTTGCTTGTTTACTAGTTCCTGTATCAATTTGAACCTGTTACCTGTACCTATTATGATGTCGTTTGGAGGCTTATATCCAACGACCTTCCTGTGGAGTTTGAGCTCACCTCCTAGTTAGTCAATTGAATCGAGCCAGCAAGGGGCTTGGTCGAGAAAAATTGACAAGCCATGAGGGCCTGTTTCTTTGGAATCTTTGAGTAATGGAGACTCTAGATTCCTGGTATACTTGAGTATTACCATCCCTATTCCTGTTGAGGCGTTCGGGCCCGGCAAGGGATATGTTTGGTGAATGAAATTTGGTGTAAAGAGGGGTCTACGGTCATGGTGGTTTCTTTAAACGTTGACGGAGAGTCAATGAATTTGGATCAAGTACTGCAGCAGGAATTTGGCTCTTGAGAGCCACCTGTATCCTTTCTATTTGAGGTGTTTGTTCATTTCTTTATTTGGTGTGTATATCTGACTGTGAAGTTCCATGATTCTTGACTGCTTGTACCTGTGGTACCTCATTGAGCTTCTAACTCACCCCCTTCCCGTTATCTTTGTTTTCCTTATAGGGTTCAAATGTGGAAACCATGATTTTTGAAGAAAACAGTCGAGCTGGTTATAGTTATGCTTTTGATTAAGCTCCTCTGTAATAGTAAACCCTAATTTGTACTGGATACATTAGGGATATCCGAGCTTGTATTGCTAGTTGAATTGTTGAAGTTTCAAATGTATGTATATACGTGTTTAAACATGTCTCTTCTGTGTATTTGGTTGAAATGGTACGTTTTTATGGTTCTGGTGAACTTTCTTGTATTCGTTGGGGAAATCGAGCGAGTGCGAAACTTGAATGAGGAAGAAAAAAATTTGGCAGGATTGTGACGTGGCCAGGGTCTTTTGCGTTTTTCGTTGGAGCGTTTAATCTAAGTTCTATTGCCTCATTTCATTTAGCAAACTCAGTTTACGACGGTTCATTTTCTCGACGTTCTTTGGCTCGTTTTGTAGGATTTATGAATGATTTGACCCCGTAGTCTTGGCGAGAGTTGGGCAAGTGGTCCACCGAACCCTTTGGTTCGCCTTAAGGGAAGGTGGGCCTGCCACAGGAGAACTCAAAAGTCGTTTTCGAGTCAAGTCTTTCCAAGAAGAAGTACCCTACTTAATTTTTGGCACGAAAATTGAGAAAATGGAAGATGGTTTTCATATCTCAAAACTTCTAATCCTATGCCCAAATTTTAGAATATAAAGAAGCGTTCATGTTTTCAAATATTATGGAGTCAAAATCCATCAAAATACAACTTATTTTGATAGTAAATATGAAAGTTAAAAGTTCCAAGTTCCAATGTAAAACTAATGAAGTGCCTTAAGAATTACTCTAGTTAAAATGCTCTATTTATGGTTCATTTTCATGAAAATCGAGGGCACAAGACTAGGATGTGAAATTCATTTCTCAAGTATGAAATGAGGTGCAAATAATCAAGTAAGCTAGGTTTAATATGTAGGAAATGTTTCCAAACTACTTTTGAGGTTTTCGCTTCTATATAAGGAAAAAGTCAGTTTTTGACAGCATTCTTTGGAAAATCATAACTTGAGTTTCATAAGTCCAAAATTTGTAAATCTTATACCGTTGGAAAATAGACTCAATAAAATAAAACTCTCTAGAAGACACTTTTTCCAGATTCAAATCAGAAACCATTCAAATCTCAACACAAACTTACTGCTTCATTAAAATAGGGCAAAAACAGTCTTGATTTTCAGTAAAATTTGAGAATTCGGCAGAATTCATAGGAATCGAATTACCCTCTGAAATTTGTAACACAGAAAGAACTTCAAGTCTATTTTCAAACCAACAAGCGAACTCAATTTGGGTTTTTCTACACCAAATTACAACAGTTTTAAGAAAACTGGTTTTTGGAACCTGTTCCACAGATTCTCAGCCTTGGAGCTTCGACACAGTTTTTGAAATCAGGTCATAACTCACGCTACACAAATCCAAATTAAAAATGGTTTATGGTGTTGAAAACTGATTCAAAAGGCTATAATTTATCAGAAGAAATCGTATTTAAATTCTTTTTACAAGAGGAGTGAAATTGAGCTACAAGATGCAGTTGTACAAGTTTCTCGGGTAAACAATAGAAGCAAATCAGTCCACTTTGCCGGTTCGCTATGGCTCATAGGAAACGAATTAGCAAGGAAATTTTATACTGTTAGAAAGCGTTTGGAGTCTAGTTTCATATGCCACAAACGGCACTTGATTTTGACTCTTGTACAAAAACTTATAGGCTGTTAAACTCAAGTCTACTACCTAATAGGCCACCTCAAGACATCTACCTAGATATAAAGCAAGAAAACAAGGGTTTCCTCAAGTCATCTAGCCTAGTTTTGGTTAGGGTTTCAAACCTCCTAGCATAACAACCTATAACCACTGCTAACTCTTGCATAAAACTAAAAATCAAGGGAAGTGAAATTTGTTACCTCTTCAAGGCTTCTTGAACCCTAGGTAGAGCCAAGCTTTGAACCACTAATCCACCAAGAACTCATCACAAGATGGAAGCTGCTTTCAAGTTAGATCAACTACTAAAGGCTTTGAGGATTTTGTATGAATCTTGGAGCAAGATTTATGATTAAAGTTGGAGTCTTTCTTCCCTTGTTTTGGAGCTATAAGGGCCAGTCACTTAGAGAGAAAAAGGAGAGAAGATGAAGCTTGAGTTGTGATGTGAAGGTGAGAAGAAAGATAGCTTTTGGTGGGAAAAAGGTCAACTATGAATAGTAGCCCGAATAGTGCCATGCACTACTAGTTTCCTTCTTGTTTGCTACACTCAAATACTAATCTTCCAAGGTAGTTTCTCTTGCACCACTAATACCCATCCTTACTAGTCCAAGATAAGTTCTCCAAATCCCCAATTAGTCGTGCCGGTGCGACTTTTGAAAAATTTGATGTGCAAGTGATAAAATTTGATTTAAGTAAAATTCATGCTAAAGTGATAAAATTAAACAACACCAATGCAAATAATTTTAAAATAAGTAAAAATAAAAATAAAAATACGAGTCCTCACAAACATAAACCTCTTGATCAATAAAACCATTTAAGAAAGCACTTTTAACATCCATTTGAAATAATTTAAATCTCTTGAAACATGCAAATGCCAAAAATATCCTAATTGATTCTAGTCTAGTTACGGGAGCAAATCTTTCATCAAAATCAATTCAGTGTTCTTGAGCATACCCTTTGGCCACAAGTCTAGCATTATTTCTCACAACTTCACCTTTATCATTAATTTTCTTTCTAAAAACCCATTTTGTGCCAATAATAGGATGATTTTGAGGCCTTTCAACTAGTGTCTAAATCTTGTTTCTTTCAAATTGATTTAGTTCCTCTTCCATGGCTAAAATTCAATTTTCATCTTTCAAAGCATCAATAACATTTTTAGGCTCAAAATGCGAGACTAAGGCAAAATTATCCATTAATAGTTTAGATGAGGAACGAGTTCTTACCTTCTCGGATGGATCACCAATAATAAGTTCCTTTAGATGATTTTGAACAAACTTCCAATCTTTTGGAAGATCCCTAGGTGTATCAACATTTTTGTCATTTTTTTCTAATGCTTGATTCTCTTGAAGATTATCTTCCTTTGAACTTTCTTCTAATGGAGCATTGTCTTGATCATGAATCGTGAGTTTCTTGAGTCCTTCTTGAACACCTACATCATCATCTTCACAACAACTCTTGAAAATATCGTCATTAGATTCATCACATGTAACATTTATGGCTTCTTCTATGACAAGAGTCCTTCTATTGTAGACCCTAAATCCTCTTTTGTTTTCAAAATAACCCAAGAAAATACCTTCATCGGATTTTTTATCAAAATTTACGAGATGTTCCTTGATGTTTAAAATAAAACATTTGCAACCAAAAATTTTGAAATATCCAACAATTGACATTTTGCCAAAGATTAACTCATAAGAGGTTTTGTTCAAAATTGGTCTCAAAAGCACTCTATTAATTGCATAGCAAGCTGAATTTACGGTTTCGGCCCAAAAATATTTTGGTAAGTTGTATTCACTTAACATGGTTCTTGCAGCTTCTTGAAGAGTTCTATTCTTTCTTTCAACAACTCCATTTTGTTGAGGAGTTCTTGCAATTGAAAATTCATGTGTAATTCCATTGTGATCACAAAATTTCGGAAAGCCACAAAATTTAAATTTCGAACCATTGTCACTTCTAATTTTAACAATATTCAAGCCAAGTAGATTTTGAACTTTAGCAAATAGGGAAACAAAATTTTTGAAGGTATCATCTTTGTCAGCAAGAAAAGCCACCCAAGTGTATCAAGAATAATCATCAATAATGACTAGACAATATCTCTTACCACCCAAACTAGCAACTTGTGTAGAACCGAACAAATCAAGATGTAGAAGCTCCAAAGGTCTTGAAGTAGAAACACACTTTTTAGGTTTAAAAGAGACTTTGATTTGTTTTCCAAATTGACATGCATCACATATTTTGTCTTTCTCAAACTTAATTTTTGGCAAATCTCTAACAAGATCCTTTTTGGAAATTTCTTTTAACAAGTCCATGTTGAAATGACAAAGCCTTCTATGCCACAACCAAGGGTCTTCATTTGAAACTTTAAGGCAGTTAAAGTTAGAGGAATCAACATTTTCAAGAATAACTACATAGATGTCATTGATTCTTTTTCCTTTGAAAATGATATTAAACTTTAAATCAAGAACGAGACACTCATGCTTTTTGAACAAAACAAACAATTTTTTATCACATAATTGGCTAACACTTAGCAAGTTATAACCCAAATTATCAACTAAAAGAACATTATGAACAAAAGTCTGACCATTCTTACCAACATCTCCTACTCTAATTGTTTTGGCTTTGTTGTCATCTCCAAATGTCACTTTTACACTTGGTTTTGACTTCAATTTGATGAATTGTGATGGATCACCGGTCATGTGTCTTGAACATCCACTATCTATGAACCATTTTGATTCCTTAATGATGTTCACTAAATTCACGTACACAAAAGTTCACGAAATAATATTTGGTACTCTTTAATTTTTGGGTCCTTGAGAGTTAGCATCATGTCTAACTATCCACATACATTTCATGTCTTTTCTCACGTTCTTCCTCACACAGCAATTACTTTTCATGTGACCAATTTGACAACAAAAACTATATATTGTCAACGAGTTACTTGCATGGACAGGTTTAACAAATCTTACTTGTCTTCTCTTATAAATAGTAAATTCATTTGTACTAGAATTTAACTTTTTCTCATGAATGCCAAGATGAGGCTTTGAACTATTTCCTTGAAAATAGCTTTGCTTTTTGTGTTTGAGCAACTCATTTAGATTGTCCATCCTTTTTTTCAAATCACCTTGTTCCTTTTTTAACATTTCACAAATCTTTGTTTTTCTATCAAGCTCAATGTGTAGATCAGTCTCACCTTTTTTGAAGTAGTCATTTTCATCTTTCAGCATTTTGTTTTGTCAAAAAGGATTTGCATTATCCTGAAGCAGAAAGCTAATTTTCTATTTGAACTCCTTGTTTCTAACATAGGATTCTTTCAAGTTATCACGCAGTCTCTCAATGAAGGATTCAATGTCATCATTAGATTCATCATCACTAACAAGTTGAGAGTTACAAGTAGTTACCTCATCATCACCTATGGCCATGAAAGCCATTTGAGCAGATTCCTCTTCCTCTTCAACGTCACCATTATTTGAGTTGCATTCATTCCATGCGATTTGAAAGTCATTGAATTTTGATTTTCGTTCAGCTTTTCCTTCTTTCTTCTTTTTCATTGGGCACTCACTCATGTAGTGTCCAAGTTGGTTGCCTTCATAGCATTTGTCAGCTTGTTTTTTATTGGCCTCACTACAAGAAATTTGGTCTTCAATGACAAGCCATTTTTGTCACAAAAAAATAAAAAATCGTCACTGATAACTTTTATTGACAACTTTCTAGTTGTCACAGAGTCGTCACTGAAGGCCCATCGGTAAAAATATATAGTGACGACAATAAAAGTCGTCAGTGAATGGAACTGTTTTGTGACAACTGATGTCGTCAATAATTATTGTAATTTTAGTGATGACATATGCAGAGGCCCCGTCCTGGACCTATACACGTGGCAGCCCAGGGAGGCCTGAGTTGGGCTTAGACCCCGGGCCCATGGGAACCGTCCCGCGGCCCTCCGCCGCTAGGGCTCCAAGGGGCTTCAAAGTACAATCCCGCATAGGTCGGGATTGCTCCCCCTCAGTGCGGGATTGTGACTATTTTGGGCAGGTCCAGAAACGTACGGAAGTCGGACTCCCAAGCAGGTATAAATGGTAACACACATCGACTGCACAAGGTACGCTCACTACACACCAATTACTCCCGACTGTTTTACTTCCCGTGAATCTCACTCACCGGAAAACTAACTTGATCGTCGGAGTGCCCTCGGGGACGACCTCGGGGCTCCCCTGTCAGATCACCCTCTTGCTCGTTTTATAGGCTTGGGACACTTTCTCCTCATCGGCACGCCGAGCTCATCAGGTCAGCTCGGTCCGGGGAAGCTCAGCGCTTCTTCAGTTGGCGCCGTCAGTGGGAAAGAAGAAAGGTACGAGTAGTTGTGTTGATGGCGAGAACACGTTCAAAGCCAACCGTAGAGAACACCGATCCCGGGCCGGCGAGGGGTCCCGGCGAGTGGAGACTGAGGCAGCTCGAGGCACCGGGGGATCAGCCCTCTCAGGGGAACGGAGACAGCAGATCTTCCAGTTCGTGACGGAGAACCTTCCCATGCTAGAGGACATAATTCGACAGACAAAGGAGGGGGGTGAAGTCGGGGGCGCACAAACCTCCAAGGCGAAGGGGAAGGAGAGGGAATCACCTCCCGTTCCCTCGGAGGATGAGTCACGGGACCAGCCCCCCAGGAGGAAACGCCAACGGACTCCCCCTCGGCCGCGGACCTCGGTGGTCGGGGATAGCGAGGGGTACTCTCTCGACCGATCCGCTGGGGGCCGGCCAAGGAATCCCTCCTCGTGGAAGCTTGCGCGGAAGGAGCCTGAGCGCTCCCCCGCCCAATCTATCAAGAGCCGGCCGAGGGACCACCCCCAGTGGAAGCCTGTCCGGGACGAGTTGGCCAAACAGTTCGCCGCCCAGTTCGTCTCCTCGAAGACTTACTCGAAAAATGTGGCTCACTTGATGGCAATCAAGCAGAAGCCGGACGAGTCCCTGAGGAATTTCATGACTCGCTTCAACACAGAGAGCTTGCAGATCAGGGACAAGGACGAAAAGGTAGTCATGGCAGCCTTTATGAACGGGCTCAGGGCGGAGGAGCTCTACTACAAGCTCGTCGAGAAGCCCCCTGGAGGCCTAGAGGAACTCTTGACCAGGGCGCACGCCGCCGCTAATGCGGAGGAGGCTGCCCGCCTGAAGAGAGAATCAGATCAGGAGATCGGAGATCGGAGGGGACGGGAAAATCCCCCCGAGAACAAGGACGGCCCGGCCAAGAAAAATGTTTTCGATCGGCTCTCAAAGGAGAAAGCCCCCGCTCAACCGCCGCTTCCGGAAAAAGGCTACACCCCCCTAACTCGGCCCAAAGCCCAGATTCTGGTGGTTATGGAGGCGGAGGGCCTAGGGGAGCGGCCACCGAAGATGGGAACACCCCGGAACAAGAGAAATCAGGACCAATACTGTACCTTCCACCGTGATGTTGGGCACGATACGGAGGGGTGCTGGGCCCTGCGAAGGGAGATTGAAGATCTGATCCAGCGCGACTTCCTGGGGCGATTCGTACGGCACGGTCGACCAGGCCAGGAGTCAGGACGCGCCTATCGCGGAGACAGGGGCGAGGGCCAGCGTCGCGACCGCCCTGAGCGGCGTGACGTTCCTCGGGGCAGCTCCCCCGACCAGGACACTCAGAACTTAGCAGGGGTAATAAACATCATTGCTGGGGGCCCCACGGGGGGAGACAGCCATGCAGCTCGGAAGAACAGGCGACCTCCCCCCGAGGGGGATGACTCCCTGAAACGCTTGTGCATGGACGAGGAGATTACCTTCGGACCAAGGGATGCGGTTCCCCTGGCAACTGGAAACCATGAGGCCATCGTGATAGACGTCGTGACCAATAACTACCGGGTGAAGAAAGTGTACGTCGACCAGTGGAGCGCGGTGGACATCCAGTTCTACCGGGTGTTCAAGGAGCTCGGTTTGGAGGACGGACAGCTAACCCCGGTTCGGACACCCCTGGTGGGGTTCACCGGACCGCCCATCACTCAGGAGGGGATGATCACCCTGATGGTTACAGTAGGGCAGGTGCCCAAATGCCGGACCATCCCCGGCAACTTCGTGGTGGTCAAACAACAATCCCCGTACAACGTGTTCTTGGGATGGCCTGCCTTGAATGCCATCCGAGCTATCCCCTCGTATCTCCACCTCAGCATCAAATTCCCCACCCCGGGAGGAATAGCTGAGGTGCATGGGGATCCAGAGGTGGCCAGAGCTTGCTACTTGGCCGTGCTCCGGGGACATGAGAAGGTGGTCGCCCAAATGACCAGCTTGGAGCCTTACATCCCGGGGGAGGAGGCCCGGCAGCTGGGCACCCAGGACGAGATCTAGGAATTCCCATTGAGAGAGGACAGGCCTGACCAGATCCTCCGCGTCGGTGCGTCGCTACCCCCCGAAGAGAAGGAGGGCTTGAAGACCCTACTAAGGGAGTACG
Source organism: Coffea arabica (assembly GCF_036785885.1). Lineage (NCBI taxonomy): Eukaryota > Viridiplantae > Streptophyta > Magnoliopsida > Gentianales > Rubiaceae > Coffea > Coffea arabica. The sequence continues at coordinate 26,599,043 of NC_092318.1, forward strand.
CCCAAGTCTTCGCCTGGACGGTAGAGGACATGCCCGGGATTCCGACTGATCTGGCCGTCCACCACCTCAACGTAGACCCCCGCTTCAAGCCAGTGAAGCAGAAGAAGAGGAGTTTCGCCCCAGAGAGGAATGATGTGATCAAGAAGGAGGTCGGCAAGTTGTTGGAATCCAAAATCATCCTGGAGGTGTACTACCCGACCTGGTTAGCCAACCCCGTCCTGGTAAAGAAGGAGGACCAGTCCTGGAGGATGTACGTGGACTTTACAGATCTCAATAAAGCCTGCCCGAAGGGCTACTTTCCCTTGCCGAGGATCGACAGGTTAGTAGACTCTACTGTTGGTTTTGACGTTTTGTGTTTCCTGGATGCTTTCAAGGGATACCACAAGATAGAGATGGCCGAAGAAGACCGGGAGAAGACCTCCTTCATCACCGAGGAATACTGCTACCAGACCATGCCGTTTGGGCTAAAGAACGCCGGAGCTACCTACCAACGTCTGGTCAACAAACTGTTCCAGAATCAAATCGGCAAGAGTATGGAGGTCTATCTGGATGATATGATCGTCAAGAGCCAAACTGATCGGCAGCTCGTCCCCGACCTTAGGGAAATCCTGAACATTCTGTGGGAAAGCCGGATGCGGCTGTACCCAAAGAAATGTACATTCGGGGTTAGGTCGGAAAAGTTCCTGGGCTTCCTGGTCTCCCGAGAGGGGATCCGGGTCAACCCGGATAAGCTCCAGGCCATCATGGACATGGCCCCCCCGAGAAGCGTCAAGGAGGTCCAACGGCTCGCGGGAAGGATGGCCGCCCTGAATAGATTCCTCTTGCGCTCCGCTGTAAGGGGGCTACCCTTCTTCCGGATCCTGAAAGCACCAAAGGACTTTCAATGGACGGAGGAATGCCAGAAAACCTTCGCCGACCTAAAAGCATACCTAGCCGAGCTGCCCGCTCTGACTGCCCCGGAGCAGGGAGAGACCCTGCTCCTATACTTGTCTGCTTGCAACGAGACCGTTAGCGCGGTTTTGGTGCGGGAGGACAGGGGGGTTCAAAGGCCAATATACTACGTTAGCCGAGCTTTACAAGGGCCGGAGACGCGGTACACGCCTACGGAAAAATTGGTACTCGCGTTGGTGCACGCCGCCCGGAAGTTTCGACCTTACTTCCAGACCCACAGCATCACCGTCTTGACGGATCAGCCCTTACGACAGATACTCATAAAACCTGAGGTCTCGGGCAGAATGACCAAATGGGCCGTCGAACTGGCCGAGCACGACATCAGCTATCAGCCCCGCACCGCTATCAAATCTCCGGCCCTGGCAGACTTCCTCGCCGAGGGAGCCAGTTTGTCAGTGACTGGGCCGAGCTCTATGCCCGGGGACACACGGCCGGAAGAGCCGTGTGTGCTATTTCTAGACGGGGCCTCAAGTAAGGAAGGGAGCGGAGCCGGCCTGTTGCTCACCTCGTCCACCGGGGAAGAGCTAACCTACGCACTCAGATTTAACTTCCCGACATCTAACAATGAGGCTGAGTACGAGACCCTATTGATAGGATTGCGGATAGCCCACCAGATGGTATAACCGCGATCAGGGTTCGAAGTGACTCTCAGCTCGTAGTCTGCCAGGTCTGCGGGGAGTACGAGGCCAAGGAGGATGTCATGAAAAAATATTTGGCTAAGGTGCGGGAGGCGGTAAAACTGTTCGACATTTTCGAGATTGAGCGGGTACCGAGGTCACAGAACAAGCGGGCGGACGCCCTGTCGAAACTGGCGTCCTCCTCGTTTGCCCACCTGAGTAAGGAAGTCTTGGTGGAGGTAGTCAAGCAAAAAAGCATTAACCAGGTCCAGGTCTTGGCCATAGACAGCTCGGCCACTTGGATGACTCCTCTTGTGGACTTCCTCAACTCGGGTGTCCTCCCCAAGGATAAAACCGAGGCTCGCCGACTCCAGCTCCGAGCTGCTAGGTACGCCTACGCTGGGGGGACCCTCTACAGGAGGTCATATTTGTCTTCCTGGCTAAAGTACGTAACTCCTGAGGAGGACGACTATGTCCTCCGAGAGGTTCATGAAGGCCTGTGCGCGGCACATGTGGGGTCCTGAGTGTTAGCCAAAAAATGCCTGCTCCTAGGCTACTACTGGCCCTCGGTGTTCCGGGATGCCGCGGCTCTTGTCCAGAAATGCCGGCTTGCCAGGTGCACGCCCCGCTGCGTCACCAGCCCACTCAGGAGATGGTCCCCATCCACAGTTATTGGCCCCTTCGCCCAGTGGGGAATAGACCTCCTCGGTCCATTTCCCCGAGCTCCCGGAAGATACGAACACCTCGTGGTGGCCATTGACCACTTCACAAAATGGATGGAGGCCGAACCTCTGGCCACTATCTCTGGAAGGGCAATTCAGAAGTTCTTCTGGAAGAACATAGTCTGCTACTTCAGGATCCCACATGTCTTGATATCTGACAACGGGCGACAGTTTGCTGAAAATCCCTTCAGGAGCTGGTGCGCCGAGCTCGGGATTGGCCAACACTTCATCTCGGTCGGACATCTCCAGGCCAACGGTCTGGTAGAGAATGCCAATCGAACCATTCTGCAAGGGCTTAAGACTAGGTTGGAACTAGCCCAGTCTAATTGGCAAGATGAACTCCCTAGCGTTCTCTGGGCTTACCGCACTACGCCAAGGACAGCCACCCGTGAGACCCCGTTCTCCCTGACTTACGGGGCTGAGGCGGTGGTGCCCGCGGAGGTCGGTCTCCCCTAGCCTCGGACGCAGAACTTCGTTGCGTCAGCCAACGAAGAAGAACTGAGGTGCAACTTGGACACGCTGGAGGCCAAGCGTGAGGAAGCGGCGATACGGATGGCTAAGTATAAAAACCAACTCGCCCGCTATCATAACGCGAGGGTGAGGAATACGCAGTACCAGCCAGGAGACCTCGTCCTAAGACGAAACTCAGTCAGCCGAGCTCATAGCTCTCACAAATTTGATCCGAACTGGGAGGGGCCGTACAAGGTCCTCGAGACAAGCCGGGTTGGGTACTGTAAGCTTGTAAAATTAGACGGAGTAGAGGTACCCCGCACTTGGCACTTCTTGAATTTGCGGTTGTTTGTAGGATAGGTTGGTCCAGGGGATCTTACTGTATTTTCTGCAATTTTCGTACCAGTTTATCATTAAATAAATGCTCAGTTTGCAAGTTTTAAATCCATTCTCATTATCAATGCCGTTTAACTTTTCACTTCTACACTAGCACACTCAGATAATGCTAAGTGTCCTAGTGGGGGGCCCTGAGAGATCGACGCTCGACCCAGGAGGTCGGCATGATTATCTTGACCCAGGAGGTCGGCATGATTATCTTCAAATTTGACGCTCGACCCAGGAGGTCGGCATGAATGGTGAGAGATCGACGGTCGACCCAGGAGGTCGGCATGATTATCTTTAAAATTTTGACGAAATCGACGACGCTCGACCCAGGACATCAGCATGAATGGTAACGGATGGAATGCCCTTCAAATCTGAGAAATCGGCGCTCGACCCAGGAGGTCGGCCCGATTGTCTTTCAAATTTTGTTGCTTCACCCAGGAGGTCGGCGGCTAAGGGACGAATTCAGATAATGAATCGATGGAAGGCTTTTGAAGTTTGAGAGTTGACGCTCGACCCAAGAGGTCGGCAGGGCTTAAAACCTTAACAATCTGAGGGTCCGATGCTCGGCCCAGGAGGTCGGCAGGACTGTCTTTAGAATTTTGCCACTCGACCCAAGAGGTCGGCGAGGCTTAAAACAGCCTTAGGGTCCGGTGCTCGACCCAGGAGGTCGGCACGCCGCCCAGGTTGTGGGAATTTGGGTGTTAGTTTAGTTTGGTCGTCTGATGGGACCCTAGTTTGTCGTCCTTTGGCAAATTGGTTATTGGCTTACAGTTAGGCGGATGCTCGACCCAAGAGGCCGGCACGCTGCTTCGGTAAATCAGGTTTGACATTCGATCCAGGAGGTCGGCGTAACTTAAGGCCTAGAGGTTTGGTGTTCGGCCCAGGAGGTCGGCGCGTAACTCCGGTTATTATAATTCGATTGCTAAATCAGCCTGATGGTTTGATGGTCCGGCGTCCCTGACGACTTAGTCGTTAGCTTAAAGGGCGATAGATGCTCGACCCAAGAGGTCGGCACGCTGCCTTGGTGGATCTATCTGGTGCTCGACCCGGGAGGTCGGTGTTCCTTTTCGGTTACTAGAGTTCGCCGCTAACAAGGAATTGAAGGTTAAATCAGATGGTTTCATTCAAACTTCATCTCATATATGCATTCAGACCCTATCTATTACAAAGCCTACCGAGCTATACAATGAAGGGAAAACCTAGCTATGGCTTTTTCTTGCTGGCGACCTGCTTGAGGCGGGAGCTGATGGTACACCTTAAGCATGTTGAGAGGTGTATGGAGAAGGCTGTTAAAAAAGATATCTATGGAGATCATGAGCTGCGGGGCATGGCCACATCCTTATAAGAGGATGGAAAGGGTTTCTGGAGTGGCCGCCGCCCTAAACCACTGGCTCCTTCCCGGAAGCCCTGCCAGGAGCCTCCTCCTCCTCCAAGGGAAGCTCCGCCAGCTCAGACCCCACATCGCTCCTGCCCGCCAGGCCCTTCAGGACATGCCCTTTGCAGTACTCATCGAAGAGCCAGTCCAGCTTCCCCTCGGCTGCGGGGTTGTAGTCCTTGAAGTCAGCCAAGTTGAAGCCGGGCAGGTTGAGGCCCTTCACCTGATCCAGGGCCCGCGTGACGCCGACCTGGAGGATGGGCTGGTTGAGGAGGGCCACGTCCTCGGCGAACTGTTCAGAGGAGATGAACTCCCGAACAGCCTTCTTGCGCTCCCGGCTGACGGTGCCGGAGAGCTCAATGGCGTGGTCCTCCCTCAGTTTCGCCATGCCCTTCTTCTCCTGGTCCAACTCGGACCGGGTGGCGGCGAGCTGGACTTGGGCTTCCTCCAGCCCCTTCTCGGCCTTGTCCAGCTTGGCCTTAAGGGAGCCTACCTCCGTAAGGGCTTGGGCAAGCTTCTGCTCGGCCTCCCGATTCTTCTTTTGCAATTTCTCCAAGTCAGGAGACAGTTCGGAGAAGCGGGTCGCCAGGGCAGCGCCGGCGGCATTGGCCTGAGGAAAGGAAAGTAAGCGTTAGCACATTACCAACTCCATCAAGGGAGAGAACAGGGACCCAAGGGGCCTAAGCAGGAGAGGGCTTACTTGGGCTTAGGCGGTGTAGTACATGTCCTGGGGCTCGGACGGGCTGGCCAGCTCCATCCACCTCCTGTCGCGTGGAACAACTGAGCCCATGACCAACTCGCGTGCCACTTCGGGGAACTGGGCTCGGTCGTTGATGGAGAGCTTCGAGGATGGACCGAAGTGGCGGGGGTCGTGCATGGTGGGGGTTTGCCCCGATTTAGTGGGGGCCACGTGGCGGAAATGCCACAAGCTCGGGGGAGCGCTCTCCCGGGCGTGCTCCTCCGCGGAGCCAACCCCCAAGTGGACAGGGCCCCCCGACGTCAACAGGAGAGGGCGCCGTGCTGGGGCTGGCGTCGGCTTCTTCTCGGGCTGGGAAGGCTCGTCCTCTCTGCCCCTCGTCTGCCCTGTCGCCTTCTTCTTGCTGGCGACCTGCTTGGAGGGGGACTGGGAGGCCTCCTTTTGAGGGGCCGAGCTGCCCCAGGTGTCGGGGAGGCCTTGGAGGCCTTCTTCGCCGCCTTTGGCTGCGTGGTGGGGGCGACCTGCTCGGTTGGCCCGCCCAACAGCCTGGAAAGCTTCCTCACTGCAGCAAAGATAGCCAGGTCATCCAAAACAGGTCAGTAGGGAAAAATATAATATATATATGTAAATACAACGAGCTACAGGGACAGAGTCGGCGTTACAGGTTTCGAGGTTGGTAGGGGAGGCCACCACCTCTCCGGGGGTCCCGGACAACGTCCCCATCAGCCCGGCCACAGAGATCTGCTCGGTGGAGAACTTGGCGACAAATAGCTTCACCTTGTAGTTCATCAGTTGGCCGAGGGCCTCGGGGTCCAGGTCCTCCGGATAGGGGTCGGAGTCGACCTCCCCGACTTTTCACATGTTCGGGGGAAAGCTCGTGGATTTTACAAAGAGGAAGTCCCCCTTCCAATTTTTTATGGAAGAGGGGACACCATAGAGTAGATCCTGGATGCCCTTTCCCCCCGCGAACTTGGCTAACCCCTCGGCGGGAGAAGTAGTACCACCCGGGGAGGGAGAGCTTGAGGATGTAAGAGGCCCGGAAGAAGGAAAGTGAGTAGGGGATGGAACAGATCTGGCAGTAGATCAGGAATCCAATGATGATCCTGATCGAGTTGGGATGGATTTGGGTGATCCGGAGCCCCCAGTAACTCAGGATCTCCGCCAAGGCTGGAGGAATAGGGAGCCGGAGCCCAGCGAGCAGCTGCTCCCTGTAAATGGCTACAAAGCAAGGGGGAGATCGGCAGGCTCGATCTTTGGGTCCGACGGCCCGCGGCTCGAAAGCCGGAGGGATGGAAAAAGACCCGGCCAGCTCGGCAACTGCCTCGGGTGAGAGGGTGACCTCCTACCGGTCAGGGTGACCGTAGTTGAACCCAAAATCGTCCCCCTGCTCGGAAGCAGGGGTCCCCTCGGAGGAGTCCCTGTCCTCCCCAGCTCCCCCCTGGGCCCTGCCAGGGGAGTCGTGTGGAGACTCGGGGGAGGGGGTAGAAGTGGCTTGCTGCTCGATGAGGGCATCGAGCTCAGCCACCTCCTCCAGGAGTCGGGTAGGAGGAGAATGGGCAGATGGAGAGTTCATGATGTCAATGGGCTCGAACAGGTCAGGAATGAGGAAGTTGGGATTAGAGGCAGAAGAAGAAGAGAGAGGAGGAGGAGAAGATGAAGATGAGGACGAAGACGAGGAGGAAATAAGGATTCTGGGGGCTCTACGACGGGCCGGAGTTTGGGATGCGGTGGAAGTAACGCCGGAACGATCCGACATAAAATGCAGAAGGTGGCAGAAGAGGAAAAGAAAATGCGAAGGAGAAAAAGAACTTACTGATGACTGGAAAGATGGGGGAATCGCCGAAATCTGGGCACTGGAAACCGGAAGCCTTGTTGCTGGGAATTGAAAATGCACGAAGGAAGGATGAAATGGCAAATAGTGTCGAGTGAAATCTGGTGACCCTTATTTATATGGAGCAAAATGGGGGGAAAACGGCTGCTTGAATCTGAACCACCCCACGTGGACACATTTAAGAGCGGTACGAAAACCGAAGGGACGTGACAAGTGAAGGGACGCGGGCGCAGCTTTCCAATGACAGCACTGTACCGGAGGTGACCGCGGCAGAGCAGTGCGACGCTGGGCTCCCACGTGGCAGGGGTACAGATTAGGTCTGCCCGGAAGCCCCACCTAATCTAGGGGGCTAGTGCAGAGGCCCCGTCCTGGCCCTATACACGTGGCAGCCCAGGGAGGCCTGAGCTGGGCTTAGACCCCGGGCCCATGGGAACCGTCCCGCGGCCCTCCGCCGCTAGGGCTCCAAGGGGCTCCAGAGTACAATCCCGCATAGGTCGGGATTGCTTCCCCTCAGAGCGGGATTGTGACTATTCTGGGCAGGTCCCGAAACGTACGGAGGTCGGACTCCCAAGCAGGTATAAATAGTAAAACACATCGATTGCACAAGGTACGCTCACTACACGCAAATTACTCCCGACTGTTTTACTTCTCGTGAATCTCACTCACCGGAAAACTAACTTGATCGTCGGAGTGCCCTCGGGGACGACCTCGGGGCTCCCCTGTCAGATCACCCTCTTGCTCGTTTTGCAGGCTTGGGACACGTTCTCCTCATCGGCACGCTGAGCTCATCAGGTCAGCTCGGTCCGGGGAATCTCAGCGCTTCTTCAACATAGTATCTTATCAATGATGTACAAATAAATGTCGTCACTAAAAGTGATATGTAATTGTCATTGGCATAGACTAATTACTGACGACTTTTGTTGTCACTAAACACTTTTTAATTCTATGACCACAGATTGTTATTAATGGAAAATTCTGATTCAATGATAATTCTTTATCACCATGAAAATTGAAAATTTTCCTACAACAATTATATCTTTAAATGGAAAAAAATGACAATGATTTATAATTAGCAAATGAATGCATCCATTGCATTACAAAATGTCAAAATATCATATAAGCATTCAAATATCATAATGAAGTTCAACAACACCCTATAGATAGTTTGATAAGTGGTATTTGGCCTAAATTTCACATATAACTCGAGGTAGCTTTACAAAACAAATCCAAGTCCCAAATTTCAACACAGAGCTGCTTCAGCAACACTCAGCTCCTCCCCTCAACACTCGGCTCCTCCCCTCAGGTAAAAGATTTGTAAGGCAGTTTCCAGCAATGGCTCCTAAAGCTGACACCACAAAAAAGCTTGATACAAAGGCTCAGGCAGCCAAGGTTGCCAAATTTGTCAAATCTGGGACAACTTTTAAGAAGAAAGCCAAGAAGATCCGGACCAAAGTTACCTTCCATCGTCCTAAGACATTGAAAAAGGACGGGAACCCGAAGTACCCACGCATCAGTGCTCCTCCTAGGAATAAGTTGGACCATTATCAGATTCTCAAATATCCTTTGACTACTGAATCTGCCATGTAAAAAGATTGAAGATAACAATACCATGGTATTCATAGTTGACATCCGTACTGATAAGAAGAAAATCAAAGATGCAGTGAAGAAGATGTACGACATACAGACCAAGAAAGTGAACACTTTGATCAGGCCTGATGGAACAAAGAAAGCATATGTTCGGTTGACTCCAAACTACGATGCTTTGAATGTGGCAAACAAGATTGGAATAATATAAACGAATTTAGTCATTGTTTTGTTCCGATCAAAGATACTGTCTTTGAAGTGTGACAATTTGCTAGGCTATTTTGTCGTGAAAAAAAATACCAAATTTCAACACAAGGGGGAATTTTTAACATCAGACAAAATTTCACTAAACCTTGCCATTTCCCAATTTCACTATATCTCTTGTAGTTCGGTTGCTTAGCAAAAATTTGCAATCCAATAAGAACCTCAATAATTAAAGCTGGACATTCAAAATCAGCCCCAAAGAAAATCAAAATCAGCCCCAAACTAATGCACCAAATTAGCTCAAGAAATAAGTACTGCTATTAAACTTCAGCCTCAAAGGAATAATATAACAAGTTGATAAGGCAACAAGCACTACTATAACAAGTACTGATATAAGTACTGCTATGAACAATATAACCAGTTGATAAGACGATAAACACAACACTAAAGGAAAAGCAACTTCAGTTCACTTGCTTAGCTAAAACATTCAAATAAACTAAACTAAACTAAACCAAAACAATCCAAACTAATGCACCACAGAGGATACAAGGTGTCAAGTATGATAACCAAAGTAATGTCGACCATGATATAAGGTGTCAAGTAGGACCAATGTGTACCAACATAACTAGAATGTTTCTTTGCCATTTAAAAGCAAATAACAACTTTCTTGTTCTAGATCTCTGAAATTACTTTTACTGTTTGTCATGGTGTATTAATTCCATAGAAAACTAGCACCCCTTAATATTGTATTCCAATCAAACTAGTGAGTTAGGCAAGTGGCGGGACATTGCAAAACATTCACAGTGAAATTTACTTCAAGAATGGCACCAAAAATGGGAACCATTCATGTGAAAAGAAAAGGTATTACCTCAAGGAATGCCTTCAAAACCCACATAAAAGTTAGTATTATTACTCCGTTAACAGAAAATCCAACCTACATCCAGCAAAAAGTTTGTGATTATACAGTATAAAATAATGCTATATGGAGAACAAACTACCATGTAAGACATGAAACTATCAATAATTAGCAATTAACTGTGGCAAGATGTACACTTCTCAATTTAGCATTATTCCAAGTAGAAGAGGCAAAGCCATATTAATTTGAAAAGGGACATATAGATAGCTGGGGGAGATGGAAAGCAGGTTTTATAGTGAATATTGGGCTAATAGATAATATGATAGCACTTAGCAGAGCTATGGGGAGTACTCAAAAGGATAAAAATGGCTTGGAACTCTGGAGAAAGAAGAGTGATTCTGGACATGAATTGCAAGGCAGCTTTGGAACTAATACAAGGAGCAGGACAGGACTCACCACTATACAATCTAATATGTCAGATCAGGAATGTTTTAAGCAGGGATCGGGAATCCTGGCTACAACATGTTTGGAGAAAGAAGTAAGTGTGCAGACTAGCTAGCTAAAAGTAGTGTCAACAAAGAATCTGGGATGCAGATCATAACAGAACCGCCACAGGAACTTAGTGAATTGCGTGGTGCAAATATTTTAGGGGCTGCGACCCTATGTTTTGTTTCTGTTTAAGAGGTTTGACCTCTCCCTTGTAAACTTGACAAAAAGAACATACTAGGCAGAGAAGTAAATGCGGTCAACACATTTGCAAGCAAAACATTTTGGCCAAAGCACCTTTGCCCTTGAAAAATAGTGAAACATGTGAAATTCAGCGCAAGTAAGGCTAACAAGTATATTCTGGAGAATCATGGACTCTCAAAACATACCATAAGAAGCTGTCCATGCTGTTCTAATAACATTCCTAGTTCATGAATTTTTACGGAGGAAGATCTTTTTTCACATCAAAACTAATTGATGAGTTTTGGTCCTCTTACCAAGCTCTTCCAAAGTGATACTAGTACAAGTCCTTAAGTAGACTTGAGATGCAGCCTTAGAACTCTATCACCAGATTTCTCAGTCACCAGATGCAACACCTTAGACTTGAGATGCAACCTTAGAGGTTTGTGTTCTAGAATGAATTTATAAGTTAGCAGAAAAAAAAACCTACAGTATCTCAACTTGCAGGACTACATCCATAGCTAATATACAACTTTTAAGGCAAAGTACAAGTGCAATGATTTGGAGCAACTTGTCGAGGTTTCTAAAAAAATAAATAAATGGAAACAAAGGAAATGAGAGTCGATTTGTGAGTGTGCACATTTACACAAAGATAGGGCACTTCCAACAGGAAAACATTAGGAAAGAGCTTGAAGTCTTGACAGACATATTTCAATCACCTCAATTCAAGAAACATTCAAGGCTGCTTTTGAACCAGACTAAGTGCATGGATCTAAACGAATTGAATTTTGAAGTGAAAAAAATGTTGCTTTTGAAAAGCATTCAAATCTGTAGAATTTACTCTTACTACCTTAGTTGTAATGCATTTAGCTCTACAAACAACACCACAATACAACCTTAATTGTAATGCATTTAGCTCTACAAACAACACCACAATGATGATTTGTAGACGCTTTAAGTAAAACTGAAAAGGGGACGCTTTGAACACATACCAGGAATTGCTGAAAAGGGGACGCTTTGCAGTTTAATGTGAAATTAAAACCAAAAAATAAAATAAACCAAGCCCTTGAAAATAGAATAACCAAGAATTTGATAAAATCTTAAAGAAACATACTATCTAAATTTTTTTAGAAAGAAAAATCCAACGGTTTAAAAGAATAATATAAAAAACCCAATAAAGAACAAAATCTTCAAAATAAGAACATGCTGCTAATGTTCAATTAGACTAGTAACAATAAAGTTTATAAAAAAGGGGGGGAGAATTTCCCTCAGTCACTGCCGGCTTGGTGTAGGTGTTCTTCTTGCGCTTCTTGGCGCCACCGTCGAGGTGGAGGGCTGACTCCTTCTGGATGTTGTAGTCGACTAGGGTGCGACTGTCCTCAAGCTGCTTTCCAGTGAAGATGAGGTGCTGCTGGTCCGGGGGATGCCCTTCTTGTCCTGGACAGAAAATTTTTTTTTTAAAAAAATTAGGGCAATAAAATTTGGGGAGAAATTGAAACAATTGATCATCTAAGTAGGGTAGAAAAGGTGATTGCAAATGATGGTGATTGTTAATTAGGGTAAGAAACTTTGGGGAAACTAGACAAATGATAGAGAAGAAGAGAATTTATCCAAAAATTGAATGTTGGGAACACAAAATCGGGTCAATAAAAATTGGGGGAAATTGATTACTAAGCAAGAAGAGAGAAACTTGCCTTTTTACAGCACATGCTCTGAGGAAACATATCAAAATCAGTAGCCCAATAAGGAGGAATGCTCGAGCATTAGTGAGAAAGAAATTGAGAGGGGTCGAAGTGAGAGAGAGACCGAGAGAGACAGTGAGAAGGCCAGCGAGTGAAAATGTGAGAATTAGAAGTGTATCAGACTGAGCCCAAAAGTGGTAGACTTGTACTCTTTCATTTTGAAATTTGCTTTTTAAAGAATGCCTCCACCAATTTTCAATTCCCGCTGTTTCTTTTTCATTTTGAACGAAAAATTTGATCCAATTTTTAGTTTTATCTTTTTATTTAGATTCTCAAAGAAAGGTTATTTTCTTTGTATTAAATTAAACATTTTAATTAAGTATACTAGATCGGGAATCTACTTTCATATTATTTTAAGAAATAATTCATTATTTTTAAACATGAAAAAAGAAAAATCTTAATTATGTGTTAAGAACTTTCTATCAGTTTCTAGAAAATTTTGTTAGTTTTGTCTAATAGTACTATATTTTTTAGATGTTTTATATTGAAGAATCATGAATGTAAACTTGCACGAAACTATAGTATACGTATTGATTTGTAAGAAAAATATGTATTCGTTTTGACTTTTAGCAAATCAACATTAAATTTGAAGGAATTGCAGTAATTAGTAGTCCTGATTTCATTAATTAACTTATATAACACAACTAATTCCGCTTTTCATCAAAATGAATTTGTACTTAATGAGTTTCAACATTCGACCTAATGAGTTTCAACATTCGACCAATTAGATGTCAAGGAGGCATTGACAGTACCCAAAATTAAGGTATTTGAATTTAGAGGCCTTGAGTTCTAATTGTAATAGTTTATATAGTTGTTCTAATTAAAAACTTACATTAATTTTTTTCAGTTAAAAACTTATTGAGTAACTATAACTAGTTTAACAAATTATCAAATTTTAAAAAAATTAAATTAATATTTAAGTAACTATGACTAGTTTAATAAATCATCAAATTTTAAAAAAAATTAAATTAATATTGAGGCTCACAATTAAATAAAGTCATAGTTAATAAATCATCAAATTTTAAAAAAAAATTAAATTAATATTGAGGCTCACAATTAAATAAATGCATTAGAGATGTTCAAGTTAGTGATGATACTTATGTTGTCACTAACTACATTATAGTTTTACTGACAAAAATTGGTCATCAATAAACATAAACAGTGACAACAATGAAAAGTTGTCAAAGAAAGTGGTAGAATTACTGACAACTTTTATCAAGTCATCACTATCGCAAAACTCGCGCCTTCCAAATCTCATGGCGCGAAGTAGTTTTGTGACGACAATTAAAGGTTGTCACTGAAAACTCAGTTGCTTTGAGTTAATTGTGACAACCTTCAAAGTAGTGACTAAACAACCTCATTTTGTGACGACTTTTTGTCGTCACAAAGAAATGTTGTCACTAATGACCTTTTTTCTTGGAGTGCCTCTTGCTTTCCTTTGTTTCTTGCATTGTTGAATTGATTTGGAAATGAATTGCTAGGTCCTCCTTTTCTAAATCTCCTTTTGTTGAGAATTCTCTTGAATCTTCTTGTGATGAGAGGAAGATCATTGTCATCAACATCCATATCTTCTGCATCCAAAGAAGCCGAGTCATCTTCATCTTGAGATGCTTTTAGAGCAATGCTCCTTCTTACATTTGCATCTTCTTCCTTTTGTACCTTAGTCTTAAGTTTCAACTCATAAGAGGTTAGAGAATTAATAAGAGATTCAATAGGCATAGAATTCAAATCTTTAGCCTCTTTAATGGCAGTCACCTTACTCTCCCAATCTTTACATAAAGCATTCAAGATTTTTCTGTTTTTCTCTCCTAAGGAGTATTTCTTTTCCAAAACTTCTAAATCCTTAATGAAATCATTGAATCTACAATACATTTTGTCAATATTTTTATAAGATTCCATCTAAAACGATTCATATTTGGCAACTAAAATAGATTTCTTTTGTTCTCTCACATTCTCACTCCCTTCATGAATTTCTCTCAGTTTGTCCCAAATCTCTTTAGCAGATTTACAACCTTTGACCCTAATGGATTCATTTGAGTCTAAAGCACTATATAACACATTCATAGCTTTGGCATTTAAGATGAGGTGAGCTCTATAATCAGCAGTCAGTTCAATTCTTGTTTTTGGTCTTGGTCTATGAGTAATTTCATCAATTATAGAGGCATCATATGGACCTTCAATAACAATAAATCACAAATCAATATCAATCGATTGCAAAAAGATAATCATTCTTTCCTTCCAACTCACATAATTTGACCCATTGAACATTGGAGGTCTGGTGATAGATTGTCCTTCAAAAAATATGACATTGTTAGTTGTCATATTTACTCCTAAGCCGCTTGAATTTAATCTCTAGGAGACCAAGCTCTGATACCAATTGTTAGGATCGAAGACAACGTAAGAGGAGGGTGAATTAGGTTATTTAAAAACTAATCAAGTTAAAGGACACTTTTTTTGTTCAACGTGAAATTTACCTTCTTTTTTAGGTAACCACTCAATGAAGCAATTAGTAAGAGAGCAATATCACTTGAAAGTAGAAGAGATAAGCAATTAAGGTTCACAAGATAGTAAATAGAAAGGGAAGAATAGCAAACCAATTTAACTACCAAGCTCCTCTTGAGTTTCAATATCACTTTATAGAACAAGCTCCTTTAAATTGATGAAATACAACCAATCTTTGTGTAAAAAGGAAGGCTCACTTCCTCCTTGTCCCAAGTTACACTCAGTCAAGCTAGGAAGTTTTACAATCACTCAGGATAACCCTCACAAAGCTACACTATTGAAGTATTTTTCTTACACAAGAAAAGGTTACACGTATCTTACACCACAAAGAGTACAAATCTTCATTGTAGAGTGTTTTCTCACTAAAACTACTCTTGATCTTTCGTATTCTTAGTGTGCAAAAGTTCTTTGCAAGTTTTTGACCATGCACTATTTATATGAGACAAAAAAGTGCTTCATTAATGCTTCTAACGGATAGAAGGCAGCTGAAGAGTCAACTAGCCATTGGGAGTGTCGGACGTCCGTACTTCTGAAACTTGTATCCGAAAGCAGGCAGAGAGTTTGAAAAATATTCTTCAATTCTTTCGGATGTTCGGTACCTCTAATGCTTGTGTCCGAAAGCAGACCGTGAGTTTGAAAAATTTTCTTCAATTCTTTCGGACGTCCGATATCTCTGATGCTTGCGTCCGAAAGCAGACAGTGAGCTAGAGGGAATGTCTTAATTCTTTCGGACATCCGGTGATGGAGTTCTTCATACATCCCAAGTGCTGCATTGTTTATCGGACGTTCGGTGTTGTCTTCGCGAGCGTCCGACAGCTTTCAACTTCCTTTATCTCTTTCAATTGCTCTTGTTCTTTGAATCAGTTTTGCTTCATAGCTGAAAGTATTTCTTGAAGAAATATTAGTATCATCCAAGTTTTGTAAACATCGAAAGATAGGGACCAAGATCAACAGACTTAATCAAGATAAAAGTACGAAAACAGAATGAGAGGCACCTCCCACTCGGATTGACTGTGGAACATGCTGCCGCTCAGCACTTACAAGTCAAACACAAGTATAGGTCAATCAAGTTCAAACAAGTACAAGGTCATTTAAGAAGAGGAGGACGAGTGCGAATAAGGGCACACTCGCCTAACCCTGACCAAGTCACAAATAATGCCTAGCATGTCACATTTCCATGCATTTCAAGTATTTCAAGTTAATATACAGGTAACATGCAAATCAAATTACTTGTACGTGCATGAATGAGATATCAAGTGTTTAGTTGTGTTAGATCAAATGCGATAAAGTACACACTCACCTATGAATGTCAAATCAAGTGTTTAGTAAATTTCTAGTAACAATGAGCAGGGAACATGCAGTTGGAACACTCACCAATGATTTACTACTTTCCAAAATCAAGTTCAGTTTCAACTCCCAGGTTAGAGCTGTCGCGCCCCATTTTTAAAAATAAAAATCAATTACAAGTTTATTCAGTGAAAAATGAATTTTGATTTAATTTTGAGTGAAAATGTGAGTTAAATGAGTTTTTGATTTGTAAGAATAAATAAAGAAAATGGGCCTAAAATGGTGTTTAAAAAAAAGTGCGACGATTTTGACCCAAAAAGAATAGTTTAAAAAGGGTTTCTAATGAAAAATAAGAGTCGTCACTTGGTATTGAGTTAAGGTGTACCAAGTCACCTAAAATGAATTTTTTAAAGAAAATGTAGGAAAACTCTTTTTAAACGACTCCAAGTCTGCGAAAATCAAGAGAAAGGGGTCGGGAGTCACATTTGAAGAAACGGAAGGCAATGGTAAAATCCAAAGTACCCTTTCAACCTAACCAAGGCTAGTTACATGATTTAGTCAAAAATTTTCTTAATTTAACCTAAAAATTTATCACATTTAGATGTCACTATATGGATACAAATCCTAAACTTAATGACTATCGGGGGGTCGGAATATCTCTTCAAAATTGGATTGGTGCAAATCAAATAAATTGTGATGCCCAAAAGTAATTATTTGAAGATGTCACGAATGTACAAAAATATGAGACTCTAAGAAAAGAAAAGAAAAGAAAAGAAAATAATAATATACAAATTTACATGATCTCAAGGAATGAATCATAACGGGTGCAGGAAACTAAGATTCGTGACTTCAATTTTCCCTTTTATAGAGGGAATACGAGCGTGCTAAGGTTAGAAAGCCAAACTCGTCCATATCCCATATTCGAGGGGTATTTTTCCTATCTAATCATGCAAATGAACTAACCTAGTTCTAATTCTTAAATGGAATGCAAGGCTAATGTCATGTCTTACACGTAGGGGTAAGGGATATACATATAGGGAAATATGGGATAAGGGATATACATATAGGGGGAATAAGGGATAAGGGATGTACATATAAGGGAAATGTCATGCAAAATGATAAAAACCCTAAAAGATAGAAAATATGCATGCAAATGTAGTGATTGTCATACAAACACGATCTAGTGCGTGAACGGTCCCTAAGGGTCTAGCGTTGGATTACCCCATGTCTATAAGTTCTCACTAGCATTGGACTAGTGAGAAATCAGAAAAGAGGGCCACAACTAGCGTTGGGCTAATGTGGAATTGAAAAAAAGGAGCCACAACTAGCGTTGGACTAGTATGGTGACGTCATGCATTTATTACAATCAAATAAATCATGTAAAACATAATAAAGCAAATAAACACATAAATTACATATAACACATAGCACATAAGCATGATATCTAGATGCAAGGCCTTAAGAAAGCGAGTAACACGTAACACACAAGCATGCAAAACATACCAAGCAAATAAAGTCCTATCTATTACACTTAGGGGGCCCTAACTACAATCTAGAAAGAGGGAAGGAATGAAATAAATAAAATAATAACCTAACAATTACAACTTCGCATTTAATTGCCTCTCAAATAATCAAAGATTAAATGAAAATAAATATACTAAATTAAAACAAATAATGTGATGAAATAAAAATATTCAAAAAGCATGCAATATCACGCATAAAAATCACATAGGAGCACATAGGGTCAAAATAAAGGAGTAGAGTGTACCTCCCTTGAATTGGTGACCTAGTGAAACGAAATTATTTATTTACCCTCCAAAACAATAAAATGGTCAAGGCATCACTTTAATTAACAAATAATCACAAAAAATGGAAATAAACACAAAATTGAATCAATCAAAGCATTCTCATAAAAGTAAACAACCCATTCTAGAAGAGGGAAGGAATGAAATAAATAAAATAATAACCTAACAATTACAACTTCGCATTTAATTGCCTCTCAAATAATCAAAGATTAAATGAAAATAAATATACTAAATTAAAGCAAATAATGTGATGAAATAAAAATATTCAAAAAGCATGCAATATCACGCATAAAAATCACATAGGAGCACATAGGGTCAAAATAAAGGAGTAGAGTGTACCTCTCTTGAATTGGTGACCTAGTGAAACGAAATTACTTATTTACCCTCCAAAACAATAAAATGGTCAAGGCATCACTTTAATTAACAAATAATCACAAAAAATGGAAATAAACACAAAATTGAATCAATCAAAGCATTCTCATAAAAGTAAACAACCCATATTTGACAAATTAAAACAAACAAGGATCCAATTGAAAGAATTACAGAATTTTAAGGAATCAAATCATTATTATTACAAATATTAGGGGTCTAAATTAAAAAAAATTAAAATGAATGGTTTAAAATGAAACCTATCAAAGCCAAATGCTAAAATGAATGAAAAAACCATTTGTCACAATTAAACAACAAAACACCCAAAATTTCACTAAAAATCCGAATTAAAATCATAAATTTCTCAAAACTGTTAAACCTCAAAATTTCATCCCAAAAACTCATGAATATTCTGTCCAAAAATCAATTTAAGCATGCAAAAGAAAAAACAACATGTTAAGGGGACAAAATTGATTAAGTTATCCAATTAGTTGGGCCATAGTAGCATTATGGGGAAATTGAGGTGACAAAACGCATTTTTTTAAAGTTTTGCATGCAAAAGCTTCCAAGAAACTCTCGGCAATGCAACTGAAGCTTTTTGCAACTCTTTGGTTTTCTTATTGAAGCAAAGAAGAACGGCACTAAACGAATCTAAACTCACAAATCAAAGACAAACAACATCACTTTCATCAAAACAAATTCAGCTTGACTTAGATTAAGCTCCAACGGTTTGAGTTAGCAGGACCTGAGAGCATAACAGAACCCTAGTTTTCTTCCAAATTTTTTGGTTAAAACTTTTGCCCGTAAAAATTATTTCAACATTACAAGCTTTCTCATTACCAAACACTCATCAAACAAGAATGCACATACAGAACAAAAATCGATTGATCATGTTCACAAACTTCAGTTGAAACAACTGAAGTTTTCTAGAATGCACATCAATACTACTGCAACAAACTTACATATTGCAACTAGTTGTTATTCCGCACGTTGCTACTTTAAAGTGCAGCAAATGTATACAATGGCATCACCATCAAACAGCAAACAGACCCAAACAACAGGATTACCAAATACTCTTTTCACTTTTTAACATATAACCCTTGAGTTTAAACATCAGACAATCAGACAAAAGATCACACGAACCTGGAAAATTTCTACGATTTTTGCTGGGTTTTATTATCAAGCCACAGGTCATACAAACCAGGCTCTACGTTGATGAAAATCATGCAACCTATGCCTTTTATTTTCGCAACCCAACGCTAAAAACAAATAGGAACAGAAATCAGCAAAAGATAGCAAACCTACTCAACAAGCCCACGCAGCTCTGTGCTTCTGAGTTCAACCTCAGCAAGCATTACACAAGTTCTGGGCAGCTTCGGACTGGCCAGAGTTCCTCTTGAATGCATACAGAAGATGCATGAGACTGACTTTTTTGGCTCAAGATTGTTATTTGGGGCAGTTTATCAATCAATAAGTGAACATAAAAATTTCAACGATTCCCTACTCAGATGAAGTTGCAACTAGCCTTAAAATTGTTAGAAACAAAAAGGATTTCAACTCAATCAACCCATAAAGCATGTATACTCAACATTCAGAGATAACCAACGGGAAAATTGCCATAAGTAAAGTCACGGAGCTCATGCTTTGAAAGCTTCAAGATCTGAACTTGGAGAGAAACTACGACTTAAAAGAAAAGGACAACTTACAGTGCTCTCCTTCTCGTTGAAATTCGCAGGTGATGACGGTGGAATGAAATGGTGACAACTCCACTCCTCGCGATGGGCCGCAGTTTCAGTGGCTTCTTCGTCCCTCAAAGAATAGTACCAGACCAGATTTCTCTCCTCTTCTCCCTTGCTCTCTCCTACCCTCTCGGTTTTACTTGGCTTTGCTTTTCCCGTAGCCACCCCTTTCTCGATTTTCCTTTTCCCTTCTTCAAGCTTTTTCTTTTCCGTTGCTTTTCTCTAAAACCTCTGCCCAAAACCCTAGTCTTTTTCTAGCCGTCACTCCTCTCCCTTTTAGAGCTGCATTTCTCCTCCTTTTATAGTTACAAAGATCCCTAACCCTAACATCTAATGGTGCCCACTGAATTGGTATTTTCGTGATGATTTATAAGCCATTAGATGGGCTTTGTCCTATGATTCTCTTGGCGTTGGGATTAAAGCCAGGTGGCTTCATATGGAAGTGATCCAATGTAGCGGAAAAAGGAAGAATAAATGAGTGAAAATGGGGAGAGTTTTTTGTAGCTGTATTTCGGTATTCTAGCTTCATTTTTGTACGAAGAAATGCATGGATGATGCGCGTGTGTGTGGGGCTTTTTTTTCAAAATTGATTTTGATGCTTTTTCTTTTCTTTTTCCTGTTTTTCTAATAATAATAATAATAGTTTTTTTCAAGAAATAGAAGTGAAACAAGAATAAATAAAATTCAACAAATATGAACCCAATTATAAATAAAATTAAGGAAATAAAATAAAAATAATGATAAATAAATAATAAAAAGTAAATAAAAATGAGGGTGAAATTTTTGGTGTCTACAGCTTGCCCCTCTTTGTCTGAGTTTTAAAAACACTAGAGACAAAGATGTAGACACCAAATATTTACCTGTAATTATTCTGTCGTGGGTTGAAACATGTAAACATTAAAGGTCAGTTGGTGGGATAAAACCCGACCCAACGTGATATGGACGGTCAGCGGGACAAAACCCGGTCTTGCCGAGGTTGGTAGGATAAAATCCGATCCCAACGAGATGTGAACGGTCAGTGGGATAAAATTCGGTCCTACCGAGATTGGTGGGATAAAACCCGATCCCAACGAGATGTGAACGGTCAGTGGGATACAACCCAAGCCTGTCGAGATTCCAAATCCAACATGATAAAACAGTCAGTGGGATACAACCCAAACCTGCCGAGGTTGGTGGGATACAACCCAAGCCCAACAAGTAATTTGTTAAGAAGGGGGATAGAAGGGTGATAGAAGCGGACGCTGAGACTTCACCAACAAAAAATTAAATTGTGATTGTCAAGAAAGGGGGATAGAAGGGTGTGCGGCGGATGCTAAGACTTCACCAACAAGAAATTAAAATTGATTTTGTCAAGAAGGGGGGATAGAAAGGTGCGCGGCGGACGCTGAGGCTTCACCAACAAGAAATTGAATTTGATTTGTCAAGAATGGGGGTAGAAGGGTGCGCGGCGGATGCTGAGACTTCATCAACAAGAAATTAAATTTGATTTGTCAAGAATGGGGGTAGAAGGGTGCACGGCGGATGCTGAGACTTCACCAACAAGGAATCAAATTTGATTTTGTCGAGAAGGGGGATAGAAGAGTACGCTGCGGATGTTGAGTTTCACCAATAAGAAATTAAATTTGAATTGTCAGGAATGGGAGTAGAAGGGTGCGCAGCGGACGCTGAGACTTCACTAATAAGAAATTAAATTTGATTTTGTCAAGAAGGGGAGTAGAAGGGTGCGCGGCAGACGTTGAGACTTTACCAGCAAGAAATTAAATTTATAATTAAATTTGATTTATCAAGAATGGGGGTAGAAGGGTGCACAGCGGACGTTGAGACTTCACCAACAGGGAATTAAATTTTATTTTGTCAAGAAGGGGGATAGAAGGGTACGCGGCGGACGTTGAGACTTTACCAACAAGAAATTAAATTTGATTTGGCAAGAAAGAAGCGTTAGTGCATGAAAAGTTTTTGAATACTCACCTGGGAAATCTTTTCAGGAATTTTTTTTTTGCCCCAGTTTCAACCAATTGTTGTGCAACCGATCATTCGCTTTGCATTATGACATTGTTGCTCCCCCTTAATACTTTGATTCACACCTCTTCCTCGGTCTGAACCATGAATATTCAATTCTTGGGTGACATTCCATAATTATATAAAAATTTGCCCCAATTTTGTTCTTTGAAACACGTATATACCTGCAAGAGAAAGAACAATCCTAATAACAAATAATGCCACCACCATTCGACTCGTCTAGCTTTCAAGAAACATGTAAACATGAGTATTTTGATGTTTTACCCTCAATGTTGCAAAACTCAACTTTGCTCTGTGAACTGTATCAAGTTTCATTGACTTCCAACGCTAATGAGGTATGACATTTGGTATCGAGGGATTTCCAATAAATCAGAGGGATTGCCATTTGATAAACCCAAAGAGATAAATGAGACAATGAAACACAAGAAAATATTTTATTTACACAAAAATGATGAAAATCCAAGTGACATGAAAGCAACGATTTACCTTTGTTGAGAGAAAATTGATTTTAGAGAAATGACCCTGTATACTCAAAAGTTTATGTTTGATGAACTAAAACACTTTGGTTCTCGAACAAAATGCCACGTTTGACCCTTTGGATATCGTTCCTCCGAAGTTCAATGCCGGCAGAAAAATCACAATGTGAAGAGAAATTCCAATGAACTGAGTCTCTAGCCATTCCATTCCAAGCTCATTTTTCCTCATAAAACCCTACCTTTGCATCCTTTCGGATTTTTACTAGGGCTATCCCCATTTTTTATTTTCTTTTTCTCATTTTTCATTTCCCATTTTTGCTTTTTCATTTTTCATTTTTCTTTTCTTTCTTTCTTTTCCTTTTCAAATGTGTCCTTTCAGGTTTTCACTAATGAACCAATCCTGCCAATAGCCTTTATCAAATCAGAAATATGTTTTAAGAAATGATGGCATCAGTGCGACAAACCTTCTCTTGCAAAATTGGTGAAAGTGTGTTGACATCATTTGCCATGTAACTTAGAAAATTTTCTTAAAAGAGGTGATGCAAATTAAAGAACGGAAGTCAGAATTTTCAGTTTTTTTGTAATGTGGTCAGGTGAGGTACTAAGAAAAGGTTAAGGGTTGAAGGCGGATTTCAAAAGTAGTTTAAATGATCTGAGATCGCATTAACCCTATTTTAGAGTTAAATCAACTGAGGTTCTGTTATCTTTCATTTTCCCTCTGTTATTCCATTCATTCTTTTGAAATGTTCACAATTTGCCCTAGTTTATTTTTAACTGAGGTTTTTCTTTTGTTTATTTCCCTTCGCTCTTCTATCATTTTCACCTCTTGAAACTTTTCTTTCCAACTCAAACTTTCCACAGTGTGGGGTTTGCGATTCTCAGGGGTTGCCAAACGAAATAATTTATTCTGAAGGCTCAGAAAGGGATAACTAGGGATAAAATGTTTAATTGGAAAGGAAGAAGGCCTGACTTTCATTCCATTCCTCGCATTAACTCTTAAAGGAAACTTTCATTTATCATGTGAAGAATTTCTTACACAAATCCGAATTGATCGGTTGAGAGAAAACTTGACCATCTATTTCTGCTAGAATAGGTGCTCCACCAGGCAATACCTTTTTAACAATAAAAAACCTTGCCACTTTAGGGCAAACTCTTCTTTTGGTCTTATCTTGCACCAACAAAAGCTATCTCAATGCTTTATCTCCTCGTCTGAATAGTCATGATTTGACCCTTTTATGGTAAGTACGGGTCAATCCTTTTGATAATATTGATCATGACAAACTGCATTTAGCTGCTTCTTATCAAGTGACCACTAATTTTATTTCCTTCATCTTGATCCCCATTCGGTCTGAGTTCCTCTTTCGAATCTCTTTGAAGTATGTTCGGATACCTCCTCGCTATTCCTACATTCATGCGGTATCGAGATTACAGCCATCATATTCCGGAATGGTAATATCCAAAGGGTCAGAGGGTTTTATTCCGGGCCATCTGAAGAGAATGAATAAGTTACAGTACATATAAAACTATACATTTTATTGCATTTCAAGATAAAGACCAAACTTAATAGCATGTTACTTGTCAAACAAGACGTGTCTTCAAAAGCAACTTGATTCAAAACTATGTACAAAACATAGTTAAACAAAAGATACGTGCATGAATGATTTTCATGGATTTTGACCAAAGACAATTCCCCAAGTTTATCGAAAACTTCCTTCGAGAGGGAGAGATCTCACTAGTCCGGGATTTTCAAATTTTCTCGTTAGGGGTAAATGCCTCCTAGGTGTCCTTGTGTTCGAGAAACGGATTCGTACTTATGCTCGGTCCTTGTTCTCCCTTTTTCCTTAGCACTATATCTCCTGCTTCGATCATATCCTGGATTTTATGTTTCAATGCCCAGCAATTATTGATGGGATGCCCTGGACTCCAGAATGATAAGCACAGATGGCTTGCGGGTCATAGCTAGGGGGAACACCCCTAGGATAGATCTTGGGAGGCATAACACCAATTTTTTCGGCAGCTTTGAGTTGTTCGTACAATTGATCGATGCGTCAGCCCAAGTTGGTGAAGATTCTATATGGAGTTGGGTTTCGGTTTCATTGTTTAGAGGATAAGTTTGGTTGTTTGGTTGAACAGGTCTTGGATTATAAGGAGGGCGAGGTCGAGTTTGAAAATTGGGTTGAAAAATTGGGACGGGTAGTATAGGTGGGTTTGCATAATTTGGCCGAAGTCGAGAGTGATTGACAGCAATATGGTAAACAGGACGTGGGTTTGGGTAATATGGGTAGGGTGATGAATATGTGGGGTATTGCTGAAATCTAGGTCGGGAAGAAAAGCCTTGGTCCCAGATTAATGCGGCTTCCCCATCTTTCTTTTTGAACTGAGGCATCTTGCTACTACTGCTTGGATTTTACAAGGCTTCTAATTGCGATTTCAGAGCTGACACATTAATAATCTTTCCCACTCTTACAAACTCATCATATTCCTCCAATTTGTTGACAAATTCGGTAAACGAGCATCCAGTCATACGAAAAATTTCCTCAAAATAGGGCGGGTCATGAGTTTTGATAAATGTTCGAACAATTTCATCCTCGGTCATAGGAGGTTCCACCTTAGCAGCCAATTTTCTCCATCGCTTTGCATACGTCTTGTGTTCCTCAGATGGTTTTCTTTTAGTCCCCTCAAGTGTGGTCCTCATTGGAGCAAGCTCGCAATTATACTCGTATTGTCTTACAAACGCGGTTGACAAATCCACCCATGTCCTCATATCCTCAGGCTTCAAATTGGAATATCAATCTAGTGCATCGCCTTCCAAGCTTTCAGGGAACAATCGAACTGGCAGATTCTCGTCATCTATCGGCTTTCCTAATTTGTTGGCAAACATTCGGAGATGCATCTTGGGGTTGCCTGTTCCGTCATACTTGCCAAATTTGGGTACTTTAAAACCCATAGGCAATTGCATATCGGGGAACAAACACAACTCGTTATAATCCAAACCTCCTTGTTTACTTAAACCTTGACTCTTTCTCATGAACTCGTCAAATCGATCCAACCTCTTTAATAGATTCTTGTCAATTGGCGCGGAAGATTCCCCTACTTCAACTTTTTCTTGGGCAGCGGTGCCAAGTGTGAATGGTTCAGCGGTGGAATAGTAATAAGGTCCTTGAGGTTCAAGTGGCATGTTCAGATTTACAGGTGGATAATTTTGAGGGTGAGGAGGATTGGTTTGGATAGTGGGTGCATAGGTATGTGGTAAGCCATGAGTGGGATAGGTGAAAGTTTCTTCAGATGGATTTGGAAAATGTGGAGTAAAGAAGGTTTGAATAGACGGTAAAAGTATTGGTTGTGGTTCAGTTTGACTAGCAGGTAAGGGCTCATGTTGGACACCGCTACTGCTACTAGTGACTAACTGATGGATCACGCGCCGTTGTGCTGTCATTTCTATGTTTAGCTCATTAAATTTGTTCAAAAATTCGCTCAGTTGAGCTCCCAGGTTTGTCAGGTTGGTTGTTTGTATCGTTGCCGACCTATCAGATGATTCAGAATATGTACTCATGTTTACACTATTTTCTCAAAGCTCAATTACGAGATCATGTAATGATGGGGTTTTTTCGTGTAGTTATGTTTAAAATTACCTAAAAATTTAGGAAAACCCTATTTAGATTCCACTTTTGATCAATTGCTAACAAAAGGAAAAAGGAAAAAGAAAAAGACACGAGTTAGTAAAAATTCAAGCAATTTGGATGCATGTCCTATTGGGGAGCCCTTTTCGTGCCCAGGGTAGGCCTAAAATGAGAATGCAATCCTCTAAGGTAGGCACTATACAATACCTGATGAATTCGATCAACTTATTGACATTTGATTGGAAAGCACTTTGAAAAATTTTGGACCAATTGAACAACGGGAGACCTCTAACAGAATGAGAACAAATCCGAATGAATGAATGGTTTTGGTTGGCACAGGAATTTGTACAAATCGATTTAACTTTGACGAACTTGCTATTGGAGAGATTGCAATTTCTTAACATGGATCGAAACCCTTGTCTATCCAAATGGGAATGAACGTAATGGATGATTTTCTCAAAAATAACTAGCCATTCCAGTTCTAAATTTGACATCAAAACCCTAAGTTGTCAAATGGATCGGATGAAATTGATAAACTTTGCTGGATTGCCCTAAAAATGGATACACTTGGTCAAATAAATTGAATGAAATTGACGATTTATTCAAAAATGACTAGATCGCCCTAAAAATGGGTAAACTAGTCAAATGAATTAAATGAAATTGATGATTTATTCAAAAATTGATTGGATCGGCCTAACAATGGATAGACTGGTCAAATGAATTAAATGAAAATGATGATTTATTCAAAAATAATTGGGTTGTACAAAAAAATGAATAAATGAGTCAAATGGATCGGATGGAATTGATGATTTATTAAAAAATTGACTGGATTGCCAACCCATTTGGAGTTTGAAACTATATTGCAATGCAGTAGTCTATGAGCCTTCTAAAATCAACATTTGGCCTTAATATATTTACCATCTCAACAATGAGGAATTATTTTATGACTTTCTTGAAATTAATGTCCTTTACATGAGATTTTTACCAACTATGTCAAAATGGCCAAAAGATGATTATTAGATGCTCATATTCTAACGTGCAAAAAATACTCTATCATCTTCGAGACTAATGTCATCATGGAAGGGATCAGATTCTACCTTACCTTGTGCACTACCCCTTTGGGTGGTACAAGAAATATAAACGTGCAAGTTTCATTGGATTATGTATTCGAGACACAAGGTGGCTTACTCCTAATACGGGATTCCCTAAATGACATTCCCTCTAAGATTTATGCATGATGCCAATTTATCAAAGCAATTAAATATGCAATTTGAAATGAAACATGACCTAAGGGACCCTTCATATGCCAGGGTGAGCCTAGAATCACTACAAGAAATTTGGTCTTTTGTGACAACATTCTCAGTGACAACAGAGAAACTTGTCACAATTGAGAAAATTTAGTGACAACGTTTGATATCGCCATAGTTGATCGTGGACACACTCGTCAACAGTGACAACACGGAATAAGTCGTCACAGTATGAATGGCGCGCAACTAGCCAGTGTGGCAGGAGATTACCATTGTGACAACCGAAAAATAGGTTGTCACTAAAATAGGTCCTACAATGACAATTTAAAATGTCGTCACAAAATGGTTGCCTATACAGAATTAGTGATAACAACTGATCGTCATTGTCCAAAGTGTTTGTTCCTAACTCACTTTCACTAATTCTACTATGCCACTCTAATTTTTTTAATATGGCACATATGTTGTAAATAAATTTTATTAATTCTACTATGACACCCTAATTTTTATATTTGAACCCCGTATGTGGTAACTAATCTCATGACATCCGATCTTTTGCAATTTAGGTTCGCTTAGTGATGACTTGGGAAAGAGTTGTCACTGAAATGCGCTACAGTGACAACTTACTATGTCATCACAATAGGGTTGTTGGTTCAGAATTAGTGACAACAATTAGTCGTCACTATCTAAAGTGCTTGTTCCTAACTCACTTTCTTTAATTCTACTATGCCACCCTAATTTTTTCAATACGGTCCATGTGTTGTAAATAAATTTTTTTAATTCTACTATGACACCCTAATCTTTAGACTTTAGCCCCATATGCCACCCTAATTTTTTTTAATATGGCCCATATGTTCTAAATAAATTTTATTAATTCTATTATGACACCCTAATTGTTACAATTTAGGCCCATATGCCACCCTAATTTTTCCAATATGGATATGTTGTAATTAAATTTTATTAATTCTACTATGACACCCTAACTGTTACATTTTAGCCCTTATGCCACCCTAATTTTTTCAATATGGTCCATATGTTGTAAATAAATTTTATTAATTATGTTATGTCACCCTAATTTTTACATTTTAGCCTCGTATGTGGTAAACAAATCTCATTAACTCTACCATGACACATTATCTTTTGCAATTTAGTCTCGTATGTGATAAATCGATTTCATTAGTTCTATTATGGCACCCGATGCTTTACACTTTAGGCTGTGTTTATCATTGCCAAAATAAGGAAGGTATTGTAATAAAAAATGTATATCTATTTTTTAATTGTTCCAAACTTAGCTAATAACTTGTTATAAAGTTAAAAAATATCATGGATTCATTAAAAAAAAATTCCATTAATTCTATTATGACACCTTAACTTTTGCAATTTAGCCCCATATGTAGTACACCAATTTCTTTAATTCTACTATTACACCCTAACTTTTGCAATTTAGCCCCATATGTAATTCACCAATTTCATTAAGTCTACTATTGCACTCTAACTTTTGCAATGTATCCCCATATGTAATACATGAATTTTATTAATTCTACTATGGCACCCTATGGTGTTGCAATTTAGCCCTATAGTTTATTAATAAACTATGTATACATATTTTGTAATTTTTCCAAACTTAGGTAATAATTTGTCATAAATATTAAAAAAATCATACATTCCCTATTTATCTTGATGACAACATGGTGGAAAATTAATAATTAAGATAATCTAAAAACAGAGGTAGTCAATGGTAGAACTTAACAATAAAATTGAATGCGAAATTAAGTCTAATCCTAACATTTGCTAGATCAAAAGGTTGTTATTAATTACAGTAGCCACAGTTATCATTTATGAACTGGTACTTATACCAAATAGATTCAGCACTTCATACATGTACTTGCAAACTATTTTAATTGTTTGACCAACTAATTCGGTTATCAGGTTTGTCAGACTGCAAGTCATAAATGTGACGCCCCGAAAAAAAATGAGTTTGAGAACCCGGAAATTTTCTAATTTTCTAGGGTTTATTTTATTTAATCGCCCGCCTTTTCTACATTTTCTTTATTAGAAAAATTCCCCAGATAAAGTTTATGAGCAAAAATAGTTTTAAAATGATTTTCTAGTATCGGTTAGTTTTTGAGAAATTAAGGATATATATCGGACGTGGGACCCACTAGTGCGAAAAGTTCGGAAAAATTCGGCCAATTAGGTTAAGTTTTGGATACTGGTTGACATTTATCGGGTGTTAAGAGATAAGTAGAGGAGGTGAAGTGATTGATGTGAGAGGAAAAGAAAGGGATAGGAATGCATTGAATGGAGTGACAAGTGTCACTCTTCCATTGGTTGAAGCCTAAGACAACTATTCACCTTTTTGACCTTTCTTTACCATTTGATTAAATATCACAAAATTACCACAAAAATCACCATTTCTTTCTCTATGTTGGCCGGCCACCTTGAGCTCAAGAAGGAAGAAACCTCTTCAAACTTTTAGCTAGCATCTAGTGCAAATCATCCAAACCAATTGCTGAAATTTGTTTCTACTCCATAAAATCCTTCCATTTGGTGCTAGTAAGTGATTTTGTGGAAGTGTTCAAGGAAGTTAAGGTGTCCATTAACTCCTCTTCTCTTGTTTACTAGGTAAGTGGTGATTGACCTTCCTCCTACACTTAATGATGTTTAATTTGTGCCTAGAGGTGGCTAAAGTGCTGAAATTTGTGGCTTATTTCTTGGTTTGAGATGAATTGGTGAAGTTTTCAATTTATTGAGGAATTTTCTGGTTTAATATGAATGTGATGTTGTGGATATATTTGATGATGGGAATTGATGGTTAATGACTCTAGTAGGTGTAAATGATTGGAAATTGCAAGCAATTTTGGGTTTGGAAGGAATTTGAGAAAGTTAGGGTTTTATATCCCCAATTCTGGCCGGTTTTATATCTCATGGTTAGAGGCCGAATTGGCCTTTTCTTAAAACATAAAAGTTGTAGGTATTGATGTTTTTGAGATTCCTGTAAAATTTCAGGTCATCTGGAGTAGTGTAGAGTGAGAAATGTCGAAATTACTATTGCTGTTCTGGGTTCATCAGGATGGCCGAACTGCGCCTGTAATCGGCTGTTTTGACTGGAATTGCTTTGGATTTGGTTGTTGAGGTCTTCTGATGAAATGTATCGTGATGTCTTAGCTACCGCCTGCCTTTGCAATCAATGAATTTGGACTTGTACAGACTGAGTTGGACTAATTACAGCATAGTGTAATTTGTAAACCTGCAATTAAGGTTCTGGTTTGGTATTTTGCATTTTTGACTTAGTTGTGCTGGGATTTGGACTGAGTGACCTTCTACATTGTTGTAGCCCTGGTTCTTAGCTTCGAAATGGTGGGTCTTGAACCTTCATCCGACCATCGTAGCGCCTTTGGTACCATTACCGCAAAATGACGTCAAAACTATTTTTCTGGTTTTGAGCTTAATTTTCATTTCCGGACTTTTCCCTAGCTTGACTTGTACTAGTACTACTTGGAGCTTGCTGAATGGCTATTGGATGAACTTGTTGTTGTGTGTGTACCTTTGGGACTGGCTGAGGATATAATGAAGTCATGATGGCTGGAAAAGTTAGCAAATTCAGGGGAAGTGCTGTCCAAACTTTGAAGGAACTTGTTTGCATTGAGTTTGTGATTTAAGACTTGGATTTGAGCAAGGCAATGATATTTAATGGATGATTTCTGAGCCATGGAGGTGAGTGACCTCAAACTATTTCTAAAATTATTTATGAACCGTTTCTTGCATTATTTACTTTTGAACTGTTTCCAAATTTAATTTTGGAACTGTTTTCTTACATATCATGCGTGCTTGCATATCAGTGTCTTGTTATTATTGATTTTGCTTTCAATGATTGTTAAAACGAGTTTTCTAGGCGAGTGTGTACTTTATCGCACTCGACCTAAATAAATACGAAATTTTCAATGATTAATGATTAAATGCTACTTGCGCATGAATGTAAGCCTTTTGGGCTGAACTGGCCATTGCCCCTTGTTACCGGTCGTCTCGAGCCAGAAGCGGACTCGGTCGGGCGACTAGGAACTTGGGTGAACGTTTCGGTATACTCGAGTATTACCTTGTAGGTTGGTGGAGCCTGGCCAAAAGGTAGGGACGGGGTGAATGAATGCACGAATGAAACCAAAAATGCAATGAAATGACAGGAGAACGAACGTATCCTTTTCATGAATGTTACTATCGCTTTCCATTGTAAATGTTTCTTGAATTATTGATACTCCATATTTAATGTTTTGTAAACGTTGTAATTGTTTCTAGACTTATCATTTGATTTACGACATCATTGAAATGTACCATTGTTAAACAGATTTGATAATTGATTTTATTGGTTACTCGCTGAGCTTCTAGCTCACCCCAAAAATGTTTTATTCCCCTCCACAGGGCTCAAGGCGAAGGAAGGGCTTGTAGTGTTTATTCATGGATTATCTCATGTATGGATTGAACTTGGATTTCCTTTTGTGTAATCATTCATATTGGGATTGTATTGAACGTTTAGAATTGATTGGATGTGTAATAGTCTAGTTTTGGACTTCCTCCTGTATACTAATTGTGATCAAGGATCAGAGTGGCGCTGCGGAAGCGTGGACGCTTCGCTTTTGATATGTATAGTTGGGAATTGTTTCCGCTGCAATTGTGACATGTAATTATTGGAGACTTGGATGTATATTTGTGGACCATGTGATGTATATTTGAGGTTTATTCTTGTAATTCGTTTGAGGACTTTAGTGAACGACTGAGTCCTGGCGAGAGCCGGGCAGGCGGCCCGCCGAACCCTCTGGTTCGCCTCAGGGGGAGGTGGGGCCGTTACAATATATAATTGATAACACCATAAAATGAGTACCAAAAAGATTTTGATAAAAGAATGTTTATTTTTTCAAATCATAAACATATTTCTAACAACATTTTTAGTTTTTAAACTGTTTTATTGTATAATAAATTAGAAAAGTCCTATATTAGTTAAAAATGCTAAAAAATTTTTGCCCAAATGCACTAAATTTCCATATTCTATTATTTTAATACAACTTGAGAGTAAAAAAAATAATAGAAAAACTTAATTACATAAAGATGAGAAAAAGAAAAAAGAGAAAGGTAGGAGTAAGGACAAAGAAAGTGTGATTTTCTTGCATTTACATAGGAAGAAGGCATGTTATTTATATGTACAGAACTAAGAGCGGCAAACTAAAAAATTCAAGAGGCATGGCGGACTAAAGGAATTTTTTAGGAAACGACATCGTTTGCTTCACTAGTACGCACTTTATGTCCAAAACACTTAGCCAAAATTTCAGACACTTTCTCCCTTTCTCTTTGTCCTCCTCACTTAATCGAAAATGAACTCCTCTGTATCAAGCTCACCCTACCAAATCCATCATGAACTGAAGATTGACATTGTCATCAATTTGGGCAACTTTATTGGGCTCGCACCACCAACATCCCTAATTCGGCTGTAGTTCTGGCTTGGTGGCAAGAAATCAGAAATTAGGGCTTGAAAATTTCGGTGAAAGCTGGAGTTTAAAGCTTGAAGCTTGGGAAAAATGAGAAGTTAGAGATTGAAGGTATAGTTTGAGGTAATTTCAATATTATGTGTCCGATTTTGCAATGCATGGTATATATTTTTGTGGCTATGGCTAGTTGCACCTTCTCTGTTTCGTCAGATTTAGATTTTAGGTTCAATCTTGTTAGTTTCTAATTTAAGCATCAACAAGTTTTGAATCCCTTATGTTCTATTCTTATAGATTTGTTGGATTTTCATAAATTGATTCTTTGTTAGTGATTTTTGGCTAGAATGCTATGAATCTTGATTTGGTTTAAAAACTGGCATTTGTCCTTGTAACCTCCGTAAAAAGGTACCTTATATATTCAAGGGCCAAGTTGGGCATGAAAGATCTTTTTGGCATATTGTTTTTGGTCATATCTGTTGCTTTCTCAGATTGAGTCAATCAAGGCAAGAAATTTATTTATGGATAATAACTTAACAAGCACTATATCATACACATACGTGCAATTCCGTTTAACATAAATTATGGTCTCTCAACTAAGCTATGGACCAAGTCTATGAAAGAAGCCTATAAGAGGCATAACCATTCCATAATAATAATAACAACAATCTAAACAAAACGATTGCTGTGAGATGCGAAAGCTGGATGTCGTAAGTACCAGCAATCATCTTGCTCTGAACTTCCACCTCTTGAAAATGTATTTATCATCTTGCTCCAAATTATCTAGTTATTGACATTTTCTATTATGTCTCTTAAATGTTTGCTCAGATGGAAACTTTGATGGCTCCTAATTACTGCCTTTTCTTGGGATAATCTTTTCTTGTTTAGTTTCATCATGGCAGTCTTTTTCATTCCCTTTGTCTCTGCTGGCCAATGCTTCTGATTTCTTGTTGCAAATATGGTGCCTTCAATCTGTCAATCAGTTGTATCATTTTTGGTCATGATTTGTGGCTATAATCTGCTAATTATTGTAGTCAATTGGATAATCTATCTCAGATTCTTCATTTCTCGAATTAGCTTCTACTTAGTTGCAAAAAACTGTTGCAGTATCTTTAACTGTATAAACAGAACCACACCTAGGTGAAAAGCTTAAAAGAAATCTGGTCAACTTTTTATAATATGAAAAAAGAAATCTAGTTCGGGTTTTTTATTTAGTAAACTATAGTTTTATCCTTACTGCTTACTACAGCTCTTTGCAATCTTGGTTTACTTTTTTACAAGAGTTCAAGTATTTAATGCGTCTGTGTTATATTCCCTCTTATTATACATGCAATGGCTTCTGTTTTGACTGCTACTCCCCAAAAAAGCCTAAACTTGGACTAGTTGGTAAATTATTGCATTTTTTTTCCTAGATGATTTAAGAAATTCTTAACAGTTTTATAACAGGAAAATCACTCTGTTTTATCTCTTTTTTGCAGATTTACTGGAGTTGAAGATTCAATTCCTTACTGGCTAGCTGAAGATATACTTAGCTTTTTGTCTTGCAAAATGGTAGCAAAAGGAAGGAGGGCACAAAAAGCAAGTTTACAAACTTTCATCTTATCTAAAGGTAACATAAGTTGTATTCATGCTAATGACTTGTTAATTTATGACGCTTTTAGTTGCTTTTAATCTATATGATTGCTTTGCTACTATTACTCCCGAGCAACTTCATATCTTTTCTTTGGGAACCGTGATTCATCTTATAATACCTGTTATCCTTTAATTCCAATTCTTGATGGCTTTTCTGTTATAAAGCTTTGGCAGGACAGCTTGTGAACCATTTATTGAGCTGTTGTAATTATGTGCCTCCCATGAATATGATAAAGACTGCATTAAGCTCCTAAACTCAGGTTCCTATTCTTTTATTAAAGCTTCTAAACTCAGGTTCCTATTCTTTTTATTAAAGCTCCTATACCCAGTCTTTTTTGACGCTTATGCTTTCTATACGATTTTTAATTTGGGTGGGAAAGTAGCTTTTGGGTTGGCACATGTTTTTATAATGCCCACAATTGTCAGCATCTAAGTAGCATCAATCTGCCATGTTATTTCAGATGGTTAATTGTGTTTTATTTTTTTTTCATCTCTGTGTGTTTATGCATATCAGTCTCTAGATTTTACTTCACTTGACAACCAAAGAGTTTGTAAACAGAACTCAAGTAAAATCACTTCAACTACGGAGCAATGCCAACTCACCCAATATGATCTAAACTTGTCCACTAACAAAAGTACTTGCTGTTCCTATCCTTGAAGTCAATTACTTTGATAATCAAAAAGTTAGATGTTCTCATAATGTGATTGAACAAGTTTAATAAAGAAGATATCCAATATCACAATATAATGCCTTGGGAATCATTTAAAATGGCATATAGATGGTATGAAACTCAATTCATTGTCAATTTCTTTCGAGGAGAATGAGAAATTTGGATAAAAATGGTTTGGTTATGATGTACATGAAAAAGCAAACATTGAAATATACATCTGCTCTATGAAGGTCAGCAACTTCCCTCCCCTTGCTCTGATCTGTTGGATGCTTTGTGCTTGAAAGACACAGTAACTTGGACTTAAAAGCACTAATGTGTGTAACTAGATTTCGTAGAATGATTATGGTACTTATTGGATATGAAATGAACTACAATAGACAAATTCAACAGGTCTATCTGCTTGTGCAATAGGTTGGCATTTCAATAAATCCTTTCCTTAGGAACCAAATTTGCAGCTTCATTTTTTTTCTTGACAAAGGAATGGTTGCTGGTAAACTAAGGCTGTTCTCTCGTTAACAGTGTGGTGTATTCTATTTCTGGTGGGAGATTTTCTTTCCCAGAGTTGCCGTGCATGATTAATTCGATGAAGCGATATGAAGAATATGGTGACATGCTCATAGGCTATAGTGCAAGAAACGTTGCTTTTATTTTAACTATTTATTATTATTTGATCCACCATGTAACTCATGTTCAGCTGCATAACTAGTTGGAATTGAGTCTGTTTAAAATATATTCTATGGTGCTCCTTAAACAGTCTTACCTTTTGGATCTCGTAGACTCTGGTATGTGCAGCAGTCTGATGAACTTCTGAACCTGGACTTGAGGTTACTGGATGAGTTTAAAATATGTACAGTGCTCAAAAGTGGTCTACATCTGGCATATAATCAATGTTCTAGTTATCTTCAGCATACAAGTCAACCCAAGAAAGAGTTCCAAAATTCATGAAATTTTGCATTTAGAAGTCTAAAGCAGTGTAGTATGACTATGACCTGTTCTAATGGATATTGTTACCTGCTGAATGAGTTGATTCTCTTCCATAGTTTTGAATGACAGCGTCAGCTCCTCATAGAAATTTCTATTATGGTTGCCGGAGGCTTGGCTTGATGAATCCAAGCCAAGTCGATGCATTCTTCTAGGTTACTTTTCTTCGTCAAGCGTGCTGATCCATTTTTTATACCTAGCTGATAACCGCAATTTCTTCAAGTGCCTACCCCATATTGTCATTTCTTGCTGAGATATATATAACCTGAAAAAAAAAACAAAATGATGCTAAGAACTTCATGTAGATGTATGCGACTCTATTTTATTTTTAGCCTCTAGCTTTGAAGATGCAATTATCTATGTACTTCAAGTTCCCCAAGCTTGGGAAAAAAAAACCAATGTTTAGCTACTAATGCTGATGAACCATATGTACATTTATACTACTATAAGTTATCCATTATGGTTAGTGCGTACCTTTCCCTCATCACTTCTCCTTGGATAATACACAACTTGTTAATTGTTTCTTGCACTTAGATAACTTTTGTAAGGTTGTAATAGCATATTTTTTTTTACTAAAGTCTATTCTAATGCATATAATATTTTATTCTCAATGCAGTCCAGCTTGATATTGATCACAAGGAGACTGTTGGATATGATGATAGAGATGTGGTTGAAGTCTGACATTGGTGGTGCAATCTATGTTTTAGTTTAGAAATCTAGTACTCTATTTTTTGGGAAGGATACATATTGGCCAATAGTGCTTGAATTGATTATGTGGGTTTCGGGACACAATATTTTTGGTTAACTTCTATTTTGATTAATTTATAGATGCTTATGGCCATATATATGAATTTGTAGTTTCATTCTACATTAATTTTGCCTTTTGTCAAATAGAATGTTCTACTATAATTTGTTGGAAATGCTATGACAATGCTATAATCATAATGGTCAATTTCAACTCTTCAAAACATAGGAGGTTGTCACTGACATGCAAAAGTGACTACTATTTTTGTCACTAAATAATAAGACTGATAGTGACAAACTTAGATCGTCACTGTAGACTTCAAATTTGTGATGACTTTTACTACATCTATGACAAAAATATAGGTGAAACAGTGACACGAAAAGTCATCACAAAATAATATCCGTTAGTGACGACTTTCCCCTCATCATCGAAGAACAAGATTTTGTGATGACTTTCAAAAGGTTGTCACATGGACTCATTTGTGACATAGAATCTGTGACAACCAAGTGACAATGGAAAAAGTCATCATTATATTCATATAATGACGACTTTTTGGCTTTCAGTGACTACTTTTTATTGTCACAAAAGACCAATTTTCTTGTAGTGAATGATGTGCAATTATTAACCTACGAATGCAATACACTGGAATTTAGACATGCAAAAATCTATCTAAGAAGGTGGGTTCTAAAAGAGTGTCATGCCAGAACTCTTATTTTCTAATGTTTGTGAATGCAAGAAAACGTTAGTTGAAAAAATATCACATAACACGTTAAGTAATTAGATGATACAAAAGCAAAAAGAAAAATAAGGAAAGAGGGGTGGAATCCCTTCCTTCGTGCCTAGTGTTCTTAATTAAGGTAAGGTCAACTCTATCTTAGGCGATTTCTAACATAGATGCATGAGGTTGGGCTCACTAATGCATCTAGACTCGATAAAGTTTCAGGTCCCCAAACCTTCAGACCAAAGGCGAAGGGTCATCAATCCCAAGAGCTAAGAGTCGGTGGTTCGAGTGATCGCTCAGACATTGCTACGCGCACATCGTGCCACAGCCACATGTCCAAGTGGGTCGATCCTAATCCTAACGGGTGGAGTGGTGTGACAACCACTAAAAGTAAAAAGAAATGAGGGGTTATAAAAATAAAACGTATGCACATATGAAATGCCCTTTTTGAAGGGAGGGATTAAATACCATAAATGTGGGTGAAAGCTTTAGGGTGGCTACCCCCCTCCCCTAAGATGCAAGCGCGATTACACATAAGTAAATGAAAGAGATAAACACATTATTCACATACACGGATATCGAGACAATTGCGCGTGTGAAATGCAAGAGAGCCCAAAAAGGAAAAAAAATGCAATCCTAAACCTCCAAATGTGATATATAAAAAAGTTAAAAGAAGAAAAAGATTGACTAAATCAAATGCTTGGACCCTCTAAGTCCCCAGTGGAGTCGCCAAGCTAACGCGCCCCATTTTTAAAAATAAAAATCAATTACGAGTTTATTCAGTGAAAAATGAATTTTGATTTAATTTTGAGTGAAAATGTGAGTTAAATGAGTTTTTGATTTGTAAGAATAAATAAAGAAAATGGGTCTAAAATGGGGTTTAAAAAAAAGTGCGACGATTTTGACCCAAAAATAATAGTTTAAAAAGGGTTTTTAATGAAAAATAGAAGTCGCCACTTGGTATTGAGTTAAGGTGTACCAAATCACCTAAAATGAATTTTTTAAAGAAAAAGTAGGAAAACTCTTTTTAAACGACTCCAAGTCTGTGAGAATCTCGAAAAAAAAAAATGACTACATACATATATACTTCTAGGCATATTGCATTGGCATTCTTGATTATTAAATAAATTGTAGCTTTATTCCTACTTGTTCTTAACTAAGTACGTGAAAACAATTTTCAGGTTGCAAATAATATAATTGTGCTAAAGCATTAAATTACTTGGTTTTGTTAAGTTAAATTAACATCTCTTGAGGTAGATTATTTTATAGTCTTAATATAAATTCTTTGAATTCCGATAGCTAATCTTAAACGTTAATAATGATTAAGTGTTAACGGGAACCTTAGCATCAAGACGAAGTTGATATATTTTAGACAAAACCATTACAAGTACACTTAGTATACTTAGGATGTAAAAGTCTCAAAAATTGAATTTTTGCGAGGTCAGTATACTAGTAGGCATTCAAATTACATTCGGGGTAAATTTTGGAATTAGATTAGGATTGAGGACTTGAGTGGAAATTCGGATGAAATGTGAAAAGACCAAATTGGCCCTCCACCATCTCGGATTTACCATGCAACCACCAAAGCTTCATTGGCCAACTCTAAAACACAAACATTTTCATCTCTGCCGGATTGCATTTCATTCTCTACTCACACACTCCATCTCCTTCATCCGCGATTTATCTCTCCATTTCAGCAACTCCAACACCCCACAACACCATTCCATTTCACTCCATTCCCTGCCTTGGTATCATCAACAAGAGGAAACCAGAGAGAGAGCTGTGCGAGTTGCGAACCTTGAACTGTCCGAGAGAGGGTGAGAGCAAGAGATAACCGTGCGAGCTTCATTACTTTCTCCATCACCATCGAGAGCTGCCATTTCATTCTTCACCCTCAACCAGCCGTGATCAATTCAATCACAACCACCACAGCTGCAACCACTGAACTCAGACCAACCATCCTCGCGTGCGTGAGCAAAGCCGAGAGGAGAAAAAAAAATTTCAGCTTTCTGGTCGCGTGAGTGAGCTCCATTTGAGGTAATTTCTGAACTGAAATTAGCTGATTATAGACAAATAAGGTCAGCTATGGACTTGCATGTGATGCTTGTGCGCCCGGATGTTGTATTGCAACATAGGAAAATCTGATGTGAAGAAAATGGGTTGGCCGAGAGATTTAATTGGATAATGCAGCTCAAATTTGTTCGATCGTGCTAATTTGAGCTAAGATAGGTGTTTAGCTAACTAGAAACTAGATGACCATGCTATGCATGAGGTTAATCAGTTCGGATTAAAAAAAAAATGAAGCAAAAATCTGCTGCATGCAAGTCATCCGAAAATAGTTGAACATATTCTAGATTTGTGGATGAATGTTGCTGATGACCGAACCTGTTTTGGACTAGAACTGATAGTAATTCCATTAATTAGTCATGCATGTTAGTTTTGAGTACTTAATACAATGATTCAGCCGAGGAAAATTCGGATTAATGACCGATTAAGTGCTGGAAAATTTCTTTGATATTCGAGGGTGTGAAGCCGGAATTTCAGCTTGTTCCTGGAATTCTCTTTGGAGAATAATGTTTGGAAACGTCCGAAATATGTCTATTTTAAGTCTTATAAGATATCTAGATGTGAAACTCTTGAAATGTTGGTAGATTTGGCCGGAAATGTTGAACTAAACTGCTGGAATTTTTCCAGTGTAGCCGAGTGAAGAAGAAAAGAAATTTTCCAGAGTTCTTTTGCGAATTTTGGGTTCTAAAATCATGTTATAAGCTGTAAAATTCATATTGTTGATTAAGATACTCCGTAGCATAATAATTACCATCTGCATGATAAGCTGGGAGTGAGAAAGATGAAGAATTGTGGAGGAAGTTTCACTTATAAAACTGCCAAATTGTTAGGAAAATTTCACCCTAATCGACGACAGATTTTTGTGGTTTCTTGGTGGAATGAATCGCTGGAATTTTCTATTCTTTGCTCCAAGTCATGTTAGACAGAATGTGTGTTACGTGTTTGGTGTTTCAAGCAAATAAAAGATGGAGATTTAATGGACATTTGGAAATGGCAATTGCTGGAATTTTTTTTTCTTGATTGTCGAAACAAGAAATGAAAATCTGAATTTCTAAGGGAATTTGTGAGTAAGCTAACCGTGAATTTCTTTTATGTTGGAGTTAAAGCTCTAGTTGACTTGTTGTAAGAAATATTTGTTTGATGCTAAGAGCTAATGATTGATGAAGCTCTTGGCCATTTGAGTAATTTTTGTAAGAGTTTAATTTTTGGTGAATTTGTTCAAGTGGTGGGCTGAAATGTATTTGGAAGGTCCATGGTTGTGATTTGGAATTGAATCTGTTGAGACCTAGGGCTAATGATTGATGAAGCCCTAGTGAAATTGATGTTTGGTTTGTGATTTTACTATATTGGTGACTTGGAATTCAAAGTGCAAATGAGTTGGAGTCGTGAAGTCCGTTTTGGTCTCTTGAATTCGAGTATTTTTGGTCAAGCTTTATTGAAATATTTTATCTTATTATCAAGTTATAGAAATTGAGTATAGTATGATAAAACTAAAATTTAAATGTCGGGATTTTTAAAACCTTACTAACTAGTTAATTCTTTTCTTTGCTTAAACTAGTTCTAGTATTTTTAAGAAATAATTGTATAAACTTCCAAACTTTAAGTTTTTCATAAAATTATCCTTGGCTAGTTGTTTTAGAGGGAATTGTTAAAAACACTAGATTTGAACAATTTCAAATAAAAGGCATGGAAAACTTGTTCGGCAAGAAAACCTGTTTGAATTAAATTGGTTTAGTTGTACCTCTAGAAAGAAAAGTAGCTTTAAAGGAATCATACGAAATATTCTATTACTTTACCAGCTTTAATTCAAAGAGATTTATTGATTTATTCTGAGAAAATAAATTAGTTTTATACCAGATAATTTTCTGTATTTAAACCAAGGGTTGTATAGTAAAACTTATATTTTTTTTTAAACTTGGTTTTCTAGGGTTTAGCAAGGGCGTGGACTTCGATTCTGTGACAGCCCCACCTCCCCCTAAGGCGAACCAGAGGGTTCGGCGGGCCGCCTGCCCAGCTCTCGCCGGGACTCAGTCGTTCACTACAATCCTCAAATAAATTACAAGAATAAACCTCAAATATTACATCAAATTCTCCAATAATTACATGTCAAAAGCAAAGCGGAAATAATTCCCAACTATACATAAAATGATTTCCAAATCCAAATTATACAAAACATAGGCCATCCAGTCACGTGCACAAGTACTACAAGTCCTTCCTTCGCCTTGAGCCCTGTGGAGGGGAATAAAATATTTTTGGGGTGAGCTAGAAGCTCAGCGAGTAACCAGTAAAATCATTAAACAAATATATTTCACAATGTTGCATTTCGATCATTTCGATGATGTCATGATTCAGAGATCAAATGTTCGTTTAGTGCTCTCGTGAGCCAGGGAAATCATAGCACTTGAACACCCAACGCTCAAATAGATCATTTAACATTAACAATAACATTAAGAGGGAGCCCCTTCTTGTGCTCCAGATAAACATGAACATGAACCATAAACAGAGTGGAGACGTTGGTGTCCAGCACAAGACTTTCCCAGAACTCATTGAAGCCAAATCATGTCATGAACTCACATGCAAGCACGCATGATATGCAATCGAGTACATAATGCAAGAAACATTTCACAAGTACTTTGGAAATAGTTTAGGGTCACTCACCTCCACGGCTCAGAAATCATCCAGCATATAACATTGTCTTGCTCAAATCCAAGTCTTAGATCACAAACTCAATGCAAACAAGTTCCTTCAAAGTTCGGACAGCACTTCCCCTGAATTTGTTAACTTTTCCAGCCATCATGGCTTCATTATTTCCTCATTCCAACCCAAAGGTACACACACAACAAAAAGTTCATCCAATAGCCATTCAGCAAGCTCCAAGTAGTACTAGTACAAGTCAAGCTAGGGAAAAGTCCAGAAATGAAAGTTAAGCTCAAAACCAGAAAAATAGTTTTGATGTCATTTTACGGTAATGGCACCAAAGGCGGTACGATTGTCGGATGAAGGTGTAAGACCCACCGTTTCGAAGCTAAAAGACAGGGCTACAACATTTCAGAAGGTCACTCAACCCAGTTTCGAGGGTAACTAGGTCAAAAATGCAAGATACCATACCAGAATCACAAAAACAGATTCACAGAACGCATTTTACCGGAAACATCATAACTCAGGTTCTCCAAGTCCAAATCCAGAAATTCCAAAACCAGCTGAAATATAAGAAACAGGGAAAAATTTCATCAGAAGGCCTCAACAACCATTTCAGAAGCAATTCCAGCCAAAACAACCAATTACTGGCGCAATTCTTACATTCGGGTAAAACCAGAACAGCAATAGTAATTTCGACTTTTCTCATTCTACACTACTCCGATTGACCTGAAATTTTTTAGGCACCTCTAAAATATCATTCTATACAACTTTCATGTTTTAATCCAAGGCCAATTCGACCTTTAACTAGGAGCTAAAAATTCGGGCAGAATGTTCCTTCACAAAACCTAATTTTCTGAAATTTCTTCCAAAACAGAAATTGATTGCAATTAACCACTTTTTCCACCTCATAGAGTCCTTAAACATCATTTCCAATCATCATATATAACCACACAACCATGTTCATATTAAAACAGAAAAATCCCCAAAAATTGTAAAACTTCATCAAGTCAACCACAACTCAAGATATAATCCATCAAACCATCTCTTTAGCCATCACAAGTCACTAATTTAGCATAATCAAGAACAAAGAAAGGATTGCTAGACATGAACCTTGAAATATCAAGAAAGTTGATGGCTTACTCCTTTGCCTTCTCTAATCACTCCACCACTACCTTCAATCTTCCTAAACAAGTGACTTTTGTAGAGGAATTTGAAAGTTTAACGGTTGATTCACAAGATTGAGCAAGAAATGGAGTTGGAGTTGAAGGCTTTCTTCTTGTATTTTTGCTCCAAGAGGTTCGGCCAAGACAAGCTTAAAATGGAGAGAAATTGGTCAATTTTTGAGGTTTAGTAAAGGTGATGCAAATTAGTCAAAGTCCAACTTTGAATAAGAAGGTGACACATGTCACCTTTTGGTTTAAAACTTATCTTTTTGTCTCTCCAATACAAATATCTTAACACTTTGTAAAATAATATCACTTAATACAAAATTCCAACAAGTTGTCAAAAATATAATGCATTTACCGCACTTGCCGATCCCACGTTCAAAATACGCTTTTAATTTTTCAAAAACTAACCGATACTAGAAAAATCATTTTCAAACTATCTTTGCTCATAAACTTTATCTGGGGAATTTTTCTAATAAAGAAAATGTAGAAAAGGCGGGCGATTAAATAAAATAAATACTAGAAAATTAGAAAATTTCCGGGTTCTCACTCTCATTCTTTTCGGGGCGTCACAATCTCCCCTCCTTAAAAGAATGTCGTTCTCGACATTTCATCTTGTACCAATCAAGTCAAGACATCCCGCAAGAATCACTCAAGCATTCCAAGTAAACACTAAGAGTCAAATCAAACCCACAGTCTGGCATCCTAAACTTCAAGCCTAGGATACACTACAGAGATCTGAAGCCTAAGTTCTGATACCAACTGTGACAGCCCCACCCCCCCTAAGGCGAACCAGAGGGTTCGGCGGGCCGCCTGCTCAGCTCTCGCCGGGACTCTGTCGTTCACTACAATCCTAAAATAAATTACAAGAATAAACCTCAAATATTACATCAAATTCTCCAATAATTACATGTCAAAAGCAAAGCGGAAATAATTCCCAACTATACATAAAATGATTTCCAAATCCAAATTATACAAAACATAGGCCATCCAGTCACGTGCACAAGTACTACAAGTCCTTCCTTCGCCTTGAGCCCTGTGGAGGGGAATAAAATATTTTTGGGGTGAGATAGAAGCTCAGCGAGTAACCAGTAAAATCATTAAACAAATATATTTCACAATGTTGCATTTCGATCATTTCGATGATGTCATGATTCAGAGATCAAATGTTCGTTTAGTGCTCTCGTGAGCCAGGGAAATCATAGCACTTGAAAACCCAACGCTCAAATAGATCATTTAACATTAACATTAACATTAAGAGGGAGCCCCTTCTTGTGCTCCAGATAAACATGAACATGAACCATAAACAGAGTGGAGACGTTGGTGTCCAGCACAAGACTTTCCCAGAACTCATTGAAGCCAAATCATGTCATGAACTCACATGCAAGCACGCATGATATGCAATCGAGTA
Organism: Coffea arabica; assembly: GCF_036785885.1. Classification (NCBI taxonomy): domain Eukaryota; kingdom Viridiplantae; phylum Streptophyta; class Magnoliopsida; order Gentianales; family Rubiaceae; genus Coffea; species Coffea arabica. The sequence continues at coordinate 26,643,688 of NC_092318.1, forward strand.
CATAATGCAAGAAACATTTCACAAGTACTTTGGAAATAGTTTAGGGTCACTCACCTCCACGGCTCAGAAATCATCCAGCATATAACATTGTCTTGCTCAAATCCAAGTCTTAGATCACAAACTCAATGCAAACAAGTTCCTTCAAAGTTCGGACAGCACTTCCCCTGAATTTGTTAACTTTTCCAGCCATCATGGCTTCATTATTTCCTAATTCCAACCCAAAGGTACACACACAACAACAAGTTCATCCAATAGCCATTCAGCAAGCTCCAAGTAGTACTAGTACAAGTCAAGCTAGGGAAAAGTCCAGAAATGAAAGTTAAGCTCAAAATCAGAAAAACAGTTTTGACGTCATTTTGCGGTAATGGCACCAAAGGCGGTACGATTGTCGGATGAAGGTGTAAGACCCACCGTTTCGAAGCTAAAAGACAGGGCTACAACATTTCAGAAGGTCACTCAACCCAGTTTCGAGGGTAACTAGGTCAAAAATGCAAGATACCATACCAGAATCACAAAAACAGATTCACAGAACGTATTTTACCGGAAACATCATAACTCAGGCTCTCCAAGTCCAAATCCAGAAATTCCAAAACCAGCTGAAATCTAAGAAACAGGGAAAAATTTCATCAGAAGGCCTCAACAACCATTTCGGAAGCAATTCCAGCCAAAACAACCAATTACTGGCGCAATTCTTACATTCGGGTAAAACCAGAACAGCAATAGTAATTTCGACTTTTCTCATTCTAAACTACTCCGATTGACCTGAAATTTTTTAGGCACCTCTAAAATATCATTCTATACAACTTTCATGTTTTAAGGCAAGGCCAATTCGTCCTCTAACTAGGAGCTAAAAATTCGGGCAGAATGTTCCTTCACAAAACCTAATTTTCTGAAATTTCTTCCAAAACAGAAATTGATTGCAATTAACCACTTTTTCCACCTCATAGAGTCCTTAAACATCATTTCCAATCATCATATATAACCACACAACCATGTTCATATTAAAACAGAAAAATCCCCAAAAATTATAAAACTTCATCAAGTCAACCACAACTGAAGATATAATCCATCAAACCATCTCTTTAGCCGTCACAAGTAACTAATTTAGCATAATCAAGAACAAAGAAAGGATTGCTAGACACGAACCTTGAAATATCAAGAAAGTTGATGGCTTACTCCTTTGCCTTCTGTGACAGCCCCACTTTCCCCTAAGGCGAACCAAAGGGGTTAGCGGACTGCCTGCCCAGCTCTCGCCAGGACTACGGGCAGTTACACGCGATCTAGAACGTTTCGGGAAAATAAAAGCGCGCTCGGCCAAGCCACAAGAACCAAAATAACAAAAATAAAAAGAAAAATGAAAACGATGAATAGTGCCTGGAGTGTTAGAATCCGAAATCCCACCAAACATTAATACATAGAAATTCAACATTTACAACCAAAACGGCATGTCAAAAGCTATACATAAGGGATACACATATTCGGTTTGCCATTCAAAAGATGAACCCAATACACATTAGGGTTTCATGCAAAGAGCTATCAAAATAGACATATACATGGCTCAATTTGGCAACCAACAAGTGTAAGCTTCCAAAAGTGATTAGTTTCCTGTAAGGAAAACAAATGGAATGGTGTGAGCTAAAGCTCAGTGAGCAACTATCACACAATCAACCAAGATCACTTAAGCATAAACGTTCATTGCAAAATTCAGATAAGAAGCAAAACAAGTCGGTAAAAGGATACGGACGGCTCTCAAGAGCGCATTTCCATGCTTACATTCTTGATCCAACCTCATTGACCCTCCGTCAATGTTAAAAGTACCAAACCGTAGACTTCACTTCACTTCCATTCCTTCCACCCATCATACCCCAACCGGGCCCGCACTCCAAGCAGTAACTTTAGGTGATACTCGAGTACACCGGAACCAAGGGTCTCATTACCACAAGATTCCCATTTCAGTCCCCGTGGCTAGTCAATGTTCACGACCAAGCCCTCGCTGGCTCGATTCAATTGAATGCCAACGGGGTCGAGCTCAGTACAGTAGGGCCGTTGGATACTCGTCCAACCAACACCCAAACAATTTCCATGAATGAAATCCAAGAATTCATATAGCAGTACAGTAATACAGTGAAACGGTAAACAATCGGTCACAAGAATAAAAGGAATGAGGGCGGTCAAGTACACCCTCACCCTAATCATTTCCAATAGCCAAACAAGCCTTCAAGGCATCACAATCACATATAGCAAAGCCACATTATAAATCCAAGTGAGTAGTATACTCACCAATTAAGCAAGTGAGGTTTCATGCACCGTCGTCCCTAGTACGTCGTGCACTAACGTCACGTCCTAGAACATGTAAACAAATACCATAAGACTCGATAACGAGTCATAAAGCCAAGCCCAACACAACCCCAATAGGGTTTCATATGCATATATAAGTATATAAGTAAACCAGAAAATCAAGAAATGGAACTCATTTGTCCCAACAACAAAAACAGGTTTTGGCTTCCAAATGCGGTAATGGCACAAAATGCGGTACGTTCATCGGATGAGGGTGTAAGACCCACCATCGCGAAGCTAAGAGACAGGGCTACAACAATGTAGAAGGCCACTCAGTCCAAATCCTAGCACAACTAGGTCAAAAATGCAGAAAACCAACCCAGAACCGTAATTGCAGGTTCCCAAATCACACAAAACTGTAATCAGTCCAATTCAGTCTATACAGGTCCAAATGCATTGATTCCAAAGGAATATGATATCTAAGACATCAAGCTACATTTCATCAGAAGACACCAACAACAAAATCCAAACCAATTCCAGTCAAAACAGACGATTATAATCACAGTTCGCACATTCTGATCACCCAGAACAGCAACAGTAAAAACGGCATAACTCACTCTACACTACTCCAAATGCCCTGAAATTTTCAGGCACTTCAAACTCATCAATACCTACAACTTTCATGTTTTGAGTAAAGTCCAATTCGGCCTCTAACCCTATGATCCAAAATCGGACAGAATTGGGGGTTATCAACCCTAACTTTTCTCATTTCAATCCAAACCCAAAATTGATTGCAATTTCCTATCATATGCACCTACTAGAGCCATAGCCCCTTATTACCAACCATCAAAAACAACCACACCATCAAGATCACATAAAACCAGAAAATTCCTCAAAAAAATAAAAACTTAACCAAATCACTTCAAACCAAGAAATAAACCACAATTTCTAACACAATAGCCACCATTAGGCATAAATTCAACATCATTAGGTGTAAGAGGATAGTCAATCACTACTTACCAAGTAAACAAGAGAGAGGAAGTGGTAGACCACCTTATCTCCTCCAAAAAACTTCACTAAGCAACTCACTAGCACCTAATGGAAAGCTTTTATGGAGTAGAAACTAGTTGATGCAATTGGTTTGGAAGATTGAGCTAAATGGAAGCTTGAAATTTGAAGCAATTCTCTTCCTTCTTGAGCTTGAGGAAGTCGGCCACCAAGGAGTGAAAATAATGAATTTTTGAGGTAATTTTTAGATATTTAACCACTTAGTCAAAAGGTCAAAAACATGAATAGTAAGTCATAAAGTCCACCCAATGGAAAAATGACACTTGGCACACTAGTAAATGCATTTCTATCCTTTGGTCACCTCTCACATCAATCACCTCACACTCCTCTACTTATCTCTGAACACCCGATAAATTTTACACAGTATCCGAAACTTAACCTTATTGGCCGAATTTTTTCGAACTTTTTGCACTAGTGGGGCCCACGTCCATAATCGATCTGTAATTTTTCAAAAACTACCCAATGCTAGAAAAATCATCTAAAAACTATAATTACTCATAAAATCCACCAAGAAAATATTCCTAGGCCAGAAAATGCAGAAAACATGCAATTAAAGGGGAAAAACCCTAGGAAAATTATTAGGGCAATTATGGGTTCTCACACTCTCTCCCCCTTAAAAGAATTTCGTCCTCGAAATTTCTCACCTTAACTCCCTAACAGGTTTGGATACTTCTTCCGCATTTCTTCTTCCACTTCCCAAGTAGCTTCCTCTATCCCATGGTTTTTCCATAGCACTTTTACTAATGGAATCTGCTTGGTTCTGAGCTCTTTGACTTTTCGATCAAGCACTTGGACAGGTTTCTCTTCGTATGCAAGCGATTCGTCTACTTCAATCTCCTCCGGTTGTAATACATGAGATGGGTCGGGATGATACTTCTTTAGCATTGAGACGTGAAACACATCGTGGATGCGAGAAAGACTGGATGGCAGTTCCAATCGATACGCGACCGCTCCTACTCTCTGCAGGATCTTGTAGGGTCCGACGTACCGTGGTTGAAGTTTCTTTCCTTTGCCCGCTGTAAGACTTCGTAAGGGTGTGATCTTAAGAAATACGTGGTCTCCAACTTCAAACTCCAAGTCTTTTCTTCGATTATCTGCGTAACTCTTTTGTCGACTTTGAGCTGTTTGAAGTCGTTGCCGTATCATCTTGACCTTCTCTTGAGCCTCTTCCATCCATAGAATAGTTGCCGGGTCCAGTGCTTTCTTTTCGCCAACTTCGTCCCAGTAAATCGGCGAGCGGCACTTGCGTCCGTAGAGAGCTTCGTATGGAGCCATCTGAATCGACGAATGGAAGCTATTGTTGTACGCAAACTCTACTAAGGTCATGTGTTGACACCAGTTGCCTCTGAAATCCAGAATGCAAGTTCGTAGCATGTCCTCGAGAGTTTGAATCGTCCGTTCTGACTGTCCATCCGTCTGAGGGTGATAGGTCGTGCTCAAATTGAGTTTAGTCCCCAAGGTTTCTTGAAACTTCTGCCAAAACCGAGATACGAATCGCGGATCCCGGTCGGAGACAATACTCACAGGAACACCATGTAGCCTTAGTATCTCGTCCATGTACAGTCGGGCCAACTTGTCCATGGAATACTTCATATTCACCGGCAAGAAATGGGCCGACTTGGTTAAGCGATCAACGATCACCCAAACGGCATCGTGTCCTCTTTGCGTCCTCGGTAGACCGGAAACAAAGTCCATTGTGATGTTTTCCCACTTCCACTCGGGTATTTCCAAGGGTTGTAACAGACCCGATGGTTTTTGATGCTCTGCTTTCACCTGCTGGCAAATTAGACACTTTTGCACGTACTGGGCGATTTCCCTCTTCATATTGTCCCACCAATAGGTTCCCTTCAGGTCCTGATACATCTTGCTGCTGCCCGGATGGATTGTATACTTGGACCGATGAGCTTCCTCCAGAATCTCCGTTTTCAATAATTCGACCTTCGGTACCACTATTCGGTTTCGATATTTCAAAATACCCTCAGGACTCAAATTGAAGTCCGTGGTTTCTCCCTTCTCCACTTTCTCTCTCCACTTCTTTACCATCAAATCTTCGTTTTGCCCTTCTTTAATGCGTTCCAGTAGAGTGGAGGTCACCCTAACATTACTAAATAACACCTTATGGCTCCCGAGACAGGGTCTCCACTCACAGACGGATTCTAATAGATCCCATTCTTTAATCATCAATCCTGCTACTTGCACCTTACGACTCAAGGCATCGGCTACCACATTTGCCTTTCCCGGATGGTAGTTGATTGTGCAGTCGTAATCTTCCAAAAATTCCATCCACCGTCGTTGCCTCATGTTCAGTTCCTTCTGGGAGAAAAGGTACCTAAGACTTTTATGATCCGAGTACACTTCGAAGGTCACCCCATATAGGTAATGCCTCCACTTTTTCAGAGCAAACACAATCGCGGCTAGTTCTAGATCGTGGGTCGGGTAATTCTGCTCGTGAAGCTTCAACTTCCTAGAGGCAAAAGAAATTACATTACGATTCTGCATCAAAACGCACCCAAGGCCTTCTCGCGACGCATCTGCATACACCGCGAACCCGTCCACTCCATTTGGTAAGACCAGTACCGGAACCGTGGTCAATCTTCTCTTTACTTCCTGAAAACTTGTTTCGCATCGGGCGTTCCAAACGAACCGACCATGCTTCTTCGTCAGGTCAGTTAAAGGGCCTGCTAGTTTAGAGAAATCTTTAATGAACCGGCGGTAGTACCCAGCTAGCCCTAGAAAGCTACGAATTTCCGTGGGAGTTTCTGGTCTCTTCCAATTTGTCACGGCCTCTACCTTTGCCGGGTTCACCGATATACCTTCGTGGGAGATTACGTGCCCTAGGAATGCTACCTTTTCCAACCAGAACTCGCATTTACTAAACTTGGCGTACAACTGATGTTCCCTTAACGTCTGCAACACCACTCTCAAATGCTTCTCATGCTCCTCGCGTGTCTTAGAGTAGACCAAAATGTCATCAATGAACACAACGACAAATCGGTCTAGATAGGGTTTGAAAACCCTATGCATTAGGTCCATAAAGGCGGCGGGAGCATTGGTCAGTCCAAAGGGCATAACGGCGAACTCGTAATGCCCATATCTCGAGTTGAAAGCAGTTTTCGGTATATCCTCCTTTCTAATCAACAACTAATAATATCCTTGTCGGAGGTCCATCTTTGAGAAGACCACTGCTCCTTGCAGCTGGTCGAACAACTCGTCGATGTGGGGCAGTGGATATTTATTCTTGATCGTAACATTGTTCAGACCCCGATAGTCAATACACATCCTCAAGGTTCCGTCCTTTTTCTTCACAAATAGGACAGGAGCTCCCCAAGGAGACCCACTCTCATGAATGAATCCCCGCTCCAAAAGATCTTGTAATTGCAACTTAAGCTCCTTAAGTTCTGCAGGCGCCATTCGGTAAGGGGTTTTTGAGATAGGTGAGGTTCCAGGTAACAGATCTATTTGGAATTCTATCTCCCGTTCTGGAGGTAAAGCTACTATCTCATCAGGAAATACATCCGGAAATTCCCCCACTACAGCCACGTCTTCCACTTTTAACTTATCCGTAGGGGTGTTAATCAAAAAGGCCAAAAAGCCTTGCGCCCCTCTACTTATCAGTTTCCTAGCTCGAATGCCTGAAATTAAAGCAGATGAGGCTAACCTACCCCTTATATCCAACCTTAAGGTTGCCTCGCCAGGAATGCGAAATTCTACCACCTTCGTTTTACAATCCAGCTGAGCGTTATATTTGGCTAGCCAGTCCATACCCAGAATCACGTCATACCCCTTAATGGACAAGCTTATCAGGTCGCCTAAAAATCTCTTTTCACCTACCCAGACATCACAATCCCTATAAACCATACTAGTCACCAAACGTTGATTTCCCGTAGGTGCACTAACTTCTAGGTCATATGGTAAACTAGCAGGTTTAATATCGATGCCACACATGAAATCAGGGTTAACAAACGAATGAGTGGCACCAGGATCAATTAAAACTTTGGCAAAGCGGTGGAAAATAGGGATCGTACCTTCTACGACCTCCGAAGACTCTGGGACCTGATGGGGCTCTAAGGAGTACACCCTAGCTAGCACTTTCGGTTTGGACCCATCTCCCTTCGCTGGTCCAGTATTGGTCCTCGGCGATGGTTGGCTTCCCTTTCCATCTTGTTTCAGGACCGGGCAAGTAGCCAATTGGTGGTCCGCACTTCCACATCGCAGACATTTACCCTGTTTCCTCCAGCAGTTGTCTTCGGTGTGGTTTGGCTTCCCGCAATGCCCGCAGGGACCGCGAGGTGCTGAAGCCGAGCCACTCTGAGCATTTTCCCTCGGTCCTCGCCCAGCTTGGCCACCCCTGAATGGAGTCCCTCTACCTGAACCAGGTTGTCGACCACCTCCCATTCCTCGGCCAAATTTAGCAGGAGTGCTCTTCTCACCCTGTCCAGAACTACTCCCAGGAAAGCCACGCTTCTTTGCCTGGAAGTTCCGGACTTGCACCCGTGCACTTTCAACCCGTTGGGCCTTTTCTACTACCTCGCTAAACGCAGTGATTTGAGCCACCGCGAGGTCTTTCTGAATCTCAACATTTAGACCCTGAATAAAGCGCCTAATCCGTCGTTGCTCAGTCATGATTAATTCAGGCGCAAACTTGGACAAGCGGGTGAATTGACTCTCGTATTCTGCCACCGTCTGCGCCCCTTGACGGAGCCGAATAAACTCGTCCTCCTTCCTCTCCTGGACTAGAGGAGGGAAGAACTTCGCATTAAACTCTCGAATAAAGTTCACCCAAGTCCTGGGCGTCTACTCCCGTTCCCATTTCTGTCGGATCACGTTCCACCAGGAACGGGCCGCCCCCTCAAGCTGAAACACGGCAAACGTCACCTGCCGTTCATCAGGGTAGTGTAAGGCTGCAAATATGTCAACCATCTTTTCAAGCCATCTCTCAGCAACGTCCAGGTCGGGTCCCCCAACAAACTTTGGCGGAGCGAACTTTTGGAAACGTTCGAGAGCTCTATCCTCGCTCTCGACATGATGGCCAGGGTTTCCGAGGTTTCCAGGGTTAGGGTTCGGGTTCTGGGCTTGTTGCTGCACTACTTGTGCTAGCAGGTTTGTCATTTGCTGCATAGCCGCAGCTATCTGAACATTAGGGTCGGCTTGGGGTTCAGGATCAGGTCCCGTCGAGGTTTCCCCCGCACCCCTAACCTGTGTGGGTTGTCTAGCACCGCGCCCACGTCCCCGACCACTCCGAGTACCTTCCATAGGTTTTACTTGGTCTAGGCAAGAGTACTAAACCAAAGTAGTAACAGGCATGTAAGTAACATTCAAAACTTGCACATTAACACATATTGATACACGGCAAACATGATCACTAACATATATACAAGCCAAAAGCCACACACATATATACAATCAGTCAAGTCAAGTACAGGCAAGTCAGAAACAAACATAGAAAATCCCCCGAGGATTGGCCTTATCAAAAGAGATTTACACGTAGCTAATCTAACAACCCAAAACGATTAGCTAAGGCTCTATCCCTATCCCTATGTACATACAAAAACCACCAAACTATCCCAAAAGAAGCCTAAAAGTCAAGGCCTAGTCAGTTACCGGGGTCTGGGACCCAGGCGACGGGGTAGACTCCTCCCCAGGGTCGGCCTCCGCACACGAAGCCTCATCGCTACACTCTTCAAGGCCATCGTCACAAAGATTAAGAATCGTCTCAGCGCGACCCCTGACCTTACGAGATCGCTTAAGCTCGCGCTCTCGTGCCTCCCTCAGTTGGGCGCAAAGGTCGTCAACTCAATCCTCGGCCTCAAGCACATCGTATTCTAGCTCCTTAATACGCGCAGCTTGCTTATTACTCGTCGCCCTATCCTGGACTGCATCGACCTCAAGTCGAGCATTCTCTCTAGCCAACATCTTGCGCTCCTTATCCAGAGCAAACACGAGGGCGTTCGGGTAGGCATACTTCTCCTTACACGGGCACCGTCGAAGACGGTTAGACGGGCTCCAACGAATGACGGCCCCTCCCGGCCGTATCTGATATGGGATCACGGGGAGTACTTTGCGTGGTCTCGCCCCCGAAGGACTAGCACTAGAATCACCCTGTCCGGCCATCCTACATCACAAGAGCAATTAACCATAAATAGAAGCTTAAAGGCCATAAACAATAAACCCTCAAATCAAACAGTCCTATAACACCCAGGCTAATGCAAACCTAGGCTCTGATACCACCTGTGACAGCCCCACCTTCCCCTAAGGCGAACCAAAGGGGTTAGCGGACTGCCTGCCCAGCTCTCGCCAGGACTACGGGCAGTTACACGCGATCTAGAACGTTTCGGGAAAATAAAAGCGCGCTCGGCCAAGCCACAAGAACCAAAATAACAAAAATAATAAGAAAAATGAAAACGATGAATAGTGCCTGGAGTGTTAGAATCCGAAATCCCACCAAACATTAATACATAGCAATTCAACATTTACAACCAAAACGGCATGTCAAAAGCTATACATAAGGGATACACATATTCGGTTTGCCATTCAAAAGATGAACCCAATACACATTAGGGTTTCATGCAAAGAGCTATCAAAATAGACATATACATGGCTCAATTTGGCAACCAACAAGTGTAAGCTTCCAAAAGTGATTAGTTTCCTGTAAGGAAAACAAATGGAATGGTGTGAGCTAAAGCTCAGTGAGCAACTATCACACAATCAACCAAGATCACTTAAGCATAAACGTTCATTGCAAAATTCAGATAAGAAGCAAAACAAGTCGGTAAAAGGATACGGACGGCTCTCAAGAGCCCATTTCCACGCTTACATTCTTGATCCAACCTCATTGACCCTCCGTCAATGTTAAAAGTACCAAACCGTAGACTTCACTTCACTTCCATTCCTTCCACCCATCATACCCCAACCGGGCCCGCACTCCAAGCAGTAACTTTAGGTGATACTCGAGTACACCGGAACCAAGGGTCTCATTACCACAAGATTCCCATTTCAGTCCCCGTGGCTAGTCAATGTTCACGACCAAGCCCTCGCTGGATCGATTCAATTGAATGCCAACGGGGTCGAGCTCAGTACAGTAGGGCTGTTGGATACTCGTCCAACCAACACCCAAACAATTTCCATGAATGAAATCCAAGAATTCATATAGCAGTACAGTAATACAGTGAAACGGTAAACAATCGGTCACAAGAATAAAAGAAATGAGGGCGGTCAAGTACACCCTCACCCTAATCATTTCCAATAGCCAAACAAGCCTTCAAGGCATCACAATCATATATAGCAAAGCCACATTATAAATCCAAGTGAGTAGTATACTCACCAATTAAGCAAGTGAGGTTTCATGCACCGTCGTCCCTAGTACGTCGTGCACTAACGTCACGTCCTAGAACATGTAAACAAATACCATAAGACTCGATAACGAGTCATAAAGCCAAGCCCAACACAACCCCAATAGGGTTTCATATGCATATATAAGTATATAAGCAAACCAGAAAATCAAGAAATGGAACTCATTTGTCCCAACAACAAAAACAGGTTTTGGCTTCCAAATGCGGTAATGGCAAAAAATGCGCTACGCTCATCGGATGAGGGTGTAAGACCCACCATTGCGAAGCTAAGAGACAGGGCTACAACAATGTAGAAGGTCACTCAGTCCAAATCCTAGCACAACTAGGTCAAAAATGCAGAAAACCAACCCAGAACCGTAATTGCAGGTTCCCAAATCACACAAAACTGTAATCAGTCCAATTCAGTCTATACAGGTCCAAATGCATTGATTCCAAAGGCATATGATAGCTAAGACATCAAGATACATTTCATCAGAAGACACCAACAACAAAATTCAAACCAATTCCAGTCAAAACAGACGATTATAATCACAGTTCGCACATTCTGATCACCCAGAACAGCAACAGTAAAAACGGCATAACTCACTCTACACTACTCCAAATGCCCTGAAATTTTGTAGGTGCTTCAAACTCATCAATACCTACAACTTTCATGTTTTGAGTAAAGTACAATTCGGCCTCTAACCCTATGATCCAAAACCGGACAAAATTGGGGGTTATCAACCCTAACTTTTCTCATTTCAATCCAAACCCAAAATTGATTGCAATTTCCTATCATATGCACCTACTAGAGCCATAGACCCTTATTACCAACCATCAAAAACAACCACACCATCAAGATCACATAAAACCAGAAAATTCCTCAAAAAAATAAAAACTTAACCAAATCACTTCAAACCAAGAAATAAACCACAATTTCTAACACAATAGCCACCATTAGGCATAAATTCAACATCATTAGGTGTAAGAGGATAGTCAATCACTACTTACCTAGTAAACAAGAGAGAGGAAGTGGTAGACCACCTTATCTCCTCCAAAAAACTTCACTAAGCAACTCACTAGCACCTAATGGAAAGCTTTTATGGAGTAGAAACTAGTTGATGCAATTGGTTTGGAAGATTGAGCTAAATGGAAGCTTGAAATTTGAAGCAATTCTCTTCCTTCTTGAGCTTGAGGAAGTCGGCCACCAAGGAGTGAAAATAATGAATTTTTGAGGTAATTTTTAGATATTTAACCACTTAGTCAAAAGGTCAAAAACATGAATAGTAAGTCATAAAGTCCACCCAATGGAAAAATGACACTTGGCACACTAGTAAATGCATTTCTATCCTTTGGTCACCTCTCACATCAATCACCTCACACTCCTCTACTTATCTCTGAACACCCGATAAATTTTACACAGTATCCGAAACTTAACCTTATTGGCCGAATTTTTTCGAACTTTTTGCACTAGTGGGGCCCACGTCCATAATCGATCCGTAATTTTTCAAAAACTACCCAATGCTAGAAAAATCATCTAAAAACTATAATTACTCATAAAATCCACCAAGAAAATATTCCTAGGCCAGAAAATGCAGAAAACATGCAATTAAAGGGGAAAAACCCTAGGAAAATTATTAGGGCAATTAAGGGTTCTCACACCTTCTCTAATCACTCCACCACTACCTTCAATCTTCCTAAACAAGTGACTTTTGTGGAGGAATTTGAAAGTTTAACGGTTGATTCACAAGATTGAGCAAGAAATGGAGTTGGAGTTGAAGGCTTTCTTCTTGTATTTTTTCTCCAAGAGGTTCGGCCAAGACAAGCTTAAAATGGAGAGAAATTGGTCAATTTTTGAGGTTTAGTAAAGGTGATGCAAATTAGTCAAAGTCCAACTTTGAATAAGAAGGTGACACATGTCACCTTTTGGTTTAAAACTTATCTTTTTGTCTCTCCAATACAAATATCTTAACACTTTGTAAAATAATATCACTTAATACAAAATTCCAACAAGTTGTCAAAAATATAATGCATTTACCGCACTTGCCGGCCCCACGTTCAAAATACGCTTTTAATTTCTCAAAAACTAACCGATACTAGAAAAATCATTTTCAAACTATCTTTGCTCATAAACTTTATCTGGGGAATTTTTCTAATAAAGAAAATGTAGAAAAGAAGGGTGATTAAATAAAATAAACACTAGAAAATTAGAAAATTTCCGGGTTCTCACTCTCATTCTTTTCGGGGCGTCACAGATTCCCAGCTTGTTCTATGATTAACTTGTTAAAGTGCTTTCTTGACTTGTTATGTGATATTTGGAAAATGGTTTTCCTGATTCGTCGAAGTGGGCAGTATGTACTTTATCGCACTAGTCCTTTCGAGTGGTGACTTGCTTGAAATGTTTTCTCGAATATCTTGCTTGCACTATTTAAGTACTGAGTGGGGGAATGTACCACACCTGAGGGTGGGAGGGCCTCTTATCCTATCTCAAGTACTAAAACCTTGAATTTGTTGACTGGAGCGTGGACTCGTCAACTAATCTACCAGGCAGGGGATTGTACCACACCTTAGGGTAGGAGGGCCTCTTATCCTGACCTGGTAACCACTTGTTGTGACGTTGTTGGGTGAATCTCTCGACTAGTTTATAAAAAGGTATACTCGAGTAATACCAAACTCTCTCGTGAGGTGTGCGGGCCCGGTGGGAGTTAGTTGGTTGGAGCGTGTTAAGGAAAGAAAAAAAAATAATGAATCTACATGGACTTTAGATAGTGAGAGTTGACGGAGAGTCAACTGCGATTAATTTTGATCAAATTCATGGAAATGGCTCCTGAGCGCCCCTGTATCCTACCCTGTACTGTTATGTGCTTTTCCACTTGCTGAATTTAAGCTTGGAGATTATTTACTATTTGTGTTCTATGATTGCATGTTTTGGGGCACCACTGAGCTTTAGCTCACCACACGATATTTGTTTTCCTTAACAGGTTTTGGCGTTCGAGAGATTTGAAATCTGCTTTTGGCTTTTGTAAATATTGTTTCGAAACGGTCTATGTATCTTTTGTTCTGGGTTGCCACTTGAAGCTGGAAAAGTGCAAACCCTAAACTTTGGCCTGTATGAATGAATTTGTAATTTTCGGATTTCAGTTTGTGGTTTGTATTGTATAAGTGTAGTTATGTGTTAAGCTAGTTGGAGATGTACTAAGGGTGAACATGCAGATGTCCAATGTCGATGTTATCTCTGAAGTTAATGTGTTTGTAGTATTTTGGATGTTTAAGGGATTGGCTTGTTCGGGTGAAGAATTTTGTTTTGATTAGAGTTGTATGTGGAAAGGGTTTAGTTGGTTTTCTTGCGTGAGTCCTGGCGAGAGCTAGGCAGGCGACCCGCCAACCCTCTGGTTCGCCTTAGGCGGAATTGGGGCTGCCACAAAGTCTGCGAAAATCAAGAGAAAGGGGACGGGAGTCACATTTGAAGAAAGGGAAGGCAAGGATAAAATCCAAAGCACCCTTTCAACCTAACCAAGGCTAGTTGTGTGATTTAGTAAAAAATTTTCTTAATTTAACCTAAAAATTTATCACATTTGGATGTCACTATATGGATGCGAATCCTAAACTTAATGACTATCGGGGGGTCGGAATATCTCTTCAAAATTTGATTGGTGCAAATCAAATTAATTGTGATGCCGAAAAGTAATTATTTGAAGAGGTCACAAATGTGCAAAAATATGAGACTCCAAGAAAAGAAAAGAAAAGAAAATAATAATATACAAATATACATGATCTCAAGGAATGCATCATAATGGATGTGGGAAGCTAAGATTCGTGACTTCAATTTTTCCTTTTATAGAGGGAATATAAGCATGCTAAGGTTAGAAAGCCAAACTCGTCCATATCCCATATTCGAGAGGTATTTTTCTTATCTAATCATGCAAATGTACTAACCTAGTTCTAATTCTTAAATGGAATGCAAGGCTAATGTCATGTCTCACACGTAGGGGTAAGGGATATACATATAGGAGAAATATGGGATAAAGGATATATATATAGGGCGAATAAGGGATGTACATATAAGGGAAATGTCATGCAAAATGATAAAAACCCTAAAAGATAGAAAATATGCATGCAAATGTAGTGATTGTCATACAAACATGATATAGCGTGTGAACGGTCCCTAAGGGTCTAGCGTTGGACTAGCCCATGTCTATAAGTTTTCACTAGCATTAGACTAGTGAGAAATCAGAAAAGAAGGCCACAACTAGCGTTGGACTAGTGTGGTGACGTCATGCATTTATTACAATCAAATAAATCATATAAAACATAATAAAGGAAATAAACACATAAATCACATAAATCAGATATAGCACATAGCACATAAGCATGATATCTAGATCCAAGGCCCTAAGAAAGCGAGTAACACGTAACACACAAGCATGCAAAACATACCAAGCAAATAAAGCCCTATCTATTACACTTGGGGGGCCCTAACTACAATCTAGAAAGAGGGAAGGAATGAAATAAATAAAATAATAACCTAACTATTACAACTCGGCATTTAATTGCCTCTCAAATAATCAAAGATTAAATGAAAATAAATGTACTAAATTAAAACAAATAATGTGATGAAATAAAAATATTCAAAAAGCATGCAATATCACACATAAAAATCACATAGGAGCACATAGGGTCAAAATAGAGGAGTAGAGTGTACCTCCTTTGAATTGGTGACCTAGTGAAACGAAATTACTTATTTACCCTCCAAAACAATAAAATGGTCAAGGCATCACTTTAATTAACAAATAATCACAAAAAATGGAAATAAACACAAAATTGAATCAATCAAAGCATTCTCATAAAAGTAAACAACCCATGTCCTTTACGCCAGGGATTTTTACCAATTTTGATAAAGTGGCCAAAAAGTGATTATTAGACGCTCATATTCCAAATATCGCTCTATGAAAATGATCGGATCCTACCTTACCTTGTGCACTACCCCTTTGGATGGTACAAAAATATAAACGTGCAAGTCTCCTTGGATTAAATATCCGAGACACAAGGCGGTTTAGTCCTAACGTGGGATCCCCTAAATGGCATTCCCTTTCTATGGTTTATGCGTGATGCCAGTTTATTAAAGCAGTAAAATATGCAATTTGAAATGAAACATGACCTAAGGGACCCTTTATTTGCCAGGGTAGGCCTAAAATGATATACCATTGAATGAAATATACCAAAATTTCTAAACGTGCAATAGCCTATCAACAAGGGCAGGTCCTAAAAGAAGATCATGCCAGACCTCTTATTCCTAACGTTTGTGAATGCAAAAGACAAGAAGACAAAGAAACGTTAGTTCAACACATAATCACATAACACGTTGGGCAATTAAAAGCAAAAAATAAATAAAGCAAGAGGGGTGGGATCCCTCCCCTCGTGCCTAGTGTCCCTAATTCAGGATAAGGTCGACTCTATCCTAGGCACTTCTAATATGGATGCATGAGGTTTGGTTCACTAATGCATCTAGACTCGATAAGGCTTCGGCTCCCAAGCCTTCAGACCTAAAGGCGAAGGGTCATCACTCCCAGGGCCTTTGGTCGGTGGCTCGAGTGATCCCTTAGGTAGCGCTATGGGCGCAGGGCACACCATCCGCCTACCCAAGGCAATCGATCCTAATCCTTCAAGGAGGTGTGGGAAATGCCCACGAAAAAGAAAAAAAATAGGGTAACTAAGACTATGCATGCACGTATGAGGTGCTTTCTTATTGAGGGGAGGGATGGTACCATCGGATGCGGTCGAAAGTTCTAGGGTAACTACCCCCCATCCCAAAATGCAATCGAGAAACAAGTAAAAGTAAACAAATAAATGAACCATCCATTCATCACATACATAGTGTGCAAAGAGCGATTAGGCGCGCGATAGATGCAAAATCCCTAAAAAGAGAAAAAGGGCAAAAGGGAAAGAGGAATGCAATCCTAAACATCCAAATGTAATAGATAAGAAGGTTAAAAGAAGAAAATAATCGACTAAATCGAATGCTCGGACTCTTTAAGTCCCCAGTGGAGTCGCCAGCTGTCGCGCCCCATTTTTTATAAGAAAAAATAAATGGTTTAAAAAGTGAATTTTTTATTCGAAAAATGAATTTTTGATTTAAAAAAGAAAATGAAAAATATGGGTCTAAATGGGACTTGAAAATGCGACGATTTGACCCAAAATATAGTTTAAAAAGGGTTTTTGAACGAAAATCGGAGTCGCCACTTGGTATAGAGTTAAGGTGTACCAAGTCACCTAAAAATGAGTTTTCAAAGGAAAAAAGTAGAAAAACCCCTTTTAAACGACTCCTAGTCTACGAAAATGAAAGGAAAGGTTCGGGAGTCACATTTGACGAAGGGGAAGGCAAGGATAAAAATCCAAGGCACCCCTTCGACCTAGCCAAGGCTAGTTGCGTGATTTAGTCAAGGATTTTCTTATTTTTAACCAAAAGATTTGTGGAAGGGGGTCTGGGGTTTAGGTCGTTTAAGGACATGGCTCGGTCTTTTTCGGCAAAGCTTTGGTGGCGGTTCCGGAATGGTGATTCCATGTGGGCGGAATTTATGCATGCAAAATACAGTAAGGGGAGGCACCCTTCGGAGGCATCATCAGCTCGGGCTTCACCTACTTGGCGGCGGCTAGAGGCGATTCGGTCGTTGGTGGAACCGCATATTCGGTGGAGTTTAGGTAAGGGCCTGGTGGATTTTTGGAAGGATAGATGGGTCCTTCATGAGCCGTTAGAGGAGGTTGTGGGTCGTCCTGAGAGGCCTCATTTTCTTGTTGCAGAATTTTTGACTAATGAAGGCTGGGATGAGGCGCGTCTTGCCAAGTGGGTTCCGGATTTTGTGTTGCGTGCGATCCAGGACATACCGTTCGATTTGTCGTAGAAGGACAGGTTGGTCTGGATACTTTCACCGTCGGGTTTTTTTTCGGTTAAGTCGGCTTGGGAGCTGCTTCGCCTTCGGAAGCCGCACTCCTTGGTCGATTCCTTACTGTGGCCGTCGGCTTTGCCAGCAAAGATGTCTTTTTTGGCTTGGAGATTAGTGCGGAATTTCCTGCCGTTGGATGTTGTGTTACGGTCTCGAGGTTTGCCGATTCCATCTAGATGTGGGTGTTGTTACCGGGAGGAGGAGGTGAGCTTGCATGTTTTTTGCACTGGCCCGGTAGCTTCGCAAGTTTGGAGGAAAATCTCTAGCCGGTTTGGGTTTAAGTTGGTGAATTGCTCGAGCATGGCGTCGGTGTTCAAATCTTGGTATTTCTCGTCTCCTTCAGTGTCAAAAAACCACATTCGGGTGATGATGCCAATTGTGGTTTGTTGGTTTCTATGGGCTGCCAGGAATCAGGAGCGATTTCAGGGAGTGCGTTGGGAGGTGGACAGGATAATCCGCGATGTGGATGGGTTTTGGGAGCAGCTTGGAAGGGCAAATAAGCTTCAACGGTCGCATTTCACGGGGGATGGGGATTGTGAATTGCTCCAACGTATTAAATCCCCTCCTAGGAGACGGGTTCCCTGTGCGGTTGCCTGGGATAAACCGCCTTTTGGGGTGCTAAAATTGAACTCGGACGCCAGTGTAATCCATGGTCAGGCCAAGGGTGGGGGTCTACTGCGTGATTGTCACGGGAAATTGGTCTTTGCGTACTACAAGGAACTCGGGGAACAGGATGTTTTAGGGGCAGAATGTATGGCATTATTGTGTGGCCTTCAGTTGTGTTTACAAAGGGGGTTGCGGCCTTCGTTGGTGGAGGTGGACTCCAAGGCTTTGGTGCAGTTGGTGGGTTCTGGGGCGAGTGCAAGGTGGCCTTTGTGTAACGATTTGCGGAAAGTGAGGGGCCTCCTGGAGGGTTTTTCCGCTTCCATCTCACATGTTTTTCGAGAGGCCAATTTACCTGCAGATAGATTAGCTGTGGGAGGGCCAACTAGCGGTCAGGTGTATGAGCAGGAGATCCAGCTTCCGGCAATGGTTAGGGCTGCTATGGCGCTTGATTCACGTGGAGTGCCGGGGTTGCGTTGGTGCTATGAAGAAAGGTAGCGTAGGGGCAGTCTGTAATGTAGAACGGTAGGGTCGGGTAAGGCTTAAAGGTTGTATTTGGGAGCGGTGGCTCCCCTTTTCTTTCCTTTTGCTTTCAATAAAATTTGGGGCGTTTGTCCCTTAAAAAAAAAAAAAACATTTGGATGTAGTATATGAATGCAAACCCTAGACCTAGGAGGGTATCGGGGGGCAAAATTTCTCTTCAAAACTTGAGTGGTGCCAATCACATTAATTGTGATGCCCAATAATGACTTCTTTGGAGAGGTCACGAATAATGTAAAAATATGAGACTCTAAGAAGAGGAAAATGATAAAATAATTATACAAATATGCGTGACCTAAGGGAATGCATCATGTCGGGTACGGGGGACTAATGTTCGTGACTCAATTTCCCATTTTAAATAGAGGGAATACGAGCGTGCTAAGGCTTAGAAGGCCAAACTCGTCCATATCCCATATTTAAGGGGTTATCCCTAGTCTAATCAGGCAAAATGCACTAACCTACCCCCTAATTTCCTAAATGAGATGCAAATCTAAATGTTATATATACATAGGGGTAAGGGACATTTTATTAGAGGAAATATTATGTGAAAATGATAAAGATCCTAAAAAATGGAAAAAATATGCATGAAGTGTAATGTAATCATACAAGCATGATCTAGCGAGGGGGGTGGCCCTATTGGGTCTAGCATTGGACTAGGCCTTAACTAACGCTCTCTCACAAGCATTGAACTTGTAAGAGCTCGAGGGGACAACCATGACTAGCATTGGACTAGCCACGGTTACGTGCATTTGCATCCATCATACACATATATAAGTAATGTGCATAATTAAAGCGAGTAGACATGTGAGCACGTAATTCACATAACACATAAGCATGCATATCTAGATGCCAAAACCTAGGAAAGCGATTAAACACATAGCACCTAAGCATGCAAAACACATAAGGCAATTAAGGCCCTAACTATTACATTTTTAGAGGGGAAGGCCTACTACAATCTAAAAGGGGAAATGGAATGAAATAAATAGTTAAAATAAATCTAACTATTACAATTGTGGCATTCAAGTGCCTTCCCAAATGATCAAAAATTGAACTAAAATTAAAGCGAAATTAAAGAACTAAAGAGATAAATAAAGTGAAAATGAAATGAAACACTTAAAGTCATGCAATTGCACACATAAGGCACATATATGCACATAGGCCAAATAAAGTCAAAAATAAAGGGTAAAGTGTACCTCTCTTGAGTCGGGGCTCTAATGGAGTTAAATTACTTATTTACCCTCCAAAAACAAAGAAAAGGTCAAGGCACCAATTTAATTTGAGAAAATTAAAGAAAATATGCAAACACAAACTCAGTTGATCATAAAGCCCTTAAAAATCATGAATTAAGTGCAATTTAAACAAAGCATGGTAGTTAATTGAAGCAAACAAGCAACGAAAAGTTGTAAAATTAAAGCTGCCAAGGACCAAATTGAGGAGATTATTCAATTGATTGGGTCATAGTAGCATTGGTTGGAAGCCAAGGGGTCAAAGTGAAATTATTGAAAGAGTTTCATGCAAATGCCATGCAAATGCTACGAGGAAGGCAACAGAAAGGAATGCTTGCTGCAATTTCAACTTCCAAACGCAAATTTCAATCCACATGCACAATTTTGATCTAAACTTTACCCACCAAACATCAAAACTCTAAACTAAACAGCCGAGTATAGAACTTTAACATCTAAACAAGCAAAACATAGAAGGAAACTCATGCAAAAAGACACAAAGAAGCTCATGCATTCTGCAAATTCCAGCCACCATTCTCTCCACAACATTTCTCCTTCAGCTGAAGTATACTCATGCAAATAAAGCCTATCGATTTTACCCTCCCAACTCAAATACTAGCTCTTAACCCATGTAGTTAACAAACACTCTAAACCAAAATGACTGGATAGAAATGCAGCAAAAGAAAGGATGACACTTGCAGCAATTTTCCAGCCACGGCTTTTCTTTCCATTTTCATCATGCAGACCAGATTTTCGATTCAAATGCACAGCTTTGATTAGATATTCTTCATCTCAACATCACAACTTTAAACTGAGCAACAAAACTGCATGATGATCACAATCCAAATGACCAGAAACTTGGAAAGATATCATACGAAAATTCTGGAAAAAATGCAGAAAAGGAAGAACAAAAACTGCTATAACTCTCTTATCATTTCATCAACACAGGCCGAATAACAGAATTTTGGCTTGGGTAAAAAACAAACGTTGCAAGTCTCACTCATAAATTAAACCAAATACTATATCTGGTTGCAGGGTTAAAGCAGTAAATCTGTCAAAGGATCCCAAATAAAGAAAAAGCAAAGCTGGGCATCTTCTACACTTTTCATTGCTACTCTCTGCAACCTGCTGTGCTTTATTACCAAAACATTACCAACAAAACATCAACTTTTGAATCAAATGATCATAAGACATTCCCCCAATCATCAACCAAGCCAAATGACACACTTTCATTGCAAGATCAAATCAGAAAAATCTGAATTGGTGACCGCTAACAACACAAAGGGCGGCAAGAGTTATAAAAGTGCAGCAACAACTCTGCTCATTTCTCTATGATTTTACAACTTCATTAGCTATTCAGGGAGCTTACATTAGATTCCAAAACCATCATAAAACATTAGCCTAGACATGCAAATCAAGGGGAGATGGGAAAACTGGCAAGCTCAACATCATTCCTATGTTTCTTGCTGCAATTTTCATTCCACGGTCTTTGCAAACCCATGAAACTTTCGGCCATCAAGATTCATGCAAGACTTTGACACGCCCTTTGTACTGTAAAACAAGACAGCCAACAAGTTAAGTCAAGATCTTTCCTAAAACTCTTAGCAAATATCACCAAAACATTAACAAAGTTCCATAATCTTCATTTGAAGGACACAGATTTTCAAACAAACCCACGGACGGGAGGAAAGGAAATGAAAGCAACGAAAGGCAACATCAGTATGCGACTGACGGAATCTAAATCTGGTCAAAATATGCACTGCTCTTTCCCTTTTAATAACCCAAACGAACAATATCAGAAAACATCAGATTCCTGGCTTAAACTTCCCCCCAGATTCATGAATAGCAAAAAGTAAACAACCTTCAGTCATGGGCTTAGAACAAAATCCGAAAAATAGTTCTAATGATTAACTTACCGAGACAAAGAAACCTGAGGAATCGATGCAAGCTGCGTGGATTTTCTGGAGTGAAACCAGGCGCCCCTTTCGCATGGCTCGAATTTCAGCAGAGAGATTTCTGAACTTTTCTCTCTTCCCTTTCGATGGAGATTCGCGACTGAAGATGGTATCACAACTTCTCACGAGGGTCAGCAGCTTTAATAGATTCTTGGCTCGCCAAGGAAACAGCACCAGATTCCGTCTTCCCTCCCTTTTTGCTCTTTTCTTCTTCAATCCTTAGCCCCGCCGCTACTCCCTCAGAACTCTCTCAGACCTCTTTTCTCTTCGCCGTTTTTCTTTCTTGCCTTCTGATCCGACCTTCCCTTGCTATCCTACTCTCCTCTGATTTTTCTCACCGAAGCTCTCATGCCCCCCTTTTCTTGTTCCGGTCCCCCCTTTTTCTTGGCTTTTCCCGTTCCATTTTTTGTTTCTTTTTTCCTTTGCTCCGCCGCCCGCTTCCTCTCTCTCTCTCTCTTCTTACCTTCTGTCTTTTTCTTCCCCCGATCTCCTCTGCTTTTCTTTTTTCACCCCCCGTAGCCTCCTGTTTCTTCTCTCTATCCCACGGCCGTCAACGCCCCTTTCTACTCTCTTCTCCCTTCGGTTTCCCTTTCCAGCCGTCCCCTCCCTTCAGCCGTCACCAAGACTCTCTCCCTTTTCCTCTTTCCAAAACCCAGCTCTCTAGTTTCCTTTTCTTTTCACCCTCAGCCGTCATAAAAACTCTCTCCCCTTTCTCTTGCGGCTGTTTCATTTTAAAGGCACCCCAGATTCCTAAACCTACCATCCAATGGTTTCTAAACCACCCCAGCTTGACGCCTCTCTCCTGGCCATCCGATGGCTATTGTGTCCGGAAGGTTCTTTGATAAGAATCCAAAGGAGTGAGGTGGCCGAATGTTTGGAAAGCTAAGAAACTGTGGAAATTGGTATCTTTCATATATTCACTGCATTGCATGGCTTTTTTTTTTTAATTAATTAAATAACAATGAATTTAATCTAAAATAACTAAAGCATATTTTTGTGAATGCTTTTCCTTTTCGAGAAATTCTACGCTAAAATGGCTAAAAATAAAAAACTAAAAAAAACTAAAAGTAAATAAAACTAACACGACAAATAAAAATAAAAATAAATAGTAAATGAAAAAAATAAAAAATTTGGTGTCTACACCCACGTTGGACGAAAATTTGTGAATTTGCTTTACTTGAGCTGGTGAGTGTACCATTGCATGATTTAATGCTTAAATGGTTATTTGTACTTGAATCTTTGGACTGAATGACTGTGAATTCTGTGCATGAGACGTGAGTATACTTTATCACTCTCGTTCTCTTACCTGTGTGACTGATTACTGTATAACTGTGAATTGGTTACTTGTGCATGGTTTGATGTCGTTTGGGGCAAGTGTCCAACAACTTTACTGTGATATGTAACATCCCGAATATTAGGAGGTTGTTTGTGAAGAAAATATTAAAGTGTATTTCTTTGGGTTTGATTTAAAACCTAATTTTGTTTTAAAAAAAAAAAAAACTAGAAACCCTAATATGGTAGCCAAAAACCCTAGTTTACTTGTGACTAACCGGTTTTCCTAAATCTCTCATATTTTAATTGAAACCCTAATTTTAATTACTAGAATTGGAAAATTCCTCACGTCTTCTTAAAAATTTCCTTTTATTTGAAAATTATTATTTATTAAAGCTCTACTATTCAATTGTTCAACTATAAGAGTAAATAAACCTAGAAAATAAGGTTTTACACTTCGGTTTCAAGATTTGAGCAAAAATTAGGGTTTTGTGATTTTTCCGCCGGATGAATTTTCGGTACTGGCCAAGGATCAATTTGATGATTAAAAGTGACTTTTAAGTGAGAAATAATATGTGAGTAGTAGCAATGAGGTAAGGTTAGTGAATGGAAAGTAAAAACTCTAGTACGGGTGTTTTTAAGAAAAACGGCGCGAACCGGCGGGTCCCGCGCATTACCGATTGAACGCACCGCTTGACCACCATTTTTGCTTACCAAACAAATTTATTGAACTTGAACAAAATATCTTCCCCCTCATGATTATAGCTTGACCGAAATTAGTGGCTAGAAAGCAAGGGAAAGAAAGAGAAAAATTAGTGGCCAAGATTGGGCCAAGTGTTGGGCAACTTGTGGACACCATTAGTTCTAATCCTTTTGGCTTTATCATAAGACAAACTTAGCAATTTCTTCTTCATTTCTGCTGGGCTGGCCGAGAACAACAAGGAGAGAAACTCCAAGGGGAAAATCTTTCATTTCATCTCCAAATCCAACAAATAAGTGAGGAATCGAGTGAAGTAAACCGATTAAACTTGTTCTTGAGTGACTAGCTAGTGAGTTGTGGTGTGATTCTTGAAGGGGAGAGCTTGTGCTACTCTTGGTGACTTTTATTCAAGGTAAGAGAGTTTATCTCTCCAAGTTTTACTTCTAATCTTGTTATATTAAGACTAGTAACTTGATTTTATGGTGAGATTATGGATGATGAGCATGTTTTAGTAGTTTTCCCCAATTTATTTGATGAACTAGGGTTCCTGATTTTCTGCTCCAGTTGATGTATGATGCATGAATGTTGCAATTAAAGTTATATAAGGTTGTTTAGTGGTGATTGGAACCAGAAATTTGAGGAAACTACACTTAGAGCTAAAAATTCCAGATTTCTGGAAAATTTCCCAAGCATTCTGTCCGAAATTGTATCTGTATGTTAGAGGCCGAATTGGCCTTTGGTCAAAGAAGGAAAGTTGTAGAGAATGGTGTTTTATAGGTGCCTACAAAATTTCAGCTCAATCGAAGCAACGCAGAACGTGAAAAGTCCAAAATACCCCTACTGCTTTAAGAATTTCCCAGTAGTCCGTTTCTTCAGTTCAGTCCAGTTTATCACGATTTTTGACCAGGATCCATTCTGATTTAGCTCTGGACCAAAACATGAAAGTTGTAGTGCTCTGAAGTAGCTTTAAAATACCTCTAAGAACACCTGATTCGGACTTGTGTACACTGAGTTATGTCCATTACAGTGTTCTGCATTTAAACAGCCGGTGAATTGATTTCTGGTTGGGTAATTGGAGAATTTGACCAATTTACATTAGAAACTGGACTAAGTGACCTTCATGAACATTGTAGCTCTGTGTCTTAGCTTCGAAACGGCATAGGTTACGCCTCAATCCGATAAGCGTAGCCTCGGATATGTTATTTCCGCATTTGTACGTCAAATCTGTTTTGTGCCACATTGAACTTCTGTACTTGCTACTGTTGTGAATCTTATTATTATGATATTGTGAGCCTATGGAACGGCTCTTGACATGAATGGCTGAGATGTATAATGTTGGGTTGTGTTTGAGAAAAACAATGAAGCCTAAAAGACTGGAAAATTAGGTAAACACAAAGGGCATGCTGCCCAAATTTACGCTCGAAAACTAGAGAACTACTTGCAACTTGAGTAAGGGTTAAGAGTGATTACTGCTTGAACCATCTAGGGTACTTGAGTCTTCTTGTTCGAGGTATATAAGTAAGGACTTGGCCGAACTTGTACCCTTGAGAAATGAAATAATGATTGCTCAAAGTACGTTTTCCCTTGTACTTTCGACTCGCATGACCATTTCAAGTATAAATGTTACAAAGTTTTATCATTTAAAAAGTGAGCGAGTATCTCACGAGTATTCTCCAAGTGAATTTCAATTTCTTGATTCTTATTGAACGAAACGTCTAAGTTTCGAACTCTAGTCATGTTTCAAAGTTCTCAAATTGAGTTTTATCGCAGATTTGGACTCCGAACTCGGAGTATAACCTGAAAGTGACCAGTAGCACTATATCTTTTGGGTGAGTGCTTTCAAATACCGAATTGAACTTGATACTTGAACTTGATACGTGACCAATCTGATTACATGTTATATACGTGAATTGTAAGGGCAAGAGTGTACTTTATCGCACTTGCCCTTACGTGATATACTTGTTTATTGTTGCAATTGACTTGATATACTTGTTTATGATGCGCGCACTTCCTGGAATTCCAGAAACCCTGTGGCGAGTTACTCTAGTCGAGCCGGCAAGGGCTTGGTCGATTGGGTAACGAACCCTGGGTCTCTTGTATTGTCGAGTGGAGTGATATCTCCTCGACTAATCGGTATACTCGAGTATTACCACCCGTGTTCTTGAGGATTTTGGGCCCAGCTGGGGGTTGAACGGTGGACGGAGAGTCGTTTAAGTGGTGTTCTACTGGATTGGTTACTTACTTGACAGTTGACGGAGTGTCAACTACTACGGGATCAAGCTTCTAGTAATGTAATGGGAATTTGGCTCCTGAGAGTCATCCGTATCCTTATACTTTGGAGTAGTTATTGTTTATTGGATTATTGTTTCTTTTGAAAAATTTTCTACATTCGCTCATTTTAAGATTTCTACTTGACGTGTTACTGTTCACATTTATGAACAATTTATGCTCGTTACTTTGCTATATCGAAAACTCGTACTTATAAATAATGGTCAATTTGCTATTTGGAACCTCACTGGGCTTTTAGCTCATTCCACTCCATTTGTTTTCCTTTCAGGGGTACGAGCGAGGTGTGAGATATGTAAAGTCTAGCATAGACTAGCTGTTTGATTTTGACTTGTACTCACGCTATTCATCGGATGGAACATGTTGTATTTGGATTGTATTCGTTTTGATCTAGTTTGGTGTATTGAGACTTCGTACTTCGATTTCTATTAATGTAAATTATAAGCTTGAATTGGGAATGTTATTTATGGTTCATGAATGTGTGTACGTGACTCGATTGAGATAGTGAGTGAGTCCTGGCGAGAGCTGGGCAGGCGGTCCGCCGAACCCTTTGGTACGCCTTAGGGGGAGGTGGGGTCGTCACATGATATCTGAACTCAAACCTCATTGGTCGTTAATGGGTCGAGCCGGCAAGGGTCTGGTCGATTTGATAACGAACCATAGGTTACTGTTAGTCGAATAGAGTGTTATCTCCTCGACTTTGTGGTATACTCGAGTATTACCTTCTCTATTTCTGTGAGGTGTTCGGGCCCGGTAAGGGGAATGTTTGGTGTAAAGTGGGATCTACGGTCTTGTTCACGTCTTCGAACGTTGACGGAGTGTCAACAAGTTGAGATCAAGTACCGCAAATGGGGAATTGGCTCTTGAGAGTCGACTGTATCCTTTTACTTCTGGTTTCATTGTGGGGTACTTTCTTCTATGTTTAATGGTCATGTATAACTGAGCATGAATATACTTGTGAGTCTTGGACGTGTAACTTGTTGGTACCTCATTGGGCGTAAGCTCATCCTCACTATCTTTGTTTTCCTTACAGGAACAACTTTTGGAACCATGTTTTTGAGAAGCGAGTTGAGTTAGTTAGATATTCTTTTGTTTTTTGTATAGCTCCTCGGTAGTTGGAAACCCTAAATGTATTTCGTTCCAATGTTTCCTTTTGATTTGTAATCATACCAACGTGTGTATATAAAAGTGTTTAATCATGGCTATATGGTATGTTTAGTTGGTATTGTACATTCTCTATATGGTACGTTTACTTGTACTTGATTGGAATCGTTTCATGCTCTTGGAAGCGTATATTCGACGTACTATTACATTATTGGATTTGACCACTGTGTGTTCAGCTTAGTAGTCCTGGCGAGAGTTAGGCAGGCAGTTCGCTAACCCTTAGGGTTCGCCCTAGGGGAAGGTGGGGCTGTCACATTAGGCGTCCGCTTCGAGATTCTATTGAAGATCCTCTTGAGTGCCTGAGCAAATAACGAGTAACTTTTACTCACAACCATGCATTAATCAAAAAAGAGTGTACACGTGTTTAGACTAATTCAATGTCTTAAAAGAGAATCTTAATCTCTCAAAAATCGAGGTTCAAAGTGAAGTTAGTTAAATTTTTTATTTTTGTGAGAATTTTTCGGTTTTCCTATGATGGATATGGTTGATCTTGATGTTAATTGTCACAGCCCCACCTCCCCCTAAGGCGAACCAGAGGGTTCGGCGGGCCGCCTGCCCAGCTCTCGCCGGGACTCAGTCGTTCACTACAATCCTCAATTGAATTACAAAATATATATATCAAATATACATCAAAGGTTCCCAAACTTTACATATCAAAAGCGAAGAGTCCACGCTTCCACTGCGCCACTCTGATCCATGATCCCAATTAATACAGGAGGAAGTCCAAAACTAGCCTATTACACATCCAATCCAATCAATTCTAAACGTTCAAGACAATCCCAATATAAATGATTACACAAAAGGAAATCCAAATTCAGTCCATACATGAGATAATCCATGAATAAACACTACAAGCCCTTCCTTCGCCTTGAGCCCTGTGGAGGGGAATAAAATATTTTTGGGGTGAGCTAGAAGCTCAGCGAGTAACCAGTAAAATCAGTAATCAAATCTGTTTAACAATAGTTCATTTCAATGATGTCATTTCAATATGGAGTATCAATAATTCACGAAACATTTACAATGGAAAGCGATAGTAACATTCATGAAAATGATACGTTCGTTCTCCTGTCATTTCATTGCATTTGGTTTCATTCGTGCATTCATTCACCCCGTCCCTGGCTTTTGGCCAGGCTCCACCAACCTACAAGGTAATACTCGAGTATACCGAAACGTTCACCCAAGTTCCTAGTCGCCCGACCGAGTCCGCTTCTGGCTCGAGACGACCGGTAACAAGGGGTGTGAGAACCCGTAAAACCCTAATTATTTTCTTAGGGTTTAGTTCCCTTTAATTGCATGTTTTCTGCATTTTCTGGTTTAGAAATATTTTCTTAGTGGATTTTATGAGCAATTATAGTTTTAAGATGATTTTTCTAGCATTGGAGAAATTTTAGAAAATTAAGAGTAAATAGTGGACGTGGGACCCACTAGTGCAAAAGTTCGGAAAAATTCGGCCAATAAGGTTAAGTTTCGGATAATGTTTAAAATTTATCGGGTGTTAAGAGATTAGTAGAGAGTGTGAAGTGATTGATGTGAGAGAGAAAAGAAAGATAAGAATGCATTTAATGAGGTGACAAGTTTCACCTTCTCATTGGGTGGACTTTAAGAATTACTATTCACATTTTTGACTTTTGACCAAAATTAGTTAATATCTCCAAAAATTCACAAAATTCACCATTTTTCTTCCTTGTGTTGGCCGGCCCTCTCTCTCTCAAAGAAGAAGGAAACTTCCCAACTTTCAAGCTTCCATTTCACTCAATCTTCCACAAACAAGAGTTTAGGTTTGATTTCATTCCATAAAATCCTTTCTTTTGGTGATAGTGAGTGCTCTAGTGAAGTTTGTTTGAAGCTCTAAGGTGGCCATCATCCCTCTCTCTCTTGTTACTTGGTAAGTGATGCTTGAACCCCCCTACTACACCTAATGATGGTTATAGTATCCTTAGAAGTGGCTTGAGTGTTGGAATATATGATTTATTTCTTGGTTTGGCTTGATTTAGTGAAGTTTTCCATTTTATGATGAATTTTCTGGTTTCATATGATTTTGATGGTATGGTTGTTTTTGATGGTTGGTAATAAGGGGCTTTAGCTCTAGTAGGTGCATATGATAGGAAATTGCAATCAATTTTGAATTTGGAAGAATTTCTGGAAAATTAGGGTTCTTGGTTGAACATTCTGTCCGAAATTTTAGGTCATAGATAGAGGCCGAATTGGACTTTGCTCAAAACATGAAAGTTGTAGGTATTGATGAGTTTGAAGTGCCTGCAAAATTTCAGGGCATTTAGAGTAGTTTAGAGTGAGTTATGCCGTTTTTACTGTTGCTGTTCTGGGTGAACAGAATGTGAGGAACTGCGATAGTAATTGCCTATTTTGACTGGATTTGGTTTGGATTTTGAAGTTGGTGTCTTCTGATGAAATGTTACTGGATGTCTTAGCTATCATATGCCTTTGGAATTTCGGCATTTGGACTTGTATAGACTGAGTTATAGTAATTACAGTTTTGTGTGTTTTGCAAACCTGTTTTGGTAATTCTGGTTTAGTATTTGGCACATTTGACCTAGTTGTGCTAGGATTTCGACTGAGAGGCCTTCTACATTGTTGTAGCCCTGTCTTTTAGCTTCGAGATGGTGGGTCTTACGCCCTCATCCGATAAGCGTAGCGTATTTTGTGCATTACCGCATACGGAGGCCAAACCTGTTTTTGTTGATTGATCAAATGAGTTATATTTTCTGATTTTCTGGTTTGCTATTATGCTTATTTATGCATATGAGACCCTATTGGGGTTGTGTTCAGCATTGTTTTATGACTCGTCGTCGAGTCTCTCTTAGGGCTTGCTTTCATTTTGGTTGTTTCCTAGCTAACTTTTGTACTTGTACCACTTTGAGCCCTGTACGGCTTTTGGGAAATGAGATGACCTTTGGTGTGAAATGTTGGGGCTGATTTGAGGAAATAATGAAGCCTTAATGGCTGGAAAAGTAAGAAATTTAGGGGAAGTGCTGCCCGATTTTCTAGGCCGTTTGGTTCTTTAAGTTGGATTTGCCTTTTGATGGAAATGAAGGGCTTTTGGGTTGTTGACCCTAGGTCTTCATGTTATCTTTTTGTTTCCAAGAAAATCATGTTCTTGCACCCTTGCATTAGTATTTATTTGGCAAGGCATACGACGTGTAGTCGAGCCTCACTTGTGCATTCCGTTTGCTCGATTTGGATATGAAACCTTCAATTGGTTTATTTTGATTATTTTAGGGTTTCTTGGCGATTAAGGCCAATCTGAAGTAAAAACTTTTGAAGTTGAGCCGGTGAGTGTACCACCCCCCTCCATTGCTGTTTAACTTGATTTCTGCTCTGCAATCTGTTTATTTGTTCGAGACGAGGGTGTACTTTATCACACTCGTTCTCTAGTCTGTTCATATGCCAATTTACTATGCAAAATTTGAATCTGTTATCTGTGTCTGCATCTGTTCGGATTTCTATGACCTATGAGCTCAATCCTGTGGCTAAGTTATTCGAGTCGGGCCGGCAAGGGCCTGGACGATTAGATAACGAACCACGGTAGTCTGTTCGGGGATTTTGGGTATTGAGACCCTTGATTCCGGGTATACTCGAGTATTACCATTTTGTTCGTTTGAGGTGAGCGGGCCCGGTAAAGGGGTGTTTGGTGGACGGAATTCGGTGATAAGAGGGGTCTACGGACGCGTTGGTTCTATCTACGTTGACGGAGAGTCAACCGGTTTGGATCAAGTATTGCGCTGGAAATTTGGCTTCTGAGAGCCACCCGTATCCTTCTGATTTGAATCATTGGTTCCTTTGCTTTACATCTGACATGTGTATCTGATTTGTTAAATGTGAAATGCCATGATTTTAATGCTATCTGTTTGGTACCTCATTGAGCGCAAGCTCACCCCTTTCCGTTCCTTTTGTTTTCCTTACAGGAAAATAAACCCTTTTGGTCTGGATTTGACAAATGGCTGCCAAATTGAGCTAGTTGAACATATCTTTTGTATAGCTCATGTATTAAAACCCTAAGTGTACTTTTGGGGTGTTTTCTCTTTTGATTTGGCAAACCGTGTGTATATATTAACTTTTGAAAACTTTTGGATGTCATTTTGATTTGTAAACGCTAAAGTTCTGATGTGAATGTTTGTTGGCTATTTCGGTTGGGTTCTGACGGGTCGGTTACTATTCATGACCGACTCCGGATTTCATTTTTGTTATTTTGGGTTATTTTACCATTTTGACCTGTTTACGCTCGTTTGTAAGTTCCGGATCGCAATAGATAGCTCTAATCTGATCCGTAGTCCTGGCGAGAGCTGGGCAGGCAGTCCGCTAACCCCTTTGGTTCGCCTTAGGGGAAAGTGGGGCTGTTACAAGGGGCAATGGCCAGTTCAGCCCAAAAGGCTTACATTCATGCGCAAGTAGCATTCAATCATTAATCATTGAAAATTTCATATTTATTTAGGTCGAGTGCGATAAAGTACACACTCGCCTAGAAAACTCGTTTTAACAATCATTGAAAGCAAAATCAATAATAACAAGACACTGATATGCAAGCACGCATGATATGTAAGAAAACAGTTCCAAAAGTAACTTTGAAAACAGTTCAAAAGTAAATAATGCAAGAAACGGTTCATAAATAATTTTAGAAATAGTTTGAGGTCACTCACCTCAATGGCTCAGCAATCATCCATCATACACTCAATGCAATCAAGTCCTTTCAAAGTTCGGACAGCACTTCCCCTGAATTTGCTTACTTTTCCAGCCATCATGGCTTCATTATATCCTTATTCCATCCCAAAGGTACACACACAACAACAAGTTCATCCAACAGCCATTCAGCAAGCTCCAAGTAGTACCAGTCAAGCTAGGGAAAAGTCCGGAAATGAAAGTTAAACGCAAAACCAGAAAAACAGTTTTGACGTCATTTTGCGGTAATGGTGCCAAAAGCACTACTATGGTCGGATGAAGGTGCAAGACCCACCGTTTCGAAACTAAAAGACAGGGCTACAACAATGTAGAAGGCCACTCAGTCCAAATCCTAGCACAACTAGGTTAAATATGCAGAATACCAAACCAGAACCGTAATTGCAGGTTTACAAATCACACTATGCTGTAATTAGTCCAACTCAGTCTATACAGGTCCAAATGCATTGATTCCAAAGGCATATGATAGCTAAGACATCAAGCTACATTTAATAAGAAAACACCAACATCCAAATCCAAACCAATTCCAGTCAAAACAGACGATTACAAGCGCAGTTCACACATTCTGATCAACCAGAACAGCAACAGTAAAATCGACATACCTCATTCTACACTTCTCTAATTTCCCTGAAATTTTACAGGAATCTCAAACACATCAATACCTACAACTTTCATGTTTTAAGCAAAGGACAATTCGGCCTCTAACCATATGATCCAAAACCGGATAGAAAAGGGGGTTATGAAACCCTAACTTTTCACATTTCAATCCAAACCCAAAATTGGTTGCAATTTCCTATCATACACACCTACTAGAGTCATAACCCCTCATTACCAAGCATCATAAATAACCACAACACCATGATCACATTAAACCAGAAAATTCCTCAAAAAAATAAAAACTTCACCAATTCATTCCAAACCAAGAAATAAACCACAATCCTCAACACTATAGCCACCATTAGGCACAAATTAAACATCATTAGGTGTAAGAGGAAGTGTAATCATCACTTACCTAGTAAACAAGAGAGAGGGAGTTGTAGAACACCTTAGCTTCCTTAAAAAACTTCACCAAACAACTTACTAGCACCTAATGGAAGACTTTTATGGAGTAGAAACTAGTTGATGCAATTGGTTTGGAAGATTGAGCTAAATGGAAGCTTGAAAATTGGAGAAATCTTCTTCCTTCTTGAGGTTATGAGAGTCGGCCACCAAGGAGTGAAAAATGGTGATTTTTAGTCAATTTTTTGAGATATTTAACTTAAGGGTAAAAAGTCAAAAAGTCCAACCAATGAGAAAGTGCCACTTGGCACTCTATTAAATGCATTTCTATCCTTTAAGTCTCTCTCACATCAATCAAATCACCTCCTCTTCTTCTCTCTTAACACTCGATAAATTTCACTCAGTATCCGGAACTTAAACTTATTGGCCGAATTTTTCCGAACTTTCGCACTAGTGGGTCCCACGTCCGATATATATATCCTTAATTTCTCAAAAACTAACAGATACTAGAAAATAATTTTAAAACTATTTTTGCTCATAAACTTTATCTGGGGAATTTTTCTAATAAAGAAAATATAGAAAAGGCGGGCATTTAAAAAAAATAAACCCTAGAAAATTAGAAAATTTCCGGGTTCTCAAACTCATTTTTTTTTCGGGGCGTCACATTAATGCACAAATTAGGCAGTTTATTTGTTAATATTTTCCCCTTTATTTTGACCAAATGTTGTGATAATTTGCTAGATTCTACTTATATTTGAATTTTTGTGTGATTTCTAGGAACTTCAAGTCAATTGAGGCAGAAAAGGAGAAATTGAAGCCTAATTGAGGAAATTCCATTAAGAAAATCTTGATACAAGTTTCTTAGTTGATACTTGAAAACCGCTACATCAGGGATGATGGGATGTTGATGATTGTTACTGCATCAAGTTAGCAAGCGTTTTGGGCTTTTGCTTTTGGTTAGTTTACAGCAAAGAACAGTACAACTGATGCAGTAGAAAGCCCGCATCCCATTGAGCTTCAATTGCACACGAGGCCCATTTTTGGAAAGAAAAGAAAGAAACGCTAAAGAAGCCCTGGGGGGACGCTAGGTAAAACAAGACCTCTGGTTCAACTGAAGACGATTAGAAAAAAAGAAAAAGAAGAAAACGGCAGGGGAGAAGACTCTGAAAATTAACGCAGGCCATTCTGTTCCGTTCCATTTTTCCTTCCTTTTCCCAATTTATTTTCCTTTTTCAATTAAGAACTCGAGTAGTACTTTTGGCTGCAATTCAACTATGAGGAGTGGCTAATTTCTTCATCTAGTCAGAGGTTAAATCGAAGCTTTGGTTCGACAAAACTGTGAGATCGAATTGATTTGCCTACGTCTTTAATTTGCAAGTATTTATATATTTCCTGTTCACTTATGCATATGATTATTTCTTGCAATTAAATACTTGATCACTGTTTAATTGTGTGAGTAATTAACAGCCATCTAAGAGTGCTCAATCCGTAATTGTTGGGTAATTTTAGTGCATGTGGCCAGTCTAATAATTAATGCTGTCAATAGGTTAAATCCTAAGAGCGTGTTTAGGACTGCTTAATTAGCTAGGGCAATAACCACAGAGCTTGTTGTGGTTATCGAATCAGGAAGGTTAGGCAGGTTGTCAGAGCTTGTTGACAACCATAACCAGTTTATTTGTAAATGAAAGATTTTATCTCTGCATCTGTGATCAATGATTCGAACCATTAGTGGAGATTATACCTTTGACTAGAGATTTTCCTTCCGTTAATTTACTTTCTATTTATTGTTATTTATTTTATCTGCGATTGTCTTATTTTTAATTTGAGCAATTAAATTAGGTAGTTTCATATCAATCCCCCCATTTTTATTTAATGTTACATTCATTCAAAATAAATTCCCAAGTCCCTGTGGATTCGACCCTGCTCACTGCTATATTCGAATTTTATCTTTCACGTAATTAAGATACTTTGGTATATCGGATCAAGCAAACTCTGGCACCAGGGTGAAGCTAGTAATGTGACGACCCCACTTCTCCCAAGGGCGAACCCAAGGGTATCGGCGGGCCGCCTGCCTAGCTCGCGCCAGGACTCAAAACTTAAAGCAATAAAACGAGATAGATCACAAGAGCACTATACACAATATATACAATCCCAAAAAAAAAACTTCAGGAGTCTCGAGTCAAACCACTCTAATACACTATAACCACCACCAGCAGAAGATAGACCCTAAGAAGGGTTCTTATATAAACCATCAAAACAAAAACAAACATCCTAACTGTTCAACTATTACAAGCCAATCTAACTATACTAGTATACGAGCCAAAAGTCCCCGCGTCGGCCCCTGCTAAGGAAAACAAAAGGAAAGGGGTAAGCTATATGCTTAGTAAGTAAACAGGGGCGAAAGCATAAATTCACGTAGCAACAATTACACAATAAGAGTAAAGCAAAAGCAGAAAAGTAACATCACATAATAAGGATACGGGTGGCTCCAAAGCCAATTCATGTGCCATGTATGATCTCCTGCCGACACTCCGTCAACCGCAAAAATAGTCCGTAGAACTTCACTTGTACACCCACCGACACCTTATCACCCTCACTGGCCAGTCACCTCACAAACTTGCCCGGGCGAACGAAATCACAAACTTGAGCTTGAGTCACAAGCTCGGGTCACAAACTTGGTCACCTTCTCGGTGAACCGGATTCACAAAATTGGTTCATAACATGAACCCACAAACTTGGTCACCTTCTCGGTGAACCGGATTCACAAAATTGGTTCATAACATGAACCTACAAACTTGGTGACCTCAGACTAAGTTGGACTGCCTTCGACCAAGCCCTAACCGGCTCGAATAGTCCAACCAGGTCAAGAGTTCGCCCCAAACTCACAAACTTCACAAAATTATTCAAAATCACAAACTTTGCAAACTTCACAAACTTTATTCGAAAGTCGCCCCGAGCCACAAGTTCAAGGGTTTTGGTTCCAAAAGGTTCATATACATATGCCAAGTACAATTATACATTCAAATTAGGGTTTAGGTCGAGTGCGATAAAGTACACCCTCGCCTAAGTGCCCTTTTCACATATCTCAAACACATAGCAAAGAAAACACACCAAACCGGCCTGAATACTTACCCAGAAACTGAACTAGCAAAAGTACGAAGTCGGATCGAAATGAACGGCTAGTAGTGGGCCCCACCAGTTCCGCCCAGCTCACCACCGTCTGAAATAGAAGATTGTGTCACCTAATATCGCAAACGGCTACTATCGTGCCTAAAACAAGCAAAACGGCAAAAACGGCACGCGCGCACATAAATATGACGAACGGAAACGGAGACGGCCGTTAGCAGAAACGGCAGATTTGACACTCGTTTCTAGTTTACTCATAAGTTGAGCTACGAATATCGGATTAAGGCATATGAGACGCCATATCGAAGCTTAAAGGATGAACAACAACTGTTATGAAGACATCCAGAACTGAAACTGGAGGCTTTAGTCCCAAATGAACCAAACACAATCACTTACGAAATCTGGAAAATGCACAAATGGTCAGTTTTGAGTGCAAACTGTTTTCTATGCTACACATGGTCAAAAGAGCTGAAAATTGGCAGTTAGATAGTTCATTCCAAATGGAACAACTTTCATGAAGGTCGGCAACCCAAATTCGGAACGGAAATTGGTCATCAGGATCAAAACAGATTTCTGGTCATTTTCACGGGCAGGCCTTGTTTGCTCGGCTATATCTCAGGTTTTATAAATCCGATTCATGAAATTCCAAGGGCGTTAGAAAGCTCTGATATAGGGCTATAAGTTTGGTGTTTTGGTCGGAAGTCCAAACAGCTTGTAACTCAGTCAAATGTGAAGCCAAAGTTCCAGCCATAAACTTTCCAAAAACGTACCAGAATCACAAACCGTATGTGACCTCAATATGCGGTAATGGCACCAAATTCACTACGGTTATCGGATGGGGTGTAAGACCCACCGTTTCGAAGCTAAGAAACAGGGCTACAATACTGTAGAAGGTCACTCAGTCAAAATCCTAACACAACTAGGTCAAATATGCAAAATACTAAACCAGAATTACCAAAACAGGTTTGCAAAACACACAAAACTGTAATCGGTATAACTCAGTCTATACAAGTCCAAATGCCGAAATTCCAAAGGCATATGATACCTAAGACATCCAGCTACATTTCATCAGAAGACACCAACAACAAAATCCAAACCAATTCCAGTGAAAACAAACGATTACTATTGCAGTTCGGACATTCTGTTCACCAAAAACAGCAACAGTAAAAACGGCATAACTCACTCTATACTACTCCAAATGCCCTGAAATTTTTCAGGCACTTCAAAATCATCAATACCTACAACTTTCATGTTTTGAGAAAAGTCCAATTCGGCCTCTAGCTATGACCTAAAATTTCGGACAGAATAGGGGTTCAAGAACCCTAACTTTTCACATTTCATTCCAATTCCAAAATTGGTTGCATTTAACAACAATCCACACCTACTAGAGCCAAAGCCCCTTATTACCAACCATCATACTAGTCCAAAACATCAAAATCATATGAAACCAGAAAATTCATCATAAAATGGAAAACTTCACCAAAACTCTTCAAATCAAGAAATAAATCACATTTTCCAACACTCAAGCCACTTCTAAGCATAATATAACCATCATTAGGTGTAGGGGAAAGGTTGAAGCATCACTCACCTAATAACAAGAGAGAGGAAGATGATAGACACCTTAGCTCTTCCAAAAAGCTTCACCAAATCAACCACTAACACCAACTAGAAAGATTTTATGGAGTAGAAACTAATCTAGGCAATTGTTTTTGGAAGCATGAACCAAATGGAAGCTAAAATGGTGAAGTATTTCTTTCTTCTTAGCCCAAGGGAGAGCCGGCCATGGAGGGAAAAGAAAATGGTGAATTTTGGTGATTTTTGAAGATATTTAACAACTTGGTCAAAAGTCAAAAAAAATGAAATAGTAATTCATAAGTCTTCTCCAATGAAATGGTGACACTTGTCACCACCATTAATGCATTCCTATCCTTTCTTTTCTCTCTCACATCAATCATTTCACACACTCTACTTATCTCTTAACACCCGATAAATTTTACACAGTATCCGAAACTTAACCTTATTGGCCGAATTTTTCCGAACTTTTCGCACTAGTGGATCCCACGTCCGATATACGTTCTTAATTCCTCAAAAACTAACTAATACTAGAAAAATCATCTAAAAACTCTATTTACTCAAATAAAATTATCTGGGGAATTTTCTAATAAAGAAAATGTAGAAAAACGGGTTTTCAATCTTAACCGGAACTTAGGGTTTAAATCTTAATCCCTACTTAGGGTTTTCGAAATACTCCCAAAACCAAACGTTACCGCCCATTTAATGAATATCTTGACGTAGAACGAACTGGGGCCTCACAATAATCCATTGCTGTGACGCCCCGAAAACAAATGAGTTTGAGAACCCGGAAATTTTCTAATTTTCTAGGGTTTATTTTATTTAATCGCCCGCTTTTCTACGTTTTCTTTATTAGAAAAAAAATTCCCCAGATAAAGTTTATGAGCAAAAATAGTTTTAAAATGATTTTCTAGTATCGGTTTTATATATCGGACGTGGGACCCACTAGTGCGAAAGTTCGGAAAAATTCGGCCAATAAGGTTAAGTTTTTGATACTGGTTGAAATTTATCGGGTGTTAAGAGATAAGTAGAGGAGGTGAAGTGATTGATGTGAGAGGAAACAAAAGGATAGAAATGCATTTAAAGTAGTGACATGTGTCATTATATGGTTGGTGGAAAATGATGCAATTTCAAATGAAAAAAAAAAGGAAATGACAGGAGAACGAACGTATCTTTTCATGAATGTTACTATCGCTTTCCATTGTACATGTTTCTTGAATTATTGATACTCCATATTTAATGTTTTGTAAATGTTGTAATTGTTTCTGGACTTATCATTTGATTTATGACATCATTGAAAAGAAATATTGTTAAACCAATTTGATTACTGATTTTCTGGTTACTCGCTGAGCTTCTAGCTCACCCCAAAAATATTTTATTCCCCTCCACAGGACTCAAAGCGAAGGAAGGCTTGTAGTACTTGTGCGCGTGATTGGATGGCCTTTATGTTGTACAGTTTGGATTTGGAATCATTTTATGTATAGTTGGGAATTGTTTCCGCTTCGCTTTTGACATGTAATTATTGGAGAATGTGATGTAATATTTGAGATTTATCTTGTAATCTGTTTGAGGAATGTAGTGAACGACTGAGTCCCGGCGAGAGCCGGGCAGGCGGTCCGCCGAACCCTCTGGTTCGCCTTAGGGGGAGGTGGGGCTGTCACAGTTGGTATCAGAGCTTAGGCTTCAGATCTCTGTAGTGTATCCTAGGCCTGAAGTTTAGGATGCCGGACTGTGGGTTTGGGTTTTAGTGATTCTTGCGGAATGTCTTGCATTGATTAATACAAGATGGAATGTCGAGGACGACATTCTTTTAAGGAAGGGAGATTGTGACGCCCCGAAAACAAATGAGTTTGAGAACCCGGAAATTTTCTAATTTTCTAGGGTTTATTTTATTTAATCGCCCGCTTTTCTACGTATTCTTTATTAGAAAAAAAATTCCCCAGATAAAGTTTATGAGCAAAAATAGTTTTAAAATGATTTTCTAGTATCGGTTTTATATATCGGACGTGGGACCCACTAGTGCGAAAGTTCGGAAAAATTCGGCCAATAAGGTTAAGTTTTGGATACTGGTTGAAATTTATCGGGTGTTAAGAGATAAGTAGAGGAGGTGAAGTGATTGATGTGAGAGGAAACAAAAGGATAGAAATGCATTTAAAGTAGTGACATGTGTCATTATATGGTTGGTGGAAAATGATGCAATTTCAAATGAAAAAAAAAGGAAATGACAGGAGAACGAACGTATCTTTTCATGAATGTTACTATCGCTTTCCATTGTACATGTTTCTTGAATTATTGATACTCCATATTTAATGTTTTGTAAATGTTGTAATTGTTTCTGGACTTATCATTTGATTTATGACATCATTGAAAAGAAATATTGTTAAACCGATTTGATTACTGATTTTCTGGTTACTCGCTGAGCTTCTAGCTCACTCCAAAAATATTTTATTCCCCTCCACAGGGCTCAAAGCGAAGGAAGGCTTGTAGTACTTGTGCGCGTGATTGGATGGCCTTTATGTTGTACAGTTTGGATTTGGAATCATTTTATGTATAGTTGGGAATTGTTTCCGCTTTGCTTTTGACATGTAATTATTGGAGAATGTGATGTAATATTTGAGATTTATCTTGTAATCTGTTTGAGGAATGTAGTGAACGACTGAGTCCCGGCGAGAGCCGGGCAGGCGGTCCGCCGAACCCTCTGGTTCGCCTTAGGGGGAGGTGGGGCTGTCACAATTGCACAGCCTAAGTCCCTGCTCCAGTACCATAGTGGACTTAATTCGTGACTTAAGAGTAGGAATTTTTTTTTTGCTGGTTTGACACCCACCAAATTTTGGCGCCGTTGCCGGGGACTTGGTGTCAAAATAAATTTATTTTCTTTGTTTATTTTTTATTTTATTTTTATTTTTATTTTTATTGTTACTGGTTTATGCCTAGATCTTCTCGTACAGGTGAACTGCAATATAATCCTGAGATAGAGAAGACTGCTCGTGCATTGAGAAAAGCAACAAGAGAACGAGCAGAGGCATCCTCCTCATCTACTGGACATAATTCAGTAGTAGATTTTGTGGATTCATTTAGTGAGACGGAAGAGATAAATAGCACCATGGCTAATGAACGGACATTGAGAGAATTGGCTGCACCAGATTTAAATCAACAGCCTCTATGCATTACTTATCCTACATTAGAGGTTGCATTTGAGTTAAAATCTGGACTAATCCATTTACTTCCTTCTTTTCATGGCTTACCAGGTGAAGATCCCCACAAGCATCTCAAAGAATTCCATGTGGTTTGCTCGACAACGAAACCCCAGGGAGTCACAGAGAAGCAAATTAAATTAAGAGCCTTTCCATTTTCCTTAGCCGATAAAGCTAAGGATTGGCTCTATTATCTGCCCTCTGGGTCAATATCCACATGGACAGACATGAAGAAGCATTTCCTAGAAAAATTCTTTCCTGCATCCCGAGCTGCAAGCATTAGGAAAGACATCTGTGGAATTCGATAATTTAATGGAGAGACTCTACATGAATATTGGGAAAGATTCAAGCAACTATGTGCTAGTTGTCCTCATCATCAAATTCCTGACCAACTCCTCATCCAGTATTTTTATGAGGGTCTATCCCAAACTGACAGAAGAATTATTGATGCTGCCAGTGGGGGCTCCTTAGTGAATAAAACACCCACGGAGGCAAGAAGTTTGATATCGAGTATGGCTGCAAATGCTCAACAATTTGGAGACAGGCAGGATAACACAACTCGTAGAGTCAATGAGGTAAGTAATTCTTCAATAGAGCAAAGATTAGATTGTCTAACTTCTTTGGTTGAAAAGTTAGCTATAGGACAAATGCAGCAATTGAAAACATGTGGAATCTGCTATGGTTCGAGTCATCCAACAGATATGTGCCCCACACTCCAAGATGATTCGACTGAGCAGGCTAATGCAGTTGGATTTCCGGGACCACCTCAGAGGCGGTATGATCCCTATGCAAACACCTATAATCCGGGATGGAGGGATCATCCTAATTTTAGTTATGCAGCAAGGCCACCAGGATTTCCACAACAGCCACAATATCAACCTAGACCTCAACTTTCACAGCAACAACCTGCTCCTAAATCAGGTATGTCACTTGAGGATATTGTGAAATCTTTGGCTACTAACACTCAACAATTTCAACAGGAGACGAAAACTAGCATTCATAATTTGGAGAATCAAATGAGCCAGTTAGCTTCCACAGTCAATAGATTGGAGTCCCAATTATCTGGAAAGCTACCCTCACAGACAATTGTCAACCCCAAGCAAAATGCCAGTGCCATCACATTAAGAAGTGGCAAAGAGTTGCTTGAGCCGAGCAAGAGAATTTCTGAACAAGCAATCGAGGAAGAGCTCGAAAAAAAGGGGAATGTGTCTCAACCTAGGGCCTTGGAACAACCAGATTTTGGAGAAAAATCAACACAAGTGGTTACACCTCCGCCTCCATTTCCTAGTCGACTGGCAAAGTCCAAAAAGCAAGAGCAAGAACAGGAGATTTTGGACACTTTTCGAAAAGTTGAGGTAAATATCCCTCTTTTAGATGCAATTAAGCAAATTCCTAGATATGCTAAATTTTTGAAGGAGTTATGCACTGGTATGAAAAAGTTGAAAGGAAACGAGGAAGTGCATATGGGAGAAAATGTCTCGGCAGTTCTGCAGAAAAAATTGCCTCCTAAATGCAAGGACCCGGGTATGTTTACTGTCCCTTGCCAAATAGGCAATATTAAAATTGAAAAAGCTATGTTGGATTTGGGTGCTTCGATAAATGTTATGCCTCGTTCTATTTATAATTTGATGAACGTTGGGCCTTTAAAAGAGACGGGCGTAATAATTCAACTGGCTGATCGATCAAATGCCTATCCTGATGGAGTTTTGGAGGATATTTTAGTGCAAATTGATAATTTGATTTTTCCTGCAGATTTTTATGTGCTTGATATGGAGGATGATAATTCTAATTCATCTCCAATACTGTTAGGGAGGCCATTTTTGAAAACTGCTAGAACAAAAATTGATGTTTTCACTGGCACATTGACTATGGAATTTGATGGTGATGTTATTAAATTTAGTATTTATGATGCCATGAAATATCCTGGTGAATCTCATTCAGTTTTTGTTATAGATGTAATTGATTCTTTGGCGCAGCAAAATTTTGAATTTAATAATGACGATGCGTTGAAGGTTGCTATTTCTACTGGTCTCTGTCAGGAAAAATTGCAAAAGATAAAAGGGAAGTTTGTTTTTCCTTTTGAATTGCAGGAAGTTATTTTTGAATTGAATTCTCATTGTCTAGAATTTTCCAATGTGTCTTACTTGGAATTACCTTTGTCTCATTCACAGCTTTTGCCATCTATTGTGCAAGCCCCGAAGGTGGAATTAAAGCAGTTACCGGATAATTTAAAGTATGCATTCTTGGGAGATAGAGATACACTCCCAGTAATAATTTCTAGTAAATTGACTGCTTTAGAGGAAGAAAAACTAATTCGGGTGTTGAAGGACCACAAGGAGGCAATAGGATGGACAGTGGCTGACATAAAAGGATTAAGTCCAGCCACTTGCATGCATCGCATCTTGTTAGAAGATGGTACTAAGCCTTCGAGAGAGGCTCAAAGGAGATTGAACCCACCAATGATGGAGGTAGTGAAGAAAGAAGTTTTAAAACTTCTTGACACAAGTATAATCTATCCCATTTCGGACAGTAAGTGGGTAAGTCCTGTTCAAGTAGTTCCTAAAAAGACAGGAATTACTGTTATTGAAAATCCTAAAGGTGAGTTAGTGCCCACTCGAGTTCAAAATGGGTGGAGAGTTTGTACCGATTTTAAAAAATTAAATGCATTAACTCGTAAAGATCATTTTCCATTGCCTTTTATTGATCAGATGTTGGAAAGGTTGGCAGGAAAATCTCATTATTGTTGTCTTGATGGTTTTTCAGGTTTTCTACAAATTCCAGTGGCGCCTGAAGATCAAGAGAAAACCACATTTACTTGCCCTTTTGGTACATTTGCCTATAGACGAATGCCTTTTGGTCTTTGTAATGCGCCTGCTACATTCCAAAGGTGTATGGTTAGTATATTTTCTGATTATGTGGAGAATATCATAGAAGTGTTTATGGATGATTTTACTGTCTATGGTAATTCTTTTCATGAATGTTTAATTAACCTCACAAAAATTCTTAAAAGGTGCATTGAGACTAATCTTGTCTTAAATTATGAGAAATGCCATTTTATGGTAGACCAAGGCATAATTTTAGGCCATGTGGTATCTGCTAAAGGAATTGAGGTAGATAAGGCTAAGGTAGAAATTATCAAATGTTTACCTTACCCCGCAAGTGTGCGGGAAGTTCGCTCTTTTCTTGGCCATGCAGGTTTTTATAGGCGTTTCATCAAAGATTTTTCAAAGATATCCCATCCTCTATGCAAATTACTTCAAAAGGATGTGGTATTTCATTTTGATGATAATTGCAATAGTGCATTTGACACGCTCAAGGGATCATTGACTTCAGCACCAGTGGTTCGACCACCAAACTGGAGTCTTCCTTTCGAGATAATGTGTGATGCCAGCAATTTTGCTGTTGGTGTAGTACTCGTCCAGAAAGAGGGCAGAGCTTCTTATGTGATTTATTATGCCTCGAGGACCTTGGATGGTGCCCAATGCAATTATTCGACTACGGAAAAGGAGCTTTTAGCTATTATTTTTGCTTTAGAAAAATTCCGTTCTTATTTACTTGGCACTAAAGTCATTATTTATTCTGACCATGCAGCTTTGAAATATTTGCTCAACAAGAAAGAGGCCAAACCACGACTTATAAGGTGGATTCTCCTACTCCAAGAATTTGATCTGGAAATTAAAGACAAAAGGGGTGCTGAAAAT
Organism: Coffea arabica; assembly: GCF_036785885.1. NCBI lineage: Eukaryota > Viridiplantae > Streptophyta > Magnoliopsida > Gentianales > Rubiaceae > Coffea > Coffea arabica. The sequence goes on from NC_092318.1 coordinate 26,688,329, forward strand.
ATGGTTGCTAATCACCTCAGTCGTTTGATCAATAGTGAAGGACCTGCTCCCTTGAAGGATAATTTTCCAGATGAGCATCTTTTTGTAGTTCAAAAGACAACTCCCTGGTATGCTGATTTAGTGAATTATCTTGTTAATAGAACGCTACCTAATGATTTGTCTAGAGCTCAAAAGGAAAAAATTAAAAGTGATGTTAAATATTATGTGTGGGATGAACCATACTTGTGGAAATATTGTTCTGACCAAATTATTCGCAGGTGTGTGTCTGAAGAAGAGGTTCCATCAATTTTATCTTTTTGTCACTCATATGCGTGTGGTGGACATTTTGGCCCTAAGCGAACTGCAAGAAAGGTTTTAGAGTGTGGTTTATTTTGGTCAACTTTGTTTAGTGATGCATACTTATTTTGTAAATCATGTGCAAATTGTCAAAAGACAGGTAATTTAAGCCATAGAGATCAAATGCCTCTTACTCCTATATTGGTTTGTGAAATTTTCGATGTATGGGATATAGATTTTATGGGTCCATTTCCTTCCTCTTTTGGTAATATGTATATATTACTTGCAGTTGATTATGTCTCAAAGTGGATAGAGGCTAAGGCAACTAGGACTGACAATGCTAAGGTTGTAGTTGATTTTATTAAATCTCATATTTTTGTCAGGTATAGCACGCCAAGAGCAATTATCAGTGACCGAGGGACACACTTCTGCAATCGAGTAATGGAAGCATTGTTGAAGAAATATGGCGTCACTCACCGGGTTTCTACGTCCTATCATCCACAGACTAGTGGTCAAGCAGAAATCTCCAATAAAGAAATCAAGTCGATACTTGAAAAGACGGTGAATCCCAATAGAAAGGATTGGAGTTTGCGCTTAGATGATGCACTTTGGGCTTACCGTACAGCTTTTAAGACCCCCATAGGTATGTCTCCTTACCGATTAATTTTTGGCAAACCTTGTCATCTACCTGTGGAATTGGAACATAGGGCATATTGGGCAGTTAAAAATTACAATATGCGGATGGATGAAGCTGGAGAACACAGGAAGTTGCAATTGCAAGAGTTGGAGGAAATCCGAAATGATGCATATGAGAGTTCTAGCATTTATAAGGAAAAGACAAAAGCATTTCATGATAAAGCAATTTCGAGGAAAATTTTTTGCATTGGTCAAAAAGTACTTCTTTTTCACTCTAGACTTAAACTTTTTCCTGGTAAATTGCATTCTCGTTGGATTGGACCTTTTATTGTGACTAATGTGTTTCCTCATGGTGCAGTAGAAATTCAAAGTCTTCACACTGACAAGATTTTTAAGGTTAATGGTCATCGTCTCAAACCTTTTTATGAAGGATTTGAAGTTAATAATGTTGAGGAGGTGACCCTTGCAGTGCCTGAACTCTCTGATTGAAGCATTATTTTGTCTAGCCAAAGACATTAAAGAAAGGCGCTGCATGGGAGGCAACCCAAGAGTTATTGTTTTTAGTAGTTTGATTGTGTTTGTTGATTTGTTAAAAGTGATTTACGTGATATAATTTCTTTGTGATAGATCGGATCAAATAAAGCAGCAGCTGTTGGCCCTCGCCGAGATCAGCAGCGAACCTTCAACCATCAGCAGAATCTCCGAGCAGTCGGTCCTCGTACGGAGCAGAGCCAACCGATGGATTGACGTTTGTCCCGCATGGGTCAGAACCTAGCAGCTTATTTCAAGCACGTTCGTTTCCAACCTCCTTTTCCCCCGGAAACTTAGTATTTCTTCAGGGGAGTATTTCTTTCTTTCTACACTTTATTTTTATTTTTTCCTTGAGGACAAGGCAATGTTTAGGTGTGGGGGAGGGAGATCATGTTGATTTTTAATTTCTAGTTTGGTTTTTTTTCAAAAAAAATGAAAAAGAGAAAAAAATTTAAGTATTTTTTGTCAGTTTTTTAGTTAATTCGTCTAGTTTCTGATTTTTCAAGACTTTTTGAGATTCGTATTGATTCAGTCAAGATGGAAGTGTGAATGGTATTCTATTGCTAGTGCAAGTAATGTGTTTTCTTGACTATTGATTCAAATGAAGGGTGTTTAAAAATTTGACATATTTTCATTTTTTTTTGTGAGCTTTTGGGCCTAATGAGCATTACATTTATAATTGCTCTATTTGCTTTGAATGAGTGATATCACACATGATTTGATATTCTAGAACTTGCTTTGTTATGCATGTCGAGACCACGTTTGAATTTGAGGCATTAATATGAGGAGGGCAATTAGGTTTAACCCCTTTTGACTTTCTAAAAGCCTACCTTGATCATATTTCACCTAGTTAACCAATCTGAGCCTTGACTGTTTCTTTGTCTGATACCCAAATTTGCACCCTAAGCCTTTTTATTTGAACTTTATTATTGAACCTTGAGTCAAAAGGATGCCTGAGTTTTATTGCGTGAAAATTATCAAGTATTGCTACAAGGATTTGGCAGTTGTGTTTATCTTTCAAGTTTAGTTATGTTTTGCTGCACAAAAAAAAAAGACAAAAACAAAAAAACAAAAAAAATATGGAAGTGTCCTTGTAGTAGTGTTGAGAAAGTTGGGTTGATGCCTGTGTGAAGGTTCTTATGTAGAGTTGGCTTCGATTGTTGATGTGCCTTGGAGTTAGGGGATTGAAAAAAAAAGGGCGATTCATTTCATGCAATGAGCTATTGGTATTTCTTTTGATATTATTAGCCTAAAGGTCCATTTTGTCTAACATTTAACCCAAGCCCCATTACATCCTTAATAAAAGACCCTTTGATTTTTGTATCAAGTTCATTAAAGTGGTGGAGATTTGATATATTAGCAAGCATATGGTAAAATCATTCTATGTTGTTGATTTGAGTGATATAAACATCCTTTCCATATTTTGAGTGGTTGAGTGTATACACTGCTATCCATGTGAGGTTTGTCAAGTTTTTAACATCCTCATTTTGGTGAAATTGTTGAGAAGATGTGACACTTGTGCAAGTTTATGGAGCTATTCAAGTATTTGTGATCTTGACTGTGATTTTTGGGTAGTGAATGCTTGAGGGCAAGAATTGTCTTGGTATGGGGGAATTTGTTAATGCGCAAATTAGGCAGTTTATTTGTTAATATTTTCCCCTTTATTTTGACCAAATGTTGTGATAATTTGCTAGATTCTACTTATATTTGAATTTTTGTGTGATTTCTAGGAACTTCAAGTCAATTGAGGCAGAAAAGGAGAAATTGAAGCCTAATTGAGGAAATTCCATTAAGAAAATCTTGATACAAGTTTCTTAGTTGATACTTGAAAACCGCTACATCAGGGATGATGGGGTGTTGATGATTGTTACTGCATCAAGTTAGCAAGCGTTTTGGGCTTTTGCTTTTGGTTAGTTTACAGCAAAGAACAGTACAACTGATGTAGTAGAAAGCCCGCATCCCATTGAGCTTCAATTGCACACGAGGCCCATTTTTGGAAAGAAAAGAAAGAAACGCTAAAGAAGCCCTGGGGGGACGCTAGGTAAAACAAGACCTCTGGTTCAACTGAAGAGGATTAGAAAAAAAGAAAAAGAAGAAAACGGCAGGGGAGAAGACTCTGAAAATTAACGCAGGCCATTCTGTTCCCTTCCGTTTTTCCTTCCTTTTCCCAATTTATTTTCCTTTTTCAATTAAGAACTCGAGTAGTACTTTTGGCTGCAATTCAACTATAAGGAGTGGCTAATTTCTTCATCTAGTCAGAGGTTAAATCGAAGCTTTGGTTCGACAAAACTGTGAGATCGAATTGATTTGCCTACGTCTTTAATTTGCAAGTATTTATATATTTCCTGTTCACTTATGCATATGATTATTTCTTGCAATTAAATACTTGATCACTGTTTAATTGTGTGAGTAATTAACAGCCATCTAAGAGTGCTCAATCCGTAATTGTTGGGTAATTTTAGTGCATGTGGCAAGTGACATGATTCAATTGTAGTAGACACTTTTGAATTGTTGTTGCGGAAATATATGATATAGCCTAAATAAACCGAGCGTGTGTGCTTGTTGGTTATAATTGGTGGCCAGTCTAATAATTAATGCTGTCAATAGGTTAAATCCTAAGAGCGTGTTTAGGACTGCTTAATTAGCTAGGGCAATAACCACAGAGCTTGTTGTGGTTATCGAATCAGGAAGGTTAGGCAGGTTGTCAGAGCTTGTTGACAACCATAACCAGTTTATTTGTAAATGAAAGATTTTATCTCTGCATCTGTGATCAATGATTCGAACCATTAGTGGAGATTATACCTTTGACTAGAGATTTTCCTTCCGTTAATTTACTTTCTATTTATTGTTATTTATTTTATCTGCGATTGTCTTATTTTTAATTTGAGCAATTAAATTAGGTAGTTTCATATCAATCCCCCCATTTTTATTTAATGTTACATTCATTCAAAATAAATTCCCAAGTCCCTGTGGATTCGACCCTGCTCACTGCTATATTCGAATTTTATCTTTCACGTAATTAAGATACTTTGGTATATCGGATCAAGCAAACTCTAGCACCAGGGTGAAGCTAGTAACCCATTGCACAGCCTAAGTCACTGCTCCAGTACCATAGTGGACTTAATTCGTGACTTAAGGGTAGGAATTTTATTTTTACTGGTTTGACACCCACCACTTGAATTGATGGATCTAAATTGTGTTAAATGGATCCCTCGTGCGTTAATTGCGATTGTTTGCGGAAAAATTTCGGTTTTGTGCGGAAATTCCAGTTTTAGGGTTCCAATTTGCCCTGTTCTGCCCTGTTCTTTTTCACCTTGTTAGATGCCGAATTAGGCTTAGCACAAAACATGAAAGTTGTAGGAAACAATATTATATAGCTGCCTGTAAAATTTCAGCTCGATCAGAGTACTGTAGCATATGAAATGACCAAATAACCTGTAGCATATTTTCGATGACAGTTTTCTGTCTTCGTGGGGATTTCAATTTTTGACTCTGAAAATGCATGATTTAGCATTGGAAGTCTTCATAAGAAATGTAGGTATATGTCTTGGATTCGAAACTCCATAAGATACACCTCAATCGGACTTCGGTAACCTGAGTTATTGTAGTTTAATCATAGTGCGGTTAACTAGTCTGATTGTCAGATACTGGTTCTGTAATTTGGAATTTTGACCTGGATACACTACAAACTAGACTGAGTGATCTTCATCAAAGTTGTAGGTCTTTATCTTAGCTTCGAAACAGTATAAATTTCACCCCAATCTGATAAGCGTAGCTTCGGTTGTGTCTGTTCCGCTAAGAGACGTCAAACCTGCTATGTAGCTTTTGTCCTTAAAATTGATTTCGAGTTGCAATCCTAGACTTGCTTTGTATTTGGATGAACTTGAGCCTAGTTGAAGGGCTATTGTATTGAGATTTCTTATGTGTTGAATTGGACTGACTTGAGGAAAAATAATGAAGCCATAAATGGCTGGAATATAGCAAAATATGGAGGGCATGCTGCCCAAAATTTTAGGGCTACGCGATTCCTTCAAGTTGAGTTGATCTTAGTAAAAATGAAGGGTTTTGAGGGTTGTTTGTAACCCTTGGACCAACTGTTATCTTTTTACTCAAAAGTCATATTTTGATTCTTCTGTACTAGTACTGAACCTGGAAAGGCATACGACATGTAGTCGGGCCTCATTTATGCATTCCATTTACTGGGTTTGTGGATGTGTGAACTATAATTGTTTTATCTTGATTATTTTAGGGTTTCTTGACGATTAAAGCCACTGTGGGTAAAAAACTTTTGAAGTATCTTTACTGGAACCGGTGAGTGTACAACTCCCCTGAATTATTGCTTGACTGGTTCTCTGTACTTGCAAATTGCTATTTGAATGTCCTTACCGACTATTTATTTTGAATGAGACGAGGGTGTACTTTATCACTCTCGTTCTCTTGCCTGTACTGAATGAACTGTAATCTATTACTTGTACTTGTTATGAACTTGAACTTGTTACTTGCGCTTGTTATGAGATCGTTTGGAAGTGTGTCCAACGATCTTCCTGTTAACTTGAGCTCAACCTCATGGGGAGTTAATTAAGTCGAGCCAGCAAGGGCTTGGTCGAGGTAATTGACAATCCATGGGTGCCTGTTCCTAGGGAATCTTTGGGTATTGAGATTCTTGATTCCGGTATATTCGAGTATTACCATTCCGGTTCCTGTTTGGCGTTCGGGCCCGGTAAGGGGTATGGTTGGTGGACGGGATTTAGTGTTAAAGTGGTGTTCTACTGGACTGGTTCCTTTATTTGAATGTTGACGGAGGGTCAACTAGGTTGGATCAAGTATTGCAACGGGGATTGGGCTCTTGAGAGCCCCCTGTATCCTTTAAATTGTGGTGTTCATTCATTTCTCGTATTTGATGTGTATATGTGCTATAAAAGTGATTTCCCATGATTTCTACAATTTATACTTTTGGTACGTCATTGAGCTTTTAGCTCACCCCGTCCCGTTATCGTTGTTTTCCTTACAGGGAACAATCTTTTGGAACTTCGATGTTTTTAAAGACTGAGTTGGGCTAGTTAGAAATTCTTTTGCTCTTTTGGGTATAACTCCTCGACAATTTGGAAACCCTGAATGTATCTTAATAAAATGTTTCTTTTGGTGTGTAAACTTACTAATATGTATATTTGTATATTGTATAGCGTTTCCTTATGGTTATATGTCGTGGGAAGGGAACGTTGTCCTAAAGATTGATTGTATCTTATAGTTCGGCTCAATTGGGTTCTGAATGCTATTTTCTCGAAGTTCTTCTGAGCGTTTGGTAGGGTTCCGTTCGTTCCAGATCTAAGTCCCGGCGAGAGCTAGCCAGGCGGTCTGCCGAACCCTTTGGTTCGCCTTAGGGAGGTGGGGCTGTCACAGGTGGTATCAGAACCGCTTCGCGTGGTCTCTGCGCGGAGTGAGCTTGGGCCAAGTGGTGTTATGGTCCTGATTTCGTGAATGAGTCTAAGTGCTCATTTGAGCATAAGTTATGAACCGTGCATGTTATAAGTGTAAAAATCTTTATCATGGAACTTGAGGAAGATAGATATGTATGTCGGGTAGGAATCTATAATATGGATGATTTACTCTTGGGACTGGCCAGCTCGAGCTGTGAATTATCTTATTGTGGATTCTTGGACTTGAGTACCAAATAGTGGAGAGCGCGAGAATAAAGGTCTGTATCTTGATTGAACTTGAGGTAAGTCTGGATGGCAAAGGCCAAGGCACGGAAGATTTTACATTAGACCTCGTAATGAGATTGATCGAGGGGGTTTGATATGGAAGTGTTATCCTGGACTACTCTTGTACTAGTCTGGCTTTGGTTTTCTCGAGGGTGGCTAGATTGTAAGGGAATTCGCACCTAAGACATGTTCCCTTTTGCTATGACCGTGAGGACTTGATAAGTGTTTACTTGACTTTGAGTTAGTCTAGCTACAACCATAGAGGTACTTTCTATCCCTTTTGTGAGATTCGATAACCGTAGTTTGGCTCTCGAAAAACTACCCTTGCCTATACTTTCTTGACATTTATCTCTTGATGTCAAAGTGTGGACCTGACTTGATTATTATTATGTCGAGATCGAGAGTTTGGTATTAGGTATGGAATTTGAGAGAAAGGATTTGGCCTCTATACCTGTATGCTTCTAAGTTTGATTTTTCGTGGTTGGATTGGGAGTGAGGGAACTTAACAGTTATGTGGTTAAAGTCACAAGTGTACTTGGTTACTTGTTTTGATTTTTTTCAATTTGCTTGGCAGGCTATCCCTTGAGTTCGAGCGAATCCGTAAAATGGCACATTTGGCTGAGATGTATAAGGAGATAGAGATTCTTCGAAAGGAAGTAGAGTTCCAAAAGAGATTAGCTGAGCACTGGGAAGGGCGATGGAAACAGGAGTATGCAGAAAAAATTGAGCTACTGCACAAGAACATAGAGCTGAAAAAGAAATACGAAGGGATTCCGGAAGAGGTACGAAGTAAGTTTGAGTTAGTGCCTTCGTCTAGTCAAATGGCCTCTCAGGACATTCCTAGTAATAAAGATGAAAGAGGTGAAGGAAGTGCTCGCGACAACAAAGGGAAACGTAAAGAGATGGATGGAAATGGAGTTGCTATGAGGGATAAGAGGAGGACAAAGAAAAAGAATGGACACTTCAAGAAGAAATGTGTGGCTGTTAAGTGTGAAACATGTAACAAAACCCATACGGGAATATGTTATGTGAAATTGGTGCATGCTTTAGATGCGGCCAACTGGGACACCAAGTGAGAAACTGCCCAGAACAAATGAATTTTGGGATGCTGAAATAATTGTATTTATGGAACTATGTGTTTGCAACCCCTATGTAATGAGTATATTCTCGATAATAGTAGTAGATCTAGTACCTGAGATTTTGAGTATATTCTCCCTATGTCTTCACAGATTTTCTTAGCATGGCGTTTTAGTCATAGCATTATTACGATTTCTCTCTAGATAGATTGTGGTATGAGGAGAATTTCGAGGACGAAATTTCTTTAAGGGGGAGAGTGTGAGGACCATAAATTTCCCTTATTTTATTTTCTCTCATGCATTTTCGTCATTATATCCTATTATATTGTTTTTTTTTCAAGATTTTTATAAGTAAATATAGTTTTTAAATTATTTTTCTAGTATAAGTTAGTTCATGAGATATTAGAAGTGTATATGGGACGTGGGACCCGCTAGTGGCGTTAAGTGCGATAAATTCGACCAATTAGGTTATGTTTTGTATACCGGGATTAATTTACTAGGTGTTAAGAGATAATGAGAGGTTACTTAGATGGTTTAATCTTGGAGAGACAAAAGGATAAGTTTAAACTTAAAAGGTGCCACATGTCATTTTCTTATTCGAGTTTGGACTTTGACCACTATTCCTTAACTTTACTAAAACCTCAATTTGACCCAAAAATCATCTCCATTTCATCTCTCTTGGCCGAGCTCCTTAGGGAGAGAAAAGAAAGAAACCTTCAACTTTTATTCTTCATTTCTTGCTTAGATCTTGCAAATCAACCGATTAACTCTTGAATTAGTCCACAAAATTGACTTGTTAAGGGAGTTTGAAGGTCTTGGTGGAGTTGTTTTGGAAGCAAAACCCCTAAGCTACTATCTTTCTTGAGGAATTAAGGTATTTTGCCTGGAACTCACTCTTTGTTCCTAATAATGGTCAATTGGTGACTTATGGTAGCTAATTAGTTGATTTTATGGAAGATTTATGGATTAGAGTGAAGTTAGTTAAATTTCTGATTTTTGTGAGAATTTTTCTGTTTTTCTATGATGGATATGGTTGAGCTTGAATTGATGGATCTAAATTGTGTTAAATGGATCCCTCGTGCGCTAATTGCGATTGTTTGCGAAAAAATTTCGGTTTTGTGTGGAAATTCCAGTTTTAGGGTTTCAATTTGCCCTGTTCTTCCCGGTTCTGTTTCACCATTTTAGAGGCCGAATCAGGCTTACCACAAAACATAAAAGTTGTAGAAAATGATATTTTATAGCTTCCTGTAAAATTTCATCTCGATCGGAGCACCGTAGAAAATGAAATGACCGAAATACCCTGGACTGCCCATAAATCCTATTTTCGCGGACAGTTTTCTGTCTTCACGGGGATTTCAATTTTTGACTCTGAAAATGCATGATTTAGCGTTGGAAGTCTTCATAAGAAATGTAGGTATATGTCTTGGTTTCAAAACTCCATAATATACACCTCAATCGGACTTTGGTAACCTGAGTTATTGTCATTTAATCATAGTACGGTTAACTAGTCTAATTGTTAGATGCTGGTTCTGTAATTTGGAATTTTGACCAAGATACACTACGAACTAGACTGTGTGGTCTTCATCAAAGTTGTAGGCCTTTATCGTAGCTTCGAAACAGTATAAATTTCACCCCAATCCAATAAGCGTAGCTTCGGTTGTGTCTGTTCTGCTAAGAGACGTCAAACCTGCTATGTTGCTTTTGTCCTTAAAACTTGATTTCGAGTTGCATTCCTAGACTTGCTTTGTATTTGGATGAACTTGAGCCTAGTTGAAGGGCTATTGTATTGAGATTTCTTATGTGTTGAATTGGACTGACTTGAGGAAAAACAATGAAGCCATAAATGGCTGGAATATAGCAAAATACAGAGGGCATGCTGCCCAAAATTTTAGGGCTACACGATTCCTTCAAGTTGAGTTGATCTTAGTAAAAATGAAGGGTTTTGAGGGTTGTTTGTAACCCTAGGACCAACTGTTATCTTTTTACTCAAAAGTCATATTTTGATTCTTCTGTACTAGTACTGAACCTGGAAAGGCATATGACATGTAGTCGGGCCTCATTTATGCATTCCATTTACTTGGTTTATGGATGTGCGAACTATAATTGTTTTATCTTGATTATTTTAGGGTTTCTCGGCGATTCAAGCCACTGTGGGTAAAAAACTTTTGAAGTATCTGTACTGGAACCGGTGAGTGCACCACTCCCCTGAATTATTGCTTAACTGGTTCTCTGTACTTGCAAATTGCTATTTGAATGTCCTTACCGACTATTTATTTTGAATGAGACGAGGGTGTACTTTATCACACTCGTTCTCTTGCCTGTACTGAATGAACTGGAATCTATTACTTGTACTTGTTATGAACTTGAACTTGTTACTTGCGCTTGTTATGAGATCGTTTGGAAGTGTGTCCAACGATCTTCCTGTTAACTTGAGCTCAACCTCATGGGGAGTTAATTAAGTCGAGCCAGCAAGGGCTTGGTCGAGGTAATTGACAATCCATGGGTGCCTGTTCCTGGGGAATCTTTGGGTATTGAGATTCTTGATTCCGGTATACTCGAGTATTACCATTCCGGTTCCTGTTTGGCGTTCGGGCCCGGTAAGGGGTATGGTTGGTGGACGGGATTTAGTGTTAAAGTGGTGTTCTACTGGACTGGTTCCTTTATTTGAATGTTGACGGGGGGTCAACTAGGTTGGATCAAGTATTGCAACGGGGATTGGGCTCTTGAGAGCCCCCTGTATCCTTTAAATTGTGGTGTTCATTCATTTCTCGTATTTGATGTGTATATGTGCTATAAAAGTGATTTCCTATGATTTCTATTGTTTATACTTTTGGTACCTCATTGAGCTTTTAGCTCACCCCGTCCCGTTATCCTTGTTTTCCTTACAGGGAACCATCTTTTGGAACTTCGATGTTTTTAAAGACTGAGTTGGGCTAGTTAGAAATTCTTTTGCTCTTTTGGGTATAGCTCCTCGAAAATTTGGAAACCATGAATGTATCTTAATAAAATGTTTCTTTCGGTGTGTAAACTTACTAATATGTATATTTGTATATTGTACAGTGTTTCCTTATGGTTATATGTCTGTGGGAAGGGAACGTTGTCCTAAAGATTGATTGTATCTTATAGTTCGGCTCAATTGGGTTCTGAATGTTATTTCCTCGAAGTTCTTCTAAGCGTTTGGTAGGGTTCCGTTCGTTCCAGATCTGAGTCCCGGCGAGAGTTGGGCAGGCGGTCTGCCGAACCCTTTGGTTCGCCTTAGGGGGAGGTGGGGCTGTCACAGAGTTTTGATCAAAATGAAACTTCTAAGAGAAGCTTTAATGTGTGGTCCAAAATTGAGCAAAAGTCAACTCTCCCTCGCGCGTGCACGCTTTTTTTTGTGCTCAATTCCTCTCGAGTTTGTTTCACTCGTGCACTAATCCTCTAATGCACTTGTATTCATACTATTATTATTCACTCTTAATGGTCTAAAAATAATGGTCTTAAGTCCCTCAATTAATCGCGCGTGTAAAAACGCGTACTTCCGATTTGTGCGCGATAAAGTGGAATTTTCAAGAAATTCTTATAACGATAGTATCACTAACTAATACTTGAATACTTAAACATAAAAGTACCTATTTTTAGGCTAATGTACAAGTCTCCAATTTTTCAACCTTATTGTATCCTCGAATCGATTATTGACTCCAAACGCGCATTCACTATTTTCACTTAACGAGCTTTCAAAAATTAAATTTTGAAACAAGTCACTTTAAAAATATAACTAAGCTATAGATCCATATAATTAGGTCTAAAAAGGTTAGAAAATAATATTCGGGGCAAATAGGTAATTAAATATTTAAATAACCTCGAAATAGGAATTTAAAATAATAAATTTTTGCGAGTCCTCACAGAGCCTAGCTTCGTTGAGGCCCTCAATGGCCTTTGGCTCTCCATTCGACTCTCGGGCCGCACGAACTAATGTTTGTAGCGTCTCATTCAGTCACTTTGTGAGAACCAGAAAATTTTCACATTTTCTAGGCATTATTTTATTTTTGCCTACATTTTTATACTTGCCTTTAAAATATTCAATTTTTATACATTTTAGAAGTAAGTACATTATTTTCTAGACTTCTCTTGATCTTTATCTTGGAAAATTTGGATAGCTTCTTTCATTTGTTTCTTCTCTTGGTTGAATCTTCTAGCTAGAAAAGGAGAAAAGAAAACTTCAATTCCAACTTTAATCCTTGCTTGGATCTTGAGTTCTAGCCACTAACTTCACAAATTACTCCATACAAAGTGCTAGTTAAGGAAGATTAGGAACTTGAATGGAAGGATTTTTGGAGGATAAAGCCTAAGCTACCATCTTTCTTAGGGAGATAAGGTATTTTGCCAAGAACATCCTCTTTACTTCAATTAATTGCTTATTAGTGGTTTTTAGTTGTTTTAGATGTTGTTTTGTGGAAGATTAGCACTTGAATGCATGAATTCCAGTTTAGGGTTTCATTTTTTACCCCATTCTGCCTGGTACTGTTTCTCCTAATTAGAGGCCAAATTAGCCTTGGGTTAAAACATAAAAGTTGTAAAGAATGATGTTTTATAGTTGCCTACAAAATTTCAGCCCAATCGTAACAATGTACCCTGTGAAAAGACCAAAATACCCCTGCTACCCTATTTCTGTCCGAAACTTATAATCAGCTTATGTAAGTGGTTAGTTTGACCAGGAATATTATTGAATTGGTTGTTGATGTCTTCTTAATAATTATAGCCTTGTATCTTAGAATTCAAATGGCTTTGGAATTACCTGAATTGGAGTTTTGTGTGCTGAGATATGAGTGAATGAATCAGGACTGCTAGTTGAATTTCACAGTGAGCTTCAAACTGGAAAATCTGGAGTTGTTTTGGTAAATTTGACCTAGTTAGGGTGGGAACTGGACTAGGTAGTCTTCATCAAAGTTATAGCTCTTTGTCTTAGCTTCAAAACGGTATCAATTGCACCTCAATCCGACAAGCGTAGCCTCAGTTGTGTCCATTACGCAAAACCACATCAAATCTGTCCTTTTGCTAAACTTCATTTCCGCACATGTCGTTAGCTTGATTTTGTACTTATATGACTTTGAGCCTATGGAATGGCTATTGAAATGAGATGATATTGTGTGTGACTTTGGGATTGATTGAGGAAAACGATGAAGCCATAAATGGCTGGAAAAATAGGTAAATACAAAGGGCGTGCTGCCCAAATTTTCGCTCGAGGGCTAAGTTTCTACTTGAACTTGTATATTTTCGTTTGGCAAATACTATGACCGTTTTTCCATTTTAAAACATGATCTTTCTTCAATTGGAAACTCCAAATGTTTACTTACTCTTACCCAAATAAAAAGGAGTGGTTTAGGGTTTTCTTGGGTATTTTGTCCTCCCTTTTACATGAATTTCATTAAGACATTTAGTCTATAAAATCTACTTGAATATGAGATGATTTTGAACCATATAAATGATCCTGAAAACAGTATTTCTTAGCCTATCTAGCTGGATTCCGACTTGCCTTTGGTCAAGTGTTTCCATTGGAAAATTTTATAACCCTTTTGAGTTGAGTTTTACGTTTGGACTATGAAACCCTAGTTATTTTTGTCCACGGGTCCAAATGTCCTCGTTTCACTTTAAAGTCCTTTTATACGTTCCACTCATCATTTGTCGAGTTTCTTTGACTTCACCTAATTGTTTGCGCTAGATGAGCTGTAATATTCTTTCTCGTTTAATCTTAGGTTTTCTCGGTGACTGAGGATAATATCCGGAAGGATATTTTGCACGTTGTTTTGCGTTCATAGGTGAGTGTTCCTTGTTTGTTATATTCTTCTTGACTTCATGACTTGTTGTTATTGTTTGATAATGTGTTAAGTGTTTCCACTGATTTCCAAAATGAATTTTTTCTAGGCGAGCGTGTACTTTATCTCGCTCGACCGAAATGAAACGTGAAATTTTCAACGATTTAATGATTGATACATTAGTTGTGCATGATGTAAGCCTTTTGGCTGAACTGGGCCCTGCCCTTCGTTACCGATCGACTCGAGCCAGAAGCGGACTCGGTCGGGCGATATGGTGATCCTGGGTGTGAACGTTGGTATACTCGAGTATTACCTTGTAGGTTGGTGGAGCCTGGCCAACGTCCAAGAGGGGGTGAATGAAATGAACGATCGAACGAGGATTTTACTTACAAAAATACATTTTCAATTGATTAGAGGAATAAGGGGAATGACAGGAGAACGAACGAACGAACGAACGAACAAATGGCTCCCTGTGAGCCCGTATCCTTTTAATGTATGTGTTATTATCGCTTTCCATTGTAAATGTTTCTTGAATCATTGATTATCGATGGTTAATGTATTGGCTTTGTTGTTGAATATGTGTTCGGAACCTCACTGAGCTTTTAACTCACCTCTTTAGTTTGTTTTCCTTAACAGGGGAAGGCGAGCAAGGACGAGAGCTCGGTATAGACCAGCCTAGACTAGTTTCAGATTTTGTCATGGTTCTCGCCCTAGTGCTTGGCACGGGCTGGACGTATGACGAATTGAGAACCTTTGTATATTCGATATTTTGAGATAGAAATGTATATAAGTTTCACTTTAAGTTTTGGATTGTTATTTCGTTTGATCTTGTGGTTTTATTTCAGATTTGATTGAGGTATGACTAAGTCCCGGCGAGAGCTGGGTAGGCGACCCGCCGAACCCTCTGGTTCGCCTTAGGGGGAGGTGGGGCCGTCACAGTTGGTATCAGAGCCTGCTTCGCGTGGTCTCTGCGCGGAGCGAGCCTGGGTTAAGTGGTGAATAAGTATGAAGGATTAAGTGCTCGTTCGAGCATAAACTCTGAATTGTGGATGTTATTGGCCTTAAATTTTCGTGTGGTATTTGAGGACCATAGATAGGTACGTCTGGTAGCAATTTCGATTGTAGATGGTTTACTCTTGGGATTGGCCAGCTCGAGATGTGAATTGTCTTATTTCGGATTCTTGTGTCCGAGTACTCCAAAGTTAGGGTGGCGGTGAAAATTGCATTTTGGGAACATGAACAGGTTTTGTCTGGCTAGAATGAGCACAAGAGGTCAATGGATATCTAGTTTGGATAGTAAGTGACGTGAGAGACCGGACGGGGTTATTCAACTGAAACTAGGACTGTAGACACCAAATTTTTGGTGTAATTTCATTTACTGTTTATTTTTAGTTTTTTTATTTGTCGTGTTAGTTTTATTCGATTTTTAGTTTTTAGTTTATAGTTTTATTTTTATTTTTAAGTTTTTAGCATAGAATTTCTTGAAAAGAAAAAAGGAAAAAAAGAAAAAGGAAAAATGAATGAAAAAGGAAAAAAGGAAAAGGGAAAAATAGCAATTTTGTTTTTGTTTATCTATTTTAGTCATTTCTACTTAATTTATCTTTTATTTTTGTTTGGTTTGTTTAGGGAAAAGAAAAGAAAAAACAATGGAAAAGAAAAATGTGAAAAATTGAAAATGGCCACTTTTTTTAGTTATTTTAAATTGTGTTCAATTCTGTTATTTTGTTATTATTATTATTTATTTTTGTATTAATAGTTTAAAAAAAAAAAAAAAAACAGAAACGCGGCATGAAGCTGCGTTTTGTTGCAGCTTGCAAAAAAGGTTGAGACGGCTCCTTTGGCTGCAAATATGGAAATATGCTGAGTTGTTTTAGGGTTGGAAAGTCCAGGTATAAAGGGAAAAGAGGGTAACAGCCGCAAGGGAGGAGAGGAGAAAGATTGAGAGGGTGACAACAGAAAACAGAGAAAGGCTTCGGGCAAGAGGGGGTTCTGGGGAGAGAACAGCGGAAAAGAAAGAAAACAAAAGAAAACTTGACGGCTGGGGAAGGTTTTCTGGGCGAGCAAGAAACCAAACGAGAGAGAGGGGGGCCGTAGGATGAAGGGTTTGGTGAATGGGTTTTGGCAATTTTGACAGCAGCCGCAAGAGAGAAGGGACTCACGGCTAGGTCTGAGGAGCCTGAGGAGCGATAGAAGGTGAACAAAAAAAAGGGAAAAACTAGCTACGGGAGTGAAGAAGAGAGGGCCGAGAGCGAACAAGAGCTGGAGGGCTGGAAAAGAGAGGTTTTTGAATGGCAAAAGGAAACCACTGGAATCGTTAGCCTTCACGCCACCAGCAGAGGCGGATCTTCATCAAGAAAGCTTGTGTACTGTAAGAAGTTTCTTTCTTTTAGATACCAATACCTCTTTGAATAATGTTTTGTGCTTTGGTTTTTGTGGAAAGATCACTGCTTTGCTGGTCTACGCTTCCGTCTCTTTTCGTTTCATGTTTCCCGAGAGCTACTTCTTCATCTGTGAGCAAAAGGGTCCAATCTTGTGACTGTGTACCTAAAACTACCAGTTTTGCATTTCTTTTAAGGCA
Source organism: Coffea arabica (assembly GCF_036785885.1). Lineage (NCBI taxonomy): Eukaryota > Viridiplantae > Streptophyta > Magnoliopsida > Gentianales > Rubiaceae > Coffea > Coffea arabica. Next base: position 26,704,923 of record NC_092318.1, read on the forward strand.
TCAGAAAATTTTCAAAAGTTTGGTTTGGGCCGCACGAGGTGGTTGGAGCTCCACAGGTTTTAGTTGACTGTCAAGAGTTTTTTCTTTGCAGCAGCAATGTTTTGATGTTTGCGGTTTGTTTGTGGTTTGTTTGGGTTAGAATTTAGCATGAATATAGATCGTTTAGATGTTGCTTTTGAGTCCGAAAATTCATGGTATGATGTTGTTGAAGTTGCCAAGAATACTTTAAAGTCGCTCCTGCCAAAACGCAGCAAGAAAGGCTGCTGAATTTCTTTTCCATTTCTCTGCCGTGTTGCCTTCTCTTTAGTTGTTAGTCGAGTCTTTACATTTCAGTTGTTGTCCTAATCTGGTGTTGGGGGAAGGAATGAAATGATTTGGTGTTGGGTATGCATGTTTGGGGACTGAAGTGTCTGAATCATGTTCGAATGCTTTGCTGAAACTTGCAACCATTTTTGTCGAACCAGTTTTGTTTTCTTTCTCAGAATTTTTGCATGATCTTTCCCAAGTTTTCTGGTCATTTGGATTGTGATTACCAGGTAGTTTGTTACTTAGTTTAGAGTTGTGATGTTGGGCTGAAAAACACATGATCAAAGCTGGTTTGCATAATAAAAATGAAAAGAGAACCGTAGCTGAAAAATTGCAGAACTGTGTCTTTTCTCTGCTGTCCGAATTTCTGGTGCTTAAAAATTGCAGAACTGAAAAATTTTCTGTTGGAAAATAGGAGGAATCTTTGATATTCTTGTAGCCTGTTTTCATGTTTGCATTACGTTTGAGTTTGCGCATAAGAATCTGCTGCAACAAGCTAAGCTTGAAGCTCTCGGCTTGTTGCAGCGGCATGGATAGATCCTTTCTCCATCCTTGGATTGCTGAAGTTTTGTTTCGTTCATATTGTTCCCCTTGTTTGCATTGTATTTGAGATGTCATGAGTCTGCCTAGTATCTCAAGACCTCCTCTCTTGTTGCATGAAACCGTGAGTTCCATGACTAGCTGGATCATTCTTCTCAAGAGGCTGCACTACGGATTGCATCTCATGAAGCCCGCATTTCCTAAAGCTGTTATACAGCCATTCACAAGCCCACACTCACTTGCATTTGTTAGCAGTGAAGTTTATCATTTGTGTCATCATATTAGCTTCCATTTCCTCCAAGTGCATGAAGAGCATGTTGTTCCATTTCCATTTAGCTCACCTGCTGCTTTCACGCTGATTCTCAATAGGCTGCTAAGGAGATTGCATCCCTGTGAACTGAATCTTGTTATTCATTCGAACGTTAAAATTCTGTGTTTGGTTGCTGGAATGAATATTTGATGTTTGATTGGGGTTTCATGCAAAAAGAAATTTGTATCATGAATTTAGAACAAGATTGCAAAGGCTTGCGGTTGCAGAGGCTTGAAAGTTTAGTTGCAGAAAATTTTGTGTCCTACGTATGCATGCATGAAATAATTTCCAGATTTTACACTTTGGCCCCCAAGTCTCTTTTATTTCACTATGACCCAATCAATTAGAGAATTTCATCATTTTGGTCCTTGTTAATTTTAAATTGTGCCACTTCATTGCTTGTTTGCTTTAATTAATTACCATGCCTAGTTTAAATTGCACTTAAGTTATGACTTTAGGGACCTTATGACTAAGTGAGCCTTGTTTTGCCCATTTCTTTTAATTTTTCTTAAATAAAGTGGTGCCTTGACCTTTTTATTATTTTGGAGGGTAATTGAATAATTTCACTTCATTGGGGCGTCAATTCAAGGGAGGTACACTCTATCCCTCATTTGCACTACATTTAGCCTTACGTGCTCCTACGTGTTATGTGAATATGCATGCCTACTCCGCTTTCCTTACCTTCTTGCACGCATTTACTTGCTTTTACTTTTATTTAAGTTTTATGGGGTATGTGTACACCTCTTGGCTTGTAATAGATAGGGCTCGGAGAGCCTCTGGTCCATTTCCCCTTCCCCTTTATGTTTTATGGGGTATGTGTACACCTCTTGGCTTGTAATAGATAGGGCTCGGAGAGCATCTGGTCCATTTCCCCTTCCCCTTGGTTGCTTGCCTTTGTTGCTACATGTTTAATTGCTTTAGTAGGCTCTTGCATCTAGTCGAGCATGCTAAGTGCTACGTGTTACGTGTTTACAAGCGTTTTGGCATGTCTACTTGCTTTCATAACCATGAATGAATGGAATGGATGAGTGTACGTCACCGCACTAGTCCAACGCTAGTTGTGGCTCATTATTTCATTAGGAATTCATAGAAAGGGCTAGTCCAACGCTAGACCCAATAGGATTTTTCCTTTGTTTTTCATTAATGCATTATTTGCCTGTTCACTACATATCATGCATTTTTTTCTTAATTTTATCATCTGGCATGCTCCTCGATTCCCTTTTCCCCTCATTTTAGGTTTTGCATCCCATACTAGCTATAGGGTTCATTTTGCTTGAGTATCCCCTTCTGATAAGGGAAACGAGCGAGTGTGGCTAATCGATAGCCTTAGCACGCTAGTTTTGCCTTCTAATCAAAGGGAAAATCGAAGTCGACAAGTTAGGAGTCATTCCCATACCCGACCTGATGCATTCCCTTAGGTTCATTCATTCTCATTTATCACTCACTCATTCTTTTCAATTCACATTTTCCTTTCCTTATTGTTCATTTTGATTTCTACTTCACAAAATTGCATTTAATTACACCTATATGAACTTATCACTATATTTCATACACTTGCACACGAACACTTGGAATTTTCATGCAATTGCATACGTGCACCTTTTCATACACTTGCACACAAACACTTGGATTTTTAATTTCTTTCATACACTTCCACACTTGCACATTTTGAGTCTCATTTGCATTAATCGACCTCTATGGGGTTTTCCTTTGTTGACCGCCACAATTCATGTGGTTTGGGACCAAAAGCCTCACGAGAGACATTGTAGAATTTAGGATTGCATTTTTCTTTCCGTATTGCATTCATATAGTCATATCCAACGTGCGAACATATATTGGGTAGAAAATTAGGAAAGGTAAGGTTAAGTCGCGCACCCAACATCTCATACAAATAATTTCATTTCCAAAAGCCGTTCACTAGGCTTAAAGTCATTCAAGTACGGGGTTTAGCTAGGAAAATGACCGGAAATAAAAGTCAAGCCCTAAAATATTCCCATAAGCACAACAAGACTCGAATACAAGTCATAAACCAATGTCAAATACTACCGAAATAGGGTTCCATAAACATACATAAGCATTATAGGAAACCAGAAAAATCCGGGAAAGGTTTAGCTTTAACCCTGAAAAAATAGTTTTTGACCTCATTTTACGGTAATGGCACCAAAGGCATTACGATTATCGGATGAAGGTGCAAGACCCACCGTTTCGAAGCTAAGAGATAGGGCTACAATGTTCCAGAAGGAAACTCTGTCCAGTTTCGAGTGTAACAAGGTAAAAAATGCAAGATACTACACCAGAACCGGAAAAACAGATTCTCAGAACACATTCTGGTGTAAACATCATAAAACAGGCTACCGAAGTCCAAATCCAGAAATTCTAAAGCCAGCCGAAACCTAAGGAACAGGGATACATTTCATCAGAAGACCTCAACAACCAATTCGGAAGCATTCTCAACCAAAATAACCCATTACAGGCGCCATTCTTACATTCAGATAAAACCAGAACAGCAAGGGTAATTTCGACTTTTCTCATTCTACGCTACTCCGATTGACCTGAAATTTTGTAGGCACCTCTAAAATGTCATTTCCTACAACTTTCATGTTTTAAGCTAAGGCAATTCGGCTTCTAACTAGGAGCTATAAATTCGGGCAGAATGTTCCCTAACCAAACCCTAACTTTTCAAAATTTCTTCCAAACAGAAATTGGTTGTAATTACCCACTTTTTCCACCTCCTAGAGTCATTATATACCATTTCTAATCATCATAGATAGCCACACAATCAAGTTCATATTAAAACAGAAAAATCCCCAAAAATAATAAAACTTCATCACTTCAACCACAAATCAATAAATAATCCATAAACTTGCATCTCATACTACCTCTAATCATGATTTAAGCATCAATTAAGGGAGGAGGGTGGTTCTTCACAACTCACCTTAGAAACAAGAGAGAGAGAGCAATAGGTCCTCTTAGCTTTCCAAATAACTCCACAAATCAACTCACTAACACTAATTGAAGAGGTTTTATGGAGAAATTGCAAGTTTCAACGGTTGGTTGGATGGATTTGAGCTAAATGGAAGCAAACCTTGAAGAGTTTCTTTCTTTCTTTTGGAGAGAGAGAGCCGGCCACAATGAAGAGCAAAATGGAGAAATTTTGGTTGTTTTTTGATTTAATTAGTCAATTGGTAAGACCATGAATAGTGGTCTTAAAGGTAAACCCACTCAAATGGTGACACTTGTCACCTTTTATTAAATACTTACCTAACTTGTCTCTCTCATACCAATCCACTTAGCATCCTCAACTTATCTCTTAGCACCCGGTAAATTAATTCCAGTATCCAACACTTAACCTAGTTGACCGAATTTTTCCGAACTTTTCGTACTAGTGGGTCCCACGTCCGGTATACGCTCTTAATTTCTCAAAAACTATCCGATACTAGAAAAATCATCCAAAAATTATATCTGCTCCTTAACAATATCTAGAATTTTTTCTAATCACGAAAATACAGAAAACAAGCCATGAAAAATAATAAAACCTAGAAAATGGGAAAAATTACGGGTTCTCACATATACCCTTGCCGATACTTTTGTTCGGTTCCCTCTTTCATTCACTTGTTTTGATTTAGTGCCCTCCAGTGGCTGAGTACTACTTTCACGTGACTGTTTCCTCGGACAGTTGCTAACCTGGTGGTCACCACTTCCGCAAATCCAAACACTTTCGCCCTTTCCGCCAACAATTATTCTCGGTGTGATTGGCTTTTCCACAGTAATCACAAGTCAAGTAAGAAGCCATCTTTTGGCTTTCTTGAGAAATCTCCTCATGTCCTATTTGGCTTCCTTTTGCAGACCTTTCGTCTACCGCCCCAAATGTTCATGGTGGGCGCGGTAACGGGTTCACTTTCTGCACTTTAGAAGGTACTATCGTTTCACTAGGTTCCTCAATCACACTACCAGCTGCACCTCTTTTTCGAATTTGGGAGGCTTTTACCTGTGCCTTTGCATTCTCAATTCGTTGGGCTTTCTCAAGGGCCTCCGTAAACGTATTAACCTGAACCGCCACTAGAGCTTCTTGAAGTTCTAAATTCAATTCCGGTATAAACCGTCTCACCCTTGTCTGTTCCGTGGCCACTAATTCGGAAGCAAACTTCAACAATTTGGTAAATTTCGTTTCATATTCGGCCACACTTTGGGTTCCCTGATGTAATCCAATAAACTCATCCTCCCTCCTTTCTTGGACTAAAGGTGGGAGATACTTTTCGTTAAATTTCCTTAGGAAGTTAGCCCATGTCCATACGGTTTGTTCTCTTTCCCACTTTGCCTTAATCACGTTCCACCACGCTCGGGCCGGTCCTTCAAATTGAAATACCGAAAAGTTCACTTGTCTTTGTTCGGTATAATTCAAAACTGCAAAGATGTTGATCATGGCCTCCAGCCACTGTTCAGCTATGTCCGGATCAGGCCCTCCAAGGAATTTCGGGGGAGCAAACTTCTGAAACCTCTCAAGAGCCCGATCTTCTCCTATTTCAAGGTTCGGAGGTGGATTCACAGGAATTTGACCTTGTTGGTCCACCAACCTTGCTAAAAGGTTTGTCATTTGTTGAATTGCCGTCGCCATTTGGTCCCCGGCTTCAACCCTCGGTCCTTGCTCTTGTTCAGTTGTTTTTTCCTTTTCTTCTCGTGGCTCTTGGGCTCGCTTAGTCCCACGGCCACGACCACGTCCACGACCACGTCTCCCCTCCATATTTTGTTTTTCCCCCTCTCTCTCTTCTTTTTTTTTCCAAAAGTTAATTTAATGAATAAACGCAGTAAGTTGACTAAAGTAACTATATTCTAGCACACCCAATACACAAAGAGACATATACACACATAACACACCATATATCTAGGAGACAGATGATCAAATACACAAATAAATATCAAGTTAGACAGATAATCATATACACAAATACACAAACTAACGTCATGTAGTAACAATAGAAGGGCGAATCAAAAGAAAAGGTGATATCGTCCCAGTCTCAGTTAAAGTAACCCCGTCCGGTCTCTCACGTCACTTTCTATCCAAACTAACGTCCGTTGACCTCTTGTACTCATTCTAGCCAAACAAAGCCTATTCATGTTCCCAAAATACAAATCTCACATACTTAGCATCGCCTCAACTCTAGAGTACTCGGGCACGAGAATCCGAAATAAGACAATTCACATCTCGAGCTGGCCAGTCCCAAGAGTAAACTATCTACAATCGAGATTCTTACCTGACGTACCTATCAATTGTCCTCAAATACCGGCAGAAATATTTAAGGCCTATAACAATTCACAATTCATAGCTTATGCTCGAACAAGCACTTAATCCTTCATATTTATTCACCACATAGTCCAGGCTCACTCCGCGCAGAGACCACGTGAAGCAGGCTCTGATACCAACTGTGATAGCCCCACCTCCCCCTAAGGCGAACCAAAGGGTTTGGCGGACCGCCTGTCCAGTTCTCGCCGGGACTCAGTCATTCATTTCAGTCCTCACTTAAAACCGGAATAAAACCACAGGAATAAATATATCAACAATCCAAAACTTAAAGCGAAACTTATACACATTTCTATCTCAAAAAGGGAGTACAAATACCGAATATACAAAGGTTCTCAATCCTTCATAAATCCAGCCCGTGCCGAAAGGTAGGGCGAGAACCATTACAAAAATCTGAAACTAGTCTAGGCTAGTTTATACCGAGCTCTCGTCCTTGCACGCCTTCCCCTGTTAAAGAAAACAACTAAAGGGATGAGCTAAAAGCTCATTGAGGTTCCGAACACATAATCAAACAATAAAGCCAATGCATTAACCATAGATAACCACTAACTCAAGAAACATTTACAATGGAAAGCGATAATAACACATTCATTAAAAGGATACGTGCTCATAGGGAGCCATTCATTCATTCATTCATTCATTCTCCTTTCATTCCCTTATTCCTCCAATCATTTGAAAATGCATTTTGATAAGTAAAACTCCTCATTTGCATTGACATTCATTCATTCATTTCATTCACCCCATCCTGGACGTTGGCCAGGCTCCACCAGACTACAAGGTAATACTCGAGTATACCAAACGTTTACCCAGGGTCACTAAATCGCCCGATCGAGTCCGCTTCTGGCTCGAGTCGATCAGTAACAAAGGACAGGGCCCAGTTCAGCCAAGAGGCTTACATTCATGCACAACTAACATTTAATCACTTAAACATTGAAAATTTCACATTTCATTTAGGTCGAGTGCGATAAAGTACACACTGGCCTAGCAAACTCATTTTAAGCAATCATTGAAAACATTTAACATGTTATCATTCGTTCATAACAAGTCATATAATCAAGAACAGGCCACATAGGCAATTAAAATATAACAAACAAGGAACACTTACCTATTTACGCAAAATAACGTCCAAAGTGTTCTTCCGGGTCTTACCCTTAATCACCAAGGAACCCTAATATAATCAAAAGAATACATTATGCTTGAACTATCAAAGATTTAAGTGATTCAAAGAAAATTCGAATACGTACTAGTACAAAGTATAAATATGATTTTGGTAGTGAAAAGAGTACATTTAAACCAAAGGACATAAGTAAAATATTTGTAACAGTTATGCTCACTCGTAAAACTTTAAAATCTCCATTTGAGTCGAAGTGACAAAGAAAACGTATTTCCAGTAGTCGAAAATTTCATTTTTCCAAGGGTACAAGTTTCGGCCGAATTCTAACTTATATACCTCGATAAAAGAAGACGTAAATACCCTAGATGGTTCACGTGGTATTCGCTCTCAAACTTTACTCAAGTCGCAAGTATATCGACCTAGTTCTCGAGCGTAAATTTGGGCAGCACGCCCTTTGTATTTACCTATTTTTCAGCCATTTATGGATTCATTCTTTTCCTCAATCAATCTCAAAGTCACACACAAAATCATCTCATTTCAATAGCCATTCCATAGGCTCCAAGTCATACAAGTACAAAATCAAGCTAGGAACATGTGCGGAAATGAAGGTTGAGTCAAGAAACAAAAGACAGATGTGACGTTGTTTTACGTAACGGACATAACCGAAGCTACGCCTATCGGATTGGTGTGCAATTTATACCGTTTCGACGGTAAGGCAGAGAGCTACAACTTTGATGAAGATCACCTAGTCCAGTTTGTCGCGCCCCATTTTTTATAAAATAAATAAATGGTTTAAAAAGTGAATTTTTTATTTGAAAAATGAATAAAGCATGGGTCTAAATGGGACTTGAAAATGCGACGAGTTGACCCAAAATAATAGTTTAAAAAGGGTTTTAAAACAAAATCGGAGTCGCCACTTGGTATAGAGTTAAGGTGTACCAAGTCACCTAAAAATGAATTTTTCCAAGGAAAAAGTAGAAAACCCCTTTTAAACGATTCCTAGTCTACGTAAATCAAAGAAAAAGGTTCGGGAGTCACATTTGAAGAAAGGGAAGGCAAGGATAAAAATCCGAGGCACCCTTTCGACCTAGCCAAGGCTAGTTGCGTGATTTAGTCAAAAATTTTCTTATTTTAACCTAAAGATTTATCACATTTGGATGTACTATATGAATGCAAACCCTAGACCTAGGAGGGTATCGGGATGGTCAAAATTTCTCTTCAAAGCTTGAATGATGCCAATCACATTAATTGTGACGCCCAATAGTGACTCTTTGGAGAGGTCACGAATAATGCAAAAATATGAGACTCTAGGAAAAGAGAAGAAATAAAATAAAGTAAGTATACAAATATACATGTCTTAAAGGAGTGCATCATGTCGGGTGCGGGGGACTTAATGTTCGTGACTCAATTTTCCCTTTAATAGAGGGAATACGAGCGTGCTAAGGCTAGAAAGCCAAACTCGTCCATATCCCATATTCAAGGGGGTTATTCCCTAATCTAATCAAGCAAATGCACTACCCTAATCCTAATTCTAAAAATGAAATGCAAGTCTAATGTCATGTATCATACAAAAGGGTATATATATAGGGAAATTAGGGATAAAGGATATACGTATAAGGGAATTATCATACAAAATGATAAAAGGCCCTAGAAAGTGAAAAAATATGCATGAGATGGAGTGATTTTATCACACAATCATGATCTAACGCGTGAATGGGCTCCTAAGGGTCTAGCGTTGGACTAGTCCACATTTCTACTTTCTCACTAGCGTTAGACTAGTGAGAAATCGGACAAGGAAACCACAACTAGCGTTGGACTAGTGTGGTATCGAGAAATGGATCACAACTAGCGTTGGACTAGTGTGATAACGTCACACATTAATTATAATCTCATAAAAGCATAATAAAGCGAGTAAACACATAATGTCACATAAACACATAACACATAATCATGATATCTAGATGCAAGACCCTAAGAAAGCGGTAACACATAGCACATAGACATGCAAAACACACATAAGGCAAATAAAGCAAATAAAGCCCTAACTATTGCATACGGGGGGAAGCCTACTACAATCTAAGAGGGGAAATGAAAATAAATAAAATAAAATAAACCTAACTATTACAACTTGGCATTTAAATACCTTTTAAGTAACCAAAATGAAGCTAAAATAAATATACGAAATTAAGACGACTAAAGCGAATAAATAAATAAAATGAAAACAATCAAAAGGGCATGCAATTAAACACATAAATCACATAAGAACACATAGGATCAAATAAAGTAAAAATAAGGGATAGAGTGTACCTCCCTTGAGTTTGGGCCCTAATGGAGTGAAATTACTTATTTACCCTCCAAAATAACAAAAAGGGGTCAAGGCATCACTTTAATTATCAATTAACGAAATGGTAGAAAAATTAAACAGGAAATAAAACACCACAAAATAAAAGTAAACACAATGAAAATTACACACAAAGATAAAAATTAAACATGAAACGGAATCACTCAAGGGGTTTACAAAAATAAAACATCTATGTGCAACAAATTAAAGCAAACAAAGCCCTAAATAATAATAAACAAGTTTTAAAAGTTTGAAATGAAAAATTAAGAGTTTAAAATGGAACTCCTCAAATTCAAATGTTAAATCTTGACAAAAGAGGAAATGAAACAATTTATTAGGTTTAAACGACAAAATTAACTAAAATTTTAATCAAATGGAAATCAAAACTATAAGCTCTTCAAAAAAAACTATTGAAACTTTCTTATTTCATCCTAAAGTTCATAAAAGTCTATGTACGAATCAAATGAAAACATCCCAAGGAAAATTAACATGTTGAAGGGATAGAATTGAGGAAATTTTCCAATGTTATAAGCCAAAATAGGATTATGGGAAACTAGGGGGGCTAAAAAGCAATTTTCTGGGAATTTCTTCATGCAAAATGCATGCAAATGTAACGAAAGCATTCTCTGCATCAAGCAAAACATTCGACAACCAAGTGATTCTCATGCAATCTTCATTCAACAGCTTCCACGATTCTCAACAAAATCTAGCCAAGCAAGATCCATACAAAACTTTGATCCAACTTCAGTTAACAAACATGGCTAGACACCTCTGAAAGATACAATTCATGGAAACACTTCATGCAAATGACAACTACGAAATAGCTTCTGCAACAACCAAAATGAAACTTGCTGCATTTTCATTTCCTTCTCAGATTTCGGACCTAAATATGCAGCTTGGCTCGAAGATTTTTCAGACAAAAATCATAGTTTGAAGCTAATCAAGACACATCACTTCAACATCCAAACAAGCAACAAAAGACAATCATTTTTCTGATGTTTTCGTGCAAATGTTACGAGGAAAACTACTGCAACAGAAAAGAAAGCTTGCTGCAATTTTCTCATTCCAAACGAGACTCACTGACGTGAAACAAATCAAACCAAAACAAACACAAGTGCAGTGACCTCGGGACCATGTTATTAACATCAACCAAATGCCATCGTTCACCCCACAGAAATCAAACAGGGAGCTGAACATAAAAGAAAAACAGCAAAGGAAACTGAATCTGGAGCAACGAAGGTTTCGATCATTTGCAAACTTACAAGAACAAGCCATGAATTCGTTCAACCCATTACCACTAAACTTCATCCCATTGTCATTAACATGAGTATCAATCCTAGAGGATCCAATCAAAGCAACTGGACCAGAAATGCAGCCAAGAAAGGAATGAAACTTGTGGTAAAGTCAGTTATGCACATCATCGAATCGCTCCATTGAGGTAGGTAAATGAAATCAGACCATGAACCAAAGATACGCAACTTCAGTTTGGTTCAAGCGCAGCAAAAAATGCAGAAGGAATAAAACAAGGAGCACCAAAGCTGCAAATCTTTTCCTAGCTTCTGGTTTACCAAAACTGTGGCAAGTAAAATCACTCCATCACTGCAAACTTGCTCATTATCAAACATTGGACCCCAAAAGAACAGACAATGAAAGCGTCCGAACTAACGGATATGGATGCAAGCTTCGGTTAGAACAGCCAAAGCTTTCTAAGACATAAAAACTCTATTGCCGTAGCAGACCTGCCGCATTGTAGCCTGATGCTACATCGCAACCAAATGGGTGAACATGCAACGACAGAGGAACAAAATCAGCTTTCTAAAGAACCCTAGAGGCGTTTGTCAGAGGCTAACATCTTGATAGTAAACTATAACCTAGGAATCAAAAATCAAACACACTGCAGATCCTAACATGCTAATCATGCAACGTAACAGTCAAAGATAACAGCTTTAGGCTAAAAATCATAACCAACAATATGCCTCTCATTGCCTTCCAACAAAATCTAGAGTTCCGAATACAAGCATGGAAAGGATAACGTTAACAGATGGAGAGAGTAATATACCTGGACAGCCGGAAAAAGGGATTAGATTGAAACGATCTTTAGCAAACACCTTTGCCTCTCCGCGATGATGGAAAACGGACGAGGGCCGTGGGTTTCTTCTTCCTCAGTCACTTTTCTTTTGCTCAGTTCCGTCTCTCTCCAACTCCCTCTCCCTTTTTCCAGATCCTTCCTCCCTCTTTGCTCACCAAGCTTTCGTCTCTTCTCTTGTTTCTACCTCTCTTTTGTTTCTCCCTTGGAGCTCTCTCTCGCTTAGTTTCCTCAGCCGCTGTTCTTCCTCTCACTCTCGATTCACTCTTTACCCAGCCGCCCACCTTTTCCTTTCTTTTTTCTTCTTTCTAGCCGCCCTTGTTCTTACTCTATCTCTCCGCTCTTTTGCTAAACCTAGCTGCCGACCCCTTCCCAGAACTCTCTCCCCTTTTTCTTTTTATATCAGATTCCCAGACTTAACCTCAACTTAATGGTTCAGAAGCAGCTTCAAGTCTCCGTTCCCCCCTCAGCCATCGGATTAGCTTCCATTTCTAGATTGCTCTGGGCTTGTAGATGAAAGCCAAGTGTAACAGTACTGTGATGATCTAACGGAGCCCAAAAAATATGGAGAAAAAATGGAAGAAAACTGGAAGAAAAACAAACCAGGGCCGTGCTATTTTTGCTGCCTCGCACGAAACTGGAACGGAATGCAGCGCGCGTGCCCAGCACGCGCGCGTGGCTTTCCTTTTTTTTTTTTTTTTTTGTTCACAACAAACCTTCATAAATTGAATCTAAAAATTTAAAGAATATTATTTTTTTTTGCGAGCAATTTTCTCTCTTTTCAATTAATAAACAGTAAAAAGAAATAAAACATATTTTTTATGAATAATTTTCTCTTTTTTGACAAATTTTATGCTAAAAGTCTTACAACAACTAAAAGGGCAACAAGGAATAAAAGCAAAAACTGAAATAAAATAATAGATAATAATAATAATCTAAAATGCTATACAAATGCTAAGAGTCTAAAACCAAAATCATGAAATTAACATATAAAAATAGATAAGAATTATCACTAAAAACAAAAAATAAAAATATGATGAAAATTATTTTAAAATTTGGTGTCTTCAGTTTTCCCCTCTTTGTCTGAGTTTTGGAAAAACTTGAGACAAAGAAGTAGACACCAAATACTTACCTGCAAACTAGTCGTACGACTTCCGTTTTTGAAATGAGGACTGACCCCTTTTGATGAGACTGACTTGGACGAGAAATTTAAAATGGACTGACCCAAACAGAAAATTTAAACGGGACTGACCCGAACAAGAAATTTAAAATGGGACTGACCCGAACCAGAAACTTAAAACGGGACTGACCCGAACAGGAAATTTAAACAGGAATTTAAATCGGGACTGACCCGAAGCAGAAATTTAAAACGGGACTGACCCGAACAGGAAATTAAACGGAATGCACACTAGTGGGGCTGACCCATGTTTAGTGGCAGTGATGAATGAAATGTCTTGACAATCGGTCAGTGGGATTAAACCCGAGTCTGTCGCGAAAATCGAAAATAGAAAAGGCACGTTAGTGGGATGAACCCAATGCTAACGGAGATAGACTAAAAACAACACACACGTTAGTGGGATAGACTCGATGCTAACGGTGGTAGAATAAAACGCACACGTTAGTGAGATAGACTCGATGCTAACGGTGGAAGAATAAAAACACACATGTTAGTGAGATAGACTCGATGCTAACGGTGGTTGAATAAAAATACACACGTTAGTGAGATAGGCTCGATGCTAACGGTGGTGGAATAAAAACACACACGTTAGTGAGATAGGCTCGATGCTAACGGTGGTTGAATAAAAACGCACACGTTAGTGAGATAGACTCGATGCTAACGGTGGTAGAATCAGTGAATTTAAATGTGGTTGTCAAGAATGGGGAATGGAAGGGTGCGCGGCGGGCGCTGAGATTTCATCAACAAGAAATTGAAATTTGTCAAGGAACAAGAAATTAAATTCAAGTTTGATTTTTTGAGAATCTTTTCGAAAATAATTTGCCCCAGTTTCCACCAATTATTGCACAACCGATCAATTGATTTGCATTATGGCATGGTTTCTCCTCCTTGAGGCCTTGATTCGTAAGATTCTGACTTACGTTTCTTCATCGATTTCAGCCATGGATACCTGCACAGGGGGCTTGCCAAAGTACAACATGCACTTTATTTTAAAATATTGCAACTATTACTCATGGAAAAGAGCAGTGTGATTGATTTGAAAGTCTTGCTTGACTCTTTGACGAAATCCTCAAATGGACTATAAAAAATTTGCCCCAGTGTGGGCCCATTTGATTGCAAAAATTGATTTGGATGCCTCTCCATTTATTTGAACAAAGTAAGAAACTGTGTTTCCTATATAATGTGAAGAAAATTGAACGTCCTGCTTAACTCATACAGAAACTTTCATGATGAATTTCTCAAAATAATGCCAAATTACAAAAGATTTCTTCGTCACTTTAGCATCGATGCTTTGGGTAATGGGTCACCATTTCCTGTTGGCTCATCTTTCGGGACCAATCAAGTGACTTTATTTCTGATTCTGAGGTGGCTAAGGAAAATGAGAGGTCAGGATTTGTCTTATTCTTGTGTCCAAATTGTATGTAATCCCTTCAATATCACATCTTAGTGAAAGCAAATAGTTTGTTACCCTCAGTTGTTAAGACAACTTAGTCAACATATAAGCTTCATAAGCTTGCAACATATGGGTAGAAACGATAGCTAAACATGTGAAAACTGGTTATACCCTTTTGATCACAAATGATTGATGGATTTCTTACGAGCATAATCCTCACTTTGGGTCGTCATGAGGGATAAGTCAGCGATGGACTTTATGAGCTTGTAATGTGGCTTGAAAACGATAGTTAAAGAATAAGACTTTCAAGGACATTGCACCGAAGATCGCATTTTTCCAAAAATTGCCCTCATTTTGGACTCCAAGATCTTGGACTTTGTTTGACTTTTTATCATCATTCAACAGGGACTTTCAGCATCAAATCTTTTTGCATTTTTCTTTTGCATTCATTTCACTTGCTTTTTCCTTTTTCTTTTCCTTTTTTTCAAAAGTGCCATCGCGGGTTTTCACATGAAGAACAGTGTCAACCTCACACCTAATCAATTCAGAAATACATTCAAAAAAAATTTCTTGGCATCAGTATATGAACATCACTTGCCAATTAGAAAATTCCTTGACGGAGACATTGCAAAGAACAGAAACCAGGACTTTCGGTTTTTGTAATGGGGTTTGGTGGGGTGCTTAGAAAAGTTAAGGCTTGAAAGTGGAAAGCGGATTTTCCAAAAGTGGTTTAAATGATCTGAGATCGCATTATTGTATCAACCCTCTTTTAGGGTTAAATCAGAACTTGCCCCAATTTATTCTCAATTGAGGCTATTTTCTTTTTCATTTTGTTCTCTTTTTCGGCCTTCTGCTATTCTTTTGAACTTTTCCAAAAATTTGCCCCAGTTTATGCTCAACCGAGGTTCTCTTTTCTTTTTTTTTCTTTTGATTTTGTTGCTTTATCACTTTCACCTCTTGAGACTTTTCTTTCCTTTTCAATTCAAACTTGCCCCAGTGTGGGGTTTGCGATTCTCAGGGGTTGCCAAATGAAGTATTTTATTCTGAAGGTTCAAAAGGGATAACTAGGGATAGAATGTTTGATTGGAAAAGAAGAGGGCCTGACTTTTATTCCGTTCCTTACATTAACTCTGAAAGGAAACTTTCATTAATGGGAAATTCTTGCTTGTAGCTGAATTAACTGACTGAGGAAGACTCCTGTTCATCCATATCGGTGAAACATAGGTGATCCGCCGGACAAAACTCTTCCTTTTCTTTTCTCTTCTTTTTTTTTTCCAAAATTGAAACCCAAGTGGAATCAAATTTCCCCAATTTGCGGTTCCCTCCTTCTTCTTGAATTTTAGCATTTTTGCCCCCTTTTTCTTCTTTTTTTTTCCAGATTCTCCAATCTCCTTCCCCATTGTGGGGTGCGATCATAAGTGCCTTTGAAAAGAACCACCCATTTTAGCTCAAATAAGGAGGCAAGGGATAAGCAGTGTTTAGGTTGTAGAAACGATGGCCAAAGTATCATTCTTACGCCTCATGACAACCAAAGTAATGAAATGGTCATTAAGAATCCATTCCCCTTTTTGATATTTGAAAATTTTCCAATGTAGGGTAATGATTATTAAGGCTCTTATTTGAAATGAAATTATTCTTTCAAAGGCTCAAATAGGGGAGCAAATGATAAAATCTGTATAGGTAGAGAAACGAACGCTCGAAGTATCATTCCAAATTTTCAAAACAAACAAGAATAATGCACATTTTGCTTTCACTTAGATGTGAATTGAATATAATTAGACACAGTGGACATTTCTCAAGCAAAGATCGCCCCAATTTGCAATTTATCAATCAATGTGACTGATTTTTCTTTGAGAATAATAGAAGTGGGCAAAAATAATGAATTGTACAGTGGAGGAGAAAAGGGTATCTCATTGGGCCTTTTGAGTGACCTCTTTTAATTTTGAGCACTCTTATTGCATAGCTCGGATCACCAATCTAGTGTACATAAAGATCTTAGAAAGCATACACTTGTGAAATTTCAAGCTAGAGGTTGAAAGATTCCAATTTAGTCTTATTTCTTAAAATTCATCATGAAATCTCCAATGAGCAAAAATAAGAATGAAATGTACATTAATATACACAAAACAATAATTGCTTAAATGAAAGAAAACTTTATTGCTGAAAAAGTTTGAAACAAAATTTCTTGTTCAATTATAATACAAATGAGAAGAGAAAAACTCCTAAGGAGCTCCACATATACACTTTTTGTCTTCTTTTCTTTTGGAACAAAAAAGTATTAACAAATCCAATAAACAGAATTTTTCTTTGAAAAGCAATTATGAAGTCTCTTAGAGGCTTTAGCCTAACGCTTCCAGATAGATCTTTCATGTTTTCATTGCAGGGTCTGCCCAAGAATCAAGTATTACCTTTCAAACTTTATCGGATCAAAATTGTTATCAGATATAGAAAAATATTTCCACCTTATTGAAACATTTTTATGAATGCAAGGGAAGGGGAATAAAAGGAAAAATACCCCGAGTCAGTAAGCAAGAATAAAAGATCGGTATGCATGTCCTATAGGGGAGCCCTTTTATGCCAAGGGTAGGCCTAGCATGAAAATGCAATCCTCTAGGGTAGGCACTATACCATACCTGAGGGGTCCGATCAACTTATTGAGTGAAAAATAATTTGAAAAAATTTGTCCAAATGGAGTGGGAAGGGGACACTTGTCCCAAAAAAAAAAAGACAAAGTCCGAATGGATTGCTTGTTTTGATCAACACATAAAATGATGTGTGAAAAAAAAATTTATACTTAAAAGGATTACATGTCTCAGCTAGTTTATTTAGTGAACCTTAAACTTAAACCCTAAAAAGGAATAAGCGGGTCAAGAGGATAGGATGAAATTGATGATTTATTCAAAATTGACTAGATTACCTTAAAAAGGGCAAAATGGTCAAATGTATTGAATGAAATTTGATTATTTATTCAAAATTTAATGGATAACCCTGAAAATGAATTAAACTAATCAAATGAATTGAATGAAATCAATTGATCAAACAGATCGAGTGAAATGATGATTTATTCAAAATCGACCGAATTGCCCTAAAAATAGGTAAACTGGTCAAATGGATCGGATGATTTATTCAAAATTGACTAGATCACCCTAAAAAGGGTAAACTGGTCAAATGAAATTGAAGGAAACTGATGATTTATTCAAAATTGATTGAATTGACCTAAGAATGGGTAAACTAATCAAATGAATTGAATGAAATTGGTGGTCTATTCAAAATCGACTGGATTGCCCTAAAATGAACAAATTGATAAAATGGATTGGATGAAATTCATGAATAAAATGGTCCAATGGATTGAATGGAATTGACAACTTATTTAAAAATCAACCTATCCATTGGTAGTTTCAAAAATTTATTGTGATGCATTGGTCTATGAGCCTTCTAAAATCAAATTTTGGCCTCAATTTATTTATCATCTCAATAGTGAGGAATTATTTATAAATTTCCTCAAATTAATGTCCTTCAAGCAAGGGATTTTTACCAATTTTGATAAAATGGCCAAAAAGTGATTATTAGACGCTCATATTCCAAAGATCGCCCTATGAAAATGATCGGATCCTACCTTACCTTGTGCACTACCCCTTTAGATGGTACAAAATGTAAACGTGCAAGTCTCCTTGGATTAAGTATCCGAGACACAAGGTGGCTTATTCCTAACACGAGATCCCCTAAATGGCATTCCCTTTCTAGGGTTTATGCATGATGCCATTTTAGCAAAGCGACCAAATATGCAGTACACAAATGAAACGTGACCTAAAGGAACCCTCTTTTGTATGCCAGGGTGAGGCTAAAATGAAATGTATTCATGCTGCAAATGCGAAGCATTGAATTTAAATGTGTCACGTCAAATAGGGTAGGCTCCTAGAGAGTACCATGCCAGGACTCTTATTTTCTAAGGCTGATGAATGCAATAGAGACAAAACCAAGAAAAGTTAGTTCAATCAGATAAATACACATAACACATTGCAGCAAAGCAATACAAAGAGATAAAGCAATAAAAGGAAAAGAGGGGTTGGATCCCTCCCCTCGTGAATAGTGTCCCTAATAGGGTAAGGCAGACTCTACCCTAGGTAAACTATCATGGATGCATGAGGCTGGGGTTCACTAATGCATCTAGACTCGATAGGTTTTAGGTCCCCGAACCTTCAGACTTGGAAACCAAGGGTCATCAATCCCAAGGTTCTTTGTCGGTGGCTCGAGCGATTCCCCAGACATTGCTACGCACAATCGTGTCACGGCTACATGTCATGAGTGAATCTATCGAAAATCCTCAACCTTCAACTAAAAGCTAAAGGATATAAACCCAAAGCTTAAAATGGAAGATTGAGTGACCCCTCGGATCAAGCTACGCACACATCGTGTCGCGATCACAAGTCCAAGTGAGTCGCCTAAAATCCTAATAGGGTGGAGTGGCGTGACAAGCCACTAAAAGAAAAATAAATAAGGGGTGAAAAATTAAAGCGTATGCACGTATGCTAGTGCTCGTTTGGAGAGGAGGGATCAAGAACCAACGCGAGGCTCTAGGGTAATATCCCCCACCCAAATGCAATGCAAAGCGCGGAATCACATAAGTAAACCATCCATCCATCAAAACAATCGTACGCCAAATGGGTGAGTGAGCGAGTTGATACGCGCGAAATGCAAAAATCCTAAAAAAAAAAGAAAAATGCAACCCTAAACATCCAAATGCGATATATGGAAAGGTTAAAAGAAGAAAAAGATGGACTAAATCAAATTTGCTCGGACTCTATCTCTAAGTCCCCAGTGGAGTCGCCAGCTGTCGCGCCCCATTTTTTATAAAATAAATAAATGGTTTAAAAAATGAATTTTTGATTTGAAAAATGAATAAAGCATGGGTCTAAATGGGACTTGAAAATGCGACGATTTGACCCAAAATAATAGTTTAAAAAGGGTTTTAAAACAAAATCGGAGTCGCCACTTGGTATAGAGTTAAGGTGTACCAAGTCACCTAAAAATGAATTTTTCCAAGGAAAAAGTAGACAACCCCTTTTAAACGACTCCTAGTCTACGTAAATCAAAGAAAAAGGTTCGGGAGTCACATTTGAAGAAAGGGAAGGCAAGGATAAAAATCCGAGGCACCCTTTCGACCTAGCCAAGGCTAGTTGCGTGATTTAGTCAAAGATTTTCTTATTTTAACCTAAAGATTTATCACATTTGGATGTACTATATGAATGCAAACCCTAGACCTAGGAAGGTATCGGGATGGTCAAAATTTCTCTTCAAAGCTTGAATGATGCCAATCACATTAATTGTGACGCCCAATAGTGACTCTTTAGAGATGTCACGAATAATGCAAAAATATGAGACTCTAGGAAAAGAGAAGAAATAAAATAAAGTAAGTATACAAATATACATGTTTTAAAGGAGTGCATCATGTCGGGTGCGGGGGACTTAATGTTCGTGACTCAATTTTCCCTTTAATAGAGGGAATACGAGCGTGCTAAAGCTAGAAAGCCAAACTCGTCCATATCCCATATTCAAGGGGGTTATTTCCTAATCTAATCAAGCAAATGCACTACCCTAATCCTAATTCTAAAAATGAAATGGAAGTCTAATGTCATGTATCATACAAAAGGGTATATATATAGGGAAATTAGGGATAAGGGATATACGTATAAGGGAATTATCATACAAAATGATAAAAGGCCCTAGAAAGTGAAAAAATATGCATGAGATGGAGTGATTTTATCACACAATCATGATCTAACGCGTGAATGGGCTCCTAAGGGTCTAGCGTTGGACTAGCCCACATTTCTACTTTCTCATTAGCGTTGGACTAGTGAGAAATCGGACAAGGAAACCACAACTAGCGTTGGACTAGTGTGGTATCGAGAAATGGATCACAACTAGCATTGGACTAGTGTGATAACGTCACACATTAATTACAATCTCATAAAAGCATAATAAAGCGAGTAAACACATAATGTCACATAAACACATAACACATAATCATGATATCTAGATGCAAGACCCTAAGAAAGCGGTAACACATAGCACATAGACATGCAAAACACACATAAGGCAAATAAAGCAAATAAAGCCCTAACTATTACATACGGGGGGAAGCCTACTACAATCTAAGAGGGGATATGAAAATAAATAAAATAAAATAAACCTAACTATTACAACTTGGCATTTGAATACCTTTTAAGTAACCAAAATGAAGCTAAAATAAATATACGAAATTAAGACGACTAAAGCGAATAAATAAATAAAATGAAAACAATCAAAAGGGCATGCAATTAAACACATAAATCACATAAGTACACATAGGATCAAATAAAGTAAAAGTAAGGGATAAAGTGTACCTCCCTTGAGTTGGGGCCCTAATGGAGTGAAATTACTTATTTACCCTCCAAAATAACAAAAAGGGGTCAAGGCATCACTTTAATTATCAATTAACGAAATGGTAGAAATATTAAACAGGAAATAAAACACCACAAAATAAAAGTAAACACAATGAAAATTACACACAAAGATAAAAATTAAACATGAAACGGAATCACTCAAGGGGTTTACAAAAATAAAACATCTATGTGCAACAAATTAAAGCAAACAAAGCCCTAAATAATAATAAACAAGTTTTAAAAGCTTGAAATGAAAAATTAAGAGTTTAAAATGGAACTCCTCAAATTCAAATGCTAAATCTTGACAAAAGAGGAAATGAAACAATTTATTAGGTTTAAACGACAAAATTAACTAAAATTTTAATCAAATGGAAATCAAAACTATAAGCTCTTCAAAAAAAACTATTGAAACTTTCTTATTTCATCCTAAAGTTCATAAAAGTCTATGTACGAATCAAATGAAAACATCCCAAGGAAAATTAACATGTTGAAGGGATAGAATTGAGGAAATTTTCCAATGTTATGAGCCAAAATGGGATTATGGGAGACTAGGGAGGCTAAAAAGCAATTTTCTGGGAATTTCTTCATGCAAAATGCATGCAAATGTAACGAAAACATTCTCTGCATCAAGCAAAACATTCGACAACCAAGTGATTCTCATGCAATCTTCATTCAACAGCTTCCACGATTCTCAACAAAATCTCGGCAAGCAAGATCCATACAAAACTTTGATCCAACTTCAGTTAACAAACATGGCTAGACACCTCTGAAAGATACAATTCATGGAAACACTTCATGCAAATGACAACTACGAAACAGCTTCTGCAACAACCAAAATGAAACTTGCTGCATTTTCGTTTCCTTCTCAGATTTCGGACCTAAATATGCAGCTTGGCTCGAAGATTTTTCAGACAAAAATCATAGTTTGAAGCTAATCAAGACACATCACTTCAACATCCAAACAAGCAACAAAAGACAATCATTTTTCTGAAGTTTTCCTGCAAATGTTACGAGGAAAACTACTGCAACAGAAAAGAAAGCTTGCTGCAATTTTCTCATTCCAAACGAGACTCACTGACGTGAAACAAATCAAACCAAAACAAACACAAGTGCAGTGACCTCGGGACCATGTTGTTAACATCAACCAAATGCCATCGTTCACCCCACGGAAATCAAACAGGGAGTTGAACATAAAAGAAAAATAGCAAAGGAAACTGAATCTGGAGCAACGAAGGTTTCGATCATTTGCAAACTTACAAGAACAAGCCATGAATTCGTTCAACCCATTACCACTAAACTTCATCCCATTGTCATTAACATGAGTATCAATCCTAGAGGATCCAATCAAAGCAACTGGACCAGAAATGCAGCCAAGAAAGGAATGAAACTTGTGGTAAAGTCAGTTATGCACATGATCGAATCGCTCCATTGAGGTAGATAAATGAAATCAGACCATGAACCAAAGATACGCAACTTCAGTTTGGTTCAAGCGCAGCAAAAAATGCAGAAGGAATAAAACAAGGAGCACCAAAGCTGCAAATCTTTTCCTAGCTTCTGGTTTACCAAAACTGTGGCAAGTAAAAATCACTCCATCACTGCAAACTTGCTCATTATCAAATATTGGACCCCAAAAGAACAGACAATGAAAGCGTCCGAACTAACGGATATGGATGCAAGCTTCGGTTAGAACAGCCAAAGCTTTCTAAGACATAAAAACTCTATTGCCGTAGCAGACCTGCCGCATTGTAGCCTGATCCTACATCGCCTCTTGCGGCTTAAAATTGCAGCAGAGAATACACGGCACTGCCATCATACAGCAAGTCAATCCAAACACAAAAAAAACTGAGTCAAGCAAGAAATTCAATCACCCGAAAAAGAATCAAAATGAACAGATCATACAACTCTTCTTCGTTGGTTTCCTCTGCAGCAACTTATTCAGTCATTTCTCGTAATTTCAAACGCAAACCAGCAAATTTATTACCCAAAATTCGTTAAACTTTAATACTAACACAACCTCACTGTAGGAAATCAGTCATTACAGATCAAACAAAGAACCAAATGGGTGAACATGCAACGACAAAGGAACGAAATCAGCTTTCTAAAGAACCCTAGAGGCGTTTGTCAGAAGCTAACATCTTGATACTAAACTATAACCTAGGAATCAAAAATCAAACACACTGCAGATCCTAACATGCTAATCATGCAACGTAACAGTCAAAGATAACAGCTTTAGGCTAAAAATCATAACCAACAATATGCCTCTCATTGCCTTCCAACAAAATCCAGAGTTCCGAATACAAGCATGGAAAGGATAACGTTAACAGATGGAGAGAGTAATATACCTGGACAGCCAGAAAAAGGGATTAGATTGAAACGATCTTTAGCAAACACCTTTGCCTCTCCGCGATGATGGAAAACGGACGAGGGCCGTGGGTTTCTTCTTCCTCAGTCACTTTTCTTTTGCTCAGTTCCGTCTCTCTCCAACTCCCTCTCCCTTTTTCCAGATCCTTCCTCCCTCTTTGCTCACCAAGCTTTCGCCTCTTCTCTTTTTTCTACCTCTCTTTTGTTTCTCCCTTGGAGCTCTCTCTCGCTTAGTTTCCTCAGCCGCTGTTCTTCCTCTCACTCTCGATTCACTCTTTACCCAGCCGCCCACCTTTTCCTTTCTTTTTTCTTCTTTCTAGCCGCCCTTGTTCTTACTCTATCTCTCCACTCTTTTGCTAAACCTAGCTGCCGACCCCTTCCCAGAACTCTCTCCCCTTTTTCTTTTTATATCAGATTCCCAGACTTAACCTCAACTTAATGGTTCAGAAGCAGCTTCAAGTCTCCGTTCCCCCCTCAGCCATCGGATTAGCTTCCATTTCTAGATTGCTCTGGGCTTGTAGATGAAAGCCAAGTGTAACAGTACTGTGATGATCTAACAGAGCCCAAAAAATATGGAGAAAAAATGGAAGAAAACTGGAAGAAAAACAAACCAGGGCCGCGCTATTTTTGCTGCCTCGCACGAAACTGGAACGGAATGCAGCGCGCGTACCCAGCACGCGCGCGTGGCTTTCCTTTTTTTTTTTTTTTGTTAACAACAAACCTTCATAAATTGAATCTAAAAATTTAAAGAATATTAATTTTTTTTGCGAGCAATTTTCTCTCTTTTCAATTAATAAACAGTAAAAAGAAATAAAACATATTTTTTATGAATAATTTTCTCTTTTTTGACAAATTTTATGCTAAAAGTCTTACAACAACTAAAAGGGCAACAAGGAATAAAAGCTAAAACTGAAATAAAATAATAGATAATAATAATAATCTAAAATGCTATACAAATGCTAAGAGTCTAAAACCAAAATCATGAAATTAACAAATAAAAATAGATAAGAATTATCACTAAAAACAAAAAATAATAATATGATGAAAATTATTTAAAAATTTGGTGTCTACACAGTTCATTGTGTATCTAGGTCAAAATTTCGAATTACTAAACCAGAAGCGCACAAACAGGTCAGTTAACCGCGCTATGTTTAAACAACAATAACTCAGGCTACCGAAGTCCAAAAAAGGTGATTCCCCGGGCGTTGGAAAGCTAAGACATAGCCCTACAATTTTCATGTTTTGACTAAAGGCTAATTCAGTTTACATCAGGGTGAACAGACACAGTTAGTGGTGTGAAATATAAAAACTGTCCATTGGACTAAACCTATGAGAGTCAGGGGTATTTTTGTCTTCTCACGGGCTACGTTACTCCGATTGAGCTGATATTTTTCAGGAAACTATAAAACATCATTCTATAGAACTTTCATGTTTTATGCTAAGCCTAATTCGGCCTCTAACATAATGAACTGGAACCGGGCAGAACTGAAGCTACAATTTCCAGAAATCTGGAATTTTGTTATGTGCAAGCTATAATTCACATTTTTACCTTAAAACTACCACAAATTTCTCCTTTACAAGATTATATACCATATATATACATCATCTAACACCTAACCCACAAGAAATATAAGTGAATCAATCAAAACCCTAACTCAAAATTCATCACTCCAACCATCAAAAACTATGGGAAACAAGCATCACAAGCACAATTCTAACATTTGTACCCAACTTAATCATGATTAATGGATAAAGAAAGGTTGATCAGCCATTATACCTCAAGACAAGAGCTTGCAAGAAGGATCCTCCACTTCTCCTTGAAATTTTCTCCCTCAAGTTTCCCAAGCTTCCAAACTAGTGATTAATCGGTTTAGTTTTCCTTTTCCTCACTTAGAAAGGTTGGATTCAAGGTTGGAAATGGAAAACTCTCTTCACTCTCCTCCCTCTCCTTGCTCTCGGCCAAACCAGAAAAAAAATGATGAAGAATGAGCTCAAATGAAAGATAAGAAGGCAAGACAAAAGGATTTGGTCAAAGGGCCATAGATGGCCAACAAGTGGCACCACCAAAATCCATCCAAATTTTGTTTTCTTTTCCTTGCATTTTGGGTCAATAATTTCGGCTATAAGGGCTGACGATGAGGGAGATATTTTGCAATAATATCATGGATATTTTATGGTAGGGAAGTGGTAGTCAAGTGGGGTGTTCAATCGGTAGTGAGCGATACTCGTCGGTTCGGGCCGTTTTTTTCTTAAATCGCGTATACTAGGGTTTTAACTTATAATTCACTAACTTATTATTATCACTTCTAATCACACACTTAACACGCTTAATATTATTTAAAACTCACTCTTAATCACCAAATGTAGTACACACTCCGTACCGGTTAATCACACTACAAAAAGACGTGAAAATCCTAATTTACGATAACTTGGAAACGAAAGGAAAAACCCTTGATTCTATGTTTCTTTGCATTTATTGTGGGGTAAATGAGTAGTAAGGCTATTCTAAAGTAATAATTTCCAAATAAAAGGGAATTTTAAGAAAAATATAAAGAATTCTACGGGTCCTCATAGAATCAGCCTTAGGTCAAAACATGAAAATTGTAGGAAATGCTGTTTTATAGCTGCCTGCAAAATTTCAGTTCAATCCGAGTACTGTAGCATGTGAAAAGAAAAAATTACCCTTGCTGCCATAGGTATAGTTTTGTGGACAGTTTTGACAATTTCTCATTTTGGCTGCATTTTTTCACCTTGATCAGTATCAAATTAGCCTTTGGCCAAAACACAAAACTTTTAGTCCTATGTTTTAGATTTCCAATGCATCCAAAAACACCTCAAACGGAATTGGGTAGCCTGAGTTATTGTCATTTGAATTTAGTACTGACAACCGTACTGACAAGGACCTTCTAGTTCTGTAATCTGTACTTTTGACCTAGATCAGTTCTGAACTGGATTGAGTGGTCTTCATGAAAGTTGTAGTCCTTTGTCTTAGCTTCGAAACAGTATCAAATTTACCCCAATCCGATAAGTGTAGCATCGGTGGTGACCGAAACGCTAAGGAACGTCGAATCTGCCATTTAGCCTTTTGCCTTCAAAACTTGATTTTCGATTGGATTTTTATACTTGTGTTGTTCTTGGATGATTTTGAGCCTATTGAACGGCTATTGTGATGAGATTAATTATCTATATGTGTTTTGGGGCTGAATTAAGAAAAATAATGAAGCCATAAATGACGAAAAAATAGGTAAACACAAAGGGCGTACTGCCCAAATTTACACTCGAGGGCTAGGTAGAGGTACTCGCGACTTGAGTACTAATTCAGGAACGAATCTTACTGGAATCATAGGGTATTCAAGTCTTGTTTCATGGAGGTCTATAAGTTAGCGTTCGATCGAAACTTGTACCCTTGGAAAAATGAAATTTACGACTAATAGAAATACATTTTTTTCCATTTCTTCGACTCAAATGGTATTTCAAGTATAATTGCTTCAAAGTTTCAAAGTTTTAAGAGCGAGCATGAATTTTTCCGAGTCTGATAAGTATCTTGAATACTACTTAAATGAGTTGCATTTCCTTGATTTTCTTGAAGCGAAACTCCTATGTTTCACACTCTAGAGAGTTTTACATTCGCAAATGATATTTTATCGCAGATTTGGACTCCAACCAAGGAGTTGAACCTGAACGTGACTTTTGAGAGGCACTAAACTATTGGTGAGTGCTTCCAAATACCTGATTGAACTGGACACTTGGTTTCAATACTTGACCAATGTGATTTAATGATATGTAATTTGTTTGATCGGGTAAGAGTGTACTTTATCGCACTTGCTCTAACATGATATATACTTGTTTATTGCTGCAATTGACTTGATATACTTGTACTTGACTTATAAGTGCTGAGCGGCTGCATGTACTACACTCAATCTGAGTGGGAGGTGCCTCTCCTTCCCGTCTCCATACTTTTATCTTGATTCAGTCGATTGGAGTGTTATCTCATCGACTTTTTGGGGACCCAAACCCCATTGGCTAGTTGATCGAGTCGAGCCGGCAAGGGCTTGGTCAATCAGATAACGAACCATGGGTATCTAGTGTTGTTAAGTGAAGTGTTATCTCTTCGACTAATCGGTATATTCGAGTATTACCACCAGTGTTTATTGAGGATTTTGGGCCCAGTAGGGGGTTTGGATGATGGACGGAGAGTAGTTTAAGTGGTGCTCTACTGGATTGGTTACTTACTTGAAAGTTGATGGAGTGTCAACTATTACTTGATCAAGCTCTGGTGATGCAATGGGAATTTGGCTTCTGAGAGCCATCCGTATCCTTATACTTTGGAATGATTAGTACTTATCGTGTTATTGTTTCTTTTTAAAAGAAAACTTTACACTCGCTCTTTTTGAGATTTGCTACTTGAAGTGTTATTGCTCACTTTTATGAACTTTTCATGCTCATTACTTTGCTACATTGAAACTTGTACTTATAAACAATGGTCGATTTGCTTTTTTGGAATCTCACTGGGTTTTTAGCTCATTCCACGCCATTTCTTTTCCTTACAGGGGGTACGAGCGAGGCGTGGGACTGGTACAGACTAGCGTAGTCTCGTTTTTGAATTTTGTAATTCTACTCGCACTAGTCGCTCGATTAGGGTTAAATGTATTTAGAACTCCAATCTTTTGATGTATTTGGGATTGTATGGATGGTTGAGATAGAAATGAATGTATTTGTATGTCCCAAACTTGGGAACTGTTATTTCGTTTATTATTGAGGTTGCACCCTATTTTATTCGATGTGAGTGAGTGAGTCTTGGCGAGAATTGGGCAGGCGACTCACTAAACCCTAGGGTACGCCCTAGGGGGAGGTGGGGCTGTGCCCAACTCTTACCGGGACTCACTCACTGACTATAGTCCTCAATTAAATTACAACACTCACATCCCAAAACATAGGGTACAACCTCAATAATAAACAAAATAACATTTTCCAAGCTTAGAATGTATACTTACATACATTCAAATCCAAACATTCATACAATCCCAACTATTACACAAGATGAATTTCAAATTCAAACTATACAAGAGATAAACCATCCAGTCACACGAAGAACTTAATACAAGCGCTTCCCTTGCCTCGAGCCCTGTGGGGAGAAAATATTTTTGTGGTGAGCTAGAAGCTCAGCGAGTGTCTAATAAAACCAGTAATCAAATAAGCTTCACAATAGTGCATTTAAATGAGATTACGAATCAATGATCAAATGTACGTTTATTGCTCTTGTGAGCCAGTGAAATCATCGTACTTAGAACTCCAATGTTCAAACGGATCCAGTCAGTCAAACAGTACAAGGGAGCCATTTGCTCCAAATAATCAGGGGTGGAGACGTTGGTTCTAAGCACAAGATTCCCAAGAACTCATTGGAGCCAAATCATGTCATGATAACATGCAAGCACTCATGATATGCAAGCGAGTAAACAGTGCAAGAAACAGTTCATAAGTAACTTTGGAAATAGTTTGGGGATCACTCACCAACCACGGCTCAGGAACCTCATCCATCATAAATCATTGCCTTGTTCAAGTCCAAACTCTTCATTCTACCAAGAATTAACCCAAACTCAAAGCGATCACACGTCCTCCAAGATTGGACAGCACTTCCCCTTAATTTTCCTTATTTCCATCCTACAACAACCACCAATATTGATGCGAGACGCGAAAGCTACTTCGGATCTAGAGGAACACGATGAAGATTTGATAGAGTTGAACCCGAACTTGGACCACTCAAGAACAGATTTAACAGTAGAGGACGCCACAATCAAGTGTGTGTGCTTGATTGATAAGTCAAGAACAGCCTAGGATCAACTCTAGGATGTTCAACTTAGCTTTCACAAGCTAAGGGAATTTGCCACAAGGAATGGACGAAATTCTGGAAATTTTATTCAATACTCTCAAAAACTGCATGTAACATGCGGCTTGAGGCTATTAATAGCTGTGACTAAGACCTAATAAACTGGAAAAATAACAAGGAAAGTTCGGCCAGCCCCTTGGGCCTTCACTTGACCGAAAGCTAGCCCAACTAACTATAGATCATAAGCTTCGGGGGTGTTGCCCCCGAACCCCCACCGGGGGCTTCACTGCGCCCCCGGGCCCCCAAGACAAGGGCGCGTCGCCCCCTTGTACCCCCGAGTCGCTGACCGGGCAGCGAGACCCCCGTACGGCTCAGCGAGGGTACTTAACTGCAGCTCAGCCCGTCGTTTGGAGCTTGAACACTTGCATCTTCAATTGTAAGCAGCATTTTAGTAGTCGTGCAAGGATATTCCAACTCAATTCCTTCAATGGCCGGTTTCTCTTGGGTTTGGACGGCACGTACCAAGGATTGGAGGGACTCCTTGAATCTCTTAGCTCGTGCTCGTGTCACTGGGCCTTAGGGCACCTTCACAGGGTCTACTTGTACACTTTGGGCCTCATGCTCAACCGCATCAAATATCCATTCAAAACAGCACACACAAATCTTAGACTATAAAACACACTTTTCGGCACAATAACAACAACTGAAGCTACACTTATCCGATTCAAATGAATCTTATGGAGTTACGAAGCCAAGACATATACCAACATTTCTTATGAAGACATCCAAAGCCAAATTGTGACGCCCCGAAAAAAAATGAGTTTGAGAACCCGGAAAATTTTCTAATTTTCTAGGGTTTATTTTTTTAACGCCCGCCTTTTCTACATTTTCTTGATTAGAAAAATTACCCAGATAAAGTTTATAAGCAAAAATAGTTTTAAAATGATTTTTCTAGCATTGGGTAGTTTTTGAAAAATTAAGGATATAGAAAGGACGTGGGACCCACTAGTGCGAAAAGTTCGGAAAAATTCGGTCAATAAGATTAAGTTCCGGATACTGAGTGAAATTTATCGAGTGTTAAGAGATAAGAAGAGGAGGTGATTTGATTGATGTGAGAGAGACTTAAAGGATAGAAATGCATTTAAGAGAGTGACAAGTGTCACTATCTCTTTGGGTGGACACTATTCATCTTTTGACTTTTTTCCCCTTAAGTTAAATATCTCAAAAAATTGACTAAAAATCACCATTTTGCACTCCATGTTGGCCGACTCTTGAGAGATCAAGAAGGAAGAAAATTGCTTCAATTTCAAGCTTCCATTTAGCTCAATCTTCCAAACCAATTGCATTAACTAGTTTCTACTCCATAAAAGCCTTCCATTTGGTGCTAGTGAGTGTTTTGGTGAAGTTTTTGGAGAAGCTAAGGTGTTCTACAACTTCCTCTCTCTTGTTTACTTGGTAAGTAGTGATTGCCTATCCTCTTACATCTATTGATGTTTAATTGATGCCTAATGGTGGCTATAGTGTTGGAAATTGTGGTTTATTTCTTGGTTTGGAATGATTTGGTGAAGTTTTTATTTTTTTGAGGAATTTTCTGGTTTAATGTGATCATGATGTTGTGGTTATTTATGATGGTTGGTAATGAGGGGTTATGACTCTAGTAGGTGTGTATGATAGGAAATTGCAACCAATTTTGGGTTTGGATTGAAATGTGAAAAGTTAGGGTTTCATAACCCCCTTTTCTGTCCGGTTTTGGATCATATGGTTAGAGGCCGAATTGGCCTTTTCTTAAAACATTAAAGTTGTAGGTATTGATGTCTTTGAGATTCCTGTAAAATTTCAGGGCAATTGGAGTAGTGTAGAATGAGATATGTCGATTTTACTGTTGCTGTTCTGGGTGATCAGAATGTGCGAACTGCGCTTGTAATCGTCTGTTTTGACTGGAATTGTTTTGGATTTGGATGTTGGTGTCTTCTGATGAAATGTAGCTTGATGTCTTAGCTATCATAGGCCTTTTGAATCAATGCATTTGGACCTGTATAGACTGAGTTGGACTGATTACAGCATAGTGTAATTTGTAAACCTGCAATTACGGTTCTGGTTTGTTATTTGGCATATTGGACTTAGTTGTGCTGGAATTTGGACTGAGTGGCCTTCTACATTGTTGTAGCCCTGTCTCTTAGCTTCGAAACGGTGGGTCTTGCATCTTCATCCGACCATCGTAGTGCTTTTGGCACCATTACCGCAAAATGACGTCAAAACTGTTTTTCTGGTTTTGCGTTTAACTTTCATTTCCGGACTTTTCCCTAGCTTGACTGGTACTACTTGGAGCTTGCTGCATGGCTGTTGGATGAACTTGTTGTTGTGTGTGTACCTTTGGGATGGAATGAGGAAATAATAAAGCCATGATGGCTGGAAAAGTAAGCAAATTCAGGGGAAGTGCTGTCCGAACTTTGAAAGGACTTGATTGCATTGAGTGTATGATGGATGATTGCTGAGCCATTGAGGTGAGTGACCTCAAACTGTTTCCAAATTTACTTTTGAACCGCTTTACTGCATTATCTACTTTTGAACCGTTTTCAAAGTTACTTTTGGAACTGTTTCTTACATATCATGCGTGCTTGCATATCAGTGTCTTGTTATTATTGATTTTGCTTTCAATGATTGTTAAAACGAGTTTTCTAGGCGAGTGTGTACTTTATCGCACTCGACCTAAATAAATATGACATTTTCAATGATTGAATGATTGAAATGTTACTTGCGCATGAATGTAAGCCTTTTGGGCTGAACTGGCCATTGCCCCTTGTTACCGGTCGTCTCGAGCCAGAAGCGGACTCGGTCGGGCGACTAGGAACTTGGGTGAACGTTTCGGTATACTCGAGTATTACCTTGTAGGTTGGTGGAGCCTGGCCAAAAGCCAGGGACAGGGTGAATGAATGAACGAATGAAATCAAATGCAATGAAATGACAGGAGAATGAACGTATCCTTTTCATGAATGTTACTATCGCTTTCCATTGTAAATGTTTCTTGAATTATTGATAATCCATATTGAAATGACATCATCGAAATGATCGAAATGCATTATTGTGAAATATATTTGATTTCTGATTTTACTGGTTACTCGCTGAGTTTCTAGCTCACCCCAAAACTATTTTATTCCCCTCCACAGGGCTCAAGGCGAAGGAAGGGCTTGTAGTGTTTATTCGTGGATTATCTCATGTATGGATTGAACTTGGATTTCCTTTTGTGTACTGGTTCATATTGGGATTGTATTGAACGTTTAGAATTGATTGGATATGTAATAGTCTAGTTTTGGACTTCCTCCTGTAGAATAGTTGGTATCAAGGATCAGAGTGGCGCTGCGGAAGCGTGGACGCTTCGCTTTTGATATGTAAAGTTTGGGAACCTTTGATGTATATTTGACATATATATCTTGAAATTCAATTGAGGTTTGTAGTGAACGACTGAGTCCCGGCGAGAGCCGGGCAGGCGGCCCGCCGAACCCTCTGGTTCGCCTTAGGGGGAGGTGGGGTCGTGACAATTGGTATCAGAGCTTAGGTTTCAGATCTCTGTAGTGTATCCTAGGCTTGAAGTTTAGGATGCCGGACTGTGGGAATGGTTTGACACATAAATGATTGCTTGTAGGATTGAAACTTAGACGAGTACGTGTTGTTTGCATCTTAGTGCTTGTTTGGAGGCTTGAGTGCCGTCTAAGAGAGTCTCGACTTGATTGGTACAAGATAGAATGTCGAGGACGACATTCTTTTAAGGAGGGGAGATTGTGACGCCCCGAAAAAAAATGAGTTTGAGAACCCGAAAAATTTTCTAATTTTCTAGGGTTTATTTTTTTAACGCCCTCCTTTTCTACATTTTCTTGATTAGAAAAATTACCCAGATAAAGTTTATAAGCAAAAATAGTTTTAAAATGATTTTTCTAGCATTGGGTACTTTTTGAAAAATTAAGGATATAGAAAGGACGTGGGACCCACTAGTGCGAAAATTCCGGAAAAATTCGGTCAATAAGATTAAGTTCCGGATACTGAGTGAAATTTATCGAGTGTTAAGAGATAAGAAGAGGAGGTGATTTGATTGATGTGAGAGAGACTTAAAGGATAGAAATGCATTTAAGAGAGTGACAAGTGTCACTATCTCTTTGGGTGGACACTATTCATCTTTTGACTTTTTTCCCCTTAAGTTAAATATCTCAAAAAATTGACTAAAAATCACCATTTTGCACTCCATGTTGGCCGACTCTTGAGAGATCAAGAAGGAAGAAAATTGCTTCAATTTCAAGCTTCCATTTAGCTCAATCTTCCAAACCAATTGCATTAACTAGTTTCTACTCCATAAAAGCCTTCCATTTGGTGCTAGTGAGTGTTTTGGTGAAGTTTTTGGAGAAGCTAAGGTGTTCTACAACTTCCTCTCTCTTGTTTACTTGGTAAGTAGTGATTGCCTATCCTCTTACATCTATTGATGTTTAATTGATGACTAATGGTGGCTATAGTGTTGGAAATTGTGGTTTATTTCTTGGTTTGGAATGATTTGGTGAAGTTTTTATTTTTTTGAGGAATTTTCTGGTTTAATGTGATCATGGTGTTGTGGTTATTTATGATGGTTGGTAATGAGGGGTTATGACTCTAGTAGGTGTGTATGATAGGAAATTGCAACCAATTTTGGGTTTGGATTGAAATGTGAAAAGTTAGGGTTTCATAACCCCCTTTTCTGTCCGGTTTTGGATCATATGGTTAGAGGCCGAATTGGCCTTTTCTTAAAACATGAAAGTTGTAGGTATTGACGTTTTTGAGATTCCTGTAAAATTTCAGGGCAATTGGAGTAGTGTAGAATGAGATATGTCAATTTTACTGTTGCTGTTCTGGGTGATCAGAATGTGCGAACTGCGCTTGTAATCGTCTGTTTTGACTGGAATTGTTTTGGATTTGGATGTTGGTGTCTTCTGATGAAATGTAGCTTGATGTCTTAGCTATCATAGGCCTTTGGAATCAATGCATTTGGACTTGTATAGACTGAGTTGGACTGATTACAGCATAGTGTAATTTGTAAACCTGCAATTACGGTTCTGGTTTGTTATTTGGCATATTGGACTTAGTTGTGCTGGAATTTGGACTGAGTGGCCTTCTACATTGTTGTAGCCCTGTCTCTTAGCTTCGAAACAGTGGGTCTTGCATCTTCATCCGACCATCGTAGTGCTTTTGGCACCATTACCGCAAAATGACGTCAAAACTGTTTTTCTGGTTTTGCGTTTAACTTTCATTTCCGGACTTTTCCCTAGCTTGACTGGTACTACTTGGAGCTTGCTGCATGGCTGTTGGATGAACTTGTTGTTGTGTGTGTACCTTTGGGATGGAATGAGGAAATAATGAAGCCATGATGGCTGGAAAAGTAAGCAAATTCAGGGGAAGTGCTGTCCGAACTTTGAAAGGACTTGATTGCATTGAGTGTATGATGGATGATTGCTGAGCCATTGAGGTGAGTGACCTCAAACTGTTTCCAAATTTACTTTTGAACCGGTTTACTGAATTATCTACTTTTGAACCGTTTTCAAAGTTACTTTTGGAACTGTTTCTTACATATCATGCGTGCTTGCATATCAGTGTCTTGTTATTATTGATTTTGCTTTCAATGATTGTTAAAACGAGTTTTCTAGGCGAGTGTGTACTTTATCGCACTCGACCTAAATAAATATGACATTTTCAATGATTGAATGATTGAAATGTTACTTGCGCATGAATGTAAGCCTTTTGGGCTGAACTGGCCATTGCCCCTTGTTACCGGTCGTCTCGAGCCAGAAGCGGACTCGGTCGGGCGACTAGGAACTTGGGTGAACGTTTCGGTATACTCGAGTATTACCTTGTAGGTTGGTGGAGCCTGGCCAAAAGCCAGGGACGGGGTGAATGAATGAACGAATGAAATCAAATGCAATGAAATGACAGGAGAACGAACGTATCCTTTTCATGAATGTTACTATCGCTTTCCATTGTAAATGTTTCTTGAATTATTGATAATCCATATTGAAATGACATCATCGAAATGATCGAAATGCATTATTGTGAAATATATTTGATTTCTGATTTTACTGGTTACTCGCTGAGCTTCTAGCTCACCCCAAAACTATTTTATTCCCCTCCACAGGGCTCAAGGCGAAGGAAGGGCTTGTAGTGTTTATTCGTGGATTATCTCATGTATGGATTGAACTTGGATTTCCTTTTGTGTACTAGTTCATATTGGGATTGTATTGAACGTTTAGAATTGATTGGATGTGTAATAGTCTAGTTTTGGACTTCCTCCTGTAGAATAGTTGGTATCAAGGATCAGAGTGGCGCTGCAGAAGCGTGGACGCTTCGCTTTTGATATGTAAAGTTTAGGAACCTTTGATGTATATTTGATATATATATCTTGAAATTCAATTGAGGTTTGTAGTGAACGATTGAGTCCCGGCGAGAGCCGGGCAGGCGGCCCGCTGAACCCTCTGGTTCGCCTTAGAGGGAGGTGGGGTCGTGACACAAATCATACATATTCATGGTAAAAAACTGAGATCTTAGAGAAAAATGGAAACTGTCCGCGAAACAGGGCTTAAGGCAGTCAAGGGTATTTCGGTCATTTCACAAGCTACAGTACTCCAATCGATCTGAAATTTTCAGGTAGATAGCTAACTCATATATTTACAACTTTCATGTTTTGGGCAAGGGCTGATTCAGCCTTTAACATGATCGAATATACAGTGCAAAAACAGGGCAGATTACTAACCCTAAGCTAGAATTAACCCCACAAGCGGAAATTTCCTTAAGAAATCAAATCTAGCATATACAAGTTTCATTTCACACACCAACAAGCCATCAATCCATGGCATATGCTTAAGTATCAAATAAAGACAGAAAATTTGCCAAAAATTCTGAAATATATCAAACTCTACTTTAAATCTTGAAATCATTCACAAAACCACATATTTAGCTACTATGAGTCACTAATTTACCATTATTAGAACAAAAAGGGAATTTTCCAAGTAAGGTACCTTATAAACTCAAGAAAGATATTAGTTTAGAGCTTCCCCTTCACCAAAGACTCCACCAAAGCCTTTATTCTTCCTTAGTGTACACTTGTACGGAATAGTTTCCAAAACCATCGGTGAAATCTCAAGATTTGAACAAAGATTGAAGCTAGCAAAAATGAAGAAATCTCTCTTGTTTTTCCTCTCTAGAGAGCCGGGCAAGAGGAAGCAAAAATGAAGACCAACTTCAGTCAAAACAAGATGAGAATGAAGGAAAAACAGCCGGTCAAACCTGGCTGCTGAGGCGACACGTCACAATCCAACTGGATTCCAGGCCGGATTCAAGGCAGTGGCGAATGTATTTTTTTTCAAATTCCAACAACAATTCGGCCAAGAACTGGCCGGATTCGGTACAAAATTTTGCCTCCAAGAAATTTTCTTTTTTTCCAAATTCAAACGATACGCTCGTTCGTTTTTCCAACAAAGAAACCTACATCCTCACACAATTACACTTAATATACACTACACACACCCATATATATAAAATGGAACCCTCGTTCTTGCGGGGCGTCACAAACTCCCCCCCTTAAAAGAATGTCATCCTCGACATTCCAACACGTACTAACCAGATCCAAATAGTCCTCAAAAATCAGTTAAGCACTAAGAATCACTCCAATCCCACTTATCACTTCGTAATGGCCAACAGATAGCTAAACAGGTAACCAAAAAAAACATGCAAAAGGGCTCAGTTCAAACAACTAGCCCTGAGTTGAAAATAAAGTCTCATATATTTGAAAAATTTAGAACATGGCTTAGCCTCAAGTCGGAAATTTCTCAGGTCAAAAATTTTACCCCTGGCGATGCTGGACAACACAACAAACTAGCACAACGGCTATACTTCACTAGTGAGTCTCAGTTCAAGAAGTTGTCCCTGATGGTGCTTGAAAACACAACAAGTTAGCACAACGGCTATACTTCACCAGAGAGCCTTAGTTCAAAAATTTCATCCCTGGTGGTGCTTGATAACACAACAGGCATGCCTCGCCAGAAGAATGGCAGTGCTTGATAACACATCAGGCAATACCCCACCAGAGAGGTTCAGTTCAAGAAGTTCATCCCTGGCGATGCTTGATAACACAACAGGCATGCCTCGCCAGAAAAATGGCAGTGCTTGAAAACATAACAGGCAATGCCTCACCAGAGAGGTTCAGTTCAAGAATTTCATCTCTAGTGGTGCTTGAAAACACAACAGGCAATGCCTCACCAGAGAGGTTCAGTTCAACCGCTACAGAGGAGTAATAGCCGGTCTACAACCACACGAGTACGAATAAGTTCAAAAGTAGGGTCAAAGCAGGATTCAAACATATAAGTTCAAAAGCAAAGCCAAATACTTCAGGTTCATGGTGCACGAGTACGAATAAGAACTCACTCGGCTAGGCTATGCCCAACAATTCACATTCTCAAGGAGTCACAAACTTCAAGTCCATATATAGGTCATATACGAATCAAACTACTTGCTCATGCATAAAAGAGCTACCACATATTCAGTCAAGTCAGGTCCATTAAGTGTACATAGGAGCACACTCGCCTCAACAGGTTCAAGTCTCAAATGAGCTCATCCTAGTCGGTCTTAGACAGTTCAAGTATTTCAAATCCCAACACTTACAAATCAGGTGGTGCAAACCTTAATCAAATAAGAAGACTAGAAGAAGGATGCAAAAACCAGAAGTTTTCTCAACAAATCCGGACACCACCATAATCTATCAAAACCCTAATCAAAATCTTATTGGACAAGTTCTAGATAACATTCATCATTTCAATCTCCTCATCCGGTTAAGTTTCGAGTACAATACGAAATCCTCTGTGCTCCAACCTGTACCATTACAACTTATCTCAAATTCACTTATGATTCCTATTCACATCATCAAACACTAAACCATGTTCCTTCCAAATTCACAAGCATTTTCTCAGAAAAAGTATCGAGTACTCAAGTACAAGAATCCAAAACTAAAAAACTTTACGACTCAAGTCGTACGCTAGTACCAGAATCTGTTGATGTACGCTTGGGCGTAGCCAAGTCATATCTTACGCTTACCACTTTCAAACCAGTCCCACAGTAGGGCATCCTAAACGTTAGCCTAGGATACACTACAGAGATCTGAAGCCTAAGCTCTGATACCAACTGTGACAGCCCCACCTCCCCCTAAGGCGTACCAAAGGGTTCGGTAGACCGCCTGCCCAGCTCTCACCGGGACTCACTCACTCACTACAGTTCTCAATTAAATTACAACATTCACATCCCAAAACATAGGGTACAACCTCAATAATAAACAAAATAACATTTCCCAAGCTTAGAGCGTATACGTACATACATTCAAATCCAAACATTCATACAATCCCAACTATTACACAAGATGAATTCCAAATTCAAACTATACATGAGATAAACCATCAAGTCACACGAAGAACTTAATACAAGCGCTTCCCTTGCCTCGAGCCCTGTGGAGAGAAAATATTTTTGGGGTGAGCTAGAAGCTCAGCGAGTGTCCAATAAAATTAGTAATCAAATAAGCTTCACAATAGTGCATTTAAATGAGATTACGAATCAATGATCAAATGTACGTTTATTGCTCTTATGAGCCAGTGAAATCATCGTACTTAGGACTCCAACGCTCAAACGGATCCAGTCAGTCAAACAATACAAGGGAGCCATTTGCTCCAAATAATCAGGGGTGGAGACGTTGGTTCTAAGCACAAGATTCCCAAGAACTCTTCGGAGCCAAATCATGTCATGATACACATGCAAGCACTCATGATATGCAAGCGAGTAAACAGTGCAAGAAACAGTTCATAAGTAACTTTGGAAATGGTTTGGGGATCACTCACCAACCACGGCTCAGGAACCTCATCCATCATAAATCATTGCCTTGCTCAAGTCCAAGCTCTTCATTCTACCAAGAATTAACCCAAACTCAAAGCGATCACACATCCTCCAAGATTGGACAGCACTTCCCCTTAATTTTCCTTATTTCCATCCTACAACAACCACCAATATCCATTCAAAACAGCATACACAAATCATAGACTATAAAACACACTTTTTGACACAATAACAACAACTGAAGCTACACTTATCCGATTGAAACGAATATTATGGCGTTACGAAGCTAAGACATATACCAAAATTTCTTATTAAGACCTCCAAAGCCAAATCATACATATTCATGGTCAAAAAACCGAGATCTTAGAGAAAAATGGAAACTGTCCGCAAAACAGGGCTTAAGGGCAGTCAAGGGTATTTTGGTCATTTCACAAGCTACAGTACTCTAATCGATCTAAAATTTTGTAGATAGATAGCTAACTCATATATCTACAACTTTCATGTTCTGGGCAAGGGCTGATTCAGCCTTTAACATGATCGAATATACAGTGGAAAAATAGGGTAGATTACTAACCCTAAGCTGGAATTAACCCCACAAGCGGAAATTTCCTTAAGAAATCACATCTAGCATATACAAGCTTCATTTCACACACCACCAAGCCATCAATCCATGGCATATGCTTAAGTATCAAATAAAGACAAAAACTTCACCAAAAATTCTGAAATATATCAAACTCTACTTTAAATCATGAAATCATCCACAAAACCACATATTTAGCTACTATAAGACACTAATTTACCATTATTAGAACAGAAAGGGAATTTTCCAAGTAAGGTACCTTATAAACGCAAGAAAGATATTAGCTTAGAGCTTCCCCTTCACC
Source organism: Coffea arabica (assembly GCF_036785885.1). Taxonomy (NCBI): domain Eukaryota; kingdom Viridiplantae; phylum Streptophyta; class Magnoliopsida; order Gentianales; family Rubiaceae; genus Coffea; species Coffea arabica. Next base: position 26,744,868 of record NC_092318.1, read on the forward strand.
AAAGACTCCACCCTTTATTCTTCCGTAGTGTACTCTTGTACGGAATAGTTTCCAAAACCATCGGTGAAATCTCAAGATTTGAGCAAAGATTGAAGCTAGCAAAAATGAAGAAATCTCTCTTTTTTTTCCTCTCTAGAGAGCCGGGCAAGAGGGAGCAAAAATTAAGACGAACTTCAGCCAAAACAAGATAAGAATGAAGGAAAAACAACTGGTCAAACCTGGCTGCTGAGGCGACACATCACAATCCGATCGGATTCTAAGCTGGATTCAAGGCAGTGGCGAATCTATTTTTTTTCAAATTCCAACAACAATCCGGCCAACAATCCGGCCAAGAACTGGCCGGATGTGCGGCCGGATTCGGTACAAAGTTTTGCCTCCAAGAAATATTCTTTTTCCAAATTCAAACGACACGCTCGTCCGTTTTTCCAACAAAGAGTCCTACATCCTCACACAATTACACTTAATATACACAACACACACTCATATATATAAAATGGAACCCTCATTCTTGCGGGGCGTCACAAGGGCCGACACATATATCCGTCTATAACTTTTATAATTCACAACTTACGCACATGAAGACCACTTAGTCCTCTATACTGATTCATATAATTGGGACCATATCACCACTTGGCCAAAGCTCACCTCGTGCAGAGACCATGCGAAGCAGCTCTGATACCATTTGTGACGACCCCACCTCCTCCTAGGGCGTACCCCAGGGTTTAGCAATTCGTCTGCCCACCTCTCACCAGGACTCACTCACTAACTTCAAATAAAATAGGTTACAACCTCAAGAGTAAAGGAAATAACACTTCCTAAACTTGGAACGTGCATGTACATTCATTTCTATTCCAAACATTCGTAGAATCCCAATTGTAACAAAAGATATGAATCCCAGATACATTCAACCCTAATCGAGCACTAGCGCGAGTACAATCGCAAAATTTCCAAAAACTAGACTATGCTAGCCTGTACCAGTCTCACGCCCTCGCTCGTATCCCCTATAAGGAAAACAAAGATAACGGAACGGGGTGAGCTAAAGCTCAATGAGATTCCAAATAGCAAGTTGACCATTATTTAAAAGTGCACGTATCAAAGTAGCAAAGCAGCGAGCATAACAAGTTCATAAAAGTGAGCAATAACACTTCAAATAGCAAATCTCAGTATGAGCGAGTGAGAAATTCTTTTTCTAAAAGAAACAATAACCCTACAAATAACAATCAAAGTGTAAGGATACAGATGACTCTCAGGAGCCAAATTCCCGTTGCTTCACCAGAGTTTGATCCAGTATTAGTTGACACTCCGTCAACTTTCAAGTAAAGTAACCAATCCAGTAGTGCTTCGCTTCACACCAATCCGTCCACCATTCAAACCCCTTACCGGGCCCGAACACCAACTAAACACTGGTGGTAATACCCGAACATACCGATTAGTCGAGGAGATAACACTCCACTCGACAACACTAGATACTCATGGTTCGTTATCTAATCGACCAAGCCCTTGCCGGCTCGACTCGATTAACTAGCCAGTGGGGTTTGGGTTCCCAAGTAGTCACTATAGTCGATGACCAATCGACTTAGTCAAGAGAAAAGTACGGAGACGGGAATGAGAGGTACCTCTCACTCGTATCGAGTGTGTTACATACTGCCGCTCAGCACTTACAAGTCAAGCACAAGTACAAATACAAATACAAGTACAGGTCAATGCAAATCAAGTCACTTGTACAAGCATGAATGAGATATCAAGTATTTAGTTGAGTTAGGTCAAGTGCGACAAAGTACACCCTTGCCCTACCAAACCAAGCAAATGTTATCCGATGACGTTGGTAAATCAAATATCAAGTTCAATCATGTATTTGGAAGCACTCACCAATGATTTAGTGCATGTCAAAATCACGCTCAGGTGTAACTTCTTCGTTGGAGTCCAAATTTGCGATAAAACATCGTTTAAGAGCTTTGAAATTAACTAAGGTTCGAAACTTAAGCGTTTCATTTAACGGAAATCAAGTAACTGAAACTCATTTGGGTAATACTCATATTACTTATCACACCCTAGAAAACTCATGCTCGCTCTTTTAATTTTGGTAAAGAAGCGATTAAAACTTTAGAATTCTCATTTGAGTCAAAAAGACGAGGAAAACGTATTTCTACTGGTCGCTACTTTCATGTTTCCAAGGGTACGAGTTTCAGCCAAATCCCAACTTATATACCTCTATGAAAGAAGACTCGAATACCTTAGACAATTCAAGTTCAATTTGAACCTCAAATGTTCGCTCAATTCGCGAGTACTCACACCTAACCCTCGAGTGAAAATTTGGGTGGCATGCCCTTTTTATTTAGCTATTTTTCAGCCATTTATGGCTTCATTATTTTTCTCAATTCAGGCCCAAAACCTCACACAAATAATCTTACCACAATAGCCTTTCAATTAGGTTCCAAAATCATCCAATTACAACGCAAGTGTAATAATACAATCGGAAATCAGTTTGAAGACAAAAAGCTAAACAGCAGATTTGACATCTTATAGAATTTTAGTCACAACTGGAGCTATGTTTATCGGATTGAGGTGAACCTTATACCATTTTGAAGCTAAAACAAAGGATTACAACTTTTATGAAGACAACTTAACCCAGTTCATAGTTGATCTAGGTCGAATTTGCAAATTACCGGACCAGAAGTTCATGGTCAGTCTGGTTGTCAGTACTGAATTCAAACGGCAATAACTCAAGCTACACAATTCCGATTGAGGCGTTTTCAACTGCGTTGGAAAGCTGAAACATAGGCTAAAAATTTCATGTTTTGGCCAAAGGCTGATTTCATACAGATCAAAGTGAGAAGCGAAGCCAAACATGTGAAATCTCAAAACTGTCCACGAAATGAGGCTTTTGGCAGTCCGGGGTATTTCAGTCATTTCACATGATACAGTGCTCCGATCTAGCTGTAATTTTACACGAAGCTATATAACATCATTTCCTACAACTTTCATGTTTTAATCTAAGCCTGATTCGGCCTCTAACATACACAAATAAAGCTGGTTAGAACAGAGTAGTTTCAATCCTTAAATCTGGAATTTAATGCATTCAAGGTATAAACTTCACATTTCTAGCTTGAACCACTACTTCAACTTCCTATACAAGATTATAGACATCATATGCTCTCTAAACAACAAGGAATACAACTGAACAACTCAAACCCTAACTCAAAATCCACCATATCCATCAAAACTACCAAAAGAACTATAATTTACCACAATTATGAGTTGTTATCCAAACTTACTCAAGTTTAAGGAAGAGATAAAGGGCAACCATGTACCTCTCTAAGATGCTTGCAAGAGAAATCCTTCACCTTTACTTTCCAAACTTTAGCACCCTAAGTTTCCTAAGCTCCCAATTTAGAAGTTAATCGGTTTAGATTTTCGGTTTTCTCTCCACTACGCTAGGAATCAAGATGGAATGAAGTGATCTTTCTCTCTTGTTTTCTTTCCTTAAGTCTCGGCTGGAATGAGAGAAATGAAGAGCAAAAGAAGTGAATTTGGTGATAAATATGAAAGAAATTGGTTGGTCAACAACCTTGGGATGTTCGCCACTTGTCGCCTCAAGATTGCATCTTGAACTTTTTCTTCTTTTTCCTTTCTTTTTTTGGTCAAGAATTTTGGCTCCCTCTCTTGGCTGATTAGGGATGATATTTTGGTACTAATGACAATGAGATTAAGTTAATAAAGTGGTGGTCAAGTAGGGTCTTCAATCGGTAGTGAACGGTACACGTCGGTTCACACCGTTTTTTCCTAACTCGCACGTACTAGGGGTTTCACTTATAATTCACCAACTTATTATTATTTGTGACAGCCCCACCTTCCCCTAAGGCGAACCAAAGGGGTTAGCGGACTGCCTGCCCAGCTCTCGCCAGGACTAACGGTTCAGTTTAGAACGATCTAATACGTTTCGGAACATACAAACGCGCATAAACAGGTCAAAATGACAAAATAAAAAAAAATGAAAACGGAGTCAGCCATGAATAGTAACCAACCCGTCAGAACCCAACCAAATATCAAGCAAACATTCACATCTTGAAATTTAGCATTTACAATCCAAAGTGGCATACAAAAGTATTCAAAAGTGGATACATGTATGGTTTGCCAAATCAAAAGAGAAACGGACCCAAAAATACATTTAGGGTTTCAATTAAGGAGCTATACAAAGGATATGTCCATCTAGCTCAATTCGGCAACCAACTATCAAATCCAGTCCAAAAGTATTTATTTTCCTGTAAGGAAAACAAAAGGAATAGGGTGAGCTTACGCCCAATGAGATAATACCACTCAAGCAGCAAAGTTCACATAAGCATAAAGCTTTTCATTCCAATTCATCAAAAGTAAACAAAGGCACACATCAACAGTGGTGATAAAAGGATACGGCCGGCTCTCAAGAGCCCTTTTCCTCGTTTGCATTCTTGATCGGACCTTATTGACTCTACGTCAATGTTTAAAAGTAACCAACCGTAGGCTCCACTTTACTTCCATTCCTTCCACCCAACATACCCCTACCGGGCCCGAACTCCAAACACTTGCAATGTGGTATTACTCGAGTATACCGGAATCGAGAGTCTCTCATACTACAAGATTCCATATAACAGTCCCCAAGGTTCATTAATTGGCACGACCAAGCCCTCGCCGGCTCGATTCAATCAACTACCAATGGGGTTGAGCTCAATGATAACAATCATGGTCGTTGGATACTCGTCCAAACGACACCAAGTCAAGGACTTTCATTTCATGTAACATTCCAATAACATGATAAACAATGATATAAGGCATATAAGTGAGAGTGATCAAGTACACCCTCACTTAACTCAATAACAATGGTGCAATAAACATTCAACGCATCAAGTTCAAGTATCAAAGTCATACAGTAACACACAAGTGAGTAGTACACTCACCAAGCTTGAAAATGATATTTCATGCACCTCCGTCAAAGGAGCGTCGTGAACCACCGTCACGCCCTAAAACATGCAAACAAGTACAATGAGAATCGATAACGAGTCATAAACCAATGCCAAATACTACCAAAATAGGGTTCCATAAGCATACATAAGCATTAGAGGAAACCAGAAAAATCCGGAAATGGAGTTAAGTGTTAACCCAAAAAAAATAGTTTTTGACATCATTTTACGGTTTTGGTACCAATGGCACTACGATTATCGGATGGAGGTGAAAGATACACCATTTCGAAGCTAAGAGATAGGGCTACAATGTTGTAGAAGGTAACTCTGTCCAGTTTTGAGTGTAACCAGGTCAAAAATGCAAGATACTACACCAGAACCGCAAAAACAGGTTCACAAACCGCATTCTGGTTCAAACATCATAAGTCAGCCTACCTAAGTCCAAATCAAGTGATTCCAAAGCCATCCAAAAACTAAGATACAAGGCTACATTTCATCAGAAGCCCTCAACAACCAATTCCGAAGTATTCCCAACCAAAATAACCAATTACAGACGCAACTATCAAATTCGGGTAAAACCAGGGCAGCAAGGGTAATTCCGTCTTTCCTCAAGCTACACTACTCCGATTGACCTGAAATTTTACAGGCATCTCTAAAATATCATTCCCTACAACTTTTATGCTTTACCCCAAAGCCAATTCGGCCTCTAACTATGATATACAGTGCCAGGCAGAATGAAGAACAATGAAACCCTAACTTTCCAATTTTCTTTCCAAAACAGAAATTGCTTGCAATTAACCACTTTTTCCACCTTCTAGCTTCCTTAAATATCATTTCCAATCATCATACATGATGTGATACCCCGACTTCTTTAAACCCTAAATTCTAAAAAAAAAAAAAAACCTAGTTTACTTGATTGAAACCCTAATTTACTTGTGACTAACAGGTTTTCTTAAATCCCTCATATTTTAATTGAAACCCTAATTTTTTCACTGGAATTGTAAAATTCCTCACGTTTTTCTTAAAAATGCCTTTTATTTGGAAATTGTTCATTTATTAAAGCCCTACCACCCAGTCATTCCACAATAAGTGCAAATGAACCTAGAAAGTAGGGTTTCACTTTTCGGTTTCAAGATTGGAGCAAATTAGGGTTTTCGCGATTTTTCGTAGGATGATTTTTCGATACGGAGAAAGGATCAAATTTGGTGATTAAAAGTGAATTTTAGGTGAGAAATAATATGTGATTAGGAGCAATGATAAAAAGTTAGTGAATAGAAAGTAAAAACCCTAGTACGTGTGTTTTAAAGAAAAACGGCGCGAACCGACGAGTACCGTGCGTTACCGATTGAACCTACCACTTGACCACCACTTTCTTACCATACAAGCTCATGAATATTTGAGAAAAATATCTCCTTATTTCCAGCTGGCTTTGACCGAAATTTGTGGCTAAAAATCCAAGGGAAAGTGAGAGAAATTTGCATGGCTTTGGTGGTGCCAAGTGTCACCACCCTATGGCTCTTTGGTTGATTTTTTTTTCTTGCCTTCTTAACACCTTGGAGTAGCCTTTCTTCTTCATTTTTCTGCTGCTTGGCTGAGACAAGAGAGGAGAGAAATAGAGCAAGAAACCAACTTCCTTCTTCTTGAGTTGAGCCATCCAAGTGAGGAATTAAAATTCTAAACCGATTAAAGTGTGAGTTGTGAGCTTGAGAAGCTAGGGCAACCAAGAATTCCAAGAGGAGGTGAAGTATTACTCTTGCAAGCTTCATTTGTTGAGGTATTTGCTGCCTATCCTTGCTATATGGATGATATATGTTGTATTTAAGCTTATATAAGTGGTTGTGGTGATGATTGGAGCAAGAAATCAAGAAAGGTTACATTGAATCCCAAAATTCCAGGTTTCTGGAAAATTTCAGCTCTATTCTGTCCGGTTTTATTTCACCATGTTAGAGGCTGAATTAGGCTTGGCATAAAACATGAAAGTTGTAGATAATGGTATTTTATAGGTGCCTATAAAATTTCATCTCAATCGGAGTAACGTAGCCTGTGAAAAGACCAAAATACCCTCACTATTTTAGGATGTTTCCAGTGTTCCGTTTTAGTCAGTTCATCCAGTTTATCATGTTTATTCACTAGGATCCGTGCTGATTTAGCCATTTGCCAAAACATAAAAGTTTTAGTACTCTGTCTTATCTTTTCAACACTTACAAGAACACCTTAAACGGACGTTGGTACCCTGAGATATGACCATTCTAGTGCAGTGTGGTTAATTAGCCGTATAGTTGGAAGTTAACCCCTTGAATTAAACAAGTAGTGGATGAATTGTTATTATGCACACCAAGTGTTTGATGAAATGTCCAGCCCTTATTCATGTGTATTTATGAAGTATTGATATGTTTTAAAGCCCTATTTAGTTAGATTTAATACTTGATATGTGCAAAAGGTGAAAATAATGAGAAGAGTGAAAGTTGGAAAATTTTCAAGTGTGCAGACCGAAATTTTAGGGGTTGCTGTCCGGTTTTTACCTTGATGTTTCATGCATATTTTGGCTACAAAAGTGAGTGATATATGTTGGGTTATGTGTGTGTAGGTTGTCTACAAAAAATTAGCCAATTTGGTTGAGTGAATTTTGAGTTACAAGCAAAGGAACAAAACTGGACAAGGTCCAGAATTTTCTGTCCAGCAATCTTGTAAAGGCCATAACGTTATACTCACTGATCGGAATTGAGTGCCGTTTGTGGCATTTGAAAGTAGACTCTTAGAGCTTTAAAATGGTACCAAGCTCATTTTCTGGTTCGCCTTGAGCGATCCGTGGCGAGTCGTGGAAGTTGGCTGCCTGGGCGGTACTGTTCATCCGTGGCAGTCCAGAAATTTCATTTGGTTTCTTAATTTGGAGCCACTTATGTTGGGATTTTGGAAATGATTTCTTCTAGAAAAATTTATCCTTATGAACCTAGTTTCTAACGCAACTGACAAAACCTAATTCTGACTCTCCTACAATGAGCGGTGACCGTTTTCCCGAGACTGGCCGGCCGACACTGTTCAAACCGAAAATGAAACCTTTGAATTTAAATGAAACCTTTCCTTACCAAGCAATCATATGAACACTAAACATGTATTTTCATGAACTTTTACTATAATTTGGACCTCATTTACATGAAGGATTAAGTAGATTACCTTAGTTACTTAGCTTCTTCATGAACCTATAATTTAGTGAGAAACGAATCTTATTGTTATCGTTTTCATTCGTTGCCCTAGGATCGGGAAACGGAGGTGACTGTAACTGAATCAATTGAAGTTGATAATGACTTTTTTTTGGCAGGTGAGTGTTCCACGACCTGCTACTTGTTATGTGGGATACTTGTATATGTGAAAACCTTGATGTGCTATTGACTGAGCCAAACACTGTTTTAATTAAAGTTGGAGGCGAGTGCGTACTTTATCGCACTCGACCTTCCTTGATTTCCACTGAGGCTCTATATATTGTTACACTGTGATGTGAAATTTTATTTGTGACTGTGAATGAGTTGCTAGGGTGATATCCCTTCAACTACTGTTACTGTTTGGGTACCCAACCTCATAAGTGAGTCGGTTGTATCAAGCCAGCAAGGGCTTGGTCGAGAGGGCCGATAAACCTTGAGAACTGTTTATTGTTCACTGAAACCGGTATACTCGAGTATTACCAAACTACTGTTATGAAGTACGGGCCCGATAGGGGGTTGATTGGTGGACGGAGACTGGTGAAAGTGGTGTTCTACGGACCCTTCTATACTGTGCATACAAATGTTGACGGAGTGTCAACAGGAGGCAATTATGATCAAGCTCAAGTGGATCTTTGGCTTTTGAAAGCCACCCGTATCCTTGAATTGAACTGTGATTAAACTGTTATCCTACTGTGTGATATTTATTTGATTATTTCTGTGCTCTTATTTGGCTATGTGCTTACTTGTTTTACTTGGAACCTCACTGAGCTTTAGCTCACCCCATTCCCTTTGTTTTTCTTAACAGATCGGGGATGGATTTGATCAAGAGATTTCTTAGCTTTACATTGTTTTGGACTGGTATTTGAGATTATAACCTTTTGCTTAAGTAGACCTTACTTTTGACTCCTGTAAACTTAAACCTATAAGTTCGACTCATGTTATGTAAGTTTATGTGTGGAGTGGTAAGTTGACATTTGGCTATATGTATACTAAGCTTTTGGATTGTTGGTGAAGTGATTATGTTTTATTTAGGGTTACGCTCCAAAGAATGGAAGATATATCCTCTGCTTCATTTGAGTTATTAGTACTTTGATCGACTGAGCCCCGGCGAGAGCTGGGCAGGCAGTCCGCTGATACCCTAGGGTTCGCCCTAGGGAGAGGTGGGGCTGTCACATTGTGGGTACTGTGGAAAGGTCAATCATACGGAGAATGATTGTTGGCGGAAAGCAGGAAAATGTTTATGGTGTGGTGGTACCGAACACCAGCTTGCAACCTGTCCCCGTAGATCACACCTAAACCCTGAACAAGCAAATGTAGGAGGGACTAAGCCAAGAGTGCCAGCTAGAGTGTACGCCTTGGATCAACAGGCATTACCTGAACCCTCGGAGATAGTAGAAGGTATGATTCATGATTTCTATTGTTTAACTAAGTTTTGGCTATAATGAGACCTGAGAGCTGGAAACGAATATATAAGGAAAATATCCTACGTTATTCGAAGTGCATGTATGAATTTCGAGGACGAAATTCTTTTAAGGAGGGGAGATTGTGACACCCCGAATATTAGGAGGTTGTTTGTAAAGAAAATACTAAAGTGTATTTCTTTGGGTTTGATTTAAAACCTTATTTTGTTTTAAAAGATTAGAAACCCTAATATTTTAATCAAAAACCCTAGTTACTTGTGACTAACCGGTTTTCTTAAATCTCTCATATTTTAATTGAAACCCTAATTTTAATCACTGAAATTGTAAAATCCCTCACCTTTTTCTTAAAAATTTCCTTTTATTTGGAAGTTATTCATTTATTAAAGCCCTACCACCCAGTCATTCCACAATAAGTGCAAATGAACCTAGAAAGTAGGGTTTCACTTTTCGGTTTCAAGATTGGAGCTAATTAGGGTTTTCGCGATTTTTCGTAGGATGATTTTTCAGTACGGAGCAAGGATCAAATTTGGTGATTAAAAGTGACTTTTAGGTGATAAATAATATGTGATTAGGAGCAATGATATAAGGTTAGTGAATAGGAAGTAAAAATCCTAGTACATGTGTGTTAAAGAAAAACGGCGCGAACCGACGGGTACCGCGCGTTACCGATTGAACGCACCACTTGACCACCACTTCTTACCGCATGAGCTCATTAATACTTGAGCAAAATATCCCCTCAATTCCAGCTGGCTTTGACCGAAATTGGTGGCCAAAAATGCAAGGGAAAGTGAGAGAAATTTGCATGGCTTTGGTGGTGCCAAGTGTCACCACCCTATGGCTCTTTGCTTATTTTTTTTTCTTGCCATTTATCCTTCATTTCAGCTTCATTTCCTTCATTTCTTTTCTGGTTTTGGCCGAGCTTAAGAGGGAGAGAAAGAGAGCAAGAAACAAACTTCCTTCTTCTTGATTTGCACCATCCAAGTGAGGAACCAAAATTCTAAACCGATTAAAGTGGGAGTTGTGAGCTTGAGAAGCTAGGGGAACCAAGAATTCCAAGAGGAGGTGAAGCATCACTCTTACAAGCTTCATTTGTTGAGGTATAAGGCTAAACCATGGCTTTGGTTCTTTTATTTTGGTTTAAGTTGTTGTATAATTCATGTTGTGGTTGGATTAGTAGTGAAACAAGTTGTTATGGTGATTTAAAGGTGATATATGTGAGTTAGGGTTTGAGGTATTTGCTGCATATACTTGTTATATGGATGATATATGTTGTATTTAAGCTTATATAAGTGGTTGTGGTGATGATTGGAGCAAGAAATCAAGAACGGTTGCATTGAAACCAAAAATTCCAGATTTCTGGAAAAATTTCACCCTGTTCTGTCCGGTTTCAGTTCGTGTGGTTAGAGGCCTAATTAGGCTTGGTATAAAACATAAAAGTTGTATATAATGGTATTTTATAGGTGTCTACAAAATTTTAGCTCAATCGGACCAACGTAACCTGTGAAAAGACCAAAATACCGTCACTGTTTTAGGATGTTTCCAGTGTTCCGTTTTAGTCAGTTCATCCAGTTTATCATGTTTATTCACCAGGATCCGTGCTGATTTAGCCATTTTCCAAAACATGAAAGTTTTAGTACACTGTCTTAGATTTTCAAAACCTACAAGAACACCTCAAACGGACCTTGGTAGCCTGAGATATGACCATTCTAGTGCAGTGCGGTTAATTAGCTGTATAGTTGGAAGTTGGCTCTGTAAATTGGGAATTTGACCAGGTTACACTGGAAATTTGACTAAGTGACCTTCATGAAAGTTGTAGGCATTCGTCTTAGCTTCGAAACAGTATAAGTTTCACACAAATCCGATAAGCATAGCCTCAGATGTGTTCTTTCCGTAAAAACCCGTCAAATCTGTCTTTTGTAAACTTCATTTCCGCATTTGTTATTAGTTGATTTATGTTCTTGTATTGTCTTGAGCCTATGGAACGGCTATTGAATGCATTTGTGTTGTGTATGAACTTGGGCTTGAATGAGCAAAAGAGTGAAGCCATAATGGCTGGAAATTAGGTAAACACAAAGGGCATGCTGCCCAAATTTACGCTCGAGGACTAGAGAACTATACTTGCAACTTGAGTAAGGGTTAAGAGTGATTACTACTTGAACCATCTAGGGTACTTGAGTCTTCTTGTTCCGAGGTATATAAGTAAGGACTTGGCCGAACTTGTACCCTTGAGAAATGAAATAATGATTGCTCGAAGTATGTTTTCCTTGTACTTTCAACTCGCATGACAATTTCAAGTATAAATGTTACAAAGTTTTACTGTTTAAAAAGCGAGCAAGTGTTTCACGACTACTATCCGAGCGAATTTCAATTTCTTGATTTTTATTGAACGAAACGTCTAAGTTCCGAATCTTAGTCGATTTTCAAAGTTCTTAAGCCAAGTTTTATCGCAGATTTGGACTCCAAACCCGGAGTACCACCCAGACGTGATTACTAGAGGCACTATATCTTTTGGTGAGTGCTTTCAAATACCGAATTGAACTTGATACTTGAACTTGATACGTGACCAATATGATTACATGTTATATACGTGAATTGTTAGGGCAAGAGTGTACTTTATCGCATTTGCCCTTATGTCATATATACTTGTTTATTGTTACAATTGACTTGATATACTTGTTTATGGTGCGCGCAATTCCTGGAATACCAGAAACCCTGCGGCGAGTTACTTAAGTCGAGCCGGCAAGGGCTTGGTCGATTGGGTAACGAACCCTAGGTCTCTTGTTTTGTCGAGTGGAGTGATATCTCCTCGACTAATCGGTATACTCGAGTATTACCACTCGTGTTTCTTGAGGATTTTGGGCCCAGCTGGGGGTTTGAACGGTGGACGGAGAGTCGTTTAAGTGGTGTTCTATTGGATTGGTTCCTTTACTTGAAAGTTGACGGAGTGTCAACTATTATGTGATCAAGCTCCTGATGATGAATTGGGAAGTTGGCTCCTGAGAGCCATCCGTATCCTTATGCTTTGGAATGATTATTGCTTATTGGATTATTGACTCTTCTGAAAAAAAAACTTTTACACTCGCTCATTTTGAGATTGCCACTTGACGTGTTATTGCTCACTCTTATGAACTCTTCAGGCTCGTTACTTTGCTATATCAAAAACTTGTACTTATAAATAATGGTCAATTTGCTATTTGGAACCTCACTGGGCTTTTAGCTCATTCCACTCCATTTGTTTTCCTTTCAGGGGTACGAGCGAGGCGTGAGATATGTAAAGACTAGCGTAGACTAGTTGTTTTTGACTTTTGACTTGTACTCGCGCTATTACTCGAATAGAATGTTTTGTACTTGGATTGTATACACTTTGAACCCGTTTGGATATATAGAGGCTTTATATTTTGAATATGCATCGATGTAAATTGTAAGTGTGAATTGCAAAGTTATTTATGGTCCATGGATGTATGCATGTGATTCGAGTGAGTGAGTCCTGGTGAGAGCTGGGCAGGCGGTCCGCCAAACCCTTTGGTATGCCTTAGAAGGAGGTGGGGTCGTCACACATGACCACATAATCATATTCATATGAAAACAGAAAAATCCCCAATAATTATAAAACTTCACCAATTCAACCAAAAATCTAGATATAATCCATAAAATTGCATCTTATACCACCACCAATCATGAATTAGACATCATTAGAGGGAGGAGAGGGGTCCTTCACTACTCACCTTAGCAATACAAGAGAGGGAGCAACTAATCCCCTTAGCTTTCCAAACAACTCCACTAAACACCTCACAAACACTCCCTTAAGGGTTTCTATGGAACAAAAACAAGATTAGATGGTTGAGTTATTGGATTTGAGCAAAAGGGAATCAAGAAGTTGAAGAGGTTTTCTTTCTTTCTTCCTTGAAGTTGGCCGGCCACTAGAGCTTGGAAATGAAGAAAATTTTGGTAAGTTTTTAGTTTATATAGTCAAATGGTAAAACATGGAATAGTAGTCAAAAGGTCAACCCAATAGCCAAGTGACACTTGTCACTTCCATAAATGCATCTCTAACTCTTTGTTTCCTCTCACACCAATCCAAATAGCAACCTCTAATTATCTCTTAACACCCGGTTAATTAAATCCAGTATCCAAAACTTAACCAAACTGGCCGAATTTTTTCAAACTTTTCGCCCTAGTGGGTCCCACGTCCGGTATACGCTCTTAATTTCTTAAAAACTATTCGATACTAGAAAAATCATTTAAAAACTATATCTGCTCCTTAAAAGTATCTAGAAAATTTTCCTAATCACGAAAATGCAGAAAACAAGCCATTGAATATAATAAAACCTAGGAAATGGAAAAAAATTACGGGTTCTTACATTATTACTTCTAATCACACATTTAATATCATCTAATACTCACTCTCAATCACTAAATTTAGTACACACTCTGTACCGATTACTCACACTTCGAAAAGACGTAAAAATCCTAGCTTACCCTAACGATGAAAGTAAAGGGGAAACTCTTCATTCTATTCTTTATTCCAACTATTGAGGGAGTAAATAAGTAGTACATATATTATAAAGTCATTTAATCAAAATAAGAGAGAATTTTAAGAAAATATGTGCAAATTTTCCAGTCGTCACACTCTCTCCTCCTTAAAAGAATTTTGATCTCGAAATTCATACATGTATTCATAAATAACTCTGGGTATTTTCCTTGCATGCCCGTTTCTAGATCCCAGGTCTCACCATAGCCAAAAGTTAGCTAAACAATAGAAAACACGAATCATACCTTCTATTACCTCCGATAGTTCAGGTACTGCCTGTTGCTCCAAGGCGTACATTCTAGCTGTCTGGCTAATCAAGATGTATGCTATGGCAGGCACTCTGGGTTTATTCGCTCCTACATTTGATTGTTTAGGGTTTAGGTGTGACCTGCGGGGGCAGGTTGCAAGTTGGTGTTCAGCACTACCACACCATAAACACTTTCGTGCCTTTCGCCAACAATTATCCTCAGTATGATTGGTCTCCCCACAATATCCACAAGATACGTGAGAAGCCATCTTTGGGCCTTCTCGAGAACTTTCCTCTTATCCTATTTGCTTTCCACAGAAATTTCCTAGTGCTCCTAGTGTCCATGGTGGGTAAGGTGAATGGTTCACTTTTTGCTCTTTGGAAGGCATTACCTGTTCTCTAGATTTCTCATATGTACTACTAGATGCACTCCTTTTTCATGCTTGGAAAGCTTTTACCTGTGCCTTCACATTTTTAATTCTTTGATCTTTCCCAAGAGGTTTCGTAAAAGTATTAATTTGTGCCGCCGCTAAAGCCTCTTCTGGGATCCCTTCGTATTTCTTTTTCAGTTCTATGTTCTTGCGTAGCAGTTCAATTTTCTCAGTATATTCTTGTTTCCATCGTCCGTATATTCTTGTTTCCATCGTCCTTCCCAATAGTCAACCAATTTCTTTTGGAATTCTACCTCCATCCGAAGGGTGTCTATTTCCTTATGCATACCTTCCAAATTTGTCATATCACCAATTCCCTTAAGGTCAAGTGACAGCCTGCCATGAAATCAAAAGATTGGAATGAATAACCAATCACCATTGGAAACTCTAGCCATATCACTCTTTCATTCTTTTGCTTACAGGTTACCCAAGAAACATGAATTTTAACTATACCCTACTGAGGTAGATAAGAAATCTAAACATAAGTACTTAGTCTTATTCTTGGGTCTTTTCACGAGGATTACTTTCATCACTTATCCATGAAACAAAATGTAGATTTATATTCCTTTAATAGAAGTTCCACACCCTAACTCACTCTCATGTATAGCCGGAATCGAATCACAATAAAATCATAAAAACACGAAATAAGAGTACATAGGTACGGAAGAAATAAAACAAACTATAATACTAGCGCCTTAACATTCGCAACGATCACAAATCTAGCTATCATCTACAGAAACCCTAACCAGACATGCACGAGTCTAATCCATGACAACACTCGCTGATCCACTTTCCTTAATCACTTCAATCTCAAGTTCATCACGAGAACCTTTCACACCTTGAATTTTACCATTCAACTTTATCTCAAGGTCAATCGAGATATCGACCCATATTCTAGTACTCTCCACTTTTGGTACTCAGATACAAGAATCCAAAACTAGGAAAATTCACATCTCAAGCCGTACGCTCCCAAGTGCAAATCTTCCAAGTTTAAGACTCCTACCTGACATACATATCTATCTACCTTAAGTATCATGATAAAAGTTTTACGCCTATAAGTTTTATAATTCACAACTTACGCTCATGAAGAGCACTTAGCCCTCTATACTGATTCATATAATTGGGACCATATCACCACTTGGCCCAAGCTCACCTCGCGCAGAGACCATGCGAAGCAACTCTGATACCATCTGTGATGACCCCACCTCCCCCTAGGGCGTACCCCAGGGTTTAGCGGTGAAGACTCACTAACCCACTTCAAATAAAATAGGTTACAACCTCAAGAATAAAGGAAATAACAGTTCCCAAACTTGGAACGTACATGTACATTCATTTCTATTCCAAACATTCGTACAATCCCAATTATAACAAAAGATATGAATCCCAGATACATTCAACCCTAATCGAGCACTAGCACGAGTACAACCGCAAAATTTCCAAAAACTAGACTATGCTAGCCTGTACCAGTCTCATGCCCTCGCTCGTATCCCCTGTAAGGAAAACAAAGATAATGGAACGGGGTGAGCTAAAGCTCAGAGAGGTTCCAAATAGCAAGTTGACCATTATTTAAAAGTGCACGTATCAAAGTAGCAAAGTAGCGAGCATAACAAGTTCATAAAAGTGAACAATAACACTTCAAGTAGCAAATCTCAGTATGAGCGAGTGAGAAATTCTTTTTCTAAAAGAAACAATAACCCTACGAATAACAATCAAAGTGTAAGGATACAGATGGCTCTCAGGAGCCAAATTCCCGTTGCTTCACCAGAGTTTGATCCAGTATTAGTTGACACTCCGTCAACTTTCAAGTAAAGTAACCAATCCAGTAGTGCTTCACTTCACACCAATCCGTCCACCATTCAAACCCCTTACCGGGCCCGAACACCAACTAAACACTGGTGGTAATACCCGAACATACCGATTAGTCGAGGAGATAACACTCCACTCGACAACACTAGATACTCATGGTTCGTTATCTAATCGACCAAACCCTTACTGGCTCGACTCGATTAACTAGCCAGTGGGGTTTGGGTTCCCAAGTAATCACTATAGTCGATGACCAATCGACTTAGTCAAGAGAAAAGTACGGAGACGGGAATGAGAGGTACCTCTCACTCGTATCGAGTGTGTTACATACTGCCGCTCAGCACTTACAAGTCAAGCACAAGTACAAATACAAATACAAGTACAGGTCAATGCAAATCAAGTCACTTGTACAAGCATGAATGAGATATCAAGTATTTAGTTGAGTTAGGTCAGGTGCGATAAAGTACACACTTGCCCGACCAAACCAAGCAAATGTTATCCGATCACGTTGGTAAATCAAATATCAAGTTCAATCATGTATTTTGTAGACACCAAATTTTTGTTTTTTTAACCTTATTTGTTTAATTAATTTAATAGCTTTATTTGTTTCAATTCTAGGGTTTTTATTTTATTTTTATTTTTATTTTTGTTCTAGTTCATTTTATTTTATTATTTATTTATTTTTGTCTTCATACTAAATTTCAAAAAAGGGAAAAATGAAAAAAAATACAAAAATACAAAATAATGTGTGAAATAGGTGGAAGTTTATCTAGGTGGAAGTTCGCCAAATTTTTTTTGTCTTTTGCCGTTTGGAAGCCGAACCTGTCCGCAACCTAACCAAACATCAAAAATACATATACAATGTAACATTTAGCGTTTACAAGCCAAAATGGCATAGGAAAGTCACTCAAAAGTTAATACATGTTTGATTGCCAAATGAAAAGTGAAAACGGCCTCAAAGGCACATTTAAGGTTTCAATTCATAAGCTATACATTTCAAAAGCTATATTCATCTAGTTCATTCGGCAACCAATCAAAAGTCATTCCAAAAGCAGACAGATTCCTGTAAGGAAAACAAAAGGAACGGGGTGAGCTATATGCCCAGTGAGAGACTATCACTCAATCAACCAAGTTCATGTAAGCATAAAGCTTTCATTTCAATTCGTCAAAAGTGAACAAAGGCACACAATAATGGTAGTGATAAAAGGATACGGGCGGCTCTCAAGAGCCCTTTTCCTCGATTGCATTCTTGATCGGATTTCATTGACTCTCCGTCAATGTTTACAAGTAACCAACCGTAGACTCCACTTTACTTCCATTCCTTCCACCTAACATTCCCCTACCGGGCCCGAACTCCAAACACTTGCACTTTGGTATTACTCGAGTAAACCGGAATCGAGAGTCTCGCATACTACAAGATTCCATATAACATTTCCCCAAGGCACATCAATTGGCACGACCAAGCCCTCGCCGGCTCGATTCAATCAACTACCAATGGGGTTGAGCTCAAAATAACCATTGTAGTCGTTGGATACTCGTCCAAACAACACCAAGCCATGTACTTTCATTTCAAGTAACACTTCGTGTAACATTCCAATCACATGATAACAATGATATAAGGCATATAAGTGAGAGTGATAAAGTACACTTTCACTTCAAGCAATTAACATTCCAAGCACCAAGTTCAAGTATTAAAGCCATATATTAACACACACAAGTGAGTAGTACACTCACCAAGCTTGCAAATGAGGTTTCATGCACCTCCGTCAAAAGGACGTCGTGCACCAACGTCACGCCCTAAAACATGCAAACAAGTACAATGAGACTCGATAACGAGTCATAAACCAATGCCAAATACAACCCCAATAGGGTTCCATAAGCATATACAAGCGTTAGAGGAAACCAGAAAATGCGGAAATGCAATGAGCTTTGGCCCTGAAAAAACAGTTTTTGACCTCTTTTTACGGTAATGGCACCAAAGGCACTACAATTACCAGATGAAGGTGTAAGATACACCGTTTCGAAGCTAAAAGACAGGTCTACGACATTGCAGAAGGTCACTCAACCCATTTTTGAGTGAAACCATGTCAAAAATGCAAGATACTACACCAAAACCGTAAAACAGATTCACAAAACGCATTCTAGCGGTAACCTCATAAATCAGGCTGTACAAGTCCAAATCCTGAAATTCCAAAACCAGCTAAAAGATAAGAAACAGGGATACATTTCATCAGAAGGCCTCAACAACCAATTCGGAAGAAATTCCAGCCAAAACAACCAATTACAGGCGCAATTCTTACATTCGGGTAAAACCAGAACAGCAATAGTAATTTCGCCTTTTTTCATTCTACACTACTCCAATTGACCTGAAATTTTGTAGCCACCTCTAAAATGTCATTTCCTACAACTTTCATGTTTTAATCCAAGTGTAATTCGGCCTCTAACTAGGAGCTAAAAATTCGGGCAGAATGCTCCCACTAGAACCCTAATTTTCTGAAATTTCTTCCAAACCAGAAATTGGTTGCAATTAATCACTTTTTCCACCTCCTAAAGTCATTATATACCATTTCTAATCATCATAGATAGCCACACAATCATGCTTATATTAAAACAGAAAAATCCCCAAAAATAATAAAACTTCATCACTTCAACCACAAATCAAGAAATAATCCATAAACTTGCATCTCATACCACCACTAAGCACAAATTAAGCATCATTAGAAGGAGGAGAATGGTTCTTCTCAACTCACCTTAGAAACAAGAGAGAGGGAGCAATAGGTCCTCTTAGCTTTCCAACTCACTCCACAAATCAACTCACTAACACTAATTGAAGAGGTTTTATGGAGAAATTGCAAGTTTCAATGGTTGGTTGGATGGATTTGAGCTGAATGGAAGCAAAACTTGAAGAGTTTCTTTCTTCCTTTAAGAGAGAGAGGGCCGGCCACTTAGAGGAGAGAAAATGAAGAAATTTTGGTTAATTTTGTGCTTTATTTGGTCAAATAGAAAAGGTGAATAGTGGTCTTATGGTAAAAGCAATCCCATGGTGACACTTGTCACTTTTTATTAAATGCTCACCTAACTTGTCTCTCTTATACCAATCCACTTAGCATTCTCTAATTATCTCTTAACACCTGATAAATTAATTCCAGTATCCAAAACTTAACCTAGTTGGCCGAATTTTTCTGAACTTTTCGCACTAGTGGGTCCCACGTCCGGTATACGCACTTAATTTCTCAAAACCTATTCTATACTAGAAAAATCATCTAAAAACTATATCTGCTCCTTAAAATTATCTAGAAATGTTTCTAATCACGAAAATGCAGAAAACAAGCCATGGAAAATCCTAAAACCTAGAAAATAACAAATTACGGGTTCTCACACTCTCTCCCCCTTAAAAAAAATTTCGTCCTCGAAATTTCTCACCTTAACTCACGAAAAGGTTAGGGTACTTCGTTCGCATCTCTTCTTCCACTTCCCAGGTAGCTTCCTCTACCCCATGGTTTCTCCACAGTATCTTCACTAACGGAATCTGCTTGTTTCTGAGCTATTTGACTTTCCGGTCAAGCACTTGGACAGGTTTTTCTTCGTAAGCAAGCGATTCGTCCACGTCGATCTCCTCTGGTTGTAAGACATGAGAGGGGTCGGGATAGTACTTCTTGAGCATTGAAACGTGGAAAACGTCGTGAATTCGAGAGAGACTGGACGGCAGCTCTAATCGATACGCTACCGCTCCTATTCTTTGGAGAATCTTGTAAGGTCCAACGAACAGCGGTTGGAGCTTCTTTCTTTTGCCTACTGTAATGCTCCGTAATGGTGTGACTTTAAGAAACACATGGTCTCCCACCTCGAACTCCAAGTCTTTTCTTCGGTTGTCTGCGTAGCTCTTTTGTCGGCTTTGAGCTGTTTGGAGTCGTTGTCGTATCAACTTCACCTTTTCTCGAGCCTCTTCCATCCACGGAATAGTGGTTGGATCTAATGCCTTCCTTTCGCCAACTTCATCCCAGTAGATTGGTGATCGGCATTTTCGTCCATATAGTGCTTCATATAGGGCCATTTGAATTGACGAATGGTAGCTATTGTTGTACGCAAACTCTACTAAGGTCATGTGTTGACCCCAGTTGCCCCCAAAATCCAGAATGTAAGTTCGTAGCATGTCCTCGAGAGTTTGAATGGTTCGTTCAGATTGTCCATCCGTCTGAGGGTGATAGGTCGTGCTCAAGTTGAGTTTCGTCCCTAGAGTCTCCTGGAACTTTTGCCAAAACCGAGATACGAAACGTGGATCTCGATCGGAGACGATGCTCACCGGAACACCGTGCAGCTTTACAATCTCGTCCATGTACAGTTGAGCCAACTTATCCATGGAATACTTCATGTTCACCGGCAAGAAATGGGCCGACTTGGTTAATCGATCGACGATCACCCAAACGGCATCGTGCCCTCTTTGCGTTCGCGGCAAACCTGAAACGAAGTCCATGGTGATGTTTTCCCACTTCCATTCAGGTATCTCAAGGGGTTGTAACAAGCCCGATGGTTTTTGATACTCTGCTTTAACTTGTTGGCAAACGAGACATTTTTGCACGTACAAAGCAATTTCCTTCTTCATATTGTCCCACCAATAGGTTCCTTTCAGGTCTTGATACATCTTGCTACTACCCGGATGGATTGTATACTTAGATCGATAGGCTTCCTCTAGAATCTCCATTTTCAATGAGTCATCCTTCGGCACCACTATTCGGTTTCGGTATTTTAAAATACCCTCAGGACCAAAATTGAAATCAGTGGTTTCTCCTTTTCCCACTTTCTCTCCCCACTTCTGCACTAGTGAATCTTCCTTTTGAGCTTCTTTAATCCTTTCCAAGAAGGTGGAAGTCAATTTAATATTGCCAAAAATCACTTTATGGCTCCCAAGATAGGGTTTCCACTCGCAAACCGACTCAAGCAAATTCCACTCTTCAATCATTAAACTTGCTACTTGCGCCTTGCGACTCAAAGCATCGGCCACTACGTTCGCCTTTCCTGGATGGTAGTTGATAGTACAATCGTAATCCTCCAGAAATTCCATCCATCGCCGTTGCCTCATATTCAATTCCTTCTGGGAGAAGAGGTATCTTAGACTTTTATGATCGGAGTAAACCTCGAAATTTACCCCATATAAGTAGTGTCTCCACTTTTTAAGAGCGAAAACAACGGCAGCTAGCTCCAGATCGTGGGTCGGGTAGTTCTGCTCGTGGGGTTTCAACTTCCTAGAGGCAAAAGAGATCACATTACGGTTTTGCATTAGTACACAACCCAAGCCTTCTCGTGACGCATCCGTATACACGGCAAATCCGTCACCTCCATTTGGCAAGACAAGAACTGGAGCCATGGTCAATCTCTTCTTTAACTCATGAAATCTTGTCTCACTTCGGGCGTTCCATAAGAACCGACCATGTTTCTTCGTCAAATCGGTTAGAGGACGGCTAGTTTGGAAAAGTCCTTGATGAAACGCCGGTAATATCCAGCCAGTCCTAGAAAGCTGCGGACCTCTGTGGGATTTTCTGGCCTCTTCTAATTAGTCACAGCCTCTACTTTCGTCGGGTCAACTGAAATACCTTCTTGAGAACTTACGTGCCCCAGAAAAGCAATTTTCTCCAGCCAAAATTCGCACTTGCTGAACTTGGCGTACAGTTGGTGGTCTCTTAAGATTTGTAAGACAATCTTCAAGTGCTGCTCATGCTCTTCACGGGTCTTGGAATAGACCAGGATGTCATCGATGAAAACCACTACAAAGCGATCCAGGTAGGGCTTAAAAACCCTATGCATTAGGTCCATGAAGGCGGCAGGAGCATTGGTCAGTCCGAAGGGCATAACTGCAAACTCGTAATGCCCGTATCTCGAGTTGAAGGCGGTCTTCGGAATATCCTCCTTCCTGATTAATAACTGGTAATACCTTTGGCGGAGGTCCAGTTTCGAGAAGACCACCGCTCCTTGCAACTGATCAAATAGCTCATCGATGTGGGGCAGTGGATACTTATTTTTAATCGTAATATTATTCAGGCCCCGATAATCAATACATATCCTAAACCCACCATCTTTTTTCTTCACAAAAAGTACAGGAGCTCCCCAAGGAGACCCACTCTCTTGAATGAATCCCCGTTCCAGAAGGTCCTGTAATTGTAACTTTAGCTCCTTGAGCTCGGCAGGAGCCATTCGGTATGGTGTTTTTGAGATAGGTGAGGATCCCGGTAACAGGTCTATTTTGAATTCAATTTCTCTTTCAGGAGGTAAGGCTACTAACTCATCAGGAAACACGTCCGGAAATTCCTTCACTATAGGCACATCCTTCACTTTCAACTTATCCGTAGGGGTGTTAATCAAAAAGGCCAAAAATCCTTGAGCCCCTCGACTTAGCAATTTCCTAGCCCGTATGCCCGAAATCAAAGCGGATGAGGCTAACCTACCCCTTATATCCAACCTTATGGTTGCCTCACCAGGAATGCGGAACTCTACCACTTTCGTTTTACAGTCCAGTTGGGCATTGTACTTGGCTAGCCAATCCATACCCAGTATCACATCATACCCCTTAATGACCAAGCTTATCAAGTCCCCTAACAATCTCTTCTCTCCTACCCACACTTCACAATCCCTATAAACCATACTAGTAACCAAACGTTGATTCCCCGTAGGTGTACTAACTTCTAAATCGTATGGTAAGCTAGCAGGTTTTATATCGATGCCACACATGAAATCAGGGTTAACAAAGGAATGAGTGGCACCAGGATCAATTAAAACTTTGGCAAAATAGTGGAAAATAGGGATCGTACCTTCTACGACCTCAGAGGAATCTGGGACCTGTTGAGGTTCTAATGAGTATACTCGCGCTGGCACCTTAGGTTTCACCTCATTTCCCTTATTCTGCCCCGAATTAGTCTTTGGCATGGTTTGAGTTCCCCTTCCGTCTTGCTTTAAGAGTGGGCAGGTAGCAAGCTGGTGGTCTGCGCTTCCGCAACGCAGACATTTGCCTCCCTTCTTCCATCAACTGTCTTCAGAGTGATTCGGCTTTCCGCAGTACCCGCAAAGTCCACGGGACGCCGAACCTGAACTTTTTTGGAAGTTTCCACCTTGGCCTCTCCCGGCTGGGCCGCCCCTAGACTGAGCCCCTCTGCCGGAATCTGACTGTCGCCCACCTCCAGCTCCGCGTCCAAACTTGGAGGGAGTACCTTTGTCCCCTTGTCCAGAACTGCTTCCAGGAAAGCCCCGCTTCTTCGCCTGGAAGTTCCGGACTTGCAATCGAGCACACTCTACCCTTTGAGCCTTTTCTACAACCTCGTTAAAAGCATTGATTTGAGCCACTGCAAGGTCCTTTTGGATTTCGACGTTCAATCCCTGGATGAAACGCCTAATGCGCCGTTGCTCGGTCATGATCAATTCAGGCGCAAATTTGGACAAACGGGTGAACTGGCTCTCGTATTCCGCCACCGATTGAGTTCCTTGGCGGAGTCGGATGAACTCGTCTTCCTTCCTCTCCTGAACTAGAGGAGGGAAGAATTTTGCATTAAATTCCCTGATAAAATTCAACCAAGTCTTGGGCGTTTGTTCCCGTTCCCATTTTTGTCCTATAACGTTCCACCAGGAACGGGCCGCCCCTTCTAACTAAAATACGGCAAAAGTCACCTGCCGTTCGTCGGTGTAGTGCAAGGCCGCAAAAATATTGACCATCTTCTCAAGCCATCGCTCGGCAACATCTGGATCAGGTCCCCCAATGAATTTGGGTAGAGCAAACTTTTGAAAAAGTTCGAGAGCTCTGTCTTTGCTCTCGATGTGGTTACCAGGGTTTTCGGGGTTAGGGTTTGGGTTCTGGCCCTGTTGCTGCACCACTTGTGCTAGCAAGTTAGTCATTTGCTGCATAGCAGCAGCGATTTGCACATTGGGGTCAGGGTTAGGTCCAGTAGAGGTTTCCTCAGTACCCCTATCCGGTGTGGGTTGTCTATTACCGCGCCCACGTCCCCGTCCACTACGTGTTCCTTCCATAACTTTACTTGGACTAGGCAATGGTACTAAACCAATATAAAACAATGCATGTAAGTAAAATCCAAAGATTTTCCAAACAAAGATATACATTCCAAACAAGGCAAACAACACACATATATATACAATCAGTCAAGTCAAGTTCAGTCAAGTCGAGTACAAAACATGGACAATCCCCAAGGGAATGGCCTTATCAAAAGAAATATACACGTAGCTAATCTAGCCGCACAAAAATGATTAGCTAAGGCCCTTCTCCCTATCCACCTTATATACAAAACCAAAACTATCCAAAACAACTCTAGGAGTCATAACCTAGACCGACGACGAGCTATGAGACCCACCCGACGGAGTGGATCCAAACCCAGCCTCAGGCCCCGCGCAAGAGTCCTCGTCACTCACGCCCTCGACCACATCCGCGCAAAGGTTCAGGATCGAGGCAACTCGAGCCTTAACCTTGCGAGCTCGCTTACTCTCGCGCTCTTGGACCTCCTTCAACTGAGCGCAGAGGTCATCAACCCTATCCTCGGCCTCAAGTACATCGTCCTTCAAACCCTCAATGCGCTCGGCCTGTCTCTCATTAGCCGCCCTAAGTTGGGTCACCTCGGCCTCCAGTCGAGCATTCTCTCCGGCCAACTCCTTACGCTCCTTGTCCACTGCAAACACGAGAGCGTTCGGATAGGCATACTTATGTTTACACTCACACCGTCGGAGACAGTTAGACGGGCTCCAGCGCACGACGGCCCGTCTTGGCCGTATCTGGTACGGGATCACTGGGAGCGCTGCACGAGGTCGCTCGCCTGCAGGGTCACTGCTCGGTCCACTAGATCCGTCCATCCTACACCAAAAGCAATTAACCATAAATAATCTTAAAGGCCATAAACAAAGAACCCTCAAATCGAGCATTTCTATTACACCCAAGCTAATTCAAACCTAGGCTCTGATACCACCTGTGACAGCCCCACCTTCCCCTAAGGCGAACCAAAGGGGTTAGCGTGTGATGCCCCGAAAAAAAAATGAGTTTGAGAACCCGGAAATTTTCTAATTTTCTAGGGTTTATTTTTTTAAACGCCCGCCTTTTCTACATTTTCTTGATTAGAAAAATTCCCCAGATAAAGTTATGAGCAAAGATAGTTTTAAAATGATTTTTCTAGTATCGGTTAGTTTTTGAGAAATTAAAAGCGTATTTTGGACGTGGGACCCGCAAGTACGGTAAATGCATTATATTTTTGACAACTTGTTGGAATTTTGTATTAAGTGATATTATTTTACAATGTGTTAAGATATTTGTATTGGAGAGACAAAAAGATAAGATTAAAACCCTAAAGGACCATTTGTCACAAAACCATTGGACCTTGACTTTTGACCAAGACTTTTCTAACTATACTAAAACCAATTTGGACCCAATTTCTCTCCATTTTAGCTTGTCTTGGACGAAATTTTGAGAGAAAAAGAGAGAGAAAATCCATCATCTTGCACTTCAATTTCTTGTCCAAATCTTGAGTTCCAACCGATTAAATTGCAAATCACTCCATAAAACTTGCTAGCTAAGGAAGATTGAAGCTCTTGGTGGAGTTGTTTTGGAAGAAAAATCCCTAAGTCATCACCTTTCTTGATATTTGAAGGTATCATGTCTAGCCATCCTTTCTTTGTTCTTGATTATGCTAAATTAGAGACTTGTGATGGCTAAAGAGATGGTTTGATGGATTATATTTTGAGTTGTGGTTGGATGGATGAACTTTTATTATTTTTGGGGATTTTTCTGTTTTAATATGAGTATGATTATGTGGTTATGTATGATGATTGGAAATGATGTTTAATGATTCTAGAAGGTGGAAAAAGTGGAAGATTGCAAGTAAATTCTGTTTTGGAAGAAATCTGGAAAATTAGGGTTCTTGGTTCTTCATTCTGTCCGAAATTTTAGGTCCTAGATAGAGGCCGAATTGGCCTTTTCTTAAAACATGAAAGTTGTAGGGAATGACATTTTAAAGGTGCCTACGAAATTTCAGGTCAATCGGAGTACCGTAGAGTGATAAAAGTCGAAATTACTATTGCTGTTCTGGTTTACCCAAAATTGGGATTTGCGACTGTAATTGGTTGTTTTGGCTGGAATTTCTTCCGAATTGGTTGTTGATATCTTCTGATGAAATGTAACCCTATTTCTTAGATTTTATATGGTTTTGGAATTTCTGGATTTGGACTTGGAGAGCCTGAGTTATGACGTTTCCGCTGGAATGCGTTCTGTGAATCTGTTTTTGTGATTCTGGTATAGTTTCTTGCATTTTTGACCTGGTTACACTCGAAACTGGGCTGAGTGACCTTCTTCAATATTGTACCCCTATCTCTTAGCTTCGAAACGGTGGGTCTTTAACCTTCATCCGACAATCGTAGTACCTTTGGTACCATTACCGTAAAATGACGTCAAAACTGTTTTTCTGGTTTTGAGCTAAACTTTCATTTCCGGACTTTTCCCTAGCTTGACTTGTACTAGTACTACTTGGAGTTTGCTGAATGGCTATTGGATGAACTTGTTGTTGTGTGTGTACCTTTGGGTTGGAATGAGGAAATCATGAAGCCATGACGGCTGGAAAAGTAAGCAAATTTAGGGGAAGTGCTGTCCGAACTTTTAAAGGATTTGTTTGCATTGAGTTTGTGATCTAAAACTTGGATTTGAGTAAGGCAATGTTATATGATGGATGATTTCTGAGCCAAGGAGGTGAGTGACCTCAAACTATTTCGAAAGTTATTTATGAATCGTTTCCTGCATTATTTACTTTTGAATTGTTTCCAAAGTTACTTTCGAACCGTTTTCTTACATTATTTACCTTTAAACTGTTTCCAAAGTTACTTTTGAACTTTTTCTTGCATATCATGCGTGCTTGCATACGAGTGTTCCTTGTTGGCTGTATTCCTTGATTTATTGGCTTGTTATTATTGATTGATAATGTGTTAAGTGCTTTCAATGATTGTTAAAACGAGTTTTCTAGGCGAGTGTGTATTTTATCGCACTCGACCTAAATAAATATGAAATTTTCAATGATTAATGATTAAATGCTAGTTGCGCATGAATGTAAGCCGTTTGGCTGAACTGGCCACTGCCCTTCGTTACCGATCGACTCGAGCCAGAAGCGGACTCGGTCGGGCGATATGGTGACCCTGGGTGAATTTGGTATACTCGAGTATTACCTTGTATTCCGGCTACGTCCGGATGGTGGAGTCCGGCTACGTCCGGATGGGTGGAGACCGGCCAACGTCCGGAAAAAAAGAAAGATGAACGAATAAAAAGATGAACGAGGGATTATTTATAAAAAATGAACGTATCCTTTTCATGAATGTTACTATCGCTTTCCATTGTACATGTTTCTTGAATTATTGATACTCCATATTTAATGTTTTGTGAATGCTGTAATCGTTTCTGGACTTATCATGTGATTTATGACATCATTGAAAAGAAATATTGTTAAACCGATTGGATTACTGATTTTCTGGTTACTCGCTGAGCTTCTAGCTCACCCCAAAAAATATTTTATTCCCCTCCACAGGGCTCGTGGCGAAGGAAGGACTTGTAGTACTTGTTCACGTGATTGGATGGCATATATCTTGTATAATTTGGATTTGGAATCATTTTATGTAAAGTTGAGAATCGTTTCCGCTTCGCTTATGACATGTAATTATGGGAGACTTGGATGTATATTTGTGGACCATGTGATGTATATTTGAGATTAATATTGTAATTCATTTGAGGATTGTAGTGAACGACTGAGTCCCGGCGAGAGCTGGGCTGGCGACCCGCCGAACCCTCTGGTTCGCCTTAGGGGGAGGTGGGGCCGTCACATAGCGGACTGCCTGCCCAGCTCTCGCCAGGACTAACGGGCAGTTACACGCGATCTAAAACGTTTCGGGAAAGTAAAAGCGCACTCGGACAAACCACAAGTACCAAAATAAACAAAATAAAAAAAATGAAAACGATGAATAGCCTGGAACAGTGAAATCCGGCAGTATTCTTGGCCGGATACTGTCCAGTTGCTAACAGCCCGGATTCAAAATTTCCCCAGGCAATCCGGCCGACAATCCGGCCAGTTTCTGGCCGGATTCAGGCCAGGCAGTTCTCGCCAATTTTTTTTTTCTTTTGCCGTTTGGAAGCCGAACCTGTCCGCAACCTAACCAAACATCAAAAATACATATACAATGTAACATTTAGCGTTTACAAGCCAAAATGGCATAGGAAAGTCACTCAAAAGTTAATACATGTTTGATTGCCAAATGAAAAGTGAAAACGGCCTCAAAGGCACATTTAAGGTTTCAATTCATAAGCTATACATTTCAAAAGCTATATTCATCTAGTTCATTCGGCAACCAATCAAAAGTCATTCCAAAAGCAGACCGATTCCTGTAAGGAAAACAAAAGGAACGGGGTGAGCTATATGCCCAGTGAGAGACTATCACTCAATCAACCAAGTTCATGTAAGCATAAAGCTTTCATTTCAATTCGTCAAAAGTGAACAAAGGCACACAATAGTGGTAGTGATAAAAGGATACGGGCGGCTCTCAAGAGTCCTTTTCCTCGATTGCATTCTTGATCGGATTTCTTTAACTCTCCGTCAATGTTTACAAGTAACCAACCGTAGACTCCACTTTACTTCCATTCCTTCCACCTAACATTCCCCTACCGGGCCCGAACTCCAAACACTTGCACTTTGGTATTACTCGAGTAAATCGGAATCGAGAGTCTCGCATACTACAAGATTCCATATAACATTTCCCCAAGGCACATCAATTGGCACGACCAAGCCCTCGCCGGCTCGATTCAATCAACTACCAATGGGGTTGAGCTCAAAATAACCATTGTAGTCGTTGGATACTCGTCCAAACGACACCAAGCCATGTACTTTCATTTCAAGTAACACTTCGTGTAACATTCCAATCACATGATAACAATGATATAAGGCATATAAGTGAGAGTGATAAAGTACACTTTCACTTCAAGCAATTAACATTCCAAGCACCAAGTTCAAGTATTAAAGCCATATATTAACACGCACAAGTGAGTAGTACACTCACCAAGCTTGCAAATGAGGTTTCATGCACCTCCGTCAAAAGGACGTCGTGCACCAACGTCACGCCCTAAAACATGCAAACAAGTACAATGAGACTCGATAACGAGTCATAAACCAATGCCAAATACAACCCCAATAGGGTTCCATAAGCATATACAAGCGTTAGAGGAAACCAGAAAATGCGGAAATGCAATGAGCTTTGGCCCTGAAAAAACAGTTTTTGACCTCTTTTTGCGGTAATGGCACAAAAGGCACTACAATTACCGGATGAAGGTGTACGATACACCGTTTCGAAGCTAAAAGACAGGGCTAAGACATTACAGAAGGTCACTCAACCCAGTTTTGAGTGAAACCATGTCAAAAATGCAAGATACTACACCAAAACCGTAAAACAGATTCACAAAACGCATTCTAGCGGTAACCTCATAAATCAGGCTGTACAAGTCCAAATCCTGAAATTCCAAAACCAGCTAAAAGATAAGAAACAGGGATACATTTCATCAGAAGGCCTCAACAACCAATTCGGAAGAAATTCCAGCCAAAACAACCAATTACAGGCGCAATTCTTACATTCGGGTAAAACCAGAACAGCAATAGTAATTTCGCCTTTTTTCATTCTACACTACTCCAATTGACCTG
This sequence comes from Coffea arabica, assembly GCF_036785885.1. Classification (NCBI taxonomy): domain Eukaryota; kingdom Viridiplantae; phylum Streptophyta; class Magnoliopsida; order Gentianales; family Rubiaceae; genus Coffea; species Coffea arabica. The sequence continues at coordinate 26,775,138 of NC_092318.1, forward strand.
AAATTTTGTAGCCACCTCTAAAATGTCATTTCCTACAACTTTCATGTTTTAAGCCAAGTGTAATTCGGCCTCTAACTAGGAGCTAAAAATTCGGGCAGAATGCTCCCACTAGAACCCTAATTTTTTGAAATTTCTTCCAAACCAGAAATTGGTTGCAATTAATCACTTTTTCCACCTCCTAAAGTCATTATATACCATTTCTAATCATCATAGATAGCCACACAATCATGCTTATATTAAAACAGAAAAATCCCCAAAAATAATAAAACTTCATCACTTCAACCACAAATCAAGAAATAATCCATAAACTTGCATCTCATACCACCACTAAGCACAAATTAAGCATCATTAGAAGGAGGAGAATGGTTCTTCTCAACTCACCTTAGAAACAAGAGAGAGGGAGCAATAGATCCTCTTAGCTTTCCAACTCACTCCACAAATCAACTCACTAACACTAATTGAAGAGGTTTTATGGAGAAATTGCAAGTTTCAATGGTTGGTTGGATGGATTTGAGCTAAATGGAAGCAAAACTTGAAGAGTTTCTTTCTTCCTTTTAGAGAGAGAGGGCCGGCCACTTAGAGGAGAGAAAATGAAGAAATTTTGGTTAATTTTGTGCTTTATTTGGTCAAATAGAAAAGGTGAATAGTGGTCTTATGGTAAAAGCAATCCCATGGTGACACTTGTCACTTTTTATTAAATGCTCACCTAACTTGTCTCTCTTATACCAATCCACTTAGCATCCTCTAATTATCTCTTAACACCCGATAAATTAATTCCAGTATCCAAAACTTAACCTAGTTGGCCGAATTTTTCCGAACTTTTCGCACTAGTGGGTCCCACGTCCGGTATACGCACTTAATTTCTCAAAACCTATTCGATCTAAAAACTATATCTGCTCCTTAAAATTATCTAGAAATGTTTCTAATCACGAAAATGCAGAAAACAAGCCATGGAAAATCCTAAAACCTAGAAAATAACAAATTACGGGTTCTCACAATTTTACCCCTTTTACACATTATGTGTTGATCAAAACAAGCAATCCATTCGGACTTTGTCCTCATTTTTGGGACAAGTGTCCCCTTCCCACTCCAATTGGTCAAATTTTCAAATTATTTTTCGCTCCCTTAATTGATCGGATTCATCAGGTATTGTATGATGCCTACCCTAGAGGATTGCATCCTCATTCTAGGCCTACCCTTGGCACAAAAAGGGCTCCCCCATAGGACATGCATACCGATTTTATAGTCTTGCTTACTAACTCGGGGTATTTTTCTTTTTATTTTCCCCGGATTCATAAAAATGCTTCAATAAGGTAAAGAACATTTTTCTATATCTGATAACAATTCTGATCTAATAAAGTGTGAAAATTACAAGTATTATTTGATTCTTGGGCAGACCTTGCAATGAAAACATGAAGGATCTATCTGGAAGCGTTAGGCTAAAGCCTCTAAGAGACTTCACAATTGTTTTTCAAAGAAAAATTCTGTTTATTGGATTTGTTAATACATTTTTGTTCCAAAAGAAAAGAAGACAAAAAGTGTATATGTGGAACTCCTTAGGAGTTTTTCTCTTCTCATTTGTATTATAATTGAACAAGAAATTTTGTTTCAAACTTTTTCAGCAATAAAGTTTTCTTTTCATTTAAGCAATTATTGTTTTGTGTATATTAATGTACATTTCATTCTTATTTTTGCTCATTGGAGATTTCATGATGAATTTTAAGAAATAAGACTAAATTGGAATCTTTCAACCTCTAGCTTGAAATTTCATAAGTGTATGCTTTCGAAGATCTTTATGTACACTAGATTGGTGATCTGAGCTATGCAATAAGAGTGCTCGAAATTAAAAGAGGTCACTCAAAAGACCCAATGAGATACCCTTTTCTCCTCCACTGTACAATTCATTATTTTTGCCCACTTCTATTAATCTCAAAGAAAAATCAGTCACATTGATTGATAAAATTGCAAATTGGGGCAATCTTTGCTTGAAAATGCCCACTGTGTCTAATCAGATTCAATCCACATCTAAGTGAAAGCAAAAATGTACATTATTCTTATTTGTTTTGAAAATTTGGAATGATACTTTAAACATTCGTTTCTCTATCCATACAGATTTTATCATTTGCTCTCCCATTTGAGCCTTTAAAAGAATAATTTCGTTTCAAATAAGCGCCTTAATGATCACTACCCTACATTGGGAAAATTTTCAAAAGGGAATGGGTTCTCAATGAGCTATTCTTTACGTTGGTTGTCATGAGGCGTAAGAATGATGCTTTGGCCATCGTTTCTACAACCTAAACACTGATTACCCTTTGCATTCTCATTTGAGCCAAAATAGGTGGTTCTTTTCGAATGCACTTATGATCGCACCCCACATTGGGGAAGGAGATTGGGGAATTTTGCAAAAAAAAAAAAAAAAAAAGAGAAGAAAAGGGAACCGCAAATTGGGAAAATTTGATTCTACCATTACTATCTGGGCTTCAATTTTGACGAAAAAGAAAAAGGAAGAGTTTTGTCCGACGAACCACTTATGGATGAACAAGAGTCTTTCTCAGTCAGTTAATTCAGATACATGCAAGAAATTTCGCATTAATGAAAGTTTCCTTTCAGAGTCAATGTGAGGAATGGAACGAAAGTCAGGCCGTCTTCCTTTCCAATCAAACATTTTATCCCTAGTTATCCCTTTTGAACCTTCAGAATAAGCTATTTCGTTTGGCAACCCCTGAGAATCACAAACCCCACATTGGGGCAAATTTTTGGAAAAGTTGAAAAGAATGGCAAAAGGCCGAAAAAGAGAACGAAATGAAAAAGAAAAAGCCACGATGGAGAATTGTGACAGCCCCACTTTCCCCTAAGGCGAACCAAAGGGGTTAGCGGACTGCCTGCCCAACTCTCGCCAGGACTAACGGGATAGTTTGAAACAATCTAGAACGTTCCGGACATACAAGCGCGCTTAGACAAGTCAATATGACAAAAGAAAAAAAAATGAAAACGGAGTCGGCCATGAATAGTAACCGACACGCCAGAATCCAACCAAGCATCAATCAAACATCTCCAACGTGAAGTTTAGCATATACAATCCAAAGTGGCATACAAAAGTTATTCAAAAGTGGATACAAGTACGGTTTGCCCCATCAAAAGAGAAACGGTCCCAAAAGTACATTTAGGGTTTTAATAAATGAGGTATACAAAAGGTATGTCCAACTAGCTCAATTCGGCTACCAATTATCAATTGCAGTCCAAAAGTATTTATTTTCCTGTAAGGAAAACAAAAGGAATAGAGTGAGCTAATTGCCCAGTGAGATAATACCACTCAATCAGCAAAGTTCACATAAGCATAAAGCTTTTCATTTCAATTCATCAAAAATAAGCAAAGGCACACATTATTGGTGGAGATAAAAAGGATACGGGCGGCTCTCAAGAGCTCTTTTCCTCGTTTGCATTCTTGATCGGCTCACATTGACTCTCCGTCAATGTTTAAAAGTAACCAACCGTAGACTCCACTTTACTTCCATTCCTTCCACCCAACATACCCCTACCGGGCCCGAAATCCAAACACTTGCACTGTGGTATTACTCGAGTATACCGGAATCGAGAGTCTCTCATACTACAAGATTCCATATAACAGTCCCCAAGGTTCATTAATTGGCACGACCAAGCCCTCGCCTGCTCGATTCAATCAACTACCAATGGGGTTGAGCTTAATGGTAACAATCATGGTCGTTGGATACTTGTCCAAACGACACCAAGTCATGTACTTTCATTTCATGTAACATTCCAATATCATGAGAAATAAGTGAGAGTGATAAAGTACACCCTCACTTCAATCAATATCGATGGTGCAATAAACATTTAACTCATCAAGTTCAAGTATCAAAGCCATATAGTAACACATAAGTGAGTAGTACACTCACCAAGCTTGCAAATGGTGTTTCATGCACTTCCGTCAAAAGAACGTCGTGAACCACCGTCACGCCCTAGAACATGCAAACAGGTACAATGAGACTCGATAACGAGTCATAAACCAATGCCAAAGACGACCCCAATAGGGTTCCATAAGCATATACAAGCATTAGGGGAAAACCAGAAAATCCGGAAATGGAACTAGCTTTAACCCTGAAAAAAACAGTTTTTGATGTCATTTTCCGGTAATGGCACCAAAGGTACTACGATTATCGGATGAAGGTCCAAGACCCACCGTTTCGAAGCTAAGAGATAGGGCTACAATATTACAGAAGGTCAGTCAACCCAGTTTCGAGTGTAACCAGGTCAAAAATGCAATCTACTACACCAGAACCGCAAAAACAGATTCACAGAATGCATTCTAGTGCAAACATCGTAAATCAGCCTACCTAAGTCCAAATCCAGAAATTCCAAAGCCATCTGAAACCTAAGAAACAGGGTTACATTTCATCAGAAGACCTCAACAACTAATTCGGAAGCATTCCTAACCAAAATAACCAATTACAGAAGCAATTCCCAAATTCGGGTAAAACCAGGACAGCAAGGGTAATTCCGACTTTTCTCAAGCTACACTACTCCGATTGACCTGAAATTTTGCAGAAACTTCTAAAATATCATTCCCTACAACTTTCATGTTTTAACCAAAGGCCAATTCGGCCTCTAACTATGAGCTACAAAATCGGGCAGAATGTAATTCATTAGAACCCTAACTTTTCAATTTTCTTCCAAAACAGAAATTGCTTGCAATTATCCACTTTTTCCACCTCCTATATCCCTTACATACCATTTCCAATCTTCATACATAGCCACACAATCATATTCATATTAAAACAGAAAAATCCCCAATAATTACAAAAGTTCACCAATTCAACCAAAAATCACAATAAAATCCATAAAGTTGCATCTTATTCCACCACTAATCATAAATTAAGCATCATTAGAGGGAGGAGAGGGGTTCTTCACAACTCACCTTAGAAACAGGAGAGAGAGAGAGAGCAACTAGTCCTCTTAGCTTTCCAAATAACTCCACACAACACCTCACTATCACTCCCTTAATGTTTTCTATGGAGCAAAACAAGATTCAATGGTGGATGTTTGGTAGATTGGAGCAAGATTGAAGCCAAAAACTTGAAGAGTTTTCTTTCTTTTGTTGCTTGAAGAGCTCGGCCAAGATGAAGGAGAAAATGGTGAATTTTTGGTATTTTTTTGATTTATTTGGTCAATGGTAAGAAAATGAATAGTAGTCATAAAGCAACCTCCACTCATAAGGTGACACTTGTCACTTATTTAATGCAAGTCTATCACTTTGTTTCCTCTCACACCAATCCAAATTGCAACCCCTACTTATCTCTTAACACCCGGTAAATTAATTGCAGTATCCAAAACTTAACCTAGTTGGCCGAATTTTTCCGAACTTTTCGCAGTAGTGGGTCCCACGTCCGGTATACGCTCTTAATTTCTCAAAACCTATTCGATACTAGAAAAATCATCTAAAAACTATATTTACTCATAAACATTGTGTTAAAAAAAATTTTGAAAAGAAAATGTGGAAAAACGTGCAATTAAAAGAAAATAAAAACCTAGACATTAAGAAAATTACGGGTCCTCACACTCTCTCTCCCTTAAAAGAATTTCGTCCTCGAAATTCTCTCTTTTGCTCACAAAAATTGATTCTACAGTGAATTCTTCTATCTTACAGGAGCTTCTCCTCATTCATGCCCTAGTCAAGTTAGGATAGTTCTCGAAAATCACTCAGGCACTAAGGATCACTCTAATCGAAATTCAAAATATACCCGAGATCTCCCATCCCGTCACACTAACAAGTTCATACAAGTGTTTCCTTTGCCTCGAGTCCTGTGGAGAGGAAATACATCTTTTAAGGTGAGCTAAAAGCTCAACAAGTATCTAGAAAACTCAATATTCAAATAAGTTTCGCAGTAGTGCATTTAGCTGGTATCATGAATCAGTAATCAAATGTACGTTTATTGCTCTTGTGAGCCAGGGAAATCATGGTACTTAAACATGCAACTCTCCAATAAAATCCAGTATCAGTCAAGCGGTACAAATGAGCCATCGGTGCTCCCATGTTCAAGTCAATTGTCATTAAAATGGAGACGTTGGTTTTAAGCACAAGACTTCCAAGCACTCATTTGAGCCAAATCATTACATGGCAAACACACAAGTAAACAGTACAGGAAATAGTTCAAAAAAAATTTTGAAAAAAAAAAAATTTTTGAAATCATTTACCAACCACAATGTAGACACCAAATTTTTGATTTTTTTAACTTTTTAACTTTATTGGTTTAATTCATTTAATTTTTGCTTTATTGGTTATTTTTATTTTATTATTATTTTGTCTTCATACTAAATTTCAAAAAAAAAAAAGGGAAAAATGAAAAATATAAAAATACAAAATAATGTGTGAAATTAGTGGAAGTTGGCATGCTAGACAAATGGAGGACATGCACTAGGACAAGTGTCCTTTTTATATTTGGACAACACATCACTTAGGAGGGGGGAGATGGAGACACTTGTAGGATTGAGGATTTGAAAACAAGAAAAGAGGGGAACGAAAAAAGAGAATGACGGCGGCTAGGTTGTGGGGAGATCTGAGGGAGCTTCGGTCAAGAAAAAGGCTAAGAAAACAGAGGGGAAAGGGCTTCGGCCAAAAAAAAGGAGCAGAGAAAAACAGAGCAAAAGAAAAAGAAGAGAGAGCTAGAGGGATTTGAAAAAAGGATGAAAAAGGAAGAACGAAAAAATAGAGGGTGAAAGGCGAGGAACAAAGGAAAGGAATGGGAAAAAGCTACGGAGGGAGGCTTGGGCAGAAAAGGAAGAAAGGGGGGACGGCTAGGTTTTGGGGAGGTACGAAAGGCTAACGAAAAATCTGAAAGGTGACGAGGGAAAAGAATCAAGGGCTGAGGGTTATTGGCAGAGGAAACAAGCGAGAGAAAACACAAAAAAAAAGCTACGAGGGTTCTAGGGAGAGAGCAAGAAACAGAGAACTGGGTAAGGCTGAGGGTGAAAAAGGAAAAGAGGAATAGAGAGTTTGTGAGGGCAAAAAGGGCGTGAAGATAGAGAAAGCAAAAGAGGATCTTCGGCTGGAGGTTGCAGGAGGGAATCGACCGGACCTTCATCCATCATCGTTTGACCTTCCTTCGAGCAGCTGAAAGAATCATTTTGAGTTTTTTCTGAAAGAGTCATCCCACGTTCCTTTCCTTGATTAAGGTATTGTTGCAAGCTGCTTTCTTTCGCTGTTTGTTCGCATTCTTTGGCTGTTTACTGTTTCTGTTTCGATCAATATGACTGATGGTTTTTATTTGTGTAATGAAAAATCTGGAGCTTGGGTAATGAATCGGTGACTTGCATGATTTTGTCTTAGCCGAGAGAAAATTGCAAAAAGTTTACAGCTTTGGCTGTTCTATGCTTTCATCATGTATAGATCTAAAGTTGGTTTTTGAAAGACAGAAGTCCAGGATTTTCTTTAGGGGTTGGTTACTTTCATTCTGCCATCTTTCATATCAGAATAATGTTTGGCATGTGTTTGTCATAAGTTACCGAAGTTCTCTTGGACTGAGGAAAGAAAAGCTTCCGTTTTTTGTGTATTGTTGAGTAGGTTTTTCATGAACATGTCGCCTGAATTTTGTTTTGCCTCTACGCCAAATTCTGGACAGAGCCCTCGCCTTCCTTCAGATTATTCTGGTTCAGATTTTCATTTGAAATGTTGGGTTCCCTTTGTAGTTTGATAGGTATACTACCTATGCATTCACCCAAGCTGTCTTATTGTTGTCCAGTAGTGTGGTTGATTTCTTTTTGGGTACAGGCCGTTGCATGTGCTAACAACATGGGTTGGAAGTTTTTGGCCTTTGGGGTTGGTAAATAAGAGATGGCCGAGAAACCTTGCTGCATTTTCTTTTAGCTGTCGGTCAATTCACATTCTTGGTTTGAATTTTGCAACAAAATTTTGTGTTTGATTGAGTTGATGATGGATAGTGAAGGTCTTGGTATTTGGTGAATTCGTTTGCATGATGAAATGATGGAGGGTTGTAGCTGAAGTTTGCAAAGAAACAAGCCAACGAATGAAGAACAAAGCTTTCGTGCAAACTTGCATGCAGAAATGGGTTTCAAGAATTGCACTTTAACCCCTGAATCCTTAACTAATTCTTCTATGGACCAAAAAAATTGGAAAATCAATCAAATTGGTCCTCGTAACTTCATTATTTGTTTCAAATTGGGTCCTAAAAATGCAAGTTGAACCACTCTTTGACCTTTACTTACTCTTGGACCCTTAAAGTTCCATAATGTTTAATCGGACTTGAGAGATTGTTAATGTTTGCAAATGAGTCATTAGTAGTGTTTACTTTAGAATTTGATTGGTAATCTATTTTTCTTGGTAACCGCGCATTATTTGATTACATTTTGAGATGGATTTGATGATTGATTGGTCTAACTTGTTTTGTTTGATTATGTGTTACTATTAAATTGGTGCATTAATCCCTTGCTTTGATGATTTTAGCCCAAGTTATCTCTTTCTTTGGTGACTTTAGCCCAAATTAAGTTTTGATCACTTTACTAGCATCACAAACGAGGAGGTATCACTTCTTTTATCCTTTTTTTGTCTCTCCTCTATGTGGTCCAACGTGCTAAGTGAGAATTGCATGTCTACTTTGCTTTCCTTGCCTTTCCCTAATTCCCTTCATTTATTTCATTTACTTTTGCTTTTATTAAGTTATTCCTTTATGGGGTATGTGTACACCTCTTGGCTTGTAATAGATAGGGCTTGGAGAGCATTTTTATTCACTTTTTCCCTTCCCCATTTGTTTTAGTTAGCCAATGTAATAGGTTCATTAGTGTGATTTGCATGCTTATGTGCTACGTGTTACTTGCTTTCTTAGGGTCTTGCATCTAGATACCATGCTTATGTGTTATGTGTAATATGTGATTTATGTGTTTATTTGCTTTATTAGCCTTTACATGATCTATTTGGTTTACAATGAATGTGTGACGTCACCGTGGCTAGTCCAACGCTGGTCATGGTTTTTCCCCTCGAGCTCTCGCAAGTCCAATGCTTGTGAGAGAATTTTAGAAAATGGCTAGTCCAATGCTAGACCCAATAGGCCGTCCCCTCTCGTTAGTACATACTTGCATGTTCCACTACATTTCATACATTTTTCTTAGTTTTCTAGCATTTGGCATGCTCCTCCAATCCTTTCCCCTTCATTTTAGGTTTTTGCATCCTCATGCTAGTTATAGGGTACATTTGCTTGAGAGTCCCCTTTCGGTAAGGGAAACGAGCGAGTGTGGCTACAAAATAGCCTTAGCACGCTAGTTCTTCCTTCTAATCAAAGGGAAAATTAAAATCATGAAGTTAGAAGTCATTCCCGTACCCAACTTGATGCACTCCTCTAGGTTCATGCACCTCCATTTTACCATATCACTTTTTCATTTTTTATCTACATTTTCTCACTACTTATATTTTTCTCACTCCACATGCCATGTTCACACATTTCTCTTCTTTCCCTATCACTTACTTATTTTCTACCTCACAAATTGCACCCAATTGTACCTAGATGCATTTACTACTATTATACCATATTTTCATCCACTTGCACACAAACACCTTTATTTTCTCAATTGGCACACATGTACTTTTCTTACATTTACACACATGCACTTTTCTTTCATTGGCACCCTTGCACTTACATTTGTATTTTTATGGTATTTTATTTTTGCATTCTTCTTACACTTTCACACTTGCATTCATATTTGGGTCCTCATTTGCATTACCCGTGCCCTCTATGAGAGTTTTCCTTATTGGCCATCACAACTCATGTGATTGGGACCAAAAAGCCTCATAAGAGACATTTTAGATTTAGGATTGCATTTTTTTTTTATCCATTAGTCACATCCAACATGCAACACATATTTTGGGTAGAAGAATTAGGAAAAGTAGGGCTAAGTCACGCAACTAGCTTTGGCTAGGGTAAGGGACTGCCTTAGGCTTTGCCTTTGCCTTCTCCCTTATCAAATGTGACCCCCGATCCCTTTCTTTGGTTACGTAGACCTAAAAAATTCTTTAAAAAGGGTTTGGTTTACTTTTCTTTCCAAAAAATCACTTTTTAGGTGACTTGGTACTCCTTAACTCTATACCAAGTGGCGACTCCGATTTTTATTTCAAAAACCCTTTTTAAACTATATGTTTGACCAAATCGTCGCATTTCACAATCCTACGGCCTTTTATTTTCATTTTCACACACGTTCACATACATATCCCACACACTACTTTCACATCTCAAAAAAGTGGGGCGCGACAGCTGGCGACTCCACTGGGGATTTCCTAAGTGGGTCCAAGCATTTGATTTAGCTATTATTTTCCTTTTTTCTACCTTTTTTATGCATAGCATTTGGATATTAGGATTGCATTTTTTCCTTTTTTAGGATTTTTGCATCTCGCGCGTATCAACTCACTTCCTCACACATTCGCCTACGATTGTTTTGATGGATGGATGGTTTATTTATGTGATTCCGCGCTTTGCATTGCATTTGGGTGAGGGATATTACCCTAGAGCCTCGCGTTGGTTCTTGATCCCTCCCCTCCAAAGGAGCACTAGCATACGTGCATACGCTTTAATTTTTTCCCCTCATTTATTTTTCTTTTAGTGGCTTGTCACGCCACTCCACCCTATTAGGATTTTAGGCGACTCACTTGGACTTGTGATCGCGACACGATGTGTGCGTAGCATGATCCGAGGGGTCACTCAATCTTCCATTTTAAGCTTTGGGTTCATAGCCTTTAGCTTTTAATCGAAGGTTGAGGATTTTGATAGATTCACTCATGACATGTAGCCGTGACACGATGTGTGCGTAGCAATGTCTGGGGAATCGCTCGAGCCACCGACAAAGAATCTTGGGATTGATGACCCTTGGCTTCCAAGTCTGAAGGCTCGGGGACCTAAAACCTATCGAGTCTAGATGCATTAGTAAGCCCCAGCCTCATGCATCCATGATAGTTTACCTAGGGTAGAGTCTGCCTTACCCTGGTAGGGACACTATTCACGAGGAGAGGGATCCAACCCCTTTTCCCTTTTATTGCTTTATTTCTTTGTATTGGTTTTATTGCTTTATCTCGTTGCTACAATGTGTTATGTGTATTTATCTGGCTGAACTAACTTTCTTGGTTTTGTCCCCATTGCATTCACAAACCCTAGCAAATAAGAGGTCTGGCATGACCTTCTTTTAGAACTTACCCTTGTAGATAGGCTATTGCACGTTTAAAGATTTTGGTATATTGCATTCTTAGATTAATAATGCCATATCATTTTAGGCCTACCCTGGCAAATAAAGGGCCCCTTAGGTCATGTTTCATTTCAAATTGCACATGTTACTGCTTTAATAAATTGGCATCACGCATAAACCATAGAAAGGGAATGCCACTTAGGGAATCCCACGTTAGGAATAAACCGCCCTGGGTCTCGGATATTTAATCCAAGGAGACTTGCACGTTTATATTTTTTGTACCATCCAAAGGGGTAGTGTACAAGGTAAGGTAGAATCCGATCCTTTCCATGACCCTGAGGCGATCTTTGGTACATTAGAATATGAGCATTTAACGATCATTCTTTGGCCATTTTTAACATAGTTGGTAAAAATCCCTTGCTTAAAGGACATTAACTTGAAAAAATTTGCAAATAATTCCATATTATTGAGATGGTAAACTTATTGAGGCCAAATCTTGATAGTAGGAGGCTCATAAGCTAATACATCGCAATGCATTTCTGAAACTACCAAAGGGGATGGTTTTCTCAAAATCGACTAGGTTTCCCAATTTGAAATTTGACATTGAAACCCTAATTGGTCAAAGGGGAGATAATTTCATCGATTTTTGAATAAATCATCAATTTCATTCAACCCATTTGACCAATTAGGGTTTCAATGTCAAATTTCAAATTGGGAAACCTAGTCGATTTTGAGAAAACCATCCATTGTATCCAGCCATTTGATCAGTTGGGGTTTTGACCCATGCTTTGTGAGAAAATTTGTCAACGAATTTCAATCTCTTTGATAGGAAGTTCGTCAAGGTCAAACCGATGCGTTTTTGCAAATTCTAGTCTCCATCGAAATGATCAATCCATTCGGACGTTGTCCTCATTGTGACAAATGTTTCTCGTCACTCCAATTGGCTAATTTTTTCAAATCATTTTTCACCCAATCAGTTGATCGGATTCATCAGGTATTGTATGGTGCCTACCCTAGAGGATTGCATTTTCATGCTAGGCTTACCCTTGGCACAAAAAGGGCTCCCCCATAGGACATGCATACCGATTTTACAATTTTGCTTACTAATTCTGGGTATTTTTCTTTTATTTTTTCCCCTCCCCCCTGCATTCATAAAAACATTTCAATAAGGTGAAAATATTTTTCCATATCCGATAACAATTTTTGATCTAATAAAGTTACAAGTATTATTTGATTCTTGGGCAGGCCTTGCAATGAAAACATAAAGGATCTATTTGGAAGCGTTAGGCTAAAGCCTCTAAGAGGTTTCATAATTGTTTTTCAAAGAAAAATTTTGTATATTTGATTTGTTAATACATTTTGTTCCAAAAGAAATGGAGACAAAAAGTGTATATATGTGGAGTTTTTTAGAAGTTTTCCTCTTCTCATTTGTATTATAATTGAACGAGAATTTTTGTTTAAACTTTTTCAGCAATAAAGTTTTGGACAATTATTGTTTTGTATATATATTCATGTACATTTCATTGTTTATTTTTGCTCATTGGAAATTTCATGATGAATTTTAAGAAATAAGACTAAATTGGGATTTTTTCAACTTCCAGCCTGAAAATTCGCAAGTGTCTGCTTTCTAAAATCCTTGTGTACACTAGATTGGTGATCCGAGCTACACAATAAGAGTGCTCAAAATTAAAAGAGGTCACTCAGAAGGCCCCATGAGATACCTTTTCTCCTTCACTTAACCCCCAAAATAAAATCAGTCACATTGATTGATAAGTTGGGGCAACTTTGCTTGAGAAATGTCCACTGTGTCTAATTATATTCAATTTACATCTAAGTGAAAGCAAAAATATGTATTATTCTTGTTTGTTTTGAAAATTTGGAATGATATTTCGAGCATTCGTTTCTCTACCTATACAGATTTTATCATTTGCTCTCCCATTTGATCCTTTAAAAGAATAATTTCGTTCAAATAAGAGCCTTAATGATCACTACCCTATATTGGAAGATTTTCAAATATCAAAAAGGAAGTGGATTTTCAATGACCATTTCGTTACTTTGGTTGTCATGAGGTGTAAGAATGATACTTTGGCCATCGTTTCTACAACCTAAACACTATATATTCCTTGCACCCTCATTTGAGCTAAAATGGGTGGTTCTTTTCAAAACACCTATGATCGCACCCCACATTAGGGAAGGAGATTGGATAATTTTGTGAAAAGGGGTAGAAAAGCAAAAATGCTAAAAAAGAAGAGAGAGAACCTCAAATGGGGAAAATTTGATTCTACCATCAATAGCTGGGTTTCAATTTTGAAAAAAGAAGAAGAAAGAGAAAAGAAAAGGAAGAGTTTTGTCTGGCGGATCACTTATGTTTCATAGATATGGATGAACAAGAGTCTTCCTCAGTCAGTTAATTCAGATACATGCAAGAAATTTCGCATTAATGAAAGTTTCCTTTCAGAGTTATTGTAAGGAATGGAATAAAAGTCAGGCCTTCTTCTTTTCCAATCAAACATTCTATCCCTAGTTATCCCTTTTGAGCCTTCAGAATAAAATACTTCATTTGGCAACCCCTGAGAATCGCAAACCCCACACTGGGACAAGTTTGAGTTGAAAAGGGAAAAGTTTCAAGAAGTAAAAAGTGATAATGCAACAAAATCAAAAGACAAAAGAAGAAAAGTGTGACGACCCCACTTCTCCCAAGGGCGAACCCAAGGGTATCGGCGGGCCGCCTGCCTAGCTCGCGCCAGGACTCAAACTTAAAGCTAATAAAACTCTTCTAAGCCACAAGAACACGATTCATAATATATACAACCACCAAAAGTCTATTTACATCTTCAAAAGCATCAAGCCAAACCGCTCTAATAATGAATATCTCAACGTAGAACGAACTGGGGCCTCACAATCTCCCCCACTTAGGACAATTTCGTCCTCGAAATTAATTCGTTGGTCAAAGCGTACCTTCAAAACCTGCCGAAGGGTCAATCGCCTCCTGTTGACCCATTGCATACACTCTTGCTGGCCCTTTAGGTCGATTGTCCCCTGCATTGGACGGCTTAGTTGTGGTCCCTTCAGTCGGTGACTTAAATTCTTCCTTTTTCATCTTAGGACACCGGGCAATCAGGTGTTCGGTGCTACCACATTTGAAGCATTTGCGTACCGAACTATTCTTCCAGCAATTTTCATCGGTGTGATTGCCCCCACAGAAACCACAGGTTGACTTGGCGGCTGTACTTGCCCCTCCACGCTGGACACTCCTCGGCCCCTCTTGCACGACCTGACCCCGCACAAAGTTTTTCGGGGTCCCTGCAGGTCGTGGACCATCCGTACCTTTCGTTATCTTGGCAGGTGGCTCGTTTCGCGAGCTTTGTCCGATCATGGAATCATTTGAGCTAGGTTGCCTCCTTTTCCGATCGTGGAAGGCTTTAACCTGTCCTCTGGCAGTCTCAATCCGCTGTGCTTTTTCTAGCGCTTGGCTAAACGTGTTCAACTGAGCAGCTGCTAGCGATTCCTGGATTTCCACATTTAAACCTTGAACGAATCGACGGATTCGTTTATGCTCCGTTAACACCAGCTCTGGGGCAAAGCGAGAAAGTTTAGTGAACTGAGTTTCGTACTCCGCCACGCTAGATGCACCTTGACGCAGGCGGATGAAATCATCTTCCCGTTTCTCTTGCACGATGGGCAGCAAATACTTCTCATTAAATTCTCGGGTAAAATTGATCCAGGTCCAAGGGGTTTGTTCCCGCTCCCACTTAGCTCTGATCACATTCCACCAGGCTCGAGCGGCCCCCTCAAACTGGAAAACAGCAAAAGATATCTGCCGCTCTTCCGAATACCTAAGCGCGGCAAATATATCGAGCATTCGGTCCATCCAGGTTTCTGCTAAATCAGGATTAGGTCCTCCTATGAACTTAGGAGGTGCAAACTTTTGGAACCGTTCTAAGGCACGGTCCTCGCCCTCATGATTATGTCCCGGATTATGTCCAGGGTTTCCAGCAGCATTCCCGTGGCCCTGAGCCTGTTGGTCAATCATACGCTCCATCAAGTCAGCCATTCGTTGGATGGCTGTAGCTACTTGGTCTGGCTCTTGTTCATGTTCCATTTCAGGGCCTCGTCCTCGCCCTCTACCTCCACCTCGAGTACCGGAGGCCATCTAGTATATAAGTCTATAATTCGGAATAATACGTATGCTTATCATCCAGACCATGAGCAAAAGAAGAGACACAAAACTTACGCACAAAAGGCACACAAAAGATAAGTTCAAAATTCCATTCACATATATACACGTATTTACAAAGTCACACCAAAAGATTTACACATTACCGACCTCCAGTCGGTACAAAACCCAATATACACGAGCACTCCGGCTCCAAAAATCTAGTTAGTCGGCCAAATAACAAAAGGAATTAGCCGAATTAGTTCTAACAAAAGTAACCCGCCTAATAGTCAAAAGTACAAAAGCGGCCCTATGCGTCTCCCCTAGGACCCAGGTTCCCAACGGAACCTAACGTATCCACCTCATCCATCATCTCCAGACCGGTGGCTCGTGGCGGAGCCTCTGCGGCTAAATCTAGTAAGAGCTCGCAGTCAACAGACATACTCCGAGCCCTATCCCTCAGCTGCCTCTTCATAGCGAAGAGGTGCTGGTGTGTGTCCTGGAGCTGACGGTGCAAAGCATCCGTCCTCTCCCTCTCCTCTCGGAGACTCCGCTCCAAGTGCCTAATGCGTGACGCCCGCCCCTGGCCAACCTCTCTGGCCTCCTCCAGCTGCGCTCTCAAAGAGTCGACTGTCCTGTCTAGGTGATAACGCTCGTCATCCAATGACAAGACGACCTCGTCAGGATAGCCAAAAGTATACCAACACGCACAGGGTCGGCACGACACCTGGCCGAAAGGGGAGTACAAAGTGTAAGGCTCTCCCAGCCTCTGCCTATAACGGATCGCCCGCTTACGCAGCGCTCGATCCTCTGGGCCCCTCCTACTCGGAGGTCTCGGTCCCACACCACTGGGTCCCGCATCACTCGAACCGCCCGGATACATACCTACAAAACATTAAGTCGTCCGTCAACCAGCATTTCAGCTTAAAGGATATCATTCAACTTAAAAAGAATCACATAATCCTAAGTCATCCTACTAAACCTATCACGTATGTCCCACAATTGCCCAAGTCCTCTAACCTAGGCGCTCTGATACCAACTGTGACGACCCCACTTCTCCCAAGGGCGAACCCAAGGGTATCGGCGGGCCGCCTGCCTAGCTCGCGCCAGGACTCAAACTTAAAGCTAATAAAACTCTTCTAAGCCACAAGAACACGATTCATAATATATACAACCACCAAAAGTCTATTTACATCTTCAAAAGCATCAAGCCAAACCGCTCTAATAATGAATATCTCAACGTAGAACGAACTGGGGCCTCACAAAAAGAGAACCTCAGTTCAAAAATAAATTGGGGCAAATTTTTGAAAAGTTCCAAAAGAATGGCAGAAGGCTGAAAAAGAGAACGAAATGAAAAAGCCTCAATGGAGAATGAACTGGGGCAAGTTTTGATTTAACCCTAAAATAGGGTTGGCGCAACAATGCGATCTCGGATTCTTCAAACCGCTTTTGAAGTCCGTTTTCAAGCCTTAACTTTTCTAAGCACCCCACCTGACCCCATTACAAAAGCCGAAAGTCCTGACTTCTGTTCTTTGCAATATCTCCGTCAAGGAATGTTCTAATTGGCAAGTGATGTTCATATACTGATGCGAAGGAAATTTTTTTTTTTTTGAATGTATTTCTGAATTGATTAGGTGTGAAGTTGACACTGCTCTTCATGTGAAACCCCGCGAGGGCACTTTCGAAAAAGGAAAAGGAAAAAGAAAAAGAGAGCGAATGCAAAAGAAAAATGCAAAAAGATTTGATGCTGAAAATCCCTGTTGAGTGATGATAAAAGTCAAACAAAGTCCAAGATCTTGGAGTCCAAAATGAGGGCAGTTTTGAGAAAAATGCGATCTTCGGTGCAATGTCCTTGAAAATTATTTCTTTAACTATCGTTTTCAAGCTTCATTACAAGCCCATAAAAGTCCATCGTTGACTTATTCCTTCATGACAACTCAAAACAAAGGTCATGCTTCTAAGGAGTCCATCAATCATTTGTGATCATAAGGCTATGACCAGTTTTCACATGTTTAGCTATCGTTTCCATCCATATTGTTGCAAGCCTATAAAGCTTATATGTGGACTACGTTTTCTTAAGAAATAAGGGTGACAAACTATTTGCTTTCACTAAGATGTGATTACATACAATTTGGGCACAAGAATAAGACAAATCTTGACCTCCCATTTCCTTTAACCCCCTCAAAAATCAGAAATAAGATCACTGGATTGCTCCTGAAAAATGAGCTAACAAGAGGTGGTGACCCGTTACCCTAAGCACCAATGCCAAGGTGAGGAAGAAATCTTCTGTGATTTGGTATTATTTTGAGAAATTCATCATGAAATTTTCTGTGTGAGTTTAAGCAAGATGTTCAAATTTCTTCCCATTATATAGGAAACACAGTTTCTTACCTTGTTCAAATAAATGGAGAGGCATCCAAACCAATTTTTGCAATCAAAGGAGCCCAGACTGGGGCAAATTTTTATTTGTAAGATTTCGTAAAATAAGCCCACACTGGGGCAAAATTTTTATAGTCCATTTGAGGATTTTGTCAAAGAGACAAGCAAGACTTTCAAATCAATCACACTACTCTTTTCATGAGTAGTAGTTGCAATATTTTAAAATAAAGTGCATGTTGTACTTTGGCAAGCCCTCTATGCAGGTATCCCTGGCTGAAATCGATGAAGAAGCGTAAGTCAGAATCTTACGAATCAAGACCTCAAGGAGGAGCAATCATGCCATAATGCAAATCAATTGATCAGTTGCACAATAATTGGTGGAAACTGGGGCAAATCATTTTTGAAAAGATTCTCCAAAAAAAAAAAAAAAAATCAAATCAAAATCAAAAATAAAAAATTTAATTTAATTTCTTGTTCCTTGACAAATTTCAATTTCTTGTTGATGAAATTTCAGCGTATGCCGCGCACCCTTCTATCCTCTCTTTCTTGACAACCACATTGAATTCACTGTCTTCAACCACCGTTAGAATCGAGTCTATCTCACTAACGTGTGCGTTTCTATTCCACCACCGTTAGCATCGAGTCTATCTCACTAACGTGTGCGTTTCATTCCACCACCGTTAGCATCGAGTTTATCTCACTAACGTGTGTGTTTCATTCTACCACCGTTAGCATCGAGTCTATCTCACTAACGTGTGCGTTTCTATTCCACCACCGTTAGCATCGAGTCTATCTCACTAACGTGTGCGTTTCATTCCACCACCATTAGCATCGAGTTTATCTCACTAACGTGTGTGTTTCATTCTACCACCGTTAGCATCGAGTTTATCTCACTAACGTGTGTGTTTCATTCTACCACCGTTAGCATTGAGTCTATCTCACTAGCGTGTGTGTTTCTTTCATTCAACCACCGTTAGCATCGAGTTTATCTCACTAACGTGTGTGTTTTATTCTATCTCCGGCAGGCTCGGGTGCTATCCCACTGACCGACCAATTTAGATGGCAGGACTAGGTCTTATCCTGCTGACCATCACAAAGATCACGTTGGGCCTGGACTTGGTGCCGCCAACATCGCAAATTTCACGTTGGGCCTGGACTTGGTGCCGCCAACATCGCAAAGTTCACGTTGGGCCTGGACTTTGTGCCGCCAACATCCCGTTGGGCCTGGATTTTGTGCCGCCAACTTCACAAACATCACGTTGGGCCTGGATTTTGTGCCGTCAACTTCACGAACATCACGTTGGGTTTGGATTTTGTACCACCAACTAAGGCAGACTCGGGTTTAATCCCACTGACCAATTCATCACACTGGGGCAAATTTTTGGATAATTTTTCAAGCAAGTATTATACAGTCTCTTCATACATACCAGTGAGCATTTCATTTTTCATCGCCACTAGCCGTGGGTCAGTCCCACTAGTGAGCATTCCTTTTATTCTGCCACTAGCCGTGGGTCAGTCCCACTAGTGAGCATTTCATTTTTCATCGCCACTAGCCGTGGGTCAGTCCCACTAGTGAGCATTCCTTTTATTCTGCCACTAGCCGTGGGTCAGTTCCACTAGTGAGCATTTTATTTTGCATCGCCACTAGCCGTGGGTCAGTCCCAC
Organism: Coffea arabica; assembly: GCF_036785885.1. Taxonomy (NCBI): domain Eukaryota; kingdom Viridiplantae; phylum Streptophyta; class Magnoliopsida; order Gentianales; family Rubiaceae; genus Coffea; species Coffea arabica. The sequence goes on from NC_092318.1 coordinate 26,794,534, forward strand.
TAGTGAGCATTTTATTTTGCATCGCCACTAGCCGTGGGTCAGTCCCACTAGTGAGCATTTTATTTTTCATCGCCACTAGCCGTGGGTCAGTCCCACTAGTGAGCGTTTCATTTTCATTGCCGCTAAACATGGGTCAGTCCCACTAGCGTGCAGTTTGTTTTCATCGCCACTGAACATGGGTTAGTCCCACCAGTGAGCATTGCATTTTGTTTTCATCGCCACTAAACATGGGTTAGTCCCACCAGTGAGCATTTCATTTTCATTGCCGCTAAACATGGGTCAGTCCCACTAGCGTGTAGTTTGTTTTATTGCCACTAAACATGGGTCAGTCCCAATAGTGTGCATTCGTTTTAAATTTCTTGTTCGGGTCAGTCCCGTTTTAAATTTCTTGTTCGGGTCAGTCCCGTTTTAAATTCCTGTTCGGGTCAGTCCCGTTTTAAATTCCTGTTCGGGTCAGTCCCGTTTTAAATTTCTTGTTCGGGTCAGTCCCGTTTTAAATTTCTTGTTCGGGTCATTCCCGTTTTAATTTCCTGTACGGGTCAGTCCCGTTTTAAATTCCTGTTCGGGTCAGTCCCGTTTTAAATTTCTTGTTCTGGTCAGTCCCGTTTTAAATTCCTGTTCGGGTCAGTCCCGTTTTTAATTTCTTGTTCGGGTCAGTCCCGTTTTAAATTCCTGTTCGGGTAAGTCCCGTTTTAAATTTCTTGTTCGGGTCAGTCCCGTTTTAAATTCTTGTTCGAGTCATTCCCGTTTTAAATTTCTTGTTCGGGTCAGTCCCGATTTAAATCCCCTTGTTCGGGCCAATCCCATGTTTAAAATTCCTTGTTTAGGTCAGTCCTTCGAATAGTTTGCAGTCGAATAACACAGGTAAGTATTTGGTGTCTACTTCTTTGTCTCAAGTTTTTCCAAAACTCAGACAAAGAGGGGCAAACATGTCGCGCCCCACTTTTTTGAGATGTGAAAGTAGTGTGTGGGATATGTATGTGAACGTGTGTGAAAATGAAAATAAAAGGCCGTGGGATTGTGAAATGCGACGATTTGGCCAAACATATAGTTTAAAAGGGTTTTTGAAATAAAAATCGGAGTCGCCACTTGGTATAGAGTTAAGGTGTACCAAGTCACCTAAAAAGTGATTTTTTGGAAAGAAAAGTAAACCAAACACTTTTAAAGAATTTTTTAGGTCTACGTAACCAAAGAAAGGGATCGGGGGTCACATTTGATAAGGGAGAAGGCAAAGGCAAAGCCTAAGGCACTCCCTTACCCTAGCCAAAGTTAGTTGCGTGACTTAGCCCTACTTTTCCTAATTCTTCTACCCAAAATATGTGTTGCATGTTGGATGTGACTAATGGATTAAAAAAAAATTGCAATCCTAAATCTAAAATGTCTCTTATGAGGCTTTTTGGTCCCAATCACATGAGTTGTGATGGCCAATAAGGAAAACTCTCATAGAGGGCACGGGTAATGCAAATGAGGACCCAAATATGAATGCAAGTGTGAAAGTGTAAGAAGAATGCAAAAATAAAATACCATAAAAATACAAATGTAAGTGCAAGGGTGCCAATGAAAGAAAAGTGCATGTGTGCAAATGTAAGAAAAGTGCATGTGTGCCAATTGAGAAAATAAAGGTGTTTGTGTGCAAGTGGATGAAAATATGGTATAATAGTAGTAAATGCATCTAGGTACAATTGGGTGCAATTTGTGAGGTAGAAAATAAGTAAGTGATAGGGAAAGAAGAGAAATGTGTGAACATGGCATGTGGAGTGAGAAAAATATAAGTAGTGAGAAAATATAGATAAAAAATGAAAAAGTGATATGGTAAAATGGAGGTGCATGAACCTAGAGGAGTGCATCAAGTTGGGTACGGGAATGACTTCTAACTTCATGATTTTAATTTTCCCTTTGATTAGAAGGAAGAACTAGCGTGCTAAGACTATTTTGTAGCCACACTCGCTCGTTTCCCTTACCGAAAGGGGACTCTCAAGCAAATGTACCCTATAACTAGCATGAGGATGCAAAAACCTAAAATGAAGGGGAAAGGATTGGAGGAGCATGCCAAATGCTAGAAAACTAAGAAAAATGTATGAAATGTAGTGAAACATGCAAGTATGTACTAACGAGAGGTGACGGCCTATTGGGTCTAGCATTGGACTAGCCCTTTTCTAAAATTCTCTCACAAGCATTGGACTTGCGAGAGCTCGAGGGGAAAAACCATGACCAGCGTTGGACTAGCCACGGTGACGTCACACATTCATTGTAAACCAAATAGATCATGTAAAGGCTAATAAAGCAAATAAACACATAAATCACATATTGCACATAACACATAAGCATGGTATCTAGATGCAAGACCCTAAGAAAGCAAGTAACACGTAGCACGTAAGCATGCAAATCACACTAATGAACCTATTACATTGGCTAACTAAAACAAATGGGGAAGGGGAAAAGTGAATACAAATGCTCTCCAACCCCTATCTATTACAAGCCAAGAGGTGTACACATACCCCATAAAGGAATAACTTAATAAAAGCAAAAGTAAATGAAATAAATGAAGAGAATTAGGGAAAGGCAAGGAAAGCAAAGTAGACATGCAATTCTCACTTAGCACGTTGGACCACATAGAGGAGAGACAAAAAAAGGATAAAGGAAGTGATACCTCCTCGTTTGTGATGCTAGTAAAGTGATCAAAACTTAACTTGGGCTAAAGTCACCAAAGAAAGAGATAACTTGGGCTAAAATCATCAAAGCAAGGGATTAATGCACCAATTTAATAGTAACACATAATCAAACAAAACAAGTTAGACCAATCAATTATCAAATCCATCTCAAAATGTAATCAAATAATGCGCGGTTACCAAGAAAAATAGATTACCAATCAAATTCTAAAGTAAACACTACTAATGACTCATTTGCAAACATTAACAATCTCTCAAGTCCGATTAAACATTATGGAACTTTAAGGGTCCAAGAGTAAGTAAAGGTCAAAGAGTGGTTCAACTTGCATTTTTAGGACCCAATTTGAAACAAATAATGAAGTTACGAGGACCAATTTGATTGATTTTCCAATTTTTTTGGTCCATAGAAGAATTAGTTAAGGATTCAGGGGTTAAAGTGCAATTCTTGAAACCCATTTCTGCATGCAAGTTTGCACGAAAGCTTTGTTCTTCATTCGTTGGCTTGTTTCTTTGCAAACTTCAGCTCCATCATTTCATCATGCAAACGAATTCACCAAATACCAAGACCTTCACTATCCATCATCAACTCAATCAAACACAAAATTTTGTTGCAAAATTCAAACCAAGAATGTGAATTGACTGACAGCTAAAAGAAAATGCAGCAAGGTTTCTCGGCCATCTCTTATTTACCAACCCCAAAGGCCAAAATGTGAGAACCCGTATTGCCCTAATAGTTTCCTAGGGTTTTTCCCCCCTTAAATTTCATGTTTTCTGCATTTTCTGGCCTAGGAATATTTTCCTGGTGAATTTTATGAGCAGTTATAGTTTTTAGATGAATTTTCTAGTATTGGAGAGTTTTTAGAAAATTAAGAATATATATTGGACGTGGGACCCACTAGTGCGAAGTTCGGGAAAATTCGGCCAATACGGTTAAGTTTCGGATACTGTGGAAAATTTATCGGGTGTTAAGAGATAAGTAGTATGTGTGAAGTGATTGATGTGAGAGAGAAAAGAATGATAAGAATGCATTTAATGAGGTGACAAGTGTCACATAAGTATTGGTTTGACCTTAAGAAATACTATTCACATTTTTGACCTTTGACCCAACTTGGTTATATATCTTCAAAAATCACAAAAATGCACCATTTTTCACTCTTGATGGCCGAACCTCTCAAGCTCAAAGAAGGAAGGAAATTCTTCAACTTTTAGCTTCCATTTCACTCAATCTTCCACAACTAATCACCTAGAATAGATTCTACTCCATAAAATTCTTCCTTCTAGTGATAGTAAGTTGTTTGGTGAACTTTGTTTGAAGGACTAAGGTGCACAACATCTTCCTCTCTCTTGGTTCTTGGTAAGTGAAGCTTGAAACACCCTACTACACCTAATGATGCTTATGTTGTGCTTACTAGTGATAAGAGTGCTGAAATTTCTGGTTTTTATCTTGGTTGGAATTGATTTGGTGAAGTTTTCCATTTTATGATGATTTTTCTGGTTTAATTGGATTATGATGGTGTGGTTGTTTGTGATGATTGGCAATGGACTATAATGGCTCTAGTGGATGTGAAATGTGGTTAAATGCAATCAATTTTGGATTTGGTGTGAAATTGAAAAGTTAGGGTTCTTAATTTCCCAATTCTGTCCGGTTTTTTTTATCATAGGGTTAGAGGCCGAATTTGACTTTGCTTAAAACATGAAAGTTGTAGGTATTGATGTGATGGAGATGCCTGTAAAATTTCAGGGCATTTGGATTAGTGTGGAGTGAGTTATGACGAAATTACTGTAGCTGTTCTGCTTTGGACAGAATGCGAAAACTGCGATAGTAATTGGCTATTTTGACTGGAATTGGTTTGGATTTTGGAGTTGGTGTCTTCTGATGAAATGTAGCTGGATGACTTAGCTAACATATGCCTTTGGAATTTCGGCATTTGTACTTGTATGGACTGAGATATACCGATTACAGTTTTCTGCGTTTTGCAAACCTGTTTTGGGAATTCTGGTATAGTATTTCGTATATTTGACCTAGTTGTGTTAGGAACTGGATTGAGTGACCTTCTACATTGTTGTAGTTCTGTTTCTTGGCTTCGAAATGGTGGGTCTTACACCCCCATCCGATAATTGTAGTGAGAGTTGTGCCATTACCGCTTTTGGAGGCCAAAAACTGTTTTTGTCGTTGGGACGAATGAGTTCCAATGCTTGATTTTCTGGTTTGCTATTATGCTTGTTTATGCATATGAAACCCTATTGGGTTATAATTGGCTTGGCTTTGTGACTCGTTATCGAGTCTTATGGTAATTGTTCACTTGTTCTAGGAGGAAACGGTGGTGCACGACGTTCGTTTAACGACGGTGCATGAAACATCATTTTCTCACTTGGTGAGTATACTACTCACTTAATTGTTACTATGTGGCTTTGCTAAATGTATATGTGATGCCTTGAAGGCTTACTTGGATATTGGAATTGATTAAGGTGAGGGTGTACTTGACCGCCCTCACCCCTTTTGATAGTATCACTGATTGGCTACCGTTTTACTGCATTACTGAACTTGATATACTGGATACTGAATTCCATTCTTGGAAACTGATTTGGTGTCATTTGGGCGAATGTCCAATGGCTTCACTGTATTACTGAGCTCAACCCCGTTTGGTAGTCAATTGGATCGAGCCGGCGAGGGCTTGGTCGTGAAAATTGTCATGCCACGGGGACTGTACTGAGGAACCTTGTGGTAATGAGACCTTTGGTTCCGGTATACTCGAGTATTACCAAAATGACTGAATGGAGTGCGGGCCCGGTTGGGGTATGTTGGGTGGAAGGAATGGAAGTGAAGTGAGGTCTACGGTTTGGTACTTTTAATATTGACGGAGGGTCAATGAGTGTGGATCAAGAATGTAAGCGTGGAAATGGGCTCTTGAGAGCCGACCGTATCCTTTCACTGAATTGCTTACTTCGAAATTGCATACTTGAATTGAATGGTTATGCTTATGTGATCTTAACTGCTATTGTGATAGTTGCTCACTGAGCTTTAGCTCACTCCGTTCCATTTGTTTTCCTTACAGGAAAATGAATACTTTTGGAAAAGGTTGTAATATTGAATGACAAGTTGAGCTCATGTACATGTATTTTGAATAGCTCATTGAGGGTGAAACCCTATGTGTTTTGTTTCACCAATGTTTGGTGTGTAAATGGCTATTGTATGTGAATGAACTAAATGGATCTCTTGGTATGCCATTTTGGCTTGGAAATGTTGGATTTCTATGTATATATGCTTGCTTGATGTTTGGCTGAACTTTGAATCGATTTGGATTTCAAACGGCAAAAGGAAAATTTTGAACGAAAAGTCACTGGACTGAATCCGGCCAGGAATCCGGCCAGAAACTGGCCGGATTGCCAGCCGGATTGCGGAGGGTTTTGGAGAACATTTTGGATTGCTCTCGGCCTAGTATCCGGCCGAGAATCCGGCCGGAAATCCGGCCAGATTCCGGCCGGATTCTGACGTGGCCTGCACTATTCATCTTCGGCAAATTTTTCGTTTTTTTTTATTTGACTCTTTTGACTTGTTTACGTGCAATGGGATGTTCCGGAACGTTATAGATTGACGTAAACTGTACCGTAGTCCTGGCGAGAGCTGGGCAGGCAGTCCGCTAACCCCTTTGGTTCGCCTTAGGGGAAAGTGGGGCTGTCACACAAAAACTTCCAACCCATGTTGTTAGCACATGCAACGGCCTGTACCCAAAAAGAAATCAACCACACTACTGGACAACAATAAGACAGCTTGGGGTGAATGCATAGGTAGTATACCTACCAAACTACAAAGGGAACCCAACATTTCAAATGAAAATCTGAACCAGAATAATCTAAAGGAAGGCGAGGGCTCTGTCCAGAATTTGGCGTAGAGGCAAAACAAAATTCAGGCGACATGTTCATGAAAAACCGACTCAACAATACACAAAAAACGGAAGCTTTTCTTTCCTCAGTCCAAGAGAACTTCGGTAACTTATGACAAACACATGCCAAACATTATTATGATATGAAAGACGGAAGAATGAAAGTAACCAACCCCTAAAGAAAATCCTGGACTTCTGTCTTTCAAAAACCAACTTTAGATCTATACATGATGAAAGCATAGAACAGCCAAAGCTGTAAACTTTCTGCAATTTTCTCTCGGCTAAGACAAAATCATGCAAGTCACCGATTCATTACCCAAGCTCCAGATTTTTCATTACACAAATAAAAACCATCAGTCATATTGACCGAAACAGAAACAGTAAACAGCCAAAGAATGCGAACAAACAGCGAAAGAAAGCAGCTTGCAACAATACCTTAATCAAGGAAAGGAACGTGGGATGACTCTTTCAGAAAAAACTCAAAATGATTCTTTCAGCTGCTCGAAGGAAGGTCAAACGATGATGGATGAAGGTCCGGTCGATTCCCTCCTGCAACCTCCAGCCGAAGATCCTCTTTTGCTTTCTCTATCTTCACGCCCTTTTTGCCCTCACCAACTCTCTATTCCTCTTTTCCTTTTTCACCCTCAGCCTTACCCAGTTCTCTGTTTCTTGCTCTCTCCCCAGAACCCTCGTTGCTTTTTTTTTTTGTGTTTTCTCTCGCTGGTTTCCTCTGCCAATAACCCTCAGCCCTTGATTCTTTTCCCTCGTCACCTTTCAGATTTTTCGTTAGCCTTTCGTAACTCCCTAAAACCTAGCCGTCCCCCCTTTCTTCCTTTTCTGCCCAAGCCTCCCTCCGTAGCTTTTTCCCATTCCTTTCCTTTGTTCCTCGCCTTTCATCCTCTGTTTTTTCGTTCTTCCTTTTTCATCCTTTTTTCAAATCCCTCTAGCTCTCTCTTCTTTTTCTTTTGCTCTATTTTTCTCTGCTCCTTTTTTTTGGCCGAAGCCCTTTCCCCTCTGTTTTCTTAGCCTTTTTCTTGACCGAAGCTCCCTCAGATCTCCCCACAACCTAGCCGCCGTCATTCTCTTTTTTTGTTCCCCTCTTTTCTTGTTTTCAAATCCTCAATCCTACAAGTGTCTCCATCTCCCCCCTCCTAAGTGATGTGTTGTCCAAATATAAAAATGACACTTGTCCTAGTGCATGTCCTCCATTTGTCTAGCATGCCAACTTTCACTAATTTCACACATTATTTTGTATTTTTGTATTTTTCATTTTTCCCTTTTTTTTTTTTGAAATTTAGTATGAAGACAAAATAATAATAAAATAAAAATAACCAATAAAGCAAAAATTAAATGAATTAAACCAATAAAGTTAAAAAGTTAAAAAAATCAAAAATTTGGTGTCTACACACAGCTCATGATCCTCATCCATCATAGATAGTTTCCTAGCTCTAGTCCAATTCCCTCGATCACAAATATCATATCAAGCAAAGGAAATCTAAAATCATCAAGTTCCTCTCACCTTTTTACATTTCCTATTACACTTGAAGCTACACCTCTCGGATTGAAAGAAATCTTATGGCGTTTTGAATCTAAGACATAGGCCTACACTACTGGGTCCCTTCTCTCGGTCCTAGGTTCTCGATTTGGTCAGTCACAGATTTTCAATGGCCCTTCCTTAATCCCAAAGTCGTCAAAATCTACACAGATGCCGAAATATCATTTTCTTAGCTTTCCTTTCCATTATATATATATAAATATATCTCAGAGGAGAGGGTTCAGTTAGGCACATAGACACAGGTAATCAATCAAGAATCCAAAATATATTTATCTGGTATAGCACAAAATAATTACATATGTAGTTTAAAGTAGTCCACAGGAAAATCAAGTAGACACATAACAATGTGCACATTCATAGGAGAAACAAAATAGGTTTTCAAATCTAACACGATAAACATCCACAGTAACTATTACAGTCCAAATCTAACCACTATCTATCAAAACCCTAGCTCAACTTTTATTGGGCAAATCCGAGATAGCATCCCTCATTCCAATCTCCGCAATCGGGTCAATGTCAAGTCCAATACAAGAATTCCCCGTGCTCTGACCTTTGTCATCATAACTTATTTCAAAATCACTTATGATTTCTAGTTACCTCATCACACACAAGACTATACCCCTTCCAAATTCACAAGTATTCCCTTCGGAAAAGTATTTGGTACTCAAGTACAAGAATCCCAAACTAAGAGAATTTACAACTCAGGCCGTACGCTCCCAAGTGTAAATCAACAAGGTTTAAGATTCTTACCTGACGTACACATCTAGCTTCCTCAAGTCCCATGATAATGATCCTTATCCTTAGGACATGCACAGTTCATAGCTTACGTTTAAAAGAGCACTTATACCTTTTGACGCATTCACCACTTGGCCCAAGCTCTCTCCACGCAGAGACCACGCGAAGTGGCTTTGATACCACCTGTGACAGCCCTACTTTCCCCTAAGGCGAACCAAAGGGGTTAGCGAACTGCCTGCCCAACTCTCGCCAGGACTAACGGGACAGTTTGAAACAATCTAGAACGTTCCGGACATACAAGCGCGCTTAGACAAGTCAATATGACAAAAGTCGGCCATGAATAGTAACCGACACGCCAGAATCCAACCAAGCATCAATCAAACATCTCCAACGTGAAGTTTAGCATATACAATCCAAAGTGGCATACAAAAGTTATTCAAAAGTGGATACAAGTACGGTTTGCCCCATCAAAAGAGAAACGGTCCCAAAAGTACATTTAGGGTTTCAATAAATGAGCTATACAAAAGGTATGTCCAACTAGCTCAATTCGGCTACCAATTATCAATTGCAGTCCAAAAGTATTTATTTTCCTGTAAGGAAAACAAAAGGAATAGAGTGAGCTAATTGCCCAGTGAGATAATACCACTCAATCAGCAAAGTTCACATAAGCATAAAGCTTTTCATTTCAATTCATCAAAAATAAGCAAAGGCACACATTATTGGTGGAGATAAAAACGATACGGGCGGCTCTCAAGAGCCCTTTTCCTCGTTTGCATTCTTGATCGGCTCTCATTGACTCTCCGTCAATGTTTAAAAGTAACCAACCGTAGACTCCACTTTACTTCCATTCCTTCCACCCAACATACCCCTACCGGGCCCGAAATCCAAACACTTGCACTGTGGTATTACTCGAGTATACCGGAATCGAGAGTCTCTCATACTACAAGATTCCATATAACAGTCCCCAAGGTTCATTAATTGGCACGACCAAGCCCTCGCCGGCTCGATTCAATCAACTACCAATGGGGTTGAGCTCATTGGTAACAATCATGGTCGTTGGATACTCGTCCAAACGACACCAAGTCATGTACTTTCATTTCATGTAACATTCCATGTAACATTCCAATATCATGAGAAATAAGTGAGAGTGATAAAGTACACCCTCACTTCAATCAATATCGATGGTGCAATAAGCATTTAACTCATCAAGTTCAAGTATCAAAGCCATATAGTAACACATAAGTGAGTAGTACACTCACCAAGCTTGCAAATGGTGTTTCATGCACTTCCGTCAAAAGAACGTCGTGAACTGTCACGCCCTAGAACATGCAAACAGGTACAATGAGACTTGATAACGAGTCATAAACCAATGCCAAATACGACCCCAATAGGGTTCCATAAGCATATACAAGCATTAGGGGAAAACCAGAAAATCCGGAAATGGAACTAGCTTTAACCCTGAAAAAAATAGTTTTTGACGTCATTTTGCGGTAATGGTACCAAAGGCACTACGATTATCGGATGAAGATCCAAGACCCACCGTTCAAAGCTAAGAGATAGGGCTACAATATTACATAAGGTCACTCAACCCAGTTTCGAGTGTAACCAAGTCAAAAATGCAATCTACTACACCAGAACCGCAAAAACAGATTCACAGAACGCATTCTAGTACAAACATCGTAAATCAGCCTACCTAAGTCCAAATCCAGAAATTCCAAATCCATATGAAAGATAAGATACAGGGTTACATTTAATCAGAAGACCTCAACAACCAATTCGGAAGCATTCCTAACCAAAATAACCAATTACAGAAGCAATTCCCAAATTCGGGTAAAACCAGGACAGCAAGGGTAATTCTGACTTTTCTCAAGCTACACTACTCTGATTGACCTGAAATTTTGTAGGCACTTCTAAAATATCATTCCCTACAATTTTCATGTTTTAATCCAAGGCCAATTCGGCCTCTAACTATGAGCTACAAAATCGGGCAGAATGTAATTCATTAGAACCCTAACTTTTCAATTTTCTTCCAAAACAGAAATTGCTTGCAATTATCCATTTTTTCCACCTCCTATATCCCTTACATACCATTTCCAATCATCATACATAGCCACACAATCATATTCATATTAAAACAGAAAAATCTCCAATAATTACAAAAGTTCACCAATTCAACCAAAAATCACAATAAAATCCATAAAGTTGCATCTTATTCCACCACTAATCATAAATTAAGCATCATTAGAGAGAGGAGAGGGGTTCTTCACAACTCACCTTAGGGTTTCATTATTTTTCTCAATTCAGCCCCAAGACCTCACACAAATAATCTTACCACAATAGCCTTTCAATTAGGTTCCAAAAATCATCCAATTACAATGGAAGTGTAATAATGCAATCGGAAATCAATTTGAAGACAAAAAGCTAAACAGCAGATTTGACATCTTATAGTATTTTGGTAACAACTGGAGCTATGTTTATCGGATTGAGGTAAACCTTATACCATTTCGAATCTAAGACAAAGGGTTACAACTTTCATGAAGACAACTTAACCCAGTTCTGTGAGAACTCGTAAAATTTCTTATTTTCTAGGCTTTATTTTATTTAATTACACGCTTCTTATGCATTTTCTTTATTAGGAAAATTTTTGAGATAATTTTTATGCACAACTAGGGTTTAAATTATTTTTCTAGTATAATTTAGTTCATGAGATTTTTGGTGCGTATACCGGGCGTGGGACCCGCTAGTGCAGTGAGTTCGGTAAAATTGGGCCAATGAGATTAAGTTTTGTGTACTGGGATTAATTTGCTAGATGTTAAGAGATTATTAGAGGTTGCTTAGATGGTTAATGATGGAGAGACAAAAGGATAAGTGTTAAACTTACAAGGTGCCACGTGTCACTTTTTCATTCGACCTTGGACTTTGACCATTATTTCTTACCTTTACTAATACCCAATTTTGACCCAAAAATCACCCAATTTTGCAAGCCTTTGGCCGACTCTCTCTCTCTCAAGAAGACAAGAAAAGAAAACTCTCAACCTTTTGCTTCTAATCTTGCCTAAATCTTGCAATCCAACCGATTAATCTTGAGATTATTCCATAAAAACCTCCAGCTAGGTAGGATTGAGGAAGTTGGTGGAGTTGTTTTGAAAGCAAGAGACCTAAGCTCCTACCTTTTGTGAGTTATCAAGGTATGGTGTGTAAATATCCATTGTTTGTTTTCAATAATGGTGAATTCATGACTTGGGATGGCTAAAGAGATGTTTTAGTGGAAGATTTTATGATTTTTGGTGGAGATTGATGAATTTTTATTTTATGCTTGATTTTTCTGATTTCATATGTTGGTGTTGGTTAGTCGTGGATTGTTGGTTAGTTATAGTGTAAAATGAAGTTGAGATATGTTGGATGTGATAGATTGTACAAAAATTTCTGGTTTGGGGCAAAGATTCCAGATAGGGTTTCACTAACCCCTGTTCTGCCCGTTTCTGTTTTACCAGGTTAGAGGCCGAATTGGCCTTAGTACAAAACATGAAAGTTGTAGAGAATGATGTTTTCTAGTTTTCTGTAAATTTTCATCCCAATCTGAGCTCGGTATCCTGAGATAAGACGGAAATACCCAGACTGGTCTAGGTAGGAGTTCAGCGAACAGGGTTGTCATTTCACCCAATTTGACCGTGACTTTTAACCATGATCCTTACCGAATTAGATTTTGGCCAAAACATAAAAGGTTTAGCCAATAGTATAAAATAGGTTCCTGAAAAATTTCAGCTTGATCCGACCTCTGTAGCATGTGAAATGACCGAAATACCCTTGACTGTCCATGAAACCTGTTTCGCGCCCAGAATTCTGTTTTCGAGTAGTTTTTTCATTTTTTATCATGAAAATGCATGCTTTGGCCTTGGAGATCTTTATAGGAAATTTAGGGTTGTGTTTTAGCTTCGAAACACCATAAGATACACTTCAATCGGACTTCGGTAGCCTGAGTTGTTGCTGTTTAACAATTGGATTCCGACTTGACTTTGATTCAAGTGTTTTCCATTGGAAATGTTATAACCCTTTGAGTTTGGTTTATGATACCCTAGTTGTTTCCGTCCACAGATTCAAATGGCTTTATTTTCACTTTAAAGTCACCTTTATCCGTTTTACTCGTAACTAGTTGAGTTCCTTGATTCCACTTACTTGTTTTGCTAGATGAATTGTAATATTCTTTCTTGTCGAATCATAGGTTTTCTCGGTGACCGAGGGTAAGATCCGATAGGACATTTTGGACATTATTTTGCATAATTCGGTGAGTGTTCCTTGTTTGCTATATTTTCTTGACTTCATGACGCGTATTATTGTTTGATAACGTGTTAAGTGCTTTCAATGATTTCCAAAATGAGTTTTCTAAGCGGGTGTGTACTTTATCGCACCCGATCTAAATAAATGTGAAATTTTCAAGGATTGAATGATTGGAACGTTACTTGTGCATGAATGCAAGCCTTTTGGCTGAACTGGGCCCTGTCCCTTATTACCGATCGACTCGAGCCAGAAGCGGACTCGGTCGGGCGATTTGGTGACCTGGGTGAACGTTTGGTATAATCGAGTATTACCTTGTAGGTTGGTGGAGGTTGGTGGAGCCTGGCCAATGTCCAGGAAGGGTTGAATGAAATGAACGAACGAATGAACGAGGGTTTTATTGGTAAATGAAAAATGCATTTACAAACGAATGAAGGAATAAGGGGAATGACAGGAGAACGAACGAATGAACGAACGTATCCTTTTCATGTGTGACTTATTGTAAATGTTGTAAATGTTTCTTGACTTATTGTTTGATTTATGGCTTGATTCCATGTTCGGAACCTCACTGAGCTTTTAGCTCATCCCTTAGTTTTGTTTTCCTTAACAGGGGAAGGCGAGCAGGGGCGAGAGCTCTGTATCGACTGGTTAGGTCTAGTTTTGGTTTTGGTTTTGGTTCTCGCCCTAGTGCTTGGCACGGGCTGGTTGTATGGTGACTTGAGAACTTTTGTATTCTCGACGGTTGTACTTCTTTCTGAGATTGCGATGTATATAAGTTTTGTTTTAAGTTTTGGATCCTCGTTTTGCTCTTTCTTGTGGTTCTATTTCTGATTTGTGTGAGTGAACGACTGAGTCCAGGCGAGAGCTGGGCAGGCGGTCCGCTGAACCCTCTGGTTCGCCTAAGGGGAAAGTGGGGCTGTCACAGTTGGTATCAGAGCCTGTTTCGCGTGATCTCTGCGTGGAGTGAGCCTGGACTGAGTGGTGAATAGATATGAAGGAATAAGTGTTCGTTCGAATCTAAGCTCTGAATTGCGAATGTGATAGGCCTTAACTTTCTTGTGATATTTGAGGATCAGAGAGAGGTACGTCTGGCAGGAATTTCGATTGTAGATAGTTTACTCTTGGGACTGGCCAGCTCGAGATGTGAGTTGTCTTATTTCGGATTCTCGTGCCCGAGTACTCTGGCGTTAAGGCGATGCTCAGATTTGAGATTTACATTTTTGGGCAATGAACAGGCTTTGTCTGGCTAGAGTGATTTCAAGAGGCCAATGAACAATTAGTTGGATAGAAAGTGACGTGAGAGACCGGACGGGGTTAACAGGGTATGGGACAACGTATCCCTTTTCTTTTGATGCACTCATATATGGCTACTACATGACGTTAGCCTGTGAATTCGTGTATATGATTATCTGTCAAACTTGATCTGAAATTGTGACATGTATTTGTGTATTTGATTATCTGCCTCCTTGATATGGCGTGTTATGTGCATATATGTTTACTTGTGTATTTAGTATGCTGGAATTGGTGCTTAGTCAATTTACTGTGATTATTTACTGAAATTACCTTTTGGGGAAAAAGAAAAGAAAAGAGAGAGGGAAAAACATATCTATGGACAGAAGACGTAGTCGTCGACGTGGTCGAGACCGGGGAACTAAGCGGACCCCGGAATCAAGAGAAGAAAGGGAAACGTCAGCCGAGCAAGAGCAGGGATCAAGAGCTGCAACTGGAGACCAAATAGCAACGACAATGCAACAAATAACGGATATCTTGACAAGACTGGTGGATCAACAAGGCCAAATACCCGTAAACCAAAATCGGAACCCTGAGATGGGCGAGGATAGGGCTCTTGAAAGGTTCCAGAAGTTTGCTCCGCCAAAATTCCTTGGAGGGCCCGATCCGGACGTGGCTGAACAATGGATAGAAACCACGGTTAATATCTTCACAGTCCTAAACTACACTGAGCAAAGGCAAGTGAACTTTGCAGTATTTCAATTTGAGGGACCGGCCCGATCATGGTGGAACGTAATTAGAGCAAAGTGGGAAAGAGAACAGACTATCTGAACATGGCGAACTTCATAAGAGAATTTAACGAGAAGTACCTCCCACCTTTAGTCCAAGAAAGGAGGGAAGAGGAGTTTATTGGGTTACGCCAGGGAACGTTAAGTGTGGCCGAATATAAAACAAAATTTACAAGATTATCCAAGTTTTCTTCTGAACTGGTAGCCACTGAACGGCGAAGAGTAAGACGGTTTATACAGGGACTGAATTTGGACATCCAAGAGGCGTTAATCGCAGCGCAAGCGAATACTTTTACGGAGGCCCCGGAGAAGGTTCAACGAATCGAGAATGCAAAAGCACAAGTAAAAGCCTCCCAAACACGAAAAAGAGGTGCTGTTGGTAGTGTGATTGAAGAACCTCCTAGTGAATCAATAGTACCTTCTAAAATGCAGAAAGTGAACTTTTTGTCCTACCCGCCATGGACAGTAGGGGCGGGAAATGAAAAGTTTACCAACGTAAGCCAAACCGGATATGGGGAGACTTCACCAAAAAGCCAAAAGATGTCTTCCTACTTGACTTGTGGCTATTGCGGAAAGGCCAATCATACCGAGAACGATTGTTGGCGGAATGGGCGGAAGTGCTTGATTTGTGGGAGTGGTGAGCACCAAGTTAGCAACTGTTCGAGGAAACAATCACGCGGAGGTAGTATTCCGCAACTGGAGGGAGCTAAAACAAAACAAGCAAATGAAAGGGGGAACCGAACTAGTGGGCCAGCAAAAGCTTATGCGTTAGGCACCCAAACAGTTCCGGACTCGTCTGACGCAAATGAAGGTAAAAAAATTTCGAGGGCGAAATTTCTTAAGGGGGAGAGAGTGTGAGAACCCGTAAAATTTCTTATTTTCTAGGGTTTATTTTATTTAATTGCATGCTTCTTATGCATTTTCTTTATTAGAAAAATTTTCGAGATAATTTTTATGCACAATTAGGGTTTAAATTATTTTTCTAGTATAATTTAGTTCATGAGATTTTTGGAGCGTATACCGGGCGTGGGACCCGCTAGTGCAGTGAGTTCGGTAAAATTGGGCCAATGAGATTAAGTTTTGTGTACAGGGATTAATTTGCTAGATGTTAAGAGATTATTAAAGGTTGCTTAGATGGTTAATGATGGAGAGACAAAAGGATAAGTGTTAAACTTACAAGGTGCCACGTGTCGCTTTTTCATTCGAGCTTGGACTTTGACTATTATTTCTTACCTTTACTAATACCCAATTTTGACCCAAAAATCACCCAATTTTGCAAGCCTTTGGCCGACTCTCTCTCTCTCAAGAAGACAAGAAAAGAAAACTCTCAACCTTTTGCTTCTAATCTTGCCTAAATCTTGCAATCCAACCGATTAATCTTGAGATTATTCCATAAAAACCTCCAGCTAGGTAGGATTGAGGAATTTGGTGGAGTTGTTTTGGAAGCAAGAGACCTAAGCTCCTACCTTTTGTGAGTTATCAAGGTATGGTGTGTAAATATCCATTGTTTGTTTTCAATAATGGTGAATTCATGACTTGTGATGGCTAAAGAGATGTTTTAGTGGAAGATTTTATGATTTTTGGTGGAGATTGATGAATTTTTATTTTATGCTTGATTTTTCTGATTTCATATGTTGGTGTCGGTTAGACATGGATTTTTGGTTAGTTATAGTGTAAAATGAAGTTGAGATATGTTGGATGTGATAGATTGTACAAAAAATTCTGGTTTGGGGCAAAGATTCCAGATTAGGGTTTCACTAACCCCTGTTCTGCCCGTTTCTGTTCGACCAGGTTAGAGGCAAAATTGGTCTTAGTACAAAACATGAAAGTTGTAGAAAATAATGGTTTCTAGTTGTCTGTAAATGTTCATCCCAATCTGAGCTCGGTAGCCTGAGATAAGACGGAAATACCCAGACTGGTCTAGGTAGGAGTTCAGCGAAAAGGGTTGTCATTTCACCCAATTTGACCGTGACTTTTCACCATGATCCTTACCGAATTAGATTTTGGACAAAACATGAAAGTTGTATCCAATAGTATAAAATAGTTTCCTACAAAATTTCAGCTTGATCCGATCACTGTATCATGTGAAATGACCGAAATACCCTTGACTGTCCATGAAACCTGTTTCGCGCCCAGAATTCTGTTTTTGCGTAGTTTTTCATTTTTGATCATGAAAATGCATACTTTGGCCTTGGAGGTTTGTATAAGAAATGTAGGGTTGTATTTTAGCTTCGAAACACCATAAGATACACTTCAATCGGATTTCGGAAGCCTGAGTTGTTGCTGTTTAACAATTGTACGGTTAGCCAACCTGTTTGTGAGATTCTGGTTTCGTATATTTCAATTTTGACCTAGTTTCAATACAAACTGGACTGAGTGACCTTCTTCAACATTGTATCCCTTTCTGTTAGCTTCGAAACGGTGTATCTTTCACCTCCATCCGATAATCGTAGTGCCGGTTGTGGCCAATACGCTAAATGACATCAAAACTGTTTTTAGGTTTTAAGGTTTGACCTTCATTTTCGGACTTTCCCTAGTTTATTTTAGTACTTCTACGTGCTAGTGAAGGCTTGTTTTGGTAGTAGGTGGATTTGGTTTGTGACTTGTAATCAAATCTTATTATGCTTACTTGAATGTATATTGATTTTGAACCACATAAACGATTCCGAAAAATAATATTACTGAGCCTATCTAGTTGGATTCCGACTTGACTTTGATTCAAGTGTTTTCCATTGGAACTGTTATAACCCTTTGAGTTTGGTTTATGATACCCTAGTTGTTTCCGTCCACAGATCCAAATGGCTTTATTTTCACTTTAAAGTCACCTTTATCCGTTTTACTCGTAACTAGTTGAGTTCCTTGATTCCACTTACTTGTTTTGCTAGATGAATTGTAATATTCTTTCTTGTCGAATCATAGGTTTTCTCGGTGACCGAGGGTAAAATCCGTTAGGACATTTTGGACGTTATTTTGCATAATTCGGTGAGTGTTCTTGTTTGCTATATTTTCTTGACTTCATGACGCGTATTATTGTTTGATAACGTGTTAAGTGCTTTCAATGATTTCCAAAACGAGTTTTCTAAGCGGGTGTGTACTTTATCGCACCCGACCTAAATAAATGTGAAATTTTCAAAGATTGAATGATTGGAACGTTACTCGTGCATGAATGTAAGCCTTTTGGCTGAACTGGGCCCTGTCCCTTGTTACCGATCGACTCGAGACAGAAGCGGACTCGGTCGGGCGATTTGGTGACCTGGGTGAACGTTTGGTATAATCGAGTATTACCTTGTAGGTTGGTGGAGGTTGGTGGAGCCTGGCCAATGTCCAGGAAGGGTTGAATGAAATGAACGAACGAACGAACGAGGGTTTTATTGGTAAATGAAAAATGCATTTGCAAACGAATGAAAGAATAAGGGGAATGACAGGAGAACGAACGAATGAACGAACGTATCCTTTTCATGTGTGACTTATTGTAAATGTTGTAAATGTTTCTTGACTTATTGTTTGATTTATGGCTTGATTCCATGTTCGGAACCTCACTGAGCTTTTAGCTCATCCCTTAGTTTTGTTTTCCTTAACAGGGGAAGGCGAACAGGGGCGAGAGCTCTGTATCGATTGGCTAGGTCTAGTTTTGGTTTTGGTTCTCGCCCTAGTGCTTGGCACGGGCTGGTTGTATGGTGACTTGAGAACTTTTGTATTCTCGACGGTTGTACTTCTTTATGAGATAGCAATGTATATAAGTTTTGTTTTAAGTTTTGGATCCTCGTTTTACTCTTTCTTGTGGTTCTATTTCTGATTTGTGTGAGTGAAGGACTGAGTCCTGGCGAGAGCTGGGCAGGCGGTCCGCTGAACCCTCTGGTTCGCCTAAGGGGAAAGTGGGGCTGTCACAGTTGGTATCAGAGCCTGCTTCGCGTGATCTCTGCGTGGAGTGAGCCTGGACTGAGTGGTGAGTAGATATGAAGGAATAAGTGCTCGTTCGAGTCTAAGCTCTGAATTGCGAATGTGATAGGCCTTAACTTTCTTGTGATATTTGAGGATCAGAGAGAGGTACGTCTGGCAGGAATTTCGATTGTAGATAGTTTACTCTTGGAACTGGCTAGCTCGAGATGTGAATTGTCTTATTTCGGATTCTCGTGCCCGAGTACTCTGGCGTTGAGGCGATGCTCAGATTTGAGATTTGCATTTTTGGGAAATGAAAAGGCTTTGTCTGGCTAGAGTGATTTCAAGAGGCCAATGAACATCTAGTTGGATAGAAAGTGACGTGAGAGATCGGACGGGGTTAACAGGGTGTGGGACAACGTATCCCTTTTCTTTTGATGCACCCATATATGGCTACTACATGACGTTAGCCTGTGATTTCGTGTATATGATTATCTGTCAAACTTGATCTGAAATTGTGACATGTATTTGTGTATTTGATTATCTGCCTCCTTGATATGGCGTGTTATGTGCATACATGTTTACTTGTGTATTTAGTATGCTGGAATTGGTGCTTAGTCAATTTACTGTGATTATTTACTGAAATTACCTTTTGGGGAAAAAGAAAAGAAAAGAGAGAGGGAAAAACATATCTATGGACGGAAGACGTAGTCGTCGACGTGGTCGAGGCCGGGGAACTAAGCGGACCCCGGAATCAAGAGGAGAAAGGGAAACATCAGCCGTGCAAGAGCAGGGATCAAGAGCTGCGACTGGAGACCAAATGGCAACGACAATGCAACAAATGACGGATATCTTGACAAGACTGGTGGATCAACAAGGCCAAATACCCGTAAACCAAAATCGGAACCCTGAGATGGGCGAGGATAGGGCTCTTGAAAGGTTCCAGAACTTTGCTCCGCCAAAATTCCTTGGAGGGCCCGATCCGGACGTGGCTGAACAATGGATAGAAACCACGGTTAATATCTTCACAGTCCTAAACTACACTGAGCAAAGGCAAGTGTACTTTGAAGTATTTCAATTTGAGGGACCGGCCCGATCATGGTGGAACGTAATTTGAGCAAAGTGGGAAAGAGAACAGACTATCTGAACATGGGCGAACTTCATAAGAGAATTTAATGAGAAGTACCTCCCACCTTTAGTCCAAGAAAGGAGGGAGGAGGAGTTTATTGGGTTACGCCAGGGAACGTTAAGTGTGGCCGAATATGAAACAAAATTTACAAGATTATCCAAATTTGCTTCTGAACTGGTAGCCACTGAACGGCGAAGAGTAAGACGGTTTATACAGGGACTGAATTTGGACATCTAAGAGGCGTTAGCCGCGGCGCAAGTGAATACTTTTACGGAGGCCCCTGAGAAGACTCAACGAATCGAGAATGCAAAGGCACAAGTAAAAGCCTCCCAAACTCGGAAAAGAGGTGCAGTTGGTAGTGTGATTGAAGAACCTCCTAGTGAATCAATAGCACCTTCTAAAATGCAGAAACTGAACTTTTTGTCCTACCCGCCATGGACAGTAGGGGCGGGAAATGAAAGGTCTACCAAAGGAAGCCAAACCGGATATGGGGAGACTTCTCCAGAAAGCCAAAAGATGTCTTCCTACTTGACTTGTGGCTATTGCGGAAAGGCCAATCATACCGAGAACAATTGTTGGCGGAATGGGCGGAAGTGCTTGATTTGTGGGAATGGTGAGCACCAAGTTAGCAACTGTCCGAGGAAACAGTCACGCGGAGGTAGTATTCCGCAACTGGAGGGAGCTAAAACAAAACAAACAAAACAAGCAAATGAAAGAGGGAACCGAACTAGTGGGCCAACAAAAGCTTATGCGTTAGGCACCCAAACAGTTCCGGACTCGTCTGAGGCAAATGAAGGTAAAAAAATTTCGAGGGCGAAATTTCTTAAGGGGAAGAGAGTGTGAGAACCCGTAAAATTTCTTATTTTCTAGGCTTTATTTTATTTAATTGCACGCTTCTTATGCATTTTCTTTATTAGGAAAATTTTTGAGATAATTTTTATGCACAACTAGGGTTTAAATTATTTTTCTAGTATAATTTAGTTCATGAGATTTTTGGAGCGTATATCGGGCGTGGGACCCGCTAGTGCAGTGAGTTCGGTAAAATTGGGCCAATGAGATTAAGTTTTGTGTACTGGGATTAATTTACTAGATGTTAAGAGATTATTAGAGGTTGCTTAGATGGTTAATGATGGAGAGACAAAAGGATAAGTGTTAAACTTACAAGGTGCCACGTGTCGCTTTTTCATTCGAGCTTGGACTTTGACCATTATTTCTTACCTTTACTAATACCCAATTTTGACCCAAAAATCACCCAATTTTGCAAGCCTTTGGCCGACTCTCTCTCTCTCAAGAAGACAAGAAAAGAAAACTCTCAACCTTTTGCTTCTAATCTTGCCTAAATCTTGCAATCCAACCGATTAATCTTGAGATTATTCCATAAAAACCTCCAGCTAGGTAGGATTGAGGAATTTGGTGGAGTTGTTTTGGAAGCAAGAGACCTAAGCTCCTATGTGACAGCCCCACCTTCCCCTAAGGCGAACCAAAGAGGTTAGCGGACTGCCTGCCCAGCTCTCGCCAGGACTAACGGTGCAGTATAGAGCGATCTTTCACGTTTCGGAACTTATAACGCGCGCAAATAAGGCAAAAGGGCAAAATAACCCAAAATAAAAGAAACAAAATCCGGAGTCGGCCATGAATAGTAACCGACTCGTCCGAACCCAACCAAACATCGAATTACATAAACCACATAACATTTAGCCTTTACAAACCAAAAATGACATTTAAAAGTGATACAAAAGTCGCTACATATATGGTTTGCCAAAACAAAAGTGAAAACGGCCCTAATGATACATTTAGGGTCCCATTTTATATACAATACAAAAGAGTCATTCATCTAGTTCATTTGGCAACCATTTATCAAAATTCATTCCAAAAGAGTCATATTCCTGTAAGGAAAACAAAAGGAACGGGGTGAGCTAATTGCCCAGTGAGAATACAACTCAAGCAACCAAGTTCATGGATACATCAAGCTTAACAGTCCAATTTACCAAAATAAATAAAGCCACACATTAATAATGAGGATAAAAGGATACGGGTGGCTCTCAAGAGCCCTTTTCCTCGTTTGAATTCTTGATCAGGTCTCATTGACTCTCCGTCAATGTCTGAAAGGTAACCAACCGTAGACTCCTCTTAACTTCCATTCCCTTCCTCCTAACATTCCTCAACCGGGCCCGAAATCCAAACACTTGCATTGTGGTATTACTCGAGTAAACCGGAATCAAGAGTCTCTCATACTACAAGATTCCCTATGATGTTGCCCCAAGGCACATTAATTGGCACGACCAAGCCCTCGCCGGCTCGATTCAATCAATAACCAATGGGGTTGAGCTCATGGATAATATGTGAAGTCATGTATTTCATTTCATATAACATTTCATATAACTTTCCAATAACATGCGAAACAATAAATGAAAGTGATAAAGTACACTCTCACTTGGATCAATCAACATTCAACATCTCGAGTACAAAGATCAAAGCCATGTAATAGCACATAAGTGAGTAGTACACTCACCAAGCTAGCACAATGCGGTTTCAAACACTTTAGTCAAAAGAACGTTGTGCACCACCGTTTCCTCCTAGAACAAGTGAACAATTACCATAACTCGATAACGAGTCACAAGCCAAGCCAATTATAACCCAATAGGGTTTCATATGCATAAACAAGCATAATAGCAAACCAGAAAAATCAAGCATTGGAACTCATTCGTCCCAACTACAAAAACAGTTTTTGGCCTCCAAAAGCGGTAATGGTACAACTCTCACTACAATTATCGGATGGGGGTGTAAGACCCACCATTTCGAAGCCAAGAAACAGAACTACAACAATGTAGAAGGTCACTCAATCCAGTTCCTAACACAACTAGGTCAAATATACGAAATACTATACCAGAATTCCCAAAACAGGTTTGCAAAACGCAGAAAACTGTAATACGTCAATCTCAGCCTACACAGGTCCAAATGCATTGATTCCAAAGGCACATGAAAGCTAAGACATCCAGATACATTTCATCAGAAGACACCAACTTCAAAATCCAAACCAATTCCAGTCAAAACAATCGATTACTATCGCAGTTCGGACATTCTGTTCACCAAAAACAGCAACAGTAAAAACGGCATAACTCTCTCTATACTACTCCAAATGCCCTGAAATTTTGCAGGCACATCAAACTCATCAATTCCTACAACTTTCATTTTTTGAGAAAAGTCCAATTCGGCCTCTAGCTATGACCTAAAATTTCGGACAGAATAGGGGTTCATGGACCCTAACTTTTCACAATTCCATTCAAATCCAAAATTGATTGCATTTCTCAACAATTCACACCCACTAGAGTCAAAGCCCCTTATTACAAACCATCAAAAACAACCACACCCTCAAGATCATATGAAACCAGAAAATTCATCATAAAATTAAAAACTCCACCAAATCAAGCCAAACCAAGAAATAAATCATATAATCCAACACTTTAGCCACTTCTAAGCATAATATAACCATCATTAGGTGTAATAGGGGGGTTCAAGCATCACTTACCAAGTAACAAGAGAGAGAGGGATGATGGCCACCTTAGAGCTTCAAACAAACTTCACTAGAGCACTCACTATCACCAAAAGAAAGGATTTTATGGAATGAAATCAAACCTAAACTCTTGTTTGTGGAAGATTGAGTGATATGGAAGCTTGAAAGTTGGGAAAATTTCTTCTTCTTTGAGAGAGAGAGGGCCGGCCAACACAAGGAAGAAAATGGTGAATTTTGTGAATTTTTTTGATATTTATTCCT
The DNA here is from genome assembly GCF_036785885.1 of Coffea arabica. Taxonomy (NCBI): domain Eukaryota; kingdom Viridiplantae; phylum Streptophyta; class Magnoliopsida; order Gentianales; family Rubiaceae; genus Coffea; species Coffea arabica. Next base: position 26,818,453 of record NC_092318.1, read on the forward strand.
TTGGTCAAAAAAAGTCAAGAAAGTGAATAGTGTTTCTTAAAGTCCAACTAATGGTTGTGTGACACTTGTCACTCCATTAATGCAATCTTATCACTTCTTTTTCTCTCTCACATCAATCCAATCTCACTCTCTACTTATCTCTTAACACCCGATAAATTTTACACAGTATTCGGAATTTCACCTAATTGGCCGAATTTTTCCGAACTTTTCGCACTAGTGGGTCCCACATCCAATATATATTCTTAATTTTCTAAAAACTATCCAATACGAGAAAACTCATCTTAAAACTATAATTACTCATAAAATTCACCAGGAAAATATTCCTAAGCCAGAAAATGCAGAAAACATGCAATTAAGGGGAAATAAACCCTAGGAAAAATATTAGGGTTTTACGGGTTCTCACATCCTACCTTTTGTGAGTTATCAAGGTATGGTGTGTAAATATCCATTGTTTGTTTTCAATAATGGTGAATTCATGACTTGTGATGGCTAAATAGATGTTTTAGTGGAAGATTTTATGTTTTTTGGTGGAGATTGATGAATTTTTATTTTATGCTTGATTTTTCTGATTTCATATGTTGGTGTTGGTTAGTCGTGGATTGTTGGTTAGTTATAGTGTAAAATGAAGTTGAGATATGTTGGATGTGATAGATTGTACAAAAAATTCTGGTTTGGGGCAAAGATTCCAGATTAGGGTTTCACTAACCCCTGTTCTGCCCGTTTCTGTTCGACCAGGTTAGAGGCAAAATTGGTCTTAGTACAAAACATGAAAGTTGTAGAAAATAATGGTTTCTAGTTGTCTGTAAATGTTCATCCCAATCTGAGCTCGGTAGCCTGAGATAAGACGGAAATACCCAGACTGGTCTAGGTAGGAGTTCAGCGAACAGGGTTGTCATTTCACCCAATTTGACCGTGACTTTTCACCATGATCCTTACCGAATTAGATTTTGGACAAAACATGAAAGTTGTATCCAATAGTATAAAATAGTTTCCTACTAAATTTCAGCATGACCCGACCACTGTAGCGTGTGAAATGACCGAAATACCCTTGACTGTCCATGAAACCTGTTTCGCGCCCAGAATTCTGTTTTCGTGTAGTTTTTTCATTTTTTATCATGAAAATGCATGCTTTGGCCTTGGAGGTCAGTATAGGAAATGTAGGGTTGTGTTTTAGCTTCGAAACACTATAAGATACACTTCAATCGGACTTCGGTAGCCTGAGTTGTTGCTGTTTAACAATTGTGCGGTTAGCCAACCTGTTTGTGAGATTCTGGTTTCGTATATTTCAATTTTGACCGAGTTTCACTACAAACTGGACTGAGTGACCTTCTTCAACATTGTAGCCCTTTCTGTTAGCTTCGAAACGGTGTATCTTTCACCTCCATACGATAATCGAAGTGCCGGTTGGGGTCAATACGCTAAATGACTTGAAAACTGTTTTTAGGTTTTAAGGTTTGACCTTCATTTTCGGACTTTCCCTAGTTTATTTTAGTACTTCTACGTGCTAGTGAAGGCTTGTTTTGGTAGTAGGTGGATTTGGTTTGTGACTTGTAATCGAATCTTATTATGCTTACTTGAATGTATATTGATTTTGAACCACATAAACGATTCCGAAAAATAATATTACTGAGCCTATCGAGTTGGATTCCGACTTGACTTTGATTCAAGTGTTTTCCATTGGAACTGTTATAACCCTTTGAGTTTGGTTTATGATACCCTAGTTGTTTCCGTCCACAGATCCAAATGGCTTTATTTTCACTTTAAAGTCACCTTTATCCGTTTTACTCGTAACTAGTTGAGTTCCTTGATTCCACTTACTTGTTTTGCTAGATGAATTGTAATATTCTTTCTTGTCGAATCATAGGTTTTCTCGGTGACCGAGGGTAAGATCCGATAGGACATTTTGGACGTTATTTTGCATAATTCGGTGAGTGTTCCTTGTTTGCTATATTTTCTTGACTTCATGACGCGTATTATTGTTTGATAACGTGTTAAGTGCTTTCAATGATTTCCAAAACGAGTTTTCTAAGCGGGTGTGTACTTTATCGCACCCGACCTAAATAAATGTGAAATTTTCAAAGATTGAATGATTGGAACGTTACTTGTGCATGAATGTAAGCCTTTTGGCTGAACTGGGCCCTGTCCCTTGTTACCGATCGACTCAAGCCAGAAGCGGACTCGGTCGGGCGATTTGGTGACTTGGGTGAACGTTTGGTATAATCGAGTATTACCTTGTAGGTTGGTGGAGGTTGGTGGAGCCTGGCCAATGTCCAGGAAGGGTTGAATGAAATGAACGAACGAACGAACGAGGGTTTTATTGGTAAATGAAAAGTGCATTTGCAAACGAATGAAGGAATATGGGGAATGACAGGAGAACGAACGAATGAACGAACGTATCCTTTTCATGTGTGACTTATTGTAAATGTTGTAAATGTTTCTTGACTTATTGTTTGATTTATGGCTTGATTCCATGTTCGGAACCTCACTGAGCTTTTAGCTCATCCCTTAGTTTTGTTTTCCTTAACAAGGGAAGGCGAGCAGGGGCGAGAGCTCTGTATCGACTGGTTAGGTCTAGTTTTGGTTTTGGTTTTGGTTCTCGCCCTAGTGCTTGGCACGGGCTGGTTGTATGGTGACTTGAGAACTTTTGTATTCTCGACGGTTGTACTTCTTTCTGAGATAGCAATGTATATAAGTTTTGTTTTAAGTTTTGGATCCTCGTTTTGCTCTTTCTTCTCGTTCTATTTCTAATTTGTGTGAGTGAACGACTGAGTCCCGGCGAGAGCTGGGCAGGCGGTCCGCTGAACCCTCTGGTTCGCCTAAGGGGAAAGTGGGGCTGTCACAGTTGGTATCAGAGCCTGCTTCGCGTGATCTCTGCGTGGAGTGAGCCTGGACTGAGTGGTGAATAGATATGAAGGAATAAGTGCTCGTTCGAGTCTAAGCTTTGAATTGCGAATGTGATAGGCCTTAACTTTCTTGTGATATTTGAGGATCAGAGAGAGGTACGTCTGGCAGGAATTTCGATTGTAGATAGTTTACTCTTGGGACTGGCCAGCTCGAGATGTGAGTTGTCTTATTTCGGATTCTCGTGCTCGAGTACTCTGGCGTTGAGGCGATGCTCAGATTTGAGATTTGCATTTTTGGGAAATGAACAGGCTTTGTCTGGCTAGAGTGATTTCAAGAGGCCAATGAACATCTAGTTGGATAGAAAGTGACGTGAGAGATCGGACGGGTTTAATAGGGCGTGGGACAACGTATCCCTTTTCTTTTGATGCACCCATATATGGCTACTACATGACGTTAGCCTGTGATTTCGTGTATATGATTATCTGTCAAACTTGATCTGAAATTGTGACATGTATTTGTGTATTTGATTATCTGCCTCCTTGATATGGCGTGTTATGTGCATATATGTTTACTTGTGTATTTAGTATGCTGGAATTGGTGCTTAGTCAATTTACTGTGATTATTTACTGAAATTACCTTTTGGGGAAAAAGAAAAGAAAAGAAAAGAGAGAGGGAAAAACATATCTATGGACGGAAGACGTAGTCGTCGACGTGGTCGAGCCCGGGAAACTAAGCGGACCCCGGAATCAAGAGGAGAAAGGGAAACGTCAGCCGAGCAAGAGCAGGGATCAAGAGCTGCGACTGGAGACCAAATGGCAACGGCAATGCAACAAATGACGGATATCTTGACAAGACTGGTGGATCAACAAGGCCAAATACCCGTAAACCAAAATCGGAACCCTGAGATGGGCGAGGATAGGGCTCTTGAAAGGTTCCAGAAGTTTGCTCCGCCAAAATTCCTTGGAGGGCCCGATCCGGACGTGGCTGAACAATGGATAGAAACCACGGTTAATATCTTCACAGTCCTAAACTACACTGAGCAAAGGCAAGTGCACTTTGCAGTATTTCAATTTGAGGGACCGGCCCGATCATGGTGGAACGTAATTAGAGCAAAGTAGGAAAGAGAACAGACTATCTGAACATGGGCGAACTTCATAAGAGAATTTAATGAGAAGTACCTCCCACCTTTAGTCCAAGAAAGGAGGGAGGAGGAGTTTATTGGGTTACGCCAGGGAACGTTAAGTGTGGCCGAATATGAAACAAAATTTACAAGATTATCCAAATTTGCTTCTGAACTGGTAGCCACTGAACGGCGAAGAGTAAGACGGTTTATACAGGGACTGAATTTGGACAACTAAGAGGCGTTAGCCGCGGCGCAAGTGAATACTTTTACGGAGGCCCCTGAGAAGGCTCAACGAATCGAGAATGCAAAGGCACAAGTAAAAGCCTCCCAAACTCGGAAAAGAGGTGCAGTTGGTAGTGTGATTGAAAAACCTCCTAGTGAATCAATAGCACCTTCTAAAATGCAGAAACTGAACTTTTTGTCCTACCCGCCATGGGCAATAGGGGCGGGAAATGAAATGTCTACCAAAGGAAGCCAAACCGGATATGGGGAGACTTCTCCAGAAAGCCAAAAGATGTCTTCCTACTTGACTTGTGGCTATTACGGAAAGGCCAATCATACCGAGAACGATTGTTGGCGGAATGGGCGGAAGTGCTTGATTTGTGGGAATGGTGAGCACCAAGTTAGCAACTGTCCGAGGAAACAGTCACGCGGAGGTAGTATTCCGCAACTGGAGGGAGCTAAAACAAAACAAATAAAACAAGCAAATGAAAGAGGGAACCGAACTAGTGGGCCAACAAAAGCTTATGCGTTAGGCACCCAAACAGTTCCGGACTCGTCTGAGGCAAATGAAGGTAAAAAAATTTCGAGGGCGAAATTTCTTAAGGGGAAGAGAGTGTGAGAACCCGTAAAATTTCTTATTTTCTAGGCTTTATTTTATTTAATTGCACGCTTCTTATGCATTTTCTTTATTAGGAAAATTTTTGAGATAATTTTTATACACAACTAGGGTTTAAATTATTTTTCTAGTATAATTTAGGTAATGAGATTTTTGGAGCGTATACCGGGCGTGGGACCCGCTAGTGCAGTGAGTTCGGTAAAATTGGGCCAATGTGATTAAGTTTTGTGTACTGGGATTAATTTGCTAGATGTTAAGAGATTATTAGAGGTTGCTTAGATGGTTAATGATGGAGAGACAAAAGGATAAGTGTTAAACTTACAAGGTGCCACGTGTCGCTTTTTCATTCGAGCTTGGACTTTGACCATTATTTCTTACCTTTACTAATACCCAATTTTGACCCAAAAATCACCCAATTTTGCAAGCCTTTGGCCGACTCTCTCTCTCTCAAGAAGACAAGAAAAGAAAAATCTCAACCTTTTGCTTCTAATCTTGCCTAAATCTTGCAATCCAACCGATTAATCTTGAGATTATTCCATAAAAACCTCCAGCTAGGTAGGATTGAGGAAGTTGGTGGAGTTGTTTTGGAAGCAAGAGACCAAAGCTCCTACCTTTTGTGAGTTATCAAGGTATGGTGTGTAAATATCCATTGTTTGTTTTCAATAATGGTGAATTCATGACTTGTGATGGCTAAAGAGATGTTTTAGTGGAAGATTTTATTATTTTTGGTGGAGATTGATGAATTTTTATTTTATGCTTGATTTTTCTGATTTCATATGTTGGTGTTGGTTAGTCGTGGATTGTTGGTTAGTTATAGTGTAAAATGAAGTTGAGATATGTTGGATGTGATAGATTGTTCAAAAAATTCTGGTTTGGGGCAAAGATTCCAGATTAGGGTTTCACTAACCCCTGTTCTGCCCGTTTCTGTTTGACCAGGTTAGAGGCCGAATTGGCCTTAGTACAAAACATGAAAGTTGTACAGAATGATGTTTTCTAGTTTTCTGTAAATTTTTATCCCAATCTGAGCTCGGTAACCTGAGTTAAAACGGAAATACCCAGACTGGTCTAGGTAGGAGTTCAGCGAACAGGGTTGTCATTTCACCCAATTTGACCGTGACTTTTCACCATGATCCTTACCGAATTAGATTTTGGCCAAAACATGAAAGTTGTATCCAATAGTATAAAATAGTTGCCTACAAAATTTCAGCTTGATCCGACCACTGTAACATGTGAAATGACCGAAATACCCTTGACTGTCCATGAAACCTGTTTCGCGCCCAGAATTCTGTTTTCCTGTAGTTTTTTCATTTTTTATCATGAAAATGCATGCTTTGGCCTTGGAGGTCTTTATAGGAAATGTAGGGTTGTGTTTTAGCTTCGAAACACTATAAGATACACTTCAATCGGACTTCGGTAGCCTGAGTTGTTGCTGTTTAACAATTGTGCGGTTAGCCAACCTGTTTGTGAGATTCTGGTTTCGTATATTTCAATTTTGACCTAGTTTCACTACAAACTGGACTGAGTGACCTTCTTCAACAATGTAGCCCTTTCTGTTAGCTTCAAAACGGTGTATCTTTCACCTCCATCCGATAATCGTAGTGCTGGTTGTGGCCAATACGCTAAATGACATCAAAACTATTTTTAGGTTTTAAGGTTTGACCTTCATTTTCAGACTTTCCCTAGTTTATTTTAGTACTTCTACGTGCTAGTGAAGGCTTGTTTTGGTAGTAGGTGGATTTGGTTTGTGACTTGTAATCGAATCTTATTATGCTTACTTGAATGTATATTGATTTTGAACCACATAAACGATTCCGAAAAATAATATTACTGAGCCTATCAAGTTGGATTCCGACTTGACTTTGATTCAAGTGTTTTCCATTGGAACTGTTATAACCCTTTGAGTTTGGTTTATGATACCCTAGTTGTTTCCGTCCACAGATCCAAATGGCTTTATTTTCACTTTAAAGTCACCTTTATCCGTTTTACTCGTAACTAGTTGAGTTCCTTGATTCCACTTACTTGTTTTGCTAGATGAATTGTAATATTCTTTCTTGTCGAATCATAGGTTTTCTCGGTGACTGAGGGTAAGATCCGATAGGACATTTTGGACGTTATTTTGCATAATTCGGTGAGTGTTCCTTGTTTGCTATATTTTCTTGACTTCAAGACGCGTATTATTGTTTGATAACGTGTTAAGTGCTTTCAATGATTTCCAAAACGAGTTTTCTAAGCGGGTGTGTACTTTATCGCACCCGACCTAAATAAATGTGAAATTTTCAAAGATTGAATGATTGGAACGTTACTTGTGCCTGAATGTAAGCCTTTTGGCTGAACTGGGCCCTGTCCCTTGTTACCGATCGACTCGAGCCAGAAGCGGACTCGGTCGGGCGATTTGGTGACCTGGGTGAACGTTTGGTATAATCGAGTATTACCTTGTAGGTTGGTGGAGGTTGGTGGAGCCTGGCCAATGTCCAGGAAGGGTTGAATGAAATGAACGAACGAACGAACGAGGGTTTTATTGGTAAATGAAAAATATATTTGCAAACGAATGAAAGAATAAGGGGAATGACAGGAGAACGAACGAATGAACGAACGTATCCTTTTCATGTGTGACTTATTGTAAATGTTGTAAATGTTTCTTGACTTATTGTTTGATTTATGGCTTGATTCCATGTTCGGAACCTCACTGAGCTTTTAGCTCATCCCTTAGTTTTGTTTTCCTTAACAGGGGAAGGCGAGCAGGGGCGAGAGCTCTGTATCGACTGGCTAGGTCTAGTTTTGGTTTTGGTTTTGGTTCTCGCCCTAGTGCTTGTCACGGGCTGGTTGTATGGTGACTTGAGAACTTTTGTATTCTCGACGGTTGTACTTATTTCTGAGATAGCAATGTATATAAGTTTTATTTTAAGTTTTGGATCCTCGTTTTGCTCTTTCTTGTGGTTCTATTTCTGATTTGTGTGAGTGAACGACTGAGTCCCGGCGAGAGCTGGGCAGGCGGTCCGCTGAACCCTCTGGTTCGCCTAAGGGGAAAGTGGGGCTGTCACAAGTTCACAGTTGATCTAGGTCGAATTTGCAAATTACCGAACCAGAAGTTCATGGTCAGTCTGGTTGTCAGTATTGAATTCAAACGGCAATAACTCAAGCGACCCAATTCCAATTGAGGCGGTTTCAGCTGCGTTGGAAATCTGAAACATTGGGTTAAAACTTTCATGTTTTGGCCAAAGGCTGATTTGATACGGATCAAAGTGAGAAGCGAAGCCAAACATGTGAAATCTCAAAACTGTCCCCGAAATGAGGCTTTTGGTAGTCATGGGTATTTCAGTCATTTCACATGGTAGAGTGCTCTGATCGAACTGAACTTTTACAGGCAGCTATATAACATCATTTCCTACAACTTTCATGTTTTAATCTAAGCCTAATTCAGCCTCTAATATACACAAATAAAGCTAGTCAGAACGGAGCAGTTTCAATCCTTAAATCTGGAATTTAATGCATTCAAGGTATAAACTTCACATTTCTAGCTTGAACCACTACGTCAACTTCCTATACAAGATTATAGACATCATATACTCTCTAAACAACAAGGAATACAACTAAACAATTCAAACCCTAACTCAAAATCCACCATATCCATCAAAACTACCAAAAGAACTATCATTTACCACAAGTATGAGTTGTTATCCAAACTTAATCAAGTTTAAGGAAGAGATAAAGGAAAGGCAACCATGTACCTCTCTAAGATGCTTGCAAGAGAAATCCTTCACCTTTCCTTTCCAAACTTTAGCACACCAAGCTTCCTAAGCTCCCAATTTAGAAGTTAATCGGTTTAGATTTTCGATTTTCTCTCCACTAAGCAAGGAATCAAGATGGAATGAAGTGATCTTTCTCTCTTGTTTTCTTTCCTTAAGTCTCAGCTGGAATGGCAGAAATGAAGAGCAAAAGAAATGAATTTGGTGATAAATATGAAAGAAATTGGTTGGTCAACAACCTTGGGATGTTCGCCACTTGTCGCCTCAAGATTGCATCTTGAATTTTTTCTTCTTTTTCCTTTCTTTTTTTGGTCAAGAATTTCGGCTCTCTCTCTTGGCTGATTATCTAACGCCCCTGACCAATATTGTCCCATAGTTAACCACCCCATTGGACCGTGGGTTTTGTTCCTGGAGGTAGGGTTATAGCCCACAACGAGTGAAGAGCCCAAGCCCGCAGGTCAAGAAGCCCAGCACCCCTTCAAAAGGCCTCGGTCAGGTGGGAGAGACTACTACAGGCTATTAAAGTAGCCCCAGAAATTCCTCCCTAGCCGATGTGGGATCATTACAATCCACCCCCCTAAGGGAACCCAGCGTCCTCGCTGGCACACCGGGGTCGGGAGTCGGCTCTGATACCATCTTACCACCTGTGACAGCCCCACCTCCCCCTAAGGCTAACCAAAGGGTTCGGCGGGCCGTCCGCCCAGCTCTCGTCGGGACTCAGATCTGGAACGAACGGAAACCCTACCAAACGCTCAGAAGAACTTCGAGGCAATAACATTCAGAACCCAATTGAGCCGAACTATAAGATACAATCAATCTTTAGGACAACGTTCCCACAGACATATAACCATAAGGAAACACTGTACAATATACATATTAGTAAGTTTACACACCAAAAGAAACATTTTATTAAGATACATTTAGGGTTTCTAAATTGTCGAGGAGTTATACCCAAAAGAGCAAAAGAATTTCTAACTAGCCCAACTCAGTCTTCAAAAACATCGAAGTTCCAAAAGATGGTTCCCTGTAAGGAAAATAAGGATAACGGGATAGGGTGAGCTAAAAGCTCAATGAGGTACCAAAAGTATAAACAGTAGAAAGCATGAGAAATCACTTTTAGGGCACATATACACATCAAATACGAGAAATGAATGAACACCACAATTTAAAGGATACAGGTGGCTCTCAAGAGCCCAATCCCCGTTGCAATACTTGATCCAACCTAGTTGACCCTCCGTCAACAATCAAATAAAAGAACCAGTCCAGTAGAACACCACTTTAACGCCAAATCCCGTCCACCAATCATACCCCTTACCGGGCCCGAACGCCGAACAGGAACAGTAATGGTAATACTCGAGTATACCGAAAATCCAGAGTCTCCAATACCCATAGATTCCCTAGGAACAGGCACCCATGGATTGTCAATTTCCTCGACCAAGCCCTTGTTGGCTCGATTCAATCAACTCCCCATGAGGTTGAGTTCAGATGTAACAGGAAGGTCATTGGATACACTTCCAAACGACATTATAACAGGCGCAGGTAACAGATTCAAGTATATACAGGAAACAAGCCACACAGGCTAGAGAACGAGTGTGATGAAGTACACACTCACCTCGTATAGAATAAACAGTCGATAGAGACATTCAAATAGCAATTTGCAAGTACAGATAACCATTTTAGCAATAATTCAGGGGAGTGGTACACTTATCGGTTCTAGTACAGATACTTTAAAAGTTTTATCCAAAGTGGCTTTAATCGCCAAGAAACCCTAAAATAATCAAGATAAAACAATTATAGTTTGCATATCCACAAACCCAGTAAATGGAATTCATAAATGAGGCCCGACTACATGGCGTACACCTTTCCAGGTTAAGTACTAGTATAGAAGAATAAAACTATGACTTTTGAGCAAAAAGATAACAGTTGATCCTAGGGTTACAAACAACCCTCAAAACCTTGCATTTTTACTAAGATCAACTCAACTTGAAGGAATCGCGTAGACCTAAAATTTTGGGCAGCATGCCCTCTGTATTTTGCTATATTCCAACCATTTATGGCTTCATTGTTTTTCCTCAAGTCAGTCCAATTCAACACATAAGAAATCTTAATACAATAGCCCTTCAACTAGGCTCAAGTTTATCCAAATACAAAGCAAGTCTAGGAATGCGACTAGAAATCAAGTTTTAAGGACAAAAGCCAAAGAGCAGGTTTGACGTCTCTTAGCGGAACAGACACAACCGAAACTACACTTATCAGATTGGGGTACCATTTATACCATTTCGAAGCTAAGATAAAGGCCTACAACTTTGATGAAGACCACTTAGTCCAGTTCGTAGTGCATCTAGGTCAAAATTTCAAATTACAGAACCAGCATCTCACAATCAGACTAGTGAACCGCACTATGATTAAACAACAATAACTCAGGCTACTGAAGTCCAATTGAGGTGTATCTTATGGAATTTCGAAGCCAAGACATATACCTACATTTATTATGAAGACCTTAAAGGCTAAATCATGCATTTTTAGAGTCAAAATTGAAATCCCCACGAAGACAGAAAACTGTCCGTGAAAATAGGGCTTATGGGCAGTCAAGGGTATTTTGGTCATTTCACATGCTACAGTACTAAGATCGAGGTGACATTTTACAGGAAGCTATAAAACATCATTTCCTACAACTTTTATGTTTTGTGCTAAGCCTAATTCGGCCTCTAACTTGGTCAAACAGAACCGGGCAGAACAGGGAAAATTGGAACCCTAAAACTGGAATTTCCGCACAAAACCGAAATTTTCCTCAAACATTCGCAATTAACACACTAGGGATCCATTTAACACAATTTAGATCCATCAATTCAAGGCCAACCATAACCATCATATGAAAACAGAAAAATTCCCAAAAAAATCAGAAATTTAGCTAACTCACTTTAATCCATGAAATCTTCCATAAAATCACCTAGTTAGCTACCATAAGTCACCAATTGACCATTATTAGAACCAAAGAGTGAGTTCCAAACAAAATACCTCAACTCCTCAAGAAAGGTAGTAGCTTAGGGGTTTTGCTTCCAAAACAACTCCACCAAGACCTTCAAACTCCCTTAGCAAGTCTTTTGTGTGGACTAATTCAAGGTTTAATCGGTTGGATTTCAAGATTTGTGCAAGAAATGGAAGATATAGTTGAAGCTTTCTTTTCTTTTCTCTCAAGGTGGAGTTCAGCCAAGGAGGTTGGGAAATGAAGTTGATTTGGGTCAAAATTGGAGTTTTAGTAAAGTTAAGAAAATTAGGCAAAAGTTAGGCAAGTCTAACTTCCAATCGTGACGCGACACATGGTACTTTTAATGGGTCAAGCTTATCTTCTTTCTTCCAATAGTTAATCTATCAAGCTAACCTCTAATTATCTCCTAGCAACTAATAAATTAATCCCGGTATACAAAACGTAACCTAATTGGTCGAATTTGTCGCACTTAACGCCACTAGTGGGTCCCACGTCCAATATACACTCTTTATTTCTCATGAACTAACTTATACTAGAAAAATGATTTAAAAACTATATTGACTTATAAAAATCTCGGAAAAAGCATTATAATAGGGTTTAATGAAGAAAATGCATGCAAGAAAAATAAATAAAATATTATGAGATAAAGAAAATTTACGGGTACTCACACTCTCTCCCCCTATTATATAAGGGATTGGAGTGATTTTTAGTACTTGACTGACTTTGGAGTACCCATTGGAATGTCGAGGACGACATTCTTTTAAGGAGGGGAGATTGTGATACACCGAATATTAGGAGATTATTTTTTTTGGGTTTGATTTAAAACCTTAAATTTGTTTTAAAGGGACTAGAAACCCTAAAGTCTAATAAAAAACCCTCGTTTACTTGTGACTAACCGGTTTTCTTAAATCTCTCATTTTTAATTGAAACCCTAATTGTAATCAATGGAATTCTAAAATCCCTCACATTTTTCTTAAAAATTCCCTTTTATTTTGAAAATATTACTTTATAATGGCCCTACTACCCAATCACCCCACAATAAGTGCAAATGAACATAGAATTAAGGGTTTTCCCTTTTTGTTTTCAAGTTATCACAAACTAGAGTTTTCACGCCTTTTCGTAGTATGATCATTCGGTACGGAGAGTGTACTAAATTTGGTGATTAAGAGTGAGTTTTAGATAATATTAAGTGTGTGATTAGAAGTGATAATAATAAGTTAGTGAATTATAAGTTTAAACCCTAGTACGTGCGAAATAAGGAAAAACGGGTTGGACCAACGGGTACCGATCACTACCGATTGAACACACCATTTGACCACCATTTTTATCAAGTTAATCCCCTTGATATTAGAGCTTAAATATCAGCTCAAAATCTGATCTTGAGGGCCGAAATTTTTGACTTGGAAAACAAGAGAAAAGAAAACAAATTGAGATGCAAATTGGTTGTGACAAGTGGCGGTCTCCCATTGGATTGTTGACTAACTAATTTACACCATATTTATCACCAAAAACCAACCAATTTCCTCCATAATTTCAGCATACCAGCCGAGAGCAAGAGAGGGAGAAGAGTGAAGAGAGCTTTCCAATTTCCAACCTTGAATCCAACATTTTGAGTGAAAACAAGAAAAAACTAAACCGATTAATCACTAGTTTGTGAGCTTAGGAAGCTTGGAAGCTAAACTTTGCAAGGAGTGGTGGAGGATATCCTTTGTAAGCTTGTTATTGAGGTATATTGGCTGTCCCTTATCTTTGGTTCTTTATTTTTGGCTTAAGTTGCTATACAACTCATGTTTTGATTAAATTGGTAGCTATACAAGTAGTTGTGATGATTTTGGGTGCATTAGTAAGGTAGGGTTTTGTATTGTTCAGCCCTATTTCTTACTGTGTGGATGGTATATGATGTATATAAGCTTGTATATGAGGTGGTAGTGATGGTTTTAAGTTAAAAATGTGAATTATACCTTGAATGTAGCAAAATTCCAGAAGTGAAAATCCTTAGTGCCCTGTTCTGCCCGATTTTAGTTCACCTTGATAGAAGCCGAATTAGGCTTAGCACAAAACATGAAAGTTGTAGATAATGATGTTTTATAGTTTCCTGAAACATTTCAGCCCAATATGAGTACTGTAGCTCATGAAAAGACAAAAATACCCCTGAGACTGCCTAGGTAGGGTCCAGCAGACAGTTTTGACATTTCCTCATGTTGGCTGTGTTTTTCACCTTGATCCGTACCAAAAAAGTCTTTGGCCAAAACATGAAACTTTTAGCCCTATGTTTTAGCTTTCCAACGCAACTGAAAACACATCAAACGGAATTGTGTAGCCTGAGTTGCTGTCATTTGAAGTCAGTACTAACGACTGTCCTGACAAGGACATTTTGGTTCTGTAATCTGGACTTTTGACCTAGCTAGACTACGAACTGGACTGAGTGGTCTTCATCAAAGTTGTAGCCCTTTATCTTAGCTTCGAAACAGTATAAATTTCATCCCAATCTGATAAGGGTAGCTTGGGTTGTGTCCGTTACGCAAAACAACGTCAAATCTGTCTTTTGTTTCTTGACTCAAACTTCATTTCCGCACATGTTCCTAGCTTGATTTTGTACTTGTATGACTTTGAGCCTATTGAACGGCTATTGAAATGAGATGATTTTGTGTGTGACTTTGGGACTGATTGAGGTAAAGAATGAAGCCATAAATGGCTGGAAAATAGGTAAATACAAAGGGCGTGCTGCCCAAATTTGCACTCGAGGACTAGGTAAGGATTTGAGGACGAATACCACTTGAACCATCTAGGATATTTACGTCTTCTCTTATCAAGGTATATGAGTTAGAATTCGGCCGAAACTTGTACCCTTGGAAAAATGAAAGTTACGACTAATAGAAATACGTTTTCTCCATTTCTTCGACTCAAATAGTATTTCAAAGTATAATTGATTCAAAGTTTCAAAGTTTTAAGAGCGAGCATGAATTTTACGGAATTTGATAAGTATCTTGAATATTACTTAAACGAGTTGTATTTACTTGATTTTCTTGAAGCGAAAATCCTATGTTTCGCACTCTAGAGAGTCTTACATTCGTAAATGATATTTTATCGCAGATTTGGACTCCAACCGAGGAGTTGGACCTGAACGTGACTTTTGAGAGGCACTAGATCTTTGGTGAGTGCTTCCAAATACCTTATTGAACTGGACACTAGTTTTCCATACTTGACCAATGTGAGTTAATGATATGAAATTTATTTGATCGGGCAAGAGTGTACTTTATCGCACTTGCCCAAATATGATATATACTTGTTTATTGTTGCAATTAACTTGATATACTTGTACTTGAATTGTAAGTGCGGAGCGGCAGTATGTGCCACACTCAATCTGAGTGGGAGGTGCCTCTCATTCCCGTCTCCGTACTTTTATTTTGATTCAATCGATTGGAGATGTTATCTCATCGAATTCTTGGGAACCCAAACCCTACTGGCTAGTTAATCGAGTCGAGCCGGCAAGGGCTTGGTCGATTAGATAACGAACCATGGGTATCTAGTGTTGTCGAGTGGAGTGTTATCTCCTCGACTAATCGGTATACTCGAGTATTACCACCAGTGTTTATTGAGGATTTTGGACCCAGTAGGGGGTGTGAATGGTGGACGGAGAGTAGTGTAAGTGGTGCTCTACTGGATTGGTTACTTACGTGAAGGTTGACAGAGTGTCAACTATTACTTGATCAAGCTCTGGTTATGCAATGGGAATTTGGCTCCTGAGAGCCATCCGTATCCTTATACTTTGGAATGATTATTGTTTATTGGATTATTGTTTCTTCTGGAAAAATTTTATACTCGCTCACTTTGGGATTTGCTTATTGAAGTATTATAGTTCACTTTTCTGAACTTTTGATACTCATTAATTTGCTACGTTGATATTCGTACTTTTAAAAATGGTCAATTTGTTATTTGGAACCTCACTGGGCTTTTAGCTCATTCCACGCCATTTGTTTTCCTTACAGGGGATACGAGCGAGGCATGAGACGTGTACAGACTAGCGTAGTCTAGTTGTTTTGAATTTTGAATTTGTACTCATGCTAGTACCCGACTAGGGTTGATTGTACTCGAAATGTAAACACTTTGAAGTTTTTTGGTGTGTAGAAGCTTTTGTATCTGGAATTGAGCATCAATGTATATATTAAGTTGAAGTGGATGTGTTATTCATTTTCTATGGATGTTTGTTATTTTTTTTCTTGAGCCATGAGTGAGTGAGTCCTGGCGAGAGTTGGGCAGGCGGTCCGCTAAACCCTGGGGTACGCCCTAGGGAGAGGTGGGGCCGTCATAGATTAGGGATGATATTTTGGTACTAATGACAATGAGATTAAGTTAATAAAGCGGTGGTCAAGTGGGGTGTTCAATAAGTAGTGAACGGTACACGTCGGTTCACACTGTTTTTCCCTAACTCGCACGTACTATGGGTTTCACTTATAATTCGCTAACTTATTATTATTACTTCTAATCAGACATTTAATATCATCTAAAACTCACTCTTAATCACTAAATTTAGTACACACTCCATACCAATTACTCACACTTCGAAAAGACGTAAAAACCCTAGTTTACCCTAACGATGAAAATAAAGGGGAAACTCTTCATTCTATTCTTTATTCCAACTATTGAGGGAGTAAATAAGTAGTACATATATTATAAAGTCATTTAATCAAAATAAGAGGGAATTTTAAGAAAATATGTGCAAATTTTCCAGTCGTCACATCCCACGTTGCCCTGTCCAAAAAACCTGACTCGGATGTATACCACAAATATATTTATGGTGCATAAAATCTGACCAAAGTGATTAACGTCCTCGCAGCCTCCACCAGAACTTAGAAGCAAATGCCTGAGCCAAATTTACAAAAGAGCGTACCTCTAGACCACTCTCACCAACTAGATAACACATCTTCTCCCATGTTGCCCAGTGTATTTTCTTTGTACCAACATTTTAATTCCATGAAAATGAATTGCAAATATGCCCCATTGCTACCAGAACACTCTTTGAGAGCCGCGCAAGTTGGATTATCTCCTGTACCGTTGAAGTTTTAGTTCGATCTTGTGTAATATTTGAGACTGCGATTGTGCTTGTATTTATATGAGAATTGAGGACCTTTATAGTTGGGAATTGTTTCCGCTCCGCTTTTGATATGTAAATTGGAACATTTGATGTATATTTGAGATTCATCTTGTAATTCATTTGAGGACTGTAGTGATCGAATGAGTCCCGGCGAGAGTTGGGCAGGCGGTCCGCCGAACCCTCTGGTTCGCCTAAGGGGGAGGTGGGGCTGTCACAGGTGGTATCAGAGCCACTTCGCGTGGTCTCTGCGCGGAGTGAGCTTGGGGCCAAGTGGTGTTATGGTCCTGCTTTCGTGAATGTGTCGAAAGGTATAAGTGCTCTTTTGAGCATAAGTTATGAACCGGGCATGTTATAAGTGTAAAAATCCTTATCCTGAAACTTGAGGAAGATAGATATGTATGTCGGGTAGGAATCTTTAATATGGATGATTTACGCTTGGGATCGGCCGGCTCGAGTTGTGAATTATCTTAGATGGGATTCTTGCGCCCGGATACAAAAGAAAGGAGAGCCTAGGTTAGAAAGGATTGGGCGAACTAGAAAGGCGATTCTATGGAACTCCGTGTGGTTTGTTCGGGTGTGGTTATGCGTGATCAATCTTGATTAAGATATAGATGGTGTTGTTGTCGTAGATTATGGACGGAGCCCTAGAGGGGGAAAAGCTCTTCGTGAGTTCTTTTTGTACTCGTGACCTAGTCTGTCTATAGTACTTTCGGATGATCCCGCTACTTTCATGGATCTCTCACATTTGTCTTTAATTGACTGCTACTGTGTGACTGGTTTGGTCCAGTTGTGTGTATATATATTTTTGATCTGTGTGTACCTCATGCTTATAATTATCTTTAATATTATCTTTGCACCCCTTGATTGACTAAGATTAATGGAGGGCACACGTAGTGGCCGGGGACGTGGGCGCGGGCGTAGGCAACCCACGCCGGACAGGGGTGCTGGGGAAACCTCATTTGGACCTAATCCTGAACCGAGGATTGATCCCAACGTGCAAATAGCCGCTGCTATGCAGCAAATGACCAATCTGCTGGCACAAGTGGTGCAGCAACAAGGCCAAAACCCAAACCCTAATCTTGGAAACCCGGGCAATCATGTCGAAAGTGACGATAGGGCACTTGAGAGGTTCCAGAAGTTTGCACCACCGAAATTTATTGGGGAACCCGACCCGGATGTCGCCGAAAGGTGGCTCAAGAAGATGGTGGATATCTTTGCGACCCTGCATTACACCGAAGAAAGGCAGGTGACTTTTGCCGTTTTCCAACTAGAAGGGACGGCCCGTTCCTGGTGGAACGTTATTCGGCAAAAATGGGAAAAGGAACAAACGCCCAGGACTTGGGTGAATTTTATGCGGGAGTTCAACGCGAAATTCTTCCCTCCTCTAGTTCAGGAGCGGAAGGAAGATGAATTTATTCGGCTTCGTCAGGGGACCCAATTTGTAGCAGAGTATGAGAGCCAATTCACCCGCCTATCCAAATTTGCGCCCGAACTCATCATGACCGAGCAGCGGTGAATAAGGCGTTTTATCCAGGGTTTGAACGTAGAAATTCAGAAGGACCTCGCGGTGGCCCAGATTAATGCTTTTAGCGAGGCCGTAGAGAAAGCGCAACGAGTAGAGAATGCTAGGCTGCAGGTGAAAAACTTTCAAGCCAAGAAAAGGAGCTTTCCTGGGAGTAGCTCTGAGCAAGAATGTATAAGTACGCCCCCTAAGATTGGAAAGGGAAACGGAGGAGTACGACAATCAGGGGTGTCGCGTGATGTCTCTTAGGGGGGACCGTTCTCTGCTACTCGTGGTCCTTGCGGATATTGCGGAGGGCCAAGTAATACGGAGGCAAATTGTTGGAAGAAAGAGGGAAAATGTTTGCGCTGCGGAAGTGCCGATCATCGGATTGCTGACTGCCCAATTCGATTGCGAAAAGGAAAAGGGACCCCGCAACCTATTAAGACTAACCCTGGACAGTCGGAAAAGGAAGGGACTGGATCCAAGGTACCGGCTCAGATGTACTCTTTAGAACACCATCAGGATCCTGACTCGTCTGAGGACGTCGAAGGTATGGTCCGTTGGGTACCTTAGATTTGATAGATTCCGTTGATAAGAAAATTTCGAGGACGAAATTTCTTTAAGGGGGAGAGAATGTGAGAACCCGTAACTTTTCCATTTTCTAGGTTTTGTTATTTTTCTAGGTTTTATTATTTTTCATGGCTTGTTTTCTGCATTATCGTGATTAGGAAAAATTCTAGATACTTTTAAGGAGCAGATATAGTTTTTAGATGATTTTTCTAGTATCGAATAGGTTTTGAGAAAGTAAGAGCATATACCGGACGTGGGAACCACTAGTGCGAAAAGTTCAGAAAAATTCGGCCAACTGGGTTAAGTTTTGGATACCGGAATTAATTTACTGGGTATTAAGAGATCAGTAGAGGTTTCAATTTGGATTGGTGTGAGAGGAAAAAAAGTGATAGACTTGCATTAATGGAGGTGACAAGTGTCACCATTGGATTGGTCCTTAAGTAAGACTACTATTCCTTTTCTTACCATTGACCAAATAAATCAAAAAAATAACCAAAAATTCACCATTTTCTCTTCATCTTGGCCGAGCTCCTTGAGCAACAAAAGAAAGAAAACTCTTCAAGATTTTGGCTTCAATCTTGCTTCAATCAACTTACTCAACCATCCAACCTTGATTTTGCTCCATAAAACCACTTAAGGGAGTGATAGTGAAGTGTTGTGTGGAGTTATTTGGAAAGCTAAGAGGACTTGTTGCTCTCTCTCTCTTGTTTCTAAAGTGAGCTGTGAAGAACCACTCTCCTCCCTTTATTGATGCTTAAATCATGCTTAGTGGTAGTATGAGATGCAATATTATGGATTATTTCTTGATTTGTGGTTGAATTGATGAAGTTTTATAATTTTTGGGGATTTTTCTGTTTTAATATGAACATGATTGTGTGGCTATATATGATGATTGGAAATGATGTTTAAGGACTCTATGAGGTGGAAAAAGTGGTTAATTGCAAGCAATTTCTGTTTTGGAAAGAAAATTGGAAAGTTAGGGTTTCTTTGATTTACATTCTGCCTGGCACTGTAGCTCATATTTAGAGGCCGAATTGGCCTTGGATTAAAACATGAAAGTTGTGTAGAATGATATTTTAGAGGTGGCTACAAAATTTCAGGTCAATCGAAGCAGCGTAGCTTGTGAAAAGATGGAATTACCCTTGCTGCCCTGTTTCTACCCGAATTTGAGAATTGCTTCTGTAATGGGTTATTTTGGTTGGGAATGCTTCGGAATTGGTTGTTGAGGTCTTCTGATGAATTGTATCCCTGTTTCTTAGTTTTCGGATGGATTCGGAATTACTGGATTTGGACTTAGGTAGCCTGATTTATGATGTTTGCACCAGAATGCGATTTGTGAATCTGTTTCTGCGGTTCTGGTGTAGTAGATTGCATTTTTGACCTGGTTACACTCGAAACTGGGCTAAGTGACCTTCTGTAATATTGTAGCCCTATCTCTGAGCTTCGAAAAGGTGTATCTTTCACCTCCATCCGATAATCGTAGTACCAATGGTGCCAAAATCGTAAAATGATGTCAAAAACTTTTTTTCTGGTTTTGAGCTTAACTTTCATTTCCGGACTTTTCCCTAGCTTGACTTGTACTTGTACTACTGGGAGCTTGCTGAATGGCTATTTAATGAACTTATTGTTGTGTGTGTACCTTTGGGTTTGAATGAAAAAAATCATGAAGCCATGATGGCTGGAAAAGTTAGCAAATTTAGTGGAAGTGCTGTCCGAGCTTTGAAAGGACTTGATTGCATTGAGTTTGTGATCTAAGACTGGGATTTGAGCAAGGCAATGATATATGATGGATGGTTTCTGAGCCATGGAGGTGAGTGACCTCAAACTATTTCCAAAGCTATTTATGAACCGTTTCTTGCATTATTTACTCGATTGCATATCATGCGTGCTTGCATGTGAATTCATAACATGATTTGGCTTCAATGAGTTTTTGAGAAGTCTTGTGCTGAACACCAACGTCTCTACCACTATTTACTATTCATCTAGAGCACCAACGGGCTCCCTATTATTGAGTGAGTGTTAAATGATCATTGTGAGCGTTGGGTGTTTAAGTGCAATGAGTTCACTGGCTCACGAGAGCAATAAACGTATATTTGATTACTGATTCATGACATCAATGAAATGAATTATTGAGAAACTGATTGATGACTGCTTTTACTGGTTACTCGCTGAGCTTCTAGCTCACCCCAAAACTATTTTATTCCCCTCCACAGGACTTGAAGCGACGGAAGCATTGATATTAAAGTGCTCCATGTGAATGGTCGGATTATCTCCTGTACCGTTGAAGTTTTAGTTCGATCTTGTGTAATATTTGAGACTGCGATTGTGCTTGTATTTATATGAGAATTGAGGACCTTTATAGTTGGGAATTGTTTCCGCTCCGCTTTTGATATGTAAATTGGAACATTTGATGTATATTTGAGATTCATCTTGTAATTCATTTGAGGACTGTAGTGATCGAATGAGTCCCGGCGAGAGCTGGGCAGGCGGTCCGCCGAACCCTCTGGTTCACCTAAGGGGGAGGTGGGGCTGTCACAGGTGGTATCAGAGCCACTTCGCGTGGTCTCTGCGCGGAGTGAGCTTGGGACCAAGTGGTGTTATGGTCCTGCTTTCGTGAATGTGTCGAAAGGTATAAGTGCTCTTTTGAGCATAAGTTATGAACCGGGCATGTTATAAGTGTAAAAATCCTTATCCTGAAACTTGAGGAAGATAGATATGTATGTCGGGTAGGAATCTTTAATATGGATGATTTACGCTTGGGATCGGCCGGCTCGAGTTGTGAATTATCTTAGATGGGATTCTTGCGCCCGGATACAAAAGAAAGGAGAGCCTAGGTTAGAAAGGATTGGGCGAACTAGAAAGGCGATTCTATGGAACTCCGTGTGGTTTGTTCGGGTGTGGTTATGCATGATCAACCTTGATTAAGATATAGATGGTGTTGTTGTCGTAGATTATGGACGGAGCCCTAGAGGGGGAAAAGCTCTTCGTGAGTTCTTTTTATACTCGTGACCTAGTTTGTCTATAGTACTTTCGAATGATCCCGCTACTTTCATGGATCCCTCACATTTGTCTTTAATTGACTGCTACTGTGTGACTGGTTTGGTCCAATTGTGTGTATATATATTTTTGATCTGTGTGTACCTCATGCTTATAATTATCTTTAATATTATCTTTACACCCCTTGATTGACTAAGATTAATGGAGGGCACACGTAGTGGCCGGGGACGTGGGCGCGGGCGTAGGCAACCCACGCCGGACAGGGGTGCTGGGGAAACCTCATTTGGACCTAATCCTGAACCGAGGGTTGATCCCAACGTGCAAATAGCCGCTGCTATGCAGCAAATGACCAATCTGCTGGCACAAGTGGTGCAGCAACAAGGCCAAAACCCAAACCCTAATCTTGGAAACCCGGGCAATCATGTCGAAAGTGACGATAGGGCACTTGAGAGATTCCAGAAGTTTGCACCACCGAAATTTATTGGGGAACCCGACCCGGATGTCGCCGAAAGGTGGCTCAAGAAGATGGTGGATATCTTTGCGGCCCTGCATTACACCGAAGAAAGGCAGGTGACTTTTGCCGTTTTCCAACTAGAAGGGGCGGCCCGTTCCTGGTAGAACGTTATTCGGCAAAAATGGGAACAGGAACAAACGCCCAGGACTTGGGTGAATTTTATGCGGGGGTTCAACGCGAAATTCTTCCCTCCTCTAGTTCAGGAGCGGAAGGAAGATGAATTTATTCGGCTTCGTCAGGGGACCCAATTTGTAGCAGAGTATGAGAGCCAATTCACCCGCCTATCCAAATTCGCGCCCGAACTCATCATGACCGAGCAGCGGCGAATAAGGCGTTTTATCCAGGGTTTGAACGTAGAAATTCAGAAGGACTTCGCGGTGGCCCAGATTAATGCTTTTAGCGAGGCCGTAGAGAAGGCGCAACGAGTAGAGAATGGTAGGCTGCAGGTGAAAAACTTTCAAGCCAAGAAAAGGAGCTTTCCTGGGAGTAGCTCTGAGCAAGAAGGTACAAGTGCGCCCCCTAAGATTGGAAAGGGAAACGGAGGAGTACGACAATCAGGGGTGTCGCGTGATGTCTCTCAGGGAGGACCGGTCTCTGCTACTCGTGGTCCTTGCGGATATTGCGGAGGGCCAAGTCATACAGAGGCAAATTGTTGGAAGAAAGAGGGAAAATGTTTGCGCTGCGGAAGTGCCGATCATCGGATTGCTGACTGCCCAATTCGATTGCGAAAAGGAAAAGGGACCCCGCAACCTATTAAGACTAACCCTGGACAGTCGGAAAAGGAAGGGACTGGATCCAAGGTACCGGCTTAGATGTACTCTTTAGAACACCATCAGGATCCTGACTCGTCTGAGGACGTCGAAGGTATGGTCCGTTGGGTACCTTAGATTTGATAGATTCCGTTGATAAGAAAATTTCGAGGACGAAATTTCTTTAAGGTGGAGAGAGTGTGAGAACCCGTAACTTTTCCATTTTCTCGGTTTTGTTATTTTTCTAGGTTTTATTATCTTTCATGGCTTGTTTTCTGCATTATCGTGATTAGGAAAAATTCTAGATACTTTTAAGGAGCAGATATAGTTTTTAGATGATTTTTCTAGTATCGAATAGGTTTTGAGAAAGTAAGAGCGTATATCGGACGTGGGACCCACTAGTGCGAAAAGTTCGGAAAAATTCGGCCAACTGGGTTAAGTTTTGGATACCGGAATTAATTTACTGGGTATTAAGAGATAAGTAGAGGTTGCAATTTGGATTGGTGTGAGAGGAAACAAAGTGATAGACTTGCATTAATGGAGGTGACAAGTGTCACCATTGGATTGGTCCTTAAGTAAGACTACTATTCCTTTTCTTACCATTGACCAAATAAATCAAAAAAATAACAAAAAATTCACCATTCTCTCTTCATCTTGGCCGAGCTCCTTGAGCAACAAAATAAAGAAAACTCTTCAAGATTTTGGCTTCAATCTTGCTTCAATCAACTTACTCAACCATCCAACCTTGATTTTGCTCCATAAAACCACTTAAGGGAGTGATAGTGAAGTGTTGTGTGGAGTTATTTGGAAAGCTAAGAGGACTTGTTGCTCTCTCTCTCTTGTTTCTAAAGTGAGCTGTGAAGAACCACTCTCCTCCCTTTATTGATGCTTAAATCATGCTTAGTGGTAGTATGAGATGCAATATTATGGATTATTTCTTGATTTGTGGTTGAATTGATGAAGTTTTATAATTTTTGGGGATTTTTCTGTTTTAATATGAACATGATTGTGTGGCTATATATGATGATTGGAAATGATGTTTAAGGACTCTATGAGGTGGAAAAAGTGGTTAATTGCAAGCAATTTCTGTTTTGGAAAGAAAATTGGAAAGTTAGGGTTTCTTTGATTTACATTCTGCCTGGCACTGTAGCTCATATTTAGAGGCCGAATTGGCCTTGGATTAAAACATGAAAGTTGTGTAGAATGATATTTTAGAGATGGCTACAAAATTTCAGGTCAATCGGAGCAGCGTAGCTTGTGAAAAGATGGAATTACCCTTGCTGCCCTGTTTCTACCCGAATTTGAGAATTGCTTCTGTAATGGTTTATTTTGGTTGGGAATGCTTCGGAATTGGTTGTTGAGGTCTTCTGATGAATTGTATCCCTGTTTCTTAGCTTTCGGATGGCTTTGGAATTACTGGATTTGGACTTAGGTAGCCTGATTTATGATGTTTGCACCAGAATGCGATTTGTGAATCTGTTTTTGCGGTTCTGGTGTAGTAGATTGCATTTTTGACCTGGTTACACTCGAAACTGGGCTGAGTGACCTTCTGTAATATTTTATCCCTATCTCTTAGCTTTGAAACGGTGTATCTTGCACCTCCATCCGATAATCGTAGTGCCAATGGTGCCAAAACCGCAAAATTATGTCAAAAACTGTTTTTCTGGTTTTGAGCTTAACTTTCATTTCCGGACTTTTCCCTAGCTTGACTTGTACTTGTACTACTGGGAGCTTGCTGAATGGCTATTGAATGAACTTATTGTTGTGTGTGTACCTTTGGGTTTGAATGAGAAAAATCATGAAGCCATGATGGCTGGAAAAGTTAGCAAATTTAGTGGAAGTGTTGTCCGAGCTTTGAAAGGACTTGATTGCATTGAGTTTGTGATCTAAGACTGGGATTTGAGCAAGGCAATGATATATGATGGATGGTTTCTGAGCCATGGAGGTGAGTGACCTCAAACTATTTCCAAAGCTATTTATGAACCGTTTCTTGCATTATTTACTCGATTGCATATCATGCGTGCTTGCATGTGAATTCATAACATGATTTGGCTTCAATGAGTTCTTGAGAAGTCTTGTGCTGAACACCAACGTGTCTATCACTGTTTACTGTTCATCTGGAGCAACAACGGGCTCCCTATTACTGAGTGAGTGTTAAATGATCATTGTGAGCGTTGGGTGTTTAAGTGCAATGAGTTCACTGGCTCACGAGAGCAATAAACCTATATTTGATTACTGATTTATGACATCATTGAAATGAATTATTGAGAAACTGATTGATGACTGCTTTTACTGGTTACTCGCTGAGCTTCTAGCTCACCCCAAAACTATTTTATTCCTCTCCACAGGACTTGAAGCGACGGAAGCATTGATATTAAAGTGCTCCATGTGAATGGTCGGATTATCTCCTGTACCGTTGAAGTTTTAGTTCGATCTTGTGTAATATTTGAGACTGCGATTGTACTTGTATTTATATGAGAATTGAGGACCTTTATAGTTGGGAATTGTTTCCGCTCCGCTTTTGATATGTAAATTGGAACATTTGATGTATATTTGAGATTTATCTTGTAATTCATTTGAGGACTGTAGTGATCGACTGAGTCCCGGCGAGAGCTAGGCAGGCGGTCCGTCGAACCCTCTGGTTCGCCTAAGGGGGTGGTGGGGCTGTCACACTTACCAATGGACTTATTAGGTCATCTATGTCTTACCAACATTAACATTTATAGACCGAAGGCAAAACTAAGTTCTTGAATAAATAATGTAACAACAAGAATTATTGCAATAATATTAGAGCCAGGCCAATATTATTAGCAAAAATAATAAGTCACTGGTTTTTTTTTAAATTGGTACTTCTTTGAAATGCATTTTTTATACATTATGTTATAAAAATAAGGTATTGAAATGGATTACTACTATAAATTTGGGTACCTTATCTTTTAATTGATTAAAAAAAGTATTGTTTAAAAAATCTAGATTATTGTTACAATAATGTTATAATTTAAAAAAATCTAGATTATTGTGCACAAAAAAATGTTTTAAAATTTTTGAAAACAAGAGAAAAACTCAAGTGGAGTATACAACAGGTTTCAAAAGAATTGCAGCCAAAAACAACACAAAAGAAAAAAAAAAGGATTCAAAACCCGAAGCAGCACAAGAGTTTTTGTCCAGCAAAATGATTCAAAATCCAGATATGTCACAAGAATCTGTAAATTATTTAAAAGAAAAGCAAAAAGATTCGAATGAGTTAGTAGGATCATCCTCAAATCCCTTTGGCGAACCCTGTGCACAAGACCTGAACAAAATATGAAGATAAAGAAGGCATGTGACTCAAAAGTGTTGTCGGTCATTTAAAGATTCGAAGAGTATGAGGAAATTCAAACAACACCAATAAAACTCAAGGAGATTGTTGACAACCAATCAAAAGAAGATAAGGTGTCGACATGAAGATAGAATGAAGATTCAAATGTAAACCACATCAAACTACTATAAACAGCCTTAGGCAATTCAAATAAAGGGCAGAGTGTTTTTCTTAGAGCCGTAAGTATTATTGTATCCCATCCTCTCTAATATTTAATCTTTCTGTAGAATATACATTTCAATAAAAGCTTGAAAATTTAATTCAATTCGGGTTCGAGTTAGCGAAACATGTAACTCCCTTCCTGATTTTTTAACATGAGAATTCCTACAGGGCCATGGATCAAAGGATTGAGTACATTAAATCCCTTAGAAAGCATTCAAACTATACTAGATAAAATATTAATTACCTCTTCTAAATCACCCTGGAGTTGTGTGGCATTTTATGTAATGAACCAAGTCGGGAGATTGTCAGCAACCAATCAAAAGAAGATAAGGTGCTGGCATGAAGATAGAATGAAGATTCAAATAAAGATCAAATTCAAATGCAATCGACATCAAACTACTATTTTAAATTAATTATTGTTCTTTTTCTCTTGGAAAGCTTCAAGGTTGAAATGAGGAAGTGAAATTTCATTAGGAAAATTTGAAGGTATTTTAGGAGTCGTATCAATCTTTGTAGATAGTATTTCTATATGTTGAGAAGTAGTATGAAGAATCTATTTTGAATAATTATTTTGATGATATAGTTTTTTTAATATCTTCCATGTATATTGAGCTTGAACTAAAGTCCATTTCTCTTCCTTTTTCAAAAGGAAATGCAGCTATATCACCTTCAGAAGTTAAAATTTTTATTTCTTGAAAGAAGGACGAATACTATTGACTGTAATGTTATCAGCTAGAGTCCATTTTTTGCATAAATTTGTTTGAACATTTATTTGTGGTAATGACCACTTTCAAAAATTCCAGTTTTTTATACATAAAAAGATAACCAGTTGAAAAAAGGAAAATTGAATTTTCTTGATTCCATTTCTTTTATTCATTCCTTTTTTTAATCTTTCTTTTCACTATTGTGATAATATGGATATTGAACATATATCCATTAAATATGCCATCATCAGATGCCACTCAATTTCTTTTCTTTTTAGAAAACACTATTCTTTAATAGTGAGAACCGATCTGGATCATCTCAAATAAATGTTATCATATTTGAATATATGATAAGGTTGAATCCTTCCATGCTATCTTGTATAGTATATGAGGTGTCTATTTTGAAGAAGGGATTCTTTGAGATTTTGGGCTTGAGAGTAGTAATGTTTTATAAGGGATTCAATGTACTTAGTCCTTTGATCCATGGCCCTATAGGAATTCTCTTGTTAAAAAATTGGGAAGGGAGTTTTTTTCCCCTTTTATATATTCTATATCAAAATCAAAGATTGATAAAATAGCTTGCCATCTGGCAAATATTTGTTTTGAAACTATATTTTGAATATCTTTTTGTAAGACTTCTTTTGTAGATTTACAATCAATTCGTAAAAGAAAATTTTTGTTATAAAGATCATCTTGAAATTTTGACGGAGTCTTTCCCTGAAGTCTTCTTGGTATAAGTTTGAAGTCCCATTAAAGCTCTTGGTGGATAAATTTCTTTTTGAGGTCCAAACCAACTACACTAGTAATAGAACTGTGATGCCCCAACTTTTAGGGTCATCTTTTGTTTAGTCTCAAAGAGGATATTACGGTTTCTTTAGTTAATTTTTATTTTAAACCATTAATTTGTTTCAAAGAATATACGAAAGTTATTTCTTTGGGTTTGATTTAAAAACCTTGTGTTATTTTAAAAAGACTAGAAACCCTAAAATTGCAATCAAAACCCTAGTTTCACTTGTGACTGACCGTTTTCTCAAATTTCTCATATTTCAACCGAAACCCTAAATTCAATTTGTAGAATTGTAAAACCCTCACGTTTTTCTTAAAAATGCCTTTTATTTGGAAATTATTCTTTTACTATGGCCCTACTACCCAATCATTCCTCAATAGGTGCAAATGGACCTAGGAAGTAGGGTTTCACTTTTCGTTTCCAAGTTAAGAGCGAATTAGGGTTTCACGTTGTTTCGTAGTGTAATTATCTGGTACGGAGCGAGGATCAAATTTGGTGCTTAAGAGTGACTTTTAGGTGAGAAATAATATGTGATTAGGAGCAATGATAAAAAGTTAGTGAATAGAAAGTAAAAACCCTAGTACGTGTGATTTAAGGAAAAACGGTGCGAACCGACGTGTACCGTGTACTACCGATTGAACCACCCACTTGACCACCACTTTCTTACCATACAAGCTCATTAATATTTGAGCAAAATATCTCCTTATTTCCAGCTGGCTTTGACCAAAATTTGTGGCTAAAAATGCAAGGGAAAGAAAGAGAAATTTGCATGGCTTTGGTGGTGACAAGTGTCACCACCCTATGGCTCTTTGACTAATTTTTTTTCCTTGTTCTTTTATCCTTCATTTCAGCTTATTTCCTTCATTCTTTCTGCTGTTTTGGCTGAGCAAGGGAGAGAGAGAGAACAAGAGAGAAAAACTTCAATCCATCTTGAATCCAACCATTTGAGTGCAACCAAGGAAAACTAAACCGATTAAAGTGTGAGTTGTGACCTTGGGAAGCTAAGGGAAACAAAAATTTCAAGAGGAGGTGAAGTATTACTCTTGCAAGCTTCTTTTGTTGAGGTATAAGGTCTAACCATGGCTTTGGTCCTTTTATTTTTGCTTAAGTTGTTATATAACTCATATTTTGGTTAGATTAGTAGTTATCCAAGTTGTTGGGATGAATTAAAGGTGATTTATGTGAGTTAGGGTTTGAGGTATTTGCTGCCTATCCTTGCTATATGGATGATATATGTTGTATTTAAGCTTATATAAGTGGTTGTGGTGATGATTGGAGCAAGAAATCAAGAAAGGTTGCATTGAATCCCAAAATTTCCAGGTTTCTGGAAAATTTCAGCTCTATTCTGTCCGGTTTTATTGCACCATTTTAGAGGCCGAATTAGACTTGGTATAAAACATGAAAGTTGTATAGAATGGTATTTTATAGGATCCTACAAAATTTCAACTCAATCGGAGCAACGTATCCTGTGAAAAGACCAAAATACCCTTGCTACCCTACGATATTTCCAGTGATCCGTTTTCGACTGTTCATCCAATTGACCATGTTTATTCACTATGATCCGTGCTGATTTAGCCATTTTCCAAAACATAAAAGTTTTAGTAACTTGTCTTAGTTTTTCAACGCATCCAAGAACGCCTTAAACGGACTTTGGTAGCCTGAGATATGACCATTTAAATGTAGTACGGTTAACTAGCCGAGTAGTTGAATTTTGGTTCTGTAAAGTGGGAATTTGCCTAGGTTACACTGGAAATTGGACTAAGTGATCTTCATGAAAATTGTATCCCTTTGTGTTAGCTTCGAAATGGTATAAGTTTCATCCCAATTCGATAAGCGTAGCTTCGGTTGTAACCGTTACGTAAAAACACGTCAAATCTGTCTTTTGTTAAACTTCATTTCCGCACTTGTTGTTAGCTTGATTTTTGTACTTGTATTATCTTGAGCCTATGGAATGGCTATTGAGATGAAGTTGTGTTGTGTGTAACTTTGGGACTGATTTGAGGAAAATATTGAAGCCATAAATGGCTGAAAAATAGGTAAACACAAGGGGCATGCCGCCAAATTTTTGCTAGAGGAATTAACTTAGCCTTTGGAGTTCTAGTTCTGTATTTTGCAAATTTAACTTGGATGCACTGAAAAATGGGTCGAGATATCTTCATGGAAGTTATAACCTTTTGTCTAAGGTACGAGGCACTATCTAGTACATTTTGATCCGATAACCACAGCTCCAATTATGGTCAAAATCGTGTTAACCCGTTTTGTACCCTTTTTGATTATTTTGACCGTTTTCGACCGTATTCGATCGTTTAAGTTATAAACTGCTATTGTATGGCCGTTTCACTTATGTGTATATAATCTGTCTATACAGACTGTGAGGCTTTTGACGGTGATGGTCAAGCTCAGTGACTTGTATCATTTTTCGTGCCAAGCTTTATCAAGTGAGTAATTGGGTTGTTTATTGATGTGGAATTGCTGAAGTACCTTGTATATGTTAAATGGGTACTTAGGCGAGGGTGTACTTTATCTCACTCGACTTAAGCCCATCCTTTGTTTTGATATTCTATGTGAGAATACATGCTTTATGTTGAGTATCACCCTCTTGCTGTGTGCTGAGGAGGGTGAATACGTGACTTGAGTATCACCCTTTTGCTGTGTGCTGATGGGGGTGTTTACATGACTTGAATTAAACCCCATTTGCTGTGTGCTGTTTGGGGTAAGTACTTTGTTGTGTACTTTGTTGAGAGATACCATCTATTGAGAGATCGGATATCTCAAGGCTTGGTTCCAACCCGGTTCCAAGGGTTAGACGAACTATTCGAGCCAGTTGGGGCTTGGTCGAAGATAGTTCCATGCTAAACTTGGGATTTAGTTCCTTGTTAAAGCTTTGACGAAAGCTAAGTTATTTTATTTCGCTCGAGCTGCTGTGTGCTGTTGACTGGCCAGCGGGGGTTGATAAGGTGAACGGGGAAGTTTAAGTGGAGTCTACGGACCATGAGTACTTTGGTTGACGGAGTGTCAACAGGCGTTCAAGCTCGGGAATTGAACTGGCTTTGGAGCCACCCGTATCCTACCATTGTGATGTTACTTTTGTCATTGATGTGAAATATCCTGATTTACTTGTTTAATTATGTGATTTTACATTCCCCCCCCTTGATTACTCACTAAGCATATAGCTTATCCCATTTTATTTGTTTTCCTTAGCAGGGGACCGACGCGGGGATCGCTCGGGAAGGGGATTTAGTGTTTTGATTATAGACGAGTTGAACTTGTACTTGTTATAAGTTGACAAGCAAGATGTAATTATTCAGACAGAATTTTCTTTTGGCGTGAATCTATTTTCTAGTTTGTTGAGTGAGTGAGTCCCGACGAGAGTTGGGCAGGCAACCCGCCGAACCGTGGGGTACGCCCTAGGGAGAAGTGGGGCCGTCACAAGAACCATATTGGAAATTCTCGTACACAATTTTCTTTAAATATGAAGAGCCATGAATGATCGAATGGCCGAAAGAAAAAAGATCTATACCGTGCCATTTTGTAATCGTGATAAGTATACCTATCTGGAATATGTCTTACTGAGAAAAGTTTCTTTGAATATAATGAAGTCCATTCGCTTGAACAACAAATCTTTTTGATAATGCATTTTATAGTGACTTATTACCCCTATTTTGACTTTGTTTGGAATAGGATATATTTCTATGGAATGGGTATCTAGAAGAATTAATGCATAATAATCTATTTTGTTTGCTGGATCATCTAGGCACCATTGGCATTTTTGCGGAAACAGTCTTTTGAGTGAGGTTTAGTAATGAGGTACACGGAGGTATTTAAAAAATTCTAGTTTGGGTGATGTGTTGATATAAAAAACTAGATTCTTCAGAAATTTTTGTTTTCAAGTAACAACAGGTTATTCATCAGGTCTTTTCTATTTTTGTGAGAATACTCCCTAGGTTCGATATTTTCACGAACTAGTGTTAAATCACAACTTTCATTGATGATACAACACCTTTAGGTAATCATAATTAGTGATCAGTTAATCATGATTGAAATAGCAAAAGTATAAAATAACTTGCTCAAGAAATAATATCAAATAGTTATGAAAAATCTCATATGACAATCATAGAAGTTCATCCACTCCCTAGGTCTACAAACTAGTAAAACATGAAAGTTAATAAAATAATAACCAAACTTGTATTATAGCAAAACATAAGTATCAATACGAGAAATAAAATGCTAGAAGAGATATTATCCTTGTCTTTTGAGTTCCAAACTCTCCATCGTCATTCTCAACTTTATCTATGTTTAGTTAAATCCAAGAATTGGATGAAAACTATACTAAGCTACACTAATTTAATGAACTAGGGAACTTTAGTGAAAGACTACATTTTGTGATACAAGTCAAGCTATGCAATAATAACTTTCATCATCTGGTGTATCCGAGAGAGTAGTGTTAGGATCAGTAATATTGTACAGCTCAATATGGTCCTCATGCACCCCGTAATACTTTGGCAATATCAAATGAAGGTGGAGCCTTTTCATCTTGACTGGGGAAAAATACTGATGGATTTGGTGTAGTAATAACCTGATCTTGAAAATCTTTGAGCTGTTTAATGAAAATCTTTAATGAACAAGATTCAAGTTCCACTAGGACCGGTTACATGAGCTCAAGCTAAGGGGCTGCGAGAGGCACTTCAAGGGCTGGTTTGTGGAGTTCAAAGTCAAGAGGTTGCTCCGAAAGCCATTGAAGGACTTGAGCATGATGATTTGAAGTTGCTCCACCTTGTTCAAGTAAAGGAAGGTCACGAAGGACCAAGTCCTAGTTGATACTCGACCTAGGATTTGGGCAAATCCGATTTCTTGTCTAGTCGAGCCATGGTGATGGTTAGTTGTATAGTTAGTTATTTGGAGTATTTCCTAGTCATTTCAATTACGGAAATAATTCAGCCAGCTTGCATGCTCTTGAGAGCCGATTTTAAGTGTCCTGTTAGTTAGGAAACTTTGTCTTTCCTGTGAGGACTCGTATTTTTATTCTTAATTTAGCCTTTAAAATTATTTACTTTGGTGTCGTTTAATTTTACATTTTTGCATGAATTTTTCTTAAATTATGCTTCTATCATTTATGCGTTGAAAATTTTTCAAAAGTCGCACCGGTGCGACTAATAGGAGATTTGGAGAATTTATGTTAGACTAGTAAGTATGAGTATTTGTAGTGCTAGAGGAACTACCTTAGAGGATTAGTATTTAAGTGTAGCAAACAAGAAGGAAATTGGTAGTGCAAGACACTATTTTGCCACTATTCAAAGATGACTTTTTTCACTAAACATAAGGCTACTTTTCTTCCAATTTTTTCACCACAAAATCAAAACATTTCACTCCCTGACTCTCTCTCTTTCTCAGTCGAACATAGAAGCTCAAAGGGGGGGAAGAAAAATTTCATCTTTTGCTCTTCAATCTTGCTCAAAGATCATCATCCAACCATCAAAACCTTTGGTTTTTGCTCTAGCTAGAAGAGAGGTGCTATCTTGTGGTGGTTTTGGTGGAAGTGTTGGTGAAAGTCTTGCCTTCCACTAGGGTTCAAGAACTTGAAGAGGTAACAAGCTCATCTCCTTTGAATCCTTAAATTTTACAAAGATTAGTAGTGGTTAGTGGTTGATTTGCGTGGGTTTGAAAACCCTAACCAAAAACCTAAGCTAGAGGACTTGAGGAAACCCTTGTTCTTGCTTTATATCTTAGGTAATGGTTTTGAGGTGGCCTTTTAGGTAGTGGACTTGAGGCTTCTTGCTTGATTGTTGTTGTTTTTGTGAATTATGGCTTGATATTGGCTTGGTAGTGGAGAGAAAATTGGAAGGAATCTAAGGGAGGTGCTGACAGAAATTTGCTGCCTTGTTACCTTGCTTTGATTTCAAATTTTGTTGCTTACATGGCTGCTAAAATGCTTGTTATATGTTGTATTGTGTGTGTAGAGATTGTCTTTCAGAAATCATTTCAATTGGTTGGATAAAACTTGAGTTTTGAAGAAAGGAAGAAAACTGGAAAAGCTACCCAGGTTAGCCGACCAGGGGTTCTTTGTCTGTGTATAAATCTTTGTAAAAAAGTCAAAATCAAGTGCTGTTTGCAGCATTTGAAACTAGACATCAAAAGCTTTCCAACGGTATAAAGTTCTCCTGCCAATTCATTTTGAGTGAGCCGTAGCGACCCGGCAAAGTAGACTGATCTGTTTCATCTGTTTACCTGAGAAAAACTATACAGCTGCATCTTGTGGCTCAATTTCGCCCATCTTGTGAAAAGAATTTTAAAACGATTTCTTTTGATGATTTATAGGATTTTGAATCTAGTTTTCAATGCCATAAACCATTCCCAATTGGGACTTGTATAGAGTTAGTTATGGCCTAATTTCAAAACTATGTCGAAGCTTTGTGACTAAAAATCCACGGAACAGGTTGTGAAAACTAGTTTTCTTAAAACTGTTGTATCTTGGTGTTGGAGAATCAAAATTGAGTTTTGCTTGCTGCGTTTGAAACTTGACTTGAAATTGTTGCTGTGTTACAAATTTCAGAGGCTAATTCAATTCCTGTGAACTTTGCCAAATTTTCAAACTTTACTAAAAATTCAAGACTGTTTCGGCCCTATTTTAATAAAACAGTAAGTTTGAGCTGAGATTTGAATGCTTTCTAATTGGAATATAGGAAAAGTGTCTTCTAGAAAGCTTTAGTACTTTGAATCTAGTTTCCGATGGTATAATGTTTCCAATTTTTAGACTTACCGAACTCAAGATATGAAATTTCAAGTGTTGTCGCGTAAAGCTGGAAATTTCTGATTTCCAACAAAATGAACTTTTATGAACTTTTATGAACTTCCAACTTCCTTTTGAGATTGATAGTTCATTTCAAACTTGATTTCATGGATGATACAAGTTCTTTTGTGACTTTAAACCTTCATTTGTGAATCTCAGTTTTTAATGGAATAAACCTCTTTTGATGCATTGTCCTAGTTCTAAGCAAACGAACATTCTTCTTTGTATGCTCAATGACCTAGGGTATCCGTGAGTGATGGTTGGTTAATATTTCTTCAGGTGCTCAAGAGGGTTTCGAAGGTAATCCCAGCGAGGAACTTTAAAGGAATTTCTTGCTCACTTGCTTTTGAATTGGTGAGTGACAAGTGCATGACGTGTTGCATAATACTTGAACTACTTCTTGTTGAATGTGTGAATTGGACTTGTCGAGACGAGTGTATACTTTATCGCACTCATTCTCTCTTGCTTGACTTGATAATTGACTTGCTTGTACTCGATAATCATGTTCGTGCTTGTGCGTGACTTGGTGTCGATTTCAGAGAAATCTCATCGACTTATACTTGTACTTGTGGGGACGCCCAAATCCCATTGGCTAACCTTGTAACTCGAGCCGGCATAGGCTTGGTCGAGAGGCTTGGTGAACCATGGGAAATTATAAAGCTTGATCTTTTGAGATCTTTTTTGGCATACTCGAGTAGTATTGCCATTTCGTGCGTGTTTGGTTCCGGATCCGAGAGGGTGAAATGGTGGATGGAGGAAGTAAGTGGGGTTCTACAAACCTGTGTATTTACTCGGTTGACGGAGTGTGACGACCCCACCTCCCCCTAAGGCGTACCAAAGGGTTCGGCGGACCACCTGCCCAGCTTTCGCCAGGACTCACTCACTCGTATCACATGCATACATCCATAGACCATAAATAACATCGCAATTCAAGCTTATAATTTACATTGATGGACAATCAAGATACAAAACCTCAATATATCCAAACTGGTTCAAAGTGTATACAATCCAGATACAAAACATTCTATTCGAGTAATAGCGCGAGTACAAGTCAAAAGTCAAAAACAACTAGTCTATGCTAGTCTTTACATATCTTACGCCTCGCTCGTACCCCTGAAAGGAAAACAAATGGAGTGGAATGAGCTAAAAGCCCAGTGAGGTTCGAAATAGCAAATTGACCATTATTTATAAGTACAAGTTTTCGATATAGCAAAGTAACGAGCATGAAGAGTTCATAAAAGTGAGCAATAACACGTCAAGTAGCAATCTCAAAATGAGCGAGTGTAAAAGTTTTTCAAAATAAACAATAATCCAATAAGCAATAATCATTCCAAAGCATAAGGATACGGATGGCTCTCAGGAGCCAACTTCCATTCATCATCAGGAGCTTGATCACGTAATAGTTGACACTCCGTCAACTTTCAAGTAAAGGAACCAATCCAGTAGAGCACCACTTACGCTACTCTCCGTCCACCATTCAAACCCCCTACTGGGCCCAAAATCCTCAAGAAACACGGGTGGTAATACTCGAGTATACCGATTAGTCGAGGAGATATCACTCCACTCGACAATCAAGAGACCCAGGGTTCGTTACCCAATCGACCAAGCCCTTGCCGTCTCGACTCGAGTAACTTGCCGCAGGGTTTCTGGAATTCCAGGAAGTGCGCACAACATGAACGAGTATATCAATTCAATTTCAATAATAAACAAGTATATATCAAATAAGGGCAAGTGCGATAAAGTACACTCTTGCCCGATCAAGCCAATCATATATCATTTAATCATATTGATCAAGTATTGGAAACAAGTGTCCAGTTCAATCAGGTATTTGGAAGCACTCACCAAAATGAAGTGCCCCTAGTAATCACGTCTGGTTTATACTCCGGGTTCGGAGTCCAAATCTGCGATAAAACTCAATTTGAGAAATTTGAAACATGACTAAGATTCGAAACTTAGACGTTTCATTCAATAAGAATCAAGAAATGGAAATTCACTTGGAGAATATTCGTGAAACACTCGTTCGCTTTTCAAACTATATAACTTTGTAACATTTATACTTGGAAATGCCATTTGAGTCGAAAGTACAAGGAAAACGTATTTCTAGTAGTCATAGTCGTATTTCTCAAGGGTACAAGTTCGGCCAAATCCTTACTTATATACCTCGGTAAAAGAAGACGCAAATATCCTAGATGATTCAAGTAGTAGTCACTCTTAACCCTTACTCAAGTCGCAAGTATATTTCTCTAGTCCTCAAGCGTAAATTTGGGCAGCATGCCCTTTGTGTTTACCTAATTTTCCAGCCATTTATGGCTTCATTATTTCCCTCAATCAAACCCAAGTTTATACACAACACAAATTCATTTCAATAACCGTTCCATAGGCTCAAGACAATACAAGGACATAAATCAACTAATAACAAATGCGGAAATGAAGTTTACAAAAGACAGATTTGACGGGTTTTTGCGGAAAGAACACATCTGAGGCTACGATTATCGGATTGGGGTGCAACTTATACCATTTCGAAGCTCAGCCGAAGGCCTACAACTTCCATGAAGATCACTTAGTCAAATTTCCAGTGTAACCCATTCAAATACCCAATTCACAGAACCAACTTCCAACTAATCGGCTAGTTAACCGTACTACATTTAAATGGCCATATCTCAGGCTACCAAAGTCCGTTTAAGGTGTTCTTGGAGGCGTTGAAAAGCTAAGACAGACTACTAAACTTTTATGTTTTGGAAAATGGCTAAATCAGCATGGATCATAGTGAATAAACACAGTCAATTGGATGAACTGTCCAAAATGGATCACTGGAAATATCCTAGGGCAGCGAGGGTATTTTGGTCTTTTCACAAGTTACGTTGCTCCGATTGAGCTGAAATTTTGTAGGAACCTATAAAATATCATTATATACAACTTTCATGTTTTATGCTAAGCCTAATTTGGCCTCTAACATGATGCAATAAAACCGGACATAATGGCTAAAATTTTCCAGAAATCTGGAATTTTTCGTTTTCAATGCAACCTTTCTTGATTTCTTGCTCCAATCATCACTACAACCACTTATATAAGCTTAGATACAACATATATCATCCATATAGCAAGTATAAGCAGCAAATACCTCAAACCCTAACTCACATATATCACCTTTAAATTATCATAACAACTTGTATCACTACTAATCCACCCACAACATGAATTATACAACAACTTAAACCAAAATAAAAGAACCAAAGCCATGGTTTAGCCTTATACCTTAACAAATGAAGCTTGCAAGAGTAATACTTCACCTCCTCTTGGAATTCTTGGTTCCCCTAGCTTCTCAAGCTCACAACTCGCACTTTAATCGGTTTAGAATTTTAATTCCTCACTTGGATAGCTCAACTCAAGAAGAAGGAAGTTTGTTTCTTACTCTCTTTCTCTCCTCTCTTGTCTCGGCCAAGTAGCAGAAAAATGGAGGGAAATGGAGCAAAATGAAGGATAAGAAGGTTGGACTTTTGGCTTGTTTAAGTAGCCATGGTTGAGTGACACTTGTCACCACTAATACCAACCAAAATTTTCTTTTTCTTTCTTGCATTTTTAGCCCTAAAATTCGGTCAAAGCTAGCTGGAAAATGAGAGGATATTTTGCTCAAATATTAATGAGCTTGTATGGTAAGAAAGTGGTGATCAAGTGGTGTGTTCAATCGGTAGTGCACGGTACCCGTCGGTTCGCACCGTTTTTCCTTAAATCACACGTACTAGGGTTTTTACTTCCTATTCACTAACTTTTTATCATTTCTTCTAATCACATATTATTTCTCACCCAAAGTCACTCTTAAGCACCAAATTTGATCCTCGCTCCGTACCGGATAATTACACGACGAAAAAACGTGAAAACCCTAACTCGCTCCAACTTGAAAACGAAAAGTGAAAACCTTTACTTTCATGTTCATTTGCACTTATTGTGAGGTGATTGGGTGGTAGGGTTAATATAAAATCATAATTTCCAATTAAAAGGGCATTTTTGAGAAAACGTGAGGGGTTTTACAATTCCAGTGATTAAAATTAGGGTTTCGGTTGAAATATGAGAAATTTGAGAAAATGGTCAGTCACAAATGAAACTAGGGTTTTGATTAGACTTTATTTCTAGAATTTAGGGTTTCTAGTCTGTAAAACAAAACAATAAAATAAAGAAACCGTAATATTCTCTTTGAGGCTAAACAACAATAGTATCCTAAAAGTTGGGGAATCACACGGAGTGTCACCACTTCGAAGTGTTGGATCAAGCCCTCGGCAAAGCAATGGAGATTTAGCTCCCGAGAGCTCCCGTATCCTTATTGATTGTGTTTTGTTTTCCTTTGTGAGTTAGATGAATATTATGGCTGCCCTTCTTGTATAAGCTTTAATGCTAGTTGTACTTATTTATTTGCCTGCTTTTCTTGGACTCACTAAGCGTCAGCTCACCCCCTTAAGTTTGTTTTCCTTAGCAGGAACTTGAAGTGGAAAGATTTTGGAGAAGCTGGCTTTGATTGTCTTTTGGTCCAATTGTGGATGTAAATGATTTAGTCAACTTTTGGTGGTTGTATTTTTAGGGAAATTTGATGAAACTTTTGGAAATATTATGATGTAGAATTGGATGACTATTGAAGGAAGCGACTTTTCTTTATATTATTTTTCTTACTGGTTGTTTAGTTCTAAGTTATAAATCTTAACTTGTATCAAGTCCTGGCGAGAGTTAGGCAGGCGGCCCACCGAAACCCTAGGGTACGCCCTAAGAAGAAGTGGGGTTGTCGCAAGTGGTATCAGAGCCTAGGTTTGAATTAGTGGACAATTAAGAGTCTTAATCTTGTGAGAAATATGTGAGATAGTACGAAATGATTAGACCTAGTTTATCTAGTATACTTGGATCCATCTAAACTTCTAATTTTAATTGTAGGTCATGGAAGGAAATGGTGGTAATGAGCCGTCGCAGAGGCGCCTTCCGGTGGTCCGTTATCGAGAGGGGCCTGGGGGTGCTCGTTGGAGTTGGAACCCAACTCGTCGAACTAGGCCTCCCTGTGACTGTCGGAGGATTTACTCGTATCCTAATTATGTGGTGCTAGCGGTAATTAATGTACGGAGGCGGGTATCCGAGGAGAATAGGGTAGTTCGAGAGGATAATCGTGGATTGAGGGCAACTGTGGATGCCCAAACTGCTAGAATTCATGAACTAGAGACGGATGTACTTGAGGAGCGAAAAAAGGTTGAGGCTCTTCGTGAGCAGCTTCAGGAGGCTAAGAGCCGATTTGCTAGGGTAGTACACGAAATTAGAGACCGGACTGAGGGGTTGATGGTTGAGTGTGTTACTTTAGTCGAGCAAGTGGTGGATGGCAAGATACTCGACGAGGAAAATGTGGAAGAAACTCCTAGTGCTGAAGATGAAGATGATCCTTGTGAGGTCCCGCAAAATTTCCTAATTTTATATTATTTTATTTTATTTCTTCGCGTATATTTTCTTCACTATACTATATTATATTAATTTCCAGTGATTTTTGTAAGTGAATACGGTTTTTAGATTATTTTTTTGGTGCAAGTTAGTTCATGTTAAGTTTGAAGTGTATTATGGACGTGGGACCCGCTAGTGCTGTAAGTGCGAAAATTTTTTTACGACTAGGTGAATTTTGTATAAAGGAATGTTATTTTACAAGGTGCTAAGGGTTAATTAAAGGTTAGCTATGTGAGGACTCATGTTTTTATTTTTAAAATAGTTATTTTTATAATTATTTACCCTAGAGTTAGTTAATTATATTATCGTTGCATGAATTGCTTTTAAATTTCGTTTTATCGCGCGCGAGTAAGAAGTTCTCGTATTTCGCGTTGGAACGACTAAGTGGGGATTTGATAAATTTATATTAGACTCTTAAGAGTGAGTAATTATAGTGTTATTTCGCATTGGAGGATTAGTGCACTAGTGCTACAAACAAGACAGAAAAATGGTGGTACGAAACACTATTCGACAACTATTCAAAGTTGACCTTTTTGCACCTAATTTAAAGTAACTTTCCATCAATCTTCCCTCACAAGCTAAACACACAAAACCCTCCTCTCTCTCTCACCTTGCTCGGCTGAACATCAAAGGAAAAGAAGGAAGAAGAAAAACACCATTTCTTTGGCTCCAATCTTGTTCCAAATCTTCATCCAACCTTCTAGTTCTTGGAGATTCATCTTAGCTTGAAGAAAGGCAACATCTTGTGGTGCTTCTTGGATAGTTTTGGTGGAAAAATTCTGATCTCATCTAGGGTTTGAAGAGGTAACTTTCATCTCCTTTGATCTTTCCAATTTCTTCAAGAATGAAGGTTAATTTTCATGGGTTTACAACCCTAAGCAAGAATATAGGTTAGAGGACTTGAGGAAACCATTTACCTTACTTTAATCTCTAGGCTAGTTGTCTTGAGGAGACTTGTAGGTAGCTGCCTTGAGGATATGTTGCTTGGTTAATGTTGTTTGTGTGATGAATGAAAGGATTACGGTTAGAAAATGTGATGCCCCCACTTCTCCCTAAGGCGAACCAAAAGGTATTCGCGGAATGCCTACCCAGCTCTCGCCAGGACTCGGTACAATTTCCATTCAAGCTCAATACAATACTAGTCATTATCACAAAGTACAGTAAGAAAGTGCAGAAACGATCGAACTTAACAATATATAACAACCATCCAGTCCTTACATCGGTTCTCAAAAGCTACATCAGTTCCAAAATATACACAACCAAGAGGTCTAGTCAAATACATTGAAACCCTAAAACAAAAGTACATCCCATGGGTTTCTTCGAGTCTTACTCCAAGTCCAATCCTGTTAAGAAAAACAAATCTACGGGCCGAGCAATCGCTCGTGAGGCCAATAACACACATGCAGGCACGTTGTCCAAATAGCAAACCCAATGAATAAGTAAAACAATAACATTCGGGTAATTAACAATGATGAGCAACCCTAGGGGAAGACCCTCCTAGAAGCTCCCAATCTTGTAATTATCAGAGTTGGATCTTTTCTCCCAACAGAAATTGAACTCGATTGTTCTCATGAACTCAAGACCTCTGACACACAAAGGTAATCAGCAACCTTAAGCAAATAAGGATGGATGAAGCGACACCACGATTAGGGAACAAGCTAATCGATAAAGTCTGATTTGAATCCTAAGCTATGAACTTAAGAATTCAAGAGTAAGTTCGATTAAGAACTTGAAGGAAAAT
Source organism: Coffea arabica (assembly GCF_036785885.1). NCBI lineage: Eukaryota > Viridiplantae > Streptophyta > Magnoliopsida > Gentianales > Rubiaceae > Coffea > Coffea arabica. Next base: position 26,860,427 of record NC_092318.1, read on the forward strand.
TCCTCACGATTTCTGGTTGTAATAATCTGTGTCTTTACTCATACAAGAGGTGCCTTTTTATAGGCTAAAACTAGGGCAAAACCCGGCCCACATAAACCTGGAAGAAATTCGGTCGGCATAAAGAGCTTAAAGAGCCAGCTCTTTAAGGCTTTCCGATAAGGCCCAATAAGTAATAAAATACTCAACGCCTAACAACTACTAAACTAGACAGTTTTAAAACAACTACCAACTAAGCTAACAAGTATGAGATCATTCCTTCACTTCAAACGTACAAGTGAACAAAGTAATTTCATGGTCCATCAAATCTTCAAACTTAGCTTGTTCCTTGCTTGTATGGTGAATGATCAAGGCTCGTAAAGCTTCCTTCACCTTCTTGGTTCTTGATCTTGTCATTGGACCACCAATGTTGATCAAAGGGTCCTTGACCCAAGGTTGAAGTTGTTGCGCACCCGTATCCGCATCATTCCCTCCCTCCTCGAAAGGATTCGTCCTCGAATCTTCAAAGTCTGTATCAAAGTCAAAAGGGGATAGGTCAGACACATTAAAAGATGCGCTTTTGTCAGACACATTAGAGGAGTGTATAATCCATGAGGGTTACTCCTTGACTTGGCTTGCTTACACTTTAAACCCTTATCACAAATGTTAGCAACGTCACGCCTCATTTTAGGCCAATAGAAGTGTTCATGCAAGATGTCAAGAGTTTTATCAATGCCGAAATGTCCCATCAATCCTCCCCCATGGGCTTCTCTAACAAGTAATTCCCTAAGCGAACAATTGGGAATACATAGGCGATTTTCTTTGAACAAGAAACCTTCATGCCTATAGTACTTTTGAAATGCAGCATGTTCACAAGCTTGAAACACATTAGAAAAATCGTCATCATGTGCATACATGTTTTTAATGTGCTCAAAACCAAGTAGCTTAGTGCTCATGTTAGTGATCAAAGTATACCTCCTAGACAATGCATCCGCAACGACATTATCTTTCCCCTTCTTATACTTAATGATGTACGGAAAGGAATCAATAAATGCAATCCACTTCGTATATCTTTTATGCAACTTACCCTGACCCTTAAGGAATTTAATTGATTCATGATCTGTATGTATCACAAATTCCTTAGGCATAAGATAATGTTGCCACACTTCAAGAGCACGCACAACAGCGTACAATTCTTTATCATAAGTAGGGTAATTAAGATCTCCCCCACTCAACTTTTCACTAAAATATGCCAAGGGCCTATTATTTTGATGTAAGACAGCCCCTATGCCGATTCCACTAGCATCACATTCAACTTCGAACGCCAAGTCAAAATTAGGCAAAGCAAGAATAGGTGCCGAAGTTAACAACTTCTTAAGCTTAAGAAATGACTCTTCTTGCTCTTTTCCCCATTGAAACCCCACATTCTTTTTAATTACCTCATTCAAAGGTGCTGCAATAGTACTAAAGTCTTTAACAAATCTCCTATAGAAACTTGCAAGACCATGAAAAGATCTTACCTGAGACATATTGGTTGGAGTCGGCCACTCTAAGATGGCTTGTACCTTGGCGGGATCAACTCTTATGCCATTTGCACCAACAATATATCCAAGGAAATTAACTTCAGGAGTGCAAAAGACACATTTTTCCGTGTTAGCAAACAACCTATTTTCACGCAAGGCACTTAAAACAAGTCGCAAATGCTCAACATGTTCATCTAAAGACTTGCTAAAGATCAATATATCATCAAAATAAACAACAACAAACTTTCCAAGAAAATGCCTTAAAACATGGTTCATTAACCTCATGAAAGTACTTGGAGCGTTTGTTAAGCTGAAAGGCATCACAAGCCACTCATAAAGACCATACTTTGTTTTGAAAGCAGTTTTCCATTCGTCACCTTCCTTTATTCTTATTTGATGATAACCAGATCTTAAATCAATTTTAGTGAAAATGATTGCTCCATGCAATTCTTCTAACATATCGTCTAACCTAGGAATGGGATGACGATACTTAACAGTAATTTTATTAATTGCACGACAATCTGTACACATTCTAACAAGTCCCTTCTTTCTTAGGTACTAAAATGACTGGAACCGCACAAGGACTAAGAGATTCATGAACCTGGTCCTTTTCAAGGAGGGAATCGACTTGCCTTTGGATTTCCTTTGTTTCCTCCGGATTTGCTCTATAGGCTGGTCGATATGGTAGAATTGCTACAGAAACAAAGTCGATTTGATGTTCAATACCTCGAATTAGAGGTAATCCTTTCGGTAGTTCCTCCGGAAACACATCCTTGAATTCCTGCAAAAGAGAGTAAATTGCACTAGGAAGAGAATCGGTTATGCCAAGTGTGTAAAAAGAAGAATAATCGGCTTCCCGGTACATAAGTACTATGAGAAGACTTTATGCATTCAAGGCCCTATCTATCTCACGCACACTTGCATAAAAGCTCCTTTTCTTCGCTTTCAAGCTCTCGGCCTCTACTTTCTTTTTTTCCTCATCCTCAGGCACATTCGGCTTTTTCTTTGCCTCTCTCAGTTGCCTTTTCTCTCGCTCTTTTCTTAGATGCAATTGTTCTTCATACACTTGTGTAGGTGTCAAGGGTGAAAGAGTGATTTTGAGGTTGTCCATAATGAACTTATACTTATTGGTAAGTCCAATATGATCAGCCTGTCTATCATACTCCCAAGGACGCCCCAACAAGACATGACTAGCATGCATAGGAATTACATCACATAAAACTTGGTCCTTGTATCGACCAATAGAAAAAGCAATTAAGGCCTGTTTGGTCACCTTGACTTCCCCCTCATCATTTAACCAAGACAATCTATATGGTTTAGGGTGATAAGTCCATGAAATGTGGTTTTGCTCCACAAAATTAGCGGCTATACAATTAGTACAAGAGCCACTATCAATGATCATAAGACATATCTCATCTCCAATTTTGCATCTTGTATGAAAGATGTTGGTTCGTTGGAGATCATCTTCTTGAGCTTGTGCATTAAGCACTCTCATAGTCACCATAGTTCGTGCTACGGGGTCCTTCTCTATTTCAACCATGTCATCATCCTTCCCTTCTTCTTCAAGCGGTGGCATGTCCGCATATTCCTCCTCTCCTTCGCTTTGCCACACTCCCTCTTCATTCATGTACATGATGCTTCGGTTAGGGCATTGAGCCATGAGGTGGCCAATTCCCTTGCATTTGAAACATGCCTTTGGCTGGTTGGTAGATGTATTTTCCCCTGGAAGAGTTGGCCACGAGATTGGTTTAGAAGAAGTTACACACGGATGGGACGGTTGTTCCATCCGCTTGTTTTCCCTCTCTCTATTACCTTGCCTTGGCCAAGCATTGGATGTTGGCAATTGATTTCTTTTCCAAGGAGTGGAAGAGGATGTAGTGGTTCGGCCACTAGGTGTCGTTAGAGGTAAGGCTTGCTTTTCCACCTTCTCTGCATGAGACACCATTTGTTGAAGTTCAAAGTGGTCTTGAAGCTCAACCTTCTTCCTAATTTCAAGATTTAATCCATTAAGGAACCTCGCCATGGTTGCTTCCGGATCCTCTTGTACATTGGCCCTTATCATTGCTACCTCCATTTGTTTGTGGTACTCATCAACCGAATTAGAACCTTGAGTAAGTCGTTGGAGCCGATTGTACAAGTCTGTGGTATAGTGGAAGGGTACAAATCGTTTCCTCATCACTTGCTTCATTTCAGTCCAAGTGTCAATCGGTTGTTCCCTATTTCTCCTCCTTGTGGCACATACTTGCTCCCACCAAATAGATGCATAATCTTGAAATTCAATAGCTGCAAGTTTCACCTTTTTCTCTTCAGAATAATTGTGGACTTCAAACACTTGCTCAACTCGTCTAACCCAATCCAAGTAAGATTCAGGATCATTTTTCCCATGAAAGGTAGGCATCTTGGTCTTGATGGAACCAAGATTGTCATCGGGTCTCCTAGGTCGGTCTCGACCTTCCCTCGCTCCCCTTTGGCTTTTCCTTGATCGAAAGGAGGCGTTAGAATGATATCCCTCATCATCCGCATCATGATCAGCACTCTGAACACTCGAAGCCCTATGGTGTGTATCTCCCGTACCTCGCATCTCAATGGCAGCCAACCTGTCGGATATTTGTGTCATCACAAATTCATGTCTCTCCGCTTGTTTTTGAAGAGCTTGGAGCACCAGTTTGAGTGACACGTCGGTCTCAGTCAGCTCAGGCATGTTCCCTTCTTGAGACATATTGTCCAACCTGCAAAACAAGTGTATCCTAGTCTACCTTGCAAGCACTCGTGTATCACTCAAGGAAACACACTCACTCTCAATTTTCCTTCTCGAAGTTCTGAAAACAACTCAAACTCTCAAAAATTCCAGAATTAATGACTCTATAAGCAAGTAACAAGACACAAAGCAGAATTTTGCAAATCTTAGAAAAACTCTACCCGAAGCTGAAACTTTTTTTTTTGAGCTGTTGTTTTGCTGAGTTTCTGGTCAGTACTTTGAAGGGTAAATGGTGCTTCTGGAGTGCTCAAATAATGTATGAATCAGTCCTCGAATTTCAGGGAAATCGGCTCGCAAAGACTAGCTCAACCGATTTTAGAAACCCAAGAATTTAAAGGCGGTTTGGCTAAGGTGTTCGTGGTGGTTTAGGTTTGGTTTGGAAACTGATTTGGGGGTGTTTGGGGTCTGGTTACGTCGTTTGGGGTCATTGGAATTCAATTAAGATTGGAGACTCAAGAATTGGAAACCAATCAAGATTTGGAGACTCAAGTTTTGGGAAACTTGATTTCCTTTGTGTGAGAGCCGATTCCTTCTCTTCTTCATTTTTTTTTTGTTCTCATTTTTTTTTTTTTTTTTTGCTTCGGCTCTTCGAGGAACACAAATTCAGGTCACACCAATAAGTTCAAGAAAACGGATGAAAGGTTATGCAAATTCCAAGAAGACCCTAGTTCTTGATTTATTGTTCAAGAACGTTCAAAACAAGACTTCGTGGTCCAAGAACTTCAAGAATTTGTTCAAGAAGCTCAAGAACTTTCCCAACTTACATTGTGGTGTTTAGGGTTTGCAAGAACAACAACCAATACTCAAGAAATAGGCAAAACAGAATTTCAGCAATACTCAAAAGAAAAATTCCAGCAATACTCTAGCAACTTGGACACTAAAACAATATAAGGTACGTGACTCTTTTTTTTTTTTGTCTTTAAACCCTAAGAACCCAAACACAAGTACAACAAACCCAAGAACTTGGACAGAAAACACAAAAAGACAACACCCAAATAGATTATTTTTTTTTTACTCGGGTGAATAGCAACGTGAACAGTACGCTACAGTACGATGAACAGTAATCGCTACAGTATATTTTTTTTTTGACTGAAGACACAAACTAGCAAGATATGAACAACTTCAATTAAAAGAGAATTAACCTGATGCTCTGATTACCAACTGATGAGCAACCCTAGGGGAAGACCCTCCTAGAAGCTCCCAATCTTGTAATTATCAGAGTTGGATCTTTTCTCCCAACAGAAATTCAACTCGATTGTTCTCATGAACTCAAGACCTCTGACACACAAAGGTAATCAGCAACCTTAAGCAAATAAGGATGGATGAAGCGACACCACGATTAGGGAACAAGCTAATCGATAAAGTCTGATTTGAATCCTAAGCTATGAACTCAAGAATTCAAGAGTAAGTTCGATTAAGAACTTGAAGGAAAATTCCTCACGATTTCTGGTTGTAATAATCTGTGTCTTTACTCATACAAGAGGTGCCTTTTTATAGGCTAAAACTAGGGCAAAACCCGGCCCACATAAACCTGGAAGAAATTCGGTCGGCATAAAGAGCTTAAAGAGCCAGCACTTTAAGGCTTTCCGATAAGGCCCAATAAGTAATAAAATACTCAACGCCTAACAACTACTAAACTAGACAGTTTTAAAACAACTACCAACTAAGCTAACAAGTATGAGATCATTTGTAACGGTCCCACTTCTCCCTAGGGCGTACCCCAGGGTATCGGCGGGTCGCCTGCCCAACTCTCGCCAGGACTCACTCACTCGTATCATGTATATACATCCATAGACAATAAATGCTCAAGTAAAAGATAAGAACTTCTACACACCAGAAGTTTTCAAAGTGTTTACCATTCAAGTACAAACGTCGAATATACAAGGGTTCTCATTCCTCATACAACCAGCCCGTGCCAAGCACTAGGGCGAGAACTATTACAAGGCCAAAGAACTAGATCAACTAGACTATACAGAACTCTCGTCCTTGCTCGCCTTCCCCTGCTAAGGAAAACAATTGACGTGGTATGAGCTAAAAAACCCAGTGAGGTTCTATATATATAAACAAGTAATTAAACAAGGAATATTAGTCATGTAATAACAATTAATCCAGAAAACCTTATGTATAGTTCATGAGTGGTTGGGACTTATTACAGGTATGGAGCATATCACAGGTATAGCACATGATTTCATGTTGGCATTTTAGCATGGAACACTTATCATGATACACGGTAACCATATACTGAAGGATACGGTGTTCCGGTGGAACTTTGTCGGTCCTCTGCACCTTATAACTTCCGGATCCCCACGGTTGACTGGCCATCACCTTATCCCTCCAGTGGTAATACTCGATTATACCGACGGTTGTCCAGGGTTCCAACCTACCCGACCGAGCCCAGTCCTGGCTCGAGTAGGTCAGTAACCGAGGCGGGGCCCAAGTTCAGCTTAGAGCTTACAACATGCACAAGTAACCAAGTAATTCGGCAAAGGGTAAAATTCATCAATTGAATAGGTCGAGTGAGGTAAAGTACACACTCGCCTAACAATGATGGACAACTTCATATAGCATGTGATTCATGATAATTAAGTAATCAAGTGGACACTTAGCACGTAAGCAATACTAGTTGATTTCATGGGAGCATGTAATTCACGGATATTACGTAATCACATAAATTGGAAATCGAGTAAACAGATAGTCAAGTAATCAGGTAGTCACAGAAAACAACGGGTATATAGAACACTCACCTATTTACGCACAACAACGTGCAAAATATCCTTCCGGATATTATCTTTAGTCACTGAGAAAACCTAAAATTAAATGAAAAGAATATTACCACTCATTTATCACAAACAATTAGGTGCAATCAAAGAAGCTCGACAAATGATGAGTAGAACGTATAAAAAGACTTTAAAGTGGAACGAGGACATTTGGACCCGTGGACAAAATAACTAGGGTTTCCTAGACCACACGTAAAACCAAACTCAAAAGGGTTATAAATTTTCTAATGGAAACATTTGAACTAAAGACAAGTCAAAATCCAACTAGATAGACTAAAAAAAAAACCGTTTTCGGAATCGTTTGTATGGTTGAAACTTATCTCATATTCAAGTAAATATTATAGACTAATTGTCTTAATGAAATTCATGAAAAAGAGAGGACAAAATACTCAAGAAAATCCGAAACCACTCCTCTTTATTTGGTAAGAGTAAGTAAACATTTGGAGTTTCCAATTGAAGAAGGATCATGTTTTTAAGATGGAAAAACGGTCATACTGTTATACAAGTTCAAATAGAACTTAGCTTTCGGGCGAAAATTTGGGCAGCATGCCCTTTGTGTTTACCTAATTTCCAGCCATTTATGGCTTCATGATTTTTCTCAGCCAATCCCAAAGTCATGTACAGCACAAACTCATCATAATAGCCATTTCGTAGGCTCAAGACAATATAAGAACAAAAATCAAAGTAATAACAAGTGCGGAAATGCAATTTGACAAAAGACAGTTTTGACGGGTTCATGCATAACGGTCATAACCGGAGTTACACTTATCAAATTGGGATGAAACTTAAGCCGTTTTGAAGCTAAGACACAGGGCTACAATGTTGAAGAAGGCCACTCAGTCCAGTTTGCCCTGTATCTAGGTCAAATTTATCAAAATGGTCCCAGATTTTCTAGTTCGAGGTTTACTGTGGTAGTCTTGATTCATCCACTCTGATCTCAGCACACATAACTCCGAATCCAGTAATTCCAAAGCCATATGAAAGCTAAGACAAATGTATACAATTCTCATGAAGATTACTTAGTCAGATTTACAGTGCAATCTAGTCAAATGCCCACTTTACAGATCCAAAATCCAACTAGTCGGTTAATTAACCGCATTGTATTCAAATGACCATATCTCAGTCTACCGAGGTCCGTTTAAGACGTTATTGGCGGTGTTACAAAGCTAAGACAGGGTACTAAAACTTTCATGTTTTGAGAAAAGACTAAAACTGAACGGATTACAGTGAATAAACTCAACCAAAAAGACTAAACTGTCCGCGCGGCAATCTGGAAAGTGACCTAGATCAGCGAGGGTATTTTCATCTTTTCACAAGCTACGATGCTCCGATTGAGCTGAAATTTTGTGGGAAACTATAAAATACCATTATATACAACTTTTATGTTTTATTCCAAGCCAAATTCGGCCTCTAACTAGGTGATACAGAAACGGGCAGAACTGAATTTTCAAGTTCCTGAAATCTGGAAATTCTTGAAATCAAATGCTAATTTCTTTATTTTTGGCTTGCTTCACCATCTTAACTTCCCATATTAAACTTTAAACATCAAAGCCCCAAATTTTAAGCACTAGAAGAATCATAGGAAAACTGTAAAAATTCAAATAAAATGGAAAATCATGATCCAAGCCTCTATTTCACCACATACATCAATAATTCAACCATATGTGACATATTCAGCAACTAATCACGCATTTAATCGAAGAATCAAGGTTCTAGCATGTATACCTTTCCAAGGAGACTAGAAACAAGTGTTCAAGGCCTTTGTTCCTCAAGAAAATTACACCGGTAGGTAGCCTTTGTGCTAGATAACAACTTAATCGGAGTAGATTTGCGCGAATAGAAGAAACTTTTCAAGATTTGGAGAAGAAATGAAGGAGAATGAGATGAACTGTCTTTGACTCTCTCTCTCTCTCTTATTTCGGCCAAGGGGAAGAAAAAATGAAGAAGAATGAGCTAAGTTTGTAAGATAAGAAAGCAAGAAGATTAGGATTAATTTGGGACCACAAGTTTAGGCAACACTTGGCTTAATTTCCACCACAAAATTTTCTCTTTCTTTCCTTGCATTTTAGCCACAAATTTCGGTCAAGAAGTCATCATGAGAGAGGAGATATTTTGCTCCATTAGTAATAAACTTGTATGGCAAGAAAGTGGTGGTCAAGTGGTGGTTCAAACGGTAGTGTGCGGGACCCGCCGGATCGCGCCGTTTTTCTTAAAAACTCACGTACTAGGGTTTTTACTTCCCATTCACTAACTTTATATTATTGCTACTACTCACATATTATTTTTCACTTAAAAGTCACTTTTAATCTCCAAATTTAATCCTTACTCTGTACCGAAAATTCATCCGGCGAAAAAACACGAAAACCCTAATTTTTCTCTAAACTTGAAACCGAAGCATGAAACCCTATTTTCTAGGTTCATTGGCACTTATTGATATGGATCTGGGTGCGCAACAACTTCAACCTTAGGTCAAGGATCCTTTGGTCCACATTGGCAGTCCGATGACAAGATCAAGATCCAAGAGGGTGAAGGAAGCAAGGAGCAAGCAAACTAAGCTTGAAGATTTGATGGACCATGAAGTTACCTTGTTCACTTGTACGTTTGAAGTGAAAGAATGATCTCATACTTGTTAGCTTAGTTAGTAGTTGTTAGGCGTTGAGTATTTTAGTACTTATTGGGCCTTATCGGAAAGCCTTAAAGAGCTGGCTCTTTAAGCTCTTTATGCGGACCGAATTTCTTCCAGATTTATGTGGGCCGGATTCCCCACAAAACTCTATTCACCAGAAATTTTTCCCTTTTCTTCTGCCTCGGGGCGTTACAACTCCCCTCCTTAAAAGAATGTCGTCCTCGACATTCCAACTTGTACTCATCAGATCAAAATAGTTCTCGAAAGTCGATCACGTACTAAAAAATCATTTCAATCTCACTTATCACAATCAAATACTAATCAGATCAAATATCTCAAAGGTCAATCACATAATAAAAATCACTCATCACAATCAAGTACTAAAAGTACTCTAATTCTATTTATCACTTAGCAATAAGCCAACAGGTAGTTAAGCAAGTAACCAAATACAACATGAAACAGGCCTCGATTTAACCAACTAGTTCTGAGTTGGAAAATAAAGTCTCAGATATTTGAAAATTTTCAGAACATGGCTCAGGTTCAAGTCAAGAATTTCTCAAGTTGGAAATATTACCCCTGGCGGTGCTGGGTAACACAACAAGCTAGCACAACGGCTAAGCTTCACCAAAGGGTCTCAGTTAAAAATTTCATCCCTAGTGGTGCTTGTAAACACAACAGGCGATGCCTCACCAGAGAGGTTTAGTTCAACCGCTACAGAAGAGTAGTAGTCGGTCTACAACCACACAAGTACGAAAATGTTCAGAAGCAGAGCCAATTACTTTAAGTTCAAGGAGCACAAGAACGAATAAGAACTCACAAAATCCAAGTCCACTTACAGGTCATATACGAACCAAACTACTTGCTCAGGTGTAAATGAAATTCCATATATTTAGTCAAATCAAAACCACTAAGTGTATGTAAGAATACACTTACCAAAACAAGTTCAAGTCCCAAATGTGTGTAGCCTAGTCATCTTAGGCAGTTCAAGTAGTTCCAATCCCAACACTTACAACTCAGGTGGTGCCAACCTTAATCAAACAAGAAGACTAAAAGAAGGATGCAAAATCAAAAGTTTTCTCAACGATTTCGGCCACCACCATAATCTGTCAAAACCCAAGCTAAACACTTATTGGACAAGTCCAAGTCATTATTTTAATCTACTCATTCAGTTAAGTCTCGAGTCCAAGACAAAAATCTTTTTAATCCTTTCACGAGTAAGGGTTGGAATATATCTCATAGACGAGTTCACCAGTAGTGCTAAGGATTACCTTCTTTAATCTCACGCAACTCTAAACCGTGTGGTGTGTTCATGTCATGCGTTCTTTCAGACACCACTGGTTGGTTCCTCCTTCCATTAACTTGTCGAGGGACAGTTCCATTTCCCTGTTGAGCAGTAGTTTCTCGTGGATATCTCCTTGGGCAGTCATGAACTTTATGGTTGGTACTCCCACACCCCATACACTTTCGTCCCTTTAGCCAACAGTTTTCTTCAGTGTGATTCGTCTTTCCACAATATCCACAAGTCGGACGAGGTATTGTGACCTGACTTGCTTGCGAAGTTTTCTTTGATCGTATTTGTCCTACTGAAGTCCCTCGCGACATAGTTCCTTTTGATTCCTTTATCATGAGTGGTGCAGGAAGTAACAGTCCTACTCCATCCATTTCTTTTCTAACTTTGGGCGGTGGTTCATTTTCCCCTAGTGTACTGTCAGATGCATCTCTTTTCCTTGCTTGAAAAGCTCTCAGTTGAGATTTTGTACTTTCTACCCTTTGCGCTTTTTCGAGAGCGTCACTAAACGTTTCAATCTGTGCTGCGGCAAGGGCATCTTGGATTTCTAAATTTAATCCTTGGATAAACCGTCTTATTCTTTTCCGTTCAGTAGCCACCAATTCTGGGGCATATGTAGATAACTTCGTAAAGCGTGTTTCATACTCAGCTACGCTCAAAGTTCCTTGACGAAGCTTTATAAAATCATCTTCTCTTTTTTCTTGGACAAGTGGAGGAAGAAATTTCTCATTAAATTCACGTACAAAATTTATCCAAGTCCTTGGAGTTTGATCCCTTTCCCACTTGTTTCTTATAACATTCCACCAGGCTCGTGCTGCTCCTTCAAGTTGAAATACAACAAAGGTGACTTGTCTCTCCTCGGTGTAATCCAAGGCATCGAATATATTTCTTATATTTTCTAACCAATTCTCAGCCACTTCTGGATCAGGTTCTCCAGCAAATTTGGGCGGGAAGAATTTCTGAAACCGCTCTAAAGCTCGATCCTCCCCTATTTCTTGGTTTCCTTGTCCAACACCTTGACCTTGTTGAGCTACTAAGAGTTCCAGGATATCCGTCATGCGAGTTAAAACTTGTCCCATTTGGTCATTTCCTCTCCCAGCACTTGGCTCAGCATTTTGGTCAATATCAGATCTATTATCTACTCTTTCATTTCGGGGTTGTCTAGGTTGACGTCCCTTTTGTTGTCCTCTAGTTTCCATGTCCACGGCTACTCTGTACGCATATATATAAATCTCACACTAAGCCTTAGTCGAACTACACACATGTGCCAGTAACACCCTTTAGAGGAAAAGAAATCACATATACAAATATCATTATCACTGTGCAAGCACACGCAAACTAGAGTTCATTAAATCATAAAACAAGTTATGGCCAAGTAAAGTCCATGCCAAGTCAAAGTCAATGACAAAATAAACAAGTGATTATCACAAGTACACTCGTCCCCAAGGCGCAACTCTTAAGTTCTACTCCCGTCGTCTCACTATAAACGATCACAAGTAGGGATTCATTAGATTAATTGGAACTAGACGATTCTCATTCCCTAACATGCTCGATTTCAATCTCACCACAAGGATCTTTTGGGTTACAATATTTCCAGACTCAGCTAAGATGACCCTGTCCGGTCTCTCACGTCACTTCCTAGTCACTGGATGTCCGTAGATTTCTTATATTCATTTTAGTCGGACAAAGCCTGTTCATGTTCCAAAATACAAGTTTCAAGTACCTAGTGCTAGCATCGCCTCAACTCTGGAGTACTCGGGCACGAGAATCCGAAATAAGGTAATTCACAACTCAAGCCGGCCGGTCCCAAGAGTATATCACCAAATTCGAGATTCCTACCCAACATACATATCAAATTTTCTCCAAGCATCAAGATAAAGGTTTTTTATACCTATCGCATCTATGATCCACAACTTCACTCTAGAAGAGCACTTAACCCTTTTTCTCATCCATATGATAAGGACCATAACACCACTTGGTCCTATCTTGCTCCTTTGTAGGGACCACGTGAAGTGGCTCTAAATTACATCGCTACAAGCAATCATTTAACTTCCAAGCCAATCCCACAGTTTCGCATCCTAAACATCAGCCTAGGATACACTACAAAGATCTGAAGCCTAAGCTCTGATACCACTTGTAACGGCCCCACTTCTCCCTAGGGCGTACCCCAGGGTATCGGCGGGTCGCCTGCCCAACTCTCGCCAGGACTCACTCACTCGTATCATGTATATACATCCATAGACAATAGATGCTCAAGTAAAAGATAAGAACTTCTACACACCAGAAGTTTTCAAAGTGTTTACCATTCAAGTACAAACATCGAATATACAAGGGTTCTCATTCCTCATACAACCAGCCCGTGCCAAGCACTAGGGCGAGAACCATTACAAGGCCAAAGAACTAGATCAACTAGACTATACAGAACTCTCGTCCTTGCTCGCCTTCCCCTGCTAAGGAAAACAATTGACGTGGTATGAGCTAAAAAGCCCAGTGAGGTTCTATATATATAAACAAGTAATTAAACAAGGAATATTAGTCATGTAATAACAATTAATCCAGAAAACCTTATGTATAGTTCATGAGTGGTTGGGACTTATTACAGGTATGGAGCATATCACAGGTATAGCACATGATTTCATGTTGGCATTTTAGCATGGAACACTTATCATGATACACGGTAACCATATACTGAAGGATACGGTGTTCCGGTGGAACTTTGTCGGTCCTCTGCACCTTATAACTTCCGGATCCCCACGGTTGACTGGCCATCACCTTATCCCTCCAGTGGTAATACTCGAGTATACCGACGGTTGTCCAGGGTTCCAACCTACCCGACCGAGCCCAGTCCTGGCTCGAGTAGGTCAGTAACCGAGGCGGGGCCCAAGTTCAGCTTAGAGCTTACAACATGCACAAGTAACCAAGTAATTCGGCAAAGGGTAAAATTCATCAATTGAATAGGTCGAGTGAGGTAAAGTACACACTCGCCTAACAATGATGGACAACTTCATATAGCATGTGATTCATGATAATTAAGTAATCAAGTGGACACTTAGCACGTAAGCAATACCAGTTGATTTCATGGGAGCATGTAATTCACGGATATTACGTAATCACATAAATTGGAAATCGAGTAAACAGATAGTCAAGTAATCAGGTAGTCACAGAAAACAACGGGTATATAGAACACTCACCTATTTACGCACAACAACGTGCAAAATATCCTTCCGGATATTATCTTTAGTCACTGAGAAAACCTAAAATTAAATGAAAAGAATATTACCACTCATTTATCACAAACAATTAGGTGCAATCAAAGAAGCTCGACAAATGATGAGTAGAACGTATAAAAAGACTTTAAAGTGGAACGAGGACATTTGGACCCGTGGACAAAATAACTAGGGTTTCCTAGACCACACGTAAAACCAAACTCAAAAGGGTTATAAATTTTCTAATGGAAACATTTGAACTAAAGACAAGTCAAAATCCAACTAGATAGACTAAAAAAAAAACCGTTTTCGGAATCGTTTGTATGGTTGAAACTTATCTCATATTCAAGTAGATATTATAGACTAATTGTCTTAATGAAATTCATGAAAAAGAGAGGACAAAATACTCAAGAAAATCCGAAACCACTCCTCTTTATTTGGTAAGAGTAAGTAAACATTTGGAGTTTCCAATTGAAGAAGGATCATGTTTTTAAGATGGAAAAACGGTCATACTGTTATACAAGTTCAAATAGAACTTAGCTTTCGGGCGAAAATTTGGGCAGCATGCCCTTTGTGTTTACCTAATTTCCAGTCATTTATGGCTTCATGATTTTTCTCAGCCAATCCCAAAGTCATGTACAGCACAAACTCATCATAATAGCCGTTTCATAGGCTCAAGACAATATAAGAACAAAAATCAAAGTAATAACAAGTACGGAAATGCAATTTGACAAAAGACAGTTTTGACGGGTTCATGCATAACGGTCATAACCGGAGTTACACTTATCGAATTGGGATGAAACTTAAGCCGTTTTGAAGCTAAGACACAGGGATACAATGTTGAAGAAGGCCACTCAGTCCAGTTTGCCCTGTATCTAGGTCAAATTTATCAAAATGGTCCCAGATTTTCTAGTTCGAGGTTTACTGTGGTAGTCTTGATTCATCCACTCTGATCTCAGCACACATAACTCCGAATCCAGTAATTACAAAGCCATATGAAAGCTAAGACAAATGTATACAATTCTCATGAAGATGACTTAGTCAGATTTACAGTGAAATCTAGTCAAATGCCCACTTTACAGATCCAAAATCCAACTAGTCGGTTAATTAACCGCACTGCATTCAAATGACCATATCTCAGTCTACCGAGGTCCGTTTAAGACGTTCTTGGTGGTGTTACAAATATAAGACAGGGCACTGAAACTTTCATGTTTTGAGAAAAGACTAAAACTGAACGGATTACAGTGAATAAACTCAACCAAAAAGACTAAACTGTCCGCGCGGCAATCTGGAAAGTGACCTAGATCAGCGAGGGTATTTTCGTCTTTTCACAAGCTACGATGCTCCGATTGAGCTGAAATTTTGTGGGCAACTATAAAATACCATTATATACAACTTTTATGTTTTATGCCAAGCCAAATTCGGCCTCTAACTAGGTGATACAGAAACGGGCAGAACTGAATTTTCAAGTTCCTGAAATCTGGAAATTCTTGAAATCAAATGCTAATTTCTTTATTTTTGGCTTGCTTCACCATCTTAACTTCCCATATTAAACTTTAAACATCAAAGCCCCAAATTTTAAGCACTAGAAGAATCATAGGAAAACTGTAAAAATTCCAATAAAATGGAAAATCATGATCCAAGCCTCTATTTCACCACATACATCAATAATTCAACCATATGTGACATATTCAGCAACTAATCACGCATTTAATCAAAGAATCAAGGTTCTAGCATGTATACCTTTCCAAGGAGACTAGAAACAAGTGTTCAAGGCCTTTGTTCCTCAAGAAAATTACACCGGTAGGTAGCCTTTGTGCTAGATAACAACTTAATCGGAGTAGATTTGAGCGAATAGAAGAAACTTTTCAAGATTTGGAGAAGAAATGAAGGAGAATGAGATGAACTCTCTTTAAAGTAAATAATGTAAGAAACATTTCACAAGTACTTTGGAAATAGTTTAGGGTCACTCACCTCCATGGCTCAGAAACCATCCATCATATATCATTGCCTTGCTCAAATCCGAGTCTTAGATCACAAACTCAATGCAAACAAATCCCTTCAAAGTTCGGACAGCACTTCCCCTAAATTTGCTTACTTTTCCAGCCATCATGGCTTCATTATTTCTTCATTCCATCCCAAAGGTACACACACAACAACAAGTTCATCCAATAGCCATTCAGCAAGCTCCAAGTAGTACTAGTACAAGTCAAGCTAGGGAAAAGTCCGGAAATGAAAGTTATGCTCAAAACCAGAAAAACAGTTTTGACGTCCTTTTACGGTAATGGCACCAAAGGTGCTACGAGTATCGGATGGAGGTCCAAGACCCACCTTTTCGAAGCTAAGAACCAGGGCTACAACAATGTAGAAGGTCACTCAGTCCAAATCCCAGCACAACTAAGTCAAGTATGCCAAATAACAAACCAGAACCGTAATTGCAGGTTTACAAATTATACTATGCTGTAATCAGTACAGCTCAGTCTAAACAGGTCCAAATGCAGAAATTCCAAAGGCATATGGTAGCTAGGACATCAAGCTACATTTCATCAGAAGACCTCAACACCCAAATCCAAAACAATTCCTGTCAAAACAACCCATTTCAGACACAGTTCTAACATCCTGATGAACCCAGAACAGCAATAGTAATTTAGGGTTATCTCATTCTACACTACTTCAATTGACCTGAAATTTTACAGGAACCCTTAAAACATCAATACCTACAACTTTTATGTTTTGAACCAAGGCCAATTCGGCTTCTAACCATATGATACAAAACCGGACAGAAAGGGGGTTATGAAACCCTAACTTTCTCAAATTCCTTCCAAACCCAAAATTCGTTACAATTACCAATCATGTACACCTACTATAGTCATTAACCATCAATTCCCATCATCAAAGATATCCACAACATCACATTCATATTAAACCAGAAAATTCCTCAATAAATTGAAAACTTCACCAATTCCTCTCAAACCAAGAAATAAACCACAAATTCATCACTTTAGCTACCATTAAGCACAACTTAAGCTTCATTAAGTGTAGGAGGAAGTTCAATCACCACTCACCTAGTAAACAAGAGAGGGAGAGTTGTTGGACACCTTAGCTTCCTTAAACACTTCACCAAATCACTTTCTAGTACCAAATGGAGAGATTTTATGGAGTAGAAACAAGATCAAATGGTTGGATGATTACACTCAAGCAAGATGGAAGCAAGAATCTTGGAGAGTTTTTCTTTCTTCTTAGTTAGAGAGGGTCGGCCAAGCTTGCAGAAATTTGGGTGCTTTTTGGGTCAAAATTGAGTATTAGTAAAGGTAAGAAATAATGGTCAAAGTCAAGGTTGAATAGGAAGATGACACTTGTCACCCTTTTGGTTCAAAACTTATCTTTTTGTCTCTCCAATACAAATATCTTAACACTTTGTAAAATAATATCACTTAATACAAAATTCCAACAAGTTGTCAAAAATATAATGCATTTACCGCACTTGCGGGTCCCACATCCAAAATAAGCTTTTAATTTCTCAAAAACTAACCGATACTAGAAAAATCATTTGAAAATGATTTTTGCTCATAAACTTTATCTGGGGAATTTTTCTAATCAAGAAAATGTAGAAAAAGCGGGCGTTTAAAAAATAAACCCTAGAAAATTAGAAAATTT
The DNA here is from genome assembly GCF_036785885.1 of Coffea arabica. Classification (NCBI taxonomy): domain Eukaryota; kingdom Viridiplantae; phylum Streptophyta; class Magnoliopsida; order Gentianales; family Rubiaceae; genus Coffea; species Coffea arabica. The sequence goes on from NC_092318.1 coordinate 26,878,238, forward strand.
CCGGGTTCTCAAACTCATTTTTTTTTCGGGGCGTCACAAAATATACCTACCCGGTTGACGGAGTGTCATCACGCGGAGGTATATGATCAAGACTCGACAAAGCAAGTGGAATCTAGCTCCTGAGAGCTCCTGTATCCTTATTAAGTGTGTTTTATTTTAAATTGTGAATTACTTGAATGTTATAGCTTTGTTTCTCTCATAAGTGCTATTGCTACTTGAACTATGTGTTTGCATACTTTTCTTGGCCTCACTGAGCATTAGCTCATCCCATTAGTTTTGTTTTCTTTAACAGGAGCAGAAATGGAAAGAATTATGGAGAAGCCAACTTGATGGACTTTTGATTAGGATTTTGAATATAATTGTTTAGACAACTTTTGGAGGTTGTATATTTTAGGGAATGTTGATGTACTTTTGGTCTCTTGTGATGTAAGAATTTTATATTTATTCAGGAAGCGACCCTTTCTTTATATTTTCGACTTTTAGTATTGATTGATTATCTATAAGTTGAATTCATTTCGTAATCGACTCCTGGCGAGAGTTGGGCAGGTGTTCTGTGGATACCCTTGGGTTCGCCCTAGGGAGAAGTGGGGGTGTCACAAGCTAGATAGATTAACCATTGGAAGACAAGAGGATGAGGTTAAACCCTAGTGCGCCATTTGTCGCGAAGCCAATGGGTGTTGGACTTTGACCAAGACCTTCATACCTTTACTAAATAAAAAATTTGACCAAAATTTTCTTCATTTTGCTCTTCCTTTGGCCGGCCATCTTGAGATAAAAACAAGAGAGAATACTTCATTTTCTAACTCCCAAACTTGCTTCAATCTTGAGTTCCAACCATCAAAATTGCCAACTACTCCATAAAAGTTGCTTACTAAGGAGGATTAGAAGTGTTGGTGGAGTTATTTTGGAGGAAGAAGTCTAAGCTACCATTTTTCTTGAGGTTACAAGGTAACTTATCCTAGAAATCCCTCTCTACTTCTAATACTAGCATACTTGTGGTTTAGGGTTGCAAAATAGGTAGTTTTATGAGAAATATTATGGCTTGAAGTGGTGTTATGGAAATTTTCAGTTTTTATGGTGAATTTTCTACCCTCATATGAAGCTTTATGATTGGCCATGGTTTGATAACTTTGCCATATGTAATATTGAGGCTTTATGTGGTAGTTTAACTTGTCTAAAGAAATTTCCAACTTATGTGCCAAAATTTCAGCTTTAGGGTTTCTAAATTGAGCATGATTAGGGTTAGTTTTGGAGCTACCAATTGGTTGTATTTGAAGGGTATTATGGCCCTAATTAAGTATGTCTAATAGCTTATGATTTGTATGTGCAATTGTGGCTGAATTGAGATGTGATTGGTGATTGATTGTAGGATGGAAAAGTAAAGAAATCTAGGGGAAATGCTGTCCAATTTTAGGGCTACTTGATTCCTTCAAGTTTGGGTTGATTTGGGGTGGAAATGAAGGGCTTTGGGATTGTTCGTGTCTTTAGGACCAACTATTACCTTTTCACTCCGAAGCCATATTTTTGCTTTGCATTAGTAGTTCATTTGGATAGGTACATGACTCGTAATCGAGTCTTACTTGTGAACTCCATTCACTAGGTTGTGGATGTGGAAACTATAATTGTTTTACCTTGGTTATTATTAGGACAAGTAGGTGATCAAAGCATACTTGGGAAGGAAACTTTTGAAGTCCTTTTGCTTGACTGGTGAGTACCACTCGCATGACTTGCTGCTTAACTGATTTACTTGTACTTGAAATCTATAACTTGCATGACTGTGACTTCTGTTTATTCTGGATGAGACGAAGGTGTACTTTATCACACTCGCTCTCTCGCCTGTCTGACTGGTTCCTGTATACATTTGAATCTATTACTTGTGCATGACCTGATGTCGTTTGGAGGCTTGTATCCAACGACCTTCCTGTTAAATTTGATCTCAACCCTATTGGTAGTTAATTGAACTGAGCCAGCAAGGGGCTTGGTCGAGGAAAATTAACAAGCCATGGGGGCCTATTTCTTTGAAATCTTTGAGTATTGGAGACTCAGGATTTCTGGTATACTCGAGCATTACCCCCTCTGTTCCTGTTGAGGCGTTCGGGCCCCGCGAGGGGTATGTTTGGTGGATGGAATTTGGTGTAAAGTGGGGTCTATGGTCATGTTTGTTCTTTCAACGTTGACAGAGAGTCAGCGGGGTTGGATCAAGTACTGTAACGGGGATTTGGCTCTTGAGAGCCATCTGTATCCTTTCTATTTGAGATGTTCATTCATTTCCTTATATGGTGTGTATATTTGACTGATTAAAAGTAAAGCTCCTTGATTCTTGACTGCTTGTACTTTTGGTACCTTATTGGACAAAAGCTCACCCCTCGTTATCTTTGTTTTCCTTACAGGGAACAATATTTTGGGAACTATGATTTTGAAGATAAGAGTTGAGCTAGTTATATACACTCTTTTGTTTACGCTCCTCTGTAACAGAAACCCTAATCATATTTTGTATATGTGCGGGTATTATGGCTTATACTTCAAGTTAACTCGATAAGAACTCCAATGTATATATGTTTGCAAGCGTATGGTTATGTATATTAGTTGAGAAATGCATGTCTTTATGGTTAAGTGAACTTTTTTTGTACCCGTTGGAAAACCTAGGCGAGTGCGAAACTTGAACAAAGAAGAAAAGAAATCAGGCGGGGAAAACTGTAGGGAATCCGGCCGCATATCCGGCCAGTATCTGGCCGAATACTTGGCCGGATTGTCAAGGGAAGTTGAAAAATTTTGAGTTGCTCACTGCCCTGAATCCGGCCAGGAATCCAGCCGGTAATCCGGCCAACTTTTGGCTAGATTCTGACGTGGCACCTGATCTTTTCGGTCTTCGTTGGAGCGTTTAATCAATGTTTGATTGTATCGTTTAGTTGATTTTCTCGAAGCTCTCTTTTGCACGTTTGGTAGGGTTTACGTGTGTTTCAGCCTAGTAGTTCTGGCGAGAGATGTGCAGGCAGTTCGCTAACCATTAGGGTACACCCTAGGGGAAGGTGGGGCTGTCACAGTGGTATTAGAGCTATTTCGCGTGGTCTATGCGCGGAGTGAGCTTGGGCCAAGTGGTGTTATGGTCTTGATTTTCGCAAATGAGTGTAAAGGACTAAGTTCTCTTTTGAGCCTAAGCTATGAATCATGAAATATTATAGGTTTAAACCTTTATCATGGTACTTAGGGGCAACAAATATGTATGTCAAGTAGGAATCTCAAATGTAGATGATTTACTCTTAGGACTGGCCCGCTCGAGTTGTGAATTATTTTATTTTGGATTCTTGTACCCGAATGCTAAATAGATGAGAGCCTAGGTTAGAAATAACTTAGGCGAACTAGAAATTTGATTCTACGAAACTTCGTGTGATGTGTTAGGGTGTCATTAAGTATGATTACCCCTGTCTAAGATATAAACTGTGTTCTTCTTGTAGGTTATGGACGGAGTGAATGAAAATGGTGGAGGTCAGCCATCTCGGAGGCGTTTTCGAGTCGTTGATTACGAGGAGAGGCCTGGAGGACCGATCCGGCGTTGGAGTACTGCTAGCCGGACTCGACACTATAGCCATTGCCAGAACTATTCGTATATCGACCATATGGTCGTGGCGGTACTTGATGAGAGGAAAAGGTTTAGGCATGCCCATAATAGGGATCACACTGAGATGGTGAGACTGAGGGGCATCATGAGGATGCAAACCGACCGGATTAGCGAGCTCCAGGGGGACATCGCGACGGAGCAAGAGAGGACGAATGCCCTTAGAGAGCAGTTACAAGGAGTTAATGACCGTCTCACTAGGGTGGTCCGGGAAGTTAGAGACCGGTTCGGAGGCATTATTAGGCACTAATCCAGGGAGTGATTGGCGCTAATATAGAAGTGGAGGTTCCGGGTGACGTAGCTCTTAGAGAGGGAAACGCACCTAGCTCTAGCCATGGGGGAGAGTCCGTTAGCTCGGTTGGGAACTAGGTTAGAGCTGGTGTGAGCCATGTTTTGATCCCGTGTGATGGGATAGTTAGGGAAAGCTCTTAGTTAGCTGTTTTTGTACTTTTGGCCTAATTTGGACATAGTACTTTTGACGACCCCGCTACTTTCATGGGATTATTTTGTTTGTATCTGACTGACAGTTAATGTGTGACTTGTTTGATACAGTTGTGTTATATGTGTAATTGCCTTTTATTTATATATGCTTCTTGTTACTTGTTCCTGCATATATTTATCTTTAATATCATATTTGCACTTCGACCTTAGATTTGTTAAACCAATGGAGGGTACCCGTAGTGGACGAGGCCGTGGGCGCAGATCTAGGCAACCCTTGAATTAAGGGGGTAATCGGAAACCAATGCCTGAACCAAATCCTGAACCTAGGATCGATCCTAATGCTCAGGTAGCCGCTGCTATCTAGCGTATGACCGATCTGTTAGCTCATGTAGCGGAACACCAGGGCCAAAACCCTGTTAATCAACCTGGAAACCCTGCCAATCATATAAAGGGTAAGATAGAGCCCTCGAACGATTCCAAAAGTTCTCCCCACCAAAATTCCTTGGAGGACTAGACCCAGACGTAGCCGAGAAGTGGTTGGAGAAGATGATCGATATTTTTACTGTGCTGCACTATACCGAGGAGAGACAAGTGACCTTTGCTGTCTTCCAATTGGAGAGAGCAGCCCGTTCTTGGTGAAATGTGATAAGACTGAAATGGGAAAGAGAACAGACACCGAGGACGTAGGTAAACTTCATGAGAAAGTTCAACGCAAAGTATTTCCCACCTCTAATTCAGGAGAAGAAGGAGGATGAGTTCATAAGGCTTCGCCAGGGAACTCAGATTGTAGCCGAATATGAGAGCCAATTCACCCGATTATCGAAGTTTGCTTCTTAACTAATCATGACTGAGCAAAAGCGAATAAGGTGGTTTGTTTAGGGGCTGAATGTAGAAATTCAAAAGGATCTAGTGGTAGCCCAACTCAACACCTTTAGTGATGCTATCGAGAAAGCCCAGCGAGTTGAAAGTGCGAGGTTACAAGTTAGAAACTTCCAAGTGAAAAAAAGGGCTATTCATGTGACGCCCCGAAAGAATGAGTGTGAGGATGTAGGTCTCTTTGTTGGAAAAACAGACGAGCGTGTCGTTTGAATTTGGAAAAAAAAGAAAATTTCTTGGAGGCAAAATTTCTTGGAGGCCAAATCCGGTCGTATATCCGGCCAATTCTTGGCCGGATTGTTGTTGGAATTTGAAAAACAAATAAGTATCGCCACTGCCTTGAATCCGGCCGGATTGTGACGTGTCACAGTCGGCAGCCAGGTTTGACCAGCTGTTTTTCTTCATTCTTATCTTGCTTTTTGCTGATATTTTCCTCATTTCTTTCCTTGGCTTGGCCGAACACTTTGAGAAGAAAAACCAAGAGAGTTTCCTCAACATCAACTTCCATTTTGCTCAAATCTTGAGTTTTCACCGATGGTCTTGCAAAATATTCCATAAAAGTGACTTGCTAAGGAAGATTAAAGAAGTTGGTGGAGTTGTTTTGGAGGAGGAAGCTCTAAACTATTATCTTTCTTGAGTTTTAAGGTAAATTGCTAAGGAACTTCCTCTTTGTTCTTAATAATGGTAAAATAGTGGTTTCTAGTGGCTAAAATTGCTATTTTGTGGAACATTTATGGTTGAAAGTAGAGTTTTGATAAATTTTAGATTTATTGGTGATTTTTCTGATTTTATATGACAAACATGGGTTGGCCATGGAATGATGGATTGATATGGTATAAAATGAAACTTGTGTATATTAGTTGTGATGGTTTGCGAAAAATTTCCGTTTGTAGGGTTTCTTATTTGGGCTTTCTTATGGTTGGTTATTGAGCTCTTAATTGGTTAATTTAAGGGTGTGTGGCCCTAATTAGGTGTGTTTTATAGCTTATGATTTGTATGTGTACTTGTGATTGAATTGAGATGAGTATTGGTGTTGTTTATAGGATGGAAAATAAGGAAATTAAGGGAAAATGCTGTCCAATCTTTGAGAGCATTTGATAATTTTGTTATATGAAATATTGCGGTTATATGTGCTAGTTTCACTTGCCTACGGAAATTCCAGCTTATGTAGGTTAATATCAATGTTAGGGTTTCGAATTGGGGCTTAATTATGATTGGTTTTAGAGCTATCAATTGGCTCATATTGAAGGGGCATTGTGGCCTAATTAGATATGTGGTATATCTTCTGATTCATATGTGTACTTGTGGTTCTATACAAGGGTTAGTTTAGAAGTGTAATTTTCGTTTACCATGTTTCTGGACTTAACTTTGACTGCAAATTTATCCATGTTTTAGACCGAACCAGCTGTTGGACAAAACATGAAAGTTGTAGATATATGAGTTAGCTATCTACCTGCAAAATTTCAGATCGATTGGAGTACTGTAGTTTGTGCCAAATTTTGACCATGAATATGTATAATTTGGCTTTGGAGGTCTTCATAAGAAATGTTGATATATGTCTTAGCTTCGTAACGCCATCAGATAAGTGTAGCTTCAATTGTGATTAAAATGCCAAAAGGAGATAGGAACTTGATGCTTTTAGAATTCCGTTTGTTTGACATGATATTTGTAATTAGGGTTTGGACTTGAACCAGGCACTGACTTAAGATGGATGAGGTTCCGGAGCTATGGTTGGTGAGTGATCCCCAAACTATTTGCAAAGTTACTTTTTCGAACTATTTCTTGCATTGCATACTCGATTGCATATCATGAGTGCTTGCATGTGGACCATGACATATTTTTGGCTCAAATGAGTACTTGGAACTCGTGTGCTTAGAACCAACGTCTCCATCCCTGATAATTTGGAGCAAATGGCTCCCTTGTACTGTGTGACTGACTGGATCCGTTTGAGCGTTGGAGTTCTAAGTACGATGATTTCACTGGCTCACAAGAGCAACAAACGTACATTTGATCATTGATTCATAATCTCATTTAAATGCACTACGGTGAAGCTTTACTAATTTTATTGGACACTCGCTGAGTTTCTAGCTCACCCAAAAAAATAATTTTCTCTCCACAGGGCTCGAGGCAGAGAAAGAGCGTGTAATGAGTTACTAGTATGATTGGATGAAATATCTCCTGTACAGTTTGACTTTAGTTTTATCTTGTGTAATATTTGGGATTGTAATTGTAATTATTTGAGAACTGAGGACTTTTGTCTCATTCGGGGAATTATACCACTACTTGAGATGTGTAATGTATGTAACGTACACGTTCTAAGCTTGGAAAATGTTATTTCGTTTATTATTGAGGTTGTACTCTATGTTATTGGATGTGAGTGTTGTAATTTATTTGAGAACTGTAATGAGTCCCGGCGAGAGCTGGGCAGGTGGTCCGCCGAACCCTTTGGTTCACCTTATGGGGAGGTGGGGCTGTCACAGTTGGTATCAAAGCTTAGGCTTTAGATCTTTGTAGTGTATCCTAGGCTAAAGTTTAGGATGCCGGACTGTGGGATTGATTTGAAAGTTAAGCGACTACTTGTAGGGATAAAACCCAGAGTTGCTTCGCATGGTCTCTGTGCGGAGTGAACTTGGGTCACACGGTGTAATGGTCCTAATGTGAAAATGTGTAAAGGATTAAGTGCTCTTTTGGAGCGTAAGTTGTGAATCATGAAAGTGGTAAGTGTAAGATATGACTTGGTTGCTCCCAAGCGTACAATCAACCGATTCTGGTACTAGTGTACGGCCTGAGTTATACAGTTCTTTAGTTTTGGATTCTTGTACTGGAGTACTCGATACTTTTCCTGAGGAAATGCTTGTGAATTTGGAAGGAACATGGTCTAGTGTTTGATGATGTGAATAGGAATCATAAGTGAGTTTGAGATAAGTTGTAATGGCACAGTTTAGAGTACCGAGGATTTTGTATTGTACCCGAGACGTAACTGGATGAGGAGATTGAAATGATGAATGTTATCTAGAACTTGTCCAATAAGATTTTGGCTAGGGTTTTGATACATTGTGGTGGTGGTCGGAATTATTGAGAAACCTTCTGGTTTTTGCATCCTTCTTCTAGTCTACTTGTTTGATTAAAGTTTGCACCACCCGATTTGTAAGTATTGGGTTTTGAAATACTTGAACTGCCTGAGACCGACTAAGCTAAAGATTTGAACTTTTTTAGGCGAGTGTGCTCTTATGTACACTTAATGGACTTGACTTGACTAAATATATGGTATCTCTTTTACGCATTGATTCGTATATGACCTGTATATGGACTTGAAATCTGTGACCACTTGAGAATGTGAGTTGCTGGGCATAAGCTAGGAGAGTGAGTTCTTATTTGTACCTGTGCTCCATGAACTTGAAGTAATTGACCCTGCTTTTGAACTTGTATGCTTTTATGTGTGGTTGTAGACCGGCTACTACTCTTCTGTAGCGGTTGAACTGAACCTCTCCGGCGAGGCATTGCCTGTTGTGTTCTCAAGCACCGCCATTCTTCTGGCGAGACATGCCTGTTGTGTTCTCAAGCACCGCTAGGGATGAACTTTTGAACTGAGCCTTTCTGGTGAGGCATTGCCTGTTGTGTTTTCAAGCACCGCCCTTCTTCTGGCGAGGCATGCCTGTTGTGTTGTCAAGCACTGCCAGGGATGGGATGAACTTCTTGAACTTAACCTCTCTGGTGGGGTATTGCCTGTTGTGTTTTCAAGCATCGCCATTTTTCTGGCGAGTGTTATCAAGCACCGCCAGGGATGAACTTCTTGAACTAAACCTCTCTGATGGGGTATTGCCTGTTGTGTTTTCAAGCACCACAATTTTTCTGGCGAGACATGCCTGTTGTGTTATCAAGCACCACCAGGGGCAAATACCTGAACTGAGACTCTCTAGTGAAGCATAGCCGTTGTGCTAGCTTGTTGTGTTCTCCAGCACCACCAGGGACAAATTCCTAAGACTCTCTGGTGAAGTATAGCAGTATGCTAGCTTGTTGTGTTGTCCAACACCACCAGGGATAAATTCCGGAACAAGTATAGTTGTATGCTAACTTGTTGTGTTGTCCAGCACCGCCAGGGGTAAAATTTCCAATCGGAGGCTTCGCTATGTCCTGAATTTCTTCCAAATATCTGGAACTTTAATCCAACTCAGGGCTAGTTGTTTGAATCGAGCCCTTTTGCATGTTCTTTTGGTTACTTGTTTAGCAATCTATTGGCCCGTTGCTAAGTGATAAGTGAGATTGGAGTGATTCTTAGTACTTGACTGACTTTCGAGGACTATTCTGATCTGATTAGTACAAGTTGGAATATCGAGGACGACATTCTTTTAAGGGGGGGAGTTTGTGATGCCCCGAAAGAATGGGTGTGAGGATGTAGGTCTCTTTGTTGGAAAAACGGACGAGCGTGTCGTATGAATTTGGAAAAAAAAGAAAATTTCTTGGAGGCAAAATTTGGTACCAAATCCGGCCGCATATCTGGCCAGTTCTTCGCCGGATTGCTGGCCGGATTGTTGTTGGAATTTGAAACAAAATAAGTATCGCCACTGCCTTGAATCCGGCCTAGAATCCGGCCGGATTGTGACGTGTCGCAGTCGGCACCCAGGTTTGACCGGCTATTTTTCTTCATTCTTATCTTGCTTTTGGCTGATATTTTCCTCATTTCTTTCCTTGGCTTGGCCGAACACTTTGAGAGGAAAAACCAAGAGAGTTTCCTCAACTTCAACTTCCATTTTGCTCAAATCTTGAGTTTTCACCTATGGTCTTGCAAAATATTCCATAAAAGTGACTTGCTAAGGAAGATTAAAGAAGTTGGTGGAGTTGTTTTGGAGGAGGAAGCTCTAAGCTATTATCTTTCTTGAGTTTTAAGGTAAATTGCTAAGGAACTTCCTCTTTGTTCTTAATAATGGTAAAATAGTGATTTCTAGTGGCTAAAATTGCTATTTTGTGAAAGATTTATGGTTGAAAGTAGAGTTTTGATAAATTTTAGATTTATTGGTGATTTTTCTGATTTTATATGACAATCATGGGTTGGCCATGGAATGATGGATTGATATGGTATAAAATGAAGCTTGTGTATATTAGTTGTGATGGTTTGCGAAAAATTTCCGTTTGTAGGGTAAATTTCAGTTTTAGGGTTTCTTATTTGGGCTTTCTTATGGTTGGTTATTGAGCTCTTAATTGATTCAGATTTAAGGGTGTATGGCCCTAATTAGGTGTGTTTTATAGCTTATGATTTGTATGTGTACTTGTGATTGAATTGAGATGAGTATTGGTGTTGCTTATAGGATGGAAAATAAGGAAATTAAGGGAAAATGCTGTCCAATCTTTGAGAACATTTGATAATTTTGTTATCTGAAATATTGCGGTTATATGTGCTAGTTTCACTTGCCTACGGAAATTCCAGCTTATGTAAGTCAATATCAATGTTAGGGTTTCGAATTTGGGCTTAATTATGATTGGTTTGAGAGCTATCAATTGGCTCATATTGAAGGGGCATTGTGGCCTAATTAGATATGTGGTATATCTTCTGATTCATATGTGTACTTGTGGTTCTATACAAGGGTTAGTTTAGAAGTGTAATTTTCGTTTACCATGTTTCTGGACTTAACTTTGACTGCAAATTTATCCATGTTTTAGACCGAACCAGCTGTTGGACAAAACATGAAAGTTGTAGATATATGAGTTAGCTATCTACCTGCAAAATTTCAGATCGATTGGAGTACTGTAGTTTGTGCAAAATTTTGACCATGAATATGTATAATTTGGCTTTGGAGGTCTTCATAAGAAATGTTGATATATGTCTTAGCTTCGTAACGCCATCAGATAAGTGTAGCTTCAATTGTGATTAAAATGCCAAAAGGTGATAGGAACTTGATGCTTTTAGAATTCCGTTTGTTTGACATGATATTTGTAATTAGGGTTTGGACTTGAACCAGGCACTGACTTAAGATGGATGAGGTTCCGGAGCTATGGTTGGTGAGTGATCCCCAAACTATTTGCAAAGTTACTTTTTCGAACTATTTCTTGCATTGCATACTCGATTGCATATCATGAGTGCTTGCATGTGGACCATGACATATTTTTGGCTCAAACGAGTACTTGGAACTCGTGTGCTTAGAACCAACGTCTCCACCCCTGATAATTTGGAGCAAATGGCTCCCTTGTACTGTGTGACTGACTGGATCCGTTTGAGCGTTGGAGTTCTAAGTACGATGATTTCACTGGCTCACAAGAGCAACAAACGTACATTTGATCATTGATTCATAATCTCATTTAAATGCACTACGGTGAAGCTTTACTAATTTTATTGGACACTCGCTGAGTTTCTAGCTCACCCAAAAAAATAATTTTCTCTCCACAGGGCTCGAGGCAGAGAAAGAGCGTGTAATGAGTTATTAGTATGATTGGATGAAATATCTCCTGTACAGTTTGACTTTAGTTTTATCTTGTGTAATATTTGGGATTGTAATTGTAATTATTTGAGAACTGAGGACTTTTGTCTCATTCGGGGAATTATACCACTACTTGAGATGTGTAATGTATGTAACGTACACGTTCTAAGCTTGGAAAATGTTATTTCGTTTATTATTGAGGTTGTACTCTATGTTATTGGATGTGAGTGTTGTAATTTATTTGAGAACTGTAATGAGTCCCGGCGAGAGCTGGGCAGGTGGTCCGCCGAACCCTTTGGTTCACCTTATGGGGAGGTGGGGCTGTCACAGTTGGTATCAAAGCTTAGGCTTTAGATCTTTGTAGTGTATCCTAGGCTAAAGTTTAGGATGCCGGACTGTGGGATTGATTTGAAAGTTAAGCGACTACTTGTAGGGATAAAACCCAGAGTTGCTTCGCATGGTCTCTGTGCGGAGTGAACTTGGGTCACACGGTGTAATGGTCCTAATGTGAAAATGTGTAAAGGATTAAATGCTCTTTTGGAGCGTAAGTTGTGAATCATGAAAGTGGTAAGTGTAAGATATGACTTGGTTGCTCCCAAGCGTACAATCAACCGATTCTGGTACTAGTGTACGGCCTGAGTTATACAGTTCTTTAGTTTTGGATTCTTGTACTGGAGTACTCGATACTTTTCCTGAGGAAATGCTTGTGAATTTGGAAGGAACATGGTCTAGTGTTTGATGATGTGAATAGGAATCATAAGTGAGTTTGAGATAAGTTGTAATGGCACAGTTTAGAGTACCGAGGATTTTGTATTGTACCCGAGACGTAACTGGATGAGGAGATTGAAATGATGAATGTTATCTAGAACTTGTCCAATAAGATTTTGGCTAGGGTTTTGATACATTGTGGTGGTGGTCGGAATTATTGAGAAACCTTCTGGTTTTTGCATCCTTCTTCTAGTCTACTTGTTTGATTAAAGTTTGCACCACCCGATTTGTAAGTATTGGGTTTTGAAATACTTGAACTGCCTGAGACCGACTAAGCTAAAGATTTGAACTTTTTTAGGCGAGTGTGCTCTTATGTACACTTAATGGACTTGACTTGACTAAATATATGGTATCTCTTTTACGCATTGATTCGTATATGACCTGTATATGGACTTGAAATCTGTGACCACTTGAGAATGTGAGTTGCTGGGCATAAGCTAGGAGAGTGAGTTCTTATTTGTACCTGTGCTCCATGAACTTGAAGTAATTGACCCTGCTTTTGAACTTGTATGCTTTTATGTGTGGTTGTAGACCGGCTACTACTCTTCTGTAGCGGTTGAACTGAACCTCTCCGGCGAGGCATTGCCTGTTGTGTTCTCAAGCACCGCCATTCTTCTGGCGAGACATGCCTGTTGTGTTCTCAAGCACCGCTAGGGATGAACTTTTGAACTGAGCCTTTCTGGTGAGGCATTGCCTGTTGTGTTTTCAAGCACCGCCCTTCTTCTGGCGAGGCATGCCTGTTGTGTTGTCAAGCACTGCCAGGGATGGGATGAACTTCTTGAACTGAACCTCTCTGGTGGGGTATTGCCTGTTGTGTTTTCAAGCATCGCCATTTTTCTGGCGAGTGTTATCAAGCACCGCCAGGGATGAACTTCTTGAACTAAACCTCTCTGATGGGGTATTGCCTGTTGTGTTTTCAAGCACCACAATTTTTCTGGCGAGACATGCCTGTTGTGTTATCAAGCACCACCAGGGGCAAATACCTGAACTGAGACTCTCTAGTGAAGCATAGCCGTTGTGCTAGCTTGTTGTGTTCTCCAGCACCACCAGGGACAAATTCCTAAGACTCTCTGGTGAAGTATAGCAGTATGCTAGCTTGTTGTGTTGTCCAACACCACCAGGGATAAATTCCGGAACAAGTATAGTTGTATGCTAACTTGTTGTGTTGTCCAGCACCGCCAGGGGTAAAATTTCCAATCGGAGGCTTCGCTATGTCCTGAATTTCTTCCAAATATCTGGAACTTTAATCCAACTCAGGGCTAGTTGTTTGAATCGAGCCCTTTTGCATGTTCTTTTGGTTACTTGTTTAGCAATCTATTGGCCCGTTGCTAAGTGATAAGTGAGATTGGAGTGATTCTTAGTACTTGACTGACTTTCGAGGACTATTCTGATCTGATTAGTACAAGTTGGAATATCGAGGACGACATTCTTTTAAGGGGGGGAGTTTGTGATGCCCCGAAAGAATGGGTGTGAGGATGTAGGTCTCTTTGTTGGAAAAACGGACGAGCGTGTCGTATGAATTTGGAAAAAAAAGAAAATTTCTTGGAGGCAAAATTTGGTACCAAATCCGGCCGCATATCTGGCCAGTTCTTCGCCGGATTGCTGGCCGGATTGTTGTTGGAATTTGAAACAAAATAAGTATCGCCACTGCCTTGAATCCGGCCTAGAATCCGGCCGGATTGTGACGTGTCGCAGTCGGCAGCCAGGTTTGACCGGCTATTTTTCTTCATTCTTATCTTGCTTTTGGCTGATATTTTCCTCATTTCTTTCCTTGGCTTGGCCGAACACTTTGAGAGGAAAAACCAAGAGAGTTTCCTCAACTTCAACTTCCATTTTGCTCAAATCTTGAGTTTTCACCTATGGTCTTGCAAAATATTCCATAAAAGTGACTTGCTAAGGAAGATTAAAGAAGTTGGTGGAGTTGTTTTGGAGGAGGAAGCTCTAAGCTATTATCTTTCTTGAGTTTTAAGGTAAATTGCTAAGGAACTTCCTCTTTGTTCTTAATAATGGTAAAATAGTGATTTCTAGTGGCTAAAATTGCTATTTTATGAAAGATTTATGGTTGAAAGTAGAGTTTTGATAAATTTTAGATTTATTGGTGATTTTTCTGATTTTATATGACAATCATGGGTTGGCCATGGAATGATGGATTGATATGGTATAAAATGAAGCTTGTGTATATTAGTTGTGATGGTTTGCGAAAAATTTCCGTTTGTAGGGTAAATTTCAGTTTTAGGGTTTCTTATTTGGGCTTTCTTATGGTTGGTTATTGAGCTCTTAATTGGTTCAGATTTAAGGGTGTATGGCCCTAATTAGGTGTGTTTTATAGCTTATGATTTGTATGTGTACTTGTGATTGAATTGAGATGAGTATTGGTGTTGCTTATAGGATGGAAAATAAGGAAATTAAGGGAAAATGCTGTCCAATCTTTGAGAACATTTGATAATTTTGTTATCTGAAATATTGCGGTTATATGTGCTAGTTTCACTTGCCTACGGAAATTCCAGCTTATGTAGGTCAATATCAATGTTAGGGTTTCGAATTTGGGCTTAATTATGATTGGTTTTGGGGCTATCAATTGGCTCATATTGAAGGGGCATTGTGGCCTAATTAGATATGTGGTATATCTTTTGATTCGTATGTGTACTTGTGGTTCTATACAAGGGTTAGTTTAAAAGTGTAATTTCCGTTTACCATGTTTCTGGACTTAACTTGGACAGCAAATTTATCCATGTTTTAGACCGAACCAGCTGTTGGACAAACATGAAAGCGGTAGATATATGATTAGCTATCTACTTGCAAAATTTCAGATCGATTGGTGTACTGTAGTTTGTGAAATGACCGAAATACCCTTGACTGCCCAAAGCCCTGTTTTGCGGACAGTTTTCTGTTTTATTTGAGATCTCAGTTTTTGACCATGAATATGTATAATTTGGCTTTGGAGGTCTTCATAAGAAATATTGGTATATGTCTTAGTTTCGTAACGCCATAAGATTCGTTTCAATCGGATAAGTGTAGCTTCAATTGTGATTAAAATGCCAAAAGGTGATAGGAACTTGATGCTTTTAGAATTCCGTTTGCTTGACATGATATTTGTAATCTAGGGTTTGGACTTGAACCATGCACTGACTTATGATGGATGAAGTTCGGGAGCTGTGGTTGGTGAGTGATCCCCAAACTATTTGCAAAGTTACTTGCATGTGGACCATGACATATTTTGGCCCAAATGAGTACTTGGAACTCGTGTGCTTAGAACCAACGTCTCCACCCCTGATTATTTGGAGCAAATAGCTCCCTTGTACTGTGTGACTGACTGGATCCGTTTGAGCGTTGGAGTTCTAAGTACGATGATTTCTCTGGCTCACAAGAGCAACAAATGTACATTTGATCATTGATTCATAATCTCATTTAAATGCACTATGGTGAAGCTTATTTGATTACTGATTTTATTGGACACTCGCTGAGTTTCTAGCTCACCCAAAAAATAATTTTCTCTCCACAGGGCTCGAGGCAGAGAAAGAGCGTGTAATGAGTTATTAGTATGATTGGATGAAATATCTCCTGTACAGTTTGACTTTAGTTTTATCTTGTGTAATATTTGGGATTGTAATTGTAATTATTTGAGAACTAAGGACTTTTGTCTTATTCGGGGAATTGTACCACTGCTTGAGATGTGTAATGTATGTAACATACAGGTTCTAAGCTTGGGAAATGTTATTTCGTTTATTATTGAGGTTGTACTCTATGTTATTGGATGTGAGTGTTGCGACGGCCCCACCTCCCCCTAGGGCGTACCCCAAGGTTCGGCGGGTCGCCTGCCCAGCTCTCGCCAGGACTCAGTCGATCACTTCAGTTCTCAATTAAAATCGGAATAAAACCACAAGAATAAATAGGCAACTATCCAAAACTTAAAGCGGAACTTATATACATTGCCATCCCAAAAGAGAGTATAAACATCGAATATACAAAGGTTCTCAATCCTTCATACGTCCAGCCCGTGCCAAGCACTAGGGTGAGAACCATTACAACAGAACTAAACTGGCTAGTCTATGCTCTCATCCTGCTCGCCGTCCCCTGTTAAGGAAAACAAAACTAAAGGGATGAGCTTGAAAGCTCAGTGAGGTTCCGAACACATATACAAGTAATAAACCCAATATATTAACCCATAATTCAAGAAAACATTTACAATACAAAGCGATAAACACATTCATTAAAAGGATACGTTCGTTCATTCATTCGTTCATTCATTCGTTCGTTTGTTCTCCTGTCATTCCCCTTTCCTTCATTCATTTGAAAATGCATTTTTCGTTTATACAAAAAACCCTCGTTCGTTCGTTCGTTCGTTCATTTCATTCACCCTCTCCTGGACATTGGCCAGGCTCCACCAACCTCCACCAACCAACAAGGTAATACTCGAGTATACCAAACGTTCACCCAGGTCACCATATCGCCCGACCGAGTCCGCTTCTGGCTCGAGTCGATCGGTAACAAGGGGCAGTGGCCAGTTCAGCCAAAAGGCTTACATTCATGCACAAGTAACATTCCAATCGTTCAATCATTGAAAATTTCACAATCATTTAGGCTGAGTGCGATAAAGTACACACTCGCCTAGAAAACTCGTTTTGGCCAATCATTGAAAGGACTTAACACATTATCAATCAATAATAACAAGCCAATAAGTCAAGGAAATATAACAAACAAGGAACACTCACCTATACAAGCAAAATAACGTCCAATTCCTCAATCACCAATGAAACCTAAAATTAAGCAAGAGAACATATTACAAGTTATCTAGTAAATCAACTAGGTAAAATTAAAGGAAGTCCGACTAATTACTAGTAGGACGTATAAAGATGATTCCTAAGTGAAAAGAGGGTATTTGAATCTGTGGTCGGAAATAATTAGGGTTTCGTAATCCAAGCGAGAAACCAAATTCAAAAGAGTTATAAAATTTTCCATTGGAAATTCTTGAACTAACGACAAGTCGGAATCCAACTAGATAGGCTAAGAAATACTGTTTTCGGAATCGTTTATATGGTTCAAAATCATCTCATATTCAAGTAGATATTATAGACTAAATGCCTTAATGAAATTCATGTAAAAAGGAGGATAAAATACCCAAGAAAAACCCTAAACCACTCCTCTTTATTTGGGTAAGAGTAAGTAAATATTTGGAGTTTACAATTGAATAAGGATCATGTTTTAAGATGGAAAAATAGTCATAGGATTTGCCAATCGAAAATATATAAGTTCAAATAGAAACTTAGCTCTTAAGCGAAAATTTGGGCAGCACGCCCTTTGTGTTTAGCTATTTTCCAGCCATTTATGGCTTCATTATTTTTCCTCAACCAATCCCAAAGTCATACATATCATAGATTCAAGTCAATAGCCGTTCCATAGGCTCAAAACAACATAAGAACAAGAATTAAACTAATAACAAGTGCGGAAATGCAATCTAGCAAAAGACAGATTTGACGTGTGGTGGCGGAAAGAACACATCCGAGGCTACGCTTATCGGATTGGGATGAATCTTATGCCGTTTCGAAGCTAAGACACAGGGCTACAATTTTCATTAAGATCACTTAGTCCAGTTTCCAATGTGTGACACCCCAACTTTTAAAATGCTATTATTTTACGGTTTCTTTCGTTCATTTTATTTTAAAACATTATTTTGTTTCAGGGAAGATACTAAAGTTATTTCTTTGGGTTTGATTTAAAACCTTATTTTGTTTTAAAAGACTAGAAACCCTAAAATTTTAATCAAAAACCCTAGTTTACTTGTGACTATGTTTAAATCCCTCATATTTGACTCAAAACCCTAATTTTATTCTATGGAATTGTAAAATTCATCACATTTTTCTTAAAATTCCTTTTATTTGGAAATTATTCATTTATTATGGTCCTACTACTCAAGCACCCTACAATAAGTGCAAATGAACCTAGAAAGTAGGGTTCACTTTTCGTTTTCAAGATTGGAGCAAATTAGGGTTTTCGCGATTTTTCGCCGGATGAATTTTCGGTGCGGAGAGGGGATCAAATTTGGTGATTAAAAGTGACTTTTAAGTGAGAAATAATATGTGATTAGGAGCAATGATATAAGGTTAGTGAATGGGACGTAAAAACCCTAGTACGTGTGTTTTTAAGAAAAACGGCGCGAATCGACGTGTACCGTGTACTACCGATTGAACCCACCACTTGACCACTTACCACATGAGCTCATTAATACTTGAGCAAAATATCTTCTTATTTTCCAGCTAGCTTGACTGAATTTTAAGGCTAAAAATGGCAAGGAAAAGAAAGAGAAAAATGAAAGGTGGTGGTGGCGACAAGTGTTGCCACCTAAGGGTTTCTTGACCAAGACAATTGTCCAACCTTCTTATCCCCCAAATTGCTCCATACTCCTTCATTTTTCTGCTGAAGAGCCGAGAGAGAGAGAGGGAAAGAACAAGAGAAAAACTTCTTCATTTCTTCTTGAATCTAGCAACCAAGGGAGGAAACAAAGAAACTAAACCGATTAAAGGCACCCTTGAGTGTTTATTTAGTGAGCTATTGGTGAAATTTTGAAGGGGAAAGCTAGGGTTGCTCTTGGTAGACACTAAGCAAGGTAAGGATGATGATTTCCCCAAATTTTACTCTTAATCTTGTTTAAATTAGCTTAGCTTCTCAATATTGTGATGAATGACGGTTATTATCATGTTTTGGGTAGTTTTCCCTTTTGTTACATGAATTAGGGTTTGATGGATTGCTGTCTATACTTGATGTATGATTGATATATGTTGTACCCAAGGTTATATAGGGGGTTTTGGTAGCAAGTGTAGCAAGAAATTAAGAAAACTATCATTGAAACCAAAAGATTTCAGATTTCTGGAAATTTTCACCCTATTCTGCCCGTTTTTGTTGCACCATGTTAGAGGCCCAATTTGGCTTGGCATAAAACATGAAATTTGTATATAATGGTATTTTATAGGTGCCTACAAAATTTCAACTCAATCGGAGCAACGTAGCTTGTGAAAAGATGGAAATACCCTCGCTGTTCTAGGTTACATTCCAGAGTTCCGCGTGGACAGTTTAGTCCATTTGGTTGTGTTTATTCACTATAATCCGTTGGGATTTAGCTATTTTCCAAAACATGAAAGTTTTATTATACTGTCTTAGCTTTTAAACGCCTCCAAGAACACCTTAATCGGACCTTGGTAACCTGAGATATGACCATTCCAGTGCAGTACGGTTAATTAGCCGACTAGTTGGATTTTGGTTCTGTAAATTGGGAATTTGACTAGGTTTCATTGGAAAATGGACTAAGTGATCTTCATTAAAATTGTAACCCTGTGTCTTAGCTTCGAAACGGTATAATTTGCGCCTCAATCCGATAAGCATAGCCTCGGATGTGTTATTTCCGCAACCACGCGTCAAATCTGTCTTTTGCTAGGTTACATTTCCGCACTTGTTATCACTTTGATTTTTGTTCTTATGTTGTTATGAGCCTATGGAATGGCTATTGAAATGGAATTGTGTTATGGATAACTTTGGGTTGGATTGAGTAAAATATTGAAGCCATAAATGGCTGGAAAATGGGTAAACACAAGGGCATGCCGCCGAATTTTCACGAGAAAGATAAACTAGTCTTCGGAGTCCTAGTTTTATATTTTGCAAATTTAACTTGGATACACTGAAAAATGGATTGAGTTATCTTCATGGAATTTGTAACCTTTTGTCTAAGGTTCGAGACACTATCTAGTACATTTTGATCCGATAACCCTAACTCCCGTTATGGACAAGATCGTGTAACCGTTTTGATTATTTTGACCGTTTTCAACTGTATTCGATCGTTTCAGTTATAAATTGCTGTTGTATGGCCGTTTCACTCATGTGTGTATATAATCTGCCCATACAGATCTCGAGGCTTTTGACGGTGACGGTCAAGCTTCGTGAATTGTATCATTTTCG
The DNA here is from genome assembly GCF_036785885.1 of Coffea arabica. Classification (NCBI taxonomy): domain Eukaryota; kingdom Viridiplantae; phylum Streptophyta; class Magnoliopsida; order Gentianales; family Rubiaceae; genus Coffea; species Coffea arabica. The sequence goes on from NC_092318.1 coordinate 26,898,299, forward strand.
TGCCAAGTTGTATCAAGTGAGTAATTGGGTGGTTATTGATGTGAAATTGTTAAAGTGCTTTGTACATGTTAAATGGGTACGTAGGCGAGGGTGTACTTTATCTCACTCGACCTAAGCCCATCATTTATTTTGATTTTCTATGTGAGAATACATGCTTTATGTTGAGTATCACCCTCTTGCTGTGTGCTGAGGAGGGGAATTACATGACTTGAGTATCACCCATTTGCTGTGTGCTGATAGGGGTGATCTCGTGACTTGAATTAAACCCCATTTGCTGTGTGCTGTTTTGGGTAAGTATCTTGTTGTGCACTTGTTGAGAGATACCATTTATTGAGAGATCGGATATCTCAGGGCTTGGTTCTAGCCCGGTTCCAAGGGTTAGACGAACTATTCGAGCCAGCCGGGGCTTGGTCGAAGATAGTTCCATGCTAAACTTGGGATTTAGTTTCTTGTTATAGCTTTGATGAAAGCCAAGTTACTTTATTTCGCTCGAGCTGCTGTGTGTTGTTGACTGGCCAGCGGGGGTTGATAAGGTGAACGGGGAACGTTTAAGTGGAGTCTACGGACCATGAGTACTTGGTTGACGGAGTGTCAACAGGCGTTCAAGTTCGGGGAATTGAACTGGCTTTGGAGCCACCCGTATCCTACACTTGTGATGTTACTTTTCTGTTTTTGATGTGAAAAATCCTGATTTACTTGTTTAATTATGTGAGTTTTATTTTTTTTCCCCCTGATTGCTCACTAAGCATATAGCTTACCCCATTCCATTTGTATTCCTTAGCAGGGGGCCGACGCGGGGAATCGCTCGGGAAGGTGTTTAGTGTTTCGATTTTAGATGAGTGAGCTTGTACTTGTTATAAGTTAACTGGCAAGATGTATATAGTTGTTGTGGTGGTTATAATTATCAACTTTTCTAGGGTTTACTTTCTGCTACTCGTGGTATGTATGATTTGATGTATATTTGAGATTTATATTGAAATTTGTTTGAGGTTTGTAGCGAGGGAGTGAGTCCCGGCGAGAGCTGGGCAGGCGACTCGCCGAACCCTGGGGTACGCCCTTGGGGGAGGTGGGGCCGTCACACAATGCAACGTAGTAAAATTCCCAATTTACAGAACCAAAATCCAACTAGTCGGCTAATTAACCGCACTACCTTTAAATGGCTATATCTCAGGTTACCAAGGTCCGATTAAGGTGTTCTTGGAGGCGTTTAAAAGCTAAGACAGAACACTAAAACTTTCATGTTTTGGACATTGGCTAAATCAGTATGGATCCTAGTGAATAAACATGATAAACTGGATGAACTGACTAAAACGGAACACTGGAAACATCCTAAAATAGTAAGGGTATTTTGGTCTTTTCATAGGATATGTTGCTCCGATTGATCTAAAATTTTGTATACACCCATAAAATACCATTCTCTACAATTTTCATGTTTTAGGCCAAGCCTAATTCGGCCTCTAACTATGAGTACTAAAACCGGGCAGAACTGAACTGAAATTTTCCAGAAATCTGGGATTCTTGCAATGAATTGCTAATTTCCTTATTTTTGGCTTGCTTCACTACCTTAACTTCCCATATCAGATTATAAACATCAAAGCCCCAATTTTTAAGCACTAAAAAAATTATAGGAAAGCTGTAAAAAATTCCAATAAAAATGGAAAATCATGATCCAAGCCTCTATTTCACCACATACATCAATAATTCAACCATATGTGACATATTAAGCAACTAATCGCGAATTTAATCGGAGAGTCAAGGTTCTAGCATGTATACCTTTCCAAGGAGACTAGAAACAAGTGTTTAAGGCCTTTGTTCCTCAAGAAAATTACACCGGTAGGTAGCCCTTGTGCTAGATAACAACTTAATCGGAGTAGATTTGCGCGAATAGAATAAACTTTTCAAGATTTGGAGAAGAACAAGATGAACTCTCTTTGTCTTTCTCTCTCTCTCTTGTCTCGGCTATGGAGCAGAAAAAATGAAGAAGAAAGGCTGTTCTTAGGGAGTTAAGAAGACAAGAGATTAGGATTAATCTAAGCCACAAGTTTGGCCAACACTTGGCTTAATTACAACCACAAAAATTTCTCTTTCTTCTCCTTGCATTTTGGCCACATATTTTGGTCAAGAGATAACCATGAGAGGGAAGATATTTTGCTCAATTAGTGATAAGCTTGTGTGGCAAGAAAGTGGTGATCAAGTGGTGGTTAAATTGGTAGTACACGGTATGCGTCGATTCTAGCCGTCTTTCCTTAAATCACACGTACTAGGGTTTTTTTTTCTTTTTTTTTTCACTAAATTTTTATCATTGCTTCTAATCACATATTATTTCTCACTTAAAAGTCACTCTTAAGCACCAAATTTGATCCGTACTCTGTACCGGATAATTATACTGCGGATACACGAAAATTCTTATTTCACCTTGAATTGAAAACGAATAGGAAAACCCTAATTTCCTATGACTTTTGGCACTTTTCTAGGGTGATTTAGCCGTAGGATGGTATGATTAATAATTACGAAATAATTTTCAAATAAAAGGGAATTTGAGAAAATATAAGGAATTTGCAAGTCCTCACAATCTCTCCCACTTAAGAAATTTCGTCCTCGAAATTTTTACCTTCAGATGGCTCAGGAGTTGGTTGGCTGTCTACAGCATATACCTTTGCCGGTACTTTTGTTTGGTTCCCTCTTTCATTCTCTTGTTTTGATTTAGTGCCCCCCAGTTGCTGAGTACTACTTTCACGTGACTGTTTCCTCGGACAGTTGCTAACCTGGTGGTCACCACTTCCGCAAATCAAACACTTCCGTCCTTTCCTCCAACAATCACTCTCAGTGTGATTGGCCTTTCCACAGTAGTCACAAGTCAAGGAAGAAGCCACTTGTTGGCTTTTTTGAAAAATTTCCCCATGGCCTACTTGACTTCTTTTTGTAGATCGTTCATCTAACGCCCCTATTGTCCATGGTGGATAGGACAAAAAGTTCACTTTCTGCACTTTGGAAGGGACTATCGATTCGCTTGGTTCCTCAGACACACTACCAGGTGTACCTCTTTTTCGATTTTGGGAGGCTTTTATCTGTGCTTTTGCATTCTCGATTCGTTGGGCTTTCTCAAGGGCCTCCGTAAATGTATTCACTTGCGCCGCGGCTAACGCCTCTTGGATGTCCAAATTCAGTCCCTGTATAAACCGTCTTACTCTTCGCCGTTCAGTGGCTACCAGTTCAGAAGCAAACTTGGATAATCTTGTAAATTTTGTTTCATATTTGGCCACACTTAACGTTCCCTGGTGTAACCCAATAAACTCCTCCTCCCTCCTTTCTTGGACTAAAGGTGGGAGGTATTTCTCGTTAAATTCTCTTATGAAGTTCGCCCATGTCCAGATGGTCTGTTCTCTTTCCCACTTTGCTCTAATTACGTTCCACCATGATCGGGCCGGTCCCTCAAATTGAAATACTGCAAAGTTCACTTGCCTTTGCTCGGTATAGTTCAAAGCTGCAAAGATGTTGATCATGGCCTCCAGCCACTGTTCGGCTACATCCGGATCAGACCCTCCAAGGAATTTCGGAGGAGCAAATTTCTGAAACCTCTCAAGAGCCCGATCTTCTCCTATTTCAGGGTTCGGAGGTTGATTCACAAGTATTTGACCTTGTTGGTCCACCAACCTTGCTAAGATGTTTGTCATTTGTTGCATTGCCGTCGCCATTTGGTCCCCGGCTTCAACCCTCGGTCCTTGCTCTTGTGCAGCTGTAGTTTCCCTTTCCTCTCTTGGCTCTTGAGCTCGTTTATTTCCACGGCCACGTCCACGTCCACGACTACGTCTCCCGTCCATATATATGTTTTTTTCCCTCTCCCTTTTCTTTTCTTTTCCCCCAAAAAGGTAATTTAGTAAATAAACATAGTAAATTGACCAAAGTAACAAATTCTAGCATTCCAAATACACAAATAAACATATACGCACATAACACGCCATATCAATGAGGCAGATAATCAATTACACAAATACATATCAAATTGGACAGATAACCATGTACACACACGTATACTAACGTCATGTAGTAACAATATACGGGTAAATCAAAAAGAAAAGGTGAAGTCGTCCCAATCTCAATTAAATAACCCCGTCCAGTTTCTCACGGCACTTACTATCCAAACGAGATGTCCATTAACTTCTTATACTCATTACAGTCGGACAAAACCTGTTCATGTTCCCAAAATACAAGTCTTAAGCACTTACCATCACCTCAACTTTGGAGTACACGGGCACGAGAATCCGAAATAAGACAATTCATATCTCGAGCTGGCCAGTCCCAAGAGTAAACCATCTACAAATCGAAATTCCTACCCGACATACCTATCTTTGATCCTTAGATACCATGAGAAAGATTGAAGACCTATAACACTTCAGGGTTCATAGCTTATACTCGAGCGAGCACTTAGTCCTTCTTACTTATTTACCACTTAGCCCAAGCTCACTCCGCATAGAGACCCCGCGAAGCAGCTATAGGTTTTATCCCTCAATTGCTTAACTTTCAAATCAAATCAAATTGCACAATCCGGTATCCTAAACTTTAGCCTAGGATACACTACAGAGATCTGAAGCCTAAGCTCTGATACCACCTGTGACGGCCCCACCTCCCCCTAGGGCATACCCCAAGGTTCGGCGGGTCACCTGCCCAGCTCTCGCCAGGACTCAGTCGATCACTTCAGTTCTCAATTAAAATCGGAATAAAACCACAAGAATAAATAGGCAACTATCCAAAACTTAAAGCGGAACTTATATACATTGCCATCCCAAAAGAGAGTATAAACATCAAATATACAAAGGTTCTCAATCCTTCATACGTCCAGCCCGTGCCAAGCACTAGGGCGAGAACCATTACAACAGAACTAAACTGGCTAGTCTATGCTCTCATCCTGCTCGCCGTCCCCTGTTAAGGAAAACAAAACTAAAGGGATGAGCTTGAAAGCTCAGTGAGGTTCCGAACACATATACAAGTAATAAACCCAATACATTAACCCATAATTCAAGAAAACATTTACAATACAAAGCGATAAACACATTCATTAAAAGGATACGTTCGTTCATTCGTTCGTTCGTTCGTTCTCCTGTCATTCCCCTTTCCTTCATTCATTTGAAAATGCATTTTTCGTTTATACATAAAACCCTCGTTCGTTCGTTCATTTCATTCACCCTCTCCTGGACATTGGCCAGGCTCCACCAACCTCCACCAACCTACAAGGTAATACTCGAGTATACCAAACGTTCACCCAGGTCACCATATCGCCCGACCGAGTTCGCTTCTGGCTCGAGTCGATCGGTAACAAGGGGCAGTGGCCAGTTCAGCCAAAAGGCTTACATTCATGCACAAGTAACATTCAATCGTTCAATCATTGAAAATTTCACAATCATTTAGGCTGAGTGCGATAAAGTACACACTCGCCTAGAAAACTCGTTTTGGCCAATCATTAAAAGCACTTAATGTGACGGCCCCACCTTCCCCTAGGGCGTACCCCAAGGTTCGGCGGACCGCCTGCCCGACTCTCGCCGGGACTCAGTCGCTCACTACAGTCCTCAAACAAATATAAGATAAATCTCAAATATAACTCAAATGAATTACAAGATAAATCTCAAATATTACATCAAATTCTCCACTAATTACATATCCAAAAGCGAAGCGTCCACGCTTCCGCTGCGCCACTCTGATCCATGATCCCAATTATTACACAAGAGGAATTCCACAACAATAAAATCACAACAAGCCTTCCTTCGCCACGAGCCCTGTGGAGGGGAATAAAATATTTTTGGGGTGAGCTAAAAGCTCAGTGAGTAACCAGCAAAATCAGTAAGCAAATATATTTCAAGATAATGCACTTCAATGATGTCATGAATCAAGGATCAAATGTACGTTTATCGCTCTCGTGAGCCGGTGAAATCATAGCACTTGAACACCCAACGCTCAAATAGATCATTTAACATTAACAATAAGAGGGAGCAACGTTGGTGCTCCAGATCATGTCACGAACTCACGAAAGTGGTGGAGACGTTGGTGTTCAGCACAAGACTCCCCAAGAACTCATTTAAGCCAAATCATTTCATGGACTCATATGCCAGCACACATGATATGCAAACGAGTAAATAATGCAAGAAACACTTCGTAAGTAACTTTGGAAACAGTTTAGGGTCACTCACCTCCATGGCTCAGAAATCATCCATCATATAACATTGCCTTGCACAAATCCAAGTCTTAGATCACAAACTCAATGCAAACAAATCCCTTCAAAGTTCGGACAGCACTTCCCCTGAATTTGCTAACTTTTCCAGCCATCATGGCTTCATTATTTCCTCAGCCAGTCCCAAAGTCACACGAAATATAAATTCTTCACAACGGCCGTTCAATAGGCTCCCAATAGTACAAGTACAATTCAAGCTCTAAAATATTCCAATAAGCACAATAAGACTCGATTACAAGTCATAAACCAATTCCAAATACCACCAAAATAGGGCTCCATAAGAATGTATAAGCACTAGAGTAAACCAGGAAAAATCCGGAAATGATTTAGCTTTAACCCTGAAAAAAACAGTTTTTGGCGTCATTTTACGGTAATGGCACCAAAGGCGCTACGATTGTCGGATGAAGGTGAAAGATACACCGTTTCGATGCTAAGAGATAGGGCTACAATATTACAGAAGGTCACTCAACCCAGTTTCGAGTGTAACCAGGTCAAAAATGCAAGATACTACACCAGAATCACCAAAACAGATTCACAGAACGCATTCTAGCGGAAACATCATAAATCAGGTTACCTAACTCCAAATCCAGAAATTCCAAAACCATCTGAAAGCTAAGAAACAGGGTTACATTTCATAAAAAGACCTCAACAACCAATTCGGAAGAAATTCCAGCCAAAACAACCAATTACAGGCGCAATTCTTACATTCGGGTAAAACCAGGACAGCAAGGGTAATTTCGACTTTTCTCATTCTACGCTACTCCGATTGACCTGAAATTTTGTAGGCACCTCTAAAATGTCATTAACTAAAACTTTCATGTTTTAATCCAAGGCCAATTCGGCCTATAACTAGGAGCTATAAATTCGGGCAGAATGTATTCATCATAACACTAACTTTCCAAAATTTCTTCCAAAACAGAAATTGGTTGCAATTAACCACTTTTCCCACCTCCTAGAGTCATTATATACCATTTCCAATCATCATAGATAGCCACACAATCATGTTCATATTAAAACAGAAAAATCCCCAAAAATTATAAAACTTCATCACTTCAACCACAAATCAAGAAATAATCCATAAACTTGCATCTCATACTACCACTAATCATGATTTAAGCATCAATTAAGGGAGGAGGGTGGTTCTTCGCAACTTACCTTAGAAACAAGAGAGAGGGAGCAATAGGTTCTCTTAGCTTTCCAAATAACTCCACAAATCAACTCACTAACACTAATTGAAGAGGTTTTATGGAGAAATTGCAAGTTTCAATGGTTGGTTGGATGGATTTGAGTTAAATGGAAGCAAACCTTGAAGAGTTTCTTTCTTTCTTTTGGAGAGAGAGAGCCGGCCACTTGAAGAGAAGAAAATGGGAAATTTTGGCAATTTTTTTGTGATTTATTTGGTCAATTAGAAAAGGTGAATAGTGGTCTTAGGTAAGAACCTCTCTCATGGTGACACTTGTCACCTCATTTATGACTTGCCTAACTTTTGTCTCTCTTATACCAATCCACTTAGCATCCTCTACTTATCTCTTAACACCCGATAAATTAATTCCAGTATCCAAAACTTAACCTAGTTGGCCGAATTTTTCCGAACTTTTCGCACTAGTGGGTCCCACGTCCGATATATGCTCTTAATTTCTCAAAAACTATCCGATACTAGAAAAATCATCCAAAAACTATATTTACTCATAAAAATTATTTTCCCAATTTCTCACATCAATAAAATGTGGAAAAACGTGCAATTATAAAAAAATAAATAAAATCGAGTACTTTAAAACAAAATTACAGGCTCTCACACTTATACTTTTCGGGGCGTCACACTTAACACACTATCAATCAATAATAACAAGCCAATAAGTCAAGGAAATATAACAAACAAGGAACACTCACCTATACAAGCAAAATAACGTCCAATTCCTCAATCACCAATGAAACCTAAAATTAAGCAAGAGAACATATTACAAGTTATCTAGTAAATTAACTACGTAAAATTAAAGGAAGTCTGACTAATTACTAGTAGGACGTATAAAGATGATTCCTAAGTGAAAAGAGGGTATTTGAATCTGTGGTCGGAAATAATTAGGGTTTCGTAATCCAAGCGAGAAACCAAATTCAAAAGAGTTATAAAATTTTCCAATGGAAATTCTTGAACTAACGACAAGTCGGAATCCAACTAGATAGGCTAAGAAATACTGTTTTCGGAATCGTTTATATGGTTCAAAATCATCTCATATTCAAGTAGATATTATAGACTAAATGCCTTAATGAAATTCATGTAAAAGGGAGGACAAAATACCCAAGAAAAACCCTAAACCACTCCTCTTTATTTGGGTAAGAGTAAGTAAATATTTGGAATTTCCAATTGAAGAAGGATCATGTTTTAAGATGGAAAAACAGTCATAGGATTTGCCAATGGAAAATATATAAGTTCAAATAGAAACTTAGCTCTTAAGCGAAAATTTGGGCAGCACGCCCTTTGTGTTTAGCTATTTTCCAGCCATTTATGGCTTCATTATTTTTCCTCAACCAATCCCAAAGTTATACATATCATAGATTAAAGTCAATAGCCGTTCCATAGGCTCAAAACAATATAAGAACAAGAATTAAACTAATAACAAGTACGGAAATGCAATCTAGCAAAAGACAGATTTGACGTGTGGTTGCGGAAAGAATACATCCGAGGCTACGCTTATCGGATTGGGATGAATCTTATGCCGTTTTGAAGCTAAGACACAGGGCTACAATTTTCATGAAGATCACTTAGTCCAGTTTCCAATGCAACCTAGTCAAATTCCCAATTTACAGAACCAAAATCCAACTAGTTGGCTAATTAACCACACTACATTTAAATGGCTATATCTCAGGTTACCAAGGTCCGATTAAGGTTTTCTTGGAGGAGTTTAAAAGCTAAGACAGAACACTAAAACTTTCATATTTTGGACATTGGCTAAATCAGTATGGATCCTAGTGAATAAACATGATAAACTGGATGAACTGACTAAAATGGAACACTGGAAACATCCTAAAACAGTGAGGGTATTTTGGTCTTTCACAGGGTACGTTGCTCCGATTGAGCTGAAATTTTGTAGACACCTATAAATTACCATTATCTACAACTTTCATGTTTTAGGCCAAGTATAATTCGGCCTCTAACTATGAGTACTAAAACCAGGCAGAACTGAACTGAAATTTTCCAGAAATCTGGGATTCTTGCAATCAATTGCTAATTTCCTTATTTTTGGCTTGCTTCACTACCTTAACTTCCCATATCAGATTATAAACATCAAAGCCCCAATTTTTAAGCACTAGAAAAATTATACGAAAGCTGTAAAAAATTCCAATAAAAATGGAAAATCATGATCCAAGCCTCTATTTCACCACATACATCAATAATTCAACCATATGTGACATATTAAGCAACTAATCGCGAATTTAATCAGAGAGTCAAGGTTCTAGCATGTATACCTTTCCAAGGAGACTAGAGACAAGTGTTTAAGGCCTTTGTTCCTCAAGAAAATTACACCGGTAGGTAGCCCTTGTGCTAGATAACAACTTAATCGGAGTAGATTTGCGCGAATAGAAGAAACTTTTCAAGATTTGGAGAAGAACAAGATGAACTCTCTTTGTCTTTCTCTCTCTCTCTTGTCTCGGCTATGGAGCAGAAAAAATGAAGAAGAAAGGCTGTTCTTAGAGAGTTAAGAAGACAAGAGATTAGGATTAATCTAAGCCACAAGTTTGGCCAACACTTGGCTTAATTACAACCACAAAAATTTCTCTTTCTTCTCCTTGCATTTTGGCCGCATATTTTGGTCAAGAGATAACCATGAGAGGGAAGATATTTTGCTCAATTAGTGATAAGCTTGTATGGCAAGAAAGTGGTGATCAAGTGGTGGTTAAATTGGTAGTACACGGTATGCGTCGGTTCGAGCCGTTTTTCCTTAAATCACACGTACTAGGGTTTTTTTTTCTTTTTTTTTCCACTAAATTTTTATCATTGCTTCTAATCACATATTATTTCTCACTTAAAAGTCACTCTTAAGCACCAAATTTGATCCGTACTCTGTACCGGACAATTATACTGCGGATACACGAAAATTCTTATTTCACCTTGAATTGAAAACGAATAGGAAAACCCTAATTTCCTATGACTTTTGGCACTTTTCTAGGGTGATTTAGCCGTAGGATGGTATGATTAATAATTACCAAATAATTTTCAAATAAAAGGGAATTTGAGAAAATATAAGGAATTTGCAAGTCCTCACAAGTGTTGTAATTTATTTGAGGACTGTAGTGAGTCCCGGCGAGAGTTGGGCAGGCGGTCCGCCGAACCCTTTGGTTCGCCTTAGGGGGAGGTGGGGCTGTCACAATTCCTGAAAACAGTTTAGAGCAAGAGGATAAGAGTACACCTCTCAAGTTGGGAAGGGGAACTGGAGGAGTAAGAATTCTGAGGATATCAAGAGATGCCTCACAGGGAGGCTCAACCTCTGCTTCCCGTGGTCCCTGTGGGTACTATGGGAAATCGAATCACATGGAGGATATTTACCGAAAGAAAGCGAGGAAATGCCTACATTGTGGAAGTGCAGATCATCAGATAATTGCTCAGTCCTATCTCGAGAAGGGAGTGGTAATCGACAGTTAACCAAGACCAGCCCTGAACAATCAAAGGGGGAAGGGACTAGACCGAAGGTGCCGGCTCGGGTGTATTCCCTAGAGCAATATCAGGTCCCTGACTCACCTGAGGTCGTAGAAGGTACGATCCTCATATTCCACCGTTTAACTAAGATTTCGATAGATCTTGGTGGTAAGAAAATTTCGAGGACGAAATTTCTTTAAGGGGGAGAGAGTGTGAGGACCCACAAAATTTTCTTATTTTATTTTATTTTATTTTATTTCTTCGCATACATTTTCTTCACTATGCTATATTATATTAATTTCCAGAGATTTTTATAAGTGAATACAGTTTTTAAACTATTTTTCTGGTGCAAGTTAGTTCATGTTAAGTTTGAAGTGTATTATGAACGTGGGACCCGCTAGTGCGGTAAGTGCGAAAATTTTTTGATGACTAGGTGAATTTTGTATAAAGGAATGTTATTTTACAAGGTGCTAAGGGTTAATTAGAGGTTAGCTAGATAGATTAACCATTGGAAGAGAAGAGGATGAGGTTAAACCCTAGTGTGTCATTTGTCGTGAAGCCAATGGGTGTTGGACTTTGACCAAGACCTTCATACCTTTACTAAATCAAAAATTTGACCAAAATTTTCTTCATTTTGCTCTTCCTTTGGCCGGCCATCTTGAGAGAAAAACAAGAGAGAATACTTCATTTTCTAACTCCCAAACTTGCTTCAATCTTGAGTTCCAACCATCAAAATTGCCAACTACTCCATAAAAGTTGCTTACTAAGGAGGATTAGAAGTGTTGGTGGAGTTATTTTGGAGGAAGAAGTACTAAGCTACCATTTTTCTTGAGGTTACAAGGTAACTTATCCTAGAAATCCCTCTCTACTTCTAATACTAGCATACTAGTGGTTTAGGGTTGCAAAATAAGTAGTTTGATGAGAAATATTATGGCCTGAAGTGGTATTATGGAAATTTTCAGTTTTTATGGTGAATTTTCTGCCCTCATATGAAGCTTTATGATTGGCCACGGTTTGATAACTTTGCCATGTGTAATATCGAGGCTTTATGTGGTAGTTTAACTTGTCTAAAGGAATTTCCAACTTATGTGCCTAAATTTCAGCTTTAGGGTCTCTAAATTGAGCATGATTAGGGTTAGTTTTGGAGCTACCAATTGGTTGTATTTGAAGGGTATTATGGCCCTAATTAAGTGTGTCTAATAGCTTATGATTTGTATGTGCAATTGTGGCTGAATTGAGATGTGATTGGTGATTGATTGTAGGATCCAAAAGTAAAGAAATCTAGAGGAAATGCTATCCAATTTTAGGGCTACTTGATTCCTTCAAGTTTGGGTTGATTTGGGGTGGAAATGAAGGGCTTTGGGATTGTTCGTGTCTTTAGGACCAACTGTTACCTTTTCACTCCGAAGCCACATTTTTGCTTTGCATTAGTAGTTCGTTTGGATAGGTATATGACTCGTAATCGAGTCTTACTTGTGAACTCCATTCAGTAGGTTGTGGATGTGGAAACCATAACTGTTTTACCTTGGTTATTGTTAGGACGAGTAGGTGATCAAAGGCATACTTGGGAAGGAAACTTTTGAAGTCCTTTTGCTTGACTGGTTAGTGTACCACTCACATGATTTGTTGCTTAACTGATTTACTTGTACTTGCAATCTATAACTTGCATGACTGTGACTTCTGTTTATTCTGGATGAGATGAAGGTGTACTTCTCACTCTCTCGCCTGTTTGACTGGTTCCTGTATACATCTGAATGTATTATTTGTGTATGATCTAATTTCGTTTGGAGGCTTGTATCCAACGACCTTCCTGTTAAATTTGAGATCAACCCCATTGGTAGTTAATTGAACCGAGTCAGCAAGGGGCTTGGTCGAGGAAAATTAACAAGCCATGGGGGCCTATTTCTTTGAAATCTTTGAGTATTGGAGACTCTGGATTTCTGGTATACTGGAGTATTACCCTCTCTGTTCCTGTTGAGGCATTCGGTCCCAGCAAGGGGTATGTTTGGTGGACGGAATTTGGTGTAAAGTGAGGTCTACGGTCATGTTTGTTCTTTAAACATTGACGGAGAGTCAACGGGGTTGGATCAAGTGCTGCAACGGGGATTTGCCTCTTGAGAGCCATCTGTATCCTTTCTATTTGAGATGTTCATTCATTTCCTTATTTGGTGTGTAAAGGAAAGCTCCATGATTCTTGACTGCTTTTACTTTTAGTACCTCATTAGGTGAAAGCTCACCCCCCGTTATCTTTGTTTTCCTTATTGGGAACAATATTTTGGGAACTATGATTTTGAAGATAAGAGTTGAGCTAGTTATATACACTCTTTTGTTTACGCTCCTTTGCAACAGAAACCTTAATCGTATTTTGTATAAGTGTGGGTATTATGGCTTATACTTCAAGTTAACTCGATAAGAACTCCAATGTATATATGTTTGCAAGCGTATGGTTATGTATATTAGTTGAAAAATGCATGTCTTTATGGTTACGTGAACTTTTCTTGTACCTGTTGGAAAACCCGGGCGAGTGCGGAACTTGAACAAAGAAGAAAAGAAATCTGGCGGGGAAAACTGCAGGGGATCCGGCTGGATGCTTGCCTGGATTGTCAGGGGAAGTTGAAAAATTTTGAGTTGCTCACTGCCCTGAATCCGGCCAACTTTTGGCCAGATTCTGACGTGGCACCTGATCTTTTCGGTCTTCGTTGGAGCGTTTAATCGAAGTTCGATTGTATCATTTAGTTTATCTAATTCAATTTCTGATAGTTCATTTTCTCGAAGCTCTCTTTTGCACGTTTGGTAGGGTTTACATTTGTTTTGACCTAGTAGTTCTGGCGAGAGTAGGGCAGGCAGTTCGCTAACCCTAAGGGTACGCCCTAGGGGAAGGTGGGGCTGTCACAATTCTACTGAAGTAGCAGAGACTTCTGACTCTGCCAATCACTAAGCTAGTGATTTAGTCTACTTTAGTAGTTTTGTCTAGGATAGGCGGGGTGGTACTTATTCAAAGGCCATTGTATTTTGCTTAACTGTGCTACCTATCTTTTGAAGCACTTGAACGTTACTTATGATGTGCTTAACTTTGTTGCTCTATGACTTCTAATTGATGTTATGGCTTGTGTATATTTACAATTATTTTGGTCTCTTCCCTATTTATTTTTCATCTTGCACAATTAAAGTGTCATTTTAAATTTCGCTTATGCATATTTATCTTACATCTATGCCTTTAGAAAATTACTAAGACTATAGAGGGCCGAAGAAGTGGAAGAGGCCGAGGGCATGGGGTTAGGAAACCCTAAGTTCAAGGAGATGATTAAGGATCAGCAACTGGACCGAACCAAGGGCAAATAAACGAAGGGAATAACCAAGTAGCTACTGCTATTAACCGTATGATAGATATTTTAAAACGGTTAGCAGACCGTCAAGATTCAGGACCTGTTAATCAACCTGGTGCTCAGGAGAGAGGGGAGGATAGAGCCCTGGAGCGATTTTTGAAGTTTTCCCCGCCTAAGTTTCTTGGGAGACCTGATCCCGACATAGCGAAAAATTGGCAGGAGAGAATGATTAACATCTTTTCCGCTTTGGACTACACTGAGGAGAGGCGAGTGAATTTCGCTGCCTTTCAATTTGAGGAAGCGGCACGTGCTTGGTGGAACTTGATTAGGGGCAAATAGGAAAGAGCACTGGCCCATTGGACCTAGGAAAATTTTGTGAGAGAGTTTAATGAGAAGTTTCTCCAGCCCATGATTCAAGAAAAAAAGGAGGATGAATTTATAAAGTTGAGACAGAGGACTCTAGTGTGGCAGACTATGAGGAGCGATTCACTAAGCTTTCTAGGTTTACTCCAGAGTTAGTGGCCATTGAGAGGAGAAGGATAAGGCGATTCATACAAGGCCTAAATGTGAAAATTCAAGATGGGCTGGCAGCAACCCAAATCTCTACTTTCACTGAGGCCCTAGAGAAAGCGCAGCGAGTTGAGAGTGTAAAGTTGCAAGTTAGAGATTTTCGTGCAACGAAAAGGGGCACTCCTAGAAACCCTCCTGGACAAGCGGATAAGGGTGCTCCACCTCCAAAAATGGGAAGAGGAACAGGAGGAGTAAAGACATCTGGAACACCAAGAGGGGCTATATCAAGAAGAGGCCACAGTGGACGAGGTCAATCGAGAGGACCATCTCCTAGAGGGCAGGCTATAGCTCCTTAAGTTGTTTGTGGCTATTGTGATAAGCCCAACCATATGGAGAATGAGTACTGGAAGAAAATGGGAAAGTGTCTGTATTGTGACAGCACCAAGCATTAGACCTCGAAATGTCCAAATATACCAAAGGATGGAGGTAGTGCTCAACGGCCAGACAAGTCGACATCTAAACAATTTAGTGCTGGAGGAAGTCGACCTAAGGTGCCATCTAGGGTTTATGTATTAGACCATCAGCAGGTTCCTGATTCCACTGAGGTTGTTGAAGGTACGATTCCTATCTTCCACCGCTTAGCTACGGTTTTAATTGACCCTGGTGCGACACGTTCTTTTGTAAACCCTAAATTCATGAGTGGGGTAGACGTAAGGCCGATTAACTTACTTTATGACTTGAAGGTTAAAATGCCTACTGGAGATCAAAGTTTAATTACCAACTTGGTGTATAGAAATTGCGAGATATGGGTTGGAGAACGAAAATTATTGGCCGATTTGATGGGTTTAGCTATTAAGGGATACGATGTCATCCTAGGTATGGATTGGTTAGCTCGCTACCATGCTCGGTTGAATTGTAAGACGAAAACGGTAGAGCTATGTATTCCGGAAGAGGCAACCCTAAAATTGGATGTAAGGGGTAGACTAGCCTCGTCTGCCCTTATTTCAGGAATTCGAGTTAGAAAAATGTTGAGTAAGGGAGCTCAAGGATATTTGGCTTTTCTTATAAATACTCCTAGTGATAAGGTGAGGTTGGAGGATATGCCATGGTAAAGAAATATCCAGATGCTTTTCCTGAGGAACTAGTCATTGCCACCCGAAAGAGAGATAGCATTTAAAATTGATGTGGCTTCAGGGGTAGTATCTATTTCTAAGACACCTTATAGAATGGCTCTAGCTGAATTGAAAGAACTGAAGTTGCAATTGCAGGATTTACTAGAGCGAGGCTTTATAAGAGAAAGTGATTCTCCATGAGGAGCTCCAGTATTATTTGTTAAAAAGAAGGATGGGAGCATAAGATTCTGTATAGATTACCGAGACTTGAATGATGTTACCGTTAAAAACAAGTACCCTTTACCCCACATTGATGAATTGTTTGACCAATTGCAAGAGGCAGTAGTATTCTCAAAGTTAGATCTCAGGCAGGGTTATTATCAATTGAGGATTTTGGTAAAAAAATATACCTAAGACTGCCTTTAATTCGAGGTACAGGCACTTTGAGTTTGCGATGATGCCGTTTGGGTTAACTAATGCTCCTGCAGCTTTCATGGATCTAATGCATCGAATCTTTAAACCCTATTTAGATCAATTTGTGGTGGTGTTCATTGACGATATACTGGTGTATTCTAAAACTTTGGAGGATCATGAGAAATATTTGAGGATTGTCTTGCAAACTTTGAGGGAACATCAACTATATGCTAAGTTCGGTAAATGTGAATTCTGGTTGAAGAAAGTAACTTTCTTAGGTCATATAATCTCCAAGGACGGAATTAAGGTGGATCCGACCAAAGTTGAAGTAGTTTCTAAGTGGAAGGAACCGAAAAATCCTACTAAAGCTCGAAGTTTCTTGGGGTTAGCAGGGTATTACCTGAGATTTATCAAAGATTTTTCTAAGATTGCGGGACCCCTGACTGAGTTGACTAAGAAGAGTGGGAAGTTTATGTGGAGTTCTAAGTGTGAAAAAAGTTTTCAAGAGTTGAAAAGACGATTGATAAGGGCACCTGTCTTAACCTTATCTAATGGAAAAGATAGCTTTGTGGTTTTCACCGATGCTTCAAAAGAAGGTTTGAGGTGTGTAATGATGCAAAATGAGAGGGTAATTGTGTATGCTTCTCGAAAATTAAAACCTCACGAGAGAAATTATCCAACTTATGATTTGGAGTTAGCGACAGTAGTGTTTGCATTGAAAAAGTGGAGACATTACCTATATTGGGTGACGTTTGAGGTTTTTACAGACCACAAAAGCCTTAAATACTTGTTTTCCCAAAAAGAGTTAAACTTGAGACAACGAAGATGGGTGGAGTTTTTGGAGGATTATGATTGCACGATTAATTATCACACGGGGAAAGCCAATGTGGTAGCCGATGCTTTAAGTTGTAAAGTGCAAGTGGCTGGATTGATGATTAAAGAATTGCACTTGTTAGAAGAAGTTAGTGTTTTGAACCCTCATCGTGAACTAAGAAAGGTGATCCATGGGAATATTGTGGTAAAATCTACTTTATTATATCGTATCCAGGAGGCACACGAGAAGGATTCAGAGGTACAAAAGTGTTTGGAGAAAGTTAAAAAGGGGGAAAAATCAGATTTTAATTTGGGATTAAATGTTGTACTAAGGTTTCGGAATCGCATAATAGTGCCAAAGGATGAAGGGCTAAAAAGGGAAATCTTAGAAGAAACTCATTGTTCTAAGTATACGGTACATCCTGGAGGAAATAAAATGTACCAAGACTTGAAGAGCTTGTATTGGTAGGAGAATATGAAGAAGGAAATTGCTAGATTTGCCCAGATATGTTTGATTTGCCAGCAGGTTAAAGCCGAGCATTAGAAACCATCTGGCCTATTGCAACCTTTGGAGATACCCGAGTGGAAATAGGAAAATATCACCATGGATTTTGTATCTGGATTACCAAGGACACAAAGAGGTCACGACGACATTTGGGTGATAGTGGATAGATTAACCAAATCTGCTCATTTTCTGCCGATTAGTATGAATTACTCACTGGAGAATCTAGCTAAGCTATATTTGGATGAAATTATAAGGTTACATGGGATACCAGTGAGCATTGTGTCCGATCGAGACCCTCGGTCTGTTTCTCGGTTCTGGAAAAAGATACAAGAAATGCTAGAAACTAAATTGAGTTTTAGTACTACCTATCACCCACAGACGGATGGACAGTCAGAGAGGGCAATTCAGACTCTTGAGGACATGTTGAGATCATGTATTTTGGATTTTGGAGAAAGCTGGAGTAAGTACTTAACATTGGTGGAGTTTGCTTATAATAATAGCTTCCATTCATCCAATCAGATGGCTCCTTATGAGGCACTTTATGGCCGGAAGTATAGATCTCCGATTTGTTGGGATGAAATAGGTGAAAGAAATATCTTAGACCCACTGCAGTACCATGGATTGAGGAGGCGTACGAAAAGGTGAAGTTGATACGTCAAAGGATTCAAACAGCTCAGAGCCGTCAAAAAAGTTATGCAGATAATCGAAGGAAGGATTTGGAGTTTGCGGTTGGAGATCAAGTTTTTCTTAAGATCACTCCTCTAAAAGCAAGTTTGATGGCAGGAAGAGGAAAGAAGTTGCAACCAAGATTTGTAGAACCTTATAAGATTCTCCAACATGTGGGAATGTGGCCTATAAGTTAGAACTACCACCAAGTTTGTCTCGAATTCATAATATTTTTCATGTGTCTATGCTCAAGAAGTATCATCCAGATCCTTCCCATGTACTGCAATCAGAAAATATTGAAATTGACGAGGCACTAACTTATGAGGAGAAACCAGTAAAGCTTTTGGATCGTAAAGTGAAAGAACTGCGGAATAAGAAAATCCCTTTGGTAAAAGTTCTATGGAGAAACCACAGAATAGAGGAAGCAACTGGGGTTGTGGAAGAAGAGATTCGAGAGAAATATCCTGACCTATTTTAGAATCAAGGTATGAATTTCGTGGATGAAATTCTTTTAAGGGGGAGAGGATGTGAGGACTCATATTTTTATTCTTAATTTAGCCTATTTTAAAATTATTTACTTTGGTGTTATTTAATTTTATCATTTTTGCATGAATTTTTCTTAAATTATGCTTCTATTGTTTACGCATCGAAAATTTTTCAAAAGTCGCAACGGCACGACTAATCGGAGATTTGGAGAATTTATTTTACACTAGTAAGTATGAGTATTTGTAGTGCTAGAGGAACTACCTTGGAGGATTAGTATTTAAGTGTAGCAAATAAGAAGGAAATGGTAGTGCAAGACACTATTTCGCCACTATTTGAAGTTGACTTTTTTCACCAAACATAAGGCTAGTTTTCTTCCGACTTTTTCGCCACAAAATCAAAACATTTCACTCCCTCACTCTCTCTCTTTCTCGGCTGAACATAGAAGCTCAAGGGGGGGGAAGAAAAATTTCATCTTTTGCTCTTCAATCTTGCTCAAAGATCATCATCCAACCATCAAAACCTTTGGTTTTTACTCTAGCTAGAAAAAAGGTGCTATCTTGTGGTGGTTTTGGTGGAAGTGTTGGTGAAAGTCTTGCCTTCCACTAGGGTTCAAGAACTTGAAGAGGTAACAAGCTCATCTCCTTTGAATCCTTAAATTTTACAAAGATTAGTAGTGGTTAGTGGTTGATTTGCATGGGTTTGAAAACCCTAACCAAAAACCTAAGCTAGAGGACTTGAGGAAACCCTTGTTCTTGCTTTATATCTTAGGTAGTGGTCTTGAGGTGGCCTTTTAGGTAGCGGACTTGAGGCTTCTTGCTTGATTGTTGTTGTTTTTGTGAATTATGGCTTCATATTGGCTTGGTAGTGGAGAGAAAATTGAAAAGAATCTAAGGGAGGTGCTGACCGAAATTTGCTGCCTTGTTACCTTGCTTTGATTTCAAATTTATTGCTTATATAGCTGCTAAAATGCTTGTTATATGTTGTATTGTATGTGTAGACATTGTCTTTCAAAAATCATTTCAATTGGTTGGATAAAACTTGAGTTTTGAAGAAAGGAAGAAAACTGAAAAAGCTACCCAGGTCAGCCGACTAGGGGTTCTTTGTCTGTGTATAAATCTTTGTATAAAAGTCAAAATTAAGTGCTGTTCTTGGCATTTGAGACTAGACACCAAGAACTTTCCAACGATATAAAGTTCTCCTACTAATTCATTTTGAGTGAGCCGTAGCGACCCGGCAAAGTGGACTGATCTGTTTCACCTATTTACCCGAGAAAAATTATACAACTTCATCTTGTGGATCAATTTCGCCCCTCTTGTAAAAAGAATTTGAAAATGATTTCTTTTGATGATTTATAGAATTTTGAATCTAGTTTTCAACGGCATAAACCATTCCTAATTGGGACATGTACAGAGTTAGTTATGGCCTGATTACAAAACTGTGTCGAAGCTTTGTGACTGAAAATCAGCGGAACAGGTTGCGAAAACCAGTTTTATTAAAACTGTTGTATCTTGGTTTTGGAGAATCCAAATTGAGTTTCATTTATTGCGTTTGAAACTTGACTTGAAGTTCTTGCTGTGTTACGAACTTCAGAGGCTAATTCAATTCCTGTGAATTTTGCCGAATTTTCAAACTTTTCTGAAAAATAAAGACTGTTTCTGCCCTGTTTTAATAAAATAGTAAGTTTCAGCTGAGATATCAATGCTTTCTGATTGGAATCTGTGACGCGCTCGCTTCTCCCAAGGGCGAACCCTAGGGTATCGGCGGGACGCCTGCCTAGCTCGCGCCAGGATTCGAAACACAAAACTAATAAAACTATATTAAACCAAAAGAGTACTATTTACATCTTCAAAAGTATATATTCAGACCACCATATTACATTATAATAACAATCAGTAGAAGGTGGACCCTAAGGTGGGTCCTTATATAAACCACCAAAACAAAAGGAACATCTTAACCGACCAACTATTGCAACTAACCCTAACTATACTAGTGGCAGTGTCCAAAAGTTTCCCCGCGTCGCCCCCTGCTAAGGAAAACCAAGGAAACGGGGTAAGCTATATGCTTAGTAAGTACACGGGGGTAAACACGTAAATTTCATATTAAAATAAAGGGCAAAAAGTCCCGATGGCCCTCAAACTATTAACCGGATGAACTTTTGACCCCCAAACAATTAAAAGTAAATTTTTGGCCCCCGATCTATCCAAAGTACAAAATGTTAGACCTTTTGTCAAATTCAGCAGTTAATACCGACGGAATCTACGACTACGTGAGAAGCACACCGAAATACGAAGGGCATTTTTGGCAATTTCAGCATCCATCACAAAATAGTTCTCGATTATGTTCCGATCGCATAGAAATTGGATGTCCTTGGACAAATTTATCAGGCAATCCAAGAATGTAGCACAAGTCGTCATGTGTTTGGAACAACCCGCCTGACATTGCTCATAGGCGACCAATTCAATAGAAACGAGCTCATGAAATCATCCAAAGCAATTCTGGGCATCTCGATTACCCCCCGTGCCTGAATTTTATGGCCAAGAAGCTCTCTTCCTCGTTGGGTTTAAGGTCAATTCCAGCGTACGAGAGATGCGAGACGCATTCGATTACGCGAGTGTTCAGAAACCCATCGGGTTTAGGTTCGCCGTGTTCCAGGGGGTTGAAGCTTTCACAGAGAAAGTCCAGCAAATGCTTGCGTTCGAGTTCGAGGCTGCTGTATCTGGCCAAAACTAGCTCAAACCTTTGCAATGCATTGTTGAAGAAATTTAGAGTCAACCGGCCCAAAGACGGCCCTGATCCTTCGTTATCGGGGTAAGCATACACCCACGACATCTGGATCGACATCGAGGTAAGCGGATCATCTGGATCGACCGGCACCAACCCTCTAAACTTTCGAAAGATTTCCAGAATGAAACAACTGTCAAGAACCAACATCTCTATGAATTCATCACTGCTGTACCCTGTATTTTCAGAGTAACACTCCCTAGCCTCGGCTTCCAAGGGCTGCACGGCCCTCAAATAGTCCTCCAACCCGATGCCCTTTTTTTGCGTCCGCTTCAGAAGAGCACCCCAGAATCTCCATTTCGTATGCCCTTTGTATTTCGGGTCTCACGTGTTGGTAGATTCCGTCTGTATTAACTGCTGAATTTGACAGAAGATCTAACATTTTGTACTTTAGATAGATCGGGGGCCAAAAGTTTACTTTTAATTGTTTGGGGGCCAAAAGTTCATCCGCCTAATAGTTTGAGGACCACCGGAACTCTTTGCCCTAAAATAAACAACTATTTCACAAAATGTCAAGTCAAGTGCAAAAGTAACAATACAAATGAAGGATACAGGTTGGCTCCAAAGCCAAATCGTATGCCACGTGTGATCTCCTGTCGACACTCCGTCGACCACAAATAAGGTCCGTAGAACTCCACTTGTACTTCCACCGTACACCTTATCACCCTCACTGGCCAGTCACCTCACAAACTTGCTCGAGCGAACGAAATCACAAACTTGAGCTTGAGTCACAAGCTCAGGTCACAAACTTGGTTCACATTCTCGGTGAACCGGATTCACAAACTTGGTGACCTCAGACTAAGTTGGACTGGCTTCGACCAAGCCCTGACCGGCTCGAATAGTCCATCTAGGTCGAAAGATCAACCCCAACTTACAAACATCACCCCGAGCTACAAGCACAAGGGGTTCAAACCCAAAACTCACAAACGTCACCCCGAGCTACAAGCTCAAGGGGTTCAAACCCAAAATAATTCATGTATACACATCTCATAAAAAAAATATAGGTACAAACTAGGGTTTAGGTCGAGTGTGATAAAGTACACCCTCGCCTAAATCCCCTTTTTATTCTCATCAAAACACATAAGCAGTTTATACACATAAACGGCCTGAATACTTACTCCAAAACTACGTATAGCAAAAATGCAAGGATCGCGTCACATATACAGCTAGTAGGCCCCACCGGTACCGTCTAGCCCGTCACCGTCTGAAATAGAAGATTGCATCACAATATATCACAAACGGCCACTAACATGCATAACTCAAGTAAAACGGCAACATTGGCACATGCAAGTGCGGAAACGGCACACGGAAATGGAGACGGACACGGAAACGGAAACGGCGAGATTTGCCATCCCAAACCGTTTTGATCAAAAGTTAGGCTAGCAATATCGGATCAAGATGGGTGAGACACCGTTTTGAAGCTATGAGGAAGGGCTACAACTTTTATTTAGACATCTCAACCCATATCTGTGACAGCCCCACCTTCCCCTAAGGCGTACCAAAAGGGTTAGAGGACTGCCTGCGCAGTTCTCGCCAGGACTACTAAAACGGTAAAACAGTAACTCAATGCGTTCGGGAATCTACTAGCGCGCTTAAACAAGCCAACAATCAAGAAATGGAAAAACAAAAGTTAAAACATAACGTGAATAGTGACTACCACATCACAATCAGCCAGGACCCAATCAAATGCAAATAACTGCTTACAATCCTTGAAAGGAATATATATACAAGCCAAGTATAATACATGGAACATGAATACACATACACTGTTACCAACCACATTTGTATGATTACAAGCCAAAAGGAAACATGTAAATTCAAGTACAATCAAGTTGCCAACTATTGAGGAGCTATACAAAATCTCTCAACCAGCTCTACTCAACTCATCTTCAAACTCACAAGTCCAAAAGGTAAATCCCTGTAAGCAAAACAAAATTCACGGAGTGAGCTTTCGCCCAATGAGGTACCATCACCAAAATATACCAGGATCACATAAACACAAGAATATTCAGTCCAAATACGCACGTCAAGTAAGTAAAATCAACAACACCCAAGTGTAGGGAATAAAAGGATACGGATGGCTCTCAAGAGCCCTTTTCCTCTTTTGTCATGCTTGATCTCATCTCATTGACTCTCCGTCAATGTATACCAGGTAATCATGACCGTAGACTCCTCTTTACTCCAATTAGCCGTCCACCTCACTTTCCCCTTACCGGGCCCGAACACCAAACAGTACAGAATTGGTATTACTCGAGTATACCGGAATCAAGGGTCTCATACCCAAAGATTCCCAAATACAGTCCCCATGGCTTGTCAAATGTCCCCGACCAAGTCCTTACTGGCTCGAGTCCATTGACTTCCAATGAGGTAGAGCTCAGAGTGAACATTAAAGTTGGTATCCAAGCGATACCAAATCCAGTACAGTCCATAATATTCAAGTAATATCATAAACAGTCAAGTAAGCTTAGTATAATAACCAGTCAAGGAGGCTAGAGAGTACGAGAGTGGTAAAGTACACCCTCGCCTCACCTAGCTCAAACAATCATCACAACTAGTCCAAACCACAGAATTCAAGTACAAGAAAGCCACGGAATAACAAACATGTGAATACTACACTCACCAAGTTCAACAAAGAAATTTCACAAGTTTTCGCCCGACGTGAGCCTCGGATCACCGGCACGCCCTATAACAATCAAGAAAGTACAATGAAAACGCAAACACAAGTCGAATACCTTTTTCTAGGAACTATTAAGGCAAGACCCAAATATAGCTTGGAAATGAAAAATACATAACATTTAGGGTTAAAAGTAGAAATAAACCCTAAGATTATTCACTTCTATCAAATCTCAACCCAACACATAAGAATCCAATACCCTAGACACTTGGACAGCATTTCCCCTAAAATTTCTGCTTTTCCAACCTACAAGACAACCAATAAAAGCCATCCAACACAAGCACAAGCACCCAAACAATATATAAGCCATTCAATATGCGTCATTAGGGTCATAATACCCCTCAATTATAGCCAATTAGAAGCTCAACTATCAACCATAGAAAACCCCCAATTTGAAACCCTAAATCTGAAATTTTCCGCACAAGCGGAAATTTTCCGCAATTAACCACAATTAACACACAAGAGAGCTATATAATGCCATTTAGAACCATCAATTCCAGCTCAATCATATCAATCATAGGAAAACAGAAAATTTCCAGAAAAATCAGAAAATTAGGAAACTTCACTCCAATCCACCAAATCTTCCGTAAAATCGCGTAAATAGCTACTATAAGGCACCAATTGGCCAAAATTAATAACAATAGATGAGTTCCAAGCAAGATACCTTAGTTCTTCAAGAAAGGTTGTAGCTTATGAGGTTTTCTTCCAAAACAACACCACCAAGTTCTTCAAAGACCCTTAGCAATATGTTTTTATGGACTAATTCAAGAAACAAACGGCTAGTTTTCAAGATTTGAGCAAGATTAGAAGATGGAAGGTTGAAGAATTTTTTCCTTTGCTTGCTAGAGAGGTTCGGCCAAGACAAGGCTGAAATGAAGATGATTTGGTCAATTTTTGGTCTTTTATTCAAGTTAAAGAAAGTTAGGAAAAGTTAGGCAAGTTTAGTCCAACAACAATTTGACACTTGGCGCATTATTTTTGCTAGAGCTATCTTCTTGTCCCTCATGGCTAATCCATCTAGACAACCTCCAATTATCTCCTAATACCTAGTAACAAAATTTCTTTACGCAAAAATTTAACCTAATTGGTCAAATTTCTCTCACTTAATGCACTAGCGGGTCCCACGACCAAAAGACGTTCCAAAATTCTCACGAACTACCTTATACTAGAACAATGATTTAAGAACTATATTTACTGATAAAATGTTGATAAAAGTAATATAATAAAGAAATTAAAAGAAAACGGGTGCACAGGAATAAAATAATAAATAAATAATAAATTTTTTTTTTCTGGGTTCTCACAATATCTCAATAGGTATTGGTCAAAAATGCACAAAATAGTTCCAACTATTTCATTTCGTATTACCAAACAGGCCCTGTTTGAAAGACCGTAACTCACGGTTCAGAAATCAGAATCAAGAAATTCCAGAGGCGTTAGAAAGCTAAGACATAAGGCTATAACTTTCATGTTTGGACCAAAAGATCAATACAGAGCATGGAGGAAAACGGGTCCAAACATTCTTGTCAGAACTGTCCAATGCGCAGGCAGTTCTGACAATTGATCTTGTTTTGGTCATAACTGAAGCTACGGAACTCGGATTTGGATGCACTTTAAACCATTTCGAAGCTAAGACAAGGACCTACAACTTTGATGAAGACCACTCAGTCCAGTTCTCACCCTAACTAGGTCAAATTTACCAAAATAACTCCAGATTTTCCAGTTCGAAACTCACTGTGAAATTCAACTAGCAGTCCTGATTCATTCACTCATATCTCAGCCTATACAACTCCAATTCAAGTGATTCCAAAGCCAGTTGAAAGCTAAGATACAAGGCTATAAGTCTTAAGAAGACATCATCAACCAAATCAGCAGTATTCCTGGTCAAACTAACCAATTACAGAAGCGGATTATCAGGTTCGGACATAAACAGGGCAGCAGGGGTATTTCAGTTTTTTCACAGACTACATTGCTCCGATTGAGCTGAAATTTTGTAGGCACCTATAAAATACCATTCTATACAACTTTCATGTTTTATACCAAGCCTAATTCAGCCTCTAGCATGGTGCAATAAAACCGGACAGAATAGAGCTGAAATTTTCCAGAAACCTGGAATTTTGGGATTCAATGCAACTTTTCTTGATTTCTTGCTCCAATCATCACCACAACCACTTATATAAGCTTAAATACAATATATATCATCCATATAGCAAGGATAGGTAGCAAATACCTCAAACCCTAACTCACATAAATCACCTTTAAATCATCATAACAACTTGTATCACCACTAATCCAACCAAAACAAGTATTATATAACAACTTAAACCAAAATAAAACAACCAAAGCCATGGTTTTAGCCTTATACCTCAAGACAAGAGCTTTCAAGAGTTATCCTTCACTTCCCTTGGCAAAATTTAGCTCCTTAAGCTTCCCAAGCTTCCAAACTAATGATTAATCGGTTTAGTTTTTTCTTGTTTTCACTCATTCAAGCTCAAACCAAGATTGATTGAAGTTTCCTTTTCTCTTGTTTTTCCTCCCTCAACTCACGGCTGATATGCAGAAATAATGGAGGAAATAGGTTGGTTTTTGGTGATAAATATGGTGTAAATTAGTTAGTCAACCAACCAATGAAATACCGCCACTTGTCGCCACCAATTCCATTCATTTTTTTCCTTCTCTCTCTTGGTATTTAAAGTCAACAATTGTGGCTGATGTATGAGATATTTTGAGGGTTAATTAGCTGTAATAAAATGAGAAGATTAAGATAATAAAGTAGGGATCAAGTGGTGTGTTCAATCGGTAGCGCGCGACACCCGTCGGTCCGAGCCGTTTTTCCTTAAATCGCATATACTTGAGTTTTTAACTTCTAATCACTAACTTATTATTATCACTTCTAATCATATAATATTTCCTCATCCAAAATTCACTCTTACCTACCAAATTTGATCCTCCCTCCGTACCGAATAGTCACACTACGAAAAACGTGAAAATCCTAATTCGCTCTAACTTGGAAACGGACAACGAAAACCCTTACTTCTATATTCATTTACAATTATTGTGGGGTGATTGGGTAGGGCCATAATAAATAAATAATTTCCAAATAAAAGGGCATTTTTAAGAAAAACGTGAGGGGTTTTACAATTCCATAAATTGAATTTAAGGTTTCGGTTAAAATATGAGAAATTTGAGAAAACGATCAGTCACAAGTGAAACTAGGGTTTTGATTAGACTTTTAGGGTTTCTAGTCTTTTAAAATAAAACAAAGTTTTAAAGCAAAACCAAAGAAATAACTTTAATTCCTTCTTTAAAACAAAATAATGTTTTAAAATAAAAATAAACTAAAGAAACCGTAATATCCTCCTTGAGACTAAACAAAAGATGATCCTAAAAGTTGGGGTATGACAGAATCTATGAAAAGTGTCTTCTGGAAATTTTTAGTACATTGAATCTAGTTTCCGATGATATAAAGTTTCCAATTTTTGGACTTACCGAACTCAAGATGTGAAATTTCAACTGTTGTCACGTAAAGCTGAAAATTTCTGATTTCTAACAAATGAACTTTTATGAACTTCCAACTTCCTTTTGAGATTGATAGTTCATTTCAAACTTGATTTCATGGATGATACAAGTTCTTTTGTGACTTTAAACCTTCATTTGTGAATCTCGATTTTCAATGGAATAAACCTCTTATGATGTGTTGTCCTAGTTCTAAGCAAACGAACTTTCTTCTTTGTATGCTCAATGACCTAGGGTATCCGTGAGTGATGGTTGGTTAAAATTTCTTCAGGTGCTCAAGAGGGTTTTGAAGGGAATCCCGGTGAGGAATTTTAAAGGAATTTCTTGCTCACTTGCATTTGAATTGGTGAGTGACAAGTGCATGACGTGTTGCATAATACTTGAACTACTTCTTGTTGAATGTGTGAATTGGACTTGTCGAGACGAGTGTGTACTTTATCGCACTCGTTCTCTCTTGCTTGACTTGATAATTGACTTGCTAATACTCGATAATCATATTCGTGCTTGTGCGTGACTTGGTGTTGATTTGAGAGAAATCTCATCAACTTATACTTGCACTTGTGGGGACGCCCAAATCCCATTGGCTAACCTTGTAACTCGAGCCAGCATGGGCTTGGTCGAAAAGCTTGGTGAACCATGGGAAATTATAAAGGTTGATCTTTTGAGATCTTGCTTGGCATACTCGAGTAGTATTGCCATTTCATGCGTGTTTGGTTCCGAATCCGAGACGGTGAAATGGTGGATGGAGGAAGTAAGTAGGGTTCTACAAACTTGTGTATTTACTCGGTTGATGGAGTGTCACCACTTGAAAGTGTTGGATCAAGCCCTCGGCAAAGCAATGGGGATTTAGATCCTGAGAGCTCCGGTATCCTTATTGATTGGGTTTTGTTTTCCTTTGTGAGTTACATGAATATTATGGCTGCCCTTCTTGTATAAGCTTTAATGCTAGTTGTATTTATTTGTTTGCCTGCTTTTCTTGGCCTCACTGAGCGTTAGCTCACCCCCTTAAGTTTGTTTTCCTTAGCAGGAACTTGAAGTGGAAAGATTCTGGAGAAGCTGGCTTTGATTGTCTTTTGGTCCAATTATGGATGCAAATGATTTAGTCAACTTTTGGTGGTTGTATTTTTGGGCAAATTTGATGTAACTTTTGGAAATATTATGATGTAGAATTGGATGACTATTGAAGGAAGCGACTTTTTTTATATTAGTTTTCTTACTGGTTGTTTAGTTCTAAGTTATAAATCTTGACTTGTATCGAGTCCTGGCGAGAGCTAGGTAGGTGGCCCGCCGAAACCCTAGGGTTCGCCCTAAGGAGAAGTGGGTCGTCACATTTTCAAGTAACATTAGGGTTACCGTTTGTAAGGCTATAAATACTAGCCTAAGTGTCGTTCTTTTAGACATTGAATAATATTCCAGATTTGAGAGTTTTCTTTCTCTTGGCTTTTACGAATGCACCTTGAACATCTTAGAGGATTCCTTTGAGTATTCTACGACTTATCAATCGAAGATCACGTTCGATTGTGGCATCATCTACCTTATACCAAGGTTCGTTAACCACATGATTAATGGGTCAAGGTCTTTCGCTTCCAAACTCTGATACCAATTTTAGATCCTTGGGCTTGTCTCTTACGAGTTTCATCACAACGTTGGTGGCGTTCGTATCAGCTGGCATCAAAGCTGGTTAAAGGTATCGAGTTGTATCCTTGTCTTGTGTCAAGTTTTGTTTCTTGTTTACGTTGTTCTAGGGTCTTTCATTTCTGTTTAGAGTCCCAAAAAAAAGTTACTGTTCATTGATAGTATTCATCGATACTGTTCACCGTTACTGTTCGTCGATTACTGTTCATCCAAAAAAAAATCTATTTGTGTGTTATCTTTTTTTGTGTTTTGTGTTTAGTTCAAAAAAATCCAGATTATAGTTCTTGTTCTTCCTTCGCTGGGGTTTCCGTTTTGCTTCTTTGTCGCGTCTTGTGCTTCATTGTTAATTTGCTGCCCGAATCTATTGGTATTAATTGTCATTTTTGTTGTGTTTCCTGGAATTTATAGTGTCAATTTGTGGCTTTAATCTCGTGTTCTAGTGTCAAAAAAAATTCTGGTTGAGTTCTTGTGAAGAAATCCAAACAAGTAACCTAGGGTTTCTTCCACAACTTTGTGTTAGTTTTGACTTGTATGGCTAAACATACCTTGTTTCTTGAGTTTCTTGGATCAAGTTCCGGTTTTTCTTGAAATTCCAAATTGTATAAACACCAATCTTGAAGTTCTTGAAGATCAAAATTTGGTTCTTGAAACGTCGGAAACCATTGCTGAAAACTTTGGACTTGTTTGAAAAAACCTTGGGTTGTTGGGGGAAGATCTTGGAAATCTTGTTTTGATCTTGAATCCGTGGGGTTTATAGCCAGTAAATCTTGAATTTCTTGCTGCAAAATTCGGATCTTCTTGGAATTCTTGAGTCATATCTTCAACGGGTTAAGCAACCAAAGTGCAAAACCCTAATTGTTCTTCCTTGAATCCGAAAAGTTCTTGGCTATTGTGGTTTAAAAAAAAAGAAACAAGGAAAAAAAAGGAACATCAGCCACGAATTTGATCTTTAAGTACTCCACAAACAAGTGCGGACTGTGTTTTGGCAACTCAATAAGTTGGCTGAAGTAAAGAAACTAAAACAACCACACCAAAGCTTTCCTAATCCAATTTGGATTCTAGTTCTAGCCTGTAATTTCGTTTCTTGTGGGACTGAAGCTACTTGGAAATTGCCAATTGAGAGGGTAAACATTGTTTCAATTGGAAAAAGAGTGTAGATTCTAAATTCCATCAATTGTTCCAGCTTGTTTCCTAATTCTAAAGCCACAAAACTAAGGCTGTCGAATAGAGTATTCTTGAATTCCTTTGAGTCGTTTGCTGTTGTTGTCCTTAGTCGCTACTCTTAATCAATTTCTAGAATATTTCCAATAAAATTTTTAGGTCTTGGAAGTCAATTTTGAGTCATTTTTTTCTCGGGCAGTTACATTGTTCCTTTCCATTCAATCGCGACAATCTTACTTGATCTAAATTGTTAAGTTGTTCAACACTAGAAGGAACTCTAATTTCTTCAAGGAGTTGAACGAGGAACTGATGTGTGCACGGACCTTAGCCCACGTGATGATCCAGTTTGAGTTCCATTGGGTCCGGTTACGCGTGCAAGGGCTAAACGCTTCAAAGAATCACTTCAAGCCCTTGTTTGAAGTGTCCAAGATCAACATGGGATCCACAGGAACATTGAAGGCTTGGAAGGTGATAACCAAATTGTCTACACGATGATCCAAGCCCATGAAGATCCAAGTGGCCCGCCTGTGGAGATGGACGGCTAGGCCTTTAGTCCTTAGTGTTAGGTCGGTCTAAGTGTCATTGTTAGTTGTTAGTTGTTAGTTGGAAAGTGGAGTCTCAGCCCACTTATGTCCAAGGATGGCCGACCCTCCATCTAGTTTAGTCTTTAGGTTTCCGTTGGTCTCAAGCCTATAAAAAGGCTCCCTCATGTACGATTGGGGGGTTCCACACTTTGATAATTAAAATTTCAGCATTGTTTTCTCTTACATTCGAGAGTTGCAATTCCATTACTTGCTTGGCAAGTGTTCTTGAGCAATCTCGCGATTGTACTTGATTGTTCATCCGGCCTATCTACTTGAGTAACCACCTCAATTGGAGTCGCCGTTCTACCGCCTGGATTCAAGTCGTGTCGTCCTTCTTGATTCTAGGTATCGCAAATCCAAACGGTTGGAAATCTCTCTAGATCCTTGTGCAAACGTGCTACCTGTCTCGGAACGTGTTGACCGAGGAGCGTATTAGGAGCCTTGAGAATTGACTTGGTGAGATTATTAGAGAGTTTTAGTTAGTGAAAATACGAGTGTGAGTGCATACACGTGAGGCAGTGTGTGAGGTAAAATTATCTCTTTTTACTACTACATACACATCTTTCACATCACCATG
Source organism: Coffea arabica (assembly GCF_036785885.1). Taxonomy (NCBI): domain Eukaryota; kingdom Viridiplantae; phylum Streptophyta; class Magnoliopsida; order Gentianales; family Rubiaceae; genus Coffea; species Coffea arabica. The sequence goes on from NC_092318.1 coordinate 26,929,912, forward strand.
ACTAACGAGGGAGAAACAAGCTCCCAAGCTTTTGATTTCAAACTTTTTATAGAGGCGTTAAAGGGTAAATTGGGACGAATGATGGACCAGAAGTCGGAGGTGATGCACCAACAAATTGATAGCTTGGAAATGTCACGAGGAAGTTCCAAAGGCAGCTGTGGAAAGACTTATATGCATGAGTCGAGTAACTCCAATTCGAACAAAGAATATGAACCTAACCAAAGGAGAACCAAGTGAGATGCTAGACCATCAGGTGACACCATTAAAGGCACTAAAGTGAAGATTCCACCCTTCCAAGGACGATCGGACCCTGATGCATACCTAGAATGGGAGAAACGAATCAAGCTTGTCTTCGATTGCAATGCCTATTTGGAGGAGCAAAATTTGAAGTTGGCAGTGGTAGAATTCACCGATTATGTTGTTGTTTGGTGGGATCAAGTCTCAACTAATCGAAGGAGGAGTGCAGAACCCACTGTTCAAACATGGGTTGAGTTGAGACATCTCATGTGGAAGTGATTTGTACCAAGTCATTACTACCGTGACTTGTACCAAAAATTTCAAACTCTTACTCAAGGAGCTCGGAGTGTTTGTGACGACTCATGTTTTTATTTCTAAAATAGTAATTTTTATGATTAATTACCCTAGTATTAGTTACTTATATTATCGTTACAAGAATTTCTTTTAAATTTCGCTTTATCGCGCGCGAATTGAAAGTTCATATTTTTCGCGTCAAATCGGCCGGATGGAGATTTAAGAAATTTATTCTAGACTACTAAGAGTGAATAATTATAGTGTTAAAGGAAGTACATTAGAGGTTTAGTGCACAAGTGAAACAAACCCAAGAGAAAACGGACACGAAACGCGCGCGCGCGAGTACTATTCATAATTGACTTTTGTGCAAATTATAACCACAAAACACTTAAGCTTCCAAGGGAAGCTTCATTCATCAGCCATACTCTCTCTCTCCTCTCCTCAAGCTTGGCCAAACCTCCAAGGGAAAAGAAGGAAAGAAAACCTCTTCTTGTCTTGCTCAAATCTTGCACCAAAACAGCATCCAATCTTCTAACTACTTGGAGATTTACTTAATCTTGGTGGAGGACTTCATCTTGCGGTTTTCTTCAGAGAATTTCGATCCAAATTTCTGGTTTCAACACAAGCTAAGAGGTAGTCTTGTGGTGACCTCTAGGTAGCGGTCTTGTGGTGACCTCTAGGTAGTGGTCTTGAGGTGTAAATGCTTGATTGTGGTTGTTATGTGTGTAGATGAAAAGATTATGGTTAGAAACGACAGAAAAATCGAAGGAAGATTGCATTTGGGTGATGGCCGAATCTGCCCTGTTTTTGCCGTGCATTTGTTTCAAATTTTTGATGCTCAAATGATTGTGAAACTGATGTAGATATGTTTTATATGATGTGTAGAAAGTTTCTACCAAAAATCATTTGAATTGGTTGAGCAAAACTTGAAATTTCGAAATGTGAAGAAACCTGGAAAATGTGCTCGGACAGCTTGAACGGTGTCCCTTTGATCACACATATCTTTTGTACAGATGTCAAAATCAAGTGCCATTTGTGGCATTTGAAACTAGACATTTGTAGCTTTTCAACGATATAAAATTCACTTTCTAGTTCGAAATAAGTGAGCCATAGTGAGTCGGCAAAATTGCTGCCCTGTTCTGTTGGCCTTTCCGAGAGAAAGGTAGAAGCTACATATTGTGGCTCTATTTTTTCTCACTTATGAATTGATTTTGAGAATGACTTGTTCTTATGAAATGTATCCTTATGATTCTAGTTTCCAACGCCACCAACCATTCACAATTTCAAGTTGTATTGAGTGAGATATGGTCCAATTTTCAAACTGCGACAGAACTGGAAAACCCTTCTTTTGGGCTGGCCGACTGGTTTAGTTGTTTGTGAGATGATTTATATTGAAATTTTGATGTCAACCAACTATCAATTGCTTATGAAATGTTTCTTGGACCTTGGTTTCCCAAATGAACGAAAATGGGACTGATTTCATGGTGTAAAGTGTTTGGAAAGGGAAAGAAAGCAAGAAGGCAGATTTGTCTTGAAAATTTCTTGAACTTTGGTAGTTTTGTTAACTACCTTCCCGTACGAGATTTTATGTGAAATTTTATATAGGAGTATCCCTCATATGGAAGTTGAAATGTACCGAATTTGGTGTCATTCTAAAACCATTTCGATACCCAAATGATGTGCCAAAGTTGTTCTTCAAACCTAGAAAATTTACTGAACGGTCTTTGATTTTGGCCAACTTTGAGCTGCTATATTTTGGCACTCAAAACTCCGAATTTAGTTCCATTTGTTGTGTTTGAAACTTTGTTTAGAACTCTTATTGTAGTATGAATTTCAGAGGCTAGTTCACTTTATGTGAATTTTTCCGAATTTCCAAAGTTTACCGAAAAATAATATTGAAACTGTCTTGTATGCTCAAGTCAGCCACTTTGAGCTGAAATTTGAATGCATTCTGTTTAGAATCTTGGAAAAGTGTCTTCTGGGAACTTTTAGTACTTTGAACCAAGATTCCAACGGTATAAATTTTTCCAATTTTGGACTACTGAGTACGAGTTCTGATTTTTCTAAATTTGATGTGTAAAACTGAAATTTTTCGATTCGATGGGAAATAAGTTTTTGGAAAACTCTTCCCTATCCTTTGAGATTGATTGACTGTTTTAAACTTGATTTCATGAAGGAAATCAATTTTCTTTGTGTTATTAAATCCCACTTTTGAGCCTCGATTTACGAGTAATTAAGGCTCTTTTTTATGATATTTTCTTAGTATTGTACAAGTGTACAATCTTCCTTGTTAACAAGGGGTTTATAAGTGATAGTGTGTGATAGTAAATTATTATATGCTCAGGTGCTCAAGAGGACCTTCAAGAGGAACTCGAAGCGGACACATAAAAGTTGTTTGAGCACTTACTCCCTATTTTGATTGGTGAGTGTCAAGTGCATGATTTGTTGCAATTATGTGAATTGCTTCTTATGGACTGAATGGTTTATGACTGTTGAGTCGAGTATGTACTTTATCACACTAGTTCTTTTTTAACTGATTGAACAGCTGAATTGAACTGCTTGTAACTGAATTATAACTGAACTGCTTGCATGTCGTTGAAGTGAATCTCCTTGACTTATAATTGAACTACTTGCACGTCATTGGAGTGAATCTCCTCGACCTATAACTGAACTGAACTAAACTGAACTTGGGGACACCCAAATCTCAATTGGCCGACCTTGCGACTCGAGCCAGCAAGGGCTTGGTCGAGGAGCTTAGTGAACCATGAGATAACTGTAAGCTTGATCTATTGAGAGATCTTGCTTGGCCTACTCGCGAAATAGTGCCTTTTACAGAAGTTCAGGCTCGGTGCGGTGTATGGTGGACGGAATTGACGTGTAAGTGGAGTTCTACGGACTTAAATGCCAACCCGGTTGGCGGAGTGCTATCGCGGGAAGGTTTTTGATCGAGGCTTGGCGAAGCAAGTAAAACTTAGCTCCTGAGAGCTCCTGTATCCTCATTGAATGTGTTTCATTGAAAATTGTGAATTGCTTGAATGTTACCGCTTTAATTCTTGCTTAAATCCCATTGTTACTTGAACTATATGTTTTGCATGTTTTCTTGGCCTCACGAGCATCCGCTCACCCCGTTAGATTTGTTTTTCTTAACAGGAGTTGAACTGGAAGGGATTATGGAAAAGCCTATTTGATGGCACTTTTGGCTAGGATTTTGAAATGTTTTGTCTAGACATCTTTTGGAAAGTTGTATATTTTGGAAAGTAGATGTATTTCAAACTTGTGGTATAAGATTGGATATTTATGTATGGAAGCGACTTCTCTTTCTTACTTCATCTTGTCTTATTAGTTATTATTGGTAATAAGTTTGAACTGGAATTGTACTGAGTCCTAGCGAAAGTTGGGCAGGCGTCCCGTGGATACCCTTTGGTTTGCCTTAGGGAGAAGTGGGGGTGTCACAGTTGGTGTCAGAGCACTAGGTTAGAGATCTATTTGGGAGATATACTAGAGACTTTACCTCTAAGAATAGGAATGAGGTAACTTAGTTATGCCTTAAGTGATATTTGAGCGAGTTAGTGACTCTAAGTTTCTAACTCGGAAATTGTGGTTGTTTTGCAGGGTTGGAGAATGGAAATGGGGAACCTGCTGCTAATGGTAATGGTCAAGCTAATAGCCACGTGGAGCCCCTTAGGTCTATTTACTACCGAGCATAGGGAGGAGGAGCTCGTGTGCGTTACTCACTTTTTTCTAGGTATTCTCGATGTCTCTGTAGGGCGATATATGCTTACCCGAATAACCTCGTATTTGCACTTGACGATGAGCGTCGCCAGTTGGTGAATACCAACAAAGCTCTACTCCAGGAGGTGGAGGAGCTGAGCATTATGGTGAATGCTCAGAGTGCTAGGATTGCTGAATTGGAGGGGACCGTAGTGGACGAGGTGGCTAGGACTGAGGCCGCCCGTGATGAGCTTCAAAGAGTTAGGGCTCGACTTACTAGGATAGGCGAGAAGATTCGGAATCGGGCCGCTGGGATCCTAGCAGATACTACTATGCTGATTGACGAGGTGATGGACGTTGTTCAGGGTCTGACTCAGGAGGAGGATCCGGAGGAGGACCCTGAGGAGAAGATTCCACCTGATAGCCCTACTGTGGACTAGACCTAGAGTGATAGACTTTTGACTTTTGTAGTTAGAAATAATTGGGGTGATGCTAGTGCTAAGGCCATTGTATTTTGCTTGACTGTGTGGCCTACTTTTGAGACACTTGGCTTTACTTTAGTCTACATGACTAAAAGTACTTTTGTGGCACCTGTATGCTATATTTTTGTAATACCCCATGACTTGCTAATTGTATGGACTTTAAAGTGCTAATATATGTAAATTATTGTTATTTTAAATGTTTTCATGAGTGGTTCTTATTTTAAGTATTTCATTGTGTAATTACTTTTATTTCTTGCACTAGGTATGCCTAGAATTATGGACGGACGAAGGAGTGGTCGAGGTCGTGGGCGAGGGACTAGGCAAACCCAACCTTAGGGGGACGATCAGGGATCGGCAACTAGACCGACCCAGGGACAAAAAAATCTAGAGGGTAACCGAGTGGCTACTGCCACTAATAGGATGACTGATATCCTTGAACGGTTAGCTGAGAGACAGGGTCCAGGGCCACTTAACCAACCCGAGGCCCAGGATAGAGGGGAAGATGGAGCCTTGGAGAGGTTTTTGAAATTTAACTCGCTTAAGTTCACTGGAGAACCTAATCCTGAGGTAGCGGAGAACTGGTTGGAGAGGATGACCAACATATTCGCTGCTTTAGATTATACCGAAGATAGGCGAGTGAACTTTGCTGCTTTCCAATTTGAGGGAGTAGCACGTACTTGGTGGGACATGATAAGGGGAAAGTGGGAGAGAGTCCAAACCGCTTGGACTTGGGAAAACTTTACGAGGGACTTTAATGAGAAGTTTCTTCCGCCTCTGATCCAAGAGAAGCGGGAGGACGAATTTATAAAGTTGAGGCAAGGAACTCTTAGTGTAGCTGAGTATGAAGGGAAATTCACTAAACTTTCTAAGTACGCTCCCGAATTGGTGACTAATGAGCGGAAAAGAATAAGACGGTTTGTACAAGGGTTTAATGTGGAGATTCAGGAGGGCTTGGCTGCAACCCAAATCTCTACATTTACTGAAGCTTTGGAGAAAGCACAGAGAGTTGAGAGCGCAAGGATGCAAGTTAAGGACTTTCAATCTAAGAAGAGGAATATTTCTAGTTATAGCTCTGGTCAGGTTAGTAAAAGTGCCCCGCCTTCCAAGATAGGAAGGGGAATGGGAGGAGTAAGGATCGCAGGAGCTTCAAGGGGAGCTTTATCCAGAAGAGGTCGTAGTGGGCAGGTTCAAGCGAGAGGAGTGCCTTCTAGTGGTCCAGCCGTAACCCCTCAAGTCAACTGTGGCTACTGTAGTAAAGCAAATCACTCGGAGAATGATTGTTGGAGAAAGTCGAAAAAGTGTTTGTTCTGCGCTAGCGACAAGCACCAGCTCGCGAATTGTCCAAATAAGTTGAAGGTAGGAGGTAGCATTCAAAGGCCAGAAAAGTCAACTTCTAAGCAGACTAGTGCTGGAGGGAGTTGACCAAAGGTACTTGTTAGGGTTTATGTAACAGCCCCACCTCCCCCTAAGGCGAACCAGAGGGTTCGGCGGGCCGCCTGCCTAGCTCTCGCCGGGACTCAGTCGTTCACTACATTCCTCAAACAGATTACAAGATAAATCTCAAATATTACATCACATTCTCCAATAATTACATGTCAAAAGCGAAGCGGAAACAATTCCCAACTATACATAAAATGATTCCAAATCCAAACTGTACAACATAAAGGCCATCCAATCACGCGCACAAGTACTACAAGCCTTCCTTCACTTTGAGCCCTGTGGAGAGGAATAAAATATTTTTGGGGTGAGCTAGAAGCTCAGCGAGTAACCAGAAAATCAGTAATCAAATCGGTTTAACAATATTTCTTTTCAATGATGTCATAAATCAAATGATAAGTCCAGAAACAATTACAACATTTACAAAACATTAAATATGGAGTATCAATAATTCAAGAAACATGTACAATGGAAAGCGATAGTAACATTCATGAAAAGATACGTTCGTTCTCCTGTCATTTCCTTTTTTTTTTCTTTTGAAATTGCATCATTTTCCACCAACCTCCACCAACCTACAAAGGTAATACTCGAGTATACCAAACGTTCACCCAGGTCCCTAATCGCCCGACCGAGTCCGCTTCTGGCTCGAGACGACCGGTAACAAGGGGCAATGGCCAGTTCAGCCCAAAAAGGCTTACATTCATACGCAAGTAGCATTTAATCATTAATCATGAAAATTTCACATTTATTTAGGTTGAGTGCGATAAAGTACACACTCGCCCAGAAAACTCGTTTTAACAATCATTGAAAGCACTTAATACATTATCAATCCATAATAACAAGCCAATTAGTCAAGGAAATATATCAAACAAGGAACGCTCTCATATAAGCACGCATGATATGCAAGAAAACAGTTCAAAAGTAACTTTGGAAACAGTTCAGAAGTAACTTTGGAAACAGTTCAAAAGTAAATAATGCAAGAAACAGTTCACAAGTACTTTGGAAATAGTTTAGGGTCACTCACCTCCATGGCTCAGAAACCATCCATCATATATCATTGCCTTGCTCAAATCCAAGTCTTAGATCACAAACTCAAGGCAAACAAGTCCTTTAAAAGTTCGGACAGCACTTCCCCTGAATTTGCTAACTTTTCCGGCCATCACGGCTTCATTATTTCCTCATTCCAACCCAAAGGTACACACACAACAACAAGTTCATCCAACAGCCATTCAGCAAGCTCCAAGTAGTACTAGTACAAGTCAAACTAGGGAAAAGTCCGGAAATGAAAGTTAAGCTCAAAACCAGAAAAACAGTTTTGACGTCCTTTTGCGGTAATGGCACCAAAGGTACTACGAGTATCGGATGGAGGTCCAAGACCCACTGTTTCGAAGCTAAGAACCAGGGCTACAACAATGTAGAAGGTCACTCAGTCCAAATCCCAGTACAACTAAGTCAAATATGCCAAATAACAAACCAGAACCGTAATTGCAGGTTTACAAATTACACTATGCTGTAATCAGTACAACTCAGTCTAAACAGGTCCAAATGCAGAAATTCCAAAGGTATATGGTATCTAGGACATCAAGATACATTTCATCAGAAGACCTCAACAACCAAATCCAAAACAATTCCAGTCAAAACAACCAATTTCAGACGCAGTTCTTACATCCTGATGAACCCAGAACAGCAACAGTAAATTCGGCTTATCTCATTCTACACTACTCCAATTGACCTGAAATTTTACAGGCACCCTTAAAAAATCAATACCTACAACTTTCATGTTTTGAGCCAAGGCCAATTCGGCCTCTAACCATATGATACAAAACCGGACAGAAAGGGGGTTATAAAACCCTAACTTTCTCAAATTCCTTCCAAACCCAAAATTGATTACAATTATCTATCATAGACACCTACTAGAGTCCTTAAATATCAATTCCCATAATCAAAGATAGCCACAACATCACATTCATATTAAACCAGAAAATTCATCAATAAATTGAAAACTTCACCAATTCATCTCAAACCAAGAAATAAACCACAATTCATCACTTTAGCTACCACTAAGCACAACTTAAGCTTCATTAAGTGTAGGAGGAAGTTCAATCACCACTCACCAAGTAAACAAGAGAGGGAGAGTTGTTGGAGACCTTAGCTTCCTTAAACACTTCACCAAACCACTTACTAGCACCAAATGGAAAGGTTTTATGGAGTAGAAACAAGATCAAATGGTTGGATGATTACACTCAAGCAAGATGGAAGCAAGAATCTTGGAGAGTTTTTCTTTCTTCTTGGCTAGAGAGGGTCGGCCAAGCTTGCAGAAATTTGGGTGCTTTTTGGGTCAAAATTGAGTATTAGTAAAGGTAAGAAATAATGGTCAAAGTCAAGGTTGAATAGGAAGATGACACTTGTCACCCTTTTGGTTCAAAACTTATCTTTTTGTCTCTCCAATACAAATATCTTAACAATTTGTAAAATAATATCACTTAATACAAAATTCAACAAGTTGTCAAAAATATAATGCATTTACCGCAATTGCGGGTCCCACGTCCAAAATAAGCTTTTAATTTCTCAAAAACTAACCGATACTAGAAAAATCATTTGAAAATGATTTTTGCTCATAAACTTTATCTGGGGAATTTTCCTAATCAAGAAAATGTAGAAAAGGCGGGCGTTTAAAAAATAAACCCTAGAAAATTAGAAAATTTCCGGGTTCTCAAACTCATTTTTTTTGGGGCGTCACAGTTTACGCATTGGACTACCAACAGATCCCCGATGCTACTGAGGTGGTCGAAGGTACGATTCCTATTTTTCACCGTTTAGCTAAGGTTTTAATTGATCCGGGTGCAACACATTCTTTTGTAAACCCTTCATGAGTGGAATAGATCTGAAGCCAATTAAGTTACCTTATGATTTGGAGATTAAAACACCTATTGGGGATCAAAGTTTAATAGCTATTTTAGTATATAGAGATTGTGACATTTGGGTTGGTGAACGGAAATTACTGGCCGATCTGATGGGCTTAGTGATTAAGGGGTATGATGTGATCCTAGAAATGGACTGGTTAGCCCGTTACAATGCTCAGTTGAACTGTAAGACGAAAACAGTAGAGTTGTGCATTCCAAGAGAGGCAACCCTGAAATTGGATGTAAGGGGTAGATTAGCCTCATCTGCACTTATCTCAGGGATTCAAATTAGGAAAATGTTAAGTAAAGGAGCTCAGGGATATTTGACTTTTCTTATAAATACTCCTAGAGATAAAGTGAGATTAGCAAATATGCCTGTAGTGAAGGAGTATCCGGATGTTTTCCCTGAAGAGTTAGAGTCTTTACCCCCAGAAAGGGAAATAGCTTTTAAGATTGATGTAACTTCGGGAGTAGCACCTATCTCTAAGATGCCGTATAGGATGGCTCCAGCCGAATTGAAAGAGTTCAAATTACAGTTACATGATTTACTAGAGCGGGGTTTTATAAAGGAAAGTGATTCACCGTAGGGAGCCCCGATCTTGTTTGTTAAGAAGAAGGATGGGAGTTTAAGACTGTGTATAGATTTCTGAGACTTGAACGATGTTACCATTAAGAATAAGTACCCTTTGCCCCACATTGCTGAATTGTTTGATCAATTGCAAGGGGCAGTTATATTCTCTAAATTGGATCTCAGGCAGGGTTACTATCAATTGAGGATTTTGGAAAAGGATATCCCTAAAACTGCTTTTAACTGGAGGTATGGTCATTTCAAGTTAACAGTAATGCCGTTTGGATTGACCAATGCACCTGCGGTTTTAATGGATTTAATGCATCGAGTCTTTAAGCCTTACCGGGACCAGTTTGTAGCGGTGTTCATCGATGATATATTGGTGTACTCTAAGACCTTGGAGGATCACGAGAAACATTTGAGAATTATTCTACAAACTCTGAGGGAACATCAGTTGTATGCTAAGTTTAGAAAGTGTGAGTTTTGGTTGAAGGAAGTTTTTAGGTCATATAATTTCTAAGGATGGGATTAATATAGATCCGCCAAAGTTTAAGCAGTCTCTAAATGGAAGCAACCGGAAAACCCTACTGAAATTCGAAGTTTTATAGGGTTAGTAGGGTATTACCGGAGATTTATCAAGAATTTTTCTAAAATTGCTGGACCCATAATTGAGCTGACTAAGAAAAGTGGGAAGTTTATATGGAGTCCTAAGTGTGAAAAAAGTTTTCAAGAGTTGAAGAGACGTTTAACGAGAGCACCTGTGTTAAATCAACCGAATGGGAAAGATAGTTTTGTGGTCTATACAGATGCTTCAAAGGAAGGTTTGGGATGTGTATTAATGCAAAATGAGAAAGTAATAGCGTATGCCTCCAGGAAATTAAAGCCGCACGAGAAAAATAACCCGACTCACGATTTGGAGTTAGCGGTTGTAGTGTTTGCATTAAAGAAGTGGAGGCATTACCTTTATGGAGTAACATTTGAAGTTTTTACCGACCACAAGAGCTTTAAGTATTTGTTCTCTCAAAAGGAGCTGAACTTGAGACAACGTCGGTGGATGAAATTCTTGGAGGATTATGGTTGCACGATAAAGTACCATCCAGGGAAAGCCAATGTAGTGGCCAATACTTTAAGTCGTCAAGTGCAAGTGGCAGGATTGATGATTAAAGAGATGCACTTGTTAGAGGAGGTTAGTATATGGAATCCCCGACTTGAACCGAGAAAAGTAATTCTGGGAATATCGTTGTGAAATCCACTTTGTTGGAACGTATCAAGAAGACTCAGGGGAGGGACCCTGAAGTGCAAAAGTGGTTGGAAAGAGTCAAAAAGGGAGAAAATTTGGATGTTAACTTGGGAGTGAAGGGCTTATCATTATGTAGTACCAAAGGACGAAGGGCTTAAGAAGGAAATTTTGAAAGAAGCACATCGATCTAAGTACACGGTACATCTTGGAGGGAATAAAATGTGCCAAGACTTGAAGAGTTTGTACTGGTGGGAGAGCATGAAGAAGGAAATTTCCCAGTTTGTCCAGACCTGCTTAATTTGCCAACAGGTTAAAGATGAACATCAGAGACCATCAGGTCTTTTATAACCTTTAGAGATAGCTGAGCGGAAATGGAAAAATATTACCATGGATTTTGTATCTGAGTTACCTAGGACACAAAGGGGACATGATGCCATTTGGGTAATAGTGGATAGGTTGACCAAATCGGCTCACTTTCTGTCGATTAGTATGAAATACCCGTTGGAGAAGTTAGCTTGTGAGGACCCGAATTTTTCTTATTTTATTTTATTTTACTGGTTTAATTAATTATTTACTCACCGATTTCTCTGAATATTTTATTCCAACCTCTTTATACTCAATTACATGGAACTATGACCTACAAGTATTTTAAAAGTGCCTTGATTCAAAAATTTATTTCTGGAAGCTCATTTAGAGTGAATAGTGGATGCGCGTTTGGAGACAATAATCGATTCGAGAATACAATAAGTTTGGAAAATTGGAGACTTGTACATTAGTCTTGAAATAGGTATTTTTATGTTTAAGTACTCAAGTGTTAGTTAGTTATACTATCGTTATAAGAATTTCTTGGAAATTTCAGTTTATCGCGCACAAATCGGAGGTATGCGTTTTCGTGCGCGCGATTAATTGAGGGACTTTAGACCTTTATTTTTAGACCATTAAGAGTGAATAATAATAATATGAATGGAAGTGCATTAGAGGTTTAGTGCACAAGTGAAACAAACTCGAAAGGAATCGAGCACGAAACACGCGCGTGTGCGCGCGAGGAGAGAGTTGACTTTTGAGGCAATTTGAACCACACACTTAAGCTTCCTCAAGAAGCTTTCTCATCAGCAAACACTCTCTCTTTCTCTCCTAAAGACAGCCGGCCAACAAGGGGAAGAAGAAAGACCAAAGCTCTTTCATTTCTTGCACCATTTCTCACCCAAATCACTCCAAAATTTACACACACCTTGCAAACCACTTGGAGATCAACTTAAGCTAGGCAAGGAGCTTGTTTCTCACGGTTTTTCTTGAGCTTAAAGTGACCAAAATTTTCTGCTTTAGTCATCTAAGAAGGTAATCAACGATCAACCTCTTGAATCTTAGTTTATGGAAGTTGTATTGCACTTGTGAGCTCATAGATTCATATGGGTAGCTTTATATTGTTGGAAATCTTGTGAATGGGCTCTATGAAACCCCACAATGGCTTGATGAACTGATTTGATGAGGTTTGATGTTATTTATGTTGGATTAGTGATTCATCTAGTGGAAATAAGTTGTATTGTGAAAGAAAACTCAAAGGGAGTAAAATGAGAAAAAGGGATGGTTCTGCCCCTGCTATTGCTGTGCACTTTGGTGTACTTTTTTGTAGTCCAATTGACTTGTTTTGATGTAAATATGTTGTGTGGTTGTGTGAAAATTTTCCACCAAAAATCATCCAATTTGGTTGGCCAAAAGTTGAGATTTCGAAAATGTAGCAAAACTGGAATTGTGTCCCGTATTGCTCTGGCAGTGATTTTCAAACAGCTATAACTCTTTGCTCCGATGTTGAAATCAAGTACCGTTTGTGGCATTAGAAACTAGAAACTTCCAGTTTTCCAACAGTATAAAATGCATGCCTTGATTCCACCTGAGTGAGCCGTACCAACCTTGTAAATTTGCTTGTTCTGTTTCTCGTCTGTACTGGAAGCCCTGTTTTGAGCTGCGACTTGATGCTCAATTATGAGCTAGTTGTGGACAGAATTTTAAAACAAATCCTTCTGAGAAATTGTAGAATGTAGTTTTCAATGCCACCACACTCAATTCCAAGTTGAATTGAGTGAGTTGTGGCTGAATTTCGAAACAGACTCAGTGATGAAAAACCCTCTTTTTGGCTAGTTGAATGACTCTTTTTGAATTGGGACATGTGATCTTGAAATTCTTAGTGTTAATCACCTACCAAATGTATCTTGGATATTTCTTAGACATTTTTCTTCATAAATGGACCATGTTTGAAAAGATTCGTTGGCCAAATTTTTTAAAAAAGGGAAATGGAAGTACAAGGCAGCTTTGCCTTGGAAAATTGGAATTTTAGTGACTTTGTTAACCCACTTCCCGAATGGAGATTTCTATGAAAATTGACAGAGTAATAGCCCTTATATGGTAGTATAATGCTACCAAATTTGGTGCCATTCCGAGTCAATTTCGATACCCAACCAAAGTCCCAAAGTTCATGATTTAAACCTGGAAATTAGCCTAACAGTCTCACTTTTTCAGCAACTTTGAGCCGCTATATCTTGGTGCTTAAAACTCCGAATCTTGTTCCGTTTGTTGTGTTTTAAACTTTGATTGTAACTCTAATTGAGTTCCAAATTTCAGATGCTATTTCACATTGTGTGAATTTTTCCAAATTTCCAAACTTTGCCAAAAATCAACCCAAATCTGTCTTGGTATTCCAAGACAACATCTTGGGCCCAAAATTTGAATGTCTTCCAATTGGAATCATGAAAAAGTGTTTTCTTGGAAATTTTAGTACTTTGTAAGTAGTTTTCAACGGTACCAAATTTTCCAATTTTGGACTTTCAGAGAGTGAGTTATGATTTTCCAAAGAATACACTAAACTTGATAAATTTTGGCCATTTTGAAAAGAATCCACGCTGGAATAATTTCATAGAATCCGGCCGTATATCTAGCCAGTTCTTGGCTGGATAGTTGGCCGGATTGATGGTGAGATTTGAAAAAAAAATTGGGTTTCTTTACTGCCTCGAATCCGGCCAATTCTTGGCCGAATTGTGACGTGGCATCTTCACGTCCGACTTCGATCGTTCGTCTGAAAATTTATTACATGGTTTCATACCTTCTTGTTTCCATCCAATGATTTTAAAGATAAAAATCAGATTTTTACTTGAGTTTTAAACCCCACCTTTGTACCTCGATTTACGAGTAATTGAGGCTCATTTTTATGATATTTTCTTAGATTGTACACGAGTGCAATCTTTCTCGATAAGTAGGGGTTTTAAATGATAGTGTGTAATAGTTGATTGTTATTTGCTCAGGCGCTCAAGGGGACCTTCAAGAGGAATTCGAAGTGGATGCCTTCAAGAGGAATTCGAAGTGGATGCCTAAACACTTGTTTGAGCACTTACTCACTTGTTTCAAATTGGTGAGTGTTCCATATAGGAGTACGTTACTTGAATAGTTTTACGACATGTTTACTCCATGGTCATTATGTGTTTAACTGTTAAGTGTTATCGATAATTGCTCCTATGAATTTTGCCACTGTTTTAAGGCGACTGTGTACTTTATCTCACTCGACCTACTAAAATGATAAATCTTACCGTTAACCGAGATTATTTACCATCTACCGTTTACCGTTTACTGTTCACTGTTTACCAATTTACTTGATTACCTGCTTACTTGATTACTTGATTACTTGATTATGTGATTACCGTAAATTACGTGTTCACATGAACTTTTCCACAGTTTTACGGCTAGTGTGTACTTCATCTCACTCGACCTACAAAATTGATAAATTTTTACCGTTTACCGATTTACTTGATTACTTGTGCATGTTGTAAACTCTAAGTTGAACTGGGCCCTGCCCTTGGTTAAAGACCTACTCGAACCAGGATTGGGCTCGGTCGGGTAGGTTGGAACCTTAGGACACCATTTCGGTATACTCGAGTGCTACCACTGGAGGGATAAGGCGATGACCAGACAAATCGAGGGGATTCTAAAGTTATAAGGTGCAGTTGACCGAAATGGTTCCACTGGAACACCGTATTCTTCAATGTGTGTTTATTTTACATAATGATAACTGTTTCATACTAATGTGCCAACGTGCGACCCTGAGCCATACCTGTGATATGCTCAAATTACTCGTACAATGATAACTGTCTTATGTGAATATGCCAATGTGCAACCTTAAATCATACATTGGGTATGCTCAAATTACTTGATTTATTAGAACTGCTAGAGTGTCTTGGAACCTCACTGGGCTGTGTAGCTCATTCCACATTTTTGTTTTCCTTAATAGGGTTCGAGACTAAAAGTGCTCGTGAATAGTACTATATTGTTTTCTTTTGGGGAAAACATTAAATTGTATTACAGCATATGGCTGTAGTAAATATTCTTTTGGGTTGTATTAAGCTTGAGAGCTGACTAATTGTAAGTATGAAGTGTTTTGGAGTGCTTTAAATATATATATTGAAGTTATTTGAAGTATTCCTAGTTCTGAATTATGGATTGTACCGAGTCCTGGTGAGAGTTGGGCAGGCGTCCCGCGGATACCCTTGGGTTCGCCTTCGGGAGAAGTGGGGGGGTCACATAGCTAAGTTATACCTAGATGAGATTATAAGGCTACATGGGATACCTGTAAGTATTGTATCCGATCAAGACCCTAAGTTGTCTCGCGATTCTGGCAAAAGATGCAAGAAGTGTTGGGGACTAAATTGAATTTTACCACTACTTACCATCCCCAGACAGATGGACAATCTGAGAGGACGATTCAGACGCTCGAAGACATGTTAAGAACTTGTACTTTGGATTTTGGGGAAAGTTGGAGTAAGTATTTGACTTTGGTGGAATTTGCCTATAATAATAGTTTTCATTCTTCCATTCAAATGGCTCCATACGAAGCACTGTATGGTCGGAAGTGTAGATCTCCGATCTGTTGGGATAAAGTTGGGGAAAGAAAGATTTTAGACCCGACTACAGTGCCTTGGATTGAGGAGGCGAACGAAAAAGTGAAGTTGATACGTCAGAAGATTCAAACTGCACAAAGTCGTCAAAAGAGTTATGCCGATAACCGAAGGAAGAAATTAAAATTTGCGGTTGGAGATCAAGTTTTCCTTAAGATTACTCCTCTAAAAGTGAGTTTGATGGCAAGAAGAGGGAAGAAATTGCAACCGAGATTTGTAGGACCGTACAAGATTATCCAACGTGTGAGAAACGTGGCGTATAAGTTGGAATTGTGATACGAGACGCGGAAGCTACTTCCGATCTAGAGGAACACGATGAAGATTTGATGGAGTTGAACCCGAACTTGGAAACACTCAAGGACAGATTTAACGGTAGAGGACGCCACAATCAAGTGTGTGTCCTTGATTGATAAGTCAAGAACAGCCTAGGATCAACTCTAGGATGTTCAACTTAGCTTTCACAAGCTAAAGGAATTTGCCACAAGGAATGGACGAAATTCTAGAAATTTTATTCAATACTCTCAAAAACTGAATGTAACATCCGACTTGAGGCTATATATAGCCGTGACAAAGACCTAATAAACTGGAAAAATAACAAGGAAAATTTGGCCAGCCCCTTGGGCCTTCATTTGGCTGAAACTAGCCCAACTAACTATAGACCGTAAGCTTCGGGGGCGTTGCCCCCGAACCCCCGACAGGGGCTTCGCTGCGTCCCCGGGCCCCGAAGCCAGGGACGCGTCGCCTCCTGGACCCCCAACTTGCTAACCAGGCAGCGAGACTCCCGTACAGCTCAGCGAGGGTACTTAACTGCGGCTCAACCCGCCGTTTGGAGCTTGAACACTTGCATTTTCAATTGTAAGTAGCATTTTAGTAGTCGTGCAGGGATATTCCAACTCAATTCCTTCAATGGCCGGTTTCTCTTGGGTTTGGATGGCACGGACCAAGGCTTGGAGGGACTCCTTGAATCTCTTAGCTCGTGCTCGTGTCACTGAGCCTTGGGGCACCTTCACAGGGTCTACTTGAACACTTTGGGCCTCTTGCTCAACCACATCAAATTGCCACCAAGTCTATCTCGGATCCATAATATTTTCCACGTATCGATGCTTAAGAAATATCATCCAGATCCGTCTCACGTTCTGCAACCGGAGAATGTTGAAATTGATGAAGCACTGACCTATGAGGAGAAATCGATAAAGCTTCTAGATCGTACGATGAAAGAATTGAGGAACAAGCAGATTCCGTTGGTGAAAGTTCTTTGGAGGAACCACGGACTAGAGGAGGCAAGTTGAAGAAGAAATTCAAGAAAAGTATCCAGACCTGTTCTCAAATCAAGGTATAATTTCGAGGACAAAATTTTCTTAAAGGGGAGGGGATGTGAGGACTCGTGCTTTTATTTCTAAAACAATAATTTTTATGATTAATTACCCTAGTATTAGTTACTTATATTATCGTTACAAGAATTTCTTTTAAGTTTCGCTTTATTGCTCGCGAATCGGAAGTTCGCATTTTTCGCGTCAAATCGGTTCGATGGAGATTTAAGAAATTTATTCTAGACTACTAAAAGTGAATAATTATAGTGCTAAAGGAAGTACATTAGAGGTTTAGTGCACAAGTGAAACAAACCCGAGAGAAAACGGACACGAAAAGTGCACGCGTGAGTACTATTCATAGTTGACTTTTGTGCAAATTATAACCACAAAACACTTAAGCTTCCAAGGGAAGCTTCATTCATCAGCCATACTATTTCTAAGGGAAGCTTCATTCATCAACGATTGATACGTTCTTCAATCAACACGTTTCGAGACACGTAGCACGTTTGCCCAAGGATCTAGCGAGGTTGTCCTACGCTTGGTTTGCGGCACCTTAAATCAACACGGACGACATAAGTTGGTTTAAAGCAGTGGAACGACGACTCCAATGAAGGTGATTACTCCACGGGATAGGTCGGACAAACAATCATGGACAAGACGCAAGATTGCTCAATAACCCTTGCCAAAGCAAGTTAAGGGCTCGAATTCTCTCTTAAGAAGAAAACGAAAATCTAAGAACTTTATTCATAAAACTTGTGTCTAGAACCTTACAAAGCTAGCCTTTTTATAGGCTCAAGGTTACTAAAAACCCTAGAAACCCTAAAGGAAGCAGTCGGCCATCTTGGTGTTAAGATGGGCCGGCCCATGCTCTACTAAAGCGACTAAACTAATCTCTAAGTAAATTCTAAGGCTTAAAGCCCTACTCGGCCAACTCTCTTGGAGGCCCACTTGACTCTTCATGGGCTTGGATCATGGTGTAGGTGATTTGGTTGTCTCCTTCCAAGCCTTCAATATCGCTATGGTCTCCATGTTGGTCTTGGACAATACGAACAAGCGTTTGGAGGGATTCTTTGAAGAGTTTGGCCCGTGTACGTGTGACCGGGCCCAATGGAACCCGGACTGGGTCATTACGTGGGCTGAGATCCGTGTACACATCAATCCCCTCCTCTTGAGAAGGATTTGCCCTCAAATCAGCATCCTCCTTGTCAAGAAATGGGCTCAGGTCTGCAACATTGAAGGTCGCGCTAACATTGTATTCCCCAAGTAGCTCCAATTTGTAGGCATTGTCATTGACTCGTTGGAGCACTCGAAAGGGTCCATCTTCTCTTGGGGATAATTTGTTTTGTCGCTGCTTGGGAAATCTCTCCTTCCTCAAGTGTAGCCAAACCCAGTCTCCAGGCTGAAAAATCATCTTACGACGGTGCTTGTTTGCTTGCTGGATGTGTTGCTGAGTACGCCTTTCAATGTTTGCTCTAACGGCTTCGTGTAACCTGCGCACAAAATCAGCTTTCTTTTTCCCGTCTAAGCTTGTGTGCTTAGAGGAAGGTAAGGGTACCAAATCCAGGGGGGTTAGCGGGTTAAAGCCATAAACAATCTCAAAAGGTGAGTAGTGTGTAGCACTACGAACAGTTCGATTGTAGGCAAATTCAACATGAGGCAAACACTCTTCCCAAGTTTTAAGATTCTTTTTAATCAAAGCCCGAAGTAGAGTACCAAATGTGCGATTGACAACTTCAGTTTGTCCATCGCTTTGTGGATGACTGGTGGTGGAGAATAACAACCTAGTGCCAAGCTTAGACCACAAAGTTTTCCCGAAATAACTCAAGAACTTTACATCTCTATCACTAACAATGGTCTGAGGCATGCCATGCAGACGGACAATTTCTTTGAAAAACAAAGTAGCAATATGAGATGCATCGTCAGTTTTGTGACAGGGGATAAAATGTGCCATCTTAGAGAATCTATCAACCATGACAAAGATAGAATCATTACCCCTTGGTGACCTAGGTCGGCCCAAGACAAAGTCCATAGACAAGTCTACCCAAGGATAGTGAGGAATAGGCAATGGGGTATACAGGCCATATGGATTTGTTTTAGACTTTGCCTTGTGACAAGTGACACATCTACCAACCATGCGTTCAACATCCCTACGCATGTGGGGCCAGTAAAAGTGCTCTTGTAACATGGCTAGAGTCTTAACGATGCCAAAGTGTCCCATGAGACCACCACTGTGGGCCTCTCTAACCAAAAGATCACGAATGGAGGAGTTGGGGACACACAATTTATCCACATAAAATAAAAATCCATTGTGCAAGAAATACTTGCCATGTGGACTCTTTATACAAGAGGCATAGATTTCCCCAAAGTCATGATTATAGGTATATATCTCCTTGATCATCTCAAACCCTAACAACTTGGCATCAAGAACAGCTAGCAAAGAATGTCTACGAGATAAAGCATCAGCTACCACATTTGTCTTGCCAGTTTTGTACTTAATGACATAGGAGAAGGTGTCAATGAAGCTTACCCATTTGGCATGTCGGTTACTTAACTTAGGTTGCCTTTTGAGATACTTCAATGACTCGTGATCGGTGTGTATCACGAACTCCCAAGACCGAAGATAGTGTTGCCAAGTCTCCAAAGCCCTCACCAGTGCGTACTACTCCTTGTCGTACGTAGGATAGTTTAAGGCAGCTCCTCCCAGCTTCTTGCTAAAAAAGTCACAAGGCCTTTTGTCTTGTATCAGGACGGCGCCAATACCTACACCAGAAGCATCACATTCGATTTCAAAAGTTTTGTTGAAGTTGGGTAATGCTAAAACAGGTGCGTGTGTGAGTTTGCTTTTGAGGGTAAGAAATGCTTGTTCTTGGGCTTTCCCCCAGTGAAATTTGTCATTCTTCTTGGTCACGGCGGTCAATGGGGCGGCAGTGGTGCTAAAGTCTTTGACAAAGAGCCGATAGAAGCCTGCCAACCCAAGAAAGCTGCGCACTTCAGGGACGGATGTAGGAGTTGGCCATTGCTTGATGGCCTCAATCTTGGACTCGTCCACTTTGATCCCCTGTGATCTCACTACATATCCTAAGAACACAAGCTCATTAGTACAAAAGTTGCACTTCTTAAGGTTAGCGTATAGACGTGCCTGTCGAAGTGCCTCGAGAACTAATCTCACATGCTCCATGTGCTCTTGTTCACTGCGACTATATATCAGAATATCGTCAAAGTAAACAATAACAAATTTGCCAATGAAATGCCTCAAAACATGGTTCATTAGTCGCATGAATGTACTAGGGGCATTAGTCAACCCAAAAGGCATGACTAGCCACTCGTAGAGACCATGTTTGGTTTTGAAGGCCGTTTTCCATTCATCGCCTTCTTTCATCCTAATTTGATGATAGCCACTCCTTAAATCGATTTTGGTGAATATTATAGCACCATCGAGTTCATCAAGCATATCATCTAATCTAGGAATGGGATGACGATATTTCACAGTGATGGCATTAACGGCCTTACAGTCGGTGCACATGCGCCAAGTACCATCCTTTTTAGGGACAAGTACCACAGGCACAACACAATGACTTAGACTCTCTTTTACCCAACCCTTACCTAATAGGCCATTAACTTGCCGTTAAATCTCCTTTGTCTCCTCAGGACCCATGCGGTAAGCAGGTTTGTTGGGTAGTGGCGCTCCAGGAATCAGGTCGATCTGGTGCTCGATTCCCCGAATGGGTGGTAAGCCATCAGGGACCTCATCAGGGAAAACATCCTCAAACTCCTGTAAAAGAGCAACCATACTCGAAGGCAATGCCTTATCGAGTTCAGCAACATCTAAAAGCACATGTTTGCAAATCATGAGAAGTACAGGCTGATCAGAATTGATAACTTTTCTAACATCTTTAGCCTTAATGATCATGTTTTGCTTCCTAGTGGGTGGTTTAATGGGTGAATAATCATGCGTATCACTAGGTGTGCTCACTTGACCCTTGGTCGAATGCTCACTTGTAGAAGTGGAGCATTTGCCAGGGTCAACCACCTTTTGTTTCCTTCGTTGACGGTCTTGTTCACACTCTCTTTGCAACTTAAGTTGGTCCTCATACACTTGTGCAGGTGTGAGTGGGGTGAGAACCTTGCGCTTGCCATCATGCAAGAGTGTGTACTTGTTTGCCCTTCTGTCGAATGTGACGTGTTTGTCAAATTGCCAGGGTCTCCCCAGGATGACATGGGTAGCATGCATAGGCACGATGTCACAAACAACTTCATCAGTGTAAGTTCCAATGGAAAAGGGAACGCGTACCTGCTTGAAGACACGTACCTCTCCATCCTCGCTTAGCCATTGGAGGCGATAAGGGTGTGGATGTTTAGTAGTTGGGAGCCCTAAACTCTCAACCATGAGTAAGCTCGCCACATTCGTGCAACTCCCACCGTCGATGATGAGGCTACACACCTTGTCACCTACTTTACAACGAGTGTAAAACAGGTTCTCCCGTTGTAGTTGCTTGTCCTCCTTAACTCGGGCAATTAGCACTCGTCGTGTCACCAAGCACCCTATTTCTCCTTGTGTAGGCGAGCAGTCTTCCTCAGCTGAATCTTCATCTAGGCAGTCGCCTTTGGTTAATTCGGGTACCTCCTCACAGTCGTCATCATCGGACACGATCTCTCCACTGTGAGTGATTGTATGACCCGTTGGTTTGGACATTGAGACTGAATATGTCCAAACCCTTGGCACTTAAAGCATTTGATGTCCCTACTCCTAGTCTTAGGAGTCTCATGTGGTGCCTTAGAAGTAGACCGGGATGTATCGTCAACTTTATTAGGGGTGGAAGAGGAATTTCGATTAAGAGCATTACCTTGTATTCGATTGGGTCTTGGACGGATTGTGACGTGGCAGTCACTATTCACTTTCCGTTTCGATTTTCGTTTTCCGTTTCATGATTGTTAGGTTGGTTAAGCACGCCAATAGATTTCGGAACGACTTGAGTTTGTGTTTTACCATTTAGTAGTCCTGGCGAGAGTTGGGCAGGTAGTCTGCTAACCCTTTTGGTCCGCCTTAGGGGAAGGTAGGGCTGTCACACCGAAATGAAGTTTGAGTCAAGAAACAAAAGACAGATTTCACGTTATTTTCCGTAACGGACACAACCGAGGCTATGCTTATCGGATTGGGGTGTGAGTTATACCATTTCGAAGCTAAGATAAATACCTACAACTTTGATGAAGACCACTCGGTCCAGTTTGTAGTGTAGCTAGGTCAAAATTTCAATGTACCAAACCAGAATCTCACAAAAAGGTTAGCTAACCGTACTATGGTTAAATGATAATAACTCAGGCTACCGAAGTCCGATTAAGGCATTTTTAGGGCTATTAGAAAGATAAGACATAGCACTACAACTTCTGTGTTTTGACCAAATGCTAATTTCGTATGGATCAGGGTGAACAGATGCGGTCAGGTTGGTGAAATGTCAAAACTGTCCCTACCGTTCTACCTATGGCAGTCAGGGGTATTTTTGTCTTGTCACATGTTACAGTGATCTGATTGAGCTGAAATTTTACAGAAAACTATAAAATATCATTCTCTACAACTTTCATATTTTGTACTAAGCCTAATTCAGCCTCTAACCTAGTCAAATAAAACCGGTCAGAACAGGGGAGGTGAAAAACTGAAATCTGGAATTTGGGGTTTCAAAGGGAAATCTCTTCATTTCTTGCTCCAATCACTACCACAACCTCTTATACAAACTTACATATACCATATACCATCCAAACAATAGGAATTTCAAGTGAACCATTCAAACCCTAACTCAAAATTCATCACTACAATCATCCAAAATCACATGAATTAAGCATCACAAGCAAGATTACAAGTTACTACTCAACTTAGACAAGACTAAGGAAAATAAATGTGATGGTTAGCCCATATACCTCTCAAAGATGCTTATAAGAGTTATCCACCACCTCTTCTTGTAATCCTTTTGCACACCAAGCTTTCCAAGTGCTCAAAGAAGGATTTAATCGATTTAGAATCTTGTTTTCTCACTCAAATGGATCAAACTCAAGATGAAATGGAGTTCTTTCTCTTCCTCTCTCTCTCCCTCAAGTTCACGGTTTTCAGCTGGAAAAATAGAGAAGATTGGAGGCTAAGAAAGGTTATAAGACTTGGTCTTGGTTTGGGTCAAAGGTGCTTGGATAGCCTCCACTTGTCACCACCAAAATCCATCTCAAATTTTTTTCTTTTCTCCTATTTTCTTGGTCAAATATTGTGGCTGATGTATGAGATATTTTGAGGGTTAATTAGCTGAAATAAAATGAGAAGATCAAGGTAATAAGGTATGGGTCAAGTGGTACTTTTACCCGGTAACAAACGGTACCCGTCGGTTCGAGCCGGTTTTTCTTAAATCGCGTATACTAGGGTTTTAACTTATAAGTCACTAACTTATTGTTATCACTTCTAATCACACACTTAATATCATCTCAAATTCACTAGTAATCACCAAATTTGATCCATTCTCTATACCAGATAGTCACACTACGGATAGGCGTAAAACCCTAATTCGCGCTAACTTGAAAATGAAAAGGGTGAACCCTTAATTCTATGTTTATTTACACTTATTGTGGGGTGATTGGGGAGTAAGGCTATTATAAAGTAATAATTTCCAAATAAAAGGGAATTTTTAAGAAAAATATAAGAAATTTTGCAAGTCCTCACAGAATTCCAGAAACCCTGTGGCGAGTTACTCGAGTCGAGCCGGCAAGGGCTTGGTCGATTGGGTAACGAATCCTAGGTCTTTTGTTTTGTCGAGTGGAGTGATATCTCCTCGACTAACCGGTATACTCGAGTATTACCACCAGTGTTTATTAAGGATTTTGGGCCCAGTAGGGGGTTTGGATGGTGGACGGAGAGTAGTTTAAGTGGTGCTCTACTGGATTGATTACGTACTTGAAAGTTGACGGAGTGTCAACTATTACTAGATCAAGCTCTGGTGATGCAATGGAAATTTGACTCCTGAGAGCCATCCATATCCTTATACTTTGGAATGATTAGTACTTATCGTGTTATTGTTTCATTTTTAAAAGAAACCTTTGCACTCGCTCATTTTGAGATTTACTACTTGAAGTGTTATTGCTCACTTTTATAAACTTTTCATGCTCATTACTTTGCTACGTGATACTTGCACGTTTAAATAATGGTCAACTTGCTATTTGGAACCTCACTGGGCTTTTAGCTCATTCCACGTCATTTGTTTTCCTTACAGGTTCGGCGGACCGCCTGCCCAACTCTCGTCAGGACTCACTCACTCATAGCTCAAGAAAAATAATGTATATCCATAGAAAATAAATAACACATCTATTTCAACTTAATATATATATTGATGCTCAAATCCAGATACAAAGCTTCTGTGCACCAAAATAGTTCAAAGTGTTTATAATTCGAGTACAATCAACCCTAGTCGGGTACTAGCGTGAGTACAAATTCAAAATTCAAAAAACAACTAGACTACGCTAGTCTGTACACGTCTCACGCCTCGCTCGTACCTCCTGTGAGGAAAACAAATGACGTGGAATGAGCTAAAAGCCCAGTGAGGTTCCAAATAGCAAGTTGACCATTATTTAAACGTGCAAGTATCACGTAGCAAAGTAATGAGCCTGAAAAGTTCATAAAAGTGAGCAATAACACTTCAAGTAGTAAATCTCAAAATGAGCGAGTGCAAAGGTTTCTTTTAAAAATGAAACAATAACACGATAAATACTAATCATTCCAAAGTATAAGGATACGGATGGCTCTTAGGAGCCAAATTCCCATTGCATCACCAGAGCTTGATCAAGTAATAGTTGACACTCCGTCAACTTTCAAGTAAGTAACCAATCCAGTAGAGCACCACTTAAACTACTCTCCGTCCACCATTCAAACCCCCTACTGGGCCCAAAATCCTCAATAAACACTATGGTAATATTCAAGTATACCGATTAGTCGAGGAGATATCACTCCATTCGACAAAACAAAAGACCCAGGGTTCGTTACCCAATCGACCAAACTCTTGTCGGCTCGACTCGAGTAACTCGCCACAGGGTTTCTGGAATTCTAGAAAGTGCGCACCATATACACCAATATCTCAAATTCATGGCAACAATAAACATTATATCTCATATTAGGGCAAGTGCGATAATGTGACAGCCCCACCTTCCCCTAAGGCGAACCAAAGGGGTTAGCGGACTGCCTGCCCAGCTCTCTCGCCAGGACTAACGGGACAATTCAATACGGTTTAAACGTTTCGGAGCACACAAACACGCTTAAACAAGTCAAAAATCACAAAATAAAAAAAATGAAAACGGAGTCGGCCATGAATAGTAGCCGACACGTCAAAATCCAACCAAACATCAATCAAACATATACATCTTGAAATTTAGCATTTACATACCAAAAAGACATACCCAAGTTGTCCAACAAGTTTATACAAGTACGGTTTGCAAATTACAACTCAACATTTTTTGGTTGGATCCAAAATACACTTAGAGTTTTGCCCAAAAGGAGCTATTCAAAAGATAGTTACAACAAGCTCAACTCGGCAACCAACATTCATGGACTTTCCAAAAGTATTCAAATTCCTGTAAGGAAAACAAAAGGAATAGAGTGAGCTTACGCCCAGTGAGATACTATCACTCAAGCAACCAAGTTCATATAGGCATAAAACGTTCAATAATGAAGTAAACCAAGATCACACATTCACAACATGGTTAAAAGGATACGGACGGCTCTCAAGAGCCCCTTTCCTCGCTTGTATACTTGATCGGACTTCATTGACCCTCCGTCAATGTTTACAAGTAACCAACCGTAGGCTCCACTTTACTTCCATTCTTTCCACCCAACATCCCCCTACCGGATCCGAACTCCAAACAGTATAAATTTGGTAATACTCGAGTATACCGGAATCAAGAGTCTCACTACTACAAGATTCCATATAACAGTCCCCATGCCTCGTCAACTTTCACGACCAATCCCTCACTGGCTCGATTCAATCGACTACCAATGGGGTTGAGCTCCGTCGTAACAGTAAAAGCCATTGGATCCTCGTCCAAACGACACCAAATCCAGTTTTCCATGTACATTTCAAGTACCACAGTGAAACAGTAGACAGTCGTATGTAATACAAAAGGGGTGAGGGCGATCAAGTACACCCTCACTTTATTCAGTTTCAATAGTGAAAATAAGCCTTCAAGGCATCAAGTTCAATATAATAAAGCCACATTGTAAACAAACAAGTGAGTAGTACACTCACCAAGCAAGCAAATGATATTTCATAAACTTCCGCCCAAAGAGCGTCTTGGACCACCGTCACGTCCTAAAACATTCAAATAAGCACAATAAGACTCGATTACAAGTCAAAAACCAATTCCAAATACTACCAACATAGGGCTCCAGAAGAATGTCTAAGCACTAGAGTAAACCAGGGAAATCCGGAAATGAAATTGAGCTCTAAACCATAAAAATAGTTTTTGACATCATTTTGCGGTTTTGGCACCATTGGCACTACGATTATCGGATGGAGGTGTAATACACACTGTTCCGAAGCTAAGAGGTAGGGCTACAATGTTGAAGAAGGCCACTCAGTTCAGTTTCCAGTGCAACCAGGTCAAAAATTCAATATACTAAACCAGAACCGTAAAAATAGGTTAACAAACCGCATTCTGGTTACCGAACCGTAATTCAGGCTACCTAAGTCCAAATCAAGTGATTCCAAAGCCATCCGAAAGCTAAGACACCAGGTTACATTTATTAAGAAGGTATAAATAACCAAATCAGAAGTATTCCCAACCAAATTAACCAATTACAGAAGCAATTATCAAGTTCGGGTAGAAACAGGGCAGCAGAGGTATTTCAGTCTTTTCACAAGATACGCTACTCCGATTGGTCTGAAATTTTGCAGGAATCTCTAAAATATCATTCCCTACAACTTTCATGTTTTAACCCAAGGCTAATTTGGCCTCTAACTATGATGAACAGTACCAGGCAGAATGAGGGGAAATGAAACCCTAACTTCCAAAATTTCTTTCCAAAGCAGAAATTTTCTGCAATTAACCACAATTTACACCTTCTAGCTTCATTCAAGATCATTTCCAATCATCATCCATGGCCACAACATATGAATCATATTAAAACAGAAAAATCATGAATAATTATAAAACTTCACCAAATTCAACCAAAATCATGATATAATCCACAAAATCACCTCTTAGGCTACCACAAGTCATTAATTAGACATCATTAGATAGAGGAGAGGGGTTCTTTCACTACTCACCTTAGTAACCAAAGGAAAAGAGCAACTTGGCACCTTAATCCTCCAAACAACTCCACTAATCACCTCACAATCACTCACTTAAGGGTTTTTATGGAACAAAAGCAAGATTAAATGGTTGAGTTGTTGGATTTGAGCAAGATTGAAGCAAGAACTTGGAGAGCTTTTTCCTTTCTTTTGCTTGGAGAGAGCCGGCCACAATAAGCTTGGAAATGAAGTGATTTTGATCAATTTTTTGGTTTATTTAGTCAAATGGTAAAAAGGTGAATAGTAGTCAAAATACAACATTTAATCATATGGTGACACTTGTTACCCTATTTAATGCATGCATATCATTTTGTTTCCTCTCACACCAATCCACTTGGTAACCTCTAATTATCTCTTAGCACCCGATAATTTAAACCCAATATCCAAAACTTAGCCTAGTTGGCCGAATTTTTCCGAACTTTCCGCGCTAGCGGGTCCCACGTCCAGTATACGCTCTTAATTTCTCAAAAACTAACCGATACTAGAAAAATCATCTAAAACCTATATTTACTCATAAAAATTCTCGGGAAAATTTTCCTAATAAAGAAAATGCAGAAAACATGCCAATACAGAGAATAAAACCTAGAAAATGAGAAAATTACGGGTTCTCACAGATAAAGTACACTCTTACCCGATCAAACAAATGACATATCATTAAATCACATTGGTCAAGTATTGAAGACAAGTGTCCAGTTCAATCAGGTATTTGGAAGCACTCACCAAAGGTCTAGTGCCTCTCAAAAGTCACGTTCAGGTCCAACTCCTTGGTTGGAGTCCAAATCTGCGATAAAATATCATTTGCGAATGTAAAACTCTTTAGAGTTCGAAACATAGGAGTTTCGCTTCAAGAAAATCAAGTAAATGTAACTCGTTTAAGTAGTATTCACGATACTTATCAAATGCCGAACAATTCATGCTCGCTCTTAAACCTTTGAAACTTTGAAGCAATTATACGTTGAAATACCATTTGAGTCGAAGAAATGGAGAAAACGTATTTCTATTAGTCGTAATTTTCATTTTTCCAAGGGTACAAGTTTCGGCCAAATTCTAACTCATATACCTCGATAAAAGAAGACGCAAAAATCCTAGATGGTTCAAGTGGTATTCGCTCTCAAACCTTACTCAAGTCGCAAGCATATCTACCTAGGTCTTGAGCGTAAATTTGGGTAGCACGCCCTTTATATTTAACTATTTTCCAGCCATTTATGGCTTCATTATTTTCCTTAATCAGTCCCAAAGTCACACACAAAATCATCTCATTTCAATAGCCGTTCAATAGGCTCAAAGTCATACAAGTACAAAATCAAGCTAGGAACATGTGTGGAAATGAAGTTTGAGTCAAGAAACAAAAGACAGATTTGACATTGTTTTACGTAACGGACACAACCAAGGCTACGCTTATCGGATTGGGGTGTAAGTTATACCGTTTTGAAGCTAAGATAAAGACCTACAACTTTGATGAAGACCACTCAGTCCAGTTTGTACTGTAGCTAGGTCAAAATTTCAATGTACAAAACCAAAATCTCACAAACAGGTTAGCTAACCATACTATGGTTAAATGACAATAACTCAGGCTACCGAAGTCCGATTAAGGTATTTTCAGGGCCGTTGGAAAGCTAAGACATAGCACTACAACTTATGTGTTTTAGCCAAATGCTAATTCCGTACAGATCAGGGTTAATAGACGCGATCATATTGGTTCTATTATTTTTCATTTTATGATTTGAAAATGCTTTTATCGGCCTTTAGAGTTACTTTATTTTGCTTATACTTATATAGAAAAAGAGGTATATAGGGTAGACGGAGGCAAGAACGTGGAACTACCCGAAGACGTGGTTCTAGCCGTGGCCATGGGGCTAGACAGGCAAAGAACCTGTACGAGAACCGAGAGAGGAAAGAGACGAAACAGTTGAACCGCAACCTAGACCCCGAGCGGAA
The DNA here is from genome assembly GCF_036785885.1 of Coffea arabica. NCBI lineage: Eukaryota > Viridiplantae > Streptophyta > Magnoliopsida > Gentianales > Rubiaceae > Coffea > Coffea arabica. The sequence goes on from NC_092318.1 coordinate 26,959,282, forward strand.
GGGGGGACCAGGTAGCAACGGCAATTCAGCAAATGACCAATATACTTGCTCGACTGGTAGAGCAGCAGTTCCAACGCATGTTAATCAACCCAGGGATCCTGAAATGTGACAAGATCGGGCTCTAGAGAGATTCCAAAAGTTTTCCCTTCCTAAGTTTCTGGGAGGGCCAAACCCTGAGACAGCTGAGAAGTGGTTAGAGTCGATGATCAATATTTTCGCTGCCTTAAACTATACGGAGAATAGGCAGGTGCATTTCACTATATTTCAGTTTGAAGGACCAGCTAGGGCCTGGTGGAATGTAATTGGGGCTAAATGGGAAATAAAGGGGACTGCATGGACTTGGGTGAACTTTGTACGAGAGTTTAATGAGAAATACCTTCCACCGATAGTCCAGGAGAAGAGGGAAGATGATTTTATTAAGCTTCATCAAGGAACTCTGAGTGTATATGAGTATGAGACTCAGTTCACAAAACTATCTAAGTTTGCTCTCTGAATTGATATCTACGGAGCAAAGGAGGGTAAGAAGGTTTGTCCAGGGACTAAATGTGGAAATACAAAAGGCTTTGGCGGCGGCACAAAATAATACTTTTACGGAGGTTTTGGAGAAAGCCCAGAGAATAGAACACAAGTGAGGGCTTTTCGTACAAAAAAGAGAGGTGTGCCCGGTGGAAGTCAAGGGCAGGGACAATGTGATCTAGATATGCCACCCTCTAAGGTGGGTCGAGGGGATGGTGGTAGGCAAATTTCGGGGACCCCTCAGGAAATTACTCCAAGCAGAGCCTCGAGTGGAAAGGGACAAGCAAGAGGTGCCTCACAAGGAGGTCAGACCTCAGCCCCTCGAGTATCTTGCGGGTACTGTGGGAAGACCAATCATACTGAAGATGATTGTTGGCGAAAGGCATGAAAATGTTTATGGTTTGGTAGTGCCGAGCACCAACTTGCAACTTGCCCCCGTAGGTCACACTTAAACCTTGAACAATCAAATGTAGGAGGGAATAAACCAAGGGTGCCAGCTAGAGTGTATGCCTTGGACCAACGGGCAGTACCTGAACCATCGGAAGTAGGAGAAGGTACGAATCGTGTTTTCCATTATTTAGCTAAATTGTGGCTACAGTAAGACTTGGGAGCTAGAAACGGTTATGCAAGGGAAATACTCTAAGTTGTTTATGACTAAAGGTATGAATTTCAAGGTCGAAATTCTCTTAAGGGGGAGAGAGTGTGAGGACTTGCAAAATTCCTTATATTTTTCTTAAAAATTCCCTTTTATTTGGAAATTATTACTTTATAATAGCCTTACTCCCCAATCACCCCACAATAAGTGTAAATAAACATAGAATTAAGGGTTCACCCTTTTCGTTTTCAAGTTAGCGCGAATTAGGGTTTTACACCTATCCGTAGTGTGACTATCCGGTACAGAGAATGGATCAAATTTGATGATTACTAGTGAATTTGAGATGATATTAAGTGTGTGATTAGAAGTGATAACAATAAGTTAGTGGCTTATAAGTTAAAACCCTAGTATACGCGATTTAAGGAAAATCGGCTCGAACCGACAGGTACCATTTGTTACCGGGTAAACACACCACTTGACCCATACTTTATTACCTTAATCTTCTCATTTTATTTCAGCTAATTAACCCTCAAAATATCTCATACATCAGCCACAATATTTGACCAAGAAAACAAGAGAAAAGAAAAAAAATTGAGATGGATTTTGGTGGTGACAAGTGGAGGCTATCCAAGCACCTTTGACCCAAACCAAGACCAAGTCTTATAACCTTTCTTAGCCTCCAATCTTCTCCATTTTTCCAGTTGAAAATCGTGAGCTTGAGGGGGAGAGAGAGCAAGAGAAAGAACTCCATTTCATCTTGAGTTTGATCCATTTGAGTGAGAAAACAAGATTCTAAACCGATTAAATCCTTCTTTGAGCACTTGGAAAGCTTGGTGTGCAAAAGGATTACAAGAAGAGGTGGTGGATAACTCTTATAAGCATCTTTGAGTGGTATATGGGCTGACCATCACATTTATTTTCCTTAGTTTTGTCTAAGTTGAGTAGTAACTTGTAATCTTGCTTGTGATGCTTAATTCATGTGATTTTGGATGATTGTAGTGATGAATTTTGGGTTAGGGTTTGAATGGTTCACTTGAAATTCCTATTGTTTGGATGGTATGTGGTATATGTAAGTTTGTATAAGAGGTTGTGGTAGTGATTGAAGCATGAAATGAAGAGATTTTCCTTTGAAACCCCAAATTCCAGATTTCAGTTTTTCACCTCCCCTGTTCTAACCGGTTTTGTTTGACTAGGTCAAAGGCCGAATTAGGCTTATCACAAAACATGAAAGTTGTAGAGAATGATATTTTATAATTTCCTGTAAAATTTCAACTCAATCTGAGTACTGGAACATGTGAAAAGACAAAAATACCCCTGACTGCCATAGATAGAACGTTAGGGACAGTGAAATGTCAAATCACAAGTGGAAGGAACCAAACCGAAACAAACTAATGAAAGAGGAAACAGAATAGCACAGGTTTATGCCGTAGACCAGCAACAAGTTCCGGGGTCATCTGAGGCAACGGAAGGTAAAAATTTCGAGGACGAAATTTCTTAAGGGGGAGAGAGTGTGAGAACCCAAAAATTTTCACATTTGCTCAGCATTATTTAATTTCTTTGCCTACATTTTATACTTTCCTTGGAAATATTAAATTTTCTATGCATTTTTATAAGTAAGTACAGTCTTAAAATCATTTTTCTTAGTATGAGTTAGTATACGTTAATTTGAAGTGCATTCTAGACGTGGGACCCGCTAGTGCGTTTAGTACGATAAACTTTTTGGCTATTAATTGAATTTTTCAATCAGAGATATTATTTTACAAGGTACTAGGAGATAATTAGAGGTTAGCTAGATAGATTAACCATTAGAAGAAAGAAGATAAGCTTGAACCATTAAAAGTGCCATGTGTCATGACACGATTGGAAGTTGGACTTGTCTAACTTTCCTTACCTTTACTAAAACCTTAATTTTGACCAAATTTTGCTTCATTCTTTACCTTCTTGGCCGAGCTTCTTGAAGAGAAAAACCAAGGGAGAAAACTTCATTTGCCAACTTCAATTTGCTTCAATCTTGAGTTCTAACCAAGTAAGTTGCAAAATACACCATCAAAGTTGCTAGATAATGAGGATTAAAGCTTCTAGTGGAGGGATTTGTGAAAGGAAAACCCTAAGTTATCATCTTTCTTGAGGTGTTAAGGTACTTTGCTTACAAACTTCCTCTTTGTTCATGCTAATGTCAAATTAGTGGTTTTTTGTGGTTAAATATGTTATTGTATGGAAGATTTTATGGTTTGAGGTAGAGTGAGATAAATTTCTGTTTTTTTGGGAATTTTTCTGTTTTTATATGATAGTTATTGGTTGGCCATGAATGATGGCTTGATATGGTGAGAAATGAAGCATTTGTGTATTAGTTGTAGTTGTTTGCGGAAAATTTCAGACTTTGTGCAGAAATTCCAGCTTAGGGTTAGTAATCTGCCCTGATTTTTCACTGCATGTTCGTCCTTGAAGGCGGCCGAATCAGCCTTTTCCCCAAACATGAAAGTTGTTGGTAATTGAGTTAGCTAGCTACCTGTAAAATTTCAAATCAATTGGAGTACTGTATCATGTGAAATGACCAAAATACCCTTGACTGCCCATGAGCCCTGTTTCGCGGACAGATTTCTGTTTTCATGGGGATTTCCATTTTTGACCATGAAACTGCATGATTTGGCTTTGGAGGTCTTCATAAGAAATGTAGGTTTATGTTTTGGCTTCGAAATGCCATAAGATTTGTTTCAATCCGATAAGTATAGCTTCAGTTGTGGTTGTTATGCCAAAAGGTGTTTTATCACCTATGATTTATATGTGAAATTATATTTGATTTGGGATGAGATTTGGTATTTTATTGTAGGATGGAAAGTGAAGAAATTAAGGGGAAATGCTGTCCGTTTATTTTCTTGAAGTTTGAATAAGTAAAAGTGAGATTTGAAATGTGATTTGGGGATGCGTTGGACTTACTTTTCTTAGACTTACGTAGGTCCACTTTAATGGTGTTACTTGAACTAGATTCCATTTGAACTTGTACCATTTCGCATGGTGAATATGACAACCGTTTTAAGCATGATACTTAGTTACAAATGTCAAGTTTTGAATTTCAAATGTTTATTCTCTTTATGAAACAAAGAAGAATTGCCTAGGGTTTCTCGGCCGCAAAACCTAATTTTATCAAGCAAGGTTTTAGGTGTGCATTTAGGGTTTGTTTAGCTTCCTTTTCATATGATTTTACCCAAGACACTTGTTATACGTTATTTCTTTGCATATGTGTTAGTTTCGAGCCAAACAAAAAGCTTTACGAAAATTTGAAAAAAATTGACTTTTCATATCCGGCCGTATATCCGGCCAACTCTTGGCCGGATTGCTGGCCGGATTGACAGGGGAATAAGAAAACATTTGGAACATTTGGAATAAGATTGCTCATTGCCTTGAATCCGACCGGATATCTGGCCACTTTCTAGCCGGATTCTAACGTGGCACTGTTCACTCATTTTTCGATGAAATTTTCTAAAGACCTTTTAGTATGGTTTTGTGTTTGATTTGGGAAAACTCTTAGTTACTCATGTCTTTTAATCTAAATATACTCTTTTCATTCCAAAACTTATAGTTATATATTGCACTAGTACGTATTTGGATTCTCTTTGAATCACTTAGGTTTTTGATGGTTGAAAAATAATGTGTTCTTTTGATTACTATTAGGGTTCATCGGTGATTGAGGGTTTTACCCGAAGGGTTACCTTGGACGTTATTTTGCGTAAATAGGTGAGTTTTCTTTGTACGTTATGTTTCCATTGACTATGTGACTTATTGTGGATGTTGATTAACTGCTAAATGTTTTCAATGATTGCTGAAATTGAGTTTTGCTAGGAGAGTGTGTACTTTATCGCACGCAACCTAAATAAATGTGAAATTTTCAATGATGATTTGATTATACGCTAGTTGTGCATGAATGTAAGCCTTGTGACTGAACTAGGCCCTTGCCCTTCGTTGCCGGTCGACTCGAGCCAAAAGCGAGCTCGGTCGGGCAATTTGGTGACCCTAGGTGAAAGTTTGGTATACTCGAGTATTACCACGTTGTCGGGTGGAGTCTGGCCAATGTCCAGAAGGGGGAAGAAAGAAATGAATGAACAAGTGACAATATTAATGGAGGGATTTTCACTTACAAAATGCATTTTAAAATGATTGGAGGAATAAGGAAATGAAAGGTGAATGAAAGAACGAAGGGCTCCATGTGAGCATGTATCCTTTTAATGAATGTGTTATCATTGCTTTATCTGGTGAATGTTTTCTAAATGACTTGTTATTATCTGATTAATGTCTTGTGTAATTGCTTTAATTATACGTATGAGACCTCACTGGACTTTTAGCTCATTCCGTTAGTTTTGTTTTCCTTACAGGGGATGCGAGCAAGGGCGAGAGACCTGTATAGAATAACATCGTCTAGTCCTTTTGAATTTTATTGCAACTTGTACTCGCTTTAGTGCTCGAATAGGGTTTGGAAGTATGGAACTTAAAGCTCTTGTTATATTTGGGTTGTATTTTATTTCGGGAAAGAAATGAATGTAAGTATGCGTTTCAAGTTTGGGAATTGGTTTTGTTTTACTTTTCCTCGAGATTTTATCTTATTTTGTCTGTAGTGAGTGAGTGAGTCCCGGCGAGAGCTAGGCAGGCAGTCCGCCGAACCCTTTGGTTCGCCTTAGGAGAAGGTGGGGCCATCACAGTTGGTATCAGAGCTGCTTCGCGTGGTCTCTGCACGGAGTGAGCTTGGGCCAAGTGGTGTAATGGTCCTGATTTCGTGAATAAGTAAGAAGGACTAAGTGCTCTTTTGAGCATAAGCTATGAATCATGAATCATTATAGGTCTTAAATCTTTCTCATGGTACTTGAGGACTATAGATATGTACGTCAGGTAGGAATCTTAATTGTAGATAATTTACTCTTGGAACTGGGCAGCTCGAGTGGTGAATTATCTCGGATTCCTGTACCCGAGTATACGGGAGTTGAGGGCGATACTAAGAACTTGTGATCTTTATTTCGGGAAATAGGAATGGGCTACTGTTTGGTGAAAGCAAGTGCAAGGGGTCAACGGATGTCTAGTTCGGATAGTAAGAGAAGTGAGAGATCGGACGGGGAATACTTTAACCGAGTGTGGGCCGGCATGTTGTGTTTTCTTCTTTTTTTGCCTCTCTACTGCTACTATGTGTATATTGCTTGTGGTATGTCCATCCTTTCATGTATAATATTTGTCGCACTTGATTTTGTCTACTTGATATGTCTCTTTGTGAATTTGGTGTGTTATATTTTACCGTTTTAGTCGATTTACTTTGCTCACATACTAAATCACCTTTTGAAAAAAAAGAGAGAAAAAGGTATGAAAGGGAGACGTAGTCGTGGACGTGGAGCTAGTCGTGGCCGTGGGGTTACGCAAGCTCAAGAACCAAGAAAAGAAAGAGAGACAGTAGTTGGGCAAGAACGTGGACCAAGGGTTGAGGCCGGAGACCAAGTAGCGAGGGTGATACAGCAAATGACAAATATTTTGGCGCGATTGGTAGATTAGCAAGGCCAAATGCCAGTGAATCAACCCTAGAATCCCGAGATAGGAGAGGATAGGGCTCTGGAGCATTTTCAAAATTTTGTACCTCCTAAATTCCTTGGAGGACCTGATCCAGATGTAGCTGAACAGTGGTTATAGGCAATGATTAACATTTTCACGGCCTTGAACTACACGGAGCAAAGACAAGTAAACTTTGCTGTATTCCAATTCGAAGGATCGGGTGTTAACTACCTACCTGCAAAATTTCAGATTGATCGGAGTACTGTAGCTTGTGAATTGATCGAAATACCCTTGACTATTCATAGACCCTGTTTTGCGGACAGTTTTCTGTCCTCTCCGAGATTTCGATATTTGACCCTGAAAATACCCGACTAGGGTTAATTGTACTCGAATTGTAAACACTTTGAAGTATTTTGGTACGTAGAAGCTTTGTATCTGGATTTGAGCATCAATGTATATATTAAGTTGAAATGGGTGTGTTATTTATTTTCTATGGATGTACGTTAATTTTCTTGAGCTATGAGTGAGTGAGTCCTGGCGAGAGTTGGGCAGGCAGTCCGCCGAACCCTTTGGTTCGCCTTAGGGGAAGGTGGGGCTGTCACAGATGGTATCAGAGCTCCTATCGAGCTCATGCCGGGTGAGGGTTCTCGGACTGTAGGGATTGGCCTGTAAAGTGTGAAATAAATGTCTATTGTTGGGGACTTTAGAAGTGTATGTTGGGTAGGAATCTCAAAAGTGGTTGATTTCCCCAAGAACTCATCGGAGCCAAAATGTCATGGCACACACATAAACACAATGATATGCAATCATATAACCAATGCAAGAATTATTTCAAAAGTAACTTTTGGGAAATAGTTGAGGGATCACTCACCAACCACGGCTCATGAACCTTATCCATCATACATCATTGCCTTGCTCCAGTCGAAACCCTAGATTACACCCGGTCCTTCGAGGACGTGGTTCTAGCTGTGGCCGTGGGGCTAGACAGGCACAAGAACCTGTACGAGAACCGAGAGAGGAAAGAGGTGAAACAGTTGAACCGCAACCTGGACCCCAAGCGGAAAGGGGGACCAGGTAGCAACGACAATTCAGCAAATGACCAATATCCTTGCTCGAATGGTAGAGCGGTAGGGTCAAGCTCCTGTTAATCAACCCAGGGATCCTGAAATAGGGCAAGATCGGGCTCTGGAGAGATTCCAAAAGTTTTCCCCTCCTAAGTTTCTGGGAGGGCCAGACCCTGAGGCAGCTGAGAGGTGGTTAGAGTCGATGATCAATATTTTCGCTGCCTTAAACTTTACAGAGGATAGGTAGGTGCATTTCGCTGTATTTCAGTTTGAAGGACCAGCTAGGGCCTGGTGGAACGTGATTCGGGCTAAATGGGAGAGAGAAGGAACTGCTTGGACCTGGTTAACTTTCGTGCGGGAGTTTAACGAGAAATATCTGCCACCGATAGTTCAGGAGAAGAGGGAGGATGATTTTATTAAGCTTCGTCAAGGAACTCTGAGTGTATCTGAGTATGAGACTCAGTTCACGAAACTATCGAATTTTGCTCCCGAATTGATATCTACTGATACGGTTCTCGATCAACTTGTTTCGAGACACGTAGCACGTTTGCCCAAGGATCTAGCGAGGATGTCCAACCCTTGGATGGCGGGACCTAAAATCAACACGGAGGACACGAGTTGGTTTAAGATGGTAGAACGACGACTCCAATCGAGGTGAATACTCAAGTGGATAGGTCGGATGAACAATCAAGGACAACACGAGATTGCTCAAGAACCCTTACCAAAAGCAAGTAAAGGAACAAAATTCTCACAAGAAGAAAATCGAAAGAAGACAATTTTATTAATCAATCGAGTCTACCCTTAATGCTTACAAAACAAGCCTTTATATAGGCAAACTAATGAAACCCTAATGCTAGTAAAAAGGAAATAAAGGTTCGGCCAGGCCTTGGACAAGGTGGGCCGAATCAACTTAACCGTTTAATCTTGAACTTACTCCATAAAACCTCTCCTATTAGTGTTAGTAAGTTGTTTAGTGAAGCTTTTTGGAAGAGCTAAGGTGACCAACATCTTCCTCTCTCTTGTTTCTTGGTAAGTGAGGCTTGAACCACCCTACTACACCTAATGATGCTTATGTTATGCTTATTGGTGATTCAAGTGCTGAAATTTCTGGTTTTTATCTTGGTTTGGAGTGATTTGGTGAAGTTTTCTATTTTATGATGATTTTTCTGGTTTAATTGGATTATGATGGTGTGGTTGTTTATGATGATTGGAAATGGTATATAATGATTCTAGAGGGTGGAAAAAGTGGAAGATTTCAAGTAATTTCTGTTTGGAAGAAATCTGGAAAAATTAGGGTTCTTGGTTCTTCATTCTGTCCGAAAATTTTGGTCATAGATAGAGGCCGAATTGGCCTTGGCTTAAAACATTAAAGTTTTAGGTAATGACATTTTATAGGTTCCTGTAAAATTTCAGGTCAATCGGAGTAGCGTAGAGTGAGAAAAGTCGAATTTACCCTTGCTGTTCTGGTTTTGGCCGAATGTAAGAACTGCGATTGTAATTGGTTGTTTTGGTTGGGATTGCTTCTGAATTGGTTGTTATGGTCTTCTGATGAAATGTAACCTTAAATCTTAGCTTTCATATGGCTTTGGAATCTCGGAATTTGGACTTAGGTAGCCTGTTTTATGATGTTTGTGCTAGAATACATTTTGTGAATCTGTTTTTGCGATGCTGGTGTAGTATCTTGCATTTTTGACCTAGTTACACTCAAAACTGGATTGAGTGGCCTTCTTCAACATTGTAGCCTCTTAGGTCCTGAATCTACTTGTAAAATTTCAGGTCAAACGGATTAGTGTATCCTGAGTTATGGACAAAACCATCAGGCCTGTTTTAGACGTTCGTTTGTGTACGTTTTGAATTTCAGTTTCTGACCGTGGGTTTTTCGTATTGATCCCATTCGATCTGGGTGTCGACTCCTTCATAAGAAATTTAGATCTTGGTCTCAGCTTCGAAACGGTATAAAGTACGTCGGAATCCGAGTTCCGTAGCTTCTGTTATGACCCAAACAATATAGATCGTCAGAACTGCCTTGTATCTGGACAGTTCTGACGGGTATTTTGGCACTCGATTTTCGTTCTATTCTGAGTGGATTCAGATCTTGGCCAAAACATCAAAGTTTTAGCCTTATGTTTCAGCTTTCTAACGCCTCTGGAATTTCTTGATTTCGATTTCTGAGCCGTGAGTTACGGCCTTGCAAACAGGGCCTGTTTGGTAAACCGCAATGAAACAGCTGGCACTGTTTCGTGCATTTTTGACCTATACCTATTGAGATCTGGGTTGAGATACCTAAATTAAAGTTGTAGCTCTTCCTTTTAGCTTCGAAACGGTGTCTCACCCACCTTGATCCGACACTCCTAGCCTAACTTTTGACCAAAACGGTTTGAGATGGCAGATCTGGCCGTCCCGTTTGCCGTTTCCGCACTGGCGCGTGCCAATTTTGCCGTTTTGCTTGTTTTAAGTACGTTAGTGGCCGTTTGTGATATATTATGACACAATCTTCTATTTCAGACAGTGGTGAGCTAGGCGGAGCCGGTGGGGCCCACTACTAGCGAACACGCGCGAAGCGATTTTGCTTTAGTACTACTTTTGTATTTTGGGTAAGTATTCAGGCCAGTTTGGTGTGTTTTCTTTGCTATGTGTTTGAGATATGTGAAAAGGGCACTTAGGCGAGGGTGTACTTTATCGCACTCGACCTAAACCCTAATTTGAATGTATAATTGTACTTGGCATATGTATATGAACCTTTTGGAACCAAAACCCTTGAGCTTGTGGCTCGGGGCGACTTTCGAATAAAGTTTGTGAAGTTTGCAAAGTTTGTGATTTTGAATAATTTTGTGAAGTTTGTGAGTTTGGGGCGAACTCTTGACCTGGTTGGACTATTCGAGCCGGTTAGGGCTTGGTCGAAGTCAGTCCAACTTAGTCTGAGGTCACCAAGTTTGTAGGTTCATGTTATGAACCAATTTTGTGAATCCGGTTCACCGAGAAGGTGACCAAGTTTGTGACCCGAGCTTGTGACTCAAGCTCAAGTTTGTGATTTCGTTCGCCCGGGCAAGTTTGTGAGGTGACTGGCCAGTGAGGGTGATAAGGTGTCGGTGGGTGTACAAGTGAAGTTCTACGGACTATTATTTGCGGTCGACGGAGTGTCGGCAGGAGATCATGCATGGCACATGAATTGGCTTTGGAGCCACCCGTATCCTTATTATATGATGTTGTTCTTTTCTGCTTTTGCTTTACTCTTATTGTGTAATTGTTGCTACATGAATTTACGCTTTCGCCCCTGTTTACTTACTAAGCATATACCTAACCCCATTCCTTTTGTTTTCCTTAGCAGGGGCCGACGCGGGGACTTTTGGCTCGTATACTAGTATAGTTAGATTGGCTTGTAATAGTTGAACAGTTAGGATGTTTATTTTTGTTTTGGTGGTCTGACTCGATACTTTTGGAGAATGTAATTATAACTCTTTTGGGGTTGTATATAGTACTCTTTTGAATTTTCTGGCTTTGATTGTTTTAAGTTTTGAGTCCTGGCGCGAGCTAGGCAGGCGGCCCGCCGATACCCTTGGGTTCGCCCTTGGGAGAAGTGGGGCTGTCACAGTTGGTATCAGAGCTTAGGCTTCAGATCTCTGTAGTGTATCCTAGGCTGAAAGTTTAGGATGCCGGACTGTGGGATTTGATTTTATTTGAAAGTTAAGCAATTGAGGGATAAAACCTATAGCTGCTTCGCGTGGTCTCTGCGCGGGGTGAGCCTGGATGAAGTGGTGAATAAGTATGAAGGACTAGATGCTCGGTCAAGCATAAGTTATGGATCATAAATGTTATAGGCCTTAAATCTTTCTCATGGTATCTGAGGACCATAGGTAGGTTCGTCAGGTAGGAATTTCGATTGTAGATAGTTTACTCTTGGGACTGCAGCTTGAGATGTGAATTATCTTATTTCGGATTCTTGTGCCTGAGTACTCCAGAGTTGAGGCGCTGCTAAGTACTTGAGATTTGCATTTTGGGGAACATGAACAAGCTTTGTCTGGCTAGAGTGAGTACAAGAGATCAACGGGCACTTTGGGAAGTGGAGTAAGAAACCGGACGAGGGTGGTTTTCACTGAGTGTGGGACGACAAGTCGCGTTTCTTTCATTTGCCCTTGTATTGTCCCTACATGTCATTTACTTGTGGTATGTTAATACCTGCATCTATAGTACTTGCTGCACTTGACTTTGTCTAACTTGAAATGTCTCTTGGTGTATATGGTGCATTATATTGCGTACATTTTGGCGTGACTTGTATATATATGTACACCTTTTGATCTTTTGATTATTTCGAGTTTTCCAACCCTTAGCTCGTTGATTGCAATTTCGAGGACGAAATTGTCCTAAGTGGGGGAGATTGTGAGGCCCCAGCTCGTTCTACATTGATATATTCATTAATTGGGCGGTAACGTTTGGTTTTGGGAGTATTTCGAAAACCCTAAGTAGGGATTAAGATTTAAACCCTAAGTTCCGGTTAATATTGAAAACCCGTTTTTTCTACATTTTCTTTATTAGAAAATTCCCCAGATAATTTTATTGAGTAAATAGAGTTTTTAGATGTTTTTTTTAGTATTAGTTAGTTTTTGAGAAATTTAGAACGTATATCGGACGTGGGACCCACTAGTGCGAAAAGTTCGGAAAAATTCGGCCAATTAGGTTAAATTCCGGATACTGTGTAAAATTTACCGGGTGTTAAGAGATAAGTAGAGGTTGCAATTTGGATTGATATGAGAGAGAAAAGTTAGGTAGATATTTAATAAAAGGTGACAAGTGTCACCATAAGATTTAATCTTACCATAAGACCACTATTCACCTTTTTCTATTTTGACCAAATAAATCACCAAAAATAACCAAAAATTCCTCATTCTTTTCTCCCTCTTGGCCGACTCTCTCTCCAAGCAAAAGAAGAAAAACCTCTCTCAATTCCTTGCTCTAATCTTGCCCAAATCAACAACTTAACCGTTTAATCTTGAACTTACTCCATAAAACCTCTCCTATTAGTGTTAGTAAGTTGTTTAGTGAAGCTTTTTGGAAGAGCTAAGGTGACCAACATCTTCCTCTCTCTTGTTTCTTGGTAAGTGAGGCTTGAACCACCCTACTACACCTAATGATGCTTATGTTATGCTTATTGGTGATTCAAGTGCTGAAATTTCTGGTTTTTATCTTGGTTTGGAGTGATTTGGTGAAGTTTTCTATTTTATGATGATTTTTCTGGTTTAATTGGATTATGATGGTGTGGTTGTTTATGATGATTGGAAATGGTATATAATGATTCTAGAGGGTGGAAAAAGTGGAAGATTTCAAGTAATTTCTGTTTGGAAGAAATCTGGAAAAATTAGGGTTCTTGGTTCTTCATTCTGTCCGAAAATTTTGGTCATAGATAGAGGCCGAATTGGCCTTGGCTTAAAACATTAAAGTTTTAGGTAATGACATTTTATAGGTTCTTGTAAAATTTCAGGTCAATCGGAGTAGCGTAGAGTGAGAAAAGTCGAATTTACCCTTGCTGTTCTGGTTTTGGCCGAATGTAAGAACTGCGATTGTAATTGGTTGTTTTGGTTGGGATTGCTTCTGAATTGGTTGTTATGGTCTTCTGATGAAATGTAGCCTTAAATCTTAGCTTTCATATGGCTTTGGAATCTCGGAATTTGGACTTAGGTAGCCTGTTTTATGATGTTTGTGCTAGAATACATTTTGTGAATCTGTTTTTGCGATGCTGGTGTAGTATCTTGCATTTTTGACCTAGTTACACTCGAAACTGGATTGAGTGGCCTTCTTCAACATTGTAGCCTCTTAGGTCCTGAATCTACTTGTAAAATTTCAGGTCAAACGGATTAGTGTATCCTGAGTTATGGACAAAACCATCAGGCCTGTTTTAGACGTTCGTTTGTGTACGTTTTGAATTTCAGTTTCTGACCGTGGGTTTTTCGTATTGATCCCATTCGATCTGGGTGTCGACTCCTTCATAAGAAATTTAGATCTTGGTCTCAGCTTCGAAACGGTATAAAGTACATCGGAATCCGAGTTCCGTAGCTTCTGTTATGACCCAAACAATATAGATCGTCAGAACTGCCTTGTATCTGGACAGTTCTGACGGGTATTTTGGCACTCGATTTTCGTTCTATTCTGAGTGGATTCAGATCTTGGCCAAAACATCAAAGTTTTAGCCTTATGTTTCAGCTTTCTAACGCCTCTGGAATTTCTTGATTTCGATTTCTGAGCCGTGAGTTACGGCCTTGCAAACAGGGCCTGTTTGGTAAACCGCAATGAAACAGCTGGCACTGTTTCGTGCATTTTTGACCTATACCTATTGAGATCTGGGTTGAGATACCTAAATTAAAGTTGTAGCTCTTCCTTTTAGCTTCGAAACGGTGTCTCACCCACCTTGATCCGACACTCCTAGCCTAACTTTTGACCAAAACGGTTTGAGATGGCAGATCTGGCCGTCCCGTTTGCCGTTTCCGCACTGGCGCGTGCCAATTTTTCCGTTTTGCTTGTTTTAAGTACGTTAGTGGCCGTTTGTGATATATTATGACACAATCTTCTATTTCAGACAGTGGTGAGCTAGGCGGAGCCGGTGGGGCCCACTACTAGCGAACACGCGCGAAGCGATTTTGCTTTAGTACTACTTTTGTATTTTGGGTAAGTATTCAGGCCAGTTTGGTGTGTTTTCTTTGCTATGTGTTTGAGATATGTGAAAAGGGCACTTAGGCGAGGGTGTACTTTATCGCACTCGACCTAAACCCTAATTTGAATGTATAATTGTACTTGGCATATGTATATGAACCTTTTGGAACCAAAACCCTTGAGCTTGTGGCTCGGGGCGACTTTCGAATAAAGTTTGTGAAGTTTGCAAAGTTTGTGATTTTGAATAATTTTGTGAAGTTTGTGAGTTTGGGGCGAACTCTTGACCTGGTTGGACTATTCGAGCCGGTTAGGGCTTGGTCGAAGTCAGTCCAACTTAGTCTGAGGTCACCAAGTTTGTAGGTTCATGTTATGAACCAATTTTGTGAATCCGGTTCACCGAGAAGGTGACCAAGTTTGTGACCCGAGCTTGTGACTCAAGCTCAAGTTTGTGATTTCGTTCGCCCGGGCAAGTTTGTGAGGTGACTGGCCAGTGAGGGTGATAAGGTGTCGGTGGGTGTACAAGTGAAGTTCTACGGACTATTATTTGCGGTCGACGGAGTGTCGGCAGGAGATCATGCATGGCACATGAATTGGCTTTGGAGCCACCCGTATCCTTATTATATGATGTTGTTCTTTTCTGCTTTTGCTTTACTCTTATTGTGTAATTGTTGCTACATGAATTTACGCTTTCGCCCCTGTTTACTTACTAAGCATATACCTAACCCCATTCCTTTTGTTTTCCTTAGCAGGGGCCGACGCGGGGACTTTTGGCTCGTATACTAGTATAGTTAGATTGGCTTGTAATAGTTGAACAGTTAGGATGTTTATTTTTGTTTTGGTGGTCTGACTCGATACTTTTGGAGAATGTAATTATAACTCTTTTGGGGTTGTATATAGTACTCTTTTGAATTTTCTGGCTTTGATTGTTTTAAGTTTTGAGTCCTGGCGCGAGCTAGGCAGGCGGCCCGCCGATACCCTTGGGTTCGCCCTTGGGAGAAGTGGGGCTGTCACAGTTGGTATCAGAGCTTAGGCTTCAGATCTCTGTAGTGTATCCTAGGCTGAAAGTTTAGGATGCCGGACTGTGGGATTTGATTTTATTTGAAAGTTAAGCAATTGAGGGATAAAACCTATAGCTGCTTCGCGTGGTCTCTGCGCGGGGTGAGCCTGGATGAAGTGGTGAATAAGTATGAAGGACTAGATGCTCGGTCAAGCATAAGTTATGGATCATAAATGTTATAGGCCTTAAATCTTTCTCATGGTATCTGAGGACCATAGGTAGGTTCGTCAGGTAGGAATTTCGATTGTAGATAGTTTACTCTTGGGACTGCAGCTTGAGATGTGAATTATCTTATTTCGGATTCTTGTGCCTGAGTACTCCAGAGTTGAGGCGCTGCTAAGTACTTGAGATTTGCATTTTGGGGAACATGAACAAGCTTTGTCTGGCTAGAGTGAGTACAAGAGATCAACGGGCACTTTGGGAAGTGGAGTAAGAAACCGGACGAGGGTGGTTTTCACTGAGTGTGGGACGACAAGTCGCGTTTCTTTCATTTGCCCTTGTATTGTCCCTACATGTCATTTACTTGTGGTATGTTAATACCTGCATCTATAGTACTTGCTGCACTTGACTTTGTCTAACTTGAAATGTCTCTTGGTGTATATGGTGCATTATATTGCGTACATTTTGGCGTGACTTGTATATATATGTACACCTTTTGATCTTTTGATTATTTCGAGTTTTCCAACCCTTAGCTCGTTGATTGCAATTTCGAGGACGAAATTGTCCTAAGTGGGGGAGATTGTGAGGCCCCAGCTCGTTCTACATTGATATATTCATTAATTGGGCGGTAACGTTTGGTTTTGGGAGTATTTCGAAAACCCTAAGTAGGGATTAAGATTTAAACCCTAAGTTCCGGTTAATATTGAAAACCCGTTTTTTCTACATTTTCTTTATTAGAAAATTCCCCAGATAATTTTATTGAGTAAATAGAGTTTTTAGATGTTTTTTTTAGTATTAGTTAGTTTTTGAGAAATTTAGAACGTATATCGGACGTGGGACCCACTAGTGCGAAAAGTTCGGAAAAATTCGGCCAATTAGGTTAAATTCCGGATACTGTGTAAAATTTACCGGGTGTTAAGAGATAAGTAGAGGTTGCAATTTGGATTGATATGAGAGAGAAAAGTTAGGTAGATATTTAATAAAAGGTGACAAGTGTCACCATAAGATTTAATCTTACCATAAGACCACTATTCACCTTTTTCTATTTTGACCAAATAAATCACCAAAAATAACCAAAAATTCCTCATTCTTTTCTCCCTCTTGGCCGACTCTCTCTCCAAGCAAAAGAAGAAAAACCTCTCTCAATTCCTTGCTCTAATCTTGCCCAAATCAACAACTTAACCGTTTAATCTTGAACTTACTCCATAAAACCTCTCCTATTAGTGTTAGTAAGTTGTTTAGTGAAGCTTTTTGGAAGAGCTAAGGTGACCAACATCTTCCTCTCTCTTGTTTCTTGGTAAGTGAGGCTTGAACCACCCTACTACACCTAATGATGCTTATGTTATGCTTATTGGTGATTCAAGTGCTGAAATTTCTGGTTTTTATCTTGGTTTGGAGTGATTTGGTGAAGTTTTCTATTTTATGATGATTTTTCTGGTTTAATTGGATTATGATGGTGTGGTTGTTTATGATGATTGGAAATGGTATATAATGATTCTAGAGGGTGGAAAAAGTGGAAGATTTCAAGTAATTTCTGTTTGGAAGAAATCTGGAAAAATTAGGGTTCTTGGTTCTTCATTCTGTCCGAAAATTTTGGTCATAGATAGAGGCCGAATTGGCCTTGGCTTAAAACATTAAAGTTTTAGGTAATGACATTTTATAGGTTCTTGTAAAATTTCAGGTCAATCGGAGTAGCGTAGAGTGAGAAAAGTCGAATTTACCCTTGCTGTTCTGGTTTTGGCCGAATGTAAGAACTGCGATTGTAATTGGTTGTTTTGGTTGGGATTGCTTCTGAATTGGTTGTTATGGTCTTCTGATGAAATGTAGCCTTAAATCTTAGCTTTCATATGGCTTTGGAATCTCGGAATTTGGACTTAGGTAGCCTGTTTTATGATGTTTGTGCTAGAATACATTTTGTGAATCTGTTTTTGCGATGCTGGTGTAGTATCTTGCATTTTTGACCTAGTTACACTCGAAACTGGATTGAGTGGCCTTCTTCAACATTGTAGCCTCTTAGGTCCTGAATCTACTTGTAAAATTTCAGGTCAAACGGATTAGTGTATCCTGAGTTATGGACAAAACCATCAGGCCTGTTTTAGACGTTCGTTTGTGTACGTTTTGAATTTCAGTTTCTGACCGTGGGTTTTTCGTATTGATCCCATTCGATCTGGGTGTCGACTCCTTCATAAGAAATTTAGATCTTGGTCTCAGCTTCGAAACGGTATAAAGTACATCGGAATCCGAGTTCCGTAGCTTCTGTTATGACCCAAACAATATAGATCGTCAGAACTGCCTTGTATCTGGACAGTTCTGACGGGTATTTTGGCACTCGATTTTCGTTCTATTCTGAGTGGATTCAGATCTTGGCCAAAACATCAAAGTTTTAGCCTTATGTTTCAGCTTTCTAACGCCTCTGGAATTTCTTGATTTCGATTTCTGAGCCGTGAGTTACGGCCTTGCAAACAGGGCCTGTTTGGTAAACCGCAATGAAACAGCTGGCACTGTTTCGTGCATTTTTGACCTATACCTATTGAGATCTGGGTTGAGATACCTAAATTAAAGTTGTAGCTCTTCCTTTTAGCTTCGAAACGGTGTCTCACCCACCTTGATCCGACACTCCTAGCCTAACTTTTGACCAAAACGGTTTGAGATGGCAGATCTGGCCGTCCCGTTTGCCGTTTCCGCACTGGCGCGTGCCAATTTTGCCGTTTTGCTTGTTTTAAGTACGTTAGTGGCCGTTTGTGATATATTATGACACAATCTTCTATTTCAGACAGTGGTGAGCTAGGCGGAGCCGGTGGGGCCCACTACTAGCGAACACGCGCGAAGCGATTTTGCTTTAGTACTACTTTTGTATTTTGGGTAAGTATTCAGGCCAGTTTGGTGTGTTTTCTTTGCTATGTGTTTGAGATATGTGAAAAGGGCACTTAGGCGAGGGTGTACTTTATCGCACTCGACCTAAACCCTAATTTGAATGTATAATTGTACTTGGCATATGTATATGAACCTTTTGGAACCAAAACCCTTGAGCTTGTGGCTCGGGGCGACTTTCGAATAAAGTTTGTGAAGTTTGCAAAGTTTGTGATTTTGAATAATTTTGTGAAGTTTGTGAGTTTGGGGCGAACTCTTGACCTGGTTGGACTATTCGAGCCGGTTAGGGCTTGGTCGAAGTCAGTCCAACTTAGTCTGAGGTCACCAAGTTTGTAGGTTCATGTTATGAACCAATTTTGTGAATCCGGTTCACCGAGAAGGTGACCAAGTTTGTGACCCGAGCTTGTGACTCAAGCTCAAGTTTGTGATTTCGTTCGCCCGGGCAAGTTTGTGAGGTGACTGGCCAGTGAGGGTGATAAGGTGTCGGTGGGTGTACAAGTGAAGTTCTACGGACTATTATTTGCGGTCGACGGAGTGTCGGCAGGAGATCATGCATGGCACATGAATTGGCTTTGGAGCCACCCGTATCCTTATTATATGATGTTGTTCTTTTCTGCTTTTGCTTTACTCTTATTGTGTAATTGTTGCTACATGAATTTACGCTTTCGCCCCTGTTTACTTACTAAGCATATACCTAACCCCATTCCTTTTGTTTTCCTTAGCAGGGGCCGACGCGGGGACTTTTGGCTCGTATACTAGTATAGTTAGATTGGCTTGTAATAGTTGAACAGTTAGGATGTTTATTTTTGTTTTGGTGGTCTGACTCGATACTTTTGGAGAATGTAATTATAACTCTTTTGGGGTTGTATATAGTACTCTTTTGAATTTTCTGGCTTTGATTGTTTTAAGTTTTGAGTCCTGGCGCGAGCTAGGCAGGCGGCCCGCCGATACCCTTGGGTTCGCCCTTGGGAGAAGTGGGGCTGTCACAGTTGGTATCAGAGCTTAGGCTTCAGATCTCTGTAGTGTATCCTAGGCTGAAAGTTTAGGATGCCGGACTGTGGGATTTGATTTTATTTGAAAGTTAAGCAATTGAGGGATAAAACCTATAGCTGCTTCGCGTGGTCTCTGCGCGGGGTGAGCCTGGATGAAGTGGTGAATAAGTATGAAGGACTAGATGCTCGGTCAAGCATAAGTTATGGATCATAAATGTTATAGGCCTTAAATCTTTCTCATGGTATCTGAGGACCATAGGTAGGTTCGTCAGGTAGGAATTTTGATTGTAGATAGTTTACTCTTGGGACTGCAGCTTGAGATGTGAATTATCTTATTTCGGATTCTTGTGCCTGAGTACTCCAGAGTTGAGGCGCTGCTAAGTACTTGAGATTTGCATTTTGGGGAACATGAACAAGCTTTGTCTGGCTAGAGTGAGTACAAGAGATCAACGGGCACTTTGGGAAGTGGAGTAAGAAACCGGACGAGGGTGGTTTTCACTGAGTGTGGGACGACAAGTCGCGTTTCTTTCATTTGCCCTTGTATTGTCCCTACATGTCATTTACTTGTGGTATGTTAATACCTGCATCTATAGTACTTGCTGCACTTGACTTTGTCTAACTTGAAATGTCTCTTGGTGTATATGGTGCATTATATTGCGTACATTTTGGCGTGACTTGTATATATATGTACACCTTTTGATCTTTTGATTATTTCGAGTTTTCCAACCCTTAGCTCGTTGATTGCAATTTCGAGGACGAAATTGTCCTAAGTGGGGGAGATTGTGAGGCCCCAGCTCGTTCTACATTGATATATTCATTAATTGGGCGGTAACGTTTGGTTTTGGGAGTATTTCGAAAACCCTAAGTAGGGATTAAGATTTAAACCCTAAGTTCCGGTTAATATTGAAAACCCGTTTTTTCTACATTTTCTTTATTAGAAAATTCCCCAGATAATTTTATTGAGTAAATAGAGTTTTTAGATGTTTTTTTTAGTATTAGTTAGTTTTTGAGAAATTTAGAACGTATATCGGACGTGGGACCCACTAGTGCGAAAAGTTCGGAAAAATTCGGCCAATTAGGTTAAATTCCGGATACTGTGTAAAATTTACCGGGTGTTAAGAGATAAGTAGAGGTTGCAATTTGGATTGATATGAGAGAGAAAATTTAGGTAGATATTTAATAAAAGGTGACAAGTGTCACCATAAGATTTAATCTTACCATAAGACCACTATTCACCTTTTTCTATTTTGACCAAATAAATCACCAAAAATAACCAAAAATTCCTCATTCTTTTCTCCCTCTTGGCCGACTCTCTCTCCAAGCAAAAGAAGAAAAACCTCTCTCAATTCCTTGCTCTAATCTTGCCCAAATCAACAACTTAACCGTTTAATCTTGAACTTACTCCATAAAACCTCTCCTATTAGTGTTAGTAAGTTGTTTAGTGAAGCTTTTTGGAAGAGCTAAGGTGACCAACATCTTCCTCTCTCTTGTTTCTTGGTAAGTGAGGCTTGAACCACCCTACTACACCTAATGATGCTTATGTTATGCTTATTGGTGATTCAAGTGCTGAAATTTCTGGTTTTTATCTTGGTTTGGAGTGATTTGGTGAAGTTTTCTATTTTATGATGATTTTTCTGGTTTAATTGGATTATGATGGTGTGGTTGTTTATGATGATTGGAAATGGTATATAATGATTCTAGAGGGTGGAAAAAGTGGAAGATTTCAAGTAATTTCTGTTTGGAAGAAATCTGGAAAAATTAGGGTTCTTGGTTCTTCATTCTGTCCGAAAATTTTGGTCATAGATAGAGGCCGAATTGGCCTTGGCTTAAAACATTAAAGTTTTAGGTAATGACATTTTATAGGTTCTTGTAAAATTTCAGGTCAATCGGAGTAGCGTAGAGTGAGAAAAGTCGAATTTACCCTTGCTGTTCTGGTTTTGGCCGAATGTAAGAACTGCGATTGTAATTGGTTGTTTTGGTTGGGATTGCTTCTGAATTGGTTGTTATGGTCTTCTGATGAAATGTAGCCTTAAATCTTAGCTTTCATATGGCTTTGGAATCTCGGAATTTGGACTTAGGTAGCCTGTTTTATGATGTTTGTGCTAGAATACATTTTGTGAATCTGTTTTTGCGATGCTGGTGTAGTATCTTGCATTTTTGACCTAGTTACACTCGAAACTGGATTGAGTGGCCTTCTTCAACATTGTAGCCTCTTAGGTCCTGAATCTACTTGTAAAATTTCAGGTCAAACGGATTAGTGTATCCTGAGTTATGGACAAAACCATCAGGCCTGTTTTAGACGTTCGTTTGTGTACGTTTTGAATTTCAGTTTCTGACCGTGGGTTTTTCGTATTGATCCCATTCGATCTGGGTGTCGACTCCTTCATAAGAAATTTAGATCTTGGTCTCAGCTTCGAAACGGTATAAAGTACATCGGAATCCGAGTTCCGTAGCTTCTGTTATGACCCAAACAATATAGATCGTCAGAACTGCCTTGTATCTGGACAGTTCTGACGGGTATTTTGGCACTCGATTTTCGTTCTATTCTGAGTGGATTCAGATCTTGGCCAAAACATCAAAGTTTTAGCCTTATGTTTCAGCTTTCTAACGCCTCTGGAATTTCTTGATTTCGATTTCTGAGCCGTGAGTTACGGCCTTGCAAACAGGGCCTGTTTGGTAAACCGCAATGAAACAGCTGGCACTGTTTCGTGCATTTTTGACCTATACCTATTGAGATCTGGGTTGAGATACCTAAATTAAAGTTGTAGCTCTTCCTTTTAGCTTCGAAACGGTGTCTCACCCACCTTGATCCGACACTCCTAGCCTAACTTTTGACCAAAACGGTTTGAGATGGCAGATCTGGCCGTCCCGTTTGCCGTTTCCGCACTGGCGCGTGCCAATTTTGCCGTTTTGCTTGTTTTAAGTACGTTAGTGGCCGTTTGTGATATATTATGACACAATCTTCTATTTCAGACAGTGGTGAGCTAGGCGGAGCCGGTGGGGCCCACTACTAGCGAACACGCGCGAAGCGATTTTGCTTTAGTACTACTTTTGTATTTTGGGTAAGTATTCAGGCCAGTTTGGTGTGTTTTCTTTGCTATGTGTTTGAGATATGTGAAAAGGGCACTTAGGCGAGGGTGTACTTTATCGCACTCGACCTAAACCCTAATTTGAATGTATAATTGTACTTGGCATATGTATATGAACCTTTTGGAACCAAAACCCTTGAGCTTGTGGCTCGGGGCGACTTTCGAATAAAGTTTGTGAAGTTTGCAAAGTTTGTGATTTTGAATAATTTTGTGAAGTTTGTGAGTTTGGGGCGAACTCTTGACCTGGTTGGACTATTCGAGCCGGTTAGGGCTTGGTCGAAGTCAGTCCAACTTAGTCTGAGGTCACCAAGTTTGTAGGTTCATGTTATGAACCAATTTTGTGAATCCGGTTCACCGAGAAGGTGACCAAGTTTGTGACCCGAGCTTGTGACTCAAGCTCAAGTTTGTGATTTCGTTCGCCCGGGCAAGTTTGTGAGGTGACTGGCCAGTGAGGGTGATAAGGTGTCGGTGGGTGTACAAGTGAAGTTCTACGGACTATTATTTGCGGTCGACGGAGTGTCGGCAGGAGATCATGCATGGCACATGAATTGGCTTTGGAGCCACCCGTATCCTTATTATATGATGTTGTTCTTTTCTGCTTTTGCTTTACTCTTATTGTGTAATTGTTGCTACATGAATTTACGCTTTCGCCCCTGTTTACTTACTAAGCATATACCTAACCCCATTCCTTTTGTTTTCCTTAGCAGGGGCCGACGCGGGGACTTTTGGCTCGTATACTAGTATAGTTAGATTGGCTTGTAATAGTTGAACAGTTAGGATGTTTATTTTTGTTTTGGTGGTCTGACTCGATACTTTTGGAGAATGTAATTATAACTCTTTTGGGGTTGTATATAGTACTCTTTTGAATTTTCTGGCTTTGATTGTTTTAAGTTTTGAGTCCTGGCGCGAGCTAGGCAGGCGGCCCGCCGATACCCTTGGGTTCGCCCTTGGGAGAAGTGGGGCTGTCACAGTTGGTATCAGAGCTTAGGCTTCAGATCTCTGTAGTGTATCCTAGGCTGAAAGTTTAGGATGCCGGACTGTGGGATTTGATTTTATTTGAAAGTTAAGCAATTGAGGGATAAAACCTATAGCTGCTTCGCGTGGTCTCTGCGCGGGGTGAGCCTGGATGAAGTGGTGAATAAGTATGAAGGACTAGATGCTCGGTCAAGCATAAGTTATGGATCATAAATGTTATAGGCCTTAAATCTTTCTCATGGTATCTGAGGACCATAGGTAGGTTCGTCAGGTAGGAATTTTGATTGTAGATAGTTTACTCTTGGGACTGCAGCTTGAGATGTGAATTATCTTATTTCGGATTCTTGTGCCTGAGTACTCCAGAGTTGAGGCGCTGCTAAGTACTTGAGATTTGCATTTTGGGGAACATGAACAAGCTTTGTCTGGCTAGAGTGAGTACAAGAGATCAACGGGCACTTTGGGAAGTGGAGTAAGAAACCGGACGAGGGTGGTTTTCACTGAGTGTGGGACGACAAGTCGCGTTTCTTTCATTTGCCCTTGTATTGTCCCTACATGTCATTTACTTGTGGTATGTTAATACCTGCATCTATAGTACTTGCTGCACTTGACTTTGTCTAACTTGAAATGTCTCTTGGTGTATATGGTGCATTATATTGCGTACATTTTGGCGTGACTTGTATATATATGTACACCTTTTGATCTTTTGATTATTTCGAGTTTTCCAACCCTTAGCTCGTTGATTGCAATTTCGAGGACGAAATTGTCCTAAGTGGGGGAGATTGTGAGGCCCCAGCTCGTTCTACATTGATATATTCATTAATTGGGCGGTAACGTTTGGTTTTGGGAGTATTTCGAAAACCCTAAGTAGGGATTAAGATTTAAACCCTAAGTTCCGGTTAATATTGAAAACCCGTTTTTTCTACATTTTCTTTATTAGAAAATTCCCCAGATAATTTTATTGAGTAAATAGAGTTTTTAGATGTTTTTTTTAGTATTAGTTAGTTTTTGAGAAATTTAGAACGTATATCGGACGTGGGACCCACTAGTGCGAAAAGTTCGGAAAAATTCGGCCAATTAGGTTAAATTCCGGATACTGTGTAAAATTTACCGGGTGTTAAGAGATAAGTAGAGGTTGCAATTTGGATTGATATGAGAGAGAAAATTTAGGTAGATATTTAATAAAAGGTGACAAGTGTCACCATAAGATTTAATCTTACCATAAGACCACTATTCACCTTTTTCTATTTTGACCAAATAAATCACCAAAAATAACCAAAAATTCCTCATTCTTTTCTCCCTCTTGGCCGACTCTCTCTCCAAGCAAAAGAAGAAAAACCTCTCTCAATTCCTTGCTCTAATCTTGCCCAAATCAACAACTTAACCGTTTAATCTTGAACTTACTCCATAAAACCTCTCCTATTAGTGTTAGTAAGTTGTTTAGTGAAGCTTTTTGGAAGAGCTAAGGTGACCAACATCTTCCTCTCTCTTGTTTCTTGGTAAGTGAGGCTTGAACCACCCTACTACACCTAATGATGCTTATGTTATGCTTATTGGTGATTCAAGTGCTGAAATTTCTGGTTTTTATCTTGGTTTGGAGTGATTTGGTGAAGTTTTCTATTTTATGATGATTTTTCTGGTTTAATTGGATTATGATGGTGTGGTTGTTTATGATGATTGGAAATGGTATATAATGATTCTAGAGGGTGGAAAAAGTGGAAGATTTCAAGTAATTTCTGTTTGGAAGAAATCTGGAAAAATTAGGGTTCTTGGTTCTTCATTCTGTCCGAAAATTTTGGTCATAGATAGAGGCCGAATTGGCCTTGGCTTAAAACATTAAAGTTTTAGGTAATGACATTTTATAGGTTCTTGTAAAATTTCAGGTCAATCGGAGTAGCGTAGAGTGAGAAAAGTCGAATTTACCCTTGCTGTTCTGGTTTTGGCCGAATGTAAGAACTGCGATTGTAATTGGTTGTTTTGGTTGGGATTGCTTCTGAATTGGTTGTTATGGTCTTCTGATGAAATGTAGCCTTAAATCTTAGCTTTCATATGGCTTTGGAATCTCGGAATTTGGACTTAGGTAGCCTGTTTTATGATGTTTGTGCTAGAATACATTTTGTGAATCTGTTTTTGCGATGCTGGTGTAGTATCTTGCATTTTTGACCTAGTTACACTCGAAACTGGATTGAGTGGCCTTCTTCAACATTGTAGCCTCTTAGGTCCTGAATCTACTTGTAAAATTTCAGGTCAAACGGATTAGTGTATCCTGAGTTATGGACAAAACCATCAGGCCTGTTTTAGACGTTCGTTTGTGTACGTTTTGAATTTCAGTTTCTGACCGTGGGTTTTTCGTATTGATCCCATTCGATCTGGGTGTCGACTCCTTCATAAGAAATTTAGATCTTGGTCTCAGCTTCGAAACGGTATAAAGTACATCGGAATCCGAGTTCCGTAGCTTCTGTTATGACCCAAACAATATAGATCGTCAGAACTGCCTTGTATCTGGACAGTTCTGACGGGTATTTTGGCACTCGATTTTCGTTCTATTCTGAGTGGATTCAGATCTTGGCCAAAACATCAAAGTTTTAGCCTTATGTTTCAGCTTTCTAACGCCTCTGGAATTTCTTGATTTCGATTTCTGAGCCGTGAGTTACGGCCTTGCAAACAGGGCCTGTTTGGTAAACCGCAATGAAACAGCTGGCACTGTTTCGTGCATTTTTGACCTATACCTATTGAGATCTGGGTTGAGATACCTAAATTAAAGTTGTAGCTCTTCCTTTTAGCTTCGAAACGGTGTCTCACCCACCTTGATCCGACACTCCTAGCCTAACTTTTGACCAAAACGGTTTGAGATGGCAGATCTGGCCGTCCCGTTTGCCGTTTCCGCACTGGCGCGTGCCAATTTTGCCGTTTTGCTTGTTTTAAGTACGTTAGTGGCCGTTTGTGATATATTATGACACAATCTTCTATTTCAGACAGTGGTGAGCTAGGCGGAGCCGGTGGGGCCCACTACTAGCGAACACGCGCGAAGCGATTTTGCTTTAGTACTACTTTTGTATTTTGGGTAAGTATTCAGGCCAGTTTGGTGTGTTTTCTTTGCTATGTGTTTGAGATATGTGAAAAGGGCACTTAGGCGAGGGTGTACTTTATCGCACTCGACCTAAACCCTAATTTGAATGTATAATTGTACTTGGCATATGTATATGAACCTTTTGGAACCAAAACCCTTGAGCTTGTGGCTCGGGGCGACTTTCGAATAAAGTTTGTGAAGTTTGCAAAGTTTGTGATTTTGAATAATTTTGTGAAGTTTGTGAGTTTGGGGCGAACTCTTGACCTGGTTGGACTATTCGAGCCGGTTAGGGCTTGGTCGAAGTCAGTCCAACTTAGTCTGAGGTCACCAAGTTTGTAGGTTCATGTTATGAACCAATTTTGTGAATCCGGTTCACCGAGAAGGTGACCAAGTTTGTGACCCGAGCTTGTGACTCAAGCTCAAGTTTGTGATTTCGTTCGCCCGGGCAAGTTTGTGAGGTGACTGGCCAGTGAGGGTGATAAGGTGTCGGTGGGTGTACAAGTGAAGTTCTACGGACTATTATTTGCGGTCGACGGAGTGTCGGCAGGAGATCATGCATGGCACATGAATTGGCTTTGGAGCCACCCGTATCCTTATTATATGATGTTGTTCTTTTCTGCTTTTGCTTTACTCTTATTGTGTAATTGTTGCTACATGAATTTACGCTTTCGCCCCTGTTTACTTACTAAGCATATAGCTTACCCCATTCCTTTTGTTTTCCTTAGCAGGGGCCGACGCGGGGACTTTTGGCTCGTATACTAGTATAGTTAGATTGGCTTGTAATAGTTGAACAGTTAGGATGTTTATTTTTGTTTTGGTGGTCTGACTCGATACTTTTGGAGAATGTAATTATAACTCTTTTGGGGTTGTATATAGTACTCTTTTGAATTTTCTGGCTTTGATTGTTTTAAGTTTTGAGTCCTGGCGCGAGCTAGGCAGGCGGCCCGCCGATACCCTTGGGTTCGCCCTTGGGAGAAGTGGGGCTGTCACAGTTGGTATCAGAGCTTAGGCTTCAGATCTCTGTAGTGTATCCTAGGCTGAAAGTTTAGGATGCCGGACTGTGGGATTTGATTTTATTTGAAAGTTAAGCAATTGAGGGATAAAACCTATAGCTGCTTCGCGTGGTCTCTGCGCGGGGTGAGCCTGGATGAAGTGGTGAATAAGTATGAAGGACTAGATGCTCGGTCAAGCATAAGTTATGGATCATAAATGTTATAGGCCTTAAATCTTTCTCATGGTATCTGAGGACCATAGGTAGGTTCGTCAGGTAGGAATTTTGATTGTAGATAGTTTACTCTTGGGACTGCAGCTTGAGATGTGAATTATCTTATTTCGGATTCTTGTGCCTGAGTACTCCAGAGTTGAGGCGCTGCTAAGTACTTGAGATTTGCATTTTGGGGAACATGAACAAGCTTTGTCTGGCTAGAGTGAGTACAAGAGATCAACGGGCACTTTGGGAAGTGGAGTAAGAAACCGGACGAGGGTGGTTTTCACTGAGTGTGGGACGACAAGTCGCGTTTCTTTCATTTGCCCTTGTATTGTCCCTACATGTCATTTACTTGTGGTATGTTAATACCTGCATCTATAGTACTTGCTGCACTTGACTTTGTCTAACTTGAAATGTCTCTTGGTGTATATGGTGCATTATATTGCGTACATTTTGGCGTGACTTGTATATATATGTACACCTTTTGATCTTTTGATTATTTCGAGTTTTCCAACCCTTAGCTCGTTGATTGCAATTTCGAGGACGAAATTGTCCTAAGTGGGGGAGATTGTGAGGCCCCAGCTCGTTCTACATTGATATATTCATTAATTGGGCGGTAACGTTTGGTTTTGGGAGTATTTCGAAAACCCTAAGTAGGGATTAAGATTTAAACCCTAAGTTCCGGTTAATATTGAAAACCCGTTTTTTCTACATTTTCTTTATTAGAAAATTCCCCAGATAATTTTATTGAGTAAATAGAGTTTTTAGATGTTTTTTTTAGTATTAGTTAGTTTTTGAGAAATTTAGAACGTATATCGGACGTGGGACCCACTAGTGCGAAAAGTTCGGAAAAATTCGGCCAATTAGGTTAAATTCCGGATACTGTGTAAAATTTACCGGGTGTTAAGAGATAAGTAGAGGTTGCAATTTGGATTGATATGAGAGAGAAAATTTAGGTAGATATTTAATAAAAGGTGACAAGTGTCACCATAAGATTTAATCTTACCATAAGACCACTATTCACCTTTTTCTATTTTGACCAAATAAATCACCAAAAATAACCAAAAATTCCTCATTCTTTTCTCCCTCTTGGCCGACTCTCTCTCCAAGCAAAAGAAGAAAAACCTCTCTCAATTCCTTGCTCTAATCTTGCCCAAATCAACAACTTAACCGTTTAATCTTGAAC
The DNA here is from genome assembly GCF_036785885.1 of Coffea arabica. Lineage (NCBI taxonomy): Eukaryota > Viridiplantae > Streptophyta > Magnoliopsida > Gentianales > Rubiaceae > Coffea > Coffea arabica. Next base: position 26,988,228 of record NC_092318.1, read on the forward strand.
TTACTCCATAAAACCTCTCCTATTAGTGTTAGTAAGTTGTTTAGTGAAGCTTTTTGGAAGAGCTAAGGTGACCAACATCTTCCTCTCTCTTGTTTCTTGGTAAGTGAGGCTTGAACCACCCTACTACACCTAATGATGCTTATGTTATGCTTATTGGTGATTCAAGTGCTGAAATTTCTGGTTTTTATCTTGGTTTGGAGTGATTTGGTGAAGTTTTCTATTTTATGATGATTTTTCTGGTTTAATTGGATTATGATGGTGTGGTTGTTTATGATGATTGGAAATGGTATATAATGATTCTAGAGGGTGGAAAAAGTGGAAGATTTCAAGTAATTTCTGTTTGGAAGAAATCTGGAAAAATTAGGGTTCTTGGTTCTTCATTCTGTCCGAAAATTTTGGTCATAGATAGAGGCCGAATTGGCCTTGGCTTAAAACATTAAAGTTTTAGGTAATGACATTTTATAGGTTCTTGTAAAATTTCAGGTCAATCGGAGTAGCGTAGAGTGAGAAAAGTCGAATTTACCCTTGCTGTTCTGGTTTTGGCCGAATGTAAGAACTGCGATTGTAATTGGTTGTTTTGGTTGGGATTGCTTCTGAATTGGTTGTTATGGTCTTCTGATGAAATGTAGCCTTAAATCTTAGCTTTCATATGGCTTTGGAATCTCGGAATTTGGACTTAGGTAGCCTGTTTTATGATGTTTGTGCTAGAATACATTTTGTGAATCTGTTTTTGCGATGCTGGTGTAGTATCTTGCATTTTTGACCTAGTTACACTCGAAACTGGATTGAGTGGCCTTCTTCAACATTGTAGCCTCTTAGGTCCTGAATCTACTTGTAAAATTTCAGGTCAAACGGATTAGTGTATCCTGAGTTATGGACAAAACCATCAGGCCTGTTTTAGACGTTCGTTTGTGTACGTTTTGAATTTCAGTTTCTGACCGTGGGTTTTTCGTATTGATCCCATTCGATCTGGGTGTCGACTCCTTCATAAGAAATTTAGATCTTGGTCTCAGCTTCGAAACGGTATAAAGTACATCGGAATCCGAGTTCCGTAGCTTCTGTTATGACCCAAACAATATAGATCGTCAGAACTGCCTTGTATCTGGACAGTTCTGACGGGTATTTTGGCACTCGATTTTCGTTCTATTCTGAGTGGATTCAGATCTTGGCCAAAACATCAAAGTTTTAGCCTTATGTTTCAGCTTTCTAACGCCTCTGGAATTTCTTGATTTCGATTTCTGAGCCGTGAGTTACGGCCTTGCAAACAGGGCCTGTTTGGTAAACCGCAATGAAACAGCTGGCACTGTTTCGTGCATTTTTGACCTATACCTATTGAGATCTGGGTTGAGATACCTAAATTAAAGTTGTAGCTCTTCCTTTTAGCTTCGAAACGGTGTCTCACCCACCTTGATCCGACACTCCTAGCCTAACTTTTGACCAAAACGGTTTGAGATGGCAGATCTGGCCGTCCCGTTTGCCGTTTCCGCACTGGCGCGTGCCAATTTTGCCGTTTTGCTTGTTTTAAGTACGTTAGTGGCCGTTTGTGATATATTATGACACAATCTTCTATTTCAGACAGTGGTGAGCTAGGCGGAGCCGGTGGGGCCCACTACTAGCGAACACGCGCGAAGCGATTTTGCTTTAGTACTACTTTTGTATTTTGGGTAAGTATTCAGGCCAGTTTGGTGTGTTTTCTTTGCTATGTGTTTGAGATATGTGAAAAGGGCACTTAGGCGAGGGTGTACTTTATCGCACTCGACCTAAACCCTAATTTGAATGTATAATTGTACTTGGCATATGTATATGAACCTTTTGGAACCAAAACCCTTGAGCTTGTGGCTCGGGGCGACTTTCGAATAAAGTTTGTGAAGTTTGCAAAGTTTGTGATTTTGAATAATTTTGTGAAGTTTGTGAGTTTGGGGCGAACTCTTGACCTGGTTGGACTATTCGAGCCGGTTAGGGCTTGGTCGAAGTCAGTCCAACTTAGTCTGAGGTCACCAAGTTTGTAGGTTCATGTTATGAACCAATTTTGTGAATCCGGTTCACCGAGAAGGTGACCAAGTTTGTGACCCGAGCTTGTGACTCAAGCTCAAGTTTGTGATTTCGTTCGCCCGGGCAAGTTTGTGAGGTGACTGGCCAGTGAGGGTGATAAGGTGTCGGTGGGTGTACAAGTGAAGTTCTACGGACTATTATTTGCGGTCGACGGAGTGTCGGCAGGAGATCATGCATGGCACATGAATTGGCTTTGGAGCCACCCGTATCCTTATTATATGATGTTGTTCTTTTCTGCTTTTGCTTTACTCTTATTGTGTAATTGTTGCTACATGAATTTACGCTTTCGCCCCTGTTTACTTACTAAGCATATAGCTTACCCCATTCCTTTTGTTTTCCTTAGCAGGGGCCGACGCGGGGACTTTTGGCTCGTATACTAGTATAGTTAGATTGGCTTGTAATAGTTGAACAGTTAGGATGTTTATTTTTGTTTTGGTGGTCTGACTCGATACTTTTGGAGAATGTAATTATAACTCTTTTGGGGTTGTATATAGTACTCTTTTGAATTTTCTGGCTTTGATTGTTTTAAGTTTTGAGTCCTGGCGCGAGCTAGGCAGGCGGCCCGCCGATACCCTTGGGTTCGCCCTTGGGAGAAGTGGGGCTGTCACAGTTGGTATCAGAGCTTAGGCTTCAGATCTCTGTAGTGTATCCTAGGCTGAAAGTTTAGGATGCCGGACTGTGGGATTTGATTTTATTTGAAAGTTAAGCAATTGAGGGATAAAACCTATAGCTGCTTCGCGTGGTCTCTGCGCGGGGTGAGCCTGGATGAAGTGGTGAATAAGTATGAAGGACTAGATGCTCGGTCAAGCATAAGTTATGGATCATAAATGTTATAGGCCTTAAATCTTTCTCATGGTATCTGAGGACCATAGGTAGGTTCGTCAGGTAGGAATTTCGATTGTAGATAGTTTACTCTTGGGACTGCAGCTTGAGATGTGAATTATCTTATTTCGGATTCTTGTGCCTGAGTACTCCAGAGTTGAGGCGCTGCTAAGTACTTGAGATTTGCATTTTGGGGAACATGAACAAGCTTTGTCTGGCTAGAGTGAGTACAAGAGATCAACGGGCACTTTGGGAAGTGGAGTAAGAAACCGGACGAGGGTGGTTTTCACTGAGTGTGGGACGACAAGTCGCGTTTCTTTCATTTGCCCTTGTATTGTCCCTACATGTCATTTACTTGTGGTATGTTAATACCTGCATCTATAGTACTTGCTGCACTTGACTTTGTCTAACTTGAAATGTCTCTTGGTGTATATGGTGCATTATATTGCGTACATTTTGGCGTGACTTGTATATATATGTACACCTTTTGATCTTTTGATTATTTCGAGTTTTCCAACCCTTAGCTCGTTGATTGCAATTTCGAGGACGAAATTGTCCTAAGTGGGGGAGATTGTGAGGCCCCAGCTCGTTCTACATTGATATATTCATTAATTGGGCGGTAACGTTTGGTTTTGGGAGTATTTCGAAAACCCTAAGTAGGGATTAAGATTTAAACCCTAAGTTCCGGTTAATATTGAAAACCCGTTTTTTCTACATTTTCTTTATTAGAAAATTCCCCAGATAATTTTATTGAGTAAATAGAGTTTTTAGATGTTTTTTTTAGTATTAGTTAGTTTTTGAGAAATTTAGAACGTATATCGGACGTGGGACCCACTAGTGCGAAAAGTTCGGAAAAATTCGGCCAATTAGGTTAAATTCCGGATACTGTGTAAAATTTACCGGGTGTTAAGAGATAAGTAGAGGTTGCAATTTGGATTGATATGAGAGAGAAAATTTAGGTAGATATTTAATAAAAGGTGACAAGTGTCACCATAAGATTTAATCTTACCATAAGACCACTATTCACCTTTTTCTATTTTGACCAAATAAATCACCAAAAATAACCAAAAATTCCTCATTCTTTTCTCCCTCTTGGCCGACTCTCTCTCCAAGCAAAAGAAGAAAAACCTCTCTCAATTCCTTGCTCTAATCTTGCCCAAATCAACAACTTAACCGTTTAATCTTGAACTTACTCCATAAAACCTCTCCTATTAGTGTTAGTAAGTTGTTTAGTGAAGCTTTTTGGAAGAGCTAAGGTGACCAACATCTTCCTCTCTCTTGTTTCTTGGTAAGTGAGGCTTGAACCACCCTACTACACCTAATGATGCTTATGTTATGCTTATTGGTGATTCAAGTGCTGAAATTTCTGGTTTTTATCTTGGTTTGGAGTGATTTGGTGAAGTTTTCTATTTTATGATGATTTTTCTGGTTTAATTGGATTATGATGGTGTGGTTGTTTATGATGATTGGAAATGGTATATAATGATTCTAGAGGGTGGAAAAAGTGGAAGATTTCAAGTAATTTCTGTTTGGAAGAAATCTGGAAAAATTAGGGTTCTTGGTTCTTCATTCTGTCCGAAAATTTTGGTCATAGATAGAGGCCGAATTGGCCTTGGCTTAAAACATTAAAGTTTTAGGTAATGACATTTTATAGGTTCCTGTAAAATTTCAGGTCAATCGGAGTAGCGTAGAGTGAGAAAAGTCGAATTTACCCTTGCTGTTCTGGTTTTGGCCGAATGTAAGAACTGCGATTGTAATTGGTTGTTTTGGTTGGGATTGCTTCTGAATTGGTTGTTATGGTCTTCTGATGAAATGTAGCCTTAAATCTTAGCTTTCATATGGCTTTGGAATCTCGGAATTTGGACTTAGGTAGCCTGTTTTATGATGTTTGTGCTAGAATACATTTTGTGAATCTGTTTTTGCGATGCTGGTGTAGTATCTTGCATTTTTGACCTAGTTACACTCGAAACTGGATTGAGTGGCCTTCTTCAACATTGTAGCCTCTTAGGTCCTGAATCTACTTGTAAAATTTCAGGTCAAACGGATTAGTGTATCCTGAGTTATGGACAAAACCATCAGGCCTGTTTTAGACGTTCGTTTGTGTACGTTTTGAATTTCAGTTTCTGACCGTGGGTTTTTCGTATTGATCCCATTCGATCTGGGTGTCGACTCCTTCATAAGAAATTTAGATCTTGGTCTCAGCTTCGAAACGGTATAAAGTACATCGGAATCCGAGTTCCGTAGCTTCTGTTATGACCCAAACAATATAGATCGTCAGAACTGCCTTGTATCTGGACAGTTCTGACGGGTATTTTGGCACTCGATTTTCGTTCTATTCTGAGTGGATTCAGATCTTGGCCAAAACATCAAAGTTTTAGCCTTATGTTTCAGCTTTCTAACGCCTCTGGAATTTCTTGATTTCGATTTCTGAGCCGTGAGTTACGGCCTTGCAAACAGGGCCTGTTTGGTAAACCGCAATGAAACAGCTGGCACTGTTTCGTGCATTTTTGACCTATACCTATTGAGATCTGGGTTGAGATACCTAAATTAAAGTTGTAGCTCTTCCTTTTAGCTTCGAAACGGTGTCTCACCCACCTTGATCCGACACTCCTAGCCTAACTTTTGACCAAAACGGTTTGAGATGGCAGATCTGGCCGTCCCGTTTGCCGTTTCCGCACTGGCGCGTGCCAATTTTGCCGTTTTGCTTGTTTTAAGTACGTTAGTGGCCGTTTGTGATATATTATGACACAATCTTCTATTTCAGACAGTGGTGAGCTAGGCGGAGCCGGTGGGGCCCACTACTAGCGAACACGCGCGAAGCGATTTTGCTTTAGTACTACTTTTGTATTTTGGGTAAGTATTCAGGCCAGTTTGGTGTGTTTTCTTTGCTATGTGTTTGAGATATGTGAAAAGGGCACTTAGGCGAGGGTGTACTTTATCGCACTCGACCTAAACCCTAATTTGAATGTATAATTGTACTTGGCATATGTATATGAACCTTTTGGAACCAAAACCCTTGAGCTTGTGGCTCGGGGCGACTTTCGAATAAAGTTTGTGAAGTTTGCAAAGTTTGTGATTTTGAATAATTTTGTGAAGTTTGTGAGTTTGGGGCGAACTCTTGACCTGGTTGGACTATTCGAGCCGGTTAGGGCTTGGTCGAAGTCAGTCCAACTTAGTCTGAGGTCACCAAGTTTGTAGGTTCATGTTATGAACCAATTTTGTGAATCCGGTTCACCGAGAAGGTGACCAAGTTTGTGACCCGAGCTTGTGACTCAAGCTCAAGTTTGTGATTTCGTTCGCCCGGGCAAGTTTGTGAGGTGACTGGCCAGTGAGGGTGATAAGGTGTCGGTGGGTGTACAAGTGAAGTTCTACGGACTATTATTTGCGGTCGACGGAGTGTCGGCAGGAGATCATGCATGGCACATGAATTGGCTTTGGAGCCACCCGTATCCTTATTATATGATGTTGTTCTTTTCTGCTTTTGCTTTACTCTTATTGTGTAATTGTTGCTACATGAATTTACGCTTTCGCCCCTGTTTACTTACTAAGCATATAGCTTACCCCATTCCTTTTGTTTTCCTTAGCAGGGGCCGACGCGGGGACTTTTGGCTCGTATACTAGTATAGTTAGATTGGCTTGTAATAGTTGAACAGTTAGGATGTTTATTTTTGTTTTGGTGGTCTGACTCGATACTTTTGGAGAATGTAATTATAACTCTTTTGGGGTTGTATATAGTACTCTTTTGAATTTTCTGGCTTTGATTGTTTTAAGTTTTGAGTCCTGGCGCGAGCTAGGCAGGCGGCCCGCCGATACCCTTGGGTTCGCCCTTGGGAGAAGTGGGGCTGTCACAGTTGGTATCAGAGCTTAGGCTTCAGATCTCTGTAGTGTATCCTAGGCTGAAAGTTTAGGATGCCGGACTGTGGGATTTGATTTTATTTGAAAGTTAAGCAATTGAGGGATAAAACCTATAGCTGCTTCGCGTGGTCTCTGCGCGGGGTGAGCCTGGATGAAGTGGTGAATAAGTATGAAGGACTAGATGCTCGGTCAAGCATAAGTTATGGATCATAAATGTTATAGGCCTTAAATCTTTCTCATGGTATCTGAGGACCATAGGTAGGTTCGTCAGGTAGGAATTTCGATTGTAGATAGTTTACTCTTGGGACTGCAGCTTGAGATGTGAATTATCTTATTTCGGATTCTTGTGCCTGAGTACTCCAGAGTTGAGGCGCTGCTAAGTACTTGAGATTTGCATTTTGGGGAACATGAACAAGCTTTGTCTGGCTAGAGTGAGTACAAGAGATCAACGGGCACTTTGGGAAGTGGAGTAAGAAACCGGACGAGGGTGGTTTTCACTGAGTGTGGGACGACAAGTCGCGTTTCTTTCATTTGCCCTTGTATTGTCCCTACATGTCATTTACTTGTGGTATGTTAATACCTGCATCTATAGTACTTGCTGCACTTGACTTTGTCTAACTTGAAATGTCTCTTGGTGTATATGGTGCATTATATTGCGTACATTTTGGCGTGACTTGTATATATATGTACACCTTTTGATCTTTTGATTATTTCGAGTTTTCCAACCCTTAGCTCGTTGATTGCAATTTCGAGGACGAAATTGTCCTAAGTGGGGGAGATTGTGAGGCCCCAGCTCGTTCTACATTGATATATTCATTAATTGGGCGGTAACGTTTGGTTTTGGGAGTATTTCGAAAACCCTAAGTAGGGATTAAGATTTAAACCCTAAGTTCCGGTTAATATTGAAAACCCGTTTTTTCTACATTTTCTTTATTAGAAAATTCCCCAGATAATTTTATTGAGTAAATAGAGTTTTTAGATGTTTTTTTTAGTATTAGTTAGTTTTTGAGAAATTTAGAACGTATATCGGACGTGGGACCCACTAGTGCGAAAAGTTCGGAAAAATTCGGCCAATTAGGTTAAATTCCGGATACTGTGTAAAATTTACCGGGTGTTAAGAGATAAGTAGAGGTTGCAATTTGGATTGATATGAGAGAGAAAATTTAGGTAGATATTTAATAAAAGGTGACAAGTGTCACCATAAGATTTAATCTTACCATAAGACCACTATTCACCTTTTTCTATTTTGACCAAATAAATCACCAAAAATAACCAAAAATTCCTCATTCTTTTCTCCCTCTTGGCCGACTCTCTCTCCAAGCAAAAGAAGAAAAACCTCTCTCAATTCCTTGCTCTAATCTTGCCCAAATCAACAACTTAACCGTTTAATCTTGAACTTACTCCATAAAACCTCTCCTATTAGTGTTAGTAAGTTGTTTAGTGAAGCTTTTTGGAAGAGCTAAGGTGACCAACATCTTCCTCTCTCTTGTTTCTTGGTAAGTGAGGCTTGAACCACCCTACTACACCTAATGATGCTTATGTTATGCTTATTGGTGATTCAAGTGCTGAAATTTCTGGTTTTTATCTTGGTTTGGAGTGATTTGGTGAAGTTTTCTATTTTATGATGATTTTTCTGGTTTAATTGGATTATGATGGTGTGGTTGTTTATGATGATTGGAAATGGTATATAATGATTCTAGAGGGTGGAAAAAGTGGAAGATTTCAAGTAATTTCTGTTTGGAAGAAATCTGGAAAAATTAGGGTTCTTGGTTCTTCATTCTGTCCGAAAATTTTGGTCATAGATAGAGGCCGAATTGGCCTTGGCTTAAAACATTAAAGTTTTAGGTAACGACATTTTATAGGTTCCTGTAAAATTTCAGGTCAATCGGAGTAGCGTAGAGTGAGAAAAGTCGAATTTACCCTTGCTGTTCTGGTTTTGGCCGAATGTAAGAACTGCGATTGTAATTGGTTGTTTTGGTTGGGATTGCTTCTGAATTGGTTGTTATGGTCTTCTGATGAAATGTAGCCTTAAATCTTAGCTTTCATATGGCTTTGGAATCTCGGAATTTGGACTTAGGTAGCCTGTTTTATGATGTTTGTGCTAGAATACATTTTGTGAATCTGTTTTTGCGATGCTGGTGTAGTATCTTGCATTTTTGACCTAGTTACACTCAAAACTGGATTGAGTGGCCTTCTTCAACATTGTAGCCTCTTAGGTCCTGAATCTACTTGTAAAATTTCAGGTCAAACGGATTAGTGTATCCTGAGTTATGGACAAAACCATCAGGCCTGTTTTAGACGTTCGTTTGTGTACGTTTTGAATTTTAGTTTCTGACCGTGGGTTTTTCGTATTGATCCCATTCGATCTGGGTGTCGACTCCTTCATAAGAAATTTAGATCTTGGTCTCAGCTTCGAAACAGTATAAAGTACATCGGAATCCGAGTTCCGTAGCTTCTGTTATGACCCAAACAATATAGATCGTCAGAACTGCCTTGTATCTGGACAGTTCTGACGGGTATTTTGGCACTCGATTTTCGTTCTATTCTGAGTGGATTCAGATCTTGGCCAAAACATCAAAGTTTTAGCCTTATGTTTCAGCTTTCTAACGCTTCTGGAATTTCTTGATTTCGATTTCTGAGCCGTGAGTTACGGCCTTGCAAACAGGGCCTGTTTGGTAAACCGCAATGAAACAGCTGGCACTGTTTCGTGCATTTTTGACCTATACCTATTGAGATCTGGGTTGAGATACCTAAATTAAAGTTGTAGCTCTTCCTTTTAGCTTCGAAACGGTGTCTCACCCACCTTGATCCGACACTCCTAGCCTAACTTTTGACCAAAACGGTTTGAGATGGCAGATCTGGCCGTCCCGTTTGCCGTTTCCGCACTGGCGCGTGCCAATTTTGCCGTTTTGCTTGTTTTAAGTACGTTAGTGGCCGTTTGTGATATATTATGACACAATCTTCTATTTCAGACAGTGGTGAGCTAGGCGGAGCCGGTGGGGCCCACTACTAGCGAACACGCGCGAAGCGATTTTGCTTTAGTACTACTTTTGTATTTTGGGTAAGTATTCAGGCCAGTTTGGTGTGTTTTCTTTGCTATGTGTTTGAGATATGTGAAAAGGGCACTTAGGCGAGGGTGTACTTTATCGCACTCGACCTAAACCCTAATTTGAATGTATAATTGTACTTGGCATATGTATATGAACCTTTTGGAACCAAAACCCTTGAGCTTGTGGCTCGGGGCGACTTTCGAATAAAGTTTGTGAAGTTTGCAAAGTTTGTGATTTTGAATAATTTTGTGAAGTTTGTGAGTTTGGGGCGAACTCTTGACCTGGTTGGACTATTCGAGCCGGTTAGGGCTTGGTCGAAGTCAGTCCAACTTAGTCTGAGGTCACCAAGTTTGTAGGTTCATGTTATGAACCAATTTTGTGAATCCGGTTCACCGAGAAGGTGACCAAGTTTGTGACCCGAGCTTGTGACTCAAGCTCAAGTTTGTGATTTCGTTCGCCCGGGCAAGTTTGTGAGGTGACTGGCCAGTGAGGGTGATAAGGTGTCGGTGGGTGTACAAGTGAAGTTCTACGGACTATTATTTGCGGTCGACGGAGTGTCGGCAGGAGATCATGCATGGCACATGAATTGGCTTTGGAGCCACCCGTATCCTTATTATATGATGTTGTTCTTTTCTGCTTTTGCTTTACTCTTATTGTGTAATTGTTGCTACATGAATTTACGCTTTCGCCCCTGTTTACTTACTAAGCATATAGCTTACCCCATTCCTTTTGTTTTCCTTAGCAGGGGCCGACGCGGGGACTTTTGGCTCGTATACTAGTATAGTTAGATTGGCTTGTAATAGTTGAACAGTTAGGATGTTTATTTTTGTTTTGGTGGTCTGACTCGATACTTTTGGAGAATGTAATTATAACTCTTTTGGGGTTGTATATAGTACTCTTTTGAATTTTCTGGCTTTGATTGTTTTAAGTTTTGAGTCCTGGCGCGAGCTAGGCAGGCGGCCCGCCGATACCCTTGGGTTCGCCCTTGGGAGAAGTGGGGCTGTCACATGCCCCCCGCGCACACATCAGTCCCCTCCACTTGAGAAGGATTTGTCGTCAAATCTAGATGGGGATGAATGATACTAACAAGAGTTAGTAGTATGACACCTCAAATCGATAGTGCGCTTGGAGGTCAGCCACGTTAGGGAACAAATGAAAGGTCACGAGCCAAGTTAAATGTCGTTTGATCAGCTTCATGAGGCTCTCAAACAAGGATATGCGCCAAGATAGGAAAGAGCTTGTGTAAGGCTCGTGAAAATTCCAAGTAGCAATCCAAAGCTCTCTAATCAGCCTTTGGCCATGGATTGTCATATTGTCACCTACACAATAAATCTCATAGTTAGTGGTCATAGGCATACAATTGTGCAACAGCCTCCCATTCTCATGCACAGGATAAGGATCTTCATAATGGTGCTCATGGGAGCTAGAGAAATTTCGAATCGGGTTGTTCAAGGTGGTATGATTCTTCCCTGGTGGTCGCTGATTTGGCACAACTTGCCTATCTGGAGGTGGAACATTGAACCAATCGGGTTGCACTTCCCTAGAAGCACAAGCCAGTGAGGTAAGGATAGCATTCGGATCTTGATTGACACACTATCCAGATCTTGATTGACACATATGTGTGCATCACCCAACATAAGCGGCAGTAATGAAGTGAAGCTCACTCCATACGAATCACATGCATTTGCGCAACATGCAGCTGGAACAAGCAGGAAATCAGGTTGCAACTCTTTAGTCATAGTTGGAAAATTTTGGACAGCTTTACAACCTACAAACACAAAATAACCTTCAACATGAAACAATTCAGAAATCGGATAAAGAAAGAATGGGACATTATTAACTAAATGGTAAGAAGGTGTAGAACAAGATTTAAATGAGAAAACTCCCTTTGACACTTCAATATTCTTTCCACCAATTGATTCAACTTGAGATTCCAGTGCTAGTCCTTTACACTTCTCATCAACACCTACATAAGAGCAATCAGAGTTAGTGCTAGTAACATGCTCAAAATATGGCAAAGGTGATGAATGAACCATAGGTGATGTGTGCACGGATCAGGGCCCGCGCAATGACCCAGTCCGAGTCCCAATGGGCCCAGTCACACGTGCACGGGCCAAGCTTTTCAAAGAATCCCTCCAAACCCTTGTCCGAGTTGTCCAAGATCAACATGGAGCCCATAGAGATATTGAAGGCTTGGAAAGAGACAATCAAGCAATTTACACTTTGATCCAAGCCCATGAAGAATCAAGTGGGCCTCTTTGTGAGACGGCCGAGTAGGGCCTTAGTCGTTGTTATTTATTTAGTTGGACTAGTTGCTTAGTAGAAGGCATGGGCCGGCCCATTTGAAGTCAAGATGGCCGACCCTCCGTTAGGGTTTCCTTAGGGTTTTTCTTGTTACCTTTAAGCCTATAAATAGGCTAGCTCTGTAAGGTTAAAGACACAAGTTTGATGAATAAAATTCTTAGTACTTTCATTTTCTTTCTAGAGAATTCGAGCCCTTAACTTGCTTTGGCAAGGGTTATTGAGCAATCTTGCGTCCTGTCCTCGATCGTTCATCCGACCGATTCCCCTAGAGTATTCACCTTCTTCGGAGTGTCGTCTACCACCTAAATCAAATCGTGTCGCCCGTTTGATTCTAGGTCCCGCAATCCAAGCGTTGGGCAACCTCACTAGATCCTTGGGCAAACGTGCTACGTGTCTCGAAACAAGTTGATCGAGGAACGTATCAGTTGGCTTCAGAGCTTTGGTAGAGGTATCTTTCGTTATATCCATTGTTTTGTTCTTGTTTTATATAGTTTCCATGTTTTCCACTGCCTTGTCTAAAAACAAAAAAAAAAATCTGTTCGGCTAGTTTTTCCCTTTGTTGCGTGATTGTCAAAAAAAAAATCTATCCGCCAATTGTCTTGCTTTGTGGTTGTTGTTGCCGTCACCAAATCTGACCAAAACCTTGTGCCGTTGTTACACCAAGTTTCTGTCCAAGTGGTGCGTGTCATAGCAGCCCAAACTGCCCAAAACAAAAAACAAAACAAATTTTCTGCCCACGGCTTGTTGTCCTTGCAAGTCGCTAATCAATTTTCCAAATCTGCCCAAGGTTGTGCGCTGTTGTTGCTAGCTCTAATCAGGTCAGATTTTGTACTCTTGTTGCATCAATTCTGCCCAGCAATTGGCCATAGCCATAACGAAACGAAAAAAAAAAAGGGTGCAGCTAGGGTTTGCGCGGCTAGGGTTTTCCTTTTTGGTTGTCAAATCTGTCCAAGTGTTCAAGTGTTTAACTAAGTTGTTTTAGTTAGTTTTCAAAACTGATTTGTGCATCAAACTTGTTGGAGTTGAGAATCTTGAAGGAAACTACAAGCATCTAGGGTTTCTTGAGTTTCTTGGAACTAAATCTTGAAGTTCTTGTTGAAATCTTGGAGTTTTGGGGTTGTTGGTTGTAGTAAGTAGGGGCTGACCAGAAATCTAGTTGTGAACCTTCTTGGCCAGGTGTAGTTACATTGGTAAGTCAAAAAAAAAAAAAAAAAAAAAAACAAAACAGAATCGAAACAAAAAAAAGAAAAAGAAAAGAGAGCCTTCGGGTGGCACCAAAGGCCGAACAAGGAAAAGGAAAAGAACTTGGGTCTTTTATTGCCAACTAACAACCATTACATATTGTTTCTAAGCCAACCAGAATTTTCAAACAAAAGAGAGAAACTCAAAAGTTTTGGCCTACCTCTTCTTGAAATTCTTGATCACCTTGAACCTTGATTACTTGTACTACCTTTGGGGGTTCTTGGAGTTCTTGATTATCTTGGGTCTTGAAGACTTGCACCTCCCTTCGTATAAAAAGTTTCTTGTAAGATCTTGCATCCATACGAGGCTTCCTTGTTTTAGGAGTAAATTTCTTGGGAGTTGTTTGAGCAAGTCGCTTGGGGAAGTCTTGGGTAACATTACTTGCATTATCTTGGGAGGCCATTCTTTTGAAACAAGAACTAGGGCTGCCTTGCCTTGCAAAGAGAGAGAGAGAGAGCCGAATTGCCTTGTTGCTTGGAAGTAGGGGGCCGAATCTTTGGGGTAAGGTGCGGCTGTGAGAGGGAGGGTTTTATAAGGAGTGTAGCCGACTTAGGGAAGGGTTTCAAGGAGGAAAGAATTCTGGAAATTTTGGTTGAGGGGGAAGAAACCAAATCTGTTTTGGAGTTCCAAGCCAACGTAATTTCCGAAGTCACTTAGGAAACTAAGTACACACTTGGGTAACTCTTGCTCACTTGGACACCTTCCTACTTTCTCTCCCACACTTTAGGAAATCATTCCTTGTTTTTAGGAAACTACTCCTATTTTCACTCCTTTATTTTAGGAAACTCCACTACATACTTCCCTATATTTTCTCCTCTATTTTAGGATACTCTCCTATATTCTCTCTTCCACTTTAGGAAACCACTCCTACAACTTAGGGTTCCTAGAGTCTCCTTTTTTGACATTATTTCCAAATCTGTCCACCGTCCCCAAGCCTTCCAAAACCGTCCTTTCCTTCACAAAATTTCATCCACTTGCATCCTTCACTTTTGTTACTGTTGTGGGAAAAGTTGGTGACGATTGTTGGACTCGAGCAACATTTCTCAACTACCTAAACCAACAGGTAAGGTACTTGGTAAGTTTTATAGATCGACTTGAGCACTATACGCGAGCGTGAGAGATACACTCAGGGAGTGAAGTGAGGATTATATTTGCACTTTCTTTGCTTGTTACTAACCTTTGCAGGGGCATCAAGCGAGACATGGAGCAACAAGCAACCACCGATCACTCCTTGTTGTTCGCCGCAATGAAGAATGAGCTAAGGCGAATCAGTGAACAACAAATGGAGACGTTACACACTCGTTTTGACGAGTTGTCCAGGAGTCTTACACGAGGCTCCTATTCTAGATCGCACAATCGGAGTAACCACAGCACCAAAGAGGCAAATGGCGAAGACTACTCCGCTAGTGAAAATAAGGGGCGACCCGAGAGGTCTACAAGGGACACGCCCAAGAACGAACTCAAGGGGCTTAAGATTCAAGTCCCCGCATTCAAAGGCAAAAGTGACCCTGAAGCTTACTTGGAGTGGGAAGGCCGTATCGAGATGGTTTTCGACTGCTACGACTACAGTGAGGAACAAAAGGTTAAGGTTGCCACCGTGGAGTTCACCGACTACGCACTAGTCTGGTGGGACCAAGTAAGGACCAATAGGAGGAGGATGGGAGAGCCACGTGTCCGGACCTGGCGAGAACTCAAGGCGCTGCTGCGCAAGCGATTTGTTCCTAGCTACTACAATCGCGATCTCCACTCTAAGCTTCAAACTCTCACGCAAGGTGTGACAGCCCCACCTCCCCCTAAGGCGAACCAGAGGGTTCGGCGGGCCGCCTGCCCAGCTCTCGCCGGGACCATAGTTGTCAAAATCGCGATCCGGATCGTAGGATCGTACGATCCTACGATCTGGATAACCAAAATCGATCCGGATCGTATGCAGAGTCGCATATCATATTAATTTTTTGCAGGATCGTATAGAATCGTAGCAGGATCGTGTAGGATCGTGCAGGATCGTTCAGGATCGTATAGGATCGTAGGATCGTAGGATCGTACGATCCTACAATTTTTTGTAAATTTGTGAAATACGAAGCTCCATTTTGCAAATAAATGAAAATATTTGTGGTATATTTGTAATTTATCAAAGAATTGCAACCTTTAATTGCAATTAAGAGCTTTTGGTAGGATCTTACGATTCTACGATCCGATCCTACGATCCGATCCTGTGAAACTAAAATCGATCCTACGTAGGATCCCGATTTTACAAACCTTGGCCGGGACTCAGTCGTTCACTACAGTCCTCAAATGAATTACAAGATAAATCTCAAATATTACATCAAATTCTCCACTAATTACATATCCAAAAGCGAAGCGTCCATGCTTCCACTGCGCCACTCTGATCCATGATCCAACTATTATACAAGAGGAAGTCCAAATTCAAAGTACACATGAGATAATTCATCCGATCACAGGAATAAGTACAACAAGTGTCACGGCCCCACCTCCCCCTGAGGCGAACCAGAGGGTTCGGCGGGCCGCCTACCCAGCTCTCGCCGGGACTCAATCGTTCACTACAATCCTCAATTGAATTTCAAGATATATATATCAAATATACATCAAAGGTTCCCAAACTTTACATATCAAAAGCGAAGCGTCCACGCTTCCGCAGCGCCACTCTGATCCTTGATCACAATTAGTATACAGGAGGAAGTCCAAAACTAGACTATTACACATCCAATCAATTCTAAACGTTCAATACAATCCCAATATGAATGATTACACAAAAGGAAATCCAAGTTCAATCCATACATGAGATAATCCATGAATAAACACTACAAGCCCTTCCTTCGCCTTGAGCCCTGTGGAGGGGAATAAAACATTTTTGGGGTGAGCTAGAAGCTCAGCGAATAACCAATAAAATCAGTTATCAAATCTGTTTAACAATGGTTCATTTCAATGATGTTGTAAATCAAAGGATAAGTCTAGAAACAATTACAACGTTTACAAAACATTAAATATGGAGTATCAATAATTCAAGAAACATTTACAATGGAAAGCGATAGTAACATTCATGAAAAGGATACGTTCGTTCTCCTGTCATTTCATTGCATTTTTGGTTTCATTCGTGCATTCATTCACCCCGTCCCTGGCTTTTGGCCAGGCTCCACCAACCTACAAGGTAATACTCGAGTATACCGAAACGTTCACCCAAGTTCCTAGTCGCCCGACCGAGTCCGCTTCTGGCTCGAGACGACCGGTAACAAGGGGCAATGGCCAGTTCAGCCCAAAAGGCTTACATTCATGCGCAAGTAGCATTTAATCATTAATCATTGAAAATTTCATATTTATTTAGGTCGAGTGCGATAAAGTACACACTCGCCTAGAAAACTCATTTTAACAATCATTGAAAGCAAAATCAATAATAACAAGACACTGATATGCAAGCACGCATGATATGTAAGAAAACAGTTCCAAAATTAAATTTGGAAACAGTTCAAAAGTAAATAATACAAGAAACGGTTCATAAATAATTTTAGAAATAGTTTGAGGTCACTCACCTCCATGGCTCAGAAATCATCCATTAAATATCATTGCCTTGCTCAAATCCAAGTCTTAAATCACAAACTCAATGCAAACAAGTTCCTTCAAAGTTTGGACAGCACTTCCCCTGAATTTGCTTACTTTTCCAGCCATCATGGCTTCATTATATCCTCAGCCAGTCCCAAAGGTACACACACAACAACAAGTTCATCCAACAGCCATTCAGCAAGCTCCAAGTAGTACTAGTACAAGTCAAGCTAGGGAAAAGTCCGGAAATGAAAGTTTAGCTCAAAACCAGAAAAACAGTTTTGACGTCATTTTGCGGTAATGGTATCAAAGGCGCTAAGATTGTCGGATGAAGGTGAAAGACCCACCGTTTCGAAGCTAAAAGACAGGGCTACAACAATGTAGAAGGCCACTGAGTCCAAATCCTAGCACAACTAGGTCAAAAATTCAAAATACCAAACCAGAACCTTAATTGCAGGTTTACAAATTACACTATGCTGTAATTAGTCCAACTCAGTCTATACAGGTCCGAATGCAGAAATTCCAAAGGAATATGATAGCTAGGACATCAAGCTACATTTCATCATAAGACCTCAACAACCAAATCCAAAGCAATTCCAGTCAAAACAGCCGATTACAGGCGCAGTTCGGCCATCCTGATGAACCCAGAACAGCAACAGTAAAAACGACATCTCTCACTCTACACTACTCCAAATGACCTGAAATTTTACAGGCACATCAAAAACATCAATACCTACAACTTTCATGTTTTAAGAAAAGGCCAATTCGGCCTCTAACCATATGATACAAAACCGGACAGAATTGGGGGTTATGAAACCCTAACTTTCCACATTTCCTTCCAAATCCAAAATTGGTTGCAATTTCCAATCATTTACACCTACTAGAGTCATTACCCTTCATTACCAACCATCATAGATAACCACAACATCATGATCAAATTAAACCAGCAAAATCATCAATAAATTAAAAACTTCACCAATTCATCTCAAACCAAGAAATAAACCACAAATTTCAGCACTTTAGCTACCCCTAAGCACAACTTAAGCTTCATTAAGTGTAGGAGGAAGTTCAATCACCACTCACCTAGTAAAAAAGAGAGGGAGAGTTGTAGGACACCTTAGCTTCCTTGAACACTTCCACAAAATTACTTACTAGCACCAAATGGAGGGATTTTATGGAGTAGAAACAAATTTAAGCAATTGGTTTGGATGATTTGCACTATATGGAAGCTTGAAAATTGGAGAAGTTTTCTTTCTTTTCCTAGAGAGAGAGCCGGCCAAGAAGTTGAAGACAAGAATGAATTTTGTGTGAATTTTGAGATATTTAATCAATGGGTCAAATAAGTCCAAAAGGTGAATAGTTGTCATAAGTCATATCCAATATAATGGTGACACTTGTCACCTTCATTAATGCATTCCTATCCTTCTTTTTCCCTCTCACATCAATCACTTCACCTCCTCTATTTATCTCTTAACACCCGATAAATTTCACCCAGTATCTGGAACTTAACCTAATTGGTCGAATTTTTCCGAACTTTTCGCCCTAGTGGGTCCCACATCCGGTATACACTCTTAATTTCTCAAAACCTATTTGATACTAGAAAGATCATCCAAAAACTATATCTGCTCATTAAAAATATCTAGAAAATTTCCCTACTAAGAAAACGCAGAAAACAAGCCCTTAAATAAATAAAACCCTAGAAAATGGGAAATGTACGGGTTCTCACACTCATTCTTTTCGGGGCGTCACAACAAGCCATCCTTCGCCTTGAGCCCTGTGGAGGGGAATAAAATATTTTTGGGGTGAGCTAGAAGCTCAGCGAGTAACCAGTAAAATCGGTTTAACAATAGTTCATTTCAATGATGTCATAAATCAATGATGTCATAATTCAAATGATAAGTCCAGAAACAATTACAACATTTACAAAACATTAAATATGGAGTATCAATAATTCAAGAAACATTTACAATGAAAAGCGATAGTAACATTCATGAAAAGGATACGGGCCCACATGGAGCCAAATATTCGCGCGCTCGCTCGTTCTCCTGCCATTTCCCCTTATTCCTCCAATTATTTGAAAATTTCATTTTGTGGATAAACCCTCGTTTGTTCGTTCATTTGTTCATTTCATTCACCCTCTCCTGGACATTGTCCAGGCTCCACCAACCTCCACCAACCTACAAAGGTAATACTCGAGTATACCAAAACGTTCACCCAGGTCACCATATCGCCCGACCGAGTCCGCTTCTGGCTCGAGTCGATCGGTAACAAGGGGCAGTGGCCAGTTCAGCCAAAAGGCTTACATTCATGCGCAACTAGCATTTCAATTATTAAATCCTTGAAAATTACACAGTTATTTAGGTCGAGTGCGATAAAGTACACCCTCACCTAGAAAGCTCGTTTTGGAAATCATTAAAAGCACTTAACACGTTATCAATCAATAATACAAGTTATGAAGTCAAGAAGCATTTAACAAACAAGGAACACTCACATGTAAGCACGCATGATATGCAAGAAAACAGTTCAAAAGCACATAATGCAAGAAAACAGTTCAAAAGTAACTTTGGAAACAGTGCAAAAGTAAATAATGCAGGAAACGGTTCATAAATAACTTTAGAAATAGTTTGAGGTCACTCATCTCCATGGCTCAGAAATCATACATCATATAACATTGCCTTGCTCAAATCCAAGTCTTAGATCACAAACTCAATGCAAACAAATCCCTTCAAAGTTCGGACAGCACTTCCCCTGAATTTACTAACTTTTCCAGCCATCATTGCTTCATTATTTCCTCAGCCAGTCCCAAAGTCACACGAAATATAAATTCTTCACAACGGCCTTTCAATAGGCTCCCAATAGTACAAGTACAATTCAAGCTCTAAAATATTCCAACAAGCACAATAAGACTCGATTACAAGTCACAAACCAATTCCAAATACCACCAAAATAGGGCTCCATAAGAATGTATAAGCACTAGAGTAAATCAGGAAAAATCCGAAAATGATTTAGCTTTAACCCTGAAAAAAAATAGTTTTTGGCGTAATTTTGCGGTAATGGCACCAAAGGCGTTACGACTGTCGGATGAAGGTGTAAGATACACCGTTTCGAAGCTAAGAGATAGGGTTACAATATTGAAGAAGGTCACTCAACCCAGTTTCAAGTGTAACCCGGTCAAAAATGCAAGATACTACACCAGAACCGCAAAAACAGATTCACAGAACGCATTCTAGCGGAAACATCATAAATCAGGCTACCTAAGTCCAAATCCAGAAATTCAAAAACCAAATGAAAGCTAAGAAACAGGGATACATTTCATCAGAAGACCTCAACCACCAATTCGGAAGCAATTCCAGTAAAAACAACCAATTACAGGCGCAATTCTTACATTCGGGTAAAACCAGGACAGCCGGGGTAATTTCGAAATTTCTCATTTTACGCTACTCCGATTGACCTGAAATTTTGTAGTCACCTCTAAAATGTCATTACCTACAACTTTCATGTTTTAAGCCAAGGTCAATTCGGCCTCTAAATAGGAGCTATAAATTCGGGCAGAATGTATTCATCATAACCCTAACTTTCCAAAATTTCTTCCAAAACAGAAATTGGTTGCAATTAACCACTTTTGCCACCTTCTAGCATCCTTAAATAACATTTCCAATCATCATACATGGCCGCATAATCATATTCATGTGAAAACAGAAAAATCCCCAATAATTATAAAACTTCATCACTTCAACCACAAATCAAGAAATAATCCATAAACTTGCATCTCATACTACCACTAATCATGATTTAAGCATCAATTAAGGGAGGAGGGTGGTTCTTCACAACTCACCTTAGAAACAAGAGAGAGGGGGCAATAGGTCCTCTTAGCTTTCCAAATAACTCCACAAATCAACTCACAAACACTAAGTGAAGAGGTTTTATGGAGAGATTGCAAGATTAAATGGTTAGATTGTTGAACTTGAGCAAGATTGAAGCCAAAAATTGAAGAGTTTTCTTTCTTTTCTTGCCTTGAAGAAGTCGGCCAAGAGGAAGACAAAAATGAGGAATTTTGGTGAATTTTTAGTTATTTAAGTCAATTGGTAAGACATGGAATAGTAGTCAAATGGTCCACCCAATAGCCAAGTGACACTTGTCACTTAATTTAATGCTTGCCTAACTTTTGTCTCTCTCATACCAATCCGCTTAGCATCCTCTACTTATCTCTTAACACCCGATAAATTAATTCCAGTATCCAAAACTTAACCTAGTTGGCTGAATTTTTTCGAACTTTTCGCACTAGTGGGTCCCACGTCCGGTATATGCTCTTAATTTCTCAAAAACTATCCGATACTAGAAAAATCATCCAAAAACTATATTTACTCATAAAAATTATTTTTCCAATTTCTCACATCAACAAAATGTGGAAAAACGTGCAATTATAAAAAAAAAAAAAACCGAGCACTTTAAAACAAAATTACAGGCTCTCACACTTATACTTTTTGGGGCTTCACAATCTCCCCACCTTAAAAGAATGTCGTCCTCGACATTCCCTCTTGTACCAATCAAGTCAAGACATCCCGCAAAAATCACTCAAGCATTCCAAGTAAACACTAAGAGTCAAATCAAACCCACAGTCCGAAATCCTAAACTTCAAGCTTAGGATACACTACAGAGATCTGAAGCCTAAGCTCTGATACCAACTGTGACAGCCCCACCTCCCCCTAAGGCGAACCAGAGGGTTCGGCGGGCCGCCTGCCCAGCTCACGCCGGGACTCAGTCGTTCACTACAGTCCTCAAATGAATTACAAGATAAATCTCAAATATTACATCAAATTCTCCACTAATTACATATCCAAAAGCGAAGCGTCCATGCTTCCACTGCGCCACTCTGATCCATGATCCAACTATTATACAAGAGGAAGTCCAAATTCAAAGTACACATGAGATAATTCATCCGATCACAGGAATAAGTACTACAAGCCTTCCTTCGCCTTGAGCCCTGTGGAGGGGAATAAAATATTTTTGGGGTGAGCTAGAAGCTCAGCGAGTAACCAGTAAAATCAGTAATGAAATCGGTTTAACAATAGTTCATTTCAATGATGTCATAAATCAATGATGTCATAATTCAAATGATAAGTCCAGAAACAATTACAACATTTACAAAAAATTAAATATGGAGTATCAATAATTCAAGAAACATTTACAATGGAAAGCGATAGTAACATTCATGAAAAGGATAAGGGCCCACATGGAGCCAAATATTCGCGCGCTCACTCGTTCTCCTGCCATCTCCCCTTATTCCTCCAATTATTTGAAAATTTCATTTTGTGAATAAACCCTCGTTTGTTCGTTCATTTGTTCATTTCATTCAACCTCTCCTGGACATTGTCCAGGCTCCACCAACCTCCACCAACCTACAAAGGTAATACTCGAGTATACCAAAACGTTCACCCAGGTCACCATATCGCCCGACCGAGTCCGCTTCTGGCTCGAGTCGATCGGTAACAAGGGGCAGTGGCCAGTTCAGCCAAAAGGCTTACATTCATGCGCAACTAGCATTTCAATTATTAAATCCTTGAAAATTGCACAGTTATTTAGCTCGAGTGCGATAAAGTACACCCTCGCCTAGAAAGCTCGTTTTGAAAATCATTAAAAGCACTTAACACGTTATCAATCAATAATACAAGTTATGAAGTCAAGAAGCATTTAACAAACAAGGAACACTCATATGTAAGCACGCATGATATGCAAGAAAACAGTTCAAAAGCACATAATGCAAGAAAACAGTTCAAAAGTAACTTTGGAAACAGTTCAAAAGTAAATAATGCAGGAAACGGTTCATAAATAACTTTAGAAATAGTTTGAGGTCACTCACCTCCATGGCTCAGAAATCATCCATCATATAACATTGCCTTGCTCAAATCCATGTCTTAGATCACAAACTCAATGCAAACAAATCCCTTCAAAGTTCGGACAGCACTCCCCTGAATTTGCTAACTTTTCCAGCCATCATGGCTTCATTATTTCCTCAGCCAGTCCCAAAGTCACACGAAATATAAATTCTTCACAACGGCCGTTCAATAGGCTCCCAATAGTACAAGTACAATTCAAGCTCTAAAATATTCCAACAAGCACAATAAGACTCGATTAGAAGTCACAAACCAATTCCAAATACCACCAAAATAGGGCTCCATAAGAATGTATAAGCACTAGAGTAAATCAGGAAAAATCCAGAAATGATTTAGCTTTAACCCTGAAAAAACAGTTTTTGGCGTCATTTTGCGGTAATGGCACCAAAGGCGTTACGATTGTCGGATGAAGGTTCAAGATACACCGTTTCGAAGCTAAGAGATAGGGCTACAATATTGAAGAAGTTCACTCAACCCAGTTTCAAGTGTAACCCGGTCAAAAATGCAAGATACTACACCAGAACCGCAAAAACAGATTCATAGAATGCATTCTAGCGGAAACATCATAAATCAGGATACCTAAGTCCAAATCCAGAAATTCCAAAACCAGATGAAAGCTAAGAAACAGGGCTACATTTCATCAGAAGACCTCAACCACCAATTCGGAAGCAATTCCAGCCAAAACAACCAATTACAGGCACAATTCTTACATTCGGGTAAAACCAGGACAGCAAGGGTAATTTGGACTTTTCTCATTCTACGCTACTCTGATTGACCTGAAATTTTGGAGGCACCTCTAAACTGTCATTACCTACAACTTTCATGTTCAAAGACAAGGACAATTCTGCCACTAACTAGGATCTATAAATTCGGGCAGAATGTATTCATCATAACCCTAACTTTCCAAAATTTCTTCCAAAACAGAAATTGGTTGCAATTAACCACTTTTGCCACCTTCTAGCATCCTTCAATAACATTTCCAATCATCATACATGGCCACATAATCATATTCATGTGAAAACAGAAAAATCCCCAATAATTATAAAACTCCATCACGTCAACCACAAATCAAGAAATAATCCATAAACTTGCATCTCATACTACCACTAATCATGATTTAAGCATCAATTAAGGGAGGAGGGTGGTTCTTCACAACTCACCTTAGAAACAAGAGAGAGGGGGCAATAGGTCCTCTTAGCTTTCCAAATAACTCCACAAATCAACTCACAAACACTAAGTGAAGAGGTTTTATGGAGAGATTGCAAGATTAAATGGTTAGATTGTTGAACTTGAGCAAGATTGAAGCCAAAAATTGAAGAGTTTTCTTTCTTTTCTTGCCTTGAAGAATTCGGCCAAGAGGAAGACAAAAATGAGGAATTTTGGTGAATTTTTAGTTATTTAAGTCAATTGGTAAGACATGGAATAGTAGTCAAATGGTCCACCCAATAGCCAAGTGACACTTGTCACTTAATTTAATGCTTGCCTAACTTTTGTCTCTCTCATACCAATCCGCTTAGCATCCTCTACTTATCTCTTAACACCCGATAAATTAATTCCAGTATCCAAAACTTAACCTAGTTGGCCGAATTTTTTTGAACTTTTCGCACTAGTGGGTCCCACGTCCGGTATATGCTCTTAATTTCTCAAAAACTATCTGATACTAGAAAAATCATCCAAAAACTATATTTACTCATAAAAATTATTTTTCCAATTTCTCACATCAATAAAATGTGGAAAAACGTGCAATTATAAAAAAAAATAAAACCGAGCACTTTAAAACAAAATTACAGGCTCTCACACTTATACTTTTTGGGGCTTCACAATCTCCCCTCCTTAAAAGAATGTCGTCCTCGACATTCCCTCTTGTACCAATCAAGTCAAGACATCCCGCAAAAATCACTCAAGCATTCCAAGTAAACACTAAGAGTCAAATCAAACCCACAGTCCGAAATCCTAAACTTCAAGTCTAGGATACACTACAGAGATCTGAAGCCTAAGCTCTGATACCAACTGTGACAGCCCCACCTCCCCCTAAGGCGAACAAGAGGGTTCGGCGGGCCGCCTGCCCAGCTCTCGCCGGGACTCAGTCGTTCACTACAGTCCTCAAATGAATTACAAGATAAATCTCAAATATTACATCAAATTCTCCACTAATTACATATCCAAAAGCGAAGCGTCCATGCTTCCACTGCGCCACTCTGATCCATGATCCAACTATTATACAAGAGGAAGTCCAAATTCAAAGTACACATGAGATAATTCATCCGATCACAGGAATAAGTACTACAGGCCTTCCTTCGCCTTGAGCCCTGTGGAGGGGAATAAAATATTTTTGGGGTGAGCTAGAAGCTCAGCGAGTAACCAGTAAAATCAGTAATCAAATCGGTTTAACAATAGTTCATTTCAATGATGTCATAAATCAATGATGTCATAATTCAAATGATAAGTCCAGAAACAATTACAACATTTACAAAAAATTAAATATGGAGTATCAATAATTCAAGAAACATTTACAATGGAAAGCGATAGTAACATTCATGAAAAGGATACGGGCCCACATGGAGCCAAATATTCGCGCGCTCACTCGTTCTCCTGCCATCTCCCCTTATTCCTCCAATTATTTGAAAATTTCATTTTGTGAATAAACCCTCGTTTGTTCGTTCATTTGTTCATTTCATTCAACCTCTCCTGGACATTGTCCAGGCTCCACCAACCTCCACCAACCTACAAAGGTAATACTCGAGTATACCAAAACGTTCACCCAGGTCACCATATCGCCCGACCGAGTCCGCTTCTGGCTCGAGTCGATCGGTAACAAGGGGCAGTGGCCAGTTCAGCCAAAAGGCTTACATTCATGCGCAACTAGCATTTCAATTATTAAATCCTTGAAAATTGCACAGTTATTTAGCTCGAGTGCGATAAAGTACACCCTCGCCTAGAAAGCTCGTTTTGAAAATCATTAAAAGCACTTAAGACGTTATCAATCAATAATACAAGTTATGAAGTCAAGAAGCATTTAACAAACAAGGAACACTCATATGTAAGCACGCATGATATGCAAGAAAACAGTTCAAAAGCACATAATGCAAGAAAACAGTTCAAAAGCACATAATGCAAGAAAACAGTTCAAAAGTAACTTTGGAAACAGTTCAAAAGTAAATAATGCAGGAAACGGTTCATAAATAACTTTAGAAATAGTTTGAGGTCACTCACCTCCATGGCTCAGAAATCATCCATCATATAACATTGCCTTGCTCAAATCCAAGTCTTAGATCACAAACTCAATGCAAACAAATCCCTTCAAAGTTCGGACAGCACTCCCCTGAATTTGCTAACTTTTCCAGCCATCATGGCTTCATTATTTCCTCAGCCAGTCCCAAAGTCACACGAAATATAAATTCTTCACAACGGCCGTTCAATAGGCTCCCAATAGTACAAGTACAATTCAAGCTCTAAAATATTCCAACAAGCACAATAAGACTCGATTAGAAGTCACAAACCAATTCCAAATACCACCAAAATAGGGCTCCATAAGAATGTATAAGCACTAGAGTAAATCAGGAAAAATCCAGAAATGATTTAGCTTTAACCCTGAAAAAAACAGTTTTTGGCGTCATTTTGCGGTAATGGCACCAAAGGCGTTACGATTGTCGGATGAAGGTTCAAGATACACCGTTTCGAAGCTAAGAGATAGGGCTACAATATTGAAGAAGGTCACTCAACCCAGTTTCAAGTGTAACCCGGTCAAAAATGCAAGATACTACACCAGAACCGTAAAAACAGATTCACAGAATGCATTCTAGCGGAAACATCATAAATCAGGATACCTAAGTCCAAATCCAGAAATTCCAAAACCAGATGAAAGCTAAGAAACAGGGCTACATTTCATCAGAAGACCTCAACCACCAATTCGGAAGCAATTCCAGCCAAAACAACCAATTACAGGCACAATTCTTACATTCGGGTAAAACCAGGACAGCAAGGGTAATTTGGACTTTTCTCATTCTACGCTACTCTGATTGACCTGAAATTTTGGAGGCACCTCTAAACTGTCATTACCTACAACTTTCATGTTCTAAGACAAGGACAATTCTGCCACTAACTAGGATCTATAAATTCGGGCAGAATGTATTCATCATAACCCTAACTTTCCAAAATTTCTTCCAAAACAGAAATTGGTTGCAATTAACCACTTTTGCCACCTTCTAGCATCCTTCAATAACATTTCCAATCATCATACATGGCCACATAATCATATTCATGTGAAAACAGAAAAATCCCCAATAATTATAAAACTCCATCACGTCAACCACAAATCAAGAAATAATCCATAAACTTGCATCTCATACTACCACTAATCATGATTTAAGCATCAATTAAGGGAGGAGGGTGGTTCTTCACAACTCACCTTAGAAACAAGAGAGAGGGGGCAATAGGTCCTCTTAGCTTTCCAAATAACTCCACAAATCAACTCACAAACACTAAGTGAAGAGGTTTTATGGAGAGATTGCAAGATTAAATGGTTAGATTGTTGAACTTGAGCAAGATTGAAGCCAAAAATTGAAGAGTTTTCTTTCTTTTCTTGCCTTGAAGAATTCGGCCAAGAGGAAGACAAAAATGAGGAATTTTGGTGAATTTTTAGTTATTTAAGTCAATTGGTAAGACATGGAATAGTAGTCAAATGGTCCACCCAATAGCCAAGTGACACTTGTCACTTAATTTAATGCTTGCCTAACTTTTGTCTCTCTCATACCAATCCGCTTAGCATCCTCTACTTATCTCTTAACACCCGATAAATTAATTCCAGTATCCAAAACTTAACCTAGTTGGCCGAATTTTTTTGAACTTTTCGCACTAGTGGGTCCCACGTCCGGTATATGCTCTTAATTTCTCAAAAACTATCTGATACTAGAAAAATCATCCAAAAACTATATTTACTCATAAAAATTATTTTTCCAATTTCTCACATCAATAAAATGTGGAAAAACGTGCAATTATAAAAAAAAATAAAACCGAGCACTTTAAAACAAAATTACAGGCTCTCACACTTATACTTTTTGGGGCTTCACAATCTCCCCTCCTTAAAAGAATGTCGTCCTCGACATTCCCTCTTGTACCAATCAAGTCAAGACATCCCGCAAAAATCACTCAAGCATTCCAAGTAAACACTAAGAGTCAAATCAAACCCACAGTCCGAAATCCTAAACTTCAAGTCTAGGATACACTACAGAGATCTGAAGCCTAAGCTCTGATACCAACTGTGACAGCCCCACCTCCCCCTAAGGCGAACCAGAGGGTTCGGCGGGCCGCCTGCCCAGCTCTCGCCGGGACTCAGTCGTTCACTACAGTCCTCAAATGAATTACAAGATAAATCTCAAATATTACATCAAATTCTCCACTAATTACATATCCAAAAGCGAAGCGTCCATGCTTCCACTGCGCCACTCTGATCCATGATCCAACTATTATACAAGAGGAAGTCCAAATTCAAAGTACACATGAGATAATTCATCCGATCACAGGAATAAGTACTACAGGCCTTCCTTCGCCTTGAGCCCTGTGGAGGGGAATAAAATATTTTTGGGGTGAGCTAGAAGCTCAGCGAGTAACCAGTAAAATCAGTAATCAAATCGGTTTAACAATAGTTCATTTCAATGATGTCATAAATCAATGATGTCATAATTCAAATGATAAGTCCAGAAACAATTACAACATTTACAAAAAATTAAATATGGAGTATCAATAATTCAAGAAACATTTACAATGGAAAGCGATAGTAACATTCATGAAAAGGATACGGGCCCACATGGAGCCAAATATTCGCGCGCTCACTCGTTCTCCTGCCATCTCCCCTTATTCCTCCAATTATTTGAAAATTTCATTTTGTGAATAAACCCTCGTTTGTTCGTTCATTTGTTCATTTCATTCAACCTCTCCTGGACATTGTCCAGGCTCCACCAACCTCCACCAACCTACAAAGGTAATACTCGAGTATACCAAAACGTTCACCCAGGTCACCATATCGCCCGACCGAGTCCGCTTCTGGCTCGAGTCGATCGGTAACAAGGGGCAGTGGCCAGTTCAGCCAAAAGGCTTACATTCATGCGCAACTAGCATTTCAATTATTAAATCCTTGAAAATTGCACAGTTATTTAGCTCGAGTGCGATAAAGTACACCCTCGCCTAGAAAGCTCGTTTTGAAAATCATTAAAAGCACTTAAGACGTTATCAATCAATAATACAAGTTATGAAGTCAAGAAGCATTTAACAAACAAGGAACACTCATATGTAAGCACGCATGATATGCAAGAAAACAGTTCAAAAGCACATAATGCAAGAAAACAGTTCAAAAGCACATAATGCAAGAAAACAGTTCAAAAGTAACTTTGGAAACAGTTCAAAAGTAAATAATGCAGGAAACGGTTCATAAATAACTTTAGAAATAGTTTGAGGTCACTCACCTCCATGGCTCAGAAATCATCCATCATATAACATTGCCTTGCTCAAATCCAAGTCTTAGATCACAAACTCAATGCAAACAAATCCCTTCAAAGTTCGGACAGCACTCCCCTGAATTTGCTAACTTTTCCAGCCATCATGGCTTCATTATTTCCTCAGCCAGTCCCAAAGTCACACGAAATATAAATTCTTCACAACGGCCGTTCAATAGGCTCCCAATAGTACAAGTACAATTCAAGCTCTAAAATATTCCAACAAGCACAATAAGACTCGATTAGAAGTCACAAACCAATTCCAAATACCACCAAAATAGGGCTCCATAAGAATGTATAAGCACTAGAGTAAATCAGGAAAAATCCAGAAATGATTTAGCTTTAACCCTGAAAAAAACAGTTTTTGGCGTCATTTTGCGGTAATGGCACCAAAGGCGTTACGATTGTCGGATGAAGGTTCAAGATACACCGTTTCGAAGCTAAGAGATAGGGCTACAATATTGAAGAAGGTCACTCAACCCAGTTTCAAGTGTAACCCGGTCAAAAATGCAAGATACTACACCAGAACCGTAAAAACAGATTCACAGAATGCATTCTAGCGGAAACATCATAAATCAGGATACCTAAGTCCAAATCCAGAAATTCCAAAACCAGATGAAAGCTAAGAAACAGGGCTACATTTCATCAGAAGACCTCAACCACCAATTCGGAAGCAATTCCAGCCAAAACAACCAATTACAGGCACAATTCTTACATTCGGGTAAAACCAGGACAGCAAGGGTAATTTGGACTTTTCTCATTCTACGCTACTCTGATTGACCTGAAATTTTGGAGGCACCTCTAAACTGTCATTACCTACAACTTTCATGTTCTAAGACAAGGACAATTCTGCCACTAACTAGGATCTATAAATTCGGGCAGAATGTATTCATCATAACCCTAACTTTCCAAAATTTCTTCCAAAACAGAAATTGGTTGCAATTAACCACTTTTGCCACCTTCTAGCATCCTTCAATAACATTTCCAATCATCATACATGGCCACATAATCATATTCATGTGAAAACAGAAAAATCCCCAATAATTATAAAACTCCATCACGTCAACCACAAATCAAGAAATAATCCATAAACTTGCATCTCATACTACCACTAATCATGATTTAAGCATCAATTAAGGGAGGAGGGTGGTTCTTCACAACTCACCTTAGAAACAAGAGAGAGGGGGCAATAGGTCCTCTTAGCTTTCCAAATAACTCCACAAATCAACTCACAAACACTAAGTGAAGAGGTTTTATGGAGAGATTGCAAGATTAAATGGTTAGATTGTTGAACTTGAGCAAGATTGAAGCCAAAAATTGAAGAGTTTTCTTTCTTTTCTTGCCTTGAAGAATTCGGCCAAGAGGAAGACAAAAATGAGGAATTTTGGTGAATTTTTAGTTATTTAAGTCAATTGGTAAGACATGGAATAGTAGTCAAATGGTCCACCCAATAGCCAAGTGACACTTGTCACTTAATTTAATGCTTGCCTAACTTTTGTCTCTCTCATACCAATCCGCTTAGCATCCTCTACTTATCTCTTAACACCCGATAAATTAATTCCAGTATCCAAAACTTAACCTAGTTGGCCGAATTTTTTTGAACTTTTCGCACTAGTGGGTCCCACGTCCGGTATATGCTCTTAATTTCTCAAAAACTATCTGATACTAGAAAAATCATCCAAAAACTATATTTACTCATAAAAATTATTTTTCCAATTTCTCACATCAATAAAATGTGGAAAAACGTGCAATTATAAAAAAAAATAAAACCGAGCACTTTAAAACAAAATTACAGGCTCTCACACTTATACTTTTTGGGGCTTCACAATCTCCCCTCCTTAAAAGAATGTCGTCCTCGACATTCCCTCTTGTACCAATCAAGTCAAGACATCCCGCAAAAATCACTCAAGCATTCCAAGTAAACACTAAGAGTCAAATCAAACCCACAGTCCGAAATCCTAAACTTCAAGTCTAGGATACACTACAGAGATCTGAAGCCTAAGCTCTGATACCAACTGTGACAGCCCCACCTCCCCCTAAGGCGAACCAGAGGGTTCGGCGGGCCGCCTGCCCAGCTCTCGCCGGGACTCAGTCGTTCACTACAGTCCTCAAATGAATTACAAGATAAATCTCAAATATTACATCAAATTCTCCACTAATTACATATCCAAAAGCGAAGCGTCCATGCTTCCACTGCGCCACTCTGATCCATGATCCAACTATTATACAAGAGGAAGTCCAAATTCAAAGTACACATGAGATAATTCATCCGATCACAGGAATAAGTACTACAGGCCTTCCTTCGCCTTGAGCCCTGTGGAGGGGAATAAAATATTTTTGGGGTGAGCTAGAAGCTCAGCGAGTAACCAGTAAAATCAGTAATCAAATCGGTTTAACAATAGTTCATTTCAATGATGTCATAAATCAATGATGTCATAATTCAAATGATAAGTCCAGAAACAATTACAACATTTACAAAAAATTAAATATGGAGTATCAATAATTCAAGAAACATTTACAATGGAAAGCGATAGTAACATTCATGAAAAGGATACGGGCCCACATGGAGCCAAATATTCGCGCGCTCACTCGTTCTCCTGCCATCTCCCCTTATTCCTCCAATTATTTGAAAATTTCATTTTGTGAATAAACCCTCGTTTGTTCGTTCATTTGTTCATTTCATTCAACCTCTCCTGGACATTGTCCAGGCTCCACCAACCTCCACCAACCTACAAAGGTAATACTCGAGTATACCAAAACGTTCACCCAGGTCACCATATCGCCCGACCGAGTCCGCTTCTGGCTCGAGTCGATCGGTAACAAGGGGCAGTGGCCAGTTCAGCCAAAAGGCTTACATTCATGCGCAACTAGCATTTCAATTATTAAATCCTTGAAAATTGCACAGTTATTTAGCTCGAGTGCGATAAAGTACACCCTCGCCTAGAAAGCTCGTTTTGAAAATCATTAAAAGCACTTAAGACGTTATCAATCAATAATACAAGTTATGAAGTCAAGAAGCATTTAACAAACAAGGAACACTCATATGTAAGCACGCATGATATGCAAGAAAACAGTTCAAAAGCACATAATGCAAGAAAACAGTTCAAAAGCACATAATGCAAGAAAACAGTTCAAAAGTAACTTTGGAAACAGTTCAAAAGTAAATAATGCAGGAAACGGTTCATAAATAACTTTAGAAATAGTTTGAGGTCACTCACCTCCATGGCTCAGAAATCATCCATCATATAACATTGCCTTGCTCAAATCCAAGTCTTAGATCACAAACTCAATGCAAACAAATCCCTTCAAAGTTCGGACAGCACTCCCCTGAATTTGCTAACTTTTCCAGCCATCATGGCTTCATTATTTCCTCAGCCAGTCCCAAAGTCACACGAAATATAAATTCTTCACAACGGCCGTTCAATAGGCTCCCAATAGTACAAGTACAATTCAAGCTCTAAAATATTCCAACAAGCACAATAAGACTCGATTAGAAGTCACAAACCAATTCCAAATACCACCAAAATAGGGCTCCATAAGAATGTATAAGCACTAGAGTAAATCAGGAAAAATCCAGAAATGATTTAGCTTTAACCCTGAAAAAAACAGTTTTTGGCGTCATTTTGCGGTAATGGCACCAAAGGCGTTACGATTGTCGGATGAAGGTTCAAGATACACCGTTTCGAAGCTAAGAGATAGGGCTACAATATTGAAGAAGGTCACTCAACCCAGTTTCAAGTGTAACCCGGTCAAAAATGCAAGATACTACACCAGAACCGTAAAAACAGATTCACAGAATGCATTCTAGCGGAAACATCATAAATCAGGATACCTAAGTCCAAATCCAGAAATTCCAAAACCAGATGAAAGCTAAGAAACAGGGCTACATTTCATCAGAAGACCTCAACCACCAATTCGGAAGCAATTCCAGCCAAAACAACCAATTACAGGCACAATTCTTACATTCGGGTAAAACCAGGACAGCAAGGGTAATTTGGACTTTTCTCATTCTACGCTACTCTGATTGACCTGAAATTTTGGAGGCACCTCTAAACTGTCATTACCTACAACTTTCATGTTCTAAGACAAGGACAATTCTGCCACTAACTAGGATCTATAAATTCGGGCAGAATGTATTCATCATAACCCTAACTTTCCAAAATTTCTTCCAAAACAGAAATTGGTTGCAATTAACCACTTTTGCCACCTTCTAGCATCCTTCAATAACATTTCCAATCATCATACATGGCCACATAATCATATTCATGTGAAAACAGAAAAATCCCCAATAATTATAAAACTCCATCACGTCAACCACAAATCAAGAAATAATCCATAAACTTGCATCTCATACTACCACTAATCATGATTTAAGCATCAATTAAGGGAGGAGGGTGGTTCTTCACAACTCACCTTAGAAACAAGAGAGAGGGGGCAATAGGTCCTCTTAGCTTTCCAAATAACTCCACAAATCAACTCACAAACACTAAGTGAAGAGGTTTTATGGAGAGATTGCAAGATTAAATGGTTAGATTGTTGAACTTGAGCAAGATTGAAGCCAAAAATTGAAGAGTTTTCTTTCTTTTCTTGCCTTGAAGAATTCGGCCAAGAGGAAGACAAAAATGAGGAATTTTGGTGAATTTTTAGTTATTTAAGTCAATTGGTAAGACATGGAATAGTAGTCAAATGGTCCACCCAATAGCCAAGTGACACTTGTCACTTAATTTAATGCTTGCCTAACTTTTGTCTCTCTCATACCAATCCGCTTAGCATCCTCTACTTATCTCTTAACACCCGATAAATTAATTCCAGTATCCAAAACTTAACCTAGTTGGCCGAATTTTTTTGAACTTTTCGCACTAGTGGGTCCCACGTCCGGTATATGCTCTTAATTTCTCAAAAACTATCTGATACTAGAAAAATCATCCAAAAACTATATTTACTCATAAAAATTATTTTTCCAATTTCTCACATCAATAAAATGTGGAAAAACGTGCAATTATAAAAAAAAATAAAACCGAGCACTTTAAAACAAAATTACAGGCTCTCACACTTATACTTTTTGGGGCTTCACAATCTCCCCTCCTTAAAAGAATGTCGTCCTCGACATTCCCTCTTGTACCAATCAAGTCAAGACATCCCGCAAAAATCACTCAAGCATTCCAAGTAAACACTAAGAGTCAAATCAAACCCACAGTCCGAAATCCTAAACTTCAAGTCTAGGATACACTACAGAGATCTGAAGCCTAAGCTCTGATACCAACTGTGACAGCCCCACCTCCCCCTAAGGCGAACCAGAGGGTTCGGCGGGCCGCCTGCCCAGCTCTCGCCGGGACTCAGTCGTTCACTACAGTCCTCAAATGAATTACAAGATAAATCTCAAATATTACATCAAATTCTCCACTAATTACATATCCAAAAGCGAAGCGTCCATGCTTCCACTGCGCCACTCTGATCCATGATCCAACTATTATACAAGAGGAAGTCCAAATTCAAAGTACACATGAGATAATTCATCCGATCACAGGAATAAGTACTACAGGCCTTCCTTCGCCTTGAGCCCTGTGGAGGGGAATAAAATATTTTTGGGGTGAGCTAGAAGCTCAGCGAGTAACCAGTAAAATCAGTAATCAAATCGGTTTAACAATAGTTCATTTCAATGATGTCATAAATCAATGATGTCATAATTCAAATGATAAGTCCAGAAACAATTACAACATTTACAAAAAATTAAATATGGAGTATCAATAATTCAAGAAACATTTACAATGGAAAGCGATAGTAACATTCATGAAAAGGATACGGGCCCACATGGAGCCAAATATTCGCGCGCTCACTCGTTCTCCTGCCATCTCCCCTTATTCCTCCAATTATTTGAAAATTTCATTTTGTGAATAAACCCTCGTTTGTTCGTTCATTTGTTCATTTCATTCAACCTCTCCTGGACATTGTCCAGGCTCCACCAACCTCCACCAACCTACAAAGGTAATACTCGAGTATACCAAAACGTTCACCCAGGTCACCATATCGCCCGACCGAGTCCGCTTCTGGCTCGAGTCGATCGGTAACAAGGGGCAGTGGCCAGTTCAGCCAAAAGGCTTACATTCATGCGCAACTAGCATTTCAATTATTAAATCCTTGAAAATTGCACAGTTATTTAGCTCGAGTGCGATAAAGTACACCCTCGCCTAGAAAGCTCGTTTTGAAAATCATTAAAAGCACTTAAGACGTTATCAATCAATAATACAAGTTATGAAGTCAAGAAGCATTTAACAAACAAGGAACACTCATATGTAAGCACGCATGATATGCAAGAAAACAGTTCAAAAGCACATAATGCAAGAAAACAGTTCAAAAGCACATAATGCAAGAAAACAGTTCAAAAGTAACTTTGGAAACAGTTCAAAAGTAAATAATGCAGGAAACGGTTCATAAATAACTTTAGAAATAGTTTGAGGTCACTCACCTCCATGGCTCAGAAATCATCCATCATATAACATTGCCTTGCTCAAATCCAAGTCTTAGATCACAAACTCAATGCAAACAAATCCCTTCAAAGTTCGGACAGCACTCCCCTGAATTTGCTAACTTTTCCAGCCATCATGGCTTCATTATTTCCTCAGCCAGTCCCAAAGTCACACGAAATATAAATTCTTCACAACGGCCGTTCAATAGGCTCCCAATAGTACAAGTACAATTCAAGCTCTAAAATATTCCAACAAGCACAATAAGACTCGATTAGAAGTCACAAACCAATTCCAAATACCACCAAAATAGGGCTCCATAAGAATGTATAAGCACTAGAGTAAATCAGGAAAAATCCAGAAATGATTTAGCTTTAACCCTGAAAAAAACAGTTTTTGGCGTCATTTTGCGGTAATGGCACCAAAGGCGTTACGATTGTCGGATGAAGGTTCAAGATACACCGTTTCGAAGCTAAGAGATAGGGCTACAATATTGAAGAAGGTCACTCAACCCAGTTTCAAGTGTAACCCGGTCAAAAATGCAAGATACTACACCAGAACCGTAAAAACAGATTCACAGAATGCATTCTAGCGGAAACATCATAAATCAGGATACCTAAGTCCAAATCCAGAAATTCCAAAACCAGATGAAAGCTAAGAAACAGGGCTACATTTCATCAGAAGACCTCAACCACCAATTCGGAAGCAATTCCAGCCAAAACAACCAATTACAGGCACAATTCTTACATTCGGGTAAAACCAGGACAGCAAGGGTAATTTGGACTTTTCTCATTCTACGCTACTCTGATTGACCTGAAATTTTGGAGGCACCTCTAAACTGTCATTACCTACAACTTTCATGTTCTAAGACAAGGACAATTCTGCCACTAACTAGGATCTATAAATTCGGGCAGAATGTATTCATCATAACCCTAACTTTCCAAAATTTCTTCCAAAACAGAAATTGGTTGCAATTAACCACTTTTGCCACCTTCTAGCATCCTTCAATAACATTTCCAATCATCATACATGGCCACATAATCATATTCATGTGAAAACAGAAAAATCCCCAATAATTATAAAACTCCATCACGTCAACCACAAATCAAGAAATAATCCATAAACTTGCATCTCATACTACCACTAATCATGATTTAAGCATCAATTAAGGGAGGAGGGTGGTTCTTCACAACTCACCTTAGAAACAAGAGAGAGGGGGCAATAGGTCCTCTTAGCTTTCCAAATAACTCCACAAATCAACTCACAAACACTAAGTGAAGAGGTTTTATGGAGAGATTGCAAGATTAAATGGTTAGATTGTTGAACTTGAGCAAGATTGAAGCCAAAAATTGAAGAGTTTTCTTTCTTTTCTTGCCTTGAAGAATTCGGCCAAGAGGAAGACAAAAATGAGGAATTTTGGTGAATTTTTAGTTATTTAAGTCAATTGGTAAGACATGGAATAGTAGTCAAATGGTCCACCCAATAGCCAAGTGACACTTGTCACT
Organism: Coffea arabica; assembly: GCF_036785885.1. Taxonomy (NCBI): domain Eukaryota; kingdom Viridiplantae; phylum Streptophyta; class Magnoliopsida; order Gentianales; family Rubiaceae; genus Coffea; species Coffea arabica. The sequence goes on from NC_092318.1 coordinate 27,025,462, forward strand.
TAATTTAATGCTTGCCTAACTTTTGTCTCTCTCATACCAATCCGCTTAGCATCCTCTACTTATCTCTTAACACCCGATAAATTAATTCCAGTATCCAAAACTTAACCTAGTTGGCCGAATTTTTTTGAACTTTTCGCACTAGTGGGTCCCACGTCCGGTATATGCTCTTAATTTCTCAAAAACTATCTGATACTAGAAAAATCATCCAAAAACTATATTTACTCATAAAAATTATTTTTCCAATTTCTCACATCAATAAAATGTGGAAAAACGTGCAATTATAAAAAAAAATAAAACCGAGCACTTTAAAACAAAATTACAGGCTCTCACACTTATACTTTTTGGGGCTTCACAATCTCCCCTCCTTAAAAGAATGTCGTCCTCGACATTCCCTCTTGTACCAATCAAGTCAAGACATCCCGCAAAAATCACTCAAGCATTCCAAGTAAACACTAAGAGTCAAATCAAACCCACAGTCCGAAATCCTAAACTTCAAGTCTAGGATACACTACAGAGATCTGAAGCCTAAGCTCTGATACCAACTGTGACAGCCCCACCTCCCCCTAAGGCGAACCAGAGGGTTCGGCGGGCCGCCTGCCCAGCTCTCGCCGGGACTCAGTCGTTCACTACAGTCCTCAAATGAATTACAAGATAAATCTCAAATATTACATCAAATTCTCCACTAATTACATATCCAAAAGCGAAGCGTCCATGCTTCCACTGCGCCACTCTGATCCATGATCCAACTATTATACAAGAGGAAGTCCAAATTCAAAGTACACATGAGATAATTCATCCGATCACAGGAATAAGTACTACAGGCCTTCCTTCGCCTTGAGCCCTGTGGAGGGGAATAAAATATTTTTGGGGTGAGCTAGAAGCTCAGCGAGTAACCAGTAAAATCAGTAATCAAATCGGTTTAACAATAGTTCATTTCAATGATGTCATAAATCAATGATGTCATAATTCAAATGATAAGTCCAGAAACAATTACAACATTTACAAAAAATTAAATATGGAGTATCAATAATTCAAGAAACATTTACAATGGAAAGCGATAGTAACATTCATGAAAAGGATAAGGGCCCACATGGAGCCAAATATTCGCGCGCTCACTCGTTCTCCTGCCATCTCCCCTTATTCCTCCAATTATTTGAAAATTTCATTTTGTGAATAAACCCTCGTTTGTTCGTTCATTTGTTCATTTCATTCAACCTCTCCTGGACATTGTCCAGGCTCCACCAACCTCCACCAACCTACAAAGGTAATACTCGAGTATACCAAAACGTTCACCCAGGTCACCATATCGCCCGACCGAGTCCGCTTCTGGCTCGAGTCGATCGGTAACAAGGGGCAGTGGCCAGTTCAGCCAAAAGGCTTACATTCATGCGCAACTAGCATTTCAATTATTAAATCCTTGAAAATTGCACAGTTATTTAGGTCGAGTGCGATAAAGTACACCCTCGCCTAGAAAGCTCGTTTTGAAAATCATTAAAAGCACTTAACACGTTATCAATCAATAATACAAGTTATGAAGTCAAGAAGCATTTAACAAACAAGGAACACTCATATGTAAGCACGCATGATATGCAAGAAAACAGTTCAAAAGCACATAATGCAAGAAAACAGTTCAAAAGCACATAATGCAAGAAAACAGTTCAAAAGTAACTTTGGAAACAGTTCAAAAGTAAATAATGCAGGAAACGGTTCATAAATAACTTTAGAAATAGTTTGAGGTCACTCACCTCCATGGCTCAGAAATCATCCATCATATAACATTGCCTTGCTCAAATCCAAGTCTTAGATCACAAACTCAATGCAAACAAATCCCTTCAAAGTTCGGACAGCACTCCCCTGAATTTGCTAACTTTTCCAGCCATCATGGCTTCATTATTTCCTCAGCCAGTCCCAAAGTCACACGAAATATAAATTCTTCACAACGGCCGTTCAATAGGCTCCCAATAGTACAAGTACAATTCAAGCTCTAAAATATTCCAACAAGCACAATAAGACTCGATTAGAAGTCACAAACCAATTCCAAATACCACCAAAATAGGGCTCCATAAGAATGTATAAGCACTAGAGTAAATCAGGAAAAATCCAGAAATGATTTAGCTTTAACCCTGAAAAAAACAGTTTTTGGCGTCATTTTACGGTAATGGCACCAAAGGCGTTACGATTGTCGGATGAAGGTTCAAGATACACCGTTTCGAAGCTAAGAGATAGGGCTACAATATTGAAGAAGGTCACTCAACCCAGTTTCAAGTGTAACCCGGTCAAAAATGCAAGATACTACACCAGAACCGTAAAAACAGATTCACAGAATGCATTCTAGCGGAAACATCATAAATCAGGATACCTAAGTCCAAATCCAGAAATTCCAAAACCAGATGAAAGCTAAGAAACAGGGCTACATTTCATCAGAAGACCTCAACCACCAATTCGGAAGCAATTCCAGCCAAAACAACCAATTACAGGCACAATTCTTACATTCGGGTAAAACCAGGACAGCAAGGGTAATTTGGACTTTTCTCATTCTACGCTACTCTGATTGACCTGAAATTTTGGAGGCACCTCTAAACTGTCATTACCTACAACTTTCATGTTCTAAGACAAGGACAATTCTGCCTCTAACTAGGATCTATAAATTCGGGCAGAATGTATTCATCATAACCCTAACTTTCCAAAATTTCTTCCAAAACAGAAATTGGTTGCAATTAACCACTTTTGCCACCTTCTAGCATCCTTCAATAACATTTCCAATCATCATACATGGCCACATAATCATATTCATGTGAAAACAGAAAAATCCCCAATAATTATAAAACTCCATCACGTCAACCACAAATCAAGAAATAATCCATAAACTTGCATCTCATACTACCACTAATCATGATTTAAGCATCAATTAAGGGAGGAGGGTGGTTCTTCACAACTCACCTTAGAAACAAGAGAGAGGGGGCAATAGGTCCTCTTAGCTTTCCTGTGACGACCCCACCTCCCCCTAAGGCGTACCAAAGGGTTCGGCGGACCGCCTGCCCAGCTCTCGCCAGGACTCACTCACTATCTCTATCGAGTACAAGTCAAAAATCAAACAACTAGTCTATGCTAGACTTTACATATCTCGCACCTCGCTCGTACCCCTGAAAGGAAAACAAATGGAGTGGAATGAGCTAAAAGCCCAGTGAGGTTCCAAATAGCAAATTGACCATTATTTATAAGTACGAGTTTTCGATATAGCAAAGTAACGAGCATAAAGTTCATAAAGTGTTCATAAATGTGAACAGTAACACGTCAAGTAGCAATCTTAAAATGAGCAAATGTAGAAGTTTTTCAAAAGAAACAATAATCCAATAAACAATAAGTATTCCAAAGCATAAGGATACGGATGGCTCTCAGGAGCCAAATTCCCCTTTGCATTACCAGAAGCTTGATCACGTAGTAGTTGACACTCCGTCAACTTTCAAGTGAGTAACTAATCCAGTAGAACACCACTTACACGACTCTCCGTCCACCATTCACACCCCCTACTGGGCCCAAAATCCTCAATAAACACGGGTGGTAATACTCGAGTATACCGATTAGTCGAGGAGATATCACTCCACTCGACAATACAAGAGACCCAGGGTTCGTTACCCAATCGACCAAGCCCTTGCCGGCTCGACTAGAGTAACTCGCCACAGGGTTTCTGGAATTCCAGGAAGTGCGCGCATCATAATCAAGTATATCAAGTCAATTGCAACAATAAACAAGTATATCACGTAAGGGCAAGTGCGATAAAGTACACTCTTGCCCTTACAATTCACGTATATAACATGTAATCAGATTGGTCACGTATCAAGTTCAAGTATCAAGTTCAATTCGGTATTTGAAAGCACTCACCAAAAGATATAGTGCCTTTACTGGTCACTTTCAGGTTATACTCCGGTTCGGAGTCCAAATCTGCGATAAAACTCAGTTTGAGAACTTTGAAACATGACTAAGATTCACAACTTAGACGTTTCGTTCAATAAAAATCAAGAGATTGAAATTCACTCGGATAGTAGTCGTGAAACACTTGCTCGCTTTTTAAACGATAAAACTTTGTAACATTTATACTTGAAATTGTCTTGCGAGTTGAAGTACAAGGAAAACATATTTCGAGCAATCATTATTTCATTTCTCAAGGGTACAAGTTCGGCCAAGTCCTTACTTACATACCTCGAAACAAGAAGACTCAAGTACCCTAGATGGTTCAAGTACTATTCATATCAATTCGACCCAAGTCGCAAGTGGATTTATATAGTCCTCGAGCGTAAATTTGGGCAGCATGCCCTTTGTGTTTACCTAATTTTCCAGCCATTTAGGCTTCATTATTTTTCTTCAACAACAGCCCAACAACATACATATCAGCAATTTATGTCAAGAGCCGTTCCATAGGCTCACAATATCATAACAACAAGAATCGCATCAAGTACAAGTGCAGAAACGCAATGTAGTTCAAGACAGATTTGACGTACAAATGCGGTAATACCATACCTGAGGCTACGCTTATCGGATTAAAACGAAACCTACGCCGTTTCGAAGCTAAGACACAGAGATACAACATTCATGAAGGTCACTTAGTCCATTTCCTAATGTAACTTAGTCAAAATCTCAGATTACTAAACCAGAAACCAATTCACCGGCAGTTTAAACGCATTATGCTGTAACGGACCTAACTCAGTGTACACAAGTCCGAATCAGGTTTTCTTTGAGGCATTTTAAAGCTACTTCAGAACACTACAACTTTTATGTTTTGGCCCAGAGCTAAATCAGAATGGATCCTGGTCAAAAATCGTGTTAAACTGGACTGAACTGAAGAAACAGACTGCTGGGAAATTCTTAAAACAGTAGGGGTATTTTGGACTTTTCACGTTCTGCGTTGCTCCGATTGAGCTGAAATTTTGCAGGTGACTATAAAATACCATTATATACAACTTTCATGTTTTATTCCAAGCCAAATTCGGCCTCTAACATGGTGCAACCAAAACGGGCAGAATAGGATGAAAATTTCCAGAAATCTGAAATCTTTTGGTTTCAATTGAACTTTCTTCAATTCCTTGTTCCAATCACTACCAAAGCCCCTTGTATAATCTTATATACAACATATACTAACTATACAACAAGTTTAGGCAGAAATTAATCAAACTCTAACTTACATATTTCATCCAACAATCACCACAACAACTTGCATCACTTGTAATCAAACCCAAAACATGGACTATTTAACATCTTAAACAAGAATAAAAGGATCAAAGCCATAGATCAGATTTTATACCTCAAAAAGAAGGCTTGCAAGAGTGATCCTCCACTATTTCTTGAAATTTTTGGTTCTCTTAGCTTCCCAAGCTTCCAAACTTACGATCAATCGGTTTAGAATTTTTTGTTTCTCACTTGGATGGTGTAAATCAAGAAGAAAATGGTTGTTTCTTGCTCTCCCTTTTCTCTCTCTCTTGCTCGGCTGTGAAGGTGCAGAAATGAGGAAGAAAGGCTGCTAATATGGTGTTAATAAGACAAGAGGATTAGGACTAATTGTGACCACAAGTTGGCCTAACACTTGGCTCAATTTCAACCACTCAAATTTTCTCTTTCCTTGTTTTTTCTTTGCCTTAAATTTCGGCCAATAGGAGAGCTAAGAGGGGGAAGATATTTTTCTCCATTAGTGATAAACTTGTATGGCAAGAAAGTGGTAGTCAAGTGGTGCGTTCAATCGGTAGTGCGCGGGACCCGCCGGTTCGCGCCGTTTTTCTTAAAAACACACGTACTAGGATTTTTACTTCCTATTTACTAACCTTATATTATTGTTCCTAATCACATATTAATTCTCACTCAAAAGTCACTTTTAATCACCAAATTGATCCTTGGTCAGTACCGAAAATTCATCCAGCGAAAAATCGCGAAAACCCTAATTTTGCTCAAATCTTGAAACCGAAGTGTAAAACCCTATTTCCAGGTTCATCTGCACTTATTGTTGAACAATTGGGTAGTAGGGCCTTAATAAATAATAATTTTCAAATAAAAGGAAATTTTTAAGAAAACGTGAGGAATTTACAATTTCAATAATTAACATTAGAATCTCTAGTAAAATATGAAAGATTTAAGAAACCGTTTAGTCACAAGTAAACTAGGGTTTTTGATTAAACATTAGGGTTTCTAGTCGTTTAAAACAAAATAAGGTTTTAAATCAAACCCGAAGAAATATACTTTAATATTTTCTTCACAAACAACCTCCTAATATTCGGGATGTTACATTTCCAAATAACTCCACAAATCAACTCACAAACACTAAGTGAAGAGGTTTTATGGAGAGATTGCAAGATTAAATGGTTAGATTGTTGAACTTGAGCAAGATTGAAGCCAAAAATTGAAGAGTTTTCTTTCTTTTCTTGCCTTGAAGAATTCGGCCAAGAGGAAGACAAAAATGAGGAATTTTGGTGAATTTTTAGTTATTTAAGTCAATTGGTAAGACATGGAATAGTAGTCAAATGGTCCACCCAATAGCCAAGTGACACTTGTCACTTAATTTAATGCTGGCCTAACTTTTGTCTCTCTCATACCAATCCGCTTAGCATCCTCTACTTATCTCTTAACACCCGATAAATTAATTCCAGTATCCAAAACTTAACCTAGTTGGCCGAATTTTTTCAAACTTTTCGCACTAGTGGGTCCCACGTCCGGTATATGCTCTTAATTTCTCAAAAACTATCTGATACTAGAAAAATCATCCAAAAACTAGATTTACTCATAAAAATTATTTTTCCAACTTCTCACATCAATAAAATGTGGAAAAACGTGCAATTATAAAAAAAAATAAAACCGAGCACTTTAAAACAAAATTACAGGCTCTCACACTTATACTTTTTGGGGCTTCACAATCTCCCCTCCTTAAAAGAATGTCGTCCTCGACATTCCCTCTTGTACCAATCAAGTCAAGACATCCCGCAAAAATCACTCAAGCATTCCAAGTAAACATTAAGAGTCAAATCAAACCCACAGTCCGACATCCTAAACTTCAAGCCTAGGATACACTACAGAGATCTGAAGCCTAAGCTCTGATACCAACTGTGACAGCCCCACCTCCCCCTAAGGCGAACCAGAGGGTTCGGCGGGCCGCCTGCCCAGCTCTCGCCGGGACTCAGTCGTTCACTACAGTCCTCAAATGAATTACAAGATAAATCTCAAATATTACATCAAATTCTCCACTAATTACATATCAAAAAGCGAAGCGTCCATGCTTCCACTGCGCCACTCTGATCCATGATCCAACTATTATACAAGAGGAAGTCCAAATTCAAAGTACACATGAGATAATTCATCCGATCACAGGAATAAGTACTACAAGCCTGTCGCGCCCCACTTTTTGATTGAGAATGTGTGATGTGTGAAATGTGGTGTGAACGTGTGCAAAATGAAAAGTAAAAGGCCATGGGACTTTGGAAAGCGACGATTTGGCCAAATGAAATTTTAAAAAGGGGTTTTTAAATATGAAAACGGAGTCGCCACTTGGTATAGATTTGGGGTGTACCAAGTCACCCAAAAAGTGTTTTTTAAAGACAAAGTAGTAAAACCCTTTTTAAAATGACCCCTAGTCCACGTAAGCCAAAGAAAAAGGTTCGGGGGTCACGTTTGACAAAGGGGAAGGCAAGGATAGAATCCAAGGCACCCCTTTGACCTAGCCAAGGCTAGTTGCGCGACTTAACCTTACCTTTCCTAATTTTCTACCCAATATATGTTCGCACGTTGGATATGACTATATGAATGCAAAACGGAAAGAAAAATGCAATCCTAAATTCTACGATGTCTCTCGTGAGTCTTTTGGTCCCAAACCACATGAATTGTGGCGGCCAACAAAGGAAAACCCCATAGAGGTCGATTAATGCAAATGAGACTCAAATGTGCAAGTGTGGAAGTGTATGAAAGAAATTAAAAATCCAAGTGTTTGTGTGCAAGTGTATGAAAAGGTGCACGTGTGCAATTGTATGAAAATTCCAAGTGTTTGTGTGCAAGTGTATGAAATATAGTGATAAGTGCATATAGGTGTAATTAAGTGCAATTTGGTGAAGTAGAAATCAAAATGAACAGTAAGGAAAATGTGAATTGAAAAGAATGAGTAAGTGATAAATGAGAATGAATGAACCTAAGGGAATGCATCAGGTCGGGTATGGGAATGACTCCTAACTTTTCGACTTCGATTTTCCCTTTGATTAGAAGGCGAAACTAGCGTGCTAAGGCTATCGAATAGCCACACTCGCTCGTCTCCCTTATCAGAAGGGGACACTCAAGCAAAATGAACCCTATAGCTAGTATGGGATGCAAAAATCCTAAAATGAGGGGAAAGGGGAATCGAGGAGCATGCCAGATGATAAAACTAAGGAAAAATGCATGATATGTAGTGAACAGGCAAATAATGCATTAGTGAAAAACAAAGGAAAAATTCTATTGGGTCTAGCGTTGGACTAGCCCTTTCTATGAATTCCTAATGAAATAATGAACCACAACTAGCATTGGACTAGTGTGGTGACGTTCGTCCATCACATTCATTCATGTTATAGAAAGCGAGTAGACATGCCAAACACTTATAAACACATAGCACATAACATTTCGCATGCTCGACTAGATGCAAGGCCCTAACAAAGCAAATTAACACGTAGTAACTAAGCATGCAAGACACATAAGACAATTAAAGCCCTAACTATTACATTTGCTAGCTAGGCACATGACTTCGATAGGACTTCATTGAATGCTTCTCCAAGCCCTATCTATTACATTAGGGAGACCCTACTACAATCTAAAAGGGGGAAAAGAATAAAATAATTAAATTCCTAACTATTACAAGCCAAGAGGTGTACACATACCCCATAATGAATAACTTAAATAAAAGTAAAGTAAATGAAATAAGTGCAAGGAATTAAAGAAAGGCCAGGAAAGCGAAAGTAGACATGCATATTCACATAACACGTAGGAGCACGTAGGGAAAATAAACTCAAGAATATAGAGGTTACCTCCCTTGCAATGGAAATCGAGTAAATGAGATATTAGCTTCAAAACAATAAAAAGGTCAAGGTACCAATTTATTTGGCAAATAATCACAAAGGATAAAAAAATAAGCATGAATTTGAATCAATTAAATCATGTCAACAATCCACATTTAAGAAGTCAAGAAAAGAAAGGACCTGATTGCAAAAATTGACAAAATTTGGAGGTCAAAATTAAAGAAAAATAAAGTTCAGGGACCTATTTGCAATTAATTTAAGGACCGAATTGAAAGAAGTTAAAAATGTCCAGGGCCACAATACAGCTAAGGAGAAATTCAAGGACTGATTCGCAAATGCATTTTCTGGTTTCTTAGTGGATCAGGCAACTTGGGCCATTTCTTATTTGCTGGGCCAAGACTCCCTAAGCCCGCTGCAATGCCCAAAGACTATAGGTGGGCTGGCCTTCATTTCTTAACAAAGCAAACCCAACAAAAGGATTGGGTTTTTATTTCCTAAACCCAAACTAGAAACCCAATCAAAATAAAACAGACCCACCTTTACAAACCCAAACAAATATCATTACCCAAAAACTAAACCCATAATATTAAAATCAACAAAATAAACAAAACAACTAAAATTATTAAGGACTAATTATGCTCCTAATCCCAGGAAAAAGCAAACAGCTTAAAAAACATGAAAAAACAATTGAAACTTATTAAGGGCAGAAATGATTTGATTGCAGCAATTTTCGGGTCATAATGAATAAAAGAATATGTGAGAGGTTCAAACAAAAATAAAATTAAGGACCTGATTGAAGGGCTTATGACAACTTTAGGGTAAATTATGAAGTCTTAAAAAACTCTGGGGTTAAATCACAAGGGAAAAGAAAACAAGCATCAGTTTCCGTCGAACTCACAAACAAATCATCATTCAAAGGGAAATCTCAGTTAGGCATTTTCTCAAACAGATTAGGGGCATTATAAGTTTCATTCATTCTCTGCTCAATTGAAGTTAACCAGCCCCAAAATTTTATATGAACAATCAGAAACAACAATAAAATAAAAAAAAACAATTTCAGTCCAATCAAATGCATGACGCATGTGTATTCTAAAATTCAGGAACAATCTGCATAAAAACTGAACTAACAACTCACGGAAGTGATGCCTTGGGATTTCAGCATCTGCACTTGACGAAGAAAGAAAAACGATATTCAAAGGCAGAGAGATGGCTTACAATGCTCTTGCTCCGTGAAAATCCGTAGATGAAGACGGAGGATTATTGAGAAGCCTGCAACAAGCTGGAATTGCCACGTCAAGTCGTTTTGCTTCAATTCGGGCTTTAATCAAAGGAATCAGCAACTGTCTTGATCCTTCTGTAATTTCAGAAGCTCCTTCCATTGGCTGCGAAATAGAATCTCCCCCAATCTAGGCAAGAAATTGAGGATATTGTAGCGGCCCAAAACTCAGCAGCGCCCAAAGCGTCACACTCTCAACCTTCCGAATTCATTTCTCTATAGGCTTGTACGGGTTTCGCCCCAACGGCCTGCGCCAGCTCAATCAACGGCACTCCTCTGTGATTGGCAGCCAATGGATCGGCCTTGTCAACTGAGACGGCCGACAAAGCCGCCGCCGCCGCCATGTGCTCCTGCCGCTTTCTCTGACGTTCAAGCTTGGCAGCTTCCTTCTCAGAGAGCTTCTTTCCGGCCGCCGCCTCCTTCTATATCCAGCTATAGCCGCCACCGCTCTTTTCTTTTTCCTTTGATTTTCTGTCCTCCCCCCTTGAAGCCTTCCCTTGTTGCTCTGTTTTCTTTTTCTGGTTCCTTTTCTTCCCATAGCCGGCCATCCCCAGCCCTCTCTCTCTCTGTTTTTTAGCCTCTTTTGTTCACCGAAGCCCTCTTCCCCTGTTTTTCTGTTTTTTAGCCGTAGCTCCCCCCTAGCCGCTGTTTTTCTTTTTGCTTTCTGTCTCTCTCGTTTTGCCTCTCGACAGTTTTCCCCAAATTTCCAGATTCAATCCCCTTTCCTTTGTCCTTGTTCTATTTCATCTTTTAACTCCAAAAGCCTGCTCTGTTTTTTCTTTGTTCGCCGCCTCCCTGTTTTTTTTCTTTTGCTCTTCTCTTTAGCCGAATCCTCTCCCCTGTTTTTTCTCTCGTTGAAAACCTCCCCTCTTTTTTCTCTTTTTTCTTCCAATTCTCAAAACCTCTCTTCTAAGCTAAACAAGTGTCCTCCTAAATGTTGTGTTGTCAATTAAACAAAAGGGACACTTGTCCCTCAAATTCCTTAACCACTTGTCCCATGATTGTTTTGTACACTTGTTCAACATGCACACTTCCACCTATTTTGCCATTTTCATTCCTTTTCTTTCATTTTTCATTTTTCATCATTTTTCACTTTTTTCTTCTTTTTCCTTTTTTTCATTTTCAAGAAATTCTATGCTAACAACTTAAAAATAATAATAACACAAAAAACTAAAAAACTAAAAACTAAAAAGTAAAAAAAACGAGCACAGACTAAAAAATAATTAGTAAATGAAATTACACCAAAATTTGGTGTCTACAGTTTGCCCCTCTTTGTCCGAGTTTTGGAAAAACTTGAGACAAAGAAGTAGACACCAAATGCTTACCTGTGTTATTCGGCTACGAGCGTCTCGAACGATGGATGCTTTAGAAATGGGGACTGACCCCTTTGACAAAAATTTAAAATGGGATTGATCCAAACAGAAAATTTAAAATCGGGATTGACCCGAACAGAAATTTAAAACGGGGATAGACCCACGGGATAGACCCGAACAGAAATTTAAAATTGGGATAGACCCACGGGATGGACCCGAACAGAAATTTAAAATTGGGATAGACCCACGGGATGGACCCGAACAGAAATTTAAAATTGGGATAGACCCGGACAGAAATTTAAATGGGATAGACCCAGACAGAAATGTAAATGGGATAGACCCACGGGATAGAAATATAAAATTGGGATAGACCCACGGGATAGACCCGGACAGAAATGTAAAATTGGGATAGACCCACGGGATAGACCCGAACAGAAATTTAAAATTGGGATAGACCCACGGGATAGAAATGTAAAATTGGGATAGACCCACGGGATAGACCCGAACAGAAATGTAAAATTGGGATAGACCCGAACAGAAATTTAAAATTGGGATAGACCCGGACAGAAATTTAAAATTGGGATAGACCCACGGGATAGACCCGAACAGAAATTTAAAATTGGGATAGACCCACGGGATAGACCCGAACAGAAATTTAAAATTGGGATAGACCCGGACAGAAATTTAAAATTGGGATAGACCCACGGGATAGACCCGAACAGAAATTTAAATGGGATGAATTGAAGTGAGATGGAGTATTAGTGGGGTTGACCCATGTTTGTTGGTGATGCAAATGAAAGAAGCGAAATGAAGTGTTAATGGGACTGATCCACGTTCCAGTGGCTGTGAAAATGAAATGTCTCGACAATCGGACAGTGGGATCAAACCCGAGCCTGCCGTGATGAACTTGATTTGATTTTTTGATTTTTGGGTTTTTGGATTTTTGGATTTTTTTTGATTTTTTTTGATTTTTTGATTTTTTTGATTTTTTTTGATTTTTTGATTTTTTTGATTTTTTTTTGATTTTTTTTGATTTTTTTTTTTTTGAGGGAACCTTTTCAAAATTTGCCCCAGTATGATGAATTGGTCAGTGAGACGACATCCGAGCCTGACGGGGTGTGGACGGTCAGCGGGATAAAACCCGGTCCTGCCGAGATTGGCGGGATAAAACCCGGTCCCAATGTGAGATAAGCGGTCAGCGGGATTAAACCCGGTCTTGCCGAGATTGGCGGGATAAAACCCGGTCCCAATGTGAGTTAAGCGGTCAGCGGGATTAAACCCGATCCTGCCGAGATTGACGGGATAAAATCCGGTCCCAATTTGATAAAAATGGTCAGCGGGATTAAACCCGGTCCTGCCGAGTTTAGCGGGATAAAACCCGGTCCCAATTTGATAAAAACGGTCAGCGGGATTAAACCCGGTCCTGCCGAGATTGGCGGGATAAAACCCGGTCCCAATTTGATAAGAGCGGTCAGCGGGATTATACCCGGTCCTGTCGAGATTGGCGGGATAAAACCCGGTCCCAATTTGATAAAAACGGTCAGCGGGATTATACCCAATCCTGCCGTGATTGGCGGGATAAAACCCGGTCCCAATTTGATAAAAAGCGGTCAGCGGGATTATACCCGGTCCTGCCGAGATTGGCGGGATAAAACCCGGTCCCAATTTGATAAAAACGGTCAGCGGGAGATAAAACCCGGTCCCAATTTGATAAAAAGCGGTCGGTCCCAATTTGATAAAAAGCGGTCAGCGGGATTATACCCGGTCCTGCCGAGATTGGCGGGATGAAACCCGGTCCCAATTTGATAAAAAGCGGTCAGCGGGATTATACCCGGTCCTGCCGAGATTGGCGGGATGAAACCCGGTCCCAATTTGATAAAAACGGTCAGCGGGATTAAACCCGGTCCTGCCGAGATTGGCGGGATAAAACCCGGTCCCAATTTGATAAGAGCGGTCAGCGGGATTATACCCGGTCCTGTCGAGATTGGCGGGATAAAACCCGGTCCCAATTTGATAAAAAGCGGTCAGCGGGATTAAACCCGGTCCTGCCGAGATTGGCGGGATGAAACCCGGTCCCAACGCGATCTTTAGAATGGTCAGTGGGATAAGACCCAATCCTGCCATCCAATTGGTGAAGAAATTGAATTTGATTTGTCAAAATACAAGAAATGATTTTCCAAGAAACAAAATTTTGAACTTGATTTTTTGATTTTTTTTGAATTTTTCTGATTTTTCGAGAGAATTTTTTTTCCCAAAAATAATTTGCCCCAGTGTAGGGCCCTTCTCCCTTCTTTCTCCTCTCTTTCTTCGGCATCGGCCTTCCATATCACCAGACGCTCTTTCGTCGATTTCAACTATGAATACCTGCACAGGGCTTACATGCACTCAAATGAGCGTGACTGATTTGAAAAATGCATTTTTTTGATTCTTGGACGAAATCCTCAATTGGACTACAAAAATATTTGCCCCTATGTGGGCTTATTTTGCGAAATTTTGCAAATAAAAATTTTGCCCCAGTTTGGGCCCATTTGATTGCAAAAATTGGTTTAGATGATTTTCCATTTACTTGAACAAAGAAAAACCGCACTTTCTAAAATTTAGAAAAGAGTGCACATATACAACAATGTGAAGAAACTTTAATCGTCAAGTTTGAACTCATGCAGAAATTTCATGATGAATTCCTCGAAATAACACCAAATTTAAGAAGATTTCTTCCTTACTTTTAGCATTGGTGCTTAGGGTAACGGGTCACCACTTCTGGTTGACTCATCTTTTCAGGACCAATCAAGTGACTTTATTTTTGAAATGGCTAAGGAAATGGGAGATAAGAATCTGTCTCATTTTTGTGCCCCAGTTGTATGTAATCCATTCAATGTCACATCTTAGTGAAAGCAAAGAGTTTGTTACCCTTATTTTCAAGAAAACTTAGTCAACACACAAGCTTTCTAGGCTTGTAACGTATGGACAGAAGTGATAGCTAAACGTGTGGAAACGGGTTACGCCCTTATGATCACAAATGATTTGATGAATTTCTTATGAGCATGATACTCACTTTGGATTGTCATGAAAGAATAAGTCAACGATGGACTTTATTAGCTTGTAATTTGGCTTGAAAACGATAGTTTAAGACTTTCAAGGATATTGCACCATAGATCGCATTTTTCCAAAATTGCCCCTATTTTGAAATCAAAAGATCTCAGACTTTGTTTGCATTTTTCTCATCACTCACCAGAGACTTCAGCGCCGAATTTTCTGCATTTTCTTGCATTTACTTTTCTTTCTTTGCTTTTTGCCTCTTTTCCCTTTCCCTCGAGCTGATGGGTTTTCACATGGTGAGTAGCGTCAACTTCATACTCAAGCAATTCAGAAATACAGCTAAAATTTTCCGGCATCAGAAATTTTCTTGACAGGGCCATTGCAAAGAACAGAAGTCAGGACTTTCGGCTTTGTAATGGGGTCAGGTGGGGTGCTTAGAAAAGTTAAAGCTTGAAAACGGATTTCAAAACTGGTTTGAAGAATCTGAGATCGCATTGTTGCGCCCACCCTATTTTAGGGTAAAATCAGAATTTGCCTCAGTTTTTGCTCAATTGAGGCTTTTTCTCTTTCATTTTCTTTCTTCTTTGATTTTTCGGCCTTCGGCCATTTTTGAACTTTCACAAAATTTGCCCCAGTTTAATTTTGAACTGAGGTTCTCTTTTCTCTTTTGTCTTTTGATTTTGTGGCTTTTCACCTTTCACTTCTTGAAATTTTCCTTTTTCAAATCAACTTGCCCCAGTGTGGGGTTTGCGATTCTCAGGGGTTGCCAAACGAAGTATTTTATTCTGAAGGCTCAAAAAGGGATAACTAGGGATAGAATGTTTGATTGGAAAAGAAGATGGCCTGACTTTTATTCCATTCCTTACAATAACTCTGAAAGGAAACATTCATTCATGGGAAATTTTAGCATGTATCTGAATTAACTGATTGAGGAAAACCCTTGTTCATCAATATTTGTGAAACATAGGCGATCCACGCGGACAAATCTCTTCCTTTTCTCTCTTTTTCAAAATTCGGAACCCAAGTGGAATCAAATTTCCCCAATTTGCAGTTCCCTCCTTATTCTAGCATTTTTGTTTTTTCCCTTTTTCCTTTTTTCTTTTTTTTGTTTTTTTGAAAATTCTCCAATCTCCCTCCCCAATGTGGGGTACGACCATGAGTGCATTAGAAAAGAACCACCAATTTTAGCTCAAAATGGGGATGCAAGGGGTGATCAGTGTTTAGGTTGTAGAAACGACGGCCAAAGCATCATTCTTACACCTCATGACAACCAGAGTAACGAAACGGTTATTGAAAATCCATTCCCCTATTTGATATTTGAAAATTTTCCAATATAGGGTAGTGATCATTAGGGCTCTTATCTGAAACGAAATTATTCTTTCATAGGCTCAAA
The DNA here is from genome assembly GCF_036785885.1 of Coffea arabica. Lineage (NCBI taxonomy): Eukaryota > Viridiplantae > Streptophyta > Magnoliopsida > Gentianales > Rubiaceae > Coffea > Coffea arabica. The sequence continues at coordinate 27,041,494 of NC_092318.1, forward strand.
ATGGGAGAGCAAGTGATAAAAATCTGTATAGATAGTGAAACAAATGCTCAAAGTATCATTCCAAATTTTCAAAACAAACAAGAATAATGCACATTTTTGCTTTCACTTAGATGTGAATTGAATCCGGTTAAACCAATGGAGATTTTTCCAAGCAAAGATTGTCCCAACTTACAATTTATCAATCAATGTGACTGACTTTATTTTGGGGTTAAATGAAGGAGAAAAGGTATCTCATTGGGCCTTTTGAGTGACCATTTTTTTAGCACTCTTATTGGATGACTCAGATCACCAATCTAGTGTACACAAGAATTTTAGAAAGTATACACTTGTGAAATTCAGGCTATAGGTTGAAAAAACCTCAATTTGGTCTTATTTCTCAAAATTCATCATGAAACCTCCAATGAGTAAGAATAAAGAATGAAATGTACATAAATATACACAAAACAATAATTGTCCAAAAATTTATTGCTGAAAAAGTTTGAAACCAAATTCCTCATTCAATTATGATACAAATGAGAAAAGAGAAACTCGTAAAGAGCTCAACACATACACTTTTTGTTTCCTTTTCTTTTGGAACAAAATGTATTAACAAATCAAATAAATAGAATTTTCCCCTTTGGAAATAATTACAAAATCTCTCAGAGGCTTTAGCGTAGAGCTTCCAGATAAATCATTTATGTTTTCGTGGCAATGTCTGCTCAAGAATCAAGTAATGCTTGTAATCTTCAAGCTTTATTGGATCAAAATTATCAGATATAGAAGAATATTTTCGCCTTATTGAAACATTTTTATAAATGCAGGGGGAGGGGAAAACAAAAAGAAAAATACCCAGAGTCAGTAAGTAAGAATAAAAAATCGGTATGCATGTCCTATGGGGAACCCTTTTTATGCCAAGGGTAGGCCTAGCATGAAAATGCAATCCTCTAGGGTAAGCACTATACCATACCTGACGGATCTGATCAACTCATTGAGTGAAAAATAATTTGAAAAATTTGGCCATTGGAGTGACGAGAGATTTGTCAAAATGAGGACAACGTCCGAATAGATTGATCACCTTTGATTTGCAAAACGCATGGGTTTGACCTTGACGAACTCCTATCGAAGAGATTGGAATTCATAAATTTCTCAGTGAATTACGGGTCAAAACCCTAATTGATCAAGTAATTGGATGCAATGGACGGTTTTCTTCAAAAGTGACTAGATTTCCCAATTTGGAGTTTGACAATGAAACCCTAATAGGGCAAATGGATTGAATGAAGTTGACAATTTATTTAAAATCGACCAAATTACCCTAAAAAGGGAAACAGGTCAAATGAATTGAATGAAATTTATCCAAAATTCATCAGATCACCCTAAAAAAGGGTAAATTGATCAAACAGATTGAACGAAATTTGATTTATTCAAAATCGGCTCGGTTGCCCTAAAAATGGGTAAATTGGTCAAATGAATGAAATTGAATTAGGGATTTATTCAAAAATCGGCCGAATGACTCTAAAAAGGGTAAATTGGTCAAAAGACCCTAAAAAGGGTAATTTGGTCAATTGAATTGATGATTTGAATTTTTTAAAAAAATGGATTGGATAAGATGGATAATTTGTTCAAAAATCGATTGAATTATTCGCCCACTGGGTGGTTTCAAGAAATCATTACAATGCCTTGGTCTATGAGCCTCTAAAATCAAAATTTGGCCTCTATATTTATCGTCTCAACAATGAGGAATCATTTGTGAATTTTCTTCGAATTAATGTCCTTTTACGCAAGGGAAAATTACCAATTTTGAGAAAATGGCCAAAAAGTGATTATTAGATGCTCATATTCCAAAAATTGCTTCATGAAAATGATCGGATCTTTACCTTACCTTGTGCACTACCCCTTCGGATGGTACGAGAAAGGTAAACGTGCAAGTCTCATTTGGATTATATATCCGAGACATGGGGTAGTGTATTCCTAACACGGGATCCCCTAAATGGCATTCCCTTTCTAGGGTTTATGCGTGATGCCAGTTTATTAAAGCTATGTAAATATGTGACAAACATGAAATGTGAGCTAAAGGACATAAATAATGCAACGGGGGGAAAAGGTCTAAACATGAAATGTATTCACTTGAAAAGTAAGTGCAAAGACTGAAATTTAGACATGTGAGCTATCTAGTGGGTGAGTCACTAAAAGAGTGCCCAAGAGGCCTCTTATTGCTAAGGCACATGAATGCAAGCCAAGAAAACAAAAGAAATGGTTAGTGCAGTTGATAGTACACATAACACATTGGGAGCAATTAAGAAAAGAAATACGATAAAAGCCAATAAAAGGGGTGGAACCCCTTCCCTCGTGCCTAATTGTGCTTAAAAAGGGTGAGGCTGACTCTACCCTAGGCAAATGCTAACATGGATGCATGAGGCTGGGGTTCACTAATGCCTAGACTCGATAAAGCTTCGGTTCCCAAGCCTTCAGACCTAAAGGCAAAGGGTCATCACTCCCAGGGCCTTTGATCGGTGGCTCGAGTGATCCCTTAGGTAGCGCTATGGGCGCAGAGCACACCAGCCGCCTACCCAAGGCAATCGATCCTAATCCTACAAGGCGGTGTGGGATGGCGCCCACGAAAAATAAAATAAAATGGGATAAAAGCAAGTAAACGTGCACGTATGAAGTGCTCCCCTATTTTGAGGGAAGGGGTTGAGAACCACGCGAGGCTCTAGAGGTGACACACACCCCCTCCCAAATGAAATGCAAGCGCGAGATAAACAAGTAAACATACATCCAATCAACCAATCACACGTACGTGAGTGAGGGAATAGTTTGATACGCGCGCGAGGCAAAAGGCCTAAAATAAAAAATGCAACCCTAATATCCAAGTGCAATGCATAAAAAGGGTAGAAAAAGGAAACGAATGGCTAAGTCAAATGCTCGGACCCACTTAGGAGCTCCCCAGTGGAGTCGCCAACTGTCGCGCCCCACTTTTTGATTGAGAATGTGTGATGTGTGAAATGTGGTGTGAACGTGTGCAAAATGAAAAGTAAAAGGCCATGGGACTTTGGAAAGCGACGATTTGGCCAAATGAAATTTTAAAAAGGGGTTTTTAAATATGAAAACGGAGTCGCCACTTGGTATAGATTTGGGGTGTACCAAGTCACCCAAAAAGTGTTTTTTAAAGACAAAGTAGTAAAACCCTTTTTAAAATGACTCCTAGTCCACGTAAGCCAAAGAAAAAGGTTCGGGGGTCACGTTTGACAAAGGGGAAGGCAAGGATAGAATCCAAGGCACCCCTTTGACCTAGCCAAGGCTAGTTGCGCGACTTAACCTTACCTTTCCTAATTTTCTACCCAATATATGTTCGCACGTTGGATATGACTATATGAATGCAAAACGGAAAGAAAAATGCAATCCTAAATTCTACGATGTCTCTCATGAGGCTTTTGGTCCCAAACCACATGAATTGTGGCGGCCAACAAAGGAAAACCCCATAGAGGTCGATTAATGCAAATGAGACTCAAATGTGCAAGTGTGGAAGTGTATGAAAGAAATTAAAAATCCAAGTGTTTGTGTGCAAGTGTATGAAAAGGTGCACGTGTGCAATTGTATGAAAATTCCAAGTGTTTGTGTGCAAGTGTATGAAATATAGTGATAAGTGCATATAGGTGTAATTAAGTGCAATTTGGTGAAGTAGAAATCAAAATGAACAGTAAGGAAAATGTGAATTGAAAAGAATGAGTAAGTGATAAATGAGAATGAATGAACCTAAGGGAATGCATCAGGTCGGGTATGGGAATGACTCCTAACTTTTCGACTTCGATTTTCCCTTTGATTAGAAGGCGAAACTAGCGTGCTAAGGCTATCGAATAGCCACACTCGCTCGTCTCCCTTATCAGAAGGGGACACTCAAGCAAAATGAACCCTATAGCTAGTATGGGATGCAAAAATCCTAAAATGAGGGGAAAGGGGAATCGAGGAGCATGCCAGATGATAAAACTAAGGAAAAATGCATGATATGTAGTGAACAGGCAAATAATGCATTAGTGAAAAACAAAGGAAAAATTCTATTGGGTCTAGCGTTGGACTAGCCCTTTCTATGAATTCCTAATGAAATAATGAACCACAACTAGCATTGGACTAGTGTGGTGACGTTCGTCCATCACATTCATTCATGTTATAGAAAGCGAGTAGACATGCCAAACACTTATAAACACATAGCACATAACATTTCGCATGCTCGACTAGATGCAAGGCCCTAACAAAGCAAATTAACACGTAGTAACTAAGCATGCAAGACACATAAGACAATTAAAGCCCTAACTATTACATTTGCTAGCTAGGCACATGACTTCGATAGGTCTTCATTGAATGCTCCTCCAAGCTCTATCTATTACATTAGGGAGACCCTACTACAATCTAAAAGGGGGAAAAGAATAAAATAATTAAATTCCTAACTATTACAAGCCAAGAGGTGTACACATACCCCATAATGAATAACTTAAATAAAAGTAAAGTAAATGAAATAAGTGCAAGGAATTAAAGAAAGGCCAGGAAAGCGAAAGTAGACATGCATATTCACATAACACGTAGGAGCACGTAGGGAAAATAAACTCAAGAATATAGAGGTTACCTCCCTTGCAATGGAAATCGAGTAAATGAGATATTAGCTTCAAAACAATAAAAAGGTCAAGGTACCAATTTATTTGGCAAATAATCACAAAGGATAAAAAAATAAGCATGAATTTGAATCAATTAAATCATGTCAACAATCCACATTTAAGAAGTCAAGAAAAGAAAGGACCTGATTGCAAAAATTGACAAAATTTGGAGGTCAAAATTAAAGAAAAATAAAGTTCAGGGACCTATTTGCAATTAATTTAAGGACCGAATTGAAAGAAGTTAAAAATGTCCAGGGCCACAATACAGCTAAGGAGAAATTCAAGGACTGATTCGCAAATGCATTTTCTGGTTTCTTAGTGGATCAGGCAACTTGGGCCATTTCTTATTTGCTGGGCCAAGACTCCCTAAGCCCGCTGCAATGCCCAAAGACTATAGGTGGGCTGGCCTTCATTTCTTAACAAAGCAAACCCAACAAAAGGATTGGGTTTTTATTTCCTAAACCCAAACTAGAAACCCAATCAAAATAAAACAGACCCACCTTTACAAACCCAAACAAATATCATTACCCAAAAACTAAACCCATAATATTAAAATCAACAAAATAAACAAAACAACTAAAATTATTAAGGACTAATTATGCTCCTAATCCCAGGAAAAAGCAAACAGCTTAAAAAACATGAAAAAACAATTGAAACTTATTAAGGGCAGAAATGATTTGATTGCAGCAATTTTCGGGTCATAATGAATAAAAGAATATGTGAGAGGTTCAAACAAAAATAAAATTAAGGACCTGATTGAAGGGCTTATGACAACTTTAGGGTAAATTATGAAGTCTTAAAAAACTCTGGGGTTAAATCACAAGGGAAAAGAAAACAAGCATCAGTTTCCGTCGAACTCACAAACAAATCATCATTCAAAGGGAAATCTCAGTTAGGCATTTTCTCAAACAGATTAGGGGCATTATAAGTTTCATTCATTCTCTGCTCAATTGAAGTTAACCAGCCCCAAAATTTTATATGAACAATCAGAAACAACAATAAAATAAAAAAAAACAATTTCAGTCCAATCAAATGCATGACGCATGTGTATTCTAAAATTCAGGAACAATCTGCATAAAAACTGAACTAACAACTCACGGAAGTGATGCCTTGGGATTTCAGCATCTGCACTTGACGAAGAAAGAAAAACGATATTCAAAGGCAGAGAGATGGCTTACAATGCTCTTGCTCCGTGAAAATCCGTAGATGAAGACGGAGGATTATTGAGAAGCCTGCAACAAGCTGGAATTGCCACGTCAAGTCGTTTTGCTTCAATTCGGGCTTTAATCAAAGGAATCAGCAACTGTCTTGATCCTTCTGTAATTTCAGAAGCTCCTTCCATTGGCTGCGAAATAGAATCTCCCCCAATCTAGGCAAGAAATTGAGGATATTGTAGCGGCCCAAAACTCAGCAGCGCCCAAAGCGTCACACTCTCAACCTTCCGAATTCATTTCTCTATAGGCTTGTACGGGTTTCGCCCCAACGGCCTGCGCCAGCTCAATCAACGGCACTCCTCTGTGATTGGCAGCCAATGGATCGGCCTTGTCAACCGAGACGGCCGACAAAGCCGCCGCCGCCGCCATGTGCTCCTGCCGCTTTCTCTGACGTTCAAGCTTGGCAGCTTCCTTCTCAGAGAGCTTCTTTCCGGCCGCCGCCTCCTTCTATATCCAGCTATAGCCGCCACCGCTCTTTTCTTTTTCCTTTGATTTTCTGTCCTCCCCTCTTGAAGCCTTCCCTTGTTGCTCTGTTTTCTTTTTCTGGTTCCTTTTCTTCCCATAGCCGGCCATCCCCAGCCCTCTCTCTCTATTTTTTAGCCTCTTTTGTTCACCGAAGCCCTCTTCCCCTGTTTTTCTGTTTTTTAGCCGTAGCTCCCCCCTAGCCGCTGTTTTTCTTTTTGCTTTCTGTCTCTCTCGTTTTGCCTCTCGACAGTTTTCCCCAAATTTCCAGATTCAATCCCCTTTCCTTTGTCCTTGTTCTATTTCATCTTTTAACTCCAAAAGCCTGCTCTGTTTTTTCTTTGTTCGCCGCCTCCCTGTTTTTTTTCTTTTGCTCTTCTCTTTAGCCGAATCCTCTCCCCTGTTTTTTCTCTCGTTGAAAACCTCCCCTCTTTTTTCTCTTTTTTCTTCCAATTCTCAAAACCTCTCTTCTAAGCTAAACAAGTGTCCTCCTAAATGTTGTGTTGTCAATTAAACAAAAGGGACACTTGTCCCACAAATTCCTTAACCACTTGTCCCATGATTGTTTTGTACACTTGTTCAACATGCACACTTCCACCTATTTTGCCATTTTCATTCCTTTTCTTTCATTTTTCATTTTTCATCATTTTTCACTTTTTTCTTCTTTTTCCTTTTTTTCATTTTCAAGAAATTCTATGCTAACAACTTAAAAATAATAATAACACAAAAAACTAAAAAACTAAAAACTAAAAAGTAAAAAAAACGAGCACAGACTAAAAAATAATTAGTAAATGAAATTACACCAAAATTTGGTGTCTAAAAAGCCTTCCTTCGCCTTGAGCCCTGTGGAGGGGAATAAAATATTTTTGGGGTGAGCTAGAAGCTCAGCGAGTAACCAGTAAAATCAGTAATCAAATCGGTTTAACAATAGTTCATTTCAATGATGTCATAAATCAATGATGTCATAATTCAAATGATAAGTCCAGAAACAATTACAACATTTACAAAAAATTAAATATGGAGTATCAATAATTCAAGAAACATTTACAATGGAAAGCGATAGTAACATTCATGAAAAGGATACGGGCTCACATGGAGCCAAATATTCGCGCGCTCACTCGTTCTCCTGCCATTTCCCCTTATTCCTCCAATTATTTGAAAATTTCATTTTGTGAATAAACCCTCGTTTGTTCGTTCATTTGTTCATTTCATTCAACCTCTCCTGGACATTGTCCAGGCTCCACCAACCTCCACCAACCTACAAAGGTAATACTCGAGTATACCAAAACGTTCACCCAGGTCACCATATCGCCCGACCGAGTCCGCTTCTGGCTCGAGTCGATCGGTAACAAGGGGCAGTGGCCAGTTCAGCCAAAAGGCTTACATTCATGCGCAACTAGCATTTCAATTATTAAATCCTTGAAAATTGCACAGTTATTTAGGTCGAGTGCGATAAAGTACACCCTCGCCTAGAAAGCTCGTTTTGAAAATCATTAAAAGCACTTAACACGTTATCAATCAATAATACAAGTTATGAAGTCAAGAAGCATTTAACAAACAAGGAACACTCATATGTAAGCACGCATGATATGTAAGAAAACAGTTCAAAAGCACATAATGCAAGAAAACAGTTCAAAAGTAACTTTGAAAACAGTTCAAAAGTAAATAATGCAGGAAACGGTTCATAAATAACTTTAGAAATAGTTTGAGGTCACTCACCTCCATGCCTCAGAAATCATCCATCATTTAACATTGCCTTGCTCAAATCCAAGTCTTAGATCACAAACTCAATGCAAACAAATCCCTTCAAAGTTCGGACAGCACTCCCCTGAATTTGCTAACTTTTCCAGCCATCATGGCTTCATTATTTCCTCAGCCAGTCCCAAAGTCACACGAAATATAAATTATTCACAACGGCCGTTCAATAGGCTCCCAATAGTACAAGTACAATTCAAGCTCTAAAATATTCCAACAAGCACAATAAGACTCGATTAGAAGTCACAAACCAATTCCAAATACCACCAAAATAGGGCTCCATAAGAATGTATAAGCACTAGAGTAAATCAGGAAAAATCCAGAAATGATTTAGCTTTAACCCTGAAAAAAACAGTTTTTGGCGTCATTTTGCGGTAATGGCACCAAAGGCGTTACGATTGTCGGATGAAGGTTCAAGATACACCGTTTCGAAGCTAAGAGATAGGGCTACAATATTGAAGAAGGTCACTCAACCCAGTTTCAAGTGTAACCCGGTCAAAAATGCAAGATACTACACCAGAACCGCAAAAACAGATTCACAGAATGCATTCTAGCGGAAACATCATAAATCAGGATACCTAAGTCCAAATCCAGAAATTCCAAAACCAGATGAAAGATAAGAAACAGGGATACATTTCATCAGAAGACCTCAACCACCAATTCGGAAGCAATTCCAGCCAAAACAACCAATTACAGGCACAATTCTTACATTCGGGTAAAACCAGGACAGCAAGGGTAATTTGGACTTTTCTCATTCTACGCTACTCTGATTGACCTGAAATTTTGGAGGCACCTCTAAACTGTCATTACCTACAACTTTCATGTTCTAAGACAAGGACAATTCTGCCTCTAACTAGGATCTATAAATTCGGGCAGAATGTATTCATCATAACCCTAACTTTCCAAAATTTCTTCCAAAACAGAAATTGGTTGCAATTAACCACTTTTGCCACCTTCTAGCATCCTTCAATAACATTTCCAATCATCATACATGGCCACATAATCATATCATGTGAAAACAGAAAAATCCCCAATAATTATAAAACTTCATCACGTCAACCACAAATCAAGAAATAATCCATAAACTTGCATCTCATACTACCACTAATCATGATTTAAGCATCAATTAAGGGAGGAGGGTGGTTCTTCACAACTCACCTTAGAAACAAGAGAGAGGGGGCAATAGGTCCTCTTAGCTTTCCAAATAACTCCACAAATCAACTCACAAACACTAAGTGAAGAGGTTTTATGGAGAGATTGCAAGATTAAATGGTTAGATTGTTGAACTTGAGCAAGATTGAAGCCAAAAATTGAAGAGTTTTCTTTCTTTTCTTGCCTTGAAGAAGTCGGCCAAGAGGAAGACAAAAATGAGGAATTTTGGTGAATTTTTAGTTATTTAAGTCAATTGGTAAGACATGGAATAGTAGTCAAATGGTCCACCCAATAGCCAAGTGACACTTGTCACTTAATTTAATGCTTGCCTAACTTTTGTCTCTCTCATACCAATCCACTTAGCATCCTCTACTTATCTCTTAACACCCGATAAATTAATTCCAATATCCAAAACTTAACCTAGTTGGCCGAATTTTTTCGAACTTTTCGCACTAGTGGGTCCCACGTCCGGTATATGCTCTTAATTTCTCAAAAACTATCCGATACTAGAAAAATCATCCAAAAACTATATTTACTCATAAAAATTATTTTCCCAATTTCTCACATCAATAAAATGTGGAAAAACGTGCAATTATATAAAAAATAAAACCGAGCACTTTAAAGCAAAATTACAGGCTCTCACACTTATACTTTTCGGGGCGTCACACAAGGCAACATGAGTGTGGAGGACTACTACAAAGAAATTGAGATGGCCATGATGAGGGCCAATATTCAAGAAGACAATGAAGCCACGATGGCTCGGTTTCTTAGAGGTCTCAATCCTGACCTTCAAGAAGCCTTGGAGCTCCAACATTACTTGGACATGCACGACCTTCTAGAACTCGCTATTAAGGCTGAGCGGGGGAAGAAATTAAGACGAGGAGCACGAACTTTCCAAACTTCTAACACCACTTCATGGAGGGGCAACCAACCACGAAGAGCGACCCACGAAGTTGGAAGTGCGACCACACCAACCTCTTCTACCCGAATCCAAGGTAACGCCTCTACCCGTAATGCCTATTCTACCCCTAACAAGATGTCAGATGTATCCAGGTCTACTTCTAAGGCACCACAAGAGACTCCCAAAGCTACGAGTTGGGACATCAAATGTTTTAAGTGCCAAGGATTTGGGCATATTCAATCTCAATGTCCAAACCAACGGGTAATGCTAATCACTCACAATGGCGAGATCGTGTCTGATGACGACGACTGTGAGGAGCTACCCGAATTGACCAAAGGCGACTGCCTGGATGACGACTTTACTGAGGAAGACTGCTCGCCTACACAAGGGGAAGTAGGGTGTTTGGTGGCACGACGAGTGCTAACCGCCCGAGTTAAGGACGACGAGCAACTACAACGGGAGAACCTGTTTTACACCCGTTGCAAAGTAGGTGACAAGGTGTGTAGCCTCATCATCGACGGTGGGAGTTGCACAAATGTGGCAAGCTTACTCATGGTTTAGAGCTTAGGGCTTCCAACCACTAGACATCCACACCCTTATCGCCTCCAATGGTTGAGCGAGGAAGGAGAGGTACGTGTCTTCAAACAGGTACGCATTCCTTTTTCCATTGGAACTTACACCGATGAAGTTGTTTGTGACGTTGTGCCTATGCATGCTACCCATGTTATCCTGGGTCGACCCTGGCAATTTGACAAACACGTCACATTCGACGGAAGGGCCAACAAGTACACACTCTTGCATGATGGAAAACGCAAGGTCCTCACACCACTCACACATGCACAAGTGTATGAGGACCAACTTAGGCTACAAAGGGAGTGTGAACAAGACCGTCAAAGGAGGAAACAAAAGGCGGTCGACCCTGGCAAAGGCTCTACTTCTACAAGTGAGCCATCGACTAAGGGTCAAGTGCGCACACCTAGTGTTACACATGACAAATCACCCACAACACCTACCACTAGGAAGCAAAACATGATTATTAAGGCTAAGGACGTTAGGAAAGTTGTCAATTCTGATCAGTCTGTACTTCTCATGATTTGCAAGCATGTGCTTTTAGATGTTGCTGAACTCGATAAGGCATTGCCTTCGAGTATGGTTGCTCTTTTGCAGGAATTTGAGGATGTTTTTCCCGACGAGGTCCCTGATGGCTTACCACCCATTCGCGGGATTGAGCACCAAATCGACCTCATCCCTGGAGCATCACTGCCTAACAAACCTGCTTACCGCATGGGCCTTGAGGAGACCAAGGAGCTTCAAAGACAAGTTGATGGCCTCTTAGGTAAGGGTTGGGTGAAAGAGAGTCTAAGTCCTTGCGCTGTGCCTGTGATACTTGTCCCCAAAAAGGATGGTACTTGGCGCATGTGCACCGACTGTCGGGCTGTAAATGCTATCACTGTCAAATAGCGGCACCCCATTCCTAAACTTGATGATATGCTTGATGAACTCGATGGTGCTATTATTTTCACCAAAATTGACTTAAGGAGTGGCTATCATCAAATTAGGATAAAAGAAGGCGATGAGTGGAAAACAGCCTTCAAAACAAAACATGGTCTCTATGAGTGGTTAGTCATGCCTTTTGGCTTGACTAATGCCCCTAGCACCTTCATGCGACTGATGAACCATGTTTTGAGACATTTTATTGGCAAATTTGTCATTGTCTACTTTGATGACATCCTGATCTATAGTCATAGTGAGCATGAGCACTTCGAGCATGTAAGATTGGTTCTTGAGACACTTCGACAAGCGCGTCTATACGCTAACCTCAAGAAATGCACCTTTTGTACTAACGAGCTTGTGTTTCTAGGCTATGTGGTAAGTTCGCAGGGCATCAAGGTGGACAAATCCAAGATCGAGGCCATCGAGCAATGGCCAACTCCCACATCCGTCCCTGACGTGCGCAGCTTTCTTGGATTGGCGGGCTTTTACCGGCGATTTGTCAAAGATTTTAGCACCATTGCCGCCCCATTGACCGCCGTGACAAAGAAGAATGACAAGTTCCATTGGGGAGAATCACAAGAACAAGCATTTCTCGCCCTCAAGGACACACTTACACATGCACCTGTGTTAGCATTGCCAAATTTTAACAAGACTTTTGAAATTGAATGTGATGCTTCTGGTGTAGGTATTGGAGCAGTCCTCATGCAAGACAAGAGGCCTTGTGCCTTCTTTAGCGAGAAGTTGGGAGGAGCTGCATTAAACTACCCCACGTACGACAAGGAGTTGTACGCATTAGTGAGGGCCTTGGAGACCTGGCAACACTATCTTCGCCCTCGGGAGTTCGTGATACACACCGATCACGAGTCACTGAAGTTTCTCAAGGGGCAACTCAAGTTAAGCAAGAGACATGCCAAATGGGTAAGCTTCATTGACACATTCTCCTATGTGATTAAATACAAGGCTGGCAAGACAAATGTGGTAGCTGATGCCTTGTCACGTAGACACTCCTTACTTGCCTGTCTTGATGCTAAGTTGTTGGGGTTCGAAATGATTAAGGAACTCTACACACATGATCATGACTTTGGTGACATATATGCTACGTGTGTTACGAACCCACATGGAAAGTACTTTTTGCATGATGGATTCCTATTTCATGTGGATAAACTGTGTGTGCCTCATTCTTCCATCCGTGATCTTCTGGTTAGGGAAGCACATAGTGGTGGTCTCATGGGACACTTTGGCATGGTTAAGACTCTTGCCATGTTACAAGAGCATTTCTACTGGCTTCACATGCGTCGAGATGTGGAGCGCATGGTTGGTAGATGTGTCACTTGTCACAAAGCGAAGTCTAAAACACATCCATACGGCATGTACACCCCATTGCCTATTCCCAACTATCATTGGGTAGACTTGTCCATGGATTTTGTCTTAGGACTTCCTCGATCACCTAGGGGAAATGATTCCATCTTTGTAGTAGTTGATAGGTTCTCTAAGATGGCTCATTTTATTCCTTGTCACAAAACTGACGATGCATCCCATGTTGCTACTTTATTCTTCAAAGAAATTATCCGTCTGCATGGCATGCCTAGGACCATCGTTAGTGGTAGAGATGTCAAATTTCTGAGTTACTTTTGGAAGACTTTATGGTCTAAACTTGGCACTAGGTTATTATTCTCCACCACCAGTCATCCACAAAGCGATGGGCAAACTGAAGTTGTCAATCGCACACTTGGCACTCTACTTCGGGCTTTGATTAAAAAGAATCTTAAAACTTGGGAAGAGTGCTTGCCTCATGTTGAATTCGCCTACAATCGAGCTGTTCACAGTGCCACCCACTACTCACCTTTTGAGATTGTTTATGGCTTTAACCCGCTGACCCCTCTTGATTTGGTACCCTTACCTTCCTCTGAGCACACAAGCTTAGATGGGAAAAAGAAAGCTGATTTTGTGCGCAGATTACACGAAGCCGTTCGAGCAAACATTGAGAGGCGTACTCAACAATACACACAGCAGGCTAACAAGCACCGTCACAAGATGATTTTCGAGCCTGGTGATTGGGTTTGGCTACACTTGCGAAAAGAGAGGTTCCCCAAGCAACGACAAAGCAAGCTATCCCCAAGAGGAGATGGACCCTTTCGCGTGCTCCAACGGGTTAATGACAACGCTTACAAATTGGAGCTACCTGGGGAATACAATGTTAGCGCAACCTTCAATGTCGTGGATGTCACGACCCCACCTCCCCCTAAGGCGAACCAGAGGGTTCGGCGGCCCGCCTGCCCAGCTCTCGCCGGGACTCAGTCGTTCACTACAATCCTCAATCAAATACAAGATAAAATCTCAAATATACATCAAATAACATTTACAATTAGTACACAGGAGGAAGTCCAAAACTAGCCTATTACACATCCAATCAATTCTAAACGTTCAATACAATCCCAATATGAATGATTACACAAAAGGAAATCCAAATTCAATCCATACATGAGATAATCCATGAATAAACACTACAAGCCCTTCCTTCGCCTTGAGCCCTGTGGAGGGGAATAAAACATTTTTGGGGTAAGCTAAAAGCTCAGCGAGTAACCAATAAAATCAGTTATCAAATCAGTTTCACAATCATTCATTTCAATAATGTCATTTCAATATGGAGTATCAATAATTCAAGAAACTTTTACAATGGAAAGCGATAGTAACATTCATGAAAAGGATACGTTCGTTCTCCTGTCATTTCATTGCATTTGGTTTCATTCGTGCATTCATTCACCCCGTCCCTGGCTTTTGGCCAGGCTCCACCAACCTACAAGGTAATACTCGAGTATACCGAAACGTTCACCCAAGTTCCTAGTCGCCCGACCGAGTCCGCTTCTGGCTCGAGACGACCGGTAACAAGGGGCAATGGCCAGTTCAGCCCAAAAGGCTTACATTCATGCGCAAGTAGCATTTAATCATTAATCATTGAAAATTTCATATTTATTTAGGTCGAGTGCGATAAAGTACACACTCGCCTAGAAAACTCGTTTTAACAATCATTGAAAGCAAAATCAATAATAACAAGACACTGATATGCAAGCACGCATGATATGTAAGAAAACAGTTCCAAAAGTAACTTTGAAAACAGTTCAAACGTAAATAATGCAAGAAATGGTTCATAAATAATTTTAGAAATAGTTTGAGGTCACTCACCTCCATGGCTCAGAGATCATCCATTAAATATCATTGCCTTGCTCAAATCCAAGTCTTAGATCACAAACTCAATGCAAACAAATCCCTTCAAAGTTCGGACAGCACTTCCCCTGAATTTACTTACTTTTCCAGCCATCACGGCTTCATTACATCCTCAGCCAGTCCCAAAGGTACACACACAACAACAAGTTCATCCAATAGCCATTCAGCAAGCTTCAAGTAGTACCTGTCAAGCTAGGGAAAAGTCCGGAAATGAAAGTTAAACACAAAACCAGAAAACAGTTTTGACGTCTTTTGCGGTAATGGTGCCAAAAGCACTACGATGGTCGGATGAAGGTGCAAGACCCACCGTTTCGAAGCTAAAAGACAGGGATACAACAATGTAGAAGGCCACTCAGTCCAAATCCTAGCACAACTAGGTCAAATATGCAGAATACCAAACCAGAACCGTAATTGCAGGTTTACAAATCACACTATGCTGTAATTAGTCCAACTCAGTCTATACAGGTCCAAATGCATTGATTCCAAAGGCATGCGGTAGCTAAGACATAAATATACAGTTCATCAGAAGACACCAACATCCAAATCCAAAACAATTCCAGTCAAAATAGACGATTACAAGCGCAGTTCGCACATTCTGATCACCCAGAACAGCAACAGTAAAAATGACATATCTCACTCTACACTACTCCAAATGACCTGAAATTTTACAGGAATCTCAAACACATCAATACCTACAACTTTCATGTTTTAAGCAAAGGACAATTCGGCCTCTAACCATATAATCCAAAACCGGACAGAAAAGGGGGTTATGAAACCCTAACTTTTCACATTTCAATCCAAACCCAAAATTGGTTGCAATTATCAATCATTCACACCTACTAGAGTCATAACCCCTCATTACCAACCATCATAAATAACCACAACACCATGATCACATTAAACCAGAAAATTCCTCAAAAAAATAAAAACTTCACCAATTCATCTCAAACCAAGAAATCAATCACAAATTTCAACACTTTAGCCACCACTAGGCACAAATTAAACATCATTAAGTCTAGGAGGAAGTGTAATCACCACTTACCAAGTAAACAAGAGAGAGGAAGTTGTAGAACACCTTAGCTTCTCCAAAATCTTCACCAAACAACTCACTAGCACCTAATGGAAGGATTTTATGGAGTAGAAACTAGTTTAGGCAAGTGGTTTGGATGATTTGAGCTAGTTGGGAGCTTGAAAATTGAAGAAGTTTTCTTCCTTCTTGAGCTTAAGAGGGCCGGCCACCAAGGAGTAAGAAATGGTGATTTTTGTGGTAATTTTTAAGATATTTAACCAATTAGTCAAAAGGTCAAAAACAAGAATAGTAAATCATAAATCACCACCAACCATTCAATGACACATGTCACTACTTTAAATGCATTCCTATCCTTCTTTCCCCCTCTCACATCAATCACTTCACATTCTCTACTTATCTCTTAACACCCGATAAATTTAAACAGTATCCGAAACTTAACCTTATTGGCCGAATTTTTCCAAACTTTTCGCACTGTGGGTCCCACGTCCGATATATAAAACTGATACTAGAAAATCATTTTAAAACTATTTTTGCTCATAAACTTTATCTGGGAAATTTTTTTCTAATAAAGAAAATGTAGAAAAAACGGGCGATTAAATAAAATAAACCCTAGAAAATTTGAAAATTTCCGGGTTCTCAAACTCATTTTTTTTTCGGGGCGTCACAGTGGACCTGAGCCTATTTCTTGACGGGGAGGATCCAGATTTGAGGGCAAATCCTTCTCAAGAGGAGGGGACTGATGTGTGCACGGATCAGGGCCCACGCAATGACCCAGTCCGAGTCCCAATGGGCCCAGTCACACGTGCACGGGCCAAGCTTTTCAAAGAATCCCTCCAAGCCCTTGTCCGAGTTGTCCAAGATCAACATGGAGCCCATAGAGATATTGAAGGCTTGGAAAGAGACAATCAAGCAATTTACACTTTGATCCAAGCCCATGAAGAATCAAGTGGGCCTCTTTGTGAGACGGCCGAGTAGGGCCTTAGTCGTTGTTATTTATTTAGTTGGACTAGTTGCTTAGTAGAAGGCATGGGCCGGCCCATTTGAAGTCAAGATGGCCGACCCTCCGTTAGGGTTTCCTTAGGGTTTTTCTTGTTACCTTTAAGCCTATAAATAGGCTAGCTCTGTAAGGTTAAAGACACAAGTTTGATGAATAAAATTCTTAGTACTTTCGTTTTCTTTCTAGAGAATTCGAGCCCTTAACTTGCTTTGGCAAGGGTTATTGAGCAATCTTGCGTCCTGTCCTCGATCGTTCATCCGATCGATTCCCCTGGAGTATTCACCTTCTTCGGAGTGTCATCTACCACCTAAATCAAATCGTGTCGCCCGTTTGATTCTAGGTCCCGCAATCGAAGCGTTGGGCAACCTCGCTAGATCCTTGGGCAAACGTGCTACGTGTCTCGAAACAAGTTGATCGAGGAACGTATCAATTGGTAAAGAACAAGAAGTAGAATCTGGAATTTGCCTTTTAATATGAGCTCGAATGAATCCTCCAATGGAGCGGACAGATTTGAAAGGACATTGTTCCATGAATTGATACCAAAGATATTTAGTTCCTAGAAGACAAACTCCATGGAAACTCACAAAGTGTCCAAGTGACTTGGGGATGGAACATGTCATGACCAACTCTACTTGACTTTGTTTAACCTGCACAAACGAGGATATACTAAACAAAACACATGTTACACTTTCCACCTTTGTAAACACGGTCAGCCCCTCCTCTTTACTCTTCACTAAGGGCAAATTATTCTTGCCTTTTCCCCCTCCATTCTTCTCGGGCCATTGCTCACTCATTGTATATGAGGTTTGATTTTCATTGTCTAGCTCATGTTCATGGCTCGGTTGCAACTCATTCATATTTGGCTCTTCAATCAATGAGGAACTAGAATGAAATTTTCTTTTATTAGCACCGGTTGACACATGATTAAGTTGCTCCAAGTGTGAATCCAACACTTGGCTAATTCTTTTCAGCATAGAATCAACCAATGCTTTAGCCCGACTTCGGAAATCATCGCTTGATTCACGAAGCTTTGACTCAATTCGAGAATTCTCGAACTCCTTGTCTTGATTGTCAAGGTACTTCTTAGATGAATCTCGTTTGCTTGAGGTTGACCTCGATTTAGATGTTCTGCGCAAACTTCTTTGCTCCTTTTCATACTCATCACAATCTCTTTTATACCTTTCATATACACACGAAACACGGTAAGTTCCATCTCCTCCTGGAGTGAATGAAACTCATGTTGTGAACTAGATTCCATGGAACTAGAGTGCTTGGGAATAGGCCGCTTGGAACCCCTCCTCTTGAGAGGCTCATTCTCCAAGAATTCTTGGTTGTATGAGTAAGAGGCAACTTCCCTAGGCATGATTACGTGACCTGCCAAAATGATTAGCAAAGAAAAAGAGATTCCTCATGACACACAAGCTCACGTGTATGTGCTCATCACCCGTGTATCACTCAAAGCACTCAAATAAGCTTACCAAAATTCCTTACCTTGCCGGTTTGAGTAGTTGAGAAATACCGCGCAAAAATCCAAAAATTGTTCACCCAACTTTAGCACAAGATTAACCGAGAACAAAGACACAATTTGGAAACAATTCGGACACGATGGTGTAAGGTTTTGGCAATTTCCTAAGGCGGACAGATTTGGAATGCGCGAGAATGGAAAAGGAAATAAGCAAATGCGGGATTTGGAAGTTTCCTAATTTAAATGGACTTAGCCAAGTGGAAATAGGAGAGTTATCCAAGCTGTCCACTTAGTTTCCTAATTGAATTTGGAAACAAGTTAGTTTTTGGAAAACCTTTTCCTTCTTGTAACAACGTTTAGAAACTTCCAAATTCTACTCCAAGAAGGATTGCACAAATCAGATTTGGTTTAGGAAACCTTTTGGGAAACCCCTTTCCTTCTCGTAACAACTTTAGAAGGTTCCAAATTCTACTCCAAGAAGGATTGCGCAAATCAGAAATTTCCTTCCCGCAATTCGGTTGCCTTCCCTTTTTTTTTTTTTTTCTCTTGTTGTGTTTTGCCAACCGATCCTTCCTTCTCTCTTTTTTTTTCGTTTCTGTTTTGTTCCCTTTTTTTTCTTACTTGTAACAAACCAACACAACACAAAGATTTGACCGAATGGACTATTGTTTTTCCAGATTTGTGTTCGGCCAATTCAATCACACAAGAAACCTTCAAGATCCTCAAGATCCTTCAAGAATTCCCAAGTAAGTTATCAAGAACTTCAAGATTGTGGTCAAGAAATTCAAGAAACTCAAGATTCTTGTAGGTTCTCTTCAAGATTCACAAATACCAACAAGTTTTACCAAAATTCAGATTTGAAAAATAAGTAAACAACTTGGATGAAGCAAGCAATACTTGGACAGATTTGAAACAAAAAAACCCTAGCGCAAACAAAACCCTAGCCGCAAGTAGAAACCCTAGCCGCCGCCCCACTTGTTTTCTTGTTGGTCAAGTGATAACTAACGACCAAGAACCTTACGGCAAATTTTGGACAGAAATTATCAACAAACTAGACACAAACACAAAAGAGATAACACACCAACAGATTTTGTGTTCGGGATGAACAGTAACGGTGAACAGTGACATTTTTTTTTTTAAATAAGGCAGCGGACAAAACACAAAAACCCTACGACACAACTACGAAAAACAAGGATATAACGAAAGATACCTCCACCTAAGCTCTGATACCAACTGATACAATCCTCGATCAACTTGTTTCGAGACACGTAGCACGTTTGCCCAAGGATCTAGCGAGATTGTCCAACGCTTAGATGGTGGGACCTAAAATGAACACGAACGACACGAGTTGGTTAAAGGTGGTAGAACGACGACTCCAATCGAGGTGAATACTCAAGTGGATAGGTCCGATGAACAATCAAGGACAACACGAGATTGCTCAAGAACCCTTGCTAAAAGCAAGTAAAGGAACGAAATTCTCACAAGAAGAAAATTGAAAGAAGACAATTTTATTAATCGACCGAGTCTACCCTTAATGCTTACAAAGCAAGCCTTTATATAGGAAAACTAATGAAACCCTAATGCTAGTAAAAAGGAAATAAAGGTTCGGCTAGGCCTTGGACAAGGTGGCCCGAATCCATGATTCAACAAGCCCTACAACTAGTAACTAATCCAAATAATAACTTGACGGCTCAAGACTAAAAAAGCCCAACAGTTGGCTGACTCTCTTTAATTGGAAAAACTACAAAGACTAACTAGCGGGCTAGAACCCAAACTAACAACCATCACTTGGCTCCTCGTAGGCATGGATCAATGTGTAGGTAACTTGATTAACATCCTTCAAACCTTCAAGGTCCCGCCACCCGTACACACATCATCTACGGAGCAAAGAAGGGTAAGAAGGTTTGTCCAGAGACTAAATGTGGAAATACAGGAGGCTTTGGCGGCTGCATAAATGAATACTTTTACAGAGGTTTTGGAGAAAGCCCAGAGAATAGAAATTGCTAGGGAACAAGTGAGGGCTTTTTGTGACGCCCCCACTTCTCCCAAGGGCGAACCCGAGGGTATCGGCGGGACGCCTGCCTAACTCGCGCTAGGACTCGATACTCTAAAACTAGAAAATAGAGGTCACGCCAAAAGAAAGTTCTATTCAAACGATTACATCTTCAAAAGTTTCATAAACTAGTACACCAAGTCATACATACCACGAATACCAAAAAGTAAACCCCAGCAAAGTTGATAACTACAACCACCACGACAACTATATACATCTTACTAGTCAACTTATAACAAGTACAAATTCAACTATTCTATAGCCAAAAGTCTAAACACCTTCCCGAGCGATCCCCGTGTCGGCCCCCTGCTAAGGAGAACAAATGGAATGGGGTAAGCTATATGCTTAGTGAATAATCAGGTGTAAAAATGTAAACGCACATCCAAATAACAAGTAATCAGGATATTTAACATCAATAACAGAAAGGTAACAACACAATGGTAGGATACGGGTGGCTTCAAAGCCAGTTCAATTCCCCGAGCTTGAACGCCTGTTGACACTCCGTCAACCAAAGTATTCATGGTCCGTAGACTCCACTTACTTTCCCCGTTCACCTTATCAACCCCCGCTGGCCAGTCAACAGCACACAGCAGCTCGAGCGAAATAAAATCACTTAGCTTTCATCAAAACTTTAACAAAGAACGAAATCCCAAGGTTAGCATGGAACTAACTTCGACCAAGCCCTAACTGGCTCAAATAGTTCGTCTACCCTAGGAACCGGGCTGGAACCAAGCCCTGAGATATCCAATCTCTCAATAGATGATATCTCTTAATAAAGTACACAACAAAGTACTTACCCCAACAGCACACAACAAAAGGGGTTCAACTCAAATCATGTAACCACCCCCATCAGCACACAGCAAGAGGGTGATACTCAACTTAAGACATGTATTCTCACATATGAAATCAAAACAAATGATGGGTTTAGGTTGAGTGAGATAAAGTACACCCTCGCCTAAGTACCCATTTAACATATACAAAGCACTTTGATAATTCACATCAATAAACAACCCAATTACTCACTTGATAAAGCTTGGCACGAAAAATGATATAATTCACTGAGCTTGACCGTCACCGTCAAAAGCCTCAGTCTGTATTGACAGATTATATACACACATAAGTGAAATGGCCATACAATAGCAGTTTATAACTTAAACGATCGAAAACAGTCGAAAACGGTCAAAAATAAAAAAAAATGATAAAAAATGATGTTAATGCCAAAAGAATGTCGAAATTGGCCGAAATGGCCGGAATGGTAACAAAATAACAAAAGTAGTCCTAAATGGTCCAAAACGGCAAAACGGTTGAGAAATGCACGAGCGCGTGCGTGAGAATGAAAATGGGTCAAAACGGGTTACACGATTTTGACCATAACCGAAGCTGTGGTTATCGGATCAAAATGTACTAGGTAGTGTCTCAAAGCTTAAACAAAAGGTTACAACTTCCATGAAGATATTTCAACCCATTTTGCAGTGTATCCAAGTCAAATATGCAAAATATAGAACTAGAACTCCAAAGGCTAGGTTAGTCCTCTAGTGAAAATTTGGCGGAATGCGCCTTGTGTTTACCTATTTTCTAGACATTTATGGCTACAATATTTTTCTCAATTCAGTCCCAAAGTTACACACAAAATAAGCTCATTTCAATAGCCGTTCAATAGGCTCAAAGTCATACAAGTACAAAATTAAACTAGGTACATGTTCGGAAATGAAGTTTGAATCAAGAAACAAAAGACAGATTTGATGTTGTTTTCTGTAACGGACACAACCGAGGCTACACTTATTGGATTAGGGTGTAATTTATACCATTTTGAAGCTGAGACAAAGGCCTACAACTTTGATGAAGACCACTCAGTCCAGTTCATAGTGTAGCTAGGTCAAAATTGCAAATTATAGAACCAGAAGCTCACATTCGGGCTAGTTAACCGCACTATACATAACTGACAATAACTCAGGGTACCGAAGTCCGATTAAGGCATTTTCAGGGGCGTTGGAAAGATAAAAAATAACACTACAACTTCTATGTTTTGGTCAAACGCTAATTCAGTACGGATCAAGGTGAATAGATGCAGTCAGATTAGGTGAAATGTCAAAACTGTCCCTAAAGTTCTACCTATGGCAGTCAGGGGTATTTCGGTCTTTTCACAGGATACATTGCTCCGATTGAGCTGAAATTTTGTAGGAACCTATAAAACATCATTATATACAACTTTTATGTTTTATTCTAAGCCTAATTCAGCCTCTAGCAAGGTGAACTAGAACCCAGCAGAACAGGGTATACACTAACTTCAATTCTGGAAATTTGCTACAATCAAGATATAATTCCCATTTCTGGTTTAAAACCATCACTACCACCTCATATACAAGCTTGTAGACATCATATACCATCCATAAAACAAGTATGAGAAGGAAATCAATTAAACCCTAACTCAAATTCATCACCCCAACCATCCAAAATCACTTGATATAAGCATTACAACCACAAATACAAGCTACTAAGCAACTCCAACATGATTAAGGGAAAAGAAAAGAGTGGTCAGCCATATTACCTCAAAAACAAAGCTTGTTAGAGTTGTACTCCACTTCTCCTGGGAATTTTTGGTTCCTTAAGCTTCCCAAGCTCTCAACCTACAAGTTAATCGGTTTAGTTTTTCTTGGTTTCACTCACAACTCTTGATTTGAGGTTGGAAATAGAAAGCTCTCTTCACTCTTTCTCCCTTTCTTGCTCTCAGCCAAACCAAGGAAAAATGGTGAAGAAATGGAGCCAAAGTGAAGATAAGAAGGCAAGAACGTTGGCTTGGTCAAAGGGCCTTAAATGGCCAACAAGTGTCACACTTTGGTTAATCCAAAATTTTTTTCTTTTCTCTTGTTTTCCAAGTCAATAATTTCGGCCCTCAAGATCAGATTTTGAGCTGATATTTAAGCTCTAATATCAAGGAAATTAACTTGATGAAAATGGTGGTCAAATGGTGTGTTCAATCGGGTAGTGATCGGTACCTGTCGGTCCAACCCGTTTTTCCTTATTTCACACGTACTAGGGTTTTAACTTATAATTCACTAATTTATTATTATCACTTCTAATCACACACTTAATATCATTTAAAACTCACTCTTAATCACCAAATTTGATTCACCCTCGGTACCGGATAGTCACCCTACGGATAGACGTAAAAACCCCAATTCGCGCTAACTTGAAAACGAAAAGGGTGAACCCTTAATTCTATATTCATTTGCACTTATTGTGGGATGATTGGGTAGTAAGGCTATTATAAAGTAAAGGAGTTTTAAGAAAATGTGCGGGATTTTACAATTCCATTAAAAGTAGGGTTTCGATTAAAACATGAGAGATTTAAGAAAGCCGATTAGTCACAAGCAACTAAGGTTTTTTTTTTTTTTTGAATTTAGGGTTTCTAGCCTTTAAACAAAACAAATTTAAGGGTTTAAATCAAAACCAAAACTAAACAATCTCCTAACATTCGGTGTATCACAATCTCCCCTCCTTAAAAGAATTTCGTTCTCGAAATTGCAACCTTTAAGTCAGATCTTCTTAATCCTTTCACGAGCTAAGGGTTGGAATCCTCTAATATCTCATTAACGAGTTCATCGTTGACTATAAAATTTTCCTTCAAAAGTTTGTCCCTCAATATATTCCAATCCAAGACCCAACCGTGTAATCCTTAGTAATGAACTTCAAATGTCTCGTAGATCGGCCTTAATGGTAGTAACGAATAGAAGGAACCTCAATACGATGGTACCTTCGATGATTGCTAATGGGTTTGTCACCTCTTGATGTCCCATCACATAGGTCCTTGCTGGCACTTTCGGTCGATTACCCGTGGCATTGGTTGGCTTAGACGTGTTCCCTTTTGCTCTTGGCAAATTTCCTTCTTTTGGCAGGTTAGGGCACTGAGCAATCAGGTGTTCAGCACTACCACATCGGTAGCATTTCCGAACTTGTCCTTTCTTCCAACAATTATCTTCCATGTGGTTAGCAGCCCCACAAAATCCACATGCCATTCTAGGTCCTGATGTCGGACCTCCTCGTGAAGTACCCCTTTGGGTCTCTCTCCCTGCCTGACCCTTCTCAATATTTCCTTGATTTGGGATCCCTGTGGATCATGGACCACCTATTCCTTGGCTCATCTTGGATGGTGGCTCACTCCTCGAGCTTTGTCCATCACTATAACTACTTGTATCCGGTTGTCTTCTTTTCTTATCATGAAAGGCCTTTACTTGACTCTTAGTACTTTCAATTCTTTGTGCCTTTTCAATCGCTTGACTATAAGTCTCCAATTGAGCAGCTGCCAGTGCCTCGTGAATCTCCACATTCAAGCCTTGGACAAACCGACGAATTCTCCTTTGGTCTGTCTGTAAAGACTCACAAAAAAAAAATTATTTAATTTAAACTCTAAATTCTAACTCATTTAATTATTTATTTGGTCAAATGCTCCGATTATTATTTTCTAACCTTTTTAGGCCTAATTAAATGTATCCATAGCTTAGTTATATTTTTAAAGTGACTCGTTTCGAAATTTAATTTCTGAAGGCTCGTTAAGTGAAAATAGTAAATACGCGACTGGAGTAAATAATCGATTCGAGAATACAATAAGCTTGGAAAATTGGAGACATGTGCATTAGTCTCAAAATAGGTATTTTTATATTTAAGTGTTCAAAGGTTAATTAGTTATATTACAGTCATAGGAACTTCTTAGAAATTTCACTATCTCGCGCTTAAATTGGAAATACGTGTTTTTACG
This sequence comes from Coffea arabica, assembly GCF_036785885.1. Taxonomy (NCBI): domain Eukaryota; kingdom Viridiplantae; phylum Streptophyta; class Magnoliopsida; order Gentianales; family Rubiaceae; genus Coffea; species Coffea arabica. The sequence continues at coordinate 27,066,623 of NC_092318.1, forward strand.
CATGCGAGTAATTGAGGAACCTTAGGCCATTATTTTGGGACTATTAAGAGTGAATTATAATAATATGAGTGTAAGTGCATTAGAGGTTTAGTGCACTAGTGCAATAAACTCGGAGGAATCGAGCACGAAACGCACGCGTACGTGCATTATTTTAGTGGACAGCTTTGAGTACAATTGAGCCACACGTTTTAAGCTTACCTTAGAAGCTCATACCATCAGCATTTCCTTCCTCCCATACTCACAAACAGCCGAGCAAGACCAGAAAATTCCTCCATTCTCTCTCCTCAATTCCTTGCTCAATCACTTCCAAATTTTACATGCAACCCTCAAATCACTTGGTGATCAAGATAAGCTAGGAAAGGAGCTGCCTCTCACGGTTTTTCTCCAGCCCAAAGTGACCAAAAATTTCTGTCTTGGATCTCTAAGAAAGTAAGTAATGATCAACCACTTAATTCTTATTTTATGGATGATAGAATACAGTCATGAGCTCTTGGATTCTCATGGACAGCTTTAAATTGTTGGAAAATTAGTGAGTGGGCTCTATGAAATCCCACAATGACTTTGATGATCTGATTTGATAGGATTGAATGCGAATTGTGTTGATTAAGTGCTAATTTAGTAGAGTTAAGTGGCAAAAATGAAAAGGAAGTCAAATGAGGAGTTGCATGTGAAGGTGCCGATTCTGCCCTGCTATTTTCGTGCATTTTAGTGTACTTTATTGAAGTCCAATTGACTTGTTTCTGATGCAAATGTGAAATATAGGTTGTGTTTAAAGTTTCCTCAAAATTTTACGTGATTTGGGTGGGTGCATGTTGAGATTTAGAAAATCTGTCAAAACTGGGAAATGATTCCCGTCACTACCAGACAGCCATCTTGTTTCCGCTATAATTCATCGCTCCGATGTCGGAATCGAGTGCCGTTTGCGGCACTGGAAACTAGACATTCCCATATTTCATTGGTTAAAATTCAATCCCTAATTCCACCCGAGTACCCCGTACCAACCGTTTAAAAATGATTGTCCTGTTTCTCTGTTTTCCTGGAATGAAGTTCAGAAGCTACAAATTGAGGCTCGAATTTGAGCTAGTTGTGTGCTGAATTTCAGAATGATTTCTTCTGTGAAATTATAGTTTTATGAATGTATTTTCCAACGCCATCAACCATGCTCAATTGTGAGTTGAATTGAGTGATTTGTGATCAAAATACAAAACCTGCGCTGTTCTTGAAAACCCTAAATTTTGGGCAGAATTGATGCTAGACTTGGTGTGGACTTGCCAATTCAGTTTCTTGGAGTTAAAACAATTACCAAATGTACCATGAATGTTCCTTAGGCTTTTCCTACACCAATGAACCCTGTTTGAAGGATTTTCCTTGGCCAAATGTTTGGAATGGAAAACAAAAAGCTCAAGACAGTTTTGCCCTAGGATTCTTCGAAACTTGGGTTGTTCTGTTGACTACCTTTCCGAAGTTATTTCTCCATGAAATTTGGTAGAGGGACAACCCTTATATGGTAGTATTATACTGCTAATTATGGTGTTATTCTGAGGCCGTTTCATGGCTCAAATAAATTACCAAAGTTCATGACTCGAGTTTGGAAAACCCATGTTTCACAAGGGAATTTGGGTAACTTTGAGTTGCCATATCTTAGTACTCAAAACTCCGTTTCTCATTCCGCTTGTTTTGTTGTAAACTTGGATTGTGACTCTAAAATAATTCCAAATTTCAAAGGCTAGTTCCAATCAAATGAATTTTGCCGAATTTTCAAAGTTGGCCAAAAACCAACCTAAATCTGCCTTATGAACCAAAACAGCGACTTTGAGCTTATTTTTAAATGTTTTCCATTTGGAATCCAAGAAAAGTGTATTCTAGGAACTTTTAGTACCTTCGAAGAGGTTTCCAACGGTACCAAGTTTTCCAATTTTTGACTTGTGAAACGTGAGATACGATTTTTCTAATGTATCGTATCAAAACTGAAATTTTCCAAATTCCAAGGAAATGGAGTTTTCAAGTACTCCTTATTCCTTCGATATTACTTGAACAATTTATACTTAATTTCCAAGATGAAAACTAAATTTCTCCTGTACTTTGAAACCCCACTTGAGAGCCTCGATTTAGGATAAGTTAGGCTCGTTTCACGAGACTTTCTAAGATTGTACTATGGTACGATCTTCTTTAATAGTAGGGGTTTGTGAATGATAGTTTATTATTATTTGTTCAGGCGCACACGAGGACCTTCAAGAGGATCCTACAGTGAACGCCTAAAGCTCCGAGGGACATTTCTTCCTCATTACTTATTTTGGTGAGTGTCAAGTGCATGTTTACTTGAACTTCGCTTGAGATCTGTTGCCTACATGAACTCTACTTGAACCTGTTGTTACTTGAACTGTACTTGTTGGGGAATGTGTGTATTTTACCGCACTTTATCTCCTTTACTTGGATCAATACATGACTTGCTACATGAATTACATGAAATTGCTGGATTTTACATGTACATGACCTAAAGTCGAATGCAGAGAAATCTCATCGGCTAAAACTTGATTTGTTTCTGAAAACCTGACCTGTAGGGAAGCCCAAAACCCAATGGTTATGCCTCGTAATCTCGCAGCCAATCGTGAGGTCTTGGTCGGGAGAACTTGGTAAATCTTGGGACCTGAAGCTTGATCTTTGGAGATCTTGCTTGGCATACTTGTATAGTATCGCCTTAACATGCCTATTGGTTACGGATCCGAGATGGTGAAATGATGGATGGAGGGAAGTAAGTGGTGATCTATGGATTGGAAATACCCACCGGTTGATGGAGAGTCATCGCGGGAAGGTATACGAATGACCCTGGCAATGCAAGTGGAACTTAGCTCCTGAGAGCTACCGTATCCTTGAATTGTTTCTGTTTACATTTCATTGGAATTGGAAATTACTTGTACTTTGTTATTTGACCTGTTAATTGGGCTTGTTACTTGAACTATTTGCTTGCATGTGTGTCCTTGGCCTCACGAGCGTTTCGCTCACCCTGTAGATTTTTTTCCCTTAACAGGATTGGGCATGGAATGATACTTGGAGGAACTCTTTTGATACACTTCTGGCTTAGGGTTTTAATATATTTTGGGCTAGACCTCTTACTGGTTGTACTTTGGAAACCTAATATATGGTTTGGATATTTGATGTACCCGGATGTAGTATATTTTGGGTAATGATGTACCTTTTGGGAATTTAATGTAATGATTGGATAAGCGTTATGTATATTGTTAAGTTTGGGAGTTTTTCGCATTTTCTTACTTATCTAGTGTTGTTGAATGATTTTGCTTTAAGCTTGAATGGAAACTGCTTGAGTCCTGACGAGAGCTGGGCAGACGTTCCGCGGATACCCTCTGGTTCGCCTTAGGTAGAAGTGAGGACGTCACAGTTGGTATCAGAGCACTAGGTTAGAGATCTATATAGGAGACATACTAGATACTCTACCCTTAAGATCTGAGACCGGACGACTTAGTCATACCTTAAGTGATATTTGGGCGAACTAGTGACTGAGTTGGACATACCCTAAGTGACATCCGTGCGAGTTAACGATTAAGGTTCTAACCAAAAAGTGTAATTGTTTTGCAGGAATGGAAAATGGAAACGGAGCCCCGACAACTAACGAAAATGGCCATGCTAATGGTCATGTAGAGCTTTCTAGGCCCATTTACTACCGAGCTATTAGGGGAGGAGCTCGTGTGCGATATACGCCTTATGATAGATATCCTCGTTGCCCATGTCGGGTGACATTTGCCTACCCGAACCACATTGTGCTAGCATTGGATGACGAGCGTCGTCAGTTGGTGACTGCCAACTTAGACTTACAGGCAGAGGTAGACGTGCTTAGACAAATGGTTAGTGCTCAGGACGAGAGGATCGCTGAGCTTGAGGAGGTAGTACAGGGCGAGGTGGCTACAGCTGCAGTTGTTCGTGAGGAGCTCCAGAGTACTAGGGCTCGACTCACTAGATAAGGAGAGGAGGTCCGTGTTCGGGCTTCCGGGATCATGGCTAATGCCACTGAGAAGATAGAGGGAGTGGCGGATATAGTTCAGAGCCCGGTCCATGAGGAGGATCCTGAGGAGGAGATTCCGCCTGGTAGTCCTGCTGTGGACTAGATCCCTAGTGATCGACTCTTTTGACCCTTTTGACTGGTGTAGATAGGATTAGCAGGGGTGATGTTAAGTGCGGAGGCCATTGTATTTTGCATGACTGTGTGGCCAATTTTTGTGGCACTTGCTTTTACTATAGTCTTCTGTGACTAAAAGTACTTTTGTAGCCCTTGCGTGCTATATTTTTGTAATTTCCCCATGACGTGCTAATTGTATGAACCTGAAATGATAATGAATGTCAATTACTGTTATTTTCAATGCTCTCGTGATTGGTTCTTGTTTTAAGCATTTTCTCGCGAAATTGATTTATTTCTTGCACTAGGCACGCCTAGGTTATGGAAGGACTAAGAAGTGGTCGAGGCTGTGGGCGATGGACTAGACAGGCCCAACCTCAGGGGGATGACCAGGGATCGGCAACTGAACCGACCCAAGGCCAGGAAAATATTGAGGAAAATCAAGTGGCCAATGCCATCAATAGAATGACTGACATCCTAGAACGCTTAGCTGATAGGCAAGGTCCTGAACCACTTAACCAACCTGGGGTACGGGAAAGAGGAGAGGACCGAGCCTTAGAAAGATTTTTGAAGTTTAATCCGCCTAAATTCATTGGTAAACCTAATCCTGAGGTAGCGGAGAATTGGTTGGAAAGAATGACCAATATATTTGCCGCCTTAGATTATACAGAGGATAGGCAAGTGAATTTTGCCGCTTTCCAATTTGAGAGAATCGCTTGTGCTTGGTGGGACATGATAAAAGGAAAATGGGGGAGAGTTCAAACCCCTTGGACTTGGGAGAATTTCACGAGGGAGTTTAATGAAAAATTTCTTCCACCCCTGATTCAAGAAAAGAGGGAGGATGAATTTATCAAGTTGAAACAAAGGACCCTTAGTGTAGCTGAGTACGAAGGGAAATTTACTAAACTTTCTAAGTATGCCCCTGAATTGGTAACCAATGAAAGGAAGAGGATAAGGCGGTTTGTGCAGGGGCTTAACGTAGAGATTCAGGAGGGCTTGGCTACAGCCCAAATCTCCACCTTTACTGAGATTTCAGAGAAAGCGCAGCGAGTGGAAACTGCAAGAATACAAGTTAAAGACTTTCACGATAGGAAGAGGAACTTTTCTAGTCGTACTTCTGGACAAACTAGTAAGAGTTCACAGCCTTCTAAAGTTGGAAGAGGAATGGGAGGAATAACGACTACTGGATCTTCTAGGGGAACTTTATCCAGAGGAGGTCGTAGTGGATCAGTTAATACTAGGGGAGCGCATTCTAGTGGTTCAGCCGTGACCCCTCAAGTCACTTGCGGATATTGTGGAAAACCCAACCACTCTGAGAATGAATGTAGGAGAAAGTCTGGGAAGTGTTTGGCTTGTGGTAGCACGGAGCACCAACTTGTGAACTGTCCAAGTAAAACGAAGATTGGAGGTAACACTCATAGGCCAGAAAAGTCAACCTCTAAACAGACCAGTGCAGGAGGAAGTCGACCTAAGGTACCGGCTAGGGTTTATGCACTGGATCATCAGCAGATACCAGATGCAACTGAGGTGGTTAAAGGTACGGTTCCTGTCTTCCACCGTTTAGCTAAGATTTTGATTGATTCGGGTGCAACTCATTCTTTTGTAAACCCTAATTTCATGAATGGAATAGACTTGAAGCCAATTAAGTTACCTTATGATTTGGAAGTTAAAACGCCTACTGGAGACAAAAGTTTAATTGCTAACCTGGTATATAGGGATTGTGAAATCTGCGTTGAGGAACGAAAATTGTTGGCCGATTTGATAGGCTTGGCAATTAAGGGGTATGATGTGATTTTAGGGATGGATTGGCTAGCCCGTTATAATGCCCAGTTGAATTGTAGGACAAAGATTGTAGAATTGGGTATTCCAGGGGAGGCAACCCTGAAGCTGGATGTGAGGGGTAAGTTGGCTTCGTCTGCACTTATTTCAGGAATTTGGGCTAGAAGATTATTAAGTAGATGAGCTCAAGGATATTTGGCCTTCCTTATTAACACCCCTAGTGATAAGGTGAATTTGGAGGACATGCTTGTAGTGAAAGACTTTCTAGATGTTTTTCCTGAAGAGTTAGAGTCTTTGCCCCCGGAACGGGATATAGCTTTTAAGATTGATTAGACCCCGGGAGTAACACCTAGTTCTAAGACGCCATATCGAATGGCTCCAGCCGAATTGAAAGAATTAAAATTACAACTACAGGATTTGTTGGAACGGGGTTTTATAAGAGAAAGTGATTCACCGTGAGGAGCCCCGATTTTATTTGTTAAGAAGAAGGATGGGAGTTTGAGACTGTGTATAGATTACCGAGGTTTAAATAATGTTACAGTTAAGAATAAGTACCCACTGCCCCACATTGATGAGCTGTTTGACCAATTGCAAGGGGCGATAGTATTCTCGGAGTTGGATTTGAGACAGGGTTACTATCAATTGAGGATTTTGGAGAAGGATATACCCAAGACTGCTTTTAACTCGAGATATGGGCACTTTGAGTTTGCCGTAATGCCGTTTGGGTTAACGAATGCACCTGCTGCTTTCATGAATTTGATGCATAGGATTTTTAAACCTTATTTGGGCCAATTTGTCGTGGTCTTTATTGACGATATTTTGGTGTATTCTAAGAATATGGAGGATCATGAGAAACACTTGAGGATTATTTTACAAACTCTAAGGGAGCACCAATTATATGCTAAGTTTAGCAAGTGTGAGTTTTGGTTAAAAGATGTGACTTTCTTGGGACACATAATTTCTAAGGATGGGACTAAAGTGGATCCAGCTAAAGTTGAAGCTGTTTCGAAGTGGAAATGACCGGAAAACCCTACTGAGATTCGAAGTTTTATAGGATTGGCAGGGTATTACCGGAGATTTATCCAGGATTTTTCTAGGATCGCTGGACCCACGACTGAGCTGACCAAGAAAAGTGGGAAGTTTATTTGGAGTCCTAAATGCGAAGAGAGCTTCCAGGAATTGAAAAGACGTTTGACTAGGGCACCGGTGTTAGCCCTACCGAACGGAAAAGATAGCTTTGTGGTCTACACAGATGCTTCCAAGGAAGGATTAGGCTGTGTTTTAATGCAAAATGACAAAGTGATAGCCTACGCCTCTAGGAAATTGAAACCACATGAAGGAAATTACCCGACCCATGACCTAGAGTTAGTGGCTGTGGTATTTGCTTTAAAGAAATGGAGGCATTACCTATACGGGGTAACATTCGAGGTTTTCACTGATCACAAAAGCCTTAAGTACTTATTTTCTCAGAAGGAGCTGAATTTAAGGCAACGTAGATGGATGAAATTTCTAGAAGACCATGATTGCACGATAAAGTATCATCCAGGAAAAGCCAATGTAGTGACTGACGCTCTAAGTCGTCAAGTACAAGTGGCCGGATTGATGATTAAGGAGCTTCACTTGTTAGAAGAAATTAGTTATTGGAATCCTCGATTGGAGCCGAGGAAAATAATCCTTGGGAACATTGTAGTGAATTCCACCTTGATGGGACATATTAAAGAGTTTCAGGAAAAGGACCCTGAAGTGCAAAAGTGGGTGGAAAGTGTCAAAAAGAGAGAAAAGTCGGATTTTGATTTGGGATCAAGTAGTATTTTGAAGTTTCAGAATCGGATAGTGGTGCCAAAAAATGAAGGGCTTAAGAAGGAAATTTTAGAGGAGGCACACCGATCGAAGTTTACAGTACACCCTGGAGGGAATAAAATGTACCAAGATTTGAAGAGATTGTACTGGTGGGAGAGCATGAAAAGAAAATTTCCCAATTTGTCCAAACCTGTTTAATTTGTCAACAGGTTAAAGCCGAACATCAGAAACCATCAGGACTTTTGCAACCTTTGGAAATACCTGAGTGGAAATGGGAGAACATCACTATGGACTTTGTATCAGGTTTACCGATGACACAAAAAGGCCATGATGCGATTTGGGTGATAGTGGATAGATTGACCAAATCGGCTCATTTTTTGCCAATTAACATCAGGTACCCATTGGAGAAGTTGGCCAAGTTGTATTTGGATGAGATCATTAGATTACATGGAATCCCTGTCAGTATCGTGTCGGATAGAGATCCAAGATTTGTTTCGAGGTTCTGGCAAAAGATGCAAGAGGTGTTGGGGACTAAATTGAGATTCAGTACTACTTACCATCCCCAAACCGATGGACAGTCCGAGCGGACGATTGAAACCCTTGAGGATATGTTGAGGACTTGTGTGTTGGATTTTGGGGAGAGTTGGAACAAGTATTTAACTTTGGTAGAATTTGCTTATAATAATAGTTACCAATCTTCTATTCAAATGGCTCCGTATGAAGCACTTTATGGTCGAAAGTGTAGGTCTCCGATTTGTTGGGACGAAGTAGGTGAACGAAAGATCTTGGACCCGACTACAGTGCCATGGATTGAGGAAGCTAATGAGAAAGTAAAGTTAATACGTCAGAGAATTCAAACCGCACAAAGTCGTCAAAAGAGTTACGCAGATAACCGGAGGAAGGATTTGGAATTTGTGGTTGGAGATCTAGTGTTTCTCAATATCACACCTTTGAAAGCGAGCTTGATGTCTAGAAAGGGGAAGAAACTACAACCAAGGTTCGTAGGGCCTTATAAGATTATCCAGCGTGTGGGGAGTGTAGCCTATAAGTTGAAATTGCCACCGAGTTTATCTCGGATCCATAATATTTTCCATGTATCCATGCTTAAGAAGTACCATCCTGACCCTTCTCACATATTGCAACCGGAAAATATTGAGATTCATGAGACTTTGACCTATGAGGAGAAACCGGTGAAACTTCTGGATAGAAGGGTGAAACAATTGAGAAATAAACAGATACCTTTAGTAAAAGTTCTTTGGAGGAACCATGAGTTAGAGGAAGCGACCTGCGAAGTTGAAGAGGCAATCCAAGGAAAGTATCCAGACTTGTTCACAGATCAAGGTAAATTTCGAGGACGAAATTTTCTTAAGGGAGAGAGGATGTAAAGACTCACAAAAAAAAAATTATTTAATTTAAACTCCAAATTCTAACTCATTTAATTATTTATTTGGTCAAATGCTCCGATTATTATTTTCTAACCTTTTTAGGCCTAATTAAATGTATCCATAGCTTAGTTATATTTTTAAAGTGACTCGTTTCGAAATTTAATTTCTGAAGGCTCGTTAAGTGAAAATAGTAAATACGCGACTGGAGTAAATAATCGATTCGAGAATACAATAAGCTTGGAAAATTGGAGACTTGTGCATTAGTCTCAAAATAGGTATTTTTATATTTAAGTGTTCAAAGATTAATTAGTTATATTACCGTCATAGGAACTTCTTAGAAATTTCACTATCTCGTGCTTAAATTGGAAATATGCATTTTTACGCATTCGAGTAATTGAGGAACCTTAGGCCATTATTTTGGGACTATTAAGAGTAAATTATAATAATATGAATGTAAGTGCATTAGAGGTTTAGTGCACTAGTGCAATAAACTCGCGAGGAATCGAGCACGAAACGCACGCATACGTGCATTATTTTAGTGGATAGCTTTGAGTACAATTGAGCCACACGTTTTAAGCTTACCTTAGAAGCTCATACCATCAGCATTTCCTTCCTCTCATACTCACAAACAGCCGAGCAACATAGGAAGAGCAAGACGAGAAAATTCCTCCACTCTCTCTCCTCAATTCCTTGCTCAATCACTTCCAAATTTTACATGCAACCCTCAAATCACTTGGTGATCAAGATAAGCTAGGAAAGGAGCTGCTTCTCACGGTTTTTCTGTGAGAACCCGTAATTTTTCCCATTTTCTAGGTTTTATTATTTTTCCTGGCTTGTTTTCTGCATTTTCGTGATTAGAAAAAATTCTAGATATTGTTAAGGAGCAGATATAATTTTTGGATGATTTTTCTAGTATCAGATAGTTTTTGAGAATTTAAGAGCGTATACCGGACGTGGGACCCACTAGTGCGAAAAGTTCGGAAAGATTCGACCAACTAGGTTAAGTTTTGGATACTGGAATTAATTTACCGAGTGTTAAGAGATAAGTAGAGGATGCTAAGTGGATTGGTATAAGAGAGACAAAAGTTAGGCAAGCATTAATGAAGGTGACAAATGTCACCATAGGATTGGGTCTTAAGTAAGACCACTATTCACCTTTTCTAATTGACCAAATAAGTCACAAAATATTGCCAAAATTTCCCATTTTCTTCTCTTCAAGTGGCCGGCCCTCTCTCTCAAGAAGAAAGAAAAAACCTCTCCAATTTCTTGAAGTCCTCTTGCTCAAATCCAATCACACAATCATCTACTCTTGTTTTTGTTCCATAGAAATCCTTAGGGAAGTGTTGGTGAGTTGTTTGGTGAAGTTGTTTGGCAAGCTAAGGTGGTTAATTGCTCTCTCTCTTGTTTTACCAAGGTGAGTGATGGATTACTCCTTTCCTCCCTCTAATGATGCTTAATTTGTGATTAGTGGTAGTATAAGGTGCAATATTATGGATTACATCTTGATTTGTGGTTGAATTAGTGAAGTTTTCTATTTATTGGTGATTTTTCTGTTTTAATATGAACATGATTATGTGGCTATCTATGATGATTGGAAATGGTATATAATGACTCTAGGAGGTGGAAAAAGTGGGTAATTACAACCAATTTCTGTTTGGAAGAAAAATTGACAAGTTAGGGTTTTTGTGAATAACATTCTACCCGGCTTTGTAGCTCCTAGTTAGAGGCCGAATTGGCCTTCGATTAAAACATGAAAGTTGTAGGGAATGACATTTTAGAGGTGCCTGAAAAATTTCAGGTCAATCGGAGTAGCGTAGAATGAGAAAAGTCGAATTACCCTTGCTGTCCTTGTTTTATCCGAATGTAAGAATTGCGCCTGTAATTGGTTGTTTTGGCTGGAATTGCTTCAGAATTGGTTGTTTAGGTCTTCTGATGAAATGTAGCCCTGTTCCTTAGTTTTAGGCTGGCTTTGGAATTTCTGGATTTGGACTTAGGTAACCTGTTTTATGATGTTTACACCAGAATGTGTTTTGAGAATCTGTTTTTCCGGTTCTGGTGTAGTATTTTGCATTTTTGACCTTGTTACACTCGAAACTGGACAGAGTTGCCTTCTGGAACATTGTAACCCTATCTCTTAGCTTCGAAATGGTGGGTCTTTTACCTTCATCCGATAATCGTAATGCCTTTGGTGCCATTACCGTATAATGAGGTCAAAAACTGTTTTTTCAGGGTTAAAGCTAAATCTTTTCCGGATTTTTCTGGTTTCCTCTAATGCTTATGTATGCTTATGGAACCCTCTTTTGATAGTATTTGGCATTGGTTTATGACTTGTATTCGAGTCTTATTGTGCTTATGGAAATATTTTAGGGCTTGACTTTTATTTCCGGTCATTTTCCTAGCTAAATCCCGTACTTGAATGACTTTAAGCCTAGTGAACGGCTTTTGGAAATGAGATTATTTTGTGTAAGATGTTGGGACTGATTTGAGGAAATAATGAAGCCATTAATGGCTGGAAAATAGGTAAAAACAAGGGATTTGCTGCCGAAATTTTTACTTGAAGGCTAGTTTTGGTCCAAGTGCTTTTTGCCGCAAAATTTTATAACCCTTTTAGTTTAGCTTTGCGTTTGGTTTATGAAACCCTAGATATTTCCGTCCATCAGTTCAAATGCCCCGTTTCGCTTTAAAGTCATTTTTATGCACTTTACTCATCATTTATTGGGTTTCTTCGATTTCACCTAATTGGTTGTACTATATTCTTTCTCGTTGAATCTTAGATTTTCTCGGTGATTAAGGATTCTATCCAGAAGGATATTTTGCACGTTATTTTGCATAGTTAGGTGAGTGTTCCTTGTTTGTTAAATGCTCCTTGACTTCATAACTTGTATTCTTGAGTGATAACGTGTTAAGTGCTTTTAATGATTTCCAATTTCCAAAACGAGCTTTATAGTCGAGTGTGTACTTTATCGCACTCGACCTAAATAACTGTGAAATTTTCAAGGATTTAATGATTGAAATACTAGTTGCGCATGAATGTAAGACTTTTTGGCTGAACTGGCCATTGCTCCTTGTTACCGATCGACTCGAGCCAGAAGCGGACTCGGTCGGGCGATTAGGTGACCTGGGTGAACGTTTTGGTATACTCGAGTATTACCTTGAAGTCTGGTGGAGCCCGGCCAATGGCTGGGAAGGGGGTGAATGAAATGAATGACTAAATGAAGCGCGGGTTTTATTTACAAAAAGAAAAAAAAATGCATTTTTAAAAGATTGAAGGAAGGAGGAAATGTCAGGGGAACGAGCGAGCGCGGGAATATTTGGCTCCTTGTGAGCCCATATCCTTTTAATGTATGTGTTCTTATTGTTTTCCATGCTAAATGTTTCTTGAATTATTGATTATTGATGGTTTATGTATTGGCGTTGTTGTTTGATTACCTGTTCGGAACCTTACTGAGCTTTTAGCTCATCCCTTTAGATTTGTTTTCCTTAACAGGGGAAGGCGAGCAAGGACGAGAGCTCTGTATATACTAGCTGGTCTAGCTTTTGATTTTTTTTTTCTTGCAATGGTTCTCGCCTTAGTGCTTGGCACGGACTGGTTGTATGGTGGATTTGGAACCTTTGTATATTCGATGGTTGTACTTCTTTTGAGATCGTAATGTATATAAGTTTCGTTTAAGTTTTTGGATCATTGCTATATTTTTCGTACGGGTTGGATCTGGTTTTGCTCGAGGATGGAAGTGATCGACTGAGTCCCGGCGAGAGCTGGGCAGGCAGTCCGCTAACCCCTTTGGTTCGCCTTAGGGGAAGGTGGGGCTGTCACAATTGTTATCAGAGCCAGCTTCGCGTGGTCTCTGCGCGGAGTGAGCCTGGACTGAGTGGTGAATAGGCATGACGGACTAAGTGCTCGTTTGACCATAAGCTTTGAATTGTGAATGTTATAGGCCTTAAATCTCTCTTGTGGTACCTAAGGGCCATAGATAGGTACGTCTGAAAGGAATTTCGAGTGTAGATAGTTTACTCTTGGGACTGGCCATCTCGAGATGTGAATTGTCTTATTTCGGATTCTTGTGCCAGAGTACTCTAGAGTTGAGGCGGTGTTCAGGATGTGAGAATTGCATTTTGGGAACATGAATAGGCTTTGTTCGGCTGGAATGAGTGTAAGAGATTAGAATCTAGTTTGGATAGTAAGTGACGTGAGAGATCGGACGGGGTTATTTTAATTGGGTATGGGACGATATCGCCTTTACTCTTGATTTGCTTTGATGCCGCTATGACATGACATTGGCTTGAGTATTGTGCATATGATTATTTGTCTAATTTGACATGTATTGGTGTATTCGATTGTCTACCATCTTGATACATGGTGTGTATATGTGTATATGTCTTTGGTGTAATTGGTGTGCTAGAATTCGATTACTTTTGTCACTTTACTGTATTTATTCACTGAATTACCTTTTTAGGGGGGGGGAAACAAAGAGAGGGAAAAAAACATATATATGGAGGGAAGACGTGGTCGCGGACGTGGTAGTGGCCGTGGTGTTAAGCGATCCCAGGAACCAAGGGCAGAAAGGGAAACATCGGCGGAGCCTGTACCAGGACCAAGGGTTGAAGCCGGAGACTAGGTGGCGACGGCCATTCAACAAATGACCAATATTCTAGCACGGTTGGTGGACCAACAAGGTCAAATGCCCGTGCATCAACCCCAAAACCCTGAAATAGGAGAAGATCGGGCCCTTGAGAGGTTTCAAAAGTTTGCACCTCCAAAATTCGCTGGAGGGCCTGATCCGGACATCGCTGAACAGTGGTTAGAGGTCATGGTGAATATATTCACAGTTTTGAACTACACTGAACAGAGACAAGTGAACTTTGCAGTATTTCAATTTGAAGGACCGGCCCGATCATGGTGGAACGTAATTAGAGCAAAGTGGGAAAGAGAGCAGACTCTTTGGTCGTGGGCGAACTTCATAAGGGAATTTAATGAAAAGTACCTCCCACCATTAGTCCAAGAAAAGAGGGAGGACGAATTTATTGGACTACGCCAGGGGGCCTTAAGTGTGGCTGAATACGAAACCAAATTTACCAAACTATCCAAGTTCGCTTCCGAATTAGTAGCCACGGAACCGAGAAGAGTAAGGCGGTTCATACAGGGATTGAACTTGGACATCCAGGAGGCGTTGGCGGCGGCGCAAGTGAACACATTTACGGAGGCCCTTGAGAAGGCTCAATGAATCGAGAATGCAAAGGCGCAGGTGAAGGCTTCCCAAATACGGAAAAGGGGTGCAGTGGGTAGCGTGAGTGAGGAACTTAGCGAATCAGTAGCACCCCTTAAAGTACAGAAAGTGAACCAGTTATTCCGGCCGCCATGGACATTGGGGGCGGTAGATGAAAGATTTATCAAAGGAAGCCAAACCGGACAGGGGGAGACTTCTCCAGAAAGCAAAAAGATGGCTTCCCACTTGACTTGTGACTATTGCGGAAAGGCCAATCACACTGAGAACGATTGTTGGCGGAAGGGGCGGAAGTGTTTGATTTACGGAAGTAGAGATCATCAAGTTAGTAACTGTCCACGGAGACAGTCACGTGAAAGTGGTACTCAGCGACTCGAGGGCACTACATCAAAACAAGCGAATGAAAGGGGGAACCGAACAAAAGTACCGGCAAGGGTATATGCTTTAGACAACAAACAAGCTCCTGAGCCATCTGAAGGTAAAATTTCGAGGACGAAATTTTTTTAAGGGGGAGAGAGTGTGAGAACCCGTAATTTTTCCCATTTTCTAGGTTTTATTATTTTTCATGGCTTGTTTTCTGCATTTTCGTGATTAGAAAAAATTCTAGATATTGTTAAGGAGCATATATAATTTTTGGATGATTTTTCTAGTATCGGATAGTTTTTGAGAAATTAAGAGCGTATACCGGAAGTGGGACCCACTAGTGCGAAAAGTTCGGAAAGATTCGATCAACTAGGTTAAGTTTTGGATACTGGAATTAATTTACCGAGTGTTAAGAGATAAGTAGATGATGCTAAGTGGATTGGTATAAGAGAGACAAAGTTAGGCAAGCATTAATGAAGGTGACAAGTGTCACCATAGGATTGGGTCTTAAGTAATACCACTATTCACCTTTTCTAATTGACCAAATAAATCACAAAATATTGCCAAAATTTCCCATTTTCTTCTCTTCAAGTGGCCGGCCCTCTCTCTCAAGAAGAAAGAAAAAACCTCTCCAATTTCTTGAAGTCCTCTTGCTCAAATCCAATCACACAATCATCTACTCTTGTTTTTGTTCCATAGAAATCCTTAGGGAAGTGTTGGTGAGTTGTTTGGTGAAGTTGTTTGGCAAGCTAAGGTGGTTAATTGCTCTCTCTCTTGTTTTACCAAGGTGAGTGCTGGATTACTCCTTTCCTCCCTCTAATGATGCTTAATTTGTGATTAGTGGTAGTATAAGGTGCAATATTATGGATTATATCTTGATTTGTGGTTGAATTAGTGAAGTTTTCTATTTATTGGTGATTTTTCTGTTTTAATATGAACATGATTGTGTGGCTATCTATGATGATTGGAAATGGTATATAATGACTCTAGGAGGTGGAAAAAGTGGGTAATTACAACCAATTTCTGTTTGGAAGAAAAATTGACAAGTTAGGGTTTTTGTGAATAACATTCTGCCTGGTTTTGTAGCTCCTAGTTAGAGGCCGAATTGGCCTTGGCTTAAAACATGAAAGTTGTAGGGAATAACATTTTAGAGGTGCCTTCAAAAATTTAGATCAATCGGAGTAGCGTAGAATGAGAAAAGTCGAATTACCCGTGCTGTCCTGGTTTTATCCGAATGTAAGAATTGCGCCTGTAATTGGTTGTTTTGGCTGGAATTTCTTCAGATTGGTTGTTGAGGCCTTCTGATGAAATGTAACCCTGTTCCTTATATTTCATCTGGCTTTGGAATTTCTGGATTTGGACTTAGGTAACCTGTTTTATGATGTTTACACCAGAATGTGTTTTGAGAATCTGTTTTTCCGGTTCTGGTGTAGTATCTTACATTTTTGACCTTGTTACACTCGAAACTGGACAGAGTTTCCTTATGGAACATTGTAGCCCTATCTCTTAGCTTCGAAACGGTGGGTCTTGCACCTTCATCCGATAATCGTAATGCCTTTGGTGCCATTACCGTAAAATGAGGTCAGAAACTGTTTTTTCAGGGTTAAAGCTAAATCTTTTCCGGATTTTTCTGGTTTCCTCTAATACTTATGTATGCTTATGGAACCCTCTTTTGGTAGTATTTGACATTGGTTTATGACTTGTATTCGAGTCTTGTTGTGCTTATGGGAATATTTTAGGGCTTGACTTTTATTTCCGGTCATTTTCCTAGCTAAATCCCGTACTTGAATGACTTTAAGCCTAGTGAACGGCTTTTGGAAATGAGATTATTTTGTGTAAGATGTTGGGACTGATTTGAGGAAATAATGAAGCCATTAATGGCTGGAAAATAGGTAAAAACAAGGGATTTGCTGCCGAAATTTTTACTTGAAGGCTAGTTTTGGTCCAAGTGCTTTTTGCCGCAAAATTTTATAACCCTTTTAGTTTAGCTTTGCGTTTGGTTTATCAAAACCCTAGATATTTCCGTCCATCAGTCCAAATGCCCCGTTTCGCTTTAAAGTCATTTTTATGCACTTTACTCATCATTTATTAGGTTTCTTCGATTTCATCTAATTGGTTGTGCTATATTCTTTCTCGTTGAATCTTAGGTTTTCTTGGTGATTAAGGATTCTATCCAGAAGGATATTTTGCACGTTATTTTGCATAGTTAGGTGAGTGTTCTTTGTTTGTTAAATGCTCCTTGACTTTATAACTTGTATTCTTGAGTGATAACGTGTTAAGTGCTTTTAATGATTTCCAATTTCCAAAACGAGCTTTATAGTCGATTGTGTACTTTATCGCACTCGACCTAAATAACTGTGTAATTTTCAAGGATTTAATGATTGAAATACTAGTTGCGCATGAATGTAAGCCTTTTTGGCTGAACTGGCCATTGCCACTTGTTACCGATCGGCTCGAGCCAAAAGCGGACTCGGTCGGGCGATTAGGAGACCTGGGTGAACGTTTTGGTATACTCGAGTATTACCTTGAAGTTTGGTGGAGCCTGGTCAATGGCTGGGAAGGGGGTGAATGAAATGAATGACTAAATGAAGCGCGGGTTTTATTTACAAAAAGAAAAAAAATGCATTTTTAAAAGATTGAAGGAAGGAGGAAATGTCAGGGGAACGAGCGAGCGCGGGAATATTTGGCTCCTTGTGAGCCCGTATCCTTTTAATGTATGTGTTCTTATTGTTTTCCATGCTAAATGTTTCTTGAATTATTGATTATTGATGGTTTATGTATTGGCGTTGTTGTTTAATTACCTCTTCGGAACCTCACTGAGCTTTTAGCTCATCCCTTTAGTTTTGTTTTCCTTAACAGGGGAAGGCGAGCAAGGACGAGAGCTCTGTATAGACTAGCTGGTCTAGCTTTTGATTTTTTTTTTCTTGTAATGGTTCTCGCCTTAGTGCTTGGCACGGGCTGGTTGTATGGTGGATTTGGAACCTTTGTATATTCGACGGTTGTACTTCTTTTGAGATCGTAATGTATATAAGTTTCGTTTAATTTTTTGGATCATTGCTATATTTTTCGTATGGGTTGGATCTGGTTTTGCTCGAGGATGGAAGTGATCGACTGAGTCCCGGCGAGAGCTGGGCAGGCAGTCCGCTAACCCCTTTGGTTCGCCTTAGGGGAATGTGGGGCTGTCACATTTTCTCCAGCTCAAAGTGACCGAAAATTTCTATCTTGGCTCTTTAAGAAAGTAAGTAATGATCAACCACTTAATTCTTGTTTTATGGAAGATAGAATACACTCATGAGCTCTTGGATTCTCATGGGCAGCTTTAAATTGTTGGAAAATTAGTGAGTGGGCTCTATGATATTCCACAATGACTTTGATGATCTGATTTGATAGGATTGAATGCTAATTGTGTTGATTAAGTGCTAATTTAATAGAGTTAAGTGGTAAAAATGAAAAGGAAGTCAATTGAGGAGTTGCATGTGAAGGTGCCGATTCTGCCCTGCTATTTTCGTGCATTTTAGTGTACTTTCTTGAAGTACAATTGACTTGTTTCTGATGCAAATGTGAAATATAGGTTGTGTTTAAAGTTTTCTCAAAATTTTACGTGATTTGGGTGGGTGCATGTTGAGATTTAGAAAATCTGTCAAAACTGGGAAATGATTCCCGTCACTACCAGACAGCCATCTTGTTTCGGCTATAATTCATCGCTCCGATGTCGGAATCGAGTGCTGATTGCGGCACTGGAAACTAGATATTCCAATCTTTCATTTGGTTAAAATTCAATCCCTAATTCCACCCGAGTACCGCGTACCAACCGTTTAAAGATGACTGTCCTGTTTCTCTATTTTCCTGGAATGAAGTTCAGAAGCTACAAATTGAGGCTCGAATTTGAGCTAGTTGTGTGCTGAATTTCAAAATGATTTCTTCTGTGAAATTATAGTTTTATGAATGTTTTTTCCAACGCCACCAACCATGTGATGTGAAACCCCGATCTAGACAACCAAAATACCATGGCTTAGGCAGCGGAAATTTGACCCAACTAATCCCTAGAAGTCACGAACAATTTTGATATTATCTCAACCCGTAACTACTCGAATTAACGAACCAAATTGGAGATAGTAGAACGCCACAATCAAGGAGATACTCGATTGATAAGTTCGGGTGAATAACTTGAGAAGATTCTCAAGTATTCAAAGGCAACTCTCTTGCCAAAGAGAAAGTGAAAACTCACTAATTGTATTTAATAGTCAAAAACTAATCCCAAACAAAGAGGAAGTGGGGCTATTTATAGCCCTTACAAGCATTAACCCTAATCCAAAAGTTGACCAAACTACCCTACATACTTAAGAAAGATTTTGGGCCTTACTTACTAACAAATGGGCCGCAATTAAACTATCTAAATTACCTAGACTTTTTAAAACGAGAAATAACCAAAATCAACGAGGAAAATCAAATAATCCTATTAAACTCAAGCATTCGTGCAATCAACTAGTCTTCACTTGAATCTTCCAATTCCCCATGTGCTTGAATGGGCCTTGGTCTTTATATTCTCATCATTCCCCTCCTCTTAAAAGTAATTTGCCCACAAATTGAAGCATGAATGGTGACAAGACGAGTTACATGCCTTCGACTCAATCTTGTTATGATGGTTACAGATGGCATCCAATGCAAAGCCCATGTGCTAAGTTGGAAAATAACCCTCGTCGAACCTTGAATCTCACAAACCATCTTCAATGTATGCTCAACTTTATTGTTTGTGGTCATGAGGTAAGGGTCCTCAAAGTGGTATGAAGTGTATTCCGTGAAATCGAACTCCGGCTCGAACACACTTGCAAGGCACCAAGGCGGATTTGGTGATGTTGGAGCTGCATGTGGACTAAGAGCAAGACGAAAATCATAATGGTCATTGAGGAACTTGTTCTTTAAACGAACCCTTGGTACACAACCATCCCTAAAATATGGAGTGTCCCCTTCAAGATGAGCTCGAATCAACTCCCCTTTGGTGTGGACTGATTTGAGTTGACATTGTTCCATGAATGGATACCAAGGGGGTTTAACTCTTGGAGTACCAACTCCATGGAGGCTTGCAACGTCTACACTTGATTTTGGAATGGAACACACCAAGATCAGCTCAACTTGCCTTTGCTTGATCTGTATAAAAGAAGAAACACTAAACAAAGCAA
Source organism: Coffea arabica (assembly GCF_036785885.1). NCBI lineage: Eukaryota > Viridiplantae > Streptophyta > Magnoliopsida > Gentianales > Rubiaceae > Coffea > Coffea arabica. The sequence goes on from NC_092318.1 coordinate 27,086,481, forward strand.
AGGTAAGTTTGTTAAGAAAATAATAGGCCTTTACCGGGTTGCTCAAGATCAGCCCACTTTCTCTTCTTTCTTCCTTTTTACCACCCATCTCATTAGATTTTTCCATCTCTTTTTCTAGTTCAACAGCTGACCCTTTTATCTCATTACTTTCAACTTCCTCGGGTTTTACCTCTGCAGGCACAATTCCCTCATCTAGCTTTTTCTCCATTCTATAACGCTCAATCTCACTTTTCATGCATGCTAGATCAATACAAAGTTGGTCATAAGTAAGTGATACAAGTGCAAGACGACGACTATTAAATAAGAAGGAATACTTATTAGTATGTCCATCAATTTTAACTTCTCGCCTCGACATCCATGCTTTGCCCAACAACACATGTGTCACTTGAATTGGGACTACATCACACAACACCTCATCCACATATTTGCCGATTTGAATAGGTACAAGTGTGTGCTTAGTAACCCAAACATCCCCATGAGTGCTCGTCAACTTGTACGGTTGAAGATGATTAATGGTTGGAAGATTTAATTTCTCAACCATGATAGCACTTGCAAGATTGACTTCACAACTACCATCAATGGCCAAGCTACAAATTTTATCTTTGACACCGCAACGAGTATAAAACCAACCAAGCAACTGAGATTTGACGAGGTCCAATTGCTCATCTACACCACGTAATGCCACTTCTTTAACTCCCTTACGATCAGGAAGACAATGTTGTGGGCTAGCTTTTATGCGTCTTATACTCGCCATGACGTATGAGGGAACCTGCAAAAAGTTAGCAACGAAACCGAAGATATTGCCTTTCACGCTCCCTTACGTGTATCCACTCGCACTCGTGTATATGGATGTCACTCTAATGGACTTACCAAATACCTTTACCTGTTGGGTTAGGTAGTTGAGAAATGCTGCTCAAGTCCAACAACCGTTACCAACCTTTCCACAAGTGTAATCACAAGAATGTAGGAGAAAATGTAGGAAAGTGTTCCTAGAATCTAGGAAGAGAATATAGGAGAGTTTTCTAAAGTGGATGAGAGAATATAGGAAAGGTCCTAAAAAATGGATGAGAGAATTTAGGAAAGTTTCCAAAAAAATGGATGAGAGAGTTTAGGAAAATTTCCTAAAAATGGATGAGAGAGTTTAGGAAAGTTTCCTAAAAAGGTAGGAGAGAGAGTGTCCAAGTGAGTACAAAGAGTTATCCAAGTGCTTTACTTAGTTTCCTAATTGATTTTGGAAACAAGTTAGTTTTTGGAAATCTTTTGAAAATCCTCTTCCTCTTGAACAACTTTTGGTAACCTTCTTGAAACAACCTTTGGTAATCTTCTTGAAACAACTTTTGGTAACTTCCAAATTCTACTCCAAGAAAGATTGCACAAATCAGATTTGGTTCTCTATTCAAAACAATTCGGTTGCCCCTTTCTTTCCTTTCCTTTTTTTTTTCTCTAGCCAACCAATTCCTCTTTTCTTTCTTTTTTTTTTGTCTTTTTTTTTTTTTAACTACAACTATCAACCACGACACAAAACAAGGAAGTCCACAAATAATAACAACCAAGAACTCCAAGATCTTTCAAGAACATTCAAGGAAGTTGTCAGGAACTTGAGAAATCTCAAGATTGTGGTCAAGAATTCAAGAAGCTCAAGATTATTGTAAGTTCTCTTCAAGATTCACAAAATTCCAACAAGTTTTGCCAAAATTCAGATTTGAAAACCAAGTAAACAAGTTGGATAACACAAACAACAAGGCTGGACAGATTTGTATTCGGGGATGAACAGTAATATGAACAGTGTCGGTGAACAGTACTATGAACAGTATCGGTGAACAGTAATAATTTTTTTTTTTTTTTTTTTTGGTTCTAAACAAACGATCAGATTGGGATAAACATATATGACTCGAAATAAATGAAAAACAAAAAAAAAATATAACCTGGTGGTTGTCAACTAGCTCTGGTACCAACTGATGTGAAACCCCGATCTAAACAACCAAAACACCATGGCTTAGGCAGCGAAAATTTGACCCAAAAAATCCCTAGAAGTCACGAACAATTTTGATATTATCTCAACCCGTAACTACTCGAATTAACGAACCAAATTGGAGATAGTAGAACGCCACAATCAATAAGATACTCGATTGATAAGTTCGGGTGAATAACTTGAGAAGATTCTCAAGTATTCAAAGGCAACTCTCTTGCCAAAGAGAAAGTGAAAACTCACTAATTGTATTTAATAGTCAAAAACTAATCCCAAACAAAGAGGAAGTGGGGCTATTTATAGCCCTTACAAGCATTAACCCTAATCCAAAAGTTGACCAAACTACCCTACATACTTAAGAAAGATTTTGGGCCTTACTTGCTAACAAATGGGCCACAATTAAACTATCTTAATTACCTAGACTTTTTAAAACGAGAAATAACCAAAATCAACGAGGAAAATCAAATAATCCTACTAAACTCAAGCATTCGTGCAATCAACTAGTCTTCACTTGAATCTTCCAATTCCCCATGTGCTTGAATGGGCCTTGGTCTTTATATTCTCATCACCATGCTCAATTGTGAGTTGAATTGAGTGATTTGTGATCAAAATACGAAACCTGCTCTGTTCTTGAAAACCCTAAATTTTGGGCAGAATTGATGCTAGACTTGGTGTGGACTTGCCAATTGAGTTTCTTGGAGTTAAAACAATTACCAAATGTACCATGAATGTTCCTTAGGCTTTTCCTACACCAATGAACCATGTTTGAAGGATTTTCCTTGGCCAAATGTTTGGAATGGAAAACAAAAAGCTCAAGACAGTTTTGCCCTAGGATTCTTCGGAACTTGGGTTGTTTGTTTGACTACCTTTCCGAAGTTATTTCTCCATGAAATTTGGTAGAGGGACAACCCTTATATGGTAGTATTGTACTGCTAATTATGGTGTTATTCTGAGGCCGTTTCATGGCTCAAATAAATTACCAAAGTTCATGACTCGAGTTTGGAAAACCCATGTTTCACAAGGGAATTTGGGTAACTTTGAGTTGCCATATCTTAGTACTCAAAACTCCGTTTCTCATTCCTCTTATTTTGTTGTAAACTTGGATTGCGACTCTAAAAGAGTTCCAAATTTCAAAAGCTAGTTCCAATCAAGTGAATTTTACCAAATTTTCAAAGTTGGCCAAAAACCAACCTAAATCTGCCTTATGAACCAAAACAGCGACTTTGAGCTTATTTTTAAAAATTTTCCATTTAGAATCTTAGAAAAGTGTATTCTAGGAACTTTTAGTAGCTTGGAATAGGTTTCCAACGGTACCAAGTTTTCCAATTTTTGACTTGTAAAACGTGAGATACGATTTTTCTAATGTATCGTATCAAAACTAAAATTTTCTGAATTCCAAGGAAATGGAGTTTTCAAGTACTCCTTATTCCTTCGATATTACTTGAACGATTTTTACTTAATTTCCAAGGTGAAAACTGAATTTCTCCTGTACTTTGAAACCCCACTTGAGAGCCTCGATTTAGGATAAGTTAGGCTCCTTTCACGAGACTTTCTAAGATTGTACTATGGTACGATCTTCTTTAATAGTAGGGGTTTGTGAATGATAGTTTATTATTATTTGCTCAGGCGCACACGAGGACCTTCGAGAGGATCCTACAGTGAATGCCTAAAGCTCCGAGGGACATTTCTTCCTCATTACTTATTTTGGTGAGTGTCAAGTGCATGTTTACTTGCACTTCGCTTGAGATCTGTTGCCTACATGAACTCTACTTCAACCTGTTGTTACTTGAACTGTACTTGTTGGGGAAAGTGTGTATTTTACCGCACTTTATCTCCTTTACTTGGATCAATACATGACTTTCTACATGAATTACATGAAATTGCTGGATTTTACATGTACATGACCTAAAGTCGAATGCAGAGAAATCTCATCGGCTAAAACTTGGTTTGTTTCTGAAAACCTGACCTGTAGGGACACCCAAAACCCAATGGTTATACCTCGTAATCTCGCAGCCAATCGTGAGGTCTTGGTCGGGAGAACTTGGTAAATCTTGGGACCTGAAGCTTGATCTTTTGAGATCTTGCTTGGCATACTTGTATAGTATCGCCTTTACATGCCTGTTGGTTACGGATCCGAGAGGGTGAAATGATGGATGGAGGGAAGTAAGTGGTGATCTATGGATTGGAAATACCCACCGGTTGACGGAGAGTCATCGCGGGAAGGTATACGAATGACCCTGGCAATGCAAGTGGAACTTAATCCTGAGAGCTACCATATCCTTGAATTGTTTCTGTTTACATTTCATTGGAATTGGCAATTACTTCTACTTTATTATTTGACCTGTTAATTGGGCTTATTACTTGAACTATTTGCTTGCATGTGTGTCCTTGGCCTCACGAGCGTTTCGCTCACCCTGTAGATTTGTTTCCCTTAACAGGATTGGGCATGGAATGATACTTGGAGGAACTCTTTTGATACACTTCTGGCTTAGGGTTTTAATATATTTTGGGTTAGACCTCTTACTGGTTGTACTTCGGAAACCTAATATATGGTTTGGATATTTGATGTACCCGGAAGTAGTATATTTTGGGTAATGATGTACCTTTTGGGAATTTAATGTAATGATTGGATAAGCGTTATGTATATTGTTAAGTTTGGGAGTTTTTCGCACTTTCTTACTTATCTAGTGTTGTTGAATGATTTTGCTTTAAGCTTGAATGGAAACTGCTTGAGTCCTGGCTAGAGCTGGGCAGACGTTCCGCTGATATCCTCTGGTTCACCTTAGGGAGAAGTGGGGACGTCACAGTTGGTTTCAGAGCACTAGGTTAGAGATCTATATGGGAGACATACTAGATACTCTACCCTTAAGATCTGAGATCAGACGACTTAGTCATACCTTAAGTGATATTTGGGCGAACTAGTGACTGAGTTGGACATACCCTAAGTGACATCCGTGCGATTTAGCGATTAAGGTTCTAACCAAAAAGTGTAATTATTTTGCAGGGATGGAAAATGGAAACGGAGCCCGGACAACTAACGGGAATGGCCATGCTAATGGTCATGTAGAGCTTTCTAGGCCCATTTACTACCGAGCTATTAGGGGAGGAGCTCGTGTGCGATATACGCCTTATGATAGATATTCTCGTTGCCCATGTAGGGTAACATTTGCCTACCCGAACCACATTATGCTAGCATTGGACGACGAGCGTCATCAGTTGGTGACTGCCAACTTAGACTTACAGGCAGAGGGAGACGAGTTTAGACAGATGGTTAGTGCTCATGGCGAGAGGATCGCTGAGCTTGAGGAGGTAGTACAGGGCGAGGTGGCTACAGCTGCAGTTGTTCGTGAGGAGCTCCAGAGTACTAGGGCTCGACTCACTAGATAAGGAGAGGAGGTCCGTGTTCGGGCTTCCGGGATCATGGCTGATGCCACAGAGAAGATAGAGGGAGCGGCGGATATAGTTCAGAGCCCGATCCATGAGGAGGACCCTGAGGAGGATCCTGAGAAGGAGATTCCGCCTGGTAGTCCTGCCGTGGACTAGATCCCTAGTGATCGACTCTTTTGACCCTTTTGACTGGTGTAGATATGATTAGCAGGGGTGATGTTAAGTGCGGAGGCCATTGTATTTTGCATGACTGTGTGGCCAATTTTTGTGGCACTTGCTTTTACTATAGTCTTCTGTGACTAAAAGTACTTTTGTAGCCCTTGCGTGCTATATTTTTGTAATTTCCCCATGACTTGCTAATTGTATGAACTTGAAATGATAATGACTGTAAATTACTGTTATTTTCAATGCTCTCGTGATTGGTTCTTGTTTTAAGCATTTTCTCGCGAAATTGATTTATTTCTTGCACTAGGCACGCCTAGCTTATGGAAGGACTAAGAAGTGGTCGAGGCCGTGGGCGAGGTACTAGACAGGCCTAACCTCAGGGGGATGACCAGGGTCGGCAACGGGACCGACCCAAGGCCAGGAAAATATTGAGGAAAATCAAGTGGCCAATGCCATCAATAGAATGACTGACATCCTAGAACGCTTAGTTGATAGGCAAGGTCCTGGACCACTTAACCAATCTGGGGAACGGGAAAGAGGAGAGGACCGAGCCTTAGAAAGATTTTTGAAGTTTAATCCGCCTAAGTTCATTGGTGAACCTGATCCTGAGGTAGCGGAGAATTGGTTGGAAAGAATGACCAATATATTCGCCGCCTTAGACTATACTGAGAATAGGCAAGTGAATTTTGTCGCTTTCCAATTTGGGGGAGTGGCTTGTGCTTGGTGGGACATGATAAAAGGAAAATGGGGGAGAGTTCAAACCCCTTGGACTTGGGAGAATTTCACGAGGGAGTTTAATAAAAAATTTCTTCCACCCCTGATTCAAGAAAAGAGGGAGGATGAATTTATCAAGTTGAAACAAAGGACCCTTAGTGTAGCTGAGTACTAAGGGAAATTTACTAAGCTTTCTAAGTATGCCCCTGAATTGGTAACCAATGAAAGGAAGAGAATAAGGCGGTTTGTACAGGGGCTTAACGTAGAGATTCAGGAGGGCTTGGCTGCAGCCGAAATCTCCACCTTTACTGAGACTTTAGAGAAAGCGCAGCGAGTGAAAACTGCAAGAATGCAAGTTAAAGACTTTCACAATAGGAAGAGGAACTTTTCTAGTCGTACTTCTGGACAAACTAGTACGAGTTCACAGTCTTCTAAAGTTGGAAGAGGAATGCTGGACCTTCTAGGGGAGCTTTATCCAGAGGAGGTCGTAGTGGACCGGTTCATACTAGGGGAGCGCCTTCTAGTGGTTTAGCCGTGACCCCTCAAGTCACTTGCGGATATTGTGAAAAACCCAACCACTCTGAGAATGAATGTTGGAGAAAGTCTGGGAAGTGTTTGGCTTGTGGTAGCACGGAGCACCAACTTGTGAACTGTCCAAGTAAAACGAATATTGGAGGTAACACTCAGAGGCCAGAAAAGTCAACCTCTAAACAGACCAGTGCTGGAGGAAGTCGACCTAAGGTACCGGCAAGGTTTATGTGCTGGATCATCAGCAGATACCAGATGCAACTGAGGTGGTTAAAGGTACAGTTCCTGTCTTCCACCGTTTAGCTAAGATTTTGATTGATCCGGGTGCGACTCATTCTTTTGTAAACCCTAATTTCATGAATGGAATAGACTTGAAACCAATTAAGTTACCTTATGATTTGGAAGTTAAAACGCCTACTGGAGATAAAAGTTTAATTGCTAACCTGGTATATAGGGATTATGAAATCTGCGTTGGGGAACGAAAATTGTTGGCCGATTTGATAGGCTTGGCAATTAAGGGGTATGATGTGATTTTAGGGATGGATTGGCTAGCCCGTTATAATGCCCAGTTGAATTGTAGGACAAAGATTGTAGAATTGGATATTCCAGGGGAGGCAACCCTGAAGCTGGATGTGAGGGGTAAGTTGGCTTCGTCTGCACTTATTTCAGGAATTCGGGCTAGAAGATTATTAAGTAGAGGAGCTCAAGGATATTTGGCCTTCCTTATTAACACCCCTAGTGATAAGGTGAATTTGGAGGACATGCTTGTAGTGAAAGACTTTCTAGATGTTTTTCCTGAAGAGTTAGAGTCTTTGCCCCCGAAACGGGATATAGCTTTTAAGATTGATTTGACCCCGGGAGTAACACCTATTTCTAAGACGCCATATCGAATGGCTCCAGCCGAATTGAAAGAATTAAAATTACAACTACAGGATTTGTTGGAACGGGGTTTTATAAGGGAAAGTGATTCACCGTGGGGAGCCCCAGTTTTATTTGTTAAGAAGAATGATGGGAGTTTGAGACTGTGTATAGATTACCGAGGTTTAAATAATGTTACAGTTAAGAATAAGTACCCACTGCCACACATTGATGAGCTATTTGACCAATTGCAAGGGGCGATAGTATTCTCGAAGTTGGATTTGAGACAGGGTTACTATCAATTGAGGATTTTGGAGAAGGATATACCCAGGACTGCTTTTAACTCGAGATATGGGCACTTTGAGTTTGCCGTAATGCCGTTTGGGTTAACGAATGCACATGTTGCTTTCATGGATTTGATGCATAGAATTTTTAAACCTTATTTGGACCAATTTGTCGTGGTCTTTATTGACGATATTTTGGTGTATTCTAAGAATATGGAGGATCATGAGAAACACTTGAGGATTGTTTTACAAACTCAAAGGGAGCACCAATTATATGCTAAGTTTAGCAAGTGTGAGTTTTGGTTAAAAGAAGTGACTTTCTTGGGACACATAATTTATAAGGATGGGATTAAAGTGGATCCAGCTAAAGTTGAAGCTATTTCGAAGTGGAAACGACCGGAAAACCCTACTGAGATTCAAAGTTTTATAGGATTGGCAGGGTATTACCGGAGAATTATCCAGGATTTTTCTAGGATCGCTGGACCCATGACTGAGCTGACCAAGAAAAGTGGGAAGTTTATTTGGAGTTCTAAATGCGAAGAGAGCTTCCAGGAATTGAAAAGACGTTTGACTAGGGCACCAGTGTTAGCCCTACCGAACGGAAAAGATAGCTTTGTGGTCTACACAGATGCTTCCAAGGAAGGATTAGGCTGTGTTTTAATGGAAAATGACAAAGTGATAGCCTACGCCTCTAGGAAATTGAAATCACATGAAGGAAATTACCCGACCAATGACCTAGAATTAACGGCTGTGGTATTTGCTTTAAAGAAATGACAAAATGACAAAGTGATAGCCTACGCCTCTAGGAAATTGAAATCACATGAAGGAAATTACCCGACCCATGACCTAGAATTAACGGCTGTGGTATTTGCTTTAAAGAAATGGAGGATTTACCTATACGGGGTGACATTCGAGGTTTTCACTGATCACAAAAGCCTTAAATACTTATTTTCTCAGAAGTAGCTGAATTTAAGGCAACGTAGATGGATGGAATTTCTAGAAGACTATGATTGCACGATAAAGTGTCATCCAGGAAAAGCCAATGTAGTGGCTGATGCTCTAAGTCGTCTAGTACAAGTGGCCAGATTGATGATTAACGAGCTTCACTTGTTAGAAGAAATTAGTTATTGGAATCCTCGATTGGAGCCGAGGAAAATAATCCTTGGGAACATTGTAGTGAATTCCACCTTGATGGGACATATTAAAGAGTCTCAGGAAAAGGACCTTGAAGTGCAAAAGTGGGTGGAAAGTGTCAAAAATGGAGAAAAGTCGGATTTTGATTTGGGATCAAGTGGTATTTTGAAGTTTCTGAATCGGATAGTGGTGCCAAAAGATGAAGGGCTTAAGAAGGAAATTTTAGAGGAGGCACACCGATCGAAGTTTACGGTACACCCTGGAGGGAATAAAATGTACCAAGATTTGAAGAGATTGTACTGGTGGGAGAGCATGAAAAGGAAATTTCCCAATTTGTCCAAACCTGTTTAATTTGTCAACAGGTTAAAGCCGAACATCAGAAACCATCAGGACTTTTGCAACCTTTGAAAATACCTGAGTGGAAATGAGAGAACATCACTATGGACTTTGTATCAGGATTACCGAGGACACAAAGAGGCCATGATGCGATTTGGGTGATAGTGGATAGATTGACCAAATCGGCTCATTTTATGCCGATTAACATTAGGTACCCATTGGAGAAGTTGGCCAAGTTGTATTTGGATGAGATCATTAGATTACATGGAATCCCTGTCAGTATCGTGTCGGATAGAGATCCAAGATTTGTTTCGAGGTTCTGGCAAAAGATGCAAGAGGTGTTGGGGACTAAATTGAGATTCAATACTACTTACCATCCCCAAACCGATGGACAGTCCGAGCGGACGATTGAAACCCTTGAGGATATGTTGAGGACTTGTGTGTTGGATTTTGGGGAGAGTTGGAACAAGTATTTAACTTTGGTAGAATTTGCTTATAATAATAGTTACCAATCTTCTATTCAAATGGCCCCGTATGAAGCACTTTATGGTCGAAAGTGTAGGTCTCTGATTTGTTGGGACGAAGTTGGTGAACGAAAGATCTTGGACCCGACTACAGTGCCATGGATTGAGGAAGCTAATGAGAAAGTAAAGTTAATACGTCAGAGAATTCAAACCGCACAAAGTCGTCAAAAGAGTTACGCAGATAACCGGAGGAAGGATTTGGAATTTGCGGTTGGAGATTTAGTGTTTCTCAATATCACACCTTTGAAAGCGAGCTTGATGTCCGGAAAGGGGAAGAAACTACAACCAAGGTTCGTAGGGCCTTATAAGATTATCCAGCGTGTGGGGAGTGTAGCCTATAAGTTGGAATTGCCACCGAGTTTATCTCGGATCCATAATATTTTCCATGTATCCATGCTTAAGAAGTACCATCCTGACCCTTCTCACATATTGCAATCGGAAAATATTGAGATTAATGAGACTTTGACCTATGAGGAGAAACCGGTGAAATTTCTGGATAGAAGGGTGAAACAATTGAGAAATAAGCAGATACCTTTAGTAAAAGTTCTCTGGAGGAACCACGAGTTAGAGGAAGCGACCTGGGAAGTTGAAGAGGCAATCCGAGGAAAGTATCCAGACTTGTTCGTAGATCAAGGTAAATTTCGAGGACGAAATTTTCTTAAGGAGGAGAGGATTTAAAGACTCACAAAAAAAAATTATTTAATTTAAACTCCAAATTCTAACTCATTTAATTATTTATTTGGTCAAATGCTCCGATTATTATTTTCTAACCTTTTTAGGCCTAATTAAATGTATCCATAGCTTAGTTATATTTTTAAAGTGACTCGTTTCGAAATTTAATTTCTGAAGGCTCGTTAAGTGAAAATAGTAAATACGCGACTGGAGTAAATAATCGATTCGAGAATACAATAAGCTTGGAAAATTGGAGACTTGTGCATTAGTCTCAAAATAGGTATTTTTACATTTAAGTGTTCAAAGGTTAATTAGTTATATTACCGTCATAGGAACTTCTTAGAAATTTCACTATCTCGCGCTTAAATTGGAAATACGCGTTTTTACGCATGCGAGTCATTGAGGAACCTTAGGCTATTATTTTGGGACTATTAAGAGTGAATTATAATAATATGAATATAAGTGCATTAGAGGTTTAGTGCACTAGTGCAATAAACTCGCGAGGAATCGAGCATGAAACGCACGCGTACGTGCATTATTTTAGTGGACAGCTTTGAGTACAATTGAGCCACACGTTTTAAGCTTACCTTAGAAGCTCATACCATCAGCATTTCCTTCCTCTCATACTCACAAACAGCCGAGCAACAAAGGAAGAGCAAGACCAGAAAATTCCTCCACTCTCTCTCCTCAATTCCTTGCTCAATCACTTCCAAATTTTACATGCAACCCTCAAATCACTTGGTGATCAAGATAAGCTAGGAAAGGAGCTGCCTCTCATGGTTTTTCTCCAGCTCAAAGTGACCGAAAATTTCTGTCTTGGCTCTCTAAGAAAGTAAGTAATGATCAACCACTTAATTCTTGTTTTATGGAAGATAGAATACATTCATGAGCTCTTGGATTCTCATGGGCAGCTTTAAATTGTTGGAAAATTAGTGAGTGGGCTCTATGAAATCCCACAATGACTTTGATGATCTGATTTGATAGGATTGAATGCTAATTGTGTTGATTAAGTGCTAATTTAGTAGAGTTAAGTGGCAAAAATGAAAAGGAAGTCAAATGAGGAGTTGCATGTGAAGGTGCCGATTCTGCCCTGCTATTTTCGTGCATTTTAGTGTACTTTCTTGAAGTCCAATTGACTTGTTTCTGATGAAAATGTGAAATATAGGTTGTGTTTAAAGTTTTCTCAAAATTTTACGTGATTTGGGTGGGTGCATGTTGAGATTTAGAAAATCTGTCAAAACTGGGAAATGATTCCCGTCACTACCAGACAGCCATCTTGTTTCGGCTATAATTCATCGCTCCGATGTCGGAATCGAGTGGCGTTTGCGGCACTGGAAACTAGACATTCCCATATTTCATTTGGTTAAAATTCATTCCCTAATTCCACCCGAGTACCCTGTACCAACCGTTTAAAAATGACTGTCTTGTTTCTCTGTTTTCCTGGAATGAAGTTCAGAAGCTACAAATTGAGGCTCGAATTTGAACTAGTTGTGTGCTGAATTTCAGAATGATTTCTTCTGTAAAATTATAGTTTTATGAATTTATTTTCCAACGCCACCAACCATGCTCAATTGTGAGTTGAATTGAGTGATTTGTGATCAAAATACGAAACCTGCTCTGTTCTTGAAAACCCTAAATTTTGGGCAGAATTGATGCTAGACTTGGTGTGGACTTGCCAATTGAGTTTCTTGGAGTTAAAACAATTACCAAATGTACCATGAATGTTCCTTAGGCTTTTCCTACACCAATGAACCATGTTTGAAGGATTTTCCTTGGCCAAATATTTGGAATGGAAAACAAAAGCTCAAGACAGTTTTGCCCTAGAATTCTTCGAAACTTGGGTTGTTCTGTTGACTACCTTTCCGAAGTTATTTCTCCATGAAATTTGGTAGAGGGACAACCCTTATATGGTAGTATTATACTGCTAATTATGGTGTTATTCTGAGGCCGTTTCATGGCTCAAATAAATTACCAAAGTTCATGACTCGAGTTTGGAAAACCCATGTTTCACAAGGGAATTTGAGTAACTTTGAGTTGTCATATCTTAGTACTCAAAACTCCATTTCTCATTCCGCTTGTTTTGTTGTAAACTTGGATTGCGACTCTAAAAGAGTTCCAAATTTCAAAAGCTAGTTCCAATCAAGTGAATTTTACCGAATTTTCAAAGTTGGCCAAAAACCAACCTAAATCTGCCTTATGAACCAAAACAGCGATTTTGAGCTTATTTTTAAATATTTTCCATTTGGAATCCAAGAAAAGTGTATTCTAAGAACTTTTAGTACCTTCGAAGAGGTTTCCAACGGTACCAAGTTTTCCAATTTTTGACTTGTGAAACGTGAGATACGATTTTTCTAATGTATCGTATCAAAACTGAAATTTTCCAAATTCCAAGGAAATGGAGTTTTCAAGTACTCCTTATTCCTTCGATATTACTTGAACGATTTATACTTAATTTCCAAGATGAAAACTAAATTTCTCCTGTACTTTGAAACCCCACTTGAGAGCCTCGATTTAGGATAAGTTAGGCTCCTTTCACGAGACTTTCTAAGATTGTACTATGGTACGATCTTCTTTAATAGTAGGGGTTTGTGAATGATAGTTTATTATTATTTGCTCAGGCACACACGAGGACCTTCAAGAGGATCCTACAGTGAACGCCTAAAGCTCCGAGGGACATTTCTTCCTCATTACTTATTTTGGTGAGTGTCAAGTGCATGTTTACTTGCACTTCGCTTGAGATCTGTTGCCTACATGAACTCTACTTGAACCTGTTGTTACTTGAACTGTACTTGTTGGGGAAAGTGTGTATTTTACCGCACTTTATCTCCTTTACTTGAATCAATACATGACTTGCTACATGAATTACATGAAATTGCTGGATTTTACATGTACATGACCTAAAGTCGAATGCAGAGAAATCTCATCGGCTAAAACTTGATTTGTTTCTGAAAACCTGACCTGTGGGGACGCCCAAAACCCAATGGTTATACATCTTAATCTCGCAGCCAATCGTGAGGTCTTGGTCGGGAGAACTTGGTAAATCTTGGGACCTGAAGCTTGATCTTTTGAGATCTTGCTTGGCATACTTGTACAGTATCGCCTTTACATGCCTGTTGGTTACGGATCCGAGAGGGTGAAATGATGGATGGAGGGAAGTAAGTGGTGATCTACGGATTGGAAATACCCACCGGTTGATGGAGAGTCATCGCGGGAAGGTATACGAATGACCCTGGCAATGCAAGTGGAACTTAGCTCCTGAGAGCTACCATATCCTTGAATTGTTTCTGTTTACATTTCATTGGAATTGGCAATTACTTGTACTTTATTATTTGACCTGTTAATTGGGCTTGTTACTTGAACTATTTGCTTGCATGCGTGTCCTTTCCCTCACGAGTGTTTCGCTCACCCTGTAGATTTGTTTCCCTTAACAGGATTGGGCATGGAATGATACTTGGAGGAACTCTTTTGATACATTTCTGGCTTAGGGTTTTAATATATTTTGGGCTAGACCTCTTACTGGTTGTACTTCAAAAACCTAATATATGGTTTGGATATTTGATGTACCCGGATGTAGTATATTTTGGGTAATGGTGTACCTTTTGGGAATTTAATGTAATGATTGGATAAGCGTTATGTATATTGTTAAGTTTGGGAGTTTTTCGCACTTTCTTACTTATCTAGTGTTGTTGAATGATTTTGCTTTAAGCTTGAATGGAAACTGCTTGAGTCCTGGCGAGAGCTGGGCAGACGTTCCGCGGATACCCTATGATTCGCCTTAGGGAGAAATGGGGACGTCACACTGTCAGCACTAACTCTAGAGTAAAACGAGAGAGTTTGGTAAATTGCATCTCGTACTCCGCCACACTCATGGACCCTTGACGTTGGCGTATGAACTCATCCTCTAGCCTTTCTTGAACAAGTGGCGGTAGGTACTTCTCATTAAACTCACGAGTGAAGTTAACCCATGTCCATGGGGTTTGCTCTCTATTCCACTTGTCTCGAATTACATTCCACCAGGCACGAGCCGCTCCCTCAAATTGAAAAACGACGAAAGCTATCAGCCATTCCTCCGGGTATCCTAACGCAGCAAAAATGTCTAACATTCGCTCCAACCAACTCTCCGCTATATCTAGGCTAGGTCCATCTAAAAATTTTAGTGGTAGAAACTTCTGGACCGTTCTAAGGCACGGTCCTCTCCCTCATGATTTCCAAGATATTGTACTTGGCCTTGACCCTGTTGGTTAACCATTGGTTCTAATAAATCAGCCATTCGCTGTATGGCTGTAGCTACTTGGGTTTCGGCTTGTGTATTCGCATTTTCATTGGTTACCCCATCGATTCCTTGTCCTCGTCCTCTACCCCCACCACGAGTCTCCATTTGATTATTTTATAACTTCTATAATTGGGACAAAATATAGTATGAGATCAAAGCGTTGAAAAGTTATCAAATGCAATAAATAATGAAAAGATCAAAATATGTACATATATATACAAGACACGCCAAAAATATACACATATCAGTTCACATAGCAGCTATTATCCAGCCAGTACAAAACATGTTCGTTCATGAGCACACCGGCTCCAAAACAAATCAACAAAACAACTCAGAGTAACGACCCTAGCGGAAATCCCCAATAGAGCCTATAGAGTCTATCGCGCATCCATCGGCCCCACTCCGCCAGCCCTAGGTGGCGCCTCGACAGACATATCTAGGAGAACCTCACAGTTTAGCATGATACCTCGGGCTCTCTCTCTCATCTGTCCCTTCAAAGTGAAGAGATGGCGGTGGGTCTTCTCAAGCTGACGACCAAGGGTATGCATCCGCTCCTCCTCAACTCATAACCCCGTCTCGAGGTCACGCAGACGCATGGCCTGTGCATGACTCACCCCTCTGGCCTCATCCAACTGTGCCCTCAAAGTGTCGACCGTCCTGCCTAGGTGACGACGCTCGTCATCTATAGCCATAACAACCTCGTCAGGGTATCCATACGTATGTCGACACTCACACGATCGACTCATCTGGCCAAAGGGAGAATATAGCCTATAGGGTTCCCCGACCCTCCTCTGGTATCTGAGTACTCGTCGGCGTACCACTCGGTTCACCGGCCAGCCTACACCCGTAGCTCGTACTCCAGTACCGCTAGGTCCACCGGTATCGCTAGGTCCCCCAGCCTCCATACCTACACAATAAAATATCACTTAATTAGTTCTCCGGCATTTCATCTTAATAGATATGATTCAACTTAGAGACAATCGAATACTTATATGTTCTATCACACATTTCCCAACTGCCCAAGTCCTCTAACCTAGCGTTCTGATACCACCTGTGACGCCCCCACTTCTCCTAAGGGCGAACCCGAGGGTATCGGCGGGACGCCTGCCTAACTCGCGCCAGGACTCGATACTCTAAAACTAGAAAATAGAGGTCATGCCAAAAGAAAGTTCTATTCAAACGATTACATCTTCAAAAGTTGCATAAACTAGCACACCAAGTCATACATACCACGAATACCAGAAAGTAAACCCTAGCAAAGCTGATAACTACAACCACCACGACAACTATATACATCTTACTAGTCAACTTATAACAAGTACAAATTCAACTATTCTATAGCCAAAAGTCTAAACACCTTCCCGAGCGATACCCGCGTCGGCCCCCTGCTAAGGAAAATATATGGAATGGGGTAAGCTATATGCTTAGTGAATAATCAGGGGTAAAAATGTAAACGCACATCCAAATAACAAGTAATCAGGATATTTAACATCAATAACAGAAAGGTAACAACACAATGGTAGGATACGGGTGGCTTCAAAACCATTTCAATTCCCCGAGTTTGAACGCCTGTTGACACTCCGTCAACCAAAGTACTCATGGTCCGTAGACTCCACTTACTTTCCCCGTTCACCTTATCAACCCCCGCTGGCCAGTCAACAGCACACAGCAGTTCGAGCGAAACAAAATCACTTAGCTTTCATCAAAGCTTTAACAAAGAACGAAATCCCCAGGTTAGCATGGAACTAACTTCGACCAAACCCCGACTGGCTCGAATAGTTCGTCTACCCTTGGAACCGGGCTGGAACCAAGCCCTGAGATATCCAATCTCTCAATAGATGATATCTCTTAATAAAGTACACAACAAAGTACTTACCCCAACAGCACACAGCAAAAGGGGTTCAACTCAAATCATGTAACCACCCCCATCAGCACATAGCAAGAGGGTGATACTCAACATAAGACATGTATTCTTATGTATGAAATCAAAACAAAGGATGGGCTTAGGTCGAGTGAGATAAAGTACACCCTCGCCTAAGTACCCATTTAATATATACAAAGCACTTTGATAATTTCACATCAATAAACAACCGAATTACTCACTTGATAAAGCTTGGCACGAAAAACGATATAATTCACTGAGCTTGACCGTCACCGTCAAAAGCCTCACAGTCTGTATTGACAAATTATATACACACATAAGTGAAACGGCCATACAATAGCAGTTTATAACTTAAATGGTCGAAAATGGTCGAAAACGGTCAAAAATAATCAAAAACGGTCAAAAACGACGTTAGGACCAAAAGAATATCGAAATTGGCCGAAATGGCCGGAATGGTAACAAAATAACAAAAGTAGTCCTAAATGGTCCAAAACGGCAAAACGGTTGAGAAATGCACGAGCGCGTGCGTGAGAATGAAAATGGGTCAAAACGGGTTACACGATTTTGACCATAACTGGAGCTATGGTTATCGGATCAAAATGTACTAGGTAGTGTCTCAAAGCTTAAACAAAAGGTTACAACTTCCATGAAGATATTTCAACCCATTTTTCAGTGTATCCAAGTCAAATATGCAAAATATAGAACTAGAACTCCAAAGGCTAGGTTAGTCATCTAGTGAAAATTTGGCGGAATGCCCCTTGTGTTTACCTATTTTCCAGCCATTTATGGCTTCAATATTTTCCTCAATTCAGTCCCAAAGTTACACACAAAATAAGCTCATTTCAATAGCCGTTCAATAGGCTCAAAGTCATACAAGTACAAAATTAAACTAGGTACATGTTCGGAAATGAAGTTTGAATCAAGAAACAAAAGACAGATTTGATGTTGTTTTGTGTAACAGACACAACCAAGGCTATGCTTATCAGATTGGGGTGAAATTTATACCATTTCGAAGTTGAGACAAAGGCCTACAACTTTGATGAAGACCACTCAGTCCAGTTCGTAGTGTAGCTAGGTCAAAATTGCAAATTACAGAACCAGAAGCTCACATTCGGGCTAGTTAACCGCACTATACGTAATCGACAATAACTCAGGCTATCGAAGTCCGATTAAGGAATTTTTAGCGGCGTTGGAAATCTAAGACATATAAATACAACTTCTATGTTTTGGTCAAATACTAATTCAGTACGGATCAAGGTGAACAGATGCGGTCAGGTTAGGTGAAATGTCAAAACTGTCCCGAAAGTTCTACCTATGGCAGTCAGGGGTATTTCGGTCTTTTCATAGGCTACGTTACTCCGATTGAGCTGAAATTTTTCAGGAACCTATAAAACATCATTCTATACAACTTTCATGTTTTATTGTAAGCCTAATTCAGCCTCTAACATGGTGAACTAGAACCAGGCAGAACAGGGTATACACTGACTTCAATTCTGGAAATTTGCTACAATCAAGATATAATTCCCATTTCTGGTTTAAAACCATCACTACCACCACATATACAAGCTTTTAGACATCATATACCATCCATACAACAAGTATTAGAAGGAAATCAATCAAACCCTAACTCAAATTCATCACCCCAACCATCCAAAATCACTTGATATAAGCATTACAACCACAAATACAAGCTACTAAGCAACTCCAACATGATTAAGGGAAAAGAAAAGAGTGGTCAGCCATATTACCTCAAAAACAAAGCTTGCTAGAGTTATCCTCCACTTCTTCTTGGAATTTTTGGTTCCTTAAGCTTCCCAAACTCTCAACCTACAAGTTAATCGGTTTAGTTTTTCTTGGTTTCACTCACAACTCTTGATTTGAGGTTGGAAATAGAAAGCTCTCTTCACTCTTTCTCCCTCTCTTGCTCTCGGCCAAACCAAGGAAAAATGGTGAAGAAATGGAGCCAAAGTGAAGATAAGAAGGTAAGAATGTTGGCTTGGTCAAAGGGCCTTAAATGGCCAACAAGTGTCACACTTTGGTTAATCCAAATTTTTTTTCTTTTTTCTTGTTTTCCAAGTCAATAATTTCGGCCCTCATGATCAGATTTTGAGCTGATATTTAAGCTCTAATATCAAGGAAATTAACTTGATAAAAATGATGGTCAAATGGTGTGTTCAATCGGTAGTGATCGGTACCCGTCGGTCCAACCCGTTTTTCCTTATTTCGCACGTACTAGGGTTTTAACTTATAATTCACTAACTTATTATTATCACTTCTAATCACACACTTAATATCATTTAAAACTCACTCTTAATCACCAAATTTGAATCACCCTCGGTACCGGATAGTCACCCTACGGATAGACGTAAAAACCCTAATTCGCGCTAACTTGAAAACGAAAAGGGTGAACCCTTAATTCTATATTCATTTGCACTTATTGTGGGGTGATTGGGTAGTAAGGCTATTATAAATTAATAATTTCCAAGTAAGGGAATTTTAAGAAAATGTGCAGGATTTTACAATTCCATTAAAAGTAGGGTTTCAATTAAAACATGAGAGATTTAAGAAAACCGATTAGTCACAAGTAACTAAGGGTTTTTTTTTTTTTTTGAATTTAGGGTTTCTAGTCTTTAAACAAAAAAAATTTAAGGGTTTAAATCAAAACCAAAACTAAACAATTTCCTAACATTCGGTGTATCACACTTTTCATGCAAAAAGGAGAGGTGTGCCTGGTGGAATTCAAGGGTAGGGACAAGGTGATCGAGATATGCCACCCTCTAAGGTGGGTCGAGGGGATGGTGGTATGCAAATTTCGAGGACACCTCAGGAAATTACTCCAAGCGGAGCCTCGAGTGGAAAGGGACAAGTAAGAGGTGCCTCATAAGGAGGTCAGACCTCAGCCCCTCGAGTATCTTGCGGGTACTGTGGGAAGACCAATCATACTGAAGATGATTGTTGGCGAAAGGCACAAAAATATTTATGGTGTGGTAGTGCCGAGCACCAACTTGCAACTTGCCCCCGTAGGTCACACTTAAACCTTGAACAATCAAATGTAGGAGGGAATAAACCAAGGGTGCCAGCTAGAGTGTATGCCTTGGACCAACGGGCAGTACCTGAACCATCGGAAGTAGGAGAAGGTACGAATCGCGTTTTCCATTATTTAGCTAAAATGTGGCTACAATAAGACTTGGGAGCTAGAAACGGTTATGCAAGGGAAATACTCTAAGTTCTTTACAACTAAAGGTATGAATTTCGATGTCAAAATTCTCTTAAGGGGGAGAGAGTGTGAGGACTTGCAAAATTCCTTATATTTTTCTTAAAAATTCCCTTTTATTTGGAAATTATTACTTTATAATAGCCTTACTCCCCAATCACCCCACAATAAGTGTAAATAAACATAGAATTAATGGTTCACCCTTTTCGTTTTCAAGTTAGCGCGAATTAGGGTTTTACGCCTATCCGTAGTGTGACTATCCGATACAGAGAATGGATCAAATTTGGTGATTACTAGTGAGTTTGAGATGATATTAAGTGTGTGATTTGAAAAGATAACAATAAGTTAGTGACTTATAAGTTAAAACCCTAGTATACGCGATTTAAGGAAAATCGGCGCGAACCAACGGGTACCGTTTATTACCGGGTAAAAACACCACTTGACCCATACTTTATTACCTTAATCTTCTCATTTTATTTCAGCTAATTAACCCTCAAAATATCTCATACATCAGCCACAATATTTGACCAAGAAAACAAGAGAAAAGAAAAAAAATTGAGATGGATTTTGGTGGTGACAAGTGGAGGCTATCCAAGCACCTTTGGCCCAAACCAAGACCAAGTCTTATAACCTTTCTTAGCCTCCAATCTTCTCCATTTTTCCAGCTGAAAATCGTGAGCTTGAGGGAGAGAGAGAGCAAGAGAAAGAACTCCATTTCATCTTGAGTTTGATCCATTTGAGTGAGAAAACAAGATTCTAAACCGATTAAATCCTTCTTTGAGCACTTG
Source organism: Coffea arabica (assembly GCF_036785885.1). Classification (NCBI taxonomy): domain Eukaryota; kingdom Viridiplantae; phylum Streptophyta; class Magnoliopsida; order Gentianales; family Rubiaceae; genus Coffea; species Coffea arabica. The sequence goes on from NC_092318.1 coordinate 27,107,209, forward strand.
GAAACCTTGGTGTGCAAAAGGATTACAAGAAGAGGTGGTGGATAACTCTTATAAGCATCTTTGAGAGGTATATGTGTGACAGCCCCACCTCCCCCTAAGGCGAACCAAAGGGTTCAGCGGACCGCCTGCCCAGCTCTCGCCGGGACTCAGTCGTTCACTTCAGTCCTCAATTAAAATTGAAATAAAACATAGGAATAAGTATAACAACAATCCAAAGCTTAACGCAAAACTTATGTAAATTAGAGTACAAACATCGAATATACAAAGGTTCTCAATTCTTCATACATCCAACCCGTGCCAAGCACTAGGGCGAGAACCATTACAAAAGAAAATCAAGAAACTAGTCTAGGCTAGTCGATCCAAAACTCCCGTCCTGGATCGCCTTCCCTGTTAAGGAAAACAAAACTAAAGGGATGAGCTAAAAGCTCAGTGAGGTTCCGAACACATAACCAAACAATCAATCCAATACATTAAACATAGAGTATCAATAATTCAAGAAACATTTACAATGGAAAGTGATAATAACACATTTCTCACCTAAAAGTCACTCTTAAGCACCAAATTTGATCCTTACTCCATACCGGATAATTACACTACGGGTACACGAAAAACCCTATTTCACTTCGAATTGAAATCGGAAAGGAAAACCCTAATTTCCTATGATCATTGGCACTTTTTCTAGGGTGATTGAGTAGTACGATGGTATAGAATAGTATTTTCCAAATAATTTTCAAATAAAAGGAAATTTTCAAGAAATATATAAGGAATTTGCAAGTCCTCACACTCTCTCCCCCTTAAGAAATTTCGTCCTCAAAATTTTTACCTTCAGATGGCTCAGGAGCTTGTTGGTTGTCTAAGGCATATATCCTTGCCGGTACTTTTGTTCGGTTCCCTTTTTCATTCGCTGATTTTGGTTTAGTGCCCTCCAGTTGCTAAGTACTACTTTCACGTGACCGTTTCCTCGGACAGTTGCTAACCTGGTGGTCACCATTTCCGCAAATCAAACACTTCCGGCCTTTCTTCCAACAATCACTCTCAATGTGATTGGCCTTTCCACAGTAGCCACAAGTCAAGGAAGAAGCCACTTGTTGGCTTTTTTGAAAAATCTCCCCATGGCCTACTTGACTTCCTTTTGTAGATCGTTCATCTAACGTCCCTATTGTCCATGGTGGGTGGGACAAAAAGTTCACTTTCTGCACTTTGGAAGGGACTATCGATTCACTTGGTTCCTCAGTCACACTACCAGGTGTACCCCTTTTTCGATTTTGGGAGTCTTTTATCAGTGCTTTTGCATTCTCGATTCGTTGGGCTTTCTCAAGGCCTCCGTAAACGTATTCACTTGAACCGCCGCCAGTGCTTCTTGAATTTCTAGATTCAATCCCTGTATAAATCATCTTACCCTTCTCGGTTCCGTGGCCACTAACTCGGAAGCAAACTTGGATAGTTTGGTGAATTTTGTTTCATATTCGGCCACACTTTGGGTTCCCTGGCGTAGTCCAATAAACTCATCCTCCCTCCTTTCTTGGACTAAAGGTGGGAGGTACTTCTCGTTAAATTCCCTTAGGAAGTTTGCCCATGTCCATGCAGTCTGTTCTCTTTCCCACTTTGCCTTAATCACGTTCCACCATGCTCGGGCCGGTCCTTCAAATTGAAATACCGCAAAGTTCACTTGCCTTTGTTTGGTATAGTTCAAAGCTGCAAAGATGTTGATCATGGCCTCCAGCCACTGTTCGGCTACATCCGGATCAGACCCTCCAAGGAATTTCGGAGGAGCAAACTTCTGAAACCTCTCAAGAGCCTGATCTTCTCCTATTTCAGGGTTCGGAGGTTGATTCACAGGTATTTGACCTTGTTGGTCCACCAACCTTGCTAAGATGTTTGTCATTTGTTGAATTGCCGTCGCTATTTGGTCCCCGGCTTCAACCCTTGGTCCTTGCTCTTGTGCAGCTGTTGTTTCCCTTTCCTTTCTTGGCTCTTGAGCTCGTTTATTCCCACGGCCACGTCCACGTCCACGACTACGTCTCCCGTCCATCTATATGTTTTCCCTCTCTCTTTTCTTTTCCTTTTTCCCCCAAAAGGTAATTTAGTGAATAAACACAGTAAATTGACTAAAGTAACAAATTCCAGCATACCAAATACACAATTAAACATAGACACACGTAACACACCATATATCACGAAGACAGATGATCAAATACACAAAGACATATCAAATTAGACAGATAATCATATGCACAAATACACCAACTAACGTCATGTAACAATAATATAAGGGCAAATCAAAAGAAAAGGCGATATCGTCCTAATTTCAGTTGAATAACCCCGTCCGGTCTCCCACGTCACTTACTATCCAAACTAGATACCCATTGACCTCTTGTGCTCATTCTAGCCAGACAAATCCTGTTCATGTTTCCAAAATACAAGTCTCAAGTACCTAGTAGCTTGCATCGCCTCAATTCTGGAGTACTCGGGCACGAGAATCCGAAATAAGATAGTTCACATCTCGAGCTGGCCAGTCCCAAGAGTAAACCATCTACAAATCGAAATTCCTACCCGACATACCTATCTATGGTCCTTAGATACCATGAGAAAGATTTAAGACCTATAACACTTCAGGGTTCATAGCTTATGCTCGAACGAGCACTTAGTCCTTCATACTTATTCACCACTTAGCCCAAACTCACTCCGCGCAGAGACCACGCGAACCTGGATCTGATACCAACTGTGACAGCCCCACCTCCCCCTAAGGCGAACCAAAGGGTTCGGCGGACCGCTTGCCCAGCTCTCGCCAGGACTCAGTCGTTCACTTCAGTCCTCAATTAAAATCGAAATAAAACATAGGAATAAGTATAACGACAATCCAAAGCTTAACGCAAAACTTATGTACATTAGAGTACAAACATCGAATATACAAAGGTTCTAAATTCTTCATACATCCAACCCGTGCCAAGCACTAGGGCGAGAACCATTACAAAAGAAAACCAAGAAACTAGTCTAGGCTAGTCGATCCAAAACTCCCGTCCTGGCTCGCCTTCCCTGTTAAGGAAAACAAAACTAAAGGGATGAGCTAAAAGCTCAGTGAGGTTCCGAACACATAACCAAACAATCAATCCAATACATTAAACATAGAGTATCAATAATTCAAGAAACATTTACAATGGAAAGCGATAATAACACATTCATTAAAAGGATACGGGCTCACAGGGAGCCATGCTTTCGTTCGTTCATTCGTTCTCCTGACATTTCCTCTGATTCCTCCAATTGTTTGAAAATGCATTTTTGTAAGTAAAACCCTCGTTCGTTCGTTCGTTTCATTTCATTCACCCCCTCCTGGACATTGACCAGGCTCCACCAACCTACAAGGTAATACTCGAGTATACCAACGTTCACACCCAGGGTCACCATATCGCCCGACCGAGTCCGCTCCTGGCTCGAGTCGATCGGTAACGAAGGGCAGGGTCCAGTTCAGCCAAACAGCTTACATTCATGCGCAACTAGCATTTAATCATTTAATCATTGAAAATTTCACATTTATTTAGGTCGGGTGCGATAAAGTACACACTCGCCTAGAAAACTCGTTTTAACAATCATTGAAAGCACTTAACACATTATCAATCAATAATAACAAGCCAATAAGTCAAGGAAATATAACAAACAAGGAACACTCACCTATTTAAGCAAAATAATGTCCAAGGTATCCTCCCGGATAACACTCTCAATCGCCAAGAAACCCTAATAATAGCCATGAGAAAATATTACAGTTAAACCCCTCTAAAGTTTAAGGGAACCCAAGAAAATCCGAATAACTACTAGTACAAAATATAAATATAGTTTTGGAAGTGAAAAGAGTACATTTAAACCAAAGGCTGAGTAAAATATTTGTAAAACTTATGCTTGCTCATAAAACTTTGAAATCTCCATTTAAGTCGAAGTGACAAAGAAAACGTACTCCGAGCAGTCATTATTTTATTTCTCAAGGGTATAAGTTCGGCCAAGTCCTTACTTATATACCTCGGTAAAAGAAGGTGCAAACATCCTAGATAGTTCAAGTGATATTCACTCTTAACCCTTACTCAAGTTGCAAGTATAGTTCTCTAGTTCTCGAGCATAAATTTGGGCAGCACGCCCTTTGTGTTTACCTAATTTTCTAGCCATTTATGGCTTCATTATTTTCCTCAGCCAATCCCAAAGTTATACACAATATAAATTCATCACAATAGCCATTCAATAGGCTCAAAGTCATATGAGTACAAAATCAAGTTAACAACATGTGCGGAAATGAGCTTTAGTAAGAGACAGATTTGACGGGTTTTACGTAACGGACACATCCGAAGCTACGCTTATCGGATTGGGATGTAATTTATACCATTTCAAAGCTAAGACAGAGGGCTACAATTTTGATGAAGACCACTTAGTCCAAATTCCAGTGTAACCTAGCCAAATTCCCAATTCCCAGAACCAAGTTCCAACTAATCGGCTAATTAACCGTACTACATTTAAATGGCCATATCGCAGGCTAAAAAAGTCCGTTTAAGACGTTGTTGGAGGCGTTGAAAAGATAAGACAAAGCCCTACAACTTTCATGAAGACCATTCAGTCCAGTTCTTACCCTAACTAGGTCAAATTTACCAAAACAACTCCAGATTTTCCAGTTCAAAATTCACTGCAGAAATCAACTAGCAGTCCTGCTTTATTCACTCATATCTCAGCACACACAACTCCAATTCAGGTAATTCCAAATCCATTTGAAAGATAAGATATAAGGCTATAATTCTTAAGAATACATCATCAACCAATTCGGTAATATTCCTGGTCAAACTAACCACTTACAGAGGCTGATTTTCATTTTCGGACAGAAACAGGGCAGCAGGGGTATTTCGATCGTTTCATAGGCTACATTGCTCCGATTGAGCTAAACTTTTTCGGGACCCTATAAATCATCATTCTCTACAACTTTCATGTTTTATGTGAAGTCTAATTCGGCCTCGATCATGATGAAACAAAAACGGGCAGAATGGTGTTTTGTGAGAATTTAAACCTGGAATTAGAACTTTATTGCTAGAATTTCATGTTTGTTAGGTTTAAATCATCAAAACCTCCAAATAGCAACTTCATAACATCAATTAAAGGATATATGATCATAATCAAAGCTGAAAATGATACCCTAGCTAATCATCCCCCCAACTCCAACAAAACTCACTAATTAACCGTTGTAACTCAAAATTAAAAGCTTCTAACCATATTTAACCAAAGTTGGGAAAAGAAAAGGGTGAAAAGCCATGATACCTTCCTAGGATGCTTGTAGGAGAAGACCACAATCTTTCCTTCAAAATCTTGCCATAAAAAGCTCTAATCTTCCCTAAAGAGTAGTTTTGGTGAAGTGATTCACAAGATTTATGGTTGGAGTTTAAGATTAGGCAAGAAATTTAGTTGATGAAGATGAAGTTTCTCTCCCCTTTTTCTCTCTCTATTTTCAGCCAAGGTGGTGAAGAAATGGAGAAGATTTGGTTAAATTCTTGTTTTATGATGGTTGATACAAATTAGTCAAAGCTCCTTCCAATAAGGGCTTGACATGTGTCCTTTCTAGAGTTTTCTTCCCTCTTCCTTTGGCCCACCACGGTGACTCATGTATAAGATATTTTGAGGGTTAATTAGTCAAAATAAAATGAGGAGATTAAAGAAATAAAGTAGGGTTTAATCGGTGCACTCACTCGGTAACGAACAGTACACGTCAGTTCTAACCGTTTTCCTTAAATTACACGTACTAGGGTTTTTATTTCCTATTCACTAACTTTATATCATAGCTTCTAATCAAATATTATTTCTCACTTAAAAGTCACTCTTAAGCACCAAATTTGATCCTTACTCCATACCGGATAATTACACTACGGGTACACGAAAAACCCTATTTCACTTCGAATTGAAATCGGAAAGGAAAACCCTAATTTCCTATGATCATTGGCACTTTTTCTAGGGTGATTGAGTAGTAAGATGGTATAGAATAATATTTTCCAAATAATTTTAAATAAAATGGAATTTTCAAGAAATATATAAGGAATTTGCAAGTCCTCACAATATGGGCTGACCATCACATTTATTTTCCTTAGTCTTGTCTAAGTTGAGTAGTAACTTGTAATCTTGCTTGTGATGCTTAATTCATGTGATTTTGGATGATTGTAGTGATGAATTTTGAGTTAGGGTTTGAAGGGTTCACTTGAAATTCCTATTGTTTGGATGGTATATGGTATATGTAAGTTTGTATAAGAGGTTGTGGTAGTGATTGGAGCAAGAAATGAAGAGATTTCCCTTTGAAACCCCAAATTCCATATTTCAGTTTTTCACCTCCCCTGTTCTGACTGGTTTTGTTTGACTAGGTTAGCGGCCGAATTAGGCTTAGCACAAAACATAAAAGTTGTAGATAATGATATTTTATAGTTTCTTGTGAAATTTCAGCTCAATCCGAGCACTTTAACATGTAAAAAGACAAAAATACCCCTGACTGCCATAGGTAGAACGTTAGGGACAGTTTTGACATTTCATCAATATGACCGCATCTGTTCACCCTGATCTGTATGGAATTAGCATTTGGCCAAAACACAGAAGTTTTAGTGTTATGTCTTACCTTTCCAACGGCCCTAAAAACGTCTTAATCGGACTTCGGTAGCCTGAGTTATTGTCATTTAACCATAGTACGGTTAGCTAACCTGTTTGTGAGATTCTGGTTTTGTACATTGAAATTTTGACCTAGCTACACTACAAACTGGACTGAGTGGTCTTCATCAAAGTTGTAGGCCTTTATCTTAGCTTCAAAACAGTATAGCTTATACCCCAATCTGATAAGCGTAGCCTCGGTTGTGTCCGTTACGGAAAACAACGTCAAATCTGTCTTTTGTTTCTTGACTCAAACTTCATTTCCGCACATGTTCCTAGCTTGATTTTGTCCTTGTATGCCTTTGACCCTATTGAATGGCTATTGAAATGAGATAATTTTGTGTGTAACTTTGGGACTGATTGAGGAAAAGAATGAAGCCATAAATGGCTGGAAAATAGGTAAATACAAAGGGCGTGCTGCCCAAATTTACGCTCAAGACCTAGGTAGATATACTTGCGACTTGAGTAAAGATTGAGAGTGAATACCACTTGAACCATCTAGGATCTTTGCATCTTCTTTATCGCATATGAGTTAGAATTCGGCCGAAACTTGTACTCTTGAAAAAATGAAAATTATGACTAATAGAAATACGTTTTCTCCATTTCTTCGACTCAAATGGTATTTCAACGTATAATTGCTTCAAAGTTTCAAAGGCTTAAGAGCGAGCATGAATTGTTCGGCATTTGATAAGTATCGTGAATACTACTTAAACGAGTTACATTTACTTGATTTTCTTGAAGTGAAACTCCTATGTTTCGAACTCTAAAGAGTTTTACATTCGCAAATGATATTTTATCGCAGATTTGGACTCCAACCAAGGAGTTGGACCTGAACGTGACTTTTGAGAGGCACTAGACCTTTGGTGAGTGCTTCTAAATACCTGATTGAACTGGACACTTGTTTTCAATACTTGACCAGTGTGATTTAATGATATGTCATTTGATTGATCGGGTAAGAGTGTACTTTATCGCACTTGCCCTAATATGAGATATGCTGTTTATTGTTGCAATGGATTTGATATATTTATGTATATGGTGCGCACTTCCTGCATATCATGTGTGCTTGCATGTGAGTTCATGATATGATTTGGCTTCAATGAGTTCTTGGGAAGTCTTGTGCTTAGAACCAACGTCTCCACCACTGTTTACTGTTTATTTGGAGCACAAATGGCTCCCTATTCCTATTTCACTGTTACTGGACATATTTGAGCATTGGATGTTTAAGTACAATGATTTCACTGGCTCACAAGAGCAATAAACGTACATTTGATTACTGATTCATGACATCATTGAAATGAACTATTCTGAAACTTATTTGACTGCTGATTTTACTGGTTATTCGCTGAGCTTCTAGCTCACCCCAAAAATATTTTATTTCCCCTCCACAGGGCTCGAGGTAAAAGAGGCGCTTGTATTAAGTTCTTCATGTGACTGGTTGGATTATCTCCAGTACAGTTGGCATTTCAGTTTTATCTTGTGTAATATTTGAGACTGCGATTGTACTTGTAATTATGTGAGAACTGAGGACCTTCGTCTTATTCGAGAAATTTGCATTGCTTTCATCTCTTGAGATATTTTAGTTTGAAGTGTGATTGCAAAGTATTGCTTCACTTATGATATGTAAATTTGAGGAACATTTGATGTATATTTGAGATTTATATTGTAATTGAATTGAGGACTGTAGTGAGTAGGCGAGTCCCGCCAAGAGCTGGGCAGGCGGTCCGCCGAACCCTTTGGTTCGCCTTAGGGTGAGGGGGGGCCGTCACAGTTGGTATCAGAGTTTAGGCTTTAGATCTTTGTAGCGTATCCTAAGCTAAAGTTTAGGGTGCCGGACTGTGGGGTTGATTTGAAAGTTAAGCGGCTATGTGCAAAGGAGTAAGTGCTCTTTTGGAGCGTAGTTGTGAATCTTGTAAGTGATAAGTGTAAGATAGGACTTGGTTAAGTTACGCTTAGGAGCGTACGGCCTAAGTCGTAAAGTTTCTTCGTTTTGGATTTTTGTACCTGGGTACTCGATACTTTTCCTGAGGAAATGCTTGTGAATTTGGAAGAAACATGGTTTAGTATTTGATGCTGTGAACAAGCTTAGATACGGAGGTAAAGTAGTGTTTCAAGCTAAAATTGTGAAGATCAGCCCGTGAATGCATGAATTCCAGTTTTCGGTTTTGTATTACCCTGTTTGCCAGTTTCATTCGCCTATGATGGACGCCGAATCAGACTTAGCTCAAATCATGGAAGTTGTAGGAAATAATGTTTTATAGCTGCCTATAAAATTTCAGCTCAATCTGACACCGTAGCACATGCAATGACAAAAGTACCCTTGCTGCCATAGGTATAGTTTCGTGGACAGTTTTGACATTTCCTCATTCTAGCTGTGTTTTCCACCTTGATCCGTATCAAATTAGACTTTGGCCAAAACACAAAACTTTTAGCCCTATGTTTCAGCTTTCCAACACAACTAAAAACACCTCAAACGGAATTGTGTAGCCTGAGTTATTGTCATTTGAATTGAGTACTGGTAACCGTACTGACAAGGATGTTTTGGTTCTGTAATCTGTACTTTTGACCTAGATCAATTGTGAACTGTGTGACAGCCCCACCTCCCCCTGAGGCGAACCAGAGGGTTCGGCGGGCCGCCTACCCAGCTCTCGCCGGGACTCAGTCGTTCACTACATTCCTCAAACAGATTACAAGATAAAACTCACATATTACAATATAAATCTCCAATAGACATCAAATTCTCCAATAATTACATGTCATAAGCGAAGCGAAAACAATTCCAAATAAGCCATCCAGTCACGTGCACAAGTACTACAAGTCCTTCCTTCGCCTTGAGCCCTGTGGAGGGGAATAAAACATTTTTGGGGTGAGCTAGAAGCTCAGCGAGTAACCAGTAAAATCATTAAACAAATATATTTCACAATGTTGCATTTCGATCATTTCGATGATGTCATGATTCAGAGATCAAATGTTCGTTTAGTGCTCTCGTGAGCCAGGGAAATCATAGCACTTGAACACCCAACGCTCAAATAGATCATTTAACATTAACATTAACATTAAGAGGGAGCCCCTTCTTGAGCTCCAGATAAACATGAACATCAACCATAAACAGAGTGGAGACGTTGGTGTCCAGCACAAGACTTTCCCAGAACTCATTGAAGCCAAATCATGTCATGAACTCACATGCAAGCACGCATGATATGCAATCAAATAAATAATGCAAGAAACATTTCACAAGTACTTTGGAAATAGTTTAGGGTCACTCACCTCCACGGCTCAGAAATCATCCAGCATATAACATTGCCTTGCGCAAATCCAAGTCTTAGATCACAAACTCAATGCAAACAAGTTCCTTCAAAGTTCGGACAGCACTTCCCCTGAATTTGCTAACTTTTCCAGCCATCATGGCTTCATTATTTCCTCATTCCAACCCAAAGGTACACACACAACAACAAGTTCATCCAATAGCCATTCAGCAAGCTCCAAGTACTACTAGGACAAGTCAAGCTAGGGAAAAGTCCGGAAATGAAAGTTAAGCTCAAAACCAGAAAAACAGGTTTTGACGTCATTTTACGGTAATGGTACCAAAGGCGCTACGATTGTCGGATGAAGGTGAAAGACACACCATTTAGAAGCTAAGAGATAGGGCTACAATATTTCAGAAGGTCACTCAACCCAGTTTCGAGTGTAACTAGGTCAAAAATGCAAGATACCATACCAGAATCACAAAAATAGAGTCACAGAACGCATTCTAGCGGAAACATCATAAATCAGGCTATCCAAGTCCAAATCCAGAAATTCCAAAACCAGCTGAAATATAAGAAACAGGGTTACATTTCATCAGAAGACCTCAACAACCAATTCGGAAGCAATCCTGACCAAAACAACCAATTACAGGCGCAATTCTTACATTCGGGTAAAACCAGAACAGCAATAGTAATTTCAACTTTTCTCATTCCACACTACTCCGATTGACCTGAAATTTTGTAGGCACCTCTAAAATGTCATTACATAAAACTTTCATGTTTTAAGTCAAGGCTAATTCGGCCTCTATATATGAGCTAAAAATTCGGACAGAATGAAGAACATTGAAACCTAGTTTTCCACTTTTCCTTCCAAAACAGAAATTGATTGTAATTAATCACTTTTTCCACCTCCTAGAGTCATTAAACATAATTTCCAATCATCATACATGACCCCATAATTATATCCATATGAAAACAGAAAAATCCCCAAAAATTATAAAACTTCACCAATTCAACCAAAATCAAGATATAATCCATAAAAGTGCATCTTATACCACCACCAATCATGAATTGAACATCAATTAAGGGAGGAGAGTGGTTCTTCACAACTCACCTTAGCCATACAAGAGATAGAGCAACAAATCACCTTAGCTTTCCAAACAACTGCACAAAACACCTCAAGACCACTTAGCAAAGAGATTTTATGGAATGATTTGGAGTTTTATTGGTTGGATTTGAAGATTGAGCAAGAAATAGAAGGAAGAAATTGAGAGCTTTTCTTTCTTTCTTGAGCAAGAACATTCGGCCAAGAAGCTTGCAAAATGAAGCTTATTTTGATCAATTTTTTTGTATTTATTTGGTAAAGGTAAAGGTAAAGTCAAATGGTCAAAGTCCAAGATTAAATTAGATGGTGACACTTGTCACCTTTAGGTTTAAAACTTATCTTTTTGTCTCTCCAATACAAATATCTTAACACTTTGTAAAATAATATCACTTAATACAAAATTCCAACAAGTTGTCAAAAATATAATGCATTTACCGCACTTGTGGGTCCCACGTTCAAAATACGCTCTTAATTTCTTAAAAACTAACCGATACTAGAAAAATCATTTTCAAACTATCTTTGCTCATAAACTTTATCTGGGGAACATTTTCTAATAAAGAAAATGTAGAAAAGGCGTGCGATTAAAAAAATAAACCCTAGAAAATTAGAAAATTTTCGGGTTCTCACTCTCATTCTTTTCGGGGCGTCACAAACTGGATTGAGTAGTCTTCATAAAAATTGTATCCCTTTGTCTTAGCTTCGAGCCGGTATAAAGTTCACATAAATCCGATAAACGTAACTCTAGTTGTGACTAAAATGTTTTAAGATGTCGAATCTGCCATATAGCCTTTTGCCTTCAAAACATGATTCCGATTGGATTATTATACTTGTGTTGTACTTGGATGATTGTGGAGCCGATTGAATGGCTATTGTCATGAGATTATTTGTGGGTGACTTTGGGACTGATTGAGAAAAATAATGAAGCCATAAATGGCTAGAAAATAGGTAAATACAAAGGGCATGCTGCCCAAATTTACACTCGAGGACTAGGTAAGGATTTGAGGACGAATACTACTTGAACTGCCTGAGACCGACTAAGCTAAGCTCATTTGAGATTTGAACTTGTTTAGGCGAGTGTGCTCTTACGTACACTTAATGGACTTGACTTGCCAGATGGTATTTCATTTACGCATGAGCAAGTGGTTTGATTCGTATATGACCAGTATGTGGATTTGAATTTTGTGACTACTTGAGAATGTGAATTGCTAGGCATAGGCTAGTCGAGTAGGTTCTTATTCGTACTCGTGCACCATGAACCTGAAGTATTTGGCTCTGCTTTTGAACTTATCTGTTCGAACCCTGCTTTGACCCTGCTTTTGAACTTATTCGTACTCGTGTGGTTGTAGACCGGCTACTACTCCTCTTTAGCAGTTGAACTGGACCTCTCTGGTGAGGCATTGCCTGTTGTGTTTTCAAGCACCACCATTCTTCGGGCGAGGCATGCCTGTTGTGTTCTCAAGCACCACCAGGAATGGAAATTCTTGCATTGAGGTTCTCTAGTGAAGTATAGCCGTTGTGCTAACTTGTTGTGTTTTCAAGCACCACCAGGGATGAATTTCTTGAACTGAGACTCTTTGGTGAAGTATAGCCGTTGTGCTAGCTTGTTGTGTTGTCCAGCACCGCCAAGGGTAAAATTTCCGACCTAAGAAATTTCCAACTTGAGGCTAAGCCATGTCCTGAATTTTTCGAATATCTGAGACTTTATTTCCAACTTAGGGCTGGTTGTTTGAACCTCGCCCTTTTGCATATTCTTTTGATTACCTGTTTAGCTATCTATTAACTCGTTCCTAAGTGATGAGTGAGATTGGAGTGAATCTTAGTACTTGCCTAACTTTCGAGGATTATTTTGATCTGATTAGTACAAGTTGGAATGTCGAGGACGACATTCTTTTAAGGGGGAGTTTGTGACGCCCGGAGGAAGAAGAAAACAAAAAAATTCTGGTGAACAGTGCTACTTGGCAAATCCGGCCGCATATCCGGCCAGTTCTTGGCCGGATTGCAGGCCGGATTGAGTTGGCCATTTGAAAAAAAAATTGATTTGCTTCTGCCTTGAATCCGGCCTCCTATCCGGCCGGATTCTGTCGCGAACAGTTTTCCTTAATGGTTAAGTTTTCACTTTTTGACCATATTTGGGGGTTCAAAACCCACTTTTCTTCATCTCCAAAGCTGACCGAACCTCTTGGGAGCAAAAACTAAGAGAGGAACCTTCATTTTCTACTTCAACTCCTTGTCCAAAACTTGAGATTCCACCATTCGATTTGCAATCTACTCCGATTAACTTCAAGTCTAAGGTGGTGGCAAGCTAAGGATGGAAAGTTTTGAGAAGTAAAGGGTTTTGCTTGGCTTATTTTCAAGGTGTTGGATAGTACAACTCTTAGAAACCCTCTTTGCCTTTAATACTTTCAAATTTGTGGCTTAAGGTTGTAGTTACGGTAGCTTTGTGAGAATATATCATGATTTAAAGTAGTATTATGGTAATTTTCCGATTTTTGGGGAATTTTTCTGTTTTCACATGATGATTATGATTGGCCTCTAAATTGTGTTAAATGGAGCTTTTGTGCGTTAATTGCGGTTGTTTGCGAAAAATTTCAGATTTGTGCGAAAATTTCAGATTTAAGGTTTTGATTTGGGGCTTTCTTATGATTGGTTCTTGTGCTCTTAATTAGTTAAGATTTAAGGGTATTGTGGCCTTAATTAGGTGTATTTTAGAGGCTATGATTTGTATGTGAAAATGTAGTTGAATTGAGATATATTTGGTATTGTATTGTAATATGGAAAATAAGAAAAGTAAGGGGAAATGCTGTCCAATCTTTGAGAGTATTTGATTGTTTGAATTTGAGTTGATCTTGATTAATTTTATGGAAATTCTTGTAATTTGGAAGTTGGGAGAATGAGTTCCATATTAACGATATTTCTAGACGTGATCTAAGTTATTCCCTCTTTGATTTTGACATGTATATGATTAGTGGAATTTATTCTAGTGTTAAGGCAGAATTTCTAGCCTTAATTGCTATTAGTAATGGTTAAATGCAAAGGTTGGTTTAGAAGTGTACTTTCAGTCTTACCTTGTTTCTGAACTCAATGTTGACTGCCAATTTCTCTGTGTTTTAGACCGATCTAGCTTTTGCTAAAAACATGAAAGATATAGACATTTGAGTTAACTACTTACCTGCAAAAATTTCAGATTGATCGGAGTACTGTAGCTTGTGAATTGATCGAAATACCCTTGACTATTCATAGACCCTGTTTTGCGGACAGTTTTCTGTCCTCTCTGAGATTTCGATATTTGACCCTGAAAATGTATGATTTGGCCTTGGAGGTCTTCATAAGAAATGTTAGTATATGTCTTAGCTTCGTAACGCCGTAAGATTCGTTTCAATCCAATAAGTATAGCTTCAATTGTGATTAAAGTGCCAAAAGGTGATATAAGCTTGATAATGTTAGAATTCCTTTGCTTGACCTGATATTTGTAATCTAGGGTTTCAACTTGAGCAAGGCAATGATAAATGATGGATAAGGTTCGTGAGTCGTGGTTGGTGAGTGACCCCAAACTATTTCCAAAGCTACTTATGAACTGTTTCTTGCATTATTTACTTGATTGCATATCATGTGTGCTTGCATGTGAGTTCATGACATGATTTGCCTTCATGAGTTATTGGGAAGTCTTGT